>NC_136065.1:1394205911-1395634285 GCF_964261635.1 Lissotriton helveticus
GCTCAATTATACTAGATGCGAACCGCGTAGACGGCCCCGGGGGCCTGTAAATCAGAAACCTTTTTATAAATATAATTTGTGGATACCATGATAGAGAAGAAGCCTGCTTCGCTATCCACAATGTCCACAGACTTAAGGGTACACTGAATAGATAGCCTATGAATAATCGCAATTCCCCCTCCCCTCCCAATGCATGTCAAAGAAAAACAGCTCATACTGAAAGGTACTGAGGGGAGAGAGCAGAGTACTCGCCCCTAGAAACAGTCTTCGCACAAATGAAGACCCATACCCTCCAAGGAGGCAAAACAGCAAAGAGAATGGATGCAATTGTAAATGACAAGCAGTCTATAACCATATGGATGGCATGGTAATGTACAAAAAGACTTTAACATGACTGGCATGGCATTTAACAACATTTTCTGGAACAACAGAGAATGTACGACCATGCATATTACAGAGAGACATAATCCATTGACTTGTAGATTGTCAAATAGATCCCAACCCAATTGAGAGAAACATCCGGGGGGAGGGAGGGAAACAGGGCATGACCAATCTCCATACTGGAAGAACCAGGTGACAAGAGCGTGGATGGAGAAAAGGGCCCACCATCCAAAGCAAGAATGGGTGGGGAAGCAACAAGTAAAACAGAACAAGATATCTTGATTTGAGAGAGAGAGATGTGAAGTAGACTAACTCTCATGAAGAAAGAAGCCACTGGGACCAATGGGTAATAGCCCATCCTGAAAAGGTCCTCGCAGAGCGTGGAGGATGGGTGGGTGTTAAGGAATCTACGGCTAGACTGTGTCTCAACCAGATACATTGCTACAAAAGTTAAGTAACTCATTCATCTGATAAAGACATCTAGCTGCAGATTCCTTAACTTAGAATAGATACCAAAGCCATACCCCATCGGAGGAGGGTCTGCGACTGAAACCCACAAAGTTCCCAAGGGAACAAAACCATCAAAAAATAAATAACTAAACAGGTGGAGCCAGTAAGAGCCAGCATGGCCGAAACCAGACCCCTGAGCTCGGAAAGGGCCATGAACAAGGAAGTCATTGGCACCACATTCCGTCAGAGGATGGTATGAGACTTTCACCGTCCAGGTAGGGACGAAGGGAATCACAGAAACCGGAACTGTTAATGCATAATGGGAGAAAGCCACAGCTTTTTTAAAGAAGTATTAGTAACAGCTGTGTACAGCATCCCATGGACCAGCAAAAGGCAAAAGTCCTAGGGAAGGGACAAATGTGTCTGACAGTCAGAGCATACCAAATGAACATGCACAACAGTGGATGTCGGAAGTGATTTTTAAAAAAATATATTTTTATTAAAATTTTTCAAATAAGCTCACATTACATTATAATACGCACGATTAGGCAACAGTGGTGTGGTTATTCAACCAGCGGACATGCCACTTGCATACGGCAGGGACACCGGAGGTGTTAGTCCACTTGTCTTTGCTGTAATGCGAGTCCGAGGGGAACTGGGAGGGATAAACTGGGGATGGGGGGAGGTCAGGGAATGAGGATCGTGGAGGATGTCCGGGCTGTGTCAGCTACAATCTGTTAGTGGTGTCTTGTAGTGTTCATAGGGGCTATCAGATAGAGAACGTCACTAGGCGCAGTAGAGAGAGCAGTGCGCATCGGTGCGCCCATACGACACCAGGAGGCTTGGGGCCTGGTGGCTGCAGTATATATATATTCTATTTTGAGGTCTGCGCTGCCGGGACTGTAGGATCACGTTGAGAGACGTTGGGAGCCGCAGTGGATGTCAGGAGTGATGAGCGTAGAAAAAGAGAACACTCATGTAGAGGCATACAACACCACGACTATCAGGAGATACAGGGTAGTGGACAATAGAGATACAAAAATACAGACAGTGTGGACAGTGAGAAGCCACACTGCCACCTGCAAAAGTCCATGAAATGGAGCAGCGACAACACACATGTGGCAGCAGAAATATACCGAAAGTATTGCCAGGTAGTCAAACGGACCAGCCATACACTAGGGTATACAGGGTAAAGGATACCGGCAGAAGCCGGACACAAACAGAGTGCTCGCTCTCAGAAAACAGAGGGGAAAGAGAGAGGGAGAGAAAAAAGTGAGAGAGAGAGTCTAGGGCAAGGAACCCAAGAGACTGCAACAGGCAAAAACATCGTACATGTACACTCTCATAGGTATGATACATATATGATATGTATACCTACACCTACAAACATGCATACCTACAAGCTTAGATATGCTCTTAACCAAATAGTACAAGTGAAACACAACCAAAGACATACATATAGATAAACATATATTGTATGGTGGTCACATTGTTTTTCTTTTTTTGTTAAACAAGGGCGAAAACCCGGCGGACAAGCCTGCACAAGAGGTACCCACGGCACGGATATGAACTACAGCAGGACATAACATATGCCAATCACAGTAAGTACATACATATACAGGCAGAAATATGTATGAATAGACACATACAGATACTGAATTATACACCATGAGGCACTCGAAACTGAAAGACGCCCAAGGAGAACCTCTTCAGAGGCCAGGAGCAAAGGAACATGAACCCCTGCAGAGTGAAGTCCAAAGTTAAAAGGGCTTGCCAACACCAGAGATAGAAAAGCAAACAATACCACAGCTAGTAGAACACAGCCAACGCTATGGTACATGATGGCTCAGCAGGCACACAGAGCCTGTGGACGTACCCAATGTTACCCACATACCGTGCCAGGACTGAAAACAGAGAGAAACTGTTCCGGAAGTGGAACAGAAAAACACACCCATATGTGCCCCTGGCTGATGGCTGAGACAGCTGGCCTAGGCAACAGAGGGCAGAAACACAGCGGACACTGGAAAAACATCCAAGGCAAGCAATGAGGAGGGAAACACACCGCGACAAGCCTGTCGCGGCATTATTCCGGCAATACTCTGGAGAGGGCCACCTCCTGAAAGGCCGGAGAGAACTGCTGACCAACCGTAACAGATCAGGATGTGTCTGGAGAAGTCCACCTCTACAGAGGCATGAGAGTTGGAAGTATCAAGAGAGAGCATTCGCCACCATGTAGCTCCAAGTAAGCTGTGTTGGCCGAGAATCGAACCCAGGTCAACTGCTTGGAAGGCAGTTATGCTCACCACCATACCGCCAACCGTACTGCATGATGAGAGGAAAAATACCCAAGCAGGAAATAAGACACAGCCCTATAAGTGCCCCTCAGGATCCTCCGGAATGATCCACACCAGCCAGGTAGAACCGTCCTGGACAGCATACACACACACACACCACCAAAGGAGAGCACTACCCGTGGGAATGTTGAATGGTTATACAAAACCCAACAAATACCGTCCCTATAAAAAGCAAAGGAGCACCTCTTGAAACTAGATCGTAGGCTGAGGAGACAAAAATAATAACAGAAACAGCTGTATAGCTGTATCGCTCGTCCGGAATATAACATGAACCCAGAGACGAAAACCAAAGAAAAGAAGGGACAATACTGTAATCATTGTAAAACAAAACCGCACAATGGTCATAAAAGAAGTCCAATTACGGAAAGTTAGACAGGAGACGCTGGACCGCTGAATCTGCATGACTGTCAAAAAGATGGGCCCTGTCAAAGGGCAAATCTCTGAGACACTCCTGAACATTTTCAGGAAAACTGCCATCACACAGCCAGGCATGGCGACGGAGGGCGACCGACCTGGCCATAGCCCGACCCACCAAGTCAGTGGTGTTCATGGCTGATCAAATAGTAAGTTTGGCCAACTCACGACAATCTTTGAGTATTTGAGTTAGGTCAGCCAGAGGGCCTTCCGGAAGGGAGGGAAGGAGATGCTCAAATGAGTCCAAGAGGGCGAAAGTTGTCCAAGCAAACACGCAGGAAATGTTTAAGGACTGAAGGAGTAGCAGATGAGAGGCCGACGGCAGAGAGCCTGAGGCAGCCTGGACAACAAGCCCCTGAGCCCTAGGGTGTAGGAACAAACAGACAGGGCCATCTGGGGCCGGGTGATGACATTGTGCTATTGCATGTTCCTCAGGGTCCCCTGAGTAGAGCAACGCCCAGGTCCCCAAAAGAATGTCCTATAACGACGCGCCAAAAGGCAGCAAGGGCTCAACATCTGCGTTGCCCTGGTGGAGAAGAAACCAACAAGGGATCGGAAGGCAGAGAGACAGCGGGAGGGTGGAACTGTAAAATATCCGCAGCCTTGCAAACCACTTGTGGAAACGCTGCACTAGCCTCCGAGGCCATTCTAGGTAGCGACAGCAGGTCATAAGTAGGGGGCGGTTACTGGCTAACATGTCCGCCAAGAGCCAAAGGCTCCCTAGCCGGAGGATGCTCAAGGGCCTGCATATGATCCACATCAAACTGTTCTGGGGAACACATAGGCAAAAGTGGGGGGGTAAGAATCTACGAGGGCCACATCCACCATCAGCAAAGGGGGGAACTGGCTGGGGAACCGGCTCCGGAGTCAAACAACGTTGAGACAGCGTTGCATCGACATCGATGATCACCGAAGGAGATTCAGTCAACAGGCGTCCAGGCAGCATCAACTTGACATCCACTGTGATAGAAGACTGTGGTAGAGAACGGCGTCGGCTCGAAGACAAGTCCCCCTCTGCAGCAGCAGCAGACGCCAACGCAGGGAGCCCCACAAGACTGTGCCCTGACGCAGTAGTGTGGCCTGATGTATGAACGGGAAGCCTAGCTGGGGCGACTCCCAACGTCGCAGCAACTTCGGAACCCGAGTCAGGGTACTCGAGTGGCGCTGAGGGCAAACCCGCGAGTGAGCTCCCACTCTGACTCCCTACCACCTCTTTGGGGCCCGAAGGCGTGCCAGGGAGAGAGGTCGACCCAAAGATGCCTTGCAAAGCCTTGAAGTAGGCTTCCATCTGGGGTCTGATCACCTCAACGCAAGGGAATGGAGGATAGGCGGGGCTCGACACCTGTGGGCCCTCCTCCTGCAAAGACCGGGAGTGGTGGGCACCCGACGTCTGCGGGTCCTCGTCTCGCAAAGCCAGGGAGCAGCAGGCAGCAATGTCACAACCACATGAGGCCAACGGCTGTCGTGACCTCTTCTTCTTACGCTTACCTGAGGAAGGCGAGCGACTTCCTTGGGAACCACTCCGAGACCTGGCCCGGACAGAACCCTAGCTCAAGACGGATACCTGCGACGCTCGGACTTCGAATGGGACATACGGGCGGACAACAATGTCATCCGACATTCCCGCAGGGACTTCGGCTTCAGCTTCCGACAGGCGTCACACTCCATGGAGTTGTGGTGTTCACCCAAGCAGGGAGGACCTGGCCTGGCAGTTCGGGCTGGACTGTTCCCATTGGGCGCAGGGTCAAGACTGATTTGCATATTGCTGGGTCCAATTTGGAATGGCATGATGGGCAAAAAAACAATGGATTTAGGCCCAGATCTCTGTACTGGGGTGAATGTATGACATTGTTCTGCATTCTGTCCACCACTTGTTGTTTTTGCATTTGTCAGCCCGAGTGGGACTGGAATGCTCAGACGTGAGTCCCGTGCTCTCCATGCCACTGAGTCAAGCTATCCTGGCTGATGAGGGATGAAAGCCCCAAACAGGTCCTAGGACGCTTGTTTCCAGTCCAGGGAGGACCTGTCCTGGCAGTTCCGCTGGACTGTTCCTATTGGGTGCAGGGTCAAGACTGATTTGCATATGGCTGGGTCCAAACTGGAATGGCATGGTGAGCAAAAAAACAATGGATTAAGGCCCAGATCTCTGTACTGGGGTGAATGTATGACATTGTTCTGCATTCTGTCCATCACTTGTTTTTGCATTTGTCACCCAGGCACCACATACAGATCACATGTGGATCCATCGCTGCGTACAGGTCTCACACAATTTGAAGCCCGGAGCCATTGGTACACTGTTCCTGGATGCGAAAAGGCGTCAATAGGGCCTAAAATCACACAAGCCAGAAGATCCGCTGTCAGCGCGCTGGGAGGGACTTATATGGCTCTTGTGACGTCACATCCATGGACGACGTCAAGGCAGAGCTATGCGATGCTGTCCCCCGCCGCACAGAGGTATTGCTGAAAAATCTCCTAATCAAGACTGCTGCCCGGGGCATATTCTAATTTTAGGAATCTGCAGCTAGATAGCTCTATCAGATTGGTAAAACAATCTGCTTAACACTCCTTCAAGATAAGCCTGAAGGCTGCTCCCCACAGCTTCTACTTTGAGAGCTTTCTATGGTTATCAAACAACACTAAAATCACAATAATGGTTCCCTGGATAAGTGCAAGGTACATCACTTAACTAAGTGTGCACCA
Source organism: Lissotriton helveticus (assembly GCF_964261635.1). Lineage (NCBI taxonomy): Eukaryota > Metazoa > Chordata > Amphibia > Caudata > Salamandridae > Lissotriton > Lissotriton helveticus. The sequence continues at coordinate 1,394,212,211 of NC_136065.1, forward strand.
TATGCTAAGCCAACCTCCTACATTGGTGTGCAGCAGTTGGGATTTAAGCCTGCACTGATTTAGCATTTAATCTTGGTGAGGGTTATATGTAAAAAACTATCACTAGCTAGGCACACATAATACTTTTTGTTGTCAGTAAGTTCTACTCAACTTATTCGTTGTTAAGGGTCTTAGCACAACCTTTTCTTCAATCTTTGGATGTTTAGTTTTTACTAGGGTAGGTAGGTGCAACACCACACTACACCTAATACCATGTAATTGGTTGGGGAGTCCAGAAGGTCTCAACCCCAGTGGTCTGAAGTTCCAGGATGTCTGGACCCTGGCTGCAGCTAGAAAACTCACCACAGGTAGGAATACTACCAAAGAGTGGCTCTTAGTGATGCTCCTGCAGGACGAACTCCAGAATCCAGATATGTCACATGGGCAGGATAACTTTGGGTTGCATTAGGCTCAAGAAAAACGGTCCGAGGTATCTCACCATAGTGACGCTAATTCTGAGTCTGACTAGGAGGAGTCTGAAGATCCCGCCCTAGTGAACTCTCATCCCACAGGGACTAGTAGAGAAGGTCTAGAGGAAGGCCCTAGAGGAAGGTACCCCTTTATTCTTCCTGGGAGAGTGCAAAGAGTCCAGTGGAGGTTTGGTCTTCCTCTGTCAATTCAACCTCCTCTAACCACTCCATAGGGACCTCCATCTCTAGCCAGAGGGAGGACTCTGAAGAAACGGAATACCATCTGATCCAGCTTGAGCGAGTCAAGCTCAGAATCAATAAGGAGCAGTTGGCCCTTGATAAGGAGAATCTGGAAGGTCAGAGGGCTAGGAAGAATTTGGGACTAGGTTTGCATGGTGGCAGAAATAGGGAACCTAAGGTCATGGAACACTCCTTTGACACTAGTAACCTGAGCAGGATAGTCCCTCCTTACCAGAAATCTCATGGTGGTGGTGACAAGAAGAAGTAACATTCTTCTAAGGCTCAAGAGAAAAGGGGGAGAGGGGTAAAGACACGAAAGAGTGTTCAGAAGGTCCCCAAAAGTCTTCCTCTCGGGGTGGGTCCCAAACCTTTTCTTCCTCCTACAAGGTACCTTGGTGTTACCTCCATCAGGAAAAAAGCCATAGCGTAAGAGATGCCAGTTGCTCTAAATCTAGCACCAATGATGCTATTACTACTGCTCCTAAAGCAACTAGCGCCCCTAGTACCAGTACAAGTAGTAGTAGTGCTCCCAAGGGATAGGTAGGGTTAACCTTTGGCTCTGAGGTGGGTTTTGGCCTAGTCAGGACGCACACTCAGGTAATACTAGTCTGTGACAGTGGCGTGAAGCTTGCCACTTTACTTGTAAGTCCTACTAACTTGGGCAAGTACAGACAACAGACACTCATTAATGGTCAAGAAGCTGTGGCTTACAGGAACACAGGGGCCAGTGTCCCTATGGTGACACAGAAACTTGTGTCCCCTGAACAGATCCTACTTGGTCAGATTTACCAAGTGACCAATGCTAGCAATGTCAGGATGGACAAGTTACTCACCTTCAGTAACGCTTTTTCTGGTGGATACAGTATCTGTCTGTGGATTCCTCACCTTGTGAATATCCCCTGCGCCAGCAACATTCGGAAAATGTTGTAGCTCTCCACGCCAACGAGGATGTAGATGACGTCACAAAGGCACAACTCTGCTCGTGACCTCCCTGATGTCACTGGATCCATAATAGAGCCTCGTCTGCGTGATGACGTCAGTTCCGCCCTTTTTTCCGTGCCCCCGAGGCACACGGACGGACTGACATAAATAGGTACAGTATACACAGTACACAGTATTCATTCCAACACACACAGTGTGAAATCAATGACAAAGCAAGAACAATTAAACATTCCCATTGAAAAATATAACATAAAATAAACAGTTTACAGGTATAGAAGAGTAGACAACAGGGAGGCGGGTGGGTCAGTGAGGAATCAACAGGCAGATACTGTATCCACCAGAAAAAGCATTACCGAAGGTAAGTAACTTGTTCTTCTGATGGATACATCTGCCAGTGGATTCCTCACCTTGTGAATAGAATCCCACAGCAGTCCCACTCCCAGAGGAGTGTTTCCACTCTTCTATACCAAGAAAGTTTGTAGGACAGAGCGCGCAAAGTGACCATCTCTCCTCACTTCGGAATCTAAGCAGTAATGCTTCGCGAAAGTGTGGAGGGAGGCCAAAGTTGGCGCTCTACAAATGTCCTCCACCGGAACACCTCTAGACAAAGCAGATGTTGAAGACTTTGCTCTAGTAGAGAGAGCTCTTAAACCCTCCGGCCAAAGAGTAACAAATCTTGATGCACAAGACAATCCATCTGGAAAGTGTGCGCTTGTGCACCGCTCTGCCTTTTCTGCAGCCATCAAAGCCCACGAAGAGCTGGTCATCCACACGATGTTCTTTAGTTCTGTCAAGGTAGAAGCTCACCGCCCTCTTTGGGTCCAATCGGTGAAGAAGCTCCTCCTCCTTAGAAGGGTGAGGGGGAGGACAGAAGGTAGGAAAGGTAATGGACTGCCCCAGATGAAAGGGAGTTACCACCGTAGGCAGAAAAGCAGCCCTGGTCCGGAGTACCATTCTTTCAGCATGAATGGTCAAAAATGGCGGTTTCGAACTGAGAGCTTAAAGTTCACTTACCCTCCTTGCCGAGGTAATAGCAACTAGAAAGACCGTTTTAAAAGACAACAGCCTCAAGGGACACTTGCGCAAGGGCTCAAAGGGTGAAGCCATCAAGGAGGTTAAGACATTTATTGTGCCATTGAAGCACAATAAATGAAGTGGCCGGAAATTTGTTGGTAATGCCCTTAATAAAACGTAACACAATAGGAGATTTAAATAATGACGGTTGATCCGGCAAACAAAGGAACACCGACAAAGCCGATAAATAGCCCTTCACAGTAGCAACGGCAAACCCCAGCTGGGCCAAATAAAAGTGCAAACTGAAGGATGTTGGATGAACAAGTCCTTAAGGGGTCAATAGACCTCTCTCCACACCATGAGACAAATTTGGACCACCTATAGGAATAAATAGTCTTGGTGGAGTGTCGTCTGGCCAAAAGAATCACATCTACCACATCAGACGGGAGAGAGAAAGAATTCAGATTGCCCCATTCAATCTCCAGGCATGAAGGTGCAAGCTCTGGAGGTGGGGGTGTAGAACCTGCCCCTGCAACTGCGAGAGGAGGTCTGCCCAGAGAGGGAGACAGAGCGGAGGGTACGAGGAGAGGTAGAGAAGATCTGTATACCACACCCTTCTTGGCCAATCCAGGGAGATCAATATGACTTGGGCCCGGTCTTGGCTAATCTTTCTCAGAAGCCGAGGAATCAAGGGTATGGGGGGAAACGCGTAAAGGAGTTGTGAGTCCCAACTCAACTGAAACGCTTCCCCCAGCGCCCCCTGAATCGGATACTGGTGACTACAGAATGATGGCCAGTGAGCATTTTCGTGAATGGCAAACAGGTCCACCCGAGGAGTTCCCCACGTCCGGAAGACGTGACAAACCACCTCCGGATGAAGCCTCCACTCGTGGTCGGCTGAGAACTGCCGACTAAGACTGTCTGCACGTTCGTTTAGAACTCCGGCCAGATGATTTTCCATCAGACAAATCTGATGGTCCTGAACCCAGGACCAGCGACGCAGAGCCTCTCTGCAAAGACAATGCGACCCTACTCCTCCCTGTTTGTTGACATACCCCATCGCGGTCGTGTTGTCCCTATGGACTTGAACCGACTGACCGCGACGGGAAGGGAGGAAGGCCTTGAGCCCAAACTTATCTCCCGTAATTCCAGAAGGTTGATGTGAAGTAACCTTTCCTCTGGAGACCAAAGACCTTTGATCTCCAGATCCCCCAGATGAGTACCCCACCCTAAGGTAGATGCATCCGTTATCACTGTGGCCACCGATGGAGGTAGATTGAGACATATTGCCCTCCACGTTCCACCAAGACAGATCCGCTGCAGCTTCTCTGGAGATCCTCGCAGACTCCAGAGATCTCCTTTGTGCTGATACCACTGCCTGCAGAGGCACCACTGGAGCGCCCTCATGTGCCACCGTGCATGGTTGACCAACAGAATGCAGGAAGCAAACAGACCAAGCAGGCGAAGGACCTTCAGGACTGGAACGACCGCTCCATTGTAAAACAAAGGAATCATTTCTTGAATGTCGAGAATCCTTTGTGGAGGAGGGAATGCTCAACAGACAGTAGTTTCCAGTACCGCCCCTATGAACAGATTGCGCTGTGAGGGCACCAGGTGAGACTTGGGCACGGTTATCGAAAAACCCACCTTGTACAACAGCTGAGTTGTCACCTGCAGATGATGAAGCACCTTCTCTGGCGACTCTGCTTTGAGCAGCCAGTCATCCAGATAGTGGAGAACCAGAATCCCCGATCTTCTAAGATGGGCTGCCACCACTGCCATCACCTTGGTGAAGAATCGAGGTGCAGTAGTAAGTCCAAACGGGAGGACCGCAAACTGATAATGTTGCGACCCACCGTGAAACGGAGATGCTTCCTGTGCAACTTCAGGATCGGGATATGAAAATACGCGTCCTGCAAGTCGATCGACACCATCCAGTCCTCTTGCTGCAGCGCTTGAAGAACCTGCTCTAGGGTGAGCATCTTGAACTTTTCTTGCTTCAGAAAAAGATTCAAGACCCTGAGATCCACGTTTGGACGTAACCTGACATCCTTCTTGGGTATCAGGAAATACCGGGAGTAGCTTTACTGACCCCTTTCCTGCTCTGGCACCACCTCTATCGCACCTTTTTTCAGTAAAGTTAGGACTTCCTCCTGCAGGAGAAGAAGGTGGTCCTCCGAGCAAGCCCCTTGGCAAGGAGGGTAATTTGGAGGGAATACCCGAAAGGGAAGAGCATACCCATTTTCTACAAGATTGAGAACCCAATGGTCTGTAGTGACCAATTCCCAATCTTGTAGAAAATGAGTAACCCAACCCCCCACAGGACCAACATGTTCCAGAATGGGGGATCTAGGGCTGCTTTGATATAGTAGGAGGAGGGGAGGTAGAGGAGGAGGAGGGCTGACGACCTCGTGGGCGACCTCTGTTCCTGATCTTATAAGATTTATATAGGGTGTTCTGCTGCTGAGGTTGTCTGTATGACCGAAAGGACGACCTTCCAAAGCCCCTGATCTTTCTATAGGAAGAACCCCTAGGTTGTGTCTGCAGACCCAGGGACTTGGCTGTAGCCTTGCTTTCTTTAAACCTTTCCAAAGCTGCATCTGCCTTTTTCCCAAAAAGTTCAGAACCATCAAATGGGAGGTCCAAAAGAGTTGCCTGGACATCCTGAGAAAATTCTGAAAACTTAAGCCAGGCACTCCTAGATGCAACTGAAGACCCCATTATCCTGGCTACAGAGTCCACTGTATCAAGGCCACTCTGAATCACTTGTTTTGCAGCCGCCTGAGTGTCAGACAAGACCTCATCAAAGTTCTTTCTGTCCTCCTCCTATAACTTTGGGGCCAGTTGTTTAGCAGAATCCATCAAGGCATGGATGTATCTGCTCAAAAGGCAAGTGGCGGGGGCGTGGCCAAGATGGCGGCCTGAGCGGACGGAGACTTCTGAGGCTCCCTGTCCCGTTCCCCATTAACGCCCTTTCCAGTATACACCGACCCCCCCTAGCACCTTGAATCTCGTCCGCTTGGTGGGGGCATCTTGCAGCTGTTCCCAAGCGCCGGTAACCCTACCCGAGCGACCCCTGAGCTCTCTCCCGGCCGCGGCCACGAGACACCTGCCGGCCCGTGGAGCAGAGCGAGGACGGCTGCCCTGCCGAGTGAGTGTGCCCACTCTGCCCGGGGCGATACATCTGCCAGATCGCAGCGAGACACTGGCCATGCTCTCGACCCGCGGGCCCGAGGATGTAGAGTCAAAATATCGAGTTTTTATTATCGACTAGACATAATATCGAGTAAAAAATATAGAATAGACATAATATCGACTAGACAAAATATAGATTACCAAAATATCGGCTAGAAAATTTTAATATCGAATAGAATGGACATAATATCGAATCAAAAATATAGAATGCACATACTATCGACTAGACAGAATATAGACAACAAAAATATCGAATTTAAGGTAAGTGAATATTAATTTTTAATTTTTGTGTAATATAATTCTGTAGCGGGTTGTGGGTTTATAGGGGAATAGGGTGGGAAGTAATTTAATTATAATTAGTTAAATATGTTATTTTATTTATTGGTATTTTTTTAAATTAATTGTCAATTAATTATTAATTGGTAATTAATTAAAATATAATTGGTAATTAATTTCAATTGATAAATGTGTTAATTTCAGTAATTTATTTTCTGTAGCGGGTTGTGGGTTTATAGGGGAATAGGGTGGGAAGTAATTTAATTATAATTAATTAAATATGTTAATTTAATTATTGGTATAATGTAGGAAATAATTGTGAATTAATTATTACTTTGTAAATAATTAAAATATAATTGGTAATTAATTTTAATTAATTGATAAATATTTTAATTTTAGTAATTTGTTTTCTGTAGCGGGTTGTGGGTTTATAGGGGAATAGGGTGGGAAGTAATTTAATTTTAATTAATTAAATATCTTATTTTATTTATTGGTATTTATTTAAAATTAATTGTCAATTAATTATTAATTGGTAATTAATTAAAATATAATTGGTAATTAATTCTAATTGATTAATTGATAAATATTTTTATTTTAGTAATTTGTTTTCTGTAGTGGGTTTATAGGGGAATAGGGTGAGAAGTAATTTAAATTTAATTATTTGAATATTTTATTTTATTTATTGGTATTTATTTAGAATTAATTGTTAATTAATTATTAAATGGTAATTAATTAAAATATAATTTGTAATTTATTGTAATTGATTAATTGATAAATATGTTACTTGTATTACTTATTTTCTGTAGTGGGTTGTGTGCTTATAGGGGAATAGCTTGGGAAGTAATTTAATTGTAAGTAATTAAATTTTTTTAATATTTTTATATTGTGAATTAATTTATTGGTAATTGGTAAATAATTAGTATTAGCAGGTAATTTTTATTATTAGTTAATATTTATTTGTAATTTTAATTGATTAATTAATATAGCTTATAAAATTTCTAAAATATTTTAATTAATTTGTAATTGGTATTAAAATGTATGTTATTTATATTTATATATGAAGTATTTATTTTCCCTACTATTGCACTCACTGGAGTGGGAATAGTCATTTTTACCCCTACGCTATCCAATGCTTTCCCTACTGTTGCACTCACTGGAGAGGGAATAGTAATTTTTACCTCTACGCTATCCAACTCTTTCCCTACTGTTGCGCTCTCTGGAGTGGGAATAGTAATTTTTATCCCTACGCTATCCAACGCTTTCCCTACTGTTGCTCTCTCTGGAGTGGTAATAGTAATTTTTACCCTTCCACTATCCAACGTTTGCCCTACTGTTGCACTCTCTGGAGTTGGAATAGTAATTTTTACCCCTACGTTATCCAACGCTTTCCCTACTGTTGCACTCTCTGGAGTAGGAATAGAAATGTTTACCCCTACGCTATCCAACGCTTTCCCTACTGTTCTCTCACTGGAGTGGTAATAGTAATTTTTACCCTTCCACTATCCAACGCTTGCTCTACTGTTGCACTTTTTGGAGTTGGAATAGTAATTTTTACCCCTATGCTATCCAACGCTTCCCTACTGTTGCACTCTCTGGAGTGGGAATAGTTATTTTTACCCCTACTATATCCAATGCTTTCCCTACTGTTGCGCTCTCTGGAGTGGGAATAGTAATTTTTACCCCTACGCTATCCAACGTTGTCCCTACTGTTGCTCTCTGTGGAGTGGTAATAGTAATTTTTACCCTTCCACTATCCAACGCTTTCCCTACTGTTGCACTCTCTGGAGTTGGAATAATAATTTTTACCCCTACGCTATCCAACGCTTTCCCTACTGTTGCACTTTCTGGAGTGGGAATAGTAATTTTTACCCCTACGATATCCAACCCTTTCCCTACTGTTGCTCTCTCTGGAGTGGTAATAGTAATTTTTACCCTTTCACTATCCAACGCTTGCCCTACTGTTGCACTCTCTGGAGTTGGAATAGTAATTTTTACCCCTACGCTATCCAACGCTTTCCCTACTGTTGCACTCACTGGAGTGGGAATAGTAATTTTTACCCCTACGCTATCCGACGCTTTCCTTACTGTTGCGCTCACTGGAGTTGGAATAGTAATTTTTATCCCTACGCTATCCAACGCTTTCCCTACTGTTGCGCTCTTTGGAGTGGGAATAGTAATTGTTACCCCTACGCTATCCAACACTTTCCCTACTGTTGCACTCTCTGGAGTGGGAATAGGAATTTTTACCCCTACGCTATCCAACGCTTTCACTACTGTTGCTCTCTCTGGAGTGGTAATAGTAATTTTTACCCTCCCACTATCCAATGCTTGCCCTACTGTTGCACTCTCTGGAGTTGGAATAGTAATTTTTACCCCTACGCTATCCAACGCTTTCCCTACTGTTGCACTCACTGGAGTGGGAATAGTAATTTTTACCCCTATGCTATCCAACGCTTTCCTTACTGTTGCGCTCACTGGAGTTGGAATAGTAATTTTTATCCCTATGCTATCCAACGCTTTCCCTACTGTTGCGCTCTCTGGAGTGGGAATAGTAATTTTTACCCCTAAGCTATCCAACGTTTTCTCTACTGTTGCACTCTCTGGAGTAGGAATAGTAAATTTAACTTTCTTGCAATCCTACGGAAAAAATATTGTATATGTTTTGTTAATAATATGTATATATATATATATATATATATATATATATATATATATATATATATATATATATATATATATATATATATATATATATATTTGGAAGCAAGCAGACCATCAATAAAGAAGAACGCCGCACACCACTCCAAAGGTTCTTTTCGTTTTTATTTCATATAGGTATTCCCCATCTACGCGTTTCGGACAGTAAATGTCCCTGATCACGGTTAACAAACATTTGTCCCTTGTTTATTTCACCTATTTATACCATAAACACCATGTGGCAGTGTTACGGTGCATTATGGGTTAGGTAGTTTTTAATACATGCCCGTTTTATAAGGCTCATCCTTAACTTATACCAGACCCGTGTTCGACATTTTCGAGACAAGGTGGGACTTGATTTAACTCAGTTGACAAGATTGTCTCTTGACTGAATGCAAATATTGCCTGTATTGGGCAACTTAAACCGCGTGTATTTTCTCGTTTTATTTGTGACTGAGTGTCATTAGACATATTGGCTTAGTGCCTGTATATATATTAGTTGTCCCCTTGAAAAGTCCATGTCGATCTCCTGGTCTGTCCAAGCTTTGGATGATAATTACTTCTTTAAAATCATATAACAAGTCTTTAGATCTAAGTTTCATCATACTACAAGTTGTGGTAAACTTAATTAATACAGGTCCAAGTTTAAATTCAATCAGGTAGCTGTTTCTTCATTAATGTCAAACATAACAGAAAGTCTTTGATTATTCATGGTTCTTAACAGTCTCAGAGATGTACGTACATTTCTTCGTCCGCATTCATTCCCCATGGGCTGCGGGTTTTAAATCTTATTATTAACTTTGATTCAAGTCGTCTTAGTTTTTAGTTTTTATCTCCACCACGTTCATTTTCTTTTATCATTGCAATTCCTGCATATTTTATATCTTTCCACGTTTTCCCTGGATGGCTTCTTAGATGTTTAGCAATCGCATAACTGTTATCATTGTTTTCAATTGCTCGGATATGTTCAAGTATTCTCTTTTTCAGAGGACATATAGTTGAACCAATGTATTTTAGACCGCAGTAGCATTGAAGTTGATAGACCACAAACTGTGAGTCACAGGTTACTTTATCTTTTATTTCAAAGGTTCTTCCTTTTGGATCTTTCAGACATTTGAGATTCTGACCAATTTTGCATGCCTTGCACGATTGGCATTTGGTAAATCCTAGTTGTCTTTTGTCTAGCCAAGTGATGAGTTTGTCTTTTCTGAAATGACTGTTAACCAATGTGTCTTGGATTGAGGGAGCCTTGTGAAATGTGATCAGTGGTCTGTCTCCTATCAATGATCCTATTTCTGTGTCCTTTTTTAAAACACTCCATAATTTTGTTAGAATGTGTCGTATTTTGAAACTTTCCTTTGAGTAGGTGAGAATTAGTCGTGGTTTATCTTCATCTACTTTCGGATTTTTTTTGTCCTTTGGTATTAGGGTTTTGGTTCTTGTTTTCGCCCTCGCTCTTTGTTCGCTTCGTAGTATATCTTTATGTTTGTATCCACGATTGGCGAAGCGATCTTTGGTTTCCTTTAACTTTTTTTCCATTTCTGATGGTTCTGAGCAATTGCGTTTCATGCGTAAAAATTCGCCATATGGAATGCTTTGTTTCAGTAATGTAGGGTGGAAGCTAGTGCCATATAGGACACTATTCGTCGATGTTTTCTTTCTGAATTCTGTTGTCTCTAATTTGTTATTTTTCACATAGACCTTAGTGTCTAAAAAGTCAATTTCTGTTTTCAGAATGTTAAAGGTGAATTTTAAACCCACTTCATTTTGATTGAGTATTGCTATATACTCTATCAATTTCTGTCTTGGACCCTTCCAGAGGAGGAACAGGTCGTCTATGAACCTGAGCCACAACACCACGTCCGTGGTGTATTTTTCGTTTTCTTCTCTCCAAGCTATGTTTTTCTCCCACCACCCCATGGTGAGATTAGCATAGCTTGGAGAGAAGGAAACGCCCATGGCACAACCGCAGGTTTGTTGATAGAAATTTTTATTGAAAAGGAAGACATTATTGGTTAAGCAAAAGGTTATCATAGTTAACAGCATGTTGGTATGTCTCAAATCAGATATAGGTCTTTGTTTCAAGAAGTATTTGATTGCTGTTAGGCCTATGTCGTGTTGTATAGATGTATACAACGAGACGACATCGATGGTAGCGAGCCAGTAGTCTGAATGCCAATATCTGATTTGAGACATACCAACATGATGTAATGTAGGGTGGAAGCTAGTGCCATATAGGACACTGTTCGTCGATGTTTTCTTTCTGAATTCTGTTGTCTCTAATTTGTTATTTTTCACATAGACCTTAGTGTCTAAAAAACCTACTCAAAGGAAAGCTTCAAAATACGACACATTCTGACAAAATATTGGAGTGTTTTAAAAAAGGACACAGAAATAGGATCATTGATAGGAGACAGACCACTGATCACATTTCGCAAGGCTCCCTCAATCCAAGACACATTGGTTAACAGTAATTTCAGAAAAGACAAACTCATCACTTGGCTGGACAAAAGACAACTAGGATTTACCAAATGCCAATCGTGCAAGGCATGCAAAATTGGTCAGAATCTCAAATGTCTGAAAGATCCAAAAGGAAGAACCTTTGAAATAAAAGATAAAATAACCTGTGACTCACAGTTTGTGGTCTATCAACTTCAATGCTACTGCAGTCTAAAATACATTGGTTCAACTATATGTCCTCTGAAAAAGAGAATACTTGAACATATCCGAGCAATTGAAAACAATGATAACAGTTATGCGATTGCTAAACATCTAAGAAGCCATCCAGGGAAAACTTGGAAAGATATAAAATATGCAGGAATTGCAATGATAAAAGAAAATGAACGTGGTGGAGATAAAAACAAAAAACTAAGACGACTTGAATCAAAGTTAATAATAAGATTTAAAACCCGCAGCCCATGGGCAATGAATGCGGACGAGGAACTGTACGTACATCTCTGAGACTGTTAAGAACCATGAATAATCAAAGACTTTCTGTTATGTTTGACATTAATGAAGAAACAGCTACCTGATTGAATTTAAACTTGGACCTGTATTAATTAAGTTTACCACAACTTGTAGTATGATGAAACTAAGATCTAAAGACTTGTTATATGATTTTAAAGAAGTAATTATCATCCAAAGCTTGGACAGACCAGGAGATCGACATGGACTTTTCAAGGGGACAACTAATATATATACAGGCACTAAGCCAATACTGTCTAATGACACTCAGTCACAAATAAAACGCGAAAATACACGCGGTTTAAGTTGCCCAATACAGGCAATATTTGCATTCAGTCAAGAGACAATCTTGTCAACTGAGTTAAATCAAGTCCCACCTTGTCTCGAAAATGTCCAACACGGGTCTGGTATAAGTTAAGGATGAGCCTTATAAAACGGGCGTGTATTAAAAACTACCTAACCCATAATGCAACGTAACACTGCCACAAGGTGTTTATGATATAAATAGGTGAAATAAACAAGGGACAAATGTTTGTTAACCGTGATCAGGGACATTTACTGTCCGAAACGCGTAGGTGGGGAATACCTATATGAAATAAAAACTAAAAGAACCTTTGGAGTGGTGTGCGGCGTTCTTCTTTATTGAAGGTCTGCTTGCTTCCAAATAATTTGCAAGGCTGTCCTAACCTTGCCGCCAGCACCAGCTATCAAGTTGCTCCCCTTGTCTGGGACATTTGCCCGTGATATATATATATATATATATGTATGTATGTATGTGTATATATATATATATATATATATATATGTGTATATATATATATATATATATGTATATGTGTTTTAAGATTATTATTTTTTTAGTTACATTAATTATTTATTAATTTTAAGTTTATTTAAGTGTTTTAAGTATGATTAAATTAATTATATGTATTATTATATTAGTTTTAAATTACTTTTAAGATATTTAAAAAATTCGATATTTTGACTGTCTATATTTTTTCCTATCGATATTTTGGAGTCAATATTTTTGTACTTACCTGTTTGTAGATAGGAAGTCGATATTCTATATTTTTACCTCGATATTTTTGCAAGTCGATATTTTGACTGTCGATATTCTGTCAGTGATCCGGGCCCGAGGACGAAGGCGGGCGCGGGTGACGCCCGGAGTGAGCGGCGTTTCCTGCAACGCTCCCGGTGGTGAGAGGCGGAAACAGCCGGGAGCGTGATACTCGAGTCCCTGGTCCGGGCCTACACGAGATTTACGGCGGCCGCCTTTGGCTGCAGAGAACTGTGACCGGCGGCGGCGACCACCAAGACCCTGGCGGTGACGATCGAGAGGTGCCACCTGCACATGGGAGGAGGTGAGGAGAGCGGCCGGGAGCTGACGGGAGCGGGGAACTCGGGGGGCACAATCGAGCCTTCGGCGCTGGGCCCAGTGAGGCCCACAAGCACGCTCCTCTCACGCAGAAACAGCACACTACGGGGGCCCACTGAGCGAAGGTGTGCTGAATGATACAGTGAGGGTCGAGAACGCACAGTTACCAGACATACACGGGGCACAGCGGGAGGACCCAGGGCCATTTTGAAGACTTTGCTTTCACTGCCGCGATGGCCCATTCTGGGGCGCAGCGCTCTGCCCCACCCGTAATATCCACTGCCAGGTCTTGAAGAATCGCACTCACTCCGGATTCCACCTGGCCTACTGCTATCCATCAGGCAGACGTTAGCTGTGAATGCACTGCGGGGGCACACGGATCCACATGCTTGAGACCTAGGATTTGCGTCCCCTCCTATGACAATTTGGGTTGGGGACGATAGGTCCCTATACTCAAATGACGCGACTGCTGCCGTGAGGGCGACCACACTTGGGACCCCACGCCCATTCGGCCTCACAGCGCCTTGGACGTTGGGCAAACGTATCTGGCGGGGGCGAGGTGGACGCCATGGCGGGCATCAGGAAAAAAGGAGACCGCACGCTTCCAGTGTTGCTAGCGAAAAATTAAGCCAGGTCAGATAAAGGGCCACCCTCCCCCGAAGCGACAAAAACACAGCCTCCCGACGACCAAGTGCCCATCACTAAATCTTTTTTGGAGTCTTTATTTAATTCTCTAAGAGACGACTTCAAATCCCTAAAACAGGAGGTTAAGGAACTTAGGGCCTTGGAGAGCCTTGGAGAGGCGTACATCTGCCCCACCACCGGACACCCTGGCGTTCCTCCCTGACTTCCCATTCAAAGAAAGGATTCTTCGTGAAGCCCGGCAAAATCAGCCTCTCCAGTTCCGCGGTCACCCTATCGCCCTGTATCAGGATCTCTCGGCTATTACCCTCCAGAAGAGAAAGACATTCAAAGTGGCTACGGATTTCCTACGTAAAAAGGAGGTTCCTTACTCCTGGGGACACCTGTTCCGATTGATATTTAAATGGAATGGAGCCTTACAACAGCTACGTTCACTCCAGGATACTTGTAAGCTTCTGGGAATAGAGATAGCGGAAGACACATCTCCAGTGAGGTCCTTCCAGGGACCCTCCAGAGGAGGCTGGCAGAGAGTGGGCCATAGACGTTCCCCGGAACTGCGCTCCAACCCCGATGCCCACATCATCTCGCAGGAGAGAGCCACGGCCATCTTCGAAGTGGCCAAAGAAACTTCATCCTCCGATTGACTCTGCTTGTCGGGGGGGGTTCTTCAAAGCATATGCTTGGCGGGGGTACGGTCGGGGGGCCAAGACGGTCGTCATTGGACAACACCCCAATAGGTATTATTACCACTGCCCTGTATCCAACTGACAGGACTGGGACTATGAACTCATCCGGGTGGGATGTTGGGGTTGGGGGATTGGAAGGGATGGTTTTTGTGTTTGAAGCTTTTGTTGAAGTTGATGCTGGAGAGGGGGGGTGGGGGAGGGGGAGTAGGAGTTTTTGGGGGGCAGGGACTTGGGGAGGGCGGGAGGGGAGCCAGTGTGCCATTGGGGATTCGACAAACTCAAAGCGCGGCGCCAACATACTCACACAGCGCCTCTTCCCTACATAATTCGTGATGGCGAGTTCCGCCATGAAGGTGTTGACCCTTAATGTGAAGGGCTTGAACAATCCGATCAAACGGAGAGCAGTGATCTCATATCTGGAGAACACAGGGGCGGAGGTCTGTTTACTGCAGGAGACCCACCTGCTTGCGAAGGACGGGCATAGAATGCGCTCCCGCGCTTTTCCCCAGCAGTTTTTTTCCTCCCTCCCTTCGAAGAAAGCAGGGGTGGCCATCCTTGTTTCTAGACGCTTTAGGGGGCGAATAGGCGATAAGGTGGGGGAAATTAAAGGTAGGCTTCTGGCTTATAGTTTTTGGATCGGCGACCAACACCTCACCATAGGCTCCCTTTATGCTCCTAACGCAGGTCAGGAATCCTTTATGAAGGGGGCTATTTTGGAGGCGCTTCAATCACCCTATCCTCTCTTACTCCTCGGGGGGATCTCAATCTAGTAATGGACACTCATATGGACAGATCCGGGCATAGATATGGAGACACGGGCACCCTTTCTGCCGCAGGTAAAGACTGGCTACACGAGCCAGACCTGGTGGACTTATGGCGGGCGCAACATCCCACTGCATCCCAATTCACCTTCTATTCCCACGTGCACCACACCTATGCCAGACTAGACCATTTCCTTGGCTCCTCAGACCTAGCTGCTGCCCTCGCGGATGTTAGCATTGTCCCTGCTGCTCTCACCGATCACGATGCCGTGGAAATACTACTTGAGCTTCCAAGACCTAGCGCCCCCCCGGGGGGGTGGAGATTGCGTAAAACTATGTTACAATGTCCAGAGGTTGCTAAACAACTTCGCAAATGCATTACCGATTACCTAGACATTACTGACACGTCAGAGACGTCGGTATCATCCTTATGGGGGTCTCTGAAATCGGTCGTCCGCGGTGATCTTATCGCTATAGCAGCGGCGGAGACCAAGGCTCGTAAGACGAAACGGGACAACCTCTTCCCCCCCCCGGTTTCCGAACTAGAGAGAGTTCACAGCCGCACTGGGGCCCCGCGTGTGTGGAAACAGTTGAAAGCTGCCAGGGCTCAACTGGCCAGCCTAGACACAGACAGAGCAGAATTTGTGGCTCTCCGACTACGCCATTCGTACTATATCGGGGGGAATAAGACCGGCCATCTCCTGGCCAGTGCGCTGAAATCCAAAGCCCAACGCTAAAAGATATCCGGCCTTCGGAATGACAATGGCGATGCCGTTGAGGGGGAGATGAAGATCGCCAAGACCTTCAGAGACTTCTACGCCTCACTGTACCGCGCTGATATAGTTTCGAGCGGAGATATCGCTCGTTATTTGGAAACGGCGGAGGTCACGGCGCTCTCCCCAACCTTGGTTGCTGCCTTGGAGGCTCCCATCCGCTTGGAGGAGGTGACTGCTGTTATCTCTTGCCTCCGCCCTCTTAAATCCCCAGGGCTTTTCCGCCGGTTTTTACAAAACCTTCAGTTCACTGATCGCTCCCATCCTTACTAGACTCTATAACTCCTTTACCGGTCCAGGCTCCATCCCCCCGGATATGCTGGCAGCCGAAATTGTGGTGCTGCCTAAACCTGGCAAAGACCCCACCCACTTTTTCAGAGGACATATAGTTGAACCAATGTATTTTAGACCGCAGTAGCATTGAAGTTGATAGACCACAAACTGTGAGTCACAGGTTACTTTATCTTTTATTTCAAAGGTTCTTCCTTTTGGATCTTTCAGACATTTGAGATTCTGACCAATTTTGCATGCCTTGCACGATTGGCATTTGGTAAATCCTAGTTGTCTTTTGTCTAGCCAAGTGATGAGTTTGTCTTTTCTGAAATGACTGTTAACCAATGTGTCTTGGATTGAGGGAGCCTTGCGAAATGTGATCAGTGGTCTGTCTCCTATCAATGATCCTATTTCTGTGTCCTTTTTTAAAACACTCCAAAATTTTGTTAGAATGTGTCGTATTTTGAAACTTTCCTTTGAGTAGGTGAGAATTAGCCGTGGTTTATCTTCATCTACTTTCGGATTTTTTTTGTCCTTTGGTATTAGGGTTTTGGTTCTTGTTTTCGCCCTCGCTCTTTGTTCGCTTCGTAGTATATCTTTATGTTTGTATCCACGATTGGCGAAGCGATCTTTGGTTTCCTTTAACTTTTTTTCCATTTCTGATGGTTCTGAGCAATTGCGTTTCATGCGTAAAAATTCGCCATATGGAATGCTTTGTTTCAGTAATGTAGGGTGGAAGCTAGTGCCATATAGGACACTATTCGTCGATGTTTTCTTTCTGAATTCTGTTGTCTCTAATTTGTTATTTTTCACATAGACCTTAGTGTCTAAAAAGTCAATTTCTGTTTTCAGAATGTTAAAGGTGAATTTTAAACCCACTTCATTTTGATTGAGTATTGCTATATACTCTATCAATTTCTGTCTTGGACCCTTCCAGAGGAGGAACAGGTCGTCTATGAACCTGAGCCACAACACCACGTCCGTGGTGTATTTTTCGTTTTCTTCTCTCCAAGCTATGTTTTTCTCCCACCACCCCATGGTGAGATTAGCATAGCTTGGAGAGAAGGAAACGCCCATGGCACAACCGCAGGTTTGTTGATAGAAATTTTTATTGAAAAGGAAGACATTATTGGTTAAGCAAAAGGTTATCATAGTTAACAGCATGTTGGTATGTCTCAAATCAGATATAGGTCTTTGTTTCAAGAAGTATTTGATTGCTGTTAGGCCTATGTCGTGTTGTATAGATGTATACAACGAGACGACATCGATGGTAGCGAGCCAGTAGTCTGAATGCCAATATCTGATTTGAGACATACCAACATGATGTAATGTAGGGTGGAAGCTAGTGCCATATAGGACACTGTTCGTCGATGTTTTCTTTCTGAATTCTGTTGTCTCTAATTTGTTATTTTTCACATAGACCTTAGTGTCTAAAAAACCTACTCAAAGGAAAGCTTCAAAATACGACACATTCTGACAAAATATTGGAGTGTTTTAAAAAAGGACACAGAAATAGGATCATTGATAGGAGACAGACCACTGATCACATTTCGCAAGGCTCCCTCAATCCAAGACACATTGGTTAACAGTAATTTCAGAAAAGACAAACTCATCACTTGGCTGGACAAAAGACAACTAGGATTTACCAAATGCCAATCGTGCAAGGCATGCAAAATTGGTCAGAATCTCAAATGTCTGAAAGATCCAAAAGGAAGAACCTTTGAAATAAAAGATAAAATAACCTGTGACTCACAGTTTGTGGTCTATCAACTTCAATGCTACTGCAGTCTAAAATACATTGGTTCAACTATATGTCCTCTGAAAAAGAGAATACTTGAACATATCCGAGCAATTGAAAACAATGATAACAGTTATGCGATTGCTAAACATCTAAGAAGCCATCCAGGGAAAACTTGGAAAGATATAAAATATGCAGGAATTGCAATGATAAAAGAAAATGAACGTGGTGGAGATAAAAACAAAAAACTAAGACGACTTGAATCAAAGTTAATAATAAGATTTAAAACCCGCAGCCCATGGGCAATGAATGCGGACGAGGAACTGTACGTACATCTCTGAGACTGTTAAGAACCATGAATAATCAAAGACTTTCTGTTATGTTTGACATTAATGAAGAAACAGCTACCTGATTGAATTTAAACTTGGACCTGTATTAATTAAGTTTACCACAACTTGTAGTATGATGAAACTAAGATCTAAAGACTTGTTATATGATTTTAAAGAAGTAATTATCATCCAAAGCTTGGACAGACCAGGAGATCGACATGGACTTTTCAAGGGGACAACTAATATATATACAGGCACTAAGCCAATACTGTCTAATGACACTCAGTCACAAATAAAACGCGAAAATACACGCGGTTTAAGTTGCCCAATACAGGCAATATTTGCATTCAGTCAAGAGACAATCTTGTCAACTGAGTTAAATCAAGTCCCACCTTGTCTCGAAAATGTCCAACACGGGTCTGGTATAAGTTAAGGATGAGCCTTATAAAACGGGCGTGTATTAAAAACTACCTAACCCATAATGCAACGTAACACTGCCACAAGGTGTTTATGATATAAATAGGTGAAATAAACAAGGGACAAATGTTTGTTAACCGTGATCAGGGACATTTACTGTCCGAAACGCGTAGGTGGGGAATACCTATATGAAATAAAAACTAAAAGAACCTTTGGAGTGGTGTGCGGCGTTCTTCTTTATTGAAGGTCTGCTTGCTTCCAAATAATTTGCAAGGCTGTCCTAACCTTGCCGCCAGCACCAGCTATCAAGTTGCTCCCCTTGTCTGGGACATTTGCCCGTGATATATATATATATATATATGTATGTATGTATGTGTATATATATATATATATATATATATATGTGTATATATATATATATATATATGTATATGTGTTTTAAGATTATTATTTTTTTAGTTACATTAATTATTTATTAATTTTAAGTTTATTTAAGTGTTTTAAGTATGATTAAATTAATTATATGTATTATTATATTAGTTTTAAATTACTTTTAAGATATTTAAAAAATTCGATATTTTGACTGTCTATATTTTTTCCTATCGATATTTTGGAGTCAATATTTTTGTACTTACCTGTTTGTAGATAGGAAGTCGATATTCTATATTTTTACCTCGATATTTTTGCAAGTCGATATTTTGACTGTCGATATTCTGTCAGTGATCCGGGCCCGAGGACGAAGGCGGGCGCGGGTGACGCCCGGAGTGAGCGGCGTTTCCTGCAACGCTCCCGGTGGTGAGAGGCGGAAACAGCCGGGAGCGTGATACTCGAGTCCCTGGTCCGGGCCTACACGAGATTTACGGCGGCCGCCTTTGGCTGCAGAGAACTGTGACCGGCGGCGGCGACCACCAAGACCCTGGCGGTGACGATCGAGAGGTGCCACCTGCACATGGGAGGAGGTGAGGAGAGCGGCCGGGAGCTGACGGGAGCGGGGAACTCGGGGGGCACAATCGAGCCTTCGGCGCTGGGCCCAGTGAGGCCCACAAGCACGCTCCTCTCACGCAGAAACAGCACACTACGGGGGCCCACTGAGCGAAGGTGTGCTGAATGATACAGTGAGGGTCGAGAACGCACAGTTACCAGACATACACGGGGCACAGCGGGAGGACCCAGGGCCATTTTGAAGACTTTGCTTTCACTGCCGCGATGGCCCATTCTGGGGCGCAGCGCTCTGCCCCACCCGTAATATCCACTGCCAGGTCTTGAAGAATCGCACTCACTCCGGATTCCACCTGGCCTACTGCTATCCATCAGGCAGACGTTAGCTGTGAATGCACTGCGGGGGCACACGGATCCACATGCTTGAGACCTAGGATTTGCGTCCCCTCCTATGACAATTTGGGTTGGGGACGATAGGTCCCTATACTCAAATGACGCGACTGCTGCCGTGAGGGCGACCACACTTGGGACCCCACGCCCATTCGGCCTCACAGCGCCTTGGACGTTGGGCAAACGTATCTGGCGGGGGCGAGGTGGACGCCATGGCGGGCATCAGGAAAAAAGGAGACCGCACGCTTCCAGTGTTGCTAGCGAAAAATTAAGCCAGGTCAGATAAAGGGCCACCCTCCCCCGAAGCGACAAAAACACAGCCTCCCGACGACCAAGTGCCCATCACTAAATCTTTTTTGGAGTCTTTATTTAATTCTCTAAGAGACGACTTCAAATCCCTAAAACAGGAGGTTAAGGAACTTAGGGCCTTGGAGAGCCTTGGAGAGGCGTACATCTGCCCCACCACCGGACACCCTGGCGTTCCTCCCTGACTTCCCATTCAAAGAAAGGATTCTTCGTGAAGCCCGGCAAAATCAGCCTCTCCAGTTCCGCGGTCACCCTATCGCCCTGTATCAGGATCTCTCGGCTATTACCCTCCAGAAGAGAAAGACATTCAAAGTGGCTACGGATTTCCTACGTAAAAAGGAGGTTCCTTACTCCTGGGGACACCTGTTCCGATTGATATTTAAATGGAATGGAGCCTTACAACAGCTACGTTCACTCCAGGATACTTGTAAGCTTCTGGGAATAGAGATAGCGGAAGACACATCTCCAGTGAGGTCCTTCCAGGGACCCTCCAGAGGAGGCTGGCAGAGAGTGGGCCATAGACGTTCCCCGGAACTGCGCTCCAACCCCGATGCCCACATCATCTCGCAGGAGAGAGCCACGGCCATCTTCGAAGTGGCCAAAGAAACTTCATCCTCCGATTGACTCTGCTTGTCGGGGGGGGTTCTTCAAAGCATATGCTTGGCGGGGGTACGGTCGGGGGGCCAAGACGGTCGTCATTGGACAACACCCCAATAGGTATTATTACCACTGCCCTGTATCCAACTGACAGGACTGGGACTATGAACTCATCCGGGTGGGATGTTGGGGTTGGGGGATTGGAAGGGATGGTTTTTGTGTTTGAAGCTTTTGTTGAAGTTGATGCTGGAGAGGGGGGGTGGGGGAGGGGGAGTAGGAGTTTTTGGGGGGCAGGGACTTGGGGAGGGCGGGAGGGGAGCCAGTGTGCCATTGGGGATTCGACAAACTCAAAGCGCGGCGCCAACATACTCACACAGCGCCTCTTCCCTACATAATTCGTGATGGCGAGTTCCGCCATGAAGGTGTTGACCCTTAATGTGAAGGGCTTGAACAATCCGATCAAACGGAGAGCAGTGATCTCATATCTGGAGAACACAGGGGCGGAGGTCTGTTTACTGCAGGAGACCCACCTGCTTGCGAAGGACGGGCATAGAATGCGCTCCCGCGCTTTTCCCCAGCAGTTTTTTTCCTCCCTCCCTTCGAAGAAAGCAGGGGTGGCCATCCTTGTTTCTAGACGCTTTAGGGGGCGAATAGGCGATAAGGTGGGGGAAATTAAAGGTAGGCTTCTGGCTTATAGTTTTTGGATCGGCGACCAACACCTCACCATAGGCTCCCTTTATGCTCCTAACGCAGGTCAGGAATCCTTTATGAAGGGGGCTATTTTGGAGGCGCTTCAATCACCCTATCCTCTCTTACTCCTCGGGGGGATCTCAATCTAGTAATGGACACTCATATGGACAGATCCGGGCATAGATATGGAGACACGGGCACCCTTTCTGCCGCAGGTAAAGACTGGCTACACGAGCCAGACCTGGTGGACTTATGGCGGGCGCAACATCCCACTGCATCCCAATTCACCTTCTATTCCCACGTGCACCACACCTATGCCAGACTAGACCATTTCCTTGGCTCCTCAGACCTAGCTGCTGCCCTCGCGGATGTTAGCATTGTCCCTGCTGCTCTCACCGATCACGATGCCGTGGAAATACTACTTGAGCTTCCAAGACCTAGCGCCCCCCCGGGGGGGTGGAGATTGCGTAAAACTATGTTACAATGTCCAGAGGTTGCTAAACAACTTCGCAAATGCATTACCGATTACCTAGACATTACTGACACGTCAGAGACGTCGGTATCATCCTTATGGGGGTCTCTGAAATCGGTCGTCCGCGGTGATCTTATCGCTATAGCAGCGGCGGAGACCAAGGCTCGTAAGACGAAACGGGACAACCTCTTCCCCCCCCCGGTTTCCGAACTAGAGAGAGTTCACAGCCGCACTGGGGCCCCGCGTGTGTGGAAACAGTTGAAAGCTGCCAGGGCTCAACTGGCCAGCCTAGACACAGACAGAGCAGAATTTGTGGCTCTCCGACTACGCCATTCGTACTATATCGGGGGGAATAAGACCGGCCATCTCCTGGCCAGTGCGCTGAAATCCAAAGCCCAACGCTAAAAGATATCCGGCCTTCGGAATGACAATGGCGATGCCGTTGAGGGGGAGATGAAGATCGCCAAGACCTTCAGAGACTTCTACGCCTCACTGTACCGCGCTGATATAGTTTCGAGCGGAGATATCGCTCGTTATTTGGAAACGGCGGAGGTCACGGCGCTCTCCCCAACCTTGGTTGCTGCCTTGGAGGCTCCCATCCGCTTGGAGGAGGTGACTGCTGTTATCTCTTGCCTCCGCCCTCTTAAATCCCCAGGGCTTTTCCGCCGGTTTTTACAAAACCTTCAGTTCACTGATCGCTCCCATCCTTACTAGACTCTATAACTCCTTTACCGGTCCAGGCTCCATCCCCCCGGATATGCTGGCAGCCGAAATTGTGGTGCTGCCTAAACCTGGCAAAGACCCCACCCACTTTTTCAGAGGACATATAGTTGAACCAATGTATTTTAGACCGCAGTAGCATTGAAGTTGATAGACCACAAACTGTGAGTCACAGGTTACTTTATCTTTTATTTCAAAGGTTCTTCCTTTTGGATCTTTCAGACATTTGAGATTCTGACCAATTTTGCATGCCTTGCACGATTGGCATTTGGTAAATCCTAGTTGTCTTTTGTCTAGCCAAGTGATGAGTTTGTCTTTTCTGAAATGACTGTTAACCAATGTGTCTTGGATTGAGGGAGCCTTGCGAAATGTGATCAGTGGTCTGTCTCCTATCAATGATCCTATTTCTGTGTCCTTTTTTAAAACACTCCAAAATTTTGTTAGAATGTGTCGTATTTTGAAACTTTCCTTTGAGTAGGTGAGAATTAGCCGTGGTTTATCTTCATCTACTTTCGGATTTTTTTTGTCCTTTGGTATTAGGGTTTTGGTTCTTGTTTTCGCCCTCGCTCTTTGTTCGCTTCGTAGTATATCTTTATGTTTGTATCCACGATTGGCGAAGCGATCTTTGGTTTCCTTTAACTTTTTTTCCATTTCTGATGGTTCTGAGCAATTGCGTTTCATGCGTAAAAATTCGCCATATGGAATGCTTTGTTTCAGTAATGTAGGGTGGAAGCTAGTGCCATATAGGACACTATTCGTCGATGTTTTCTTTCTGAATTCTGTTGTCTCTAATTTGTTATTTTTCACATAGACCTTAGTGTCTAAAAAGTCAATTTCTGTTTTCAGAATGTTAAAGGTGAATTTTAAACCCACTTCATTTTGATTGAGTATTGCTATATACTCTATCAATTTCTGTCTTGGACCCTTCCAGAGGAGGAACAGGTCGTCTATGAACCTGAGCCACAACACCACGTCCGTGGTGTATTTTTCGTTTTCTTCTCTCCAAGCTATGTTTTTCTCCCACCACCCCATGGTGAGATTAGCATAGCTTGGAGAGAAGGAAACGCCCATGGCACAACCGCAGGTTTGTTGATAGAAATTTTTATTGAAAAGGAAGACATTATTGGTTAAGCAAAAGGTTATCATAGTTAACAGCATGTTGGTATGTCTCAAATCAGATATAGGTCTTTGTTTCAAGAAGTATTTGATTGCTGTTAGGCCTATGTCGTGTTGTATAGATGTATACAACGAGACGACATCGATGGTAGCGAGCCAGTAGTCTGAATGCCAATATCTGATTTGAGACATACCAACATGATGTAATGTAGGGTGGAAGCTAGTGCCATATAGGACACTGTTCGTCGATGTTTTCTTTCTGAATTCTGTTGTCTCTAATTTGTTATTTTTCACATAGACCTTAGTGTCTAAAAAACCTACTCAAAGGAAAGCTTCAAAATACGACACATTCTGACAAAATATTGGAGTGTTTTAAAAAAGGACACAGAAATAGGATCATTGATAGGAGACAGACCACTGATCACATTTCGCAAGGCTCCCTCAATCCAAGACACATTGGTTAACAGTAATTTCAGAAAAGACAAACTCATCACTTGGCTGGACAAAAGACAACTAGGATTTACCAAATGCCAATCGTGCAAGGCATGCAAAATTGGTCAGAATCTCAAATGTCTGAAAGATCCAAAAGGAAGAACCTTTGAAATAAAAGATAAAATAACCTGTGACTCACAGTTTGTGGTCTATCAACTTCAATGCTACTGCAGTCTAAAATACATTGGTTCAACTATATGTCCTCTGAAAAAGAGAATACTTGAACATATCCGAGCAATTGAAAACAATGATAACAGTTATGCGATTGCTAAACATCTAAGAAGCCATCCAGGGAAAACTTGGAAAGATATAAAATATGCAGGAATTGCAATGATAAAAGAAAATGAACGTGGTGGAGATAAAAACAAAAAACTAAGACGACTTGAATCAAAGTTAATAATAAGATTTAAAACCCGCAGCCCATGGGCAATGAATGCGGACGAGGAACTGTACGTACATCTCTGAGACTGTTAAGAACCATGAATAATCAAAGACTTTCTGTTATGTTTGACATTAATGAAGAAACAGCTACCTGATTGAATTTAAACTTGGACCTGTATTAATTAAGTTTACCACAACTTGTAGTATGATGAAACTAAGATCTAAAGACTTGTTATATGATTTTAAAGAAGTAATTATCATCCAAAGCTTGGACAGACCAGGAGATCGACATGGACTTTTCAAGGGGACAACTAATATATATACAGGCACTAAGCCAATACTGTCTAATGACACTCAGTCACAAATAAAACGCGAAAATACACGCGGTTTAAGTTGCCCAATACAGGCAATATTTGCATTCAGTCAAGAGACAATCTTGTCAACTGAGTTAAATCAAGTCCCACCTTGTCTCGAAAATGTCCAACACGGGTCTGGTATAAGTTAAGGATGAGCCTTATAAAACGGGCGTGTATTAAAAACTACCTAACCCATAATGCAACGTAACACTGCCACAAGGTGTTTATGATATAAATAGGTGAAATAAACAAGGGACAAATGTTTGTTAACCGTGATCAGGGACATTTACTGTCCGAAACGCGTAGGTGGGGAATACCTATATGAAATAAAAACTAAAAGAACCTTTGGAGTGGTGTGCGGCGTTCTTCTTTATTGAAGGTCTGCTTGCTTCCAAATAATTTGCAAGGCTGTCCTAACCTTGCCGCCAGCACCAGCTATCAAGTTGCTCCCCTTGTCTGGGACATTTGCCCGTGATATATATATATATATGTATGTATGTATGTATGTATGTATGTATGTATGTATGTATATATATATATATATATGTGTGTATATATATATATATATATATATATGTATATTTGTTTTAAGATTATTATATTTTTAGTTACATTAATTATTTATTAATTTTAAGTTTATTTAAGTGTTTTAAGTATGATTAAATTAATTATATGTATTATTATATTAGTTTTAAATTCCTTTTAAGATATTTAAAAAATTCGATATTTTGACTGTCTATATTTTTTCCTATCGATATTTTGGAGTCAATATTTTTGTACTTACCTGTTTGTAGATAGGAAGTCGATATTCTATATTTTTACCTCGATATTTTTGCAAGTCGATATTTTGACTGTCGATATTCTGTCAGTGATCCGGGCCCGAGGACGAAGGCGGGCGCGGGTGACGCCCGGAGTGAGCGGCGTTTCCTGCAACGCTCCCGGTGGTGAGAGGCGGAGCCAGCCGGGAGCGTGATACTCGAGTCCCTGGTCCGGGCCTACACGAGATTTACGGCGGCCGCCTTTGGCTGCAGAGAACTGTGACCGGCGGCGGCGACCACCAAGACCCTGGCGGTGACGATCGAGAGGTGCCACCTGCACATGGGAGGAGGTGAGGAGAGCGGCCGGGAGCTGGCGGGAGCGGGGAACTCGGGGGGCACAATCGAGCCCTCGGCGCTGGGCCCAGTGAGGCCCACAAGCACGCTCCTCTCACGCAGAAACAGCACACTACGGGGGCCCACTGAGCGAAGGTGTGCTGAATGATACAGTGAGGGTCGAGAACGCACAGTTACCAGACATACATGGGGCACAGCGGGAGGACCCAGGGCCATTTTGAAGACTTTGCTTTCACTGCCGCGATGGCCCATTCTGGGGCGCAGCGCTCTGCCCCACCCGTAATATCCACTGCCAGGTCTTGAAGAATCGCACTCACTCCGGATTCCACCTGGCCTACTGCTATCCATCAGGCAGACGTTAGCTGTGAATGCACTGCGGGGGCACACGGATTCACATGCTTGAGACCTAGGATTTGGGTCCCCTCCTATGACAATTGGGGTTGGGGACGATAGGTCCCTATACTCAAATGACGCGACTGCTGCCGTGAGGGCGACCACACTTGGGACCCCACGCCCATTCGGCCTCACAGCGCCTTGGACGTTGGGCAAACGTATCTGGCGGGGGCGAGGTGGACGCCATGGCGGGCATCAGGAAAAAAGGAGACCGCACGCTTCCAGTGTTGCTAGCGAAAAATCAAGCCAGGTCAGATAAAGGGCCACCCTCCCCCGAAGCGACCAAAACACAGCCTCCCGACGACCAAGTGCCCATCACTAAATCTTTTTTGGAGTCTTTATTTAATTCTCTAAGAGACGACTTCAAATCCCTAAAACAGGAGGTTAAGGAACTTAGGGCCTTGGAGAGCCTTGGAGAGGCGTACATCTGCCCCACCACCGGACACCCTGGCGTTCCTCCCTGACTTCCCATTCAAAGAAAGGATTCTTCGTGAAGCCCGGCAAAATCAGCCTCTCCAGTTCCGCGGTCACCCTATCGCCCTGTATCAGGATCTCTCGGCTATTACCCTCCAGAAGAGAAAGACATTCAAAGTGGCTACGGATTTCCTACGTAAAAAGGAGGTTCCTTACTCCTGGGGACACCTGTTCCGATTGATATTTAAATGGAATGGAGCCTTACAACAGCTACGTTCACTCCAGGATACTTGTAAGCTTCTGGGAATAGAGATAGCGGAAGACACATCTCCAGTGAGGTCCTTCCAGGGACCCTCCAGAGGAGGCTGGCAGAGAGTGGGCCATAGACGTTCCCCGGAACTGCGCTCCAACCCCGATGCCCACATCATCTCGCAGGAGAGAGCCACGGCCATCTTCGAAGTGGCCAAAGAAACTTCATCCTCCGATTGACTCTGCTTGTCGGGGGGGGTTCTTCAAAGCATATGCTTGGCGGGGGTACGGTCGGGGGGCCAAGACGGTCGTCATTGGACAACACCCCAATAGGTATTATTACCACTGCCCTGTATCCAACTGACAGGACTGGGACTATGAACTCATCCGGGTGGGATGTTGGGGTTGGGGGATTGGAAGGGATGGTTTTTGTGTTTGAAGCTTTTGTTGAAGTTGATGCTGGAGAGGGGGGGTGGGGGAGGGGGAGTAGGAGTTTTTGGGGGGCAGGGACTTGGGGAGGGCGGGAGGGGAGCCAGTGTGCCATTGGGGATTCGACAAACTCAAAGCGTGGCGCCAACATACTCACACAGCGCCTCTTCCCTACATAATTCGTGATGGCGAGTTCCGCCATGAAGGTGTTGACCCTTAATGTGAAGGGCTTGAACAATCCGATCAAACGGAGAGCAGTGATCTCATATCTGGAGAACACAGGGGCGGAGGTCTGTTTACTGCAGGAGACCCACCTGCTTGCGAAGGACGGGCATAGAATGCGCTACCGCGCTTTTCCCCAGCAGTTTTTTTCCTCCCTCCCTTCGAAGAAAGCAGGGGTGGCCATCCTTGTTTCTAGACGCTTTAGGGGGCGAATAGGCGATAAGGTGGGGGAAATTAAAGGTAGGCTTCTGGCTTATAGTTTTTGGATCGGCGACCAACACCTCACCATAGGCTCCCTTTATGCTCCTAACGCAGGTCAGGAATCCTTTATGAAGGGGGCTATTTTGGAGGCGCTTCAATCACCCTATCCTCTCTTACTCCTCGGGGGGATCTCAATCTAGTAATGGACACTCATATGGACAGATCCGGGCATAGATATGGAGACACGGGCACCCTTTCTGCCGCAGGTAAAGACTGGCTACACGAGCCAGACCTGGTGGACTTATGGCGGGCGCAACATCCCACTGCATCCCAATTCACCTTCTATTCCCACGTGCACCACACCTATGCCAGACTAGACCATTTCCTTGGCTCCTCAGACCTAGCTGCTGCCCTCGCGGATGTTAGCATTGTCCCTGCTGCTCTCACCGATCACGATGCCGTGGAAATACTACTTGAGCTTCCAAGACCTAGCGCCCCCCCGGGGGGGTGGAGATTGCGTAAAACTATGTTACAATGTCCAGAGGTTGCTAAACAACTTCGCAAATGCATTACCGATTACCTAGACATTACTGACACGTCAGAGACGTCGGTATCATCCTTATGGGGGTCTCTGAAATCGGTCGTCCGCGGTGATCTTATCGCTATAGCAGCGGCGGAGACCAAGGCTCGTAAGACGAAACGGGACAACCTCTTCCCCCCCCCGGTTTCCGAACTAGAGAGAGTTCACAGCCGCACCGGGGCCCCGCGTGTGTGGAAACAGTTGAAAGCTGCCAGGGCTCAACTGGCCAGCCTAGACACAGACAGAGCAGAATTTGTGGCTCTCCGACGACGCCATTCGTACTATATCGGGGGGAATAAGACCGGCCATCTCCTGGCCAGTGCGCTGAAATCCAAAGCCCAACGCTAAAAGATATCCGGCCTTCGGAATGACAATGGCGATGCCGTTGAGGGGGAGATGAAGATCGCCGAGACCTTCAGAGACTTCTACGCCTCACTGTACCGCGCTGACATAGTTTCGAGCGGAGATATCGCTCGTTATTTGGAAACGGCGGAGGTCACGGCGCTCTCCCCAACCTCGGTTGCTGCCTTGGAGGCTCCCATCCGCTTGGAGGAGGTGACTGCTGTTATCTCTTGCCTCCGCCCTCTTAAATCCCCAGGGCTTTTCCGCCGGTTTTTACAAAACCTTCAGTTCACTGATCGCTCCCATCCTTACTAGACTCTATAACTCCTTTACCGGACCAGGCTCCATCCCCCCGGATATGCTGGCAGCCGAAATTGTGGTGCTGCCTAAACCTGGCAAAGACCCCACCCACTGCTCTGCGTTTCGCCCCATCTCTCTCCTCAACCTAGATCTGAAGCTTTTTACCGGAGTGCTGGCTGCACACCTCGGGCTGTGCCTGCCCGGGATTCTAGAGCCAGACCAAACAGGTTTCGTCCCGAGCCGCCAGTGCTGCGACAACACCAAACAGATCCTTCACCTGGTTGACAAGGAGTAGTTTCTGTCCTGTAACTCCAGTTCTGTAGTAGGGGTATCTCTGTTATAGTCATAATCTAGTGAATAGTCCCGCCCATGTGCGTGGACCCCGGAGCAATCAAAAATAATCTCTTCAAGTGTCGAAAAATGCAGACCTGCACAGACACTTAAGAGAGAATTAAAGACAGATAATGCAGCCTATAACACAGGCTACACTGTCCAGTACTTCAACTAGAAATTCCACCAAAAAAATCCACAAAACAGCAAAGCCTGTACAGATTTCCCTTGCTTCAGCAGCAAAAACCCTCTGGAATGATAGAGAGGAGGATCTGGACAGACAAGCCCCATAAGCTGCCATTATGTGGCTCAGAACAGGATACTGTGCCTTTAAGAGAACTTTCCAGAACTTCACAGTATCCCAGAATGCACTGCAGATCCCTTTTACTTTCAGTTCTTTTTGAAGGCGTAACACGCCAGACCTGTAGCATTCCTTACATGAATATCTCTCTCCACCGGGGAGGAGGGCAGGCGCTTATGACTATAACAGAGATACCCCTACTACAGAACTGGAGTTACAGGACAGAAACTACTCCTTCTGTAGTAGGCGATCTCTGTGTATAGTCATAATCTAGTGAATAGAATGGCAAGCCCATTCCCACACCAAAGCGGCGGTGGAGAAACGAGAAATAACACCACTATTGTGTGAACAGATTTCGCAGCGAAGCCTGCCCAACCTGAGAGTCTGCTCTGGCATCAGTGTCCAGGCAGTAATACTTAGCAAAGGTATGAACCGACTTCCAAGTGGCGCCTTGCAGATTTCTGCAATTGGAACATTACGGAGCACAGCAGTCGTGGCAGCTTTGCCCCTGGTGGAATGAGCCTTAGGTTTACCCCCTAAGGTCTTATTAGCTTTTTGGTAACACAGTTGTATGCAGGACACAATCCACCTCGAGATGGACTGCTTAGAGGTAGCAAGACCTGTCCTGACTGATCCATAATTGATAAACAATTGGTCCGACCTACGAATATCTTTGGTTTTATCCAGATACAATTTCAACACCCTCCGAACATCCAGGGAATGTAAAGACCTTTCCGCTGGAGATGAAGGATTCTAAAAAAACGTAGGCAAAGTTATAGTCTGGTTGACATGAAAATCAGAAATAACCTTGGGAAGAAACTTAGGGTGAGTACGCATAACAACCTTAGCAGCATGAAATACAGTAGAAGGTTCTTGGCAACACAACGCCTGAATTTCACTCACCCTGCGGGCCAATGTAATGGCCAAGAGGAACGCCGCCTTCCAGGACAGGTGCTGCAACGAAGCCTTATGAATAGGTTCAAAAGGCTCCTTCATCAACCTGGACAGCACCACATTCAGTTCCCATGAAGGCGAAGGAAGCCTGACAGGAGGAAACACTTTCTTCAAGCCTTCCAAAAAGTCTTTGATCACAGGTATCTGGAAGAAGGAAGTCTGTGAAGGGCATTTCCTGTAGGCAGTCAATGCAGCCAGATGGACCTTAATGGAATGGGCATTAAGGCCGGACTGCGCCAGATGTAGAAGGTATGGAAGGATGACATCTTCCTTACATGTCGTGGGGTCATAGTTCTTGGACTTGCACCAGATACAAAACCTATTCCACTTGTAAGCATAAGAAGTCCTAGTGGAAGGTCGCTTAGCCTCCTTCAGTATGTCCATGCAATCTTCTGGGAGATTAAGATGGCCATATTGCACTATCTCAGGAGCAATGCCGCCAAACTCAAAGACGAGAGGTTGGGGTGCAACATCCGTGAACCACCACTGCCTGGGCCATTCCGGGGCAATCAGTATCATCCGCGCCCTGGACTGGGACAGCTTGATGAGAACCGTCGGAATCAGGGGAATGGGTGGAAAAGCGTACAGAAAGCTGTTCGACCAGTTGATCCATAACTCATTCCCCAGCGTCCCCGGCTGGTAGTACCTGGAGGCGAAGTCTCGGCATTTGCTGTTTTCTGCGGTGGCAAACAGATCTACGTCTGGAGTTCCCCACCTTGCGAAGACTTCTCCTAGTATTTCGTCGTTTATGACCCATTCGTGGTTTTCCTGAATCAGTCTGCTCAGTGCGTCTGCCTGAACATTCTGCACACCTGGCAGATGGGTGGCCGTTATCGTCAGTCCTCGGGCCAGAAGCCAGTGCCAGATTGCCTGCGCCTCCTGCGACAGGTTGCGTGATCTCGAGCCCCCTGCTTGTTGAGGTAATACATCGTGGTCGTATTGTCCGTCTGTACAAGCAAAGAGTTGGTTTGGAAGGACGGGTGAAAGGCCTTCAGTGCCAAGTGAACAGCTCTGAGTTCCAGGAAATTGATGTGGTACGTGGACTCCGTCGGGGACCACGTCCCTTGAATCTGTAAGTCTCCGGAGTGCGCTCCCCAGCCCTGGAGAGAAGCATCCGTCACGATAGTCTGAGTGGGAATGTCCTTGTGGAAGGGAACCCCTCTGAGGAGATTCTCCGCTGAACACCACCACTTCAGAGACTGAAGAGCATGCAGAGACAGTCGTATCTTGTCGTCCCAAGATCCTCTCCTCTGGTCCCACTGATCCTCCAAGCACTCCTGCAGCGGTCTCATGTGTAGCCGTGCGTGTGGCGTCAGGAAGATACAAGAGGCCATCGATCCCAGTAGAGAAGACACCAACCTCACTGTTGTAGAAGGAGTGGTCATAAGAGTCTGAGCCTTCCGAAGAAGTGATAATCGTCGCTCCTCCGAAGGAGACACGCTTGCTGACCTCGTATCGATGGTGGCCCCCAAGTACTGAATGCACTGGACCGGAGTCGGGACAGACTTGGACATGTTGATGTGCAACCCCAGCTTGTTCAAAAGAACGCACGTCTTCTGGAAGTGCGCTTGAGCTTCCGAGAAGGAGGAGGCCTTGATCAACCAATCATCCAGGTACGGGTAGACAAACACCTTGTTCTTCCTCAGGTGTGCCGCTACCACTGCCATGCACTTCGAGAAAGTCCTGGGCGCAGACTTCAGCCCGAACGGAAGTACTGTGTACTGATAGTGATTGGTGCCGACTTGAAATCGCAGGAACTTCCTGTGTTTGTGTGCAATGGGCACATGGAAGTACGCATCCTGTAGGTCTTTTGCACATAGCCAGTCTCCCTGTTGCAACTGAGGATAAATCTGATGCAACGACAGCATGCAAAACTTCTCTCTGCGAATCCACTTGTTCGCCTGTCGCAAGTCCAGAATGGGCCTCAACTCGTTCTTGTCCTTCTTGCGGACCAGAAAGAACCGGGAGTACAGACCTCTTCCTCTTTGAGACAGAGGTACGTCTTCTATCGCCCTTTTCCTTAACAGGATATCGGCCTCCGCCTGGAGCTCGCGCAGTTGATACTGCGAGCTGACCGGAGGAATCGATGGAGGAGGGCTGGTGAACCGAAGACTGTATACATTGCAAACAATATTCAGCACCCACTTGTCCTGAGTAATTTTTCTCCACTCTGCCAGAAAAAATTGAACGCTTCCCCCCACCGGAGCGAGTAACGGATTAAGGGGAAGTAACCGCTCAGGGTCGAGACCCGGCCGGGCCTTTGTTAGCTGTAGAGGACTGCTGTCCACCTCTACCCTTCTGGCGCTTCTGGAAGGGTCTCCGGAACGGCTGCTGTTGCTGCTGCTGCTGTCCCGAAGACTGTCCTCGTCCTTTCCCCTGTGCACCGAACCGTCTCTGGAACGGGCGGTAGGACTTCTTTTCTTTGAGCTTTTCCAAGCCCACAGCCGTCAGGGTCTCCACCTCCGCCTTCATGCGGGCCATCTCATAATCGGCATGTTTTCCGAACAGTGTTTCTCCGGAAAAGGGCAGATTGGCCACCTGCTGCTGGGCCTCCGGCTTGAGTGACGTGAGCCTGAGCCAAGCATGACGGTGCTGGTTGATCCCGTGACAGTAACCATGGGCCGCCAACAGCGAGATTTCCGCAGCCGCGCTGATGACTTGGTTTGAAACCAGCATCCCTTCCTTAAGTATTTCTAGGAAGTCCTCCTTCTTGTCACGTGGTAGAAGGTCCGTGAACTGTTCCAGGGAGTCCCACAGGGCACGGCTGTACCGCCCCAGCAAAGCCGAATCGCTGGAGGCTTTCATGGTCGTGGACGAAGTTCCACAAGCCTTCCTTCCAGCCGAATCAATCCATCGGCTTTCCTTATCAGGCGGCACGGTGGAGGACGGGGAGGTAGAGTGTAACTTCCTGGCCGCCGTCACTATAACGGAGTCGGCCACTGGGTCCATCCGCAGGAAGGCCGGGTCAGAATCCGGTGCTCTGTACTTCTTCAGAAGTCGGAAGGGAGCGGCCTTCACCACCGCAGGCGTAAGAAACAGCTCCTCCGCAGGTTCGACCAGCCCTGGCACCAATGGCAGCAGAGGGTGAGACAGATGCTTCTTGTGAAGTGTCTCAAATATCACGGACGTCGTAGGTGTAGGAGCCGTCACCGTGATGCCCAATTTCGTAGCCCCCCTCAGGAGAACCTCCTGGAACGTGCTGATGTCGTCCACTGGAGACACCCTTGTCCCCGGGGAATCAGACAGGATCGGCGAATAGGATCGTGTCTTGGAGGAGTCCGTGCGGGACCTGGACCCTCGCCTCCTATGGCGGCGCCTAGAGCTAGTGGAGGATCTGCGCCGACTCCTAGATCTTCCTCTCCGTCCGGAGCGCGATCTTGACTCCATGCCTCGACGTCGACTTCGTACGCCTCGACGTCGATCTCTCGTGCCTCGACGACGACCTCTTGTGCCTCGACGGCGACCTCTTGTGCCTCGATGGCGACCTCTTGCGCCTCGACGGTGACCTCTTGCGCCTCGATGGCGACCTCGACCGCCTCGACGGCGACCTCTTCTGCCTTGACGGCGACCTCTTCCGCCTCGACGGCGGACCACTCCTCGACGACGAGGATCCCCTCGACGACGATGTTCTCCTCGTCTTCGCCGATGGCGAACGGCGGTGTCGCTTCCACGGCGAGCGCCGACGGCGATGACGACGAAATCGTCACCGCAGACGTCGACGGCGGTCTGTGCACATCCCTCGACGTCGAGCGTCGACGGCACTTCGCCCCAGAGCCCTGGGGGGACGGGGAACAGACCACAGTCATTCCTCTCGACGTCGTGGTCGCTGCAATCGACCCAGACGGAGAGTGGGCACGTTTGCTGGTCTTCCTGCCCCTGGGGAGCCCCTCAGAGGCCTCAGCATGGGTAGAAGGAGCCCCTCCAGACCCACCTTGTGCCTTCAGCCTGCTTTCCTCGAGTCCCTGAAGCCTGATCTTCTTTCTTTCCTTCAGGGTCCTGCCAGAGAAGCCCTGACAAATCTCACACTCCTCTGGGACATGGGAAGAGGGAAGGCAGAGGATACACACCTCATGGGAATCCGATTTGGCCTTCTTCCTGGAGCACTTCGGGCATTTGTCAAATAATGCAGGCATATTTGACATCAAAAAGGAGCAAAACCCAAGAAGAACAGCACTAAAGTACTTTAGAAGCACTCAAAACGAAATTAATAGTGAAAAATCACCAATAAACCCTTGAAAAGGGAGAGCTCAATGCTCCAGGGTCCTGCTTGCAGGAGCCGGAAAAAAGAACTGAAAGTAAAAGGGACTATACACAGAGATCCCCTACTACAGAAGGCACACTTCCAACATTCAGACTCAGCCCTCGTTGCCATAGACGCTGAAAAAGCGTTTGAGTCAATTGGACCTTTTTGCAGCGAGTCCTGGCCCGGTTCCAGCTCGGGGATTGCTTCCAATCTTGGATCGCGAGCTGCTACCACCACCCGTCGGCACGGGTCCGAATAGGTGGCTTCCGCTCCAGCCCTTTCGACATCCAACGTGGTACTCGACAAGGGTGCCCCCTATCGCCTCTTTTATTTGAACTCTATGTTGAACCGCTAGCACAAAAGATTCGCGATAATCCCAATATTCGCGGCATCACTTTTGGAGGGGAGCCCCACACGATCGGCCTTTACGCCGCCGACATCATAGCTGCTCTCCATAACCCGACCCGCTCGATTTCAGCTTTTCTGGAAGAGATTGACACCTTTAGCGCTATGTCCGGCTTCAAAATTAACAGGGAGAAATCACTGATACTGCCCTTAGGCAAGAATGACCGAACCCTGGACGTCATATCACCATATGGCGGGGGCCTGCAAATGACAAAGCGACTTCCATAGCTGGGCATCACTCTTACTTCCTGTACGGAGTCAACAGTTATCCTCAATTACGAGACCCTCTTCTCCCGGATTCGAGCCGATCTTACACGTTGGTCTAAACAACCACTCTCTTTGCTAGGCCGCATCGCTGCGGTGAAGATGTCTGCCTTACTTAGAATCTTGTATGTCTTCCAGACCATTCCGGTTACCCCCCCCCGACTGGCGTTCTTACAAACCTGCAGTCTGCCATACTCCATTTCGTTTGGGGAGGGAAACGTCCGCGCCTGCACAAATAGCTGGCATACCGGGGCTTGGACGAGGGTGGCCTGGGGATCCCTAACCTCCAGCAGTATTTCCGGGTTTCCCAACTCCGATACCTGGTAGAGTGGTATCGACCGGAATCTGAAAAGAGATGGCTATTTCAAGATGGGGCAATGGCCCAGACATCTCTTTGGAAAATTCCATTCCTTCGTCGCCAGGACCAACCGAAATACCTCCAGAAATCTCCCATCACTCGCACTATTCTACGGGTGTGGAACACGGTTGCGGTGAAGAGAGAACTAACAACCTTTCCCTCCCCGCTCACCCCTCTTCTGGATAACCCCGAATTCCCACCGGGCACGGATCCCCACTCCTTCCAGCAATGGCGCGGCACGAGTTGCAGGTCAGAGGGTCACCTTTTTGACTCGCAGGGCTTTCTCTCTTTGTCCGATCTGTCGGAGGGCTATGGAGTAGCCTCACCCCACCTGTTCCAATACTTCCAACTCCGACACTGGCTTACACACCCCTTGGTGAGCAGACACATGACGAGTTTCGAGAGGTGGCTGGTAACGAAGGAGTCGGATAAACACCTTATTTCCGATCTTTATAAGATGCTCACACCCCCTCAAGCCCCGGGCCGGACGGCGGGACAGAGACACTGGGAGACTGAGATGGGGAGGACTTTTTTTTTTTTGCAGAGTTTTATATAGCGCTAGCTAGACCCAAACCGAATCAGGTATCAGAGCGCTTTACATAGCACCAGTTACGGGACAGACACACATTCATTTTAGGCACTGGGAAATTAAGTGATTTGCCCAGAATCACAGGAAGTTACTGGCGTCGTTACCGAGACTCAAACCCAGATCCCCAGGTCCGAGGTCGAGCGCCCAAGCCGTTAGGCCAACTCCTTTCCCCACCTTTGTGAGAAGTTGGCCTGATATATGATGCTCACTAGTTCTAGTGATCACCTTGTATCAGTCCAAACAACCCTTATGGTGATTGGTTGTAAGTCAACCTTATAGACCAGCTATCCTAATGGTAGCATGGACAAAGCAGTCTTAGGCTAAACTCTTTTGCCATGTGAAGCCAGCTGTTTTACCACAATATAACCCCTTGAATACCAGATGAAAGGACACCACACAGGTTGTTATGAAAATAAACAGTATATTTATTAATAACAACACCTCTGAATTCTTTATGAGGTCAGAGGGCTAAGCACATGACAATCTCTTACGAAAAATACTACAATTTGCACAAAATTACAATGGTGCCCTAGGGGCACGACAAACCATATACTAAGTAAGTGGAATGTGAGAGTCGATAAAAGGAATGGAGCTGTCCAGAGGTTGTAGGATCGATGGGATCACGCTACACTAACTTCAGGTAAGTAATAGGAGGCCCACGGAACGCGTGTGCAGAGTGTGAACTCACACGCGAGATGCGTAACAACGTCTATGGACAGTACAGTTCAAGTTTAAGGTGAGTACGGACAATCCTGACTAGGTAGGACAACAACGACTGTGGAACTGGACACTAGGACAGTTAAACTACCCTTGAGCACCAAAATGCTCTTGTTACCTCACCCACGGACTGCGGGTGCACAGGTGTCAAAGTGCGTCGGGTTCTCGCGTTGAAGTCTATGGAGCCTGAAAGAAAAGATGCTGCAGGCGACCAGGAGGAAGATGTCCGGTGCAATCCAAGGGTGGATTGATGAAGAAGGAGACCTGAAAGCAGAGGGCACAATGTTCACAGTCACTAGCCAGTGACTGGAGTGGAACCAGGAAGGAACCAGATGTCGACGTCGCGATCAGGTGAAGAGTGGACGCTTGACTCTGCAGCCATGTGGACCAGGAGGTGTCTTCGACGACCAGGATGGAGGCACGAGCTGTCCCACGCAGGCTCTCTCTGTCTGCGGTGTTGGATCCGGAATCGGCGTCAACAGGCCTTGGCAAAGGCAACCCACGCGGTGAGTGGAGAAAGCGTCTGGTGCGGACTAGGAGAGTCCGGGGTGCCCTTTTGGAAGGGAGCAAGGGCCAGTCTGGAGCAACCAGACCAGCAGTAAAGATTCAAAGGTTTGTCATCTAGGAGGCCACTAGCCAGCCGGCAAGTGACCAGACAATGCATCGAGCAGCAAACAAGCAGAAGGGCCCCACGCAGATCTCGTGGCTGCTGGAGGGCTGATCTTCGGTGCAGGGGCTGCTCGGGGCTGGGGCTTCTCAGTCCCCAAAGCACTTGGTCGAGTTTACCTAGGGAGTCGTGCTGGAAGCGAAGTGCAGGTTCGTTCAAGATGGCCGGTTCCACGTGTCTCGTCGCAGCCACGGGTCTCAGCTTTGCTGCAGATGTGAGTTGAGGTCGGAGAGGTCTGGGAATCCGGGTCTCGTTGGGCTCTGAAGTCTGGATCCTCGAGGGAAGACGACAAAGTGAAGCCGCTGGACGCTTGATGGTGCCTGCAGTTGCAGGGTGGACACTCCTTGCCCACAAGGGAGATTCTTCAGTCTTCTGTGGAACAGAACGTCGAAGGCCAGAGTTTTTTCTTGTTGAATAGTTCAGGATAATCTAATTTGGAATGGGACCAGCTCCTACCTTTATTCTCCTAAAGGGGGCTGCACTACTGACTATGTCCCTCCCCTGGGTGGGACCAGGAAGGGGGTGGCTACACCCCCTATCCTTTGTCCGGTTTCCCGCCAGAGCTGGGGCAGGGATGCCCCAGCAACTGGTTTGAACCGGTGTATGCACAGGGCACCTTGTGTGCCCCAGGCATGTCTCATTCCTTTCAGGCCTATCCTCCCCAATACACAAAATCCTGTCTGGGGTGCTGCTAGCACCTCCCAAGGCAGGAAACCCTTTGTCCAGGCCATCCTCGCTGGAAGGACTCCCAGCAGCAGGAGGTCAGACTTGTGTCTGTGGTGGCAGCATCCATTTTGTGATGCTGAGGCTCGAGTTAACTTTAACCGGGGTTCACAGTTACATACATGTTGTGTCCCTCTAGAAGGGTGGAATGCTACTCCCCGTCGCCAGAATTGGCGAGGGGGTAGTATTCCAAATCGTATGACACCTTACTCGACATGTTTTGATAATGTTATACCAGAGTTAGCATTTAACCGCGAGGTTGATAATGCACTTAAGAGTATATGGTATAGCGTTATCATGGAACAGCTATTAGGACTTGGTTCCGCAAGCTGCAAATGGGCTCAGCTCATGCCAGAGCACCATCTCACATAATTCGAAACACTCTGCCTTCAGGATTGATAAGGCCTTCCATAGGAGTGACTGATAGGAATATATGTGTCCATTTTAGGGTTAGATATAGGTGTACTATATCTACAGCAAAGGGTGTTTACACCACCTTGCCCCAGCTGTCATGCAGCCAGTTGTGTCAGATTTAGATGGCCAGCCAGGGGTGGCATAATACATGCTTCAGCCCCTGGTAGGCCCTGGGTACACCTATGCCCTGGGTACAGGGATGATAAGGTGGCCCAGTACCAATTGGTAAATGCACCTAAAGTACATGGTTGTCGATTCGATTTCAAAAACTTTATTCGATTCCAGCAAAAGAATCATAAAAGTCAAAACAAACATTTAAGACAATTTAAAAAACATTTGAGACAATTTTGACCTATAACACTTTTTTTAGCTAGCATACATTTGGTTATACAATCAAAATCAAAATTGTAGCCCTCAGTTTTCCCTTCCATTTAGGCTAAATTGAACATAAGTTACTGATGCCTATAGGAAAATCAATGACAGAAAAAACATACGTAACGTTAGATGGGCTTACAAGACAAATTCATAGAGCCAAATTAACCATACCGTTTTCTAATCATAAATGACACACGTATAAAATTTAGCATTGCACAGCAA
Source organism: Lissotriton helveticus (assembly GCF_964261635.1). NCBI lineage: Eukaryota > Metazoa > Chordata > Amphibia > Caudata > Salamandridae > Lissotriton > Lissotriton helveticus. The sequence continues at coordinate 1,394,252,245 of NC_136065.1, forward strand.
ACATCGGATGTGGACAAGGTTAACAAGTGGTCATAACCCTCTTTATAATGACATGGTTGCTTTTCCTTGAGGATCGGCTTAATAAACCTGGTTCTCGGGTCCTTATATAAGGGGCAAAAGAGAACAAAATGCATAGTACTTTGGCTGACCCTATTATTACAAGGACAGGGGGGCAGTCTCTCACACCAGCTCCCCTGGTTTGGAAATGCAAAAAGAAAATGCAAAATATGTAACCTAAACCTTGTCAAATAGAATCGCCATTGCATATGATTTGTAAAGGTTAAATAGAATTGATGTTGAAAATTAACCTTAAGAGCGTGAGGCCTGACCATTGAATGCACAATTGAGGATTTCCAATAACTCAATTTGATAACAGATTTAATATCTCCCCGAATATTTTCAGGGTTATCAAAGATGTCACCAAGGCCTATTTTGTGGAGTGTTGTGTTAACATAACATAGCCACGGGATCTTATTCGATTTTGACAATTTTAAACAATCACAAAGGATGTCTCTAGATAATTGTAGATCCTCCGATAGCCATATTTTACCCCATAATAGTAGGGGGGAGAGGTGTATAATATCACTCACATAGCTCAGACCAATCTCCTCATGGGCAAATCTATTTGAAGAACTTAAAGGGATGGCCAATAGACGCTTCAAAAATTTGTTCTCAGTGGTTTGTATTATGTCTGGGCTTTCAATTCCCCAAACTCCTGACCCATAGGTAGCTACTGACACACATTTCGCATTATACAGAGATTTTAAATGATCAACGGGTTTTTGACCCAGCTTCCCACAAAAACGAAACAGACCTTCAATAGAGCGGCTAGCGCTCTGTGCTCTGGTCTTCATTAAAGGGGCCCAGCTTAATTTATTATTGAAAAGGTTTCCCAAATAATTAAAATTTTCCACCTTTTCAATAATGGCACTATCCACTACAAACTTTCTAGTTTTTGTGCCCTTTGGGCCACAGACCATAACAAAGGATTTAGAAAAGTTTACCTTCAGGTCTAAGTCCAACATAAATATATGAAAAGCATCAAGACATTGCTGCATGCTATTTCCTGTAAGTGTCATTAATACCGTATCATCGGCATAAGAAAGCATCGGCATACTCCTGCCATTAACCTTCGGGAAATCATGGCAGTGGTCCAACAGAAATTTTTCCAACCCATTAGTGTAAACTAGAAACAAAAAGGGGGCTAAAATACATCCTTGACGGACACCCTCAGTCGAGGGGATAGATTTAGTCTTCTCTCCGCCTGGGCCAAACCTTATGGCTACTGTGGTTGCTTCATGAAGTCTACGTAGCAGGTGGATCAATGGTTCCTCGAAACCCATAGCATCCATAATTTCCCACAGCTTGCTTCGACACACAGTGTCGAAAGCACTAGAGAGGTCCATGAAGGCAAGATGGATGGAAGAGTTCATTGCCTTCATGTATTTCCCTATAATCATAGCCAGGTTCAGGCACTGTTCGACGGTGCCTTTCCCTTTTCGGAACCCATATTGGGAATCTACAATAAGGCCCACCGAGTCTGCCCATGTTTCTAGTCTGGCTAAAATGACCCTGCCCATTATCTTACATGATGCATCAATTAAGGAGATTGGGCGATAGCATCGGGGATCGGATCTGTTACCTTTCTTAAAAATCGGCACCACTACTGCCTTCTTCCATGAAGTTGGAATACGGCCGATAATGACTGCTCTGAATACATTTAACAAAAATGGAGCCCATATTTTAATATTGTTCATAAAAAAGTCTAATGGGACTAAATCAGGACCTGGAGCTTTTAATGATATGCCTTTCAACAAAGCATCTTCCACTTCTCGCAGGTTGAGTGATAAGCTCAGAGACAAAGAAGATTGCGGGACCACCAAATCTCTACAATCTCCTATTAAAGAATCATTAAATAAAATTCCATGTGGATTAAAAACATCCCCAAAATGTTGCTCCCATGTTTCACATGCAATCTGCATCGTGATATTATCCCTGCCATTACTTATAAAAAGGGGGCGATTAATTACATCCCAGAAAAGCCTACTATCCTTCAATTCTGACGCCTTTTCTAGGTCTTCCCAAGCTTGATTTTTTAAATCAAGCTTCCTTTTTTTAATTGCTTCTTTATAAGCCACTCTAGATGCCTTAACAGAACCTATATCCCTAGGTTTTTGTTTTAGTGCCACCATCAAGGATCTATGAGTTGCCGAACATGCAGCATCAAACCATCTGGGCCCTGACCTTTTATTTTTTCCCGTAGGTTTTGTAAGCCGTTCAGCTATATGCCCACATAATAGCTCAAAATTCTCTATAACTTTTTCAGGGTTGGCTATTGTCGATAGACATGTTTCATATTCTGTGCTATGACTATTCATTATTTCGTCCTCTAGACCCACTGCGTCTATTTTGCCCCACTTGAGAGTGATACCTTGATTTCTGTTATACTTTATGGATTGATCCCAGACAGAATGTTTGGGTTTAACAGGACAAAGGAGGGTTAGAGTTAAAGGATTGTGGTCACTGGCAGCATTGGCAACTACCTCCAGTTTATCAACGTAATGGGTATACCCACTGGAAATAATTGCAAAGTCGATGAAGCTCATTGAACCTCTGCTTCCTTGAAAAGTTGGTATCGAGACCAAGTCAGGGCCAACCCAAGGTTCTACTATGGATAAATCATTTAAAATAATGATATTATTTAGAGCATCCCCCTGTGGTGTATGTTTGAAGTGAGTCAAAGGGAGGTCATAAGAGTCTCTCAAGCCACACACCTTTGAGTCCCCATGGGTGCATAAAGTACAATTAAAATCGCCCACCCAGATGACAAAAAGTAGGGGTTGATCATGGCGTGCCCTGGCTATGACCTCCTCTAACTTCAACATAACAGCTGTCTCATTATTGTCAAAGATGTTATAATACCAATTAATTAGCAGTAGTGGTTCAGGAAACAAATTCAGCAACATCGTCACTTGAAACCATGGTGTATCAGTTATCTTAGTAATTACAGGTTTACAAAGCTTTAAAGAAATTGCTGTCATTAGACCACCCTTGGCCCTACCCGCTTGTGAAGGTACTGCTAAGGTGTTAATAGCACAAAAGCCCTCAATATTCTGAGTTAAACGACTCCAAGTTTCCTGGAGGCACAAGATATCAGAAACACCCACAAAGTCTAACCATGCCTCATCCTCCAATCTGGAAGCAAGCCCCGCAACATTCCAAGAGATTAAACACACCCTTGTTTCTCTTTGGTCCTTTATAGCTAGCTCAGATATTACCTCTAAACTTTGCCCTGGGATAGTTGAACTTGTGGCACCTTCAGTATCGGTGCCAGCCTTCGGGGCTTGGGAATTAGAAGCACGATCGTCACTCATGGGAAAATTTCCCCATAAGTTATTGTTACGACTTTTTCCCTTCTCCCTCTGGCAAGACTCTCCTTCTGTCAGGTCATTAGCAGAGGAAGTTTGTAGTGGTCAGTCTTGCTCATCCATGCCCACAAGTGGATCAAAGCGATTTCTTAAGGGGATATTATTATTTGGGAACCACCCCGCCACCTCTTGCGGGTAGCTAAACATATTGGTATTGGGTGCCCCTTGCCACCAGTTATGCTGGGTATACCCCTCAAGCCTGTTTGTTCTCCGTCTAGTGTTCTGGACAACAGTCCACGGGCCTTCCCTAGCTAGATGGTTTCTTGGAGGGTAAAAGAAACTAAGGGGTCTCAAGACTATTGTGAGATTCGCTTCGTACGATGGGCGTGCACATATAGACTGTGCTGTGTGAGGATCAGCAAAACTAACTACGATGCAATCACCTGGGAGAGTCTTAGGGGTAGGTCCAATCCAAGGCACTCTTCGGACCATTAACACACTGCTTCTTTGTTGGACAGGAAGCTGTGTGTTAGAATTAAGCCAGTTTATGACTTTGTTTTTTAGGGAGTGGTGATTCTCCTGGGAATGCTGACCCAACTCGGGGACACCGGCTAATATGATGACATAAGGTCCAACTTCTGGTGGGAGGTCAATAAATCCTCCACGAAAGTTAGGACGATTCGATGGCCCCTGAGAGTTATGGGTTTGCTTTATAGGGTTTTGTGAAGCAACTCGTGGGTTTGAATTCTGTCTATGTGCTGAGTTAGGCAAGGGACACAAAGTTGGTGCAACAGGAATAGGAGTTAATGCAGTTTGATTTGTAACAGTAGTACGTGGCTTCGGTATTGGTTTAACTATTGGCCCGGGAATAGGAATATTTTGGGGCGTCTGTACAGGTAGTGGTAAGGGTTCAGGTTCTTTTGGCTGAGGGAGTGATTCCCTTTCACATGGATATTTAGCTTCCATTTCTTTTAGGCTCAAACTGGCCAGAGTAACTATGGTTCTATCCATTTCTAAGAGGTTATTCTCTATACGAGAAAGCCTCAGTTCCAAAGGAGTAAGTAATTGTTTTAGTGTAACCCAAACCGTTTTAAGAAATTCTTCATCTCCTCCTCTATCATTAATTGGTCCACACAACTGCCCTACTTGATCGTTTACTCCAATTGACTCAGAAGAGGCAACCAGGATGCTAGTGTCCACTGAAGTGTTTAAATTCGGAGCGGCTATTCCACTCAGAATACCTAAGTTAGTTTTCATACTATCATCCTTTAGCCCCAAAGACCCCAGTGCCCTTCTACTATTAAAAAACTGTGATCTGGCAATTTTCGCTTTTTTACGAGCGTGTACAGCCCTAGCTATGCATTTCTTTTTGTAAATTGCAGCTTTCCTAGCCCTACCCAAAATCATGGGTTGATTAATTTTAGGGGGGTACAAGGGGCCTGGCATGCCAGATGGTAGGACAGGATCCTTAATTGATTCCAAAGGAATGGATAAGGGGATCGAAGGAGGTATTAGGGGAGTGGGGGACGGGATTTGATGGATAGCAGCCGTTATCAACAAAGGCCTTTGACCTGCTATATGCTCGGGAGTACGTGCTAAAGCAATTTTCCCCATGGAGGATTTTCTAGTGCTAGCTAACTGCTCAGATAGCCTTCGTGCAGCTTCAAGATCCAGTGAGACCCTGTGCTGCATTTTGTTTATTTCCTCATCAATGGCTAAATTAGTTTTAACTAGAAAATCGTCCAGTGTCCGATTTGAGTTACTGGCGGCCATGAGAGTTTTGCTCCGGCTACCTCGTGAACACATTATACAGATTATTATTAAAACACACAATAAATAATTAAATATTTAAGAGGTACCACCAATAAGAACTGTATAATGCACCAGCCTAGGAGAATGGCCCAGCCCAGTCCTCTGCCGTCCTCGAACGGCCTCAAACGGCCCAGTCTTTGCCCTGTCTTCGCCCGGGCTGCGTCCCGCGCTGCGGGAGGTTTCCTAAATTATAAAGGGGCGTGTAGGGCGGGGGGGCGGGCCAGCAGGGAGAGCGGACCGTTAGCTGGTGATTGGTCTCGCAGGGACTCCTGGTTCCTGGAGTCCCTGCACGCTCGCAGCCCCGCTAGCGTCTCGCGCCTCTCACCGCCTGAAGACTGTGTGTCCAGCAACAATGGCCCCTGCGTCTCTTCCCAGCGAAGCGGCACCCGCGGAGCGGGTGCGGCGAGATATGGGTCCCGGTTAAAAGGAGAAAGTAAGTCGCTGAAGTCCCGGTCAAAAATACAGTGAGTAAAATGCCTCCGTGTAAGATGTGGCTCACAGGGGAACAAGTTAGGACATTGGTTTTTAAGCCTCAGCAGGGCGGGGGGCGGGCCAGCAGGGAGAGCGGACCGTTAGCTGGTGATTGGTCTCGCAGGGACTCCTGGTTCCTGGAGTCCCTGCACGCTCGCAGCCCCGCTAGCGTCTCGCGCCTCTCACCGCCTGAAGACTGTGTGTCCAGCAACATTGGCCCCTGCGTCTCTTCCCAGCGAAGCGGCACCCGCGGAGCGGGTGCGGCGAGATATGGGTCCCGGTTAAAAGGAGAAAGTAAGTCGCTGAAGTCCCGGTCAAAAATACAGTGAGTAAAATGCCTCCGTGTAAGATGTGGCTCACAGGGGAACAAGTTAGGACATTGGTTTTTAAGCCTCAGCAGGGCGGGGGGCGGGCCAGCAGGGAGAGCGGACCGTTAGCTGGTGATTGGTCTCGCAGGGACTCCTGGTTCCTGGAGTCCCTGCACGCTCGCAGCCCCGCTAGCGTCTCGCGCCTCTCACCGCCTGAAGACTGTGTGTCCAGCAACAATGGCCCCTGCGTCTCTTCCCAGCGAAGCGGCACCCGCGGAGCGGGTGCGGCGAGATATGGGTCCCGGTTAAAAGGAGAAAGTAAGTCGCTGAAGTCCCGGTCAAAAATACAGTGAGTAAAATGCCTCCGTGTAAGATGTGGCTCACAGGGGAACAAGTTAGGACATTGGTTTTTAAGCCTCAGCAGGGCGGGGGGCGGGCCAGCAGGGAGAGCGGACCGTTAGCTGGTGATTGGTCTCGCAGGGACTCCTGGTTCCTGGAGTCCCTGCACGCTCGCAGCCCCGCTAGCGTCTCGCGCCTCTCACCGCCTGAAGACTGTGTGTCCAGCAACAATGGCCCCTGCGTCTCTTCCCAGCGAAGCGGCACCCGCGGAGCGGGTGCGGCGAGATATGGGTCCCGGTTAAAAGGAGAAAGTAAGTCGCTGAAGTCCCGGTCAAAAATACAGTGAGTAAAATGCCTCCGTGTAAGATGTGGCTCACAGGGGAACAAGTTAGGACATTGGTTTTTAAGCCTCAGCAGGGCGGGGGGCGGGCCAGCAGGGAGAGCGGACCGTTAGCTGGTGATTGGTCTCGCAGGGACTCCTAGTTCCTGGAGTCCCTGCACGCTCGCAGCCCCGCTAGCGTCTCGCGCCTCTCACCGCCTGAAGACTGTGTGTCCAGCAACAATGGCCCCTGCGTCTCTTCCCAGCGAAGCGGCACCCGCGGAGCGGGTGCGGCGAGATATGGGTCCCGGTTAAAAGGAGAAAGTAAGTCGCTGAAGTCCCGGTCAAAAATACAGTGAGTAAAATGCCTCCGTGTAAGATGTGGCTCACAGGGGAACAAGTTAGGACATTGGTTTTTAAGCCTCAGCAGGGCGGGGGGCGGGCCAGCAGGGAGAGCGGACCGTTAGCTGGTGATTGGTCTCGCAGGGACTCCTGGTTCCTGGAGTCCCTGCACGCTCGCAGCCCCGCTAGCGTCTCGCGCCTCTCACCGCCTGAAGACTGTGTGTCCAGCAACAATGGCCCCTGCGTCTCTTCCCAGCGAAGCGGCACCCGCGGAGCGGGTGCGGCGAGATATGGGTCCCGGTTAAAAGGAGAAAGTAAGTCGCTGAAGTCCCGGTCAAAAATACAGTGAGTAAAATGCCTCCGTGTAAGATGGTTGTCAATTTAGAGAGAGAACAGCTAGGCTGTGGGTCTGATTAGCAGGCCCACAGCCAGGGAAAGTCGCAAACCCGTGAAGCAAAAAGCAAAAATCCGGGGTGACCATAGGATTGCAGACCCCACTCTCCTACAACCTTCACGACCCGAGAATGGATTTCCATATACTTTAGAGCCTCCCACACCAAACGTAACACGGCGGGTAGAGAGGCGGCAGTGAAACTAGCCCTTTACTGGCATCTTACCCCAGTTAGGCTCAACAAAATGAACCCGACACGCAGTGCACTTTGTTGGAGAGGTTGCGGGGCACAGGGCACCATGACTCATCTTCTTTGGGAATGCCCGGATGTCAGGGACTATTGGAAGGCGGTCCTAAATGATATAGATAAAACTTATTACACCGAAATTCCACGGTTCCCTGCTTATGCGATACTGGGCCTTCCCAACGCGCTCACCTTCCCCGTGAAATCAGTTCGAGGGCGCCAAATGGGGATTGCCATACAGGTGGCGACGCAACACATTCTGTCACTCTGGGGTTCCTCCACCAGGCCGTCTCACACGGGATGGCTACACAAACTATGGTTTACACTAGGCATGGAGCGCATACAGGCTACGCTTACGCAATCAACAGATACGTTTCGGAAGTTATGGCTGCCACTGCTGATACTTCTCTCAACTGAATTTAATGAAATCATATGCCCCAGATACCTTCATGACTCCCTAGTGGACGGCACTACACACATAACGAGCGTATTGGCGACTGTTCTTCTGATATGGCACACTGCCTGGGGTGGGGGAGGGGATGGGGGAGTTGGGGGGAGGGGGAAGTTTAATGGTTTCAATTTTGAAGTTCTGCATCACTGATATGAATGGCAATCACATTTCTTACATCATGCTCATGGCCTGGCTCATGTATCTTGCTTATACTTCAATTTGTGGAGAAGACCGGTTAGTCTGTCTCGGAAGCCTTTTTTCCATGATGCTTCTTTACTCCAGTGTACTGCCAGTTTCTATTACTGGAATCAATAAAATAAATTTAAAACTAAAAGGCAAGTGGCATTGATGGACTTAAGAGCCATAGAAGCTGATGAAAACACCTTCTTAGCAGTCTGATCCAGCTTCTTAGACTCTCTGTCACCTGGACTCTGTGGAAAAGCCCCAGCCGATTTCTTTGAGCAGGCAGCTTGAATAACTAAGCTCCCAGGAGCGGGATGAAAGGACAAAAACTCCAGATCTCCTGGAGCCGTCCTATATCTTCTGGCAACTGACCTTGAGACTCCAGGAGCCGAAAAGGGTTTTTGCCAAACTACCATAATTGGCTCAGTAATAGCTTCATTAAACGGAAGTAAAAGTTCAATTACTGCAGAAGGAGAGTGAAGTTCTTATGTCAGAATATTAGATTTAAATTCCATTGTCGGGAGTTGCAAATCTAACAGATCAGCCGCCTTACGAATCACAGTGTGGTAAGGAATCACATCTTTGGAGGGAACCTCTGAAGGAGGAGAGAGTTGCCATTCTGGTGATAACTCCAAACCACTTGCCTGTCTTAGGTCTTCAAAAAAGTCCTCTGACTCTTGAAGTTCTCCTTCTTCCATCTCATCCTCCCTATAATGCTGTTCCTCCAGCAATCTCTGTGCCTACTGTCTGGACCTTATCTTCGGGGTCAACGGAGTAGCACAAGGATCCAATGGAGTGGTGACCGGCGTCAAACCTGGATCCAAGGGCACATTTGAAGTCGAGCTGACGGCGCTGGAGATGGAGGAATCGACGTCGGTGTTGGTGTCGACGTTCTCGGCGCCGGGAAATACCAAGATGGAGCCGCAGCCATAAATGGCATGAAAGGAGCTGGAGCATACGCTTGAGGCACTCCCAAATTGAATGCCATGGGACCCATGGGACCCAAAGGTGCACCAGAGGGGTACATTGCCCTTGCAAAGACACCGTACATCGCATTAAGGTAATGCGTCGGGTCTTGCCCTGGACCAGGAAAAGGAGGGTACTCGCCTGGAATATGCTCAGGCACAGGCCTCACCGGACTCAGGCCTGCCGGCACCAACGGTGGATCCACTGGAGTCGATGGCCTTTCAGGCACTAGTACCTCTTCTACCGGAGCCGGAGAATGCTCCAGAGATGGAGAAGGATTCGGTGCCGTTGTAGCCACAGGAGAAGATACTCTTACCGGGGAAGGAGAAGGAGAAACACAGTCCTTTCGATGTCGATGAGCCTTTGAAGCCGACGACTGAGCCTCCTCTTTATCCGAACGGCAATGAGAACCATGCCTCTTCTTTTTCCTATGTTTCTTGGATCTTGAAGCATGACCCGAGGTCGACTTCGAACCCGATCTCGACCTCGATCTGTTCCTTGATCTCCTCCGACCCCTTCTTTTCTATACGCATCTTTGCCATAAATAGCTTGGCTTCCCTCTCTTTCAGAGCCTTTGGTTTCATCTTCCTTCAGGAAGGACACTCCTCGACGTCATGATCCGATGACAAAAACCATACACAATCGTCGTGAGGATCTGTTATGGACATGTGTCCACCACACTACCTGCAAGGCTTGAATCCTGATTTTTCTCGACATCCTTGAAGAGAGCAAAAGATAGAACAGGATACAAACTGGAGAACACAAAGTAACAAGCTATGGAGAGTCCCAAAAACCGTTGACGTCGATGGCGTGGAAAAAAGGGAGCTGATGTCATCACACCAACGAGGCTCTATTATGGATCCAGTGACGTCAGCGAGGCCGCGAGCGGAGTCGTGCCTTTGTGATGTTATCTACGTCTTCGTCGGGGTGGAGAGCCACAAAAGTGTCCGAGCATTGCTGGCGCAGGGGATATTCACAAGGTGAGGAATCCACTGGCAGATGTATCCATCAGAAAGATCTCTACTTGGAAGTTGTGAATCTCAGCTGGGGAGGGGTAACTGGCCCTAAAAGAGTTGTGGTTTTCCCAGACCTACCTGTGGACTATCTGTTGGGCAGTAATTTTGAGATTGTAGGCTGGTCTGAAATGGAGTTCAGGACACATGCTGAGATGATGGGCTTATCGGCCAGTGCCTTTGCATTATTAGGGTTCAGGCCAAAATACTAGGTACAGAGGGAGCCATGGATCCTGGACAAATGGACCAGGCAGCTCCCAGGAGAAAGAGCAGGAATAGTAAAGATGTATCCCTCTTTCAGACTCCAAGGGAGGATCAGTGTCCTAAACGAGATGACCTCCACACTGTCTCAGAGGAACTTGGGCCTTACACAGCAGAGTTCTTGGGGGTAGGGGGACATCTTACCTCAGACTTGAGTCTGGAGCAGAAACCTGCCCCTCTCCTGAACAGCTCAGGCAGCAAGCTGCTTCTGAGGAAGCAGGGAATGCCTATGTGTCCCATAGAATCTATTGGGGAGATAGACTCCTATTTTTTGAAAGTAGGGACCCCAAGCCTGCTGCCACCAGAAGGTTGGTTATACCTCGGAAATTCAGGGGGGTTCTATTGACCCTAGAACATGACATTCCCCTTGCAGGACATCTTAGGCAAAAGAAGACTTGGAACAGGCTTGTACGCCACTTCCACTAGTCCCACATGTCTGTGGATACCGATAAGTTTTATTGTTCCTGTGTCAGCTGCCAAACCATTGGTAAGTCAGGTGACACTACAAAGCCCCCCCTTAATTCCACATCCAGTGGTTGGGGCTCCCTTTGAGAGGGTAGGGATGGATATTATAGGTCCCTTAAACCCTGCAACAGAATCCGGACATAGTTACATATTAGTGGTGGGTAGGTTTTGAGAAGCTATCACCCTTAGGACCACTACAGCTCCTGTAGTGGCTAGGGCCATCCTAAGGAGGTCTTGTCAGACAGAGGTACTTACTTCATGTGAGAAAGTGCCATCTTTCTTGCCTTGGTATGCCCCCACTTTTTTCTGAACTGCTGATGTGCTTTGACTGAGTGTGCCCTGGGTTCCTGCCAACCAGGTACCCAGGGCCTGTGTTCCTTCCCTAAAACTGTGCTGAAACTAAAACCCAAATGGCATGTCTGGCCACCTACCAGCCCCTAGTAAATGGTACCCTGGGCACCCAGGGCATGGTGACCAGAGAAGACCCCTGAGGGCTGCAGCACTTATTGTGCCACCCTCAAGGGCCGAGTACTCTGACACCCGCACACTGCCTTTGCAGGCTGAGTGTCTAAGTAACAGAACTAAACAGAGTCGACATGGCACACATCCCTGAGTGCCATCCCCACAGAACCCACTGCCCGGGCATATTTCAGTCACCCCTCTAGCTGGGTGCCCTATGCCAGAGGTGTGGGCACAGGTGCATGAGCCCTGAGCCCCTACAGTACCCAGGGTCATTCATGGGCACTGTAAGTGCAGTGATGCCATTAAGAGTATATGGTGCTGGGAGGTTGCCATTACGAACGCCACAGCACCATAATGGCTACACTGAAGACTGACAAGTTTGGTACCAAACTTCTCAGCCCATTAAACCCGTACTGATGCCAGTGTGGGATTTATTGTAAAGTGCACCAGAGGGCACCTTAGAGATGCCCCCTGAAAACCTAACCTACAATCCACGTCTGGGCTGAGTAGCTGCAGAGGCTGCCACACAGCAGACATGTTGCTGGACCCCTGGATGGAGAGCCCCTGCTCTCCTGGGCCTGCAACTATGCATATCCTGGGCGAGGTGCTAGGTCTCCTCCCCCAGGATGGGCAGGGGGATGCTTCAAAGGCATGCTGCCTCTGTGAGCTTCTACAGACCATTTGCTGTACCCAGCAACTGGCCCCCACCAGTTTTGACCCCCACTCTGGCGGGAAGACTGGTGGGAAAAACTACATCAGGAAGGGGGGTGCCACCCTTTGCCAACCCCACCCCTCAGATGGGGAAGACGAGGTGAAGCACGAACCCGGGCTCCGGCCATTGTGAAGATGGAGAGCCCTGCCCAATCACAGCTAGGCTCCGGCCCCCCCTCCCACAGGAGAGGTGCAGGCGAGGGGGTGTACCCACCCCAGGCCAGGAACCTATTGGTCCCTGCCCTTGCCCTACCTGTAACACCCCTAAATTCAGTATTTAGGGGCTCCCTGAACCTTCCTTCCTCAGATCCCAATACCAAAAGAAGAAAGAAGATCAAGAGGAATAAGACCCGCCGCTCAGTTGCTAACAACAGGATGACAACAACTGACTTGGTCCCAGCCCTACCGGCATATCGATCCTGGAACCTGCTCCTGCCTAAATCCCGGTGACTCCTGTGGACAGCAACCTTGGGACACACAGAGGACCTGCCTGCCTTGACCCTCTTGAAGACTGGGACTCCCATCAGCATAGGCTCTGCTGCAACAACCCCCCTGGTGCGAGCCAGGAAGCTCCGAACCAGCCCACTCTGCACCCGCCGAGCCCGGCCCGTGCCCGAGTGATCCAAGACCATGAGGATGTTCCCCCGGCGACTGGGACCCGAAGTCCAGTGCCCAAAGGCCCTCCTCGATGACCCAGACGACACCTGCAGACTCAGAACCAGGCCCCCCCCAACCGCGACCAGCTGAGGGTAAGCTTTTCCGACACCAAAAGACACCCCGGTGCCCTACAGCCCCCTGTGCCTCCCTTTGGGGTACCTACCTGTGCTCCAAGATCCCAACTTACCTCTCAACGTGCTGGTCACTCCTGCAGAGTCTCCACCCCCGAGCCTGCAGCCTTTGTTCCCTTTTGACCTTTCCATTGGATAACATTAAGCGCCGACGGCTCAAAAGCACCCTGCACCCAGCCGCCCGAGTACAGCTGGCTGTGCCACCTTTGTCCTATCCTGCTTCCCCCTTTGCCCTGAGCAAGTGACCAGGAGCCCAGCTCCCACAGCCGTGGCCTGCTAGCCAGCAGCCACCAACCGGAGGTCCCCCTTCCCCCATTGAATAACATTGGGCCAAACTACCTCTGCACCCGGCTGCTCCTGCGCTGCGGGGGGGTGAACCAACTGTACCTACCTGACCCTCGGGGAACACTAAGTCTATGGCCAGAACCACAACTTCACCAGTCGGGGACTCACCGGGAAACCGGTAACTCACTTACCTGCCATTGAATAACATTGACTGGTTTGACTCAAAAATTCTTCTGTCTACTTTTGAAAACGTTAAATATTTATATAAAATCCTCCGTATTCCGAATTCCGAAATACTCACCTGTGATCAGGAGAGGATCCAGTACTGTACCTTATAGCCCAGTGCTGAAACGCAACAGTAATCCCTAGCAGATTTACTAGTAACTTGTATTTTCTTCATAGGAATCCATTGTCTGCTTTTCTATGAAATTTCTTCTAAGAGCCTACTTTTGACAACTAGAAATATTCTTTAAAAATCATACGAAATACTGAAACGTAATTACTTACCTGTTTTGAGTTGAGACCCCAGTGCTGGCCCCAGGAGACCAGTACTGGATTACAAAAGTAACAAGATCGTACTTTACCTGCAACCTGAATTTTCTCCATTGGATAACATTGCCAGATTTCTGATTAAAAGTTTCCAAGTGTGAACTTTTAAAATAGCTTTTTATTCCTGAAAAATCACTACAATACCTAAAACGCTTTTGCTAAACTGGTTTTAGCTTAGACCCCAGGACTGAACCTAGGAGCCAGTCCTAGGATTACCAAGGTAATCTACAAAGTAATCACCTGGGTTTCTATAAGGAAATCCATTGAGCTCAATGCTAAATTGTGTGTAGAATTGTGTTGCCTACTGCAACCCTGTGAGAAGTTGGTCTGGTATATGATGTTCACTATTCTAGGGAACACCTTGCACCAGCCCAAACAACCCTTATGGTGATGGTTGTAAGTCAACCTTATAGACCAGCTATCCTAGTGGTAGCGTGGACAGAACAGTCTTAGGCTAAAAGACTCTTGAGGGCGTGGAAAGCCAGCTGTTTTACCATATGCAACCCCTTGAATATCAAATGAAAGGACACCACACAGGATATCTATAAAATATATATGTATTTATTTACTAACACACTCCTCTGAACTCTTTATGAGATCGGAGGCCAAAGCACATAACAAGATACTTAGTCAGAATACGTTAAGTTGCACAAGTTACGGTTAGGCCCTAGGGGCGAAGCAAACCATATATTAAGAAAGTGGTATAAGTACCACGTCACGAGAAAAGGAAAGGCCTAGGGCCTAGGGAATCTCTGGGGCTACACTATCTGAACCTTAGTTTAGAAGTAGGAGGCCCACAGGCGGCGCGTGCAGTGTCTTTACACACACGCGTGAGTAAATGCAAAGTCAATGGGAACTTAGAAGTTAGATTTAGAAGGATTTAGGACACTTCCGGTTTAGCTAGGAGGAAACAACTAAAAACCTAGACACTTGGATAGTCAATACCCTTGGGAGCACCGAAGTACTCGCGTTACCTCACCCACAGATGGCGGGTGCATAGGTGTGAAGATGTGTCGGGTTTCGCCGTTGAATCCTATGGAGCCTTTGAAGAAAGATGCTGCAGGCGACCAGGAGGAAGATGTCCGGGTGGATCCAAGGGTGGATCGAAGATGAAGAGGACGTGAAAGCAGAGGGGACAGAGTCTGGGTCACTAGCCAGTGACCGGGTGGAACCAGGAAGGAACCAGACGACGTCGAGGAGCAATCAGGTGCTGTCTTGAAGCTTGTCTTGGCAGCCCCGTGGACCAGGAGGCGTCGACGACGACCAGGTGCTGGAGACGAGCTGTCCTACGAAGGTTCTCGCAGATGGAGGGGTCGACTTCCGGATTGGAGTCAACAAGCCTTGGTAAAGGCAACCCACGCAGGATACAACAAAGGCTTCTGGTGCAGACCAGCAAGGTCTGAGGTGCTTCAGCTTTGCAGGGAAGCAAGGGCCAGTCTGGAGCAACCAGACCAGCGAGGTGGTTCAAAAGGTTTGTCATCACAGAGGCTACTAACCAACGGGCCAGCAACCGGACAACGTGTTGAGCAGAACACAAACAGAAGGGCCCCACGCAGAACTCGTGGAGTGTGGAGGGCTGGTCTTCGGTGCTGGTGGAGCTCGGTTTCGGGGTTTCTCAATCCCCAGTGCACAGCTTCGAGGATGCCTCAGGAGCTGCACAGTTAGCAAGTTGCAGGCTTTCCAAGATGTCCGGTCCCACGTGTCTCATCACCTCCACGGATCTCAGCTATGCTGCAGTCGTGAAGAGAGGGTCAGAGAGATCTGGAAGTCTGGGTCCTGTCAGGCTCTGTGCTCGGGTTCCGGCGGGAACGTCGACAAATGTGTAAATGTGTGTGGTGTACTTGTAAAGTGCACTGCGACTCCAAGGAGTATCCTGGTGCTGAAGACCGCTGGGGAACCCGTCCTGGTTTTCCCTGTGAGATGGTCCCTTTCTGGGTATCTCCAAGGTGAAACCAGGCATCCCCGGCGTCTGTGGGGGGCCGTTGTAGAGATGAGGCAAGCTTAATGCACAGAGTTGCCGAGTGTGTTCCCTGGTTAGAGTAGGCACCGAGGCGAGAATTATCGAGTCCGTTTTGACCCTGGTCCACGACCCTGCCAAGTCAGGAATTGAACCCTGATCCCGGGCTGTTCTCTACTTACGGGTCTGCCGCCTCTAACCAGTGAGCCACACCACTCCACTAAGACAAAGCAAGCCGTTGATTTGCTGGATGGTGCCTCGTTGCCCAGGGTGGTCACTCCTTGGCCACAAGGGAGATTCTTCAGTTTTCAGCTTCAGCAGAATGTCGAAGGCCCAGAGTTTCGTGTTAAGTTTCGATTCAGGATTTATCTAAAGTCTCAGGACTCAGCTCCTACCTTTATACAACTAAAAGGGGCTGGATTACTTTCTAGGTCCCTCCTATGGGTGGGACCAGGAAGGGGGATGGTTACACCCCCTTTCCTTTGTCCAGTTTTGCGCCAGAGCTGGGGCTGGAGTGCCCCAGCAACTGGTTTGAACCGGGGTACGCATGGAGCACCTAGGGTGCTCCAGGCAGTCTCTCAATCTATTCAGCCCTCCCTGTCCCAATACACAAAGTCCTGTCTTAGCTGGTGCTCGCACCTCTCCAGGCAGGAAACTTATTGTCCAAACCTCCGTGACTGTAGGACTCCCAGCAGCAGGAGGTCATACTTGTGTCGGTGGCAGCAGCGTCCATTTTGTGACGCTGGGGCTCTGGTTAACTTTAACCGGGATAGTCAGCAACAACATGTCTTCTCCCTCTATAAGGGTGGTGAGGTTACGTAGTTTTAGCCTCGCTTTGCTACAGTCTCCATTTTACGTTTAGTTGCCATTTTATGTTGCCTCACTCAGGCAGCACGGCTAACGTAAGGAAAATGGTATTTTCTGCCACTTTCAGCTGCGCAGTGTTTTTCTTGTCGACAAGCAACCTTTGTCCTTGTGTGCAATACTGATGTCAGGGTCCGGCGGAGTTCGTAAAGCCATGTCTAGACTGATTAATCCATGTCTCTACTCCACTGTTTGGGTCCCACCATTCTTCTCTTCCTTATCTTATTTAACTGGCCTTCACCATCCTCTCCGTGTGTTCTCTTGTTACATAGCTCTCCTTTTGAAGCATTCTACACATGTTTTACCACCTGCAAGCTGGGTTATGGTCACCTGTGTTGATTAACCTGATGGGAGGGGAGCACACGGGGTCTGAAAGGAGGGTGTGTTTCAGACATCTGATACTTGTTTTCGAACTATTTCAATTCGTTACTTTTGTGTATTTTGGGAGTTGTCATTGTAAACTTGTGTTGTATAATAGACTGTGCGCCACAGATTGAAGTGGCAGTCTCTTGAGAACCTACCTGTTGGTACTTCTTAGACAACTGTGCTTAGCTGCAGCTAATAAAACTACTTTTCTACGCCTAACGGAGTGTCCAGTGTCTCTGTCGGTCAAGGCAGGTGAACTCGGGGATCTTAGGCGTGCCCTGCGCCGCTTGGCCCGTAAAGCCAGGTTCTCCAATTGGCGCCCAACGTGGGGCGACTTCAGCTGTAGTAGTTTTGCCCGAGAGTCGTGAGGAGCTTTGCAGGAAAATTCCGGAGGATTTCGCGAACCACGTGAGCGACCCCTGCATGTCGAAGTGGACCGAAGGTCTTTTGAAGCGTGGCTACTCCTTCCCGACGGCTGCTGACGACTGCTGCCCTGACTGTCGCCCTGCCTTGGCCCCTGGTGATGATTGGTATCGCGAGACGATAGACGGACATCTGTTAGCGTGAGAAAAGCCTTTAGTTAAGTATTTGTGGGTAGCGCCCACTCTCTTTGTTTTGTATTTTTGTTATTCGGGTAGCGCGCTAACCGAAGCCAAGGGGTAAGTACGTTTGTGCTGTGACTACATTGTCTAAATAGATCCCTTGACGTTTGTAAGGTTAAAATGCCTGGATTTAGTAAATTTAAGAGATTTTGTTGTTGTGCTTGTTCTACGGACTCCCGGTTGGAGGATTCGTGTCCGATTCCTCCAGTTGGAACTCCTAATTACGAGTTGTACTCGAAGCATGGTGTGGGTCCTATAGTTTTTAGTGACATATGGACCCGTTACACTAAAAAAGATGGTGTTTTACAATGGCCACAACATGGGTCCTTTGAAACTGAGATTTTAGACAATTTGGAAGCGATTTTATTCAAGAGAAAAGCCCGGCCGGCAATGTTTGACTCGTTTCGCCTATGGCGCAAGGAAGCCAAACAGAAAGAAATTAAGCAAATGAAGAAAGATAAGAAAGAGCAGAGTGTGACGATTCTTCAGGCTGCCCAGCAATTTAAAAATTATGAAACCGATCAGATGATTCAGGTGTCGGAAAGACAACATCGTATGGCAGCGGATAGATGTTACCCTGTATTGCCTACCGTTACAAAGAGTAAAAATCCCGATGACGATTCTTTCATGTCCCATTTGTTGACATTGCCTCCGCCTTACGTGGTAGGAGCCAATACACCACCATTACAGCCTGCTGCCAATGCGGCCGCTGTCCTTCCTGCACAAATACCTGTCCCTGTCATTTTGCCTCAGCCTCCTTTACCGACAATATCTGTACCCCAATTTCCTTTGCCTCAGCCTTCTCCATCTGTCGTTTTTTTCGCTACAGATTCTTCTTCCACTTTACAGAATACACTGTCTCCTGTCTTAGTTTCAGATTCTCCTACAGCTAGACGGCGTTTAGTTGATACTGTCGCAGGTCTGTTATCGCCGTTGCTTGGCCCCCTTTTATTCTCTCCTGCTTCGTCTAGGAGACAATCTCGTAGTCCGTTTCCAGATTTTGAAGAACGAACTAAATTGGATTCCCTTGCTTCTAATTGGATCACTAGTCGTGTACCGTATGACACACGTGACATATTAGATACTTTTCTTCAATGGAACGCGCCCACACAGAGATACGTATTTGATGTGATGTGCAATACTTTGATTAAAGCGTGGGAAGACGTAGATCTAGACTCGCCTCCTCGGGATTTATTTGACATTCAGGACCAATTTGATAAGGGATTGATCGTGGGTCCTGCTGTGGAACGTGCTGTTCAACAACTTGTTGCTTTTAGGTCTACCGTTTTCTCTCAAAATTCTCCTGATTCTGATCTTGTGGTTCGTCGCAAGACAACACAATATCCTATGCGAGAAGTTCCTCCAATATGGAGAGATGCAGTTCGTCAAGCAGGTAATGTTCCAGGTGTTCCTGCTCATTTTCAGCGCATATGGGTACATGACCCGTGGAAAAGATCGGAAGTGTTGGCTCTTAAACAGTCTTTACCGGACCCTCATAAGAATCCTGCTGGATATTATAAGGAGCTGTCTCAGACTGTTGACGCTTGTATTATGAATTTGGCTGATAATGACTTACTCATGGGGAATGTAGTCCCACAAGCTATATGGGCTAAGATTCGTAGGCAGGATCATGCTGCAGCTTTAGGTGGTGATTGGGCTGCCATTACGGCTGCAGACGTAGGTCAAGTAGGTGGGGCTAAACCAGACGCTTTGATTACAGAATTACCTGGAAGAATTATAGATTTGATGAAGACTCTAATGCCTGCGATACGTGTTAACTGGGATAAGTTGGCGGCATGTAAACAAAAGACGGATGAAAGTGTCTCTGACTTCTTTACTCGTTTTGAGGAGACTTTCATCGATCATAGTGGGCAAGACATGAGCACTGAAGGGGGACAGCGATTATTCGTAGACAAATTTGTTTTTAACTTACTTCCAGAATTATCAAACAAACTGAAACAGTCGGAGAGTTAGTGGGCTGTCTCTTCCACTGCCCAGATATTGGCTACTGCTCAATATTATGAGAATAGGGAAAAAGAAGATAAGGAGAAAGCGGAGAAAAAGACTAAAGACTTGAAAACGAAGGTTCTTCTGCAACAGGCTTATCCACCTCGTTCTGCTCAACCTCTATTTTCCCAGCCCCCACAGTTTCAGAGGTTGTTGCAAAAGCCAGTTCCCTCTGTTCCTCGGGCTCCATTGGGCCCCAACCAGTGTGCTTACTGTAAGGAGGATGGTCACTTTAAGAACACTTGTCCGATTCTATTACAACGGTATGTTGGATCGTTAGCGCCACGAGGTCGTGGTGATTCTCGATCCATGTCTAGAGGTAGAGGTCGTGGTGCTCCTCTTCAGGAACAATGTCCCTCTGCTCCTCAAACATCCCCGAATTATTTTGACCAGCAGACTTCTCAATCTGCACAATACTACAATGATGACTATTGTTACGACAATGAGAATGTTGTTTTCCATACTAGCTAGGACAGCCAGAGACAAAGTGAGGGAGTCATATCAGTTCCAGTAGATCAGGAAGGACCTTATGTCAATGTTATGGCATTAGGTGTTACAGAACCATTTCCCTTGGATACTGGCGCTATGAGAAGTTCTATTATGCGTTCTAAACTCCCTGGGGCACCTTTGTCCGGCTTAACAAATGTTTCTGTAGGATTCTCTGGCGCCCCAGTTTCAAATCCTATTTCTTGTCCCTTGCCCATTTCCATTGGTCCATATGATTTGGAAGCTCCACTCCTTCTAACAACAGGTTGCGGAGAGAATTTGTTGGGTTTAGACCTTTTGAAACGTTTATATGCCACGTTGTATTGTTCGCCTTCTGGTGTACATCTTACATTGGGTGATAAAACGACTTCTCCAATGTATGTTTCTAAGGAACAACTGCCGCACGAGTTGCAATCTCTTCCAGCTAAACTTTGGGCTGTGGGTCCAAATGATGTTGGTTTGTTACAGATTCCACAGTATGTCATTACTATCAAAGATAATGTTAAGATGCCACGTGTTCCTCAATATAAGATCTCCAGTGATGGTGAGCGAGCCTTGTTGGCCATTGTTCATGATCTGGTTCAGAAGGGTGTGGTTGAAGAGACTAGAGGAAACGTCTGCAATAGTCCTGTTTTGCCTATTCTTAAACGTACTGATCCTTCTCAGCCACCTGTTTATCGTTTTGTCATTGATCTTCGAGAGGTCAACAAAATTGTTGTCCCTCAATTTCCTGCTGTGCCAGATATCACGACTTTGCTTACTATGATTCCTGCTTCAGCAGTCTGGTTCTCAGTGATCGATCTTAAGAATGCTTTCTTTCTTACTCCCCTGACTATGAGGTCACACGGGAAATGGCGGAAAGCTCCCTTGTGGGAGTGCCGACCCGCATTCTCTCCCCAGACCAACGGGACGAGCTCGACTCCGATCTAACGGAGGAAGAACTACAGGCAGCCATAACAGCGATACACCCCGGGAAAGCACTGGGCCCCAATGGTGTGCCAATAGAATGGTACAAACTCATGTCCGAGACACTGTCCGCGCCGTTACTCGATGTGTTTCGGGAGTGCAGGGGACGGGGACGGTTGCCCCCTGATCAGCGCACGGCCACAATAGTCGCAATACCTAAGCCTGGCAAACCCCCTGAGGAGTGCGAATCCTATCGCCCGATCTCCCTCCTTAATGCCGAGAGTAAAATCCTGGCGAAACTGTTGGCCACCAGGTTACTGCCCCATCTGGCGCACCTTATACACCCGGACCAGTCGGGCTTTATGCCACACCGCAGTACGGCGCTGAACTTGCGACGGCTGCATGGGGTATTGGCCCGAGCCCCGCAGTTGGAGGAAGCGGCAGCGGTGCTGTCGCTTGATGCCAAAATGGCGTTTGATATGGTGGAGTGGCGCTATCTCTTTGCGGTCCTGGAACACATGGGTATCGGCCCAACGTTCATATCATGGGTCAGACTGCTATACACCGAACCCATGGCTAGAGTGACCGCGAACGGACACATATCGAGGGAGTTTCCGTTGGCAAGGGGCACGAGGCAGGGATGCCCACTCTCACCACTACTGTTTGCCTTAGTGCTAGAACCCTTGGCCACGATCCTCAGAACCACCCAGCTGCTGAAAGGTATACCATGGGAAGGTGGAGGCGAGGATAGGGTTTCCCTATATGCCGACGACATGCTCGTCTACCTTACGGACCTCACGAATGGTATCCCGGTCTTACTGGCACTATGTGAAAGCCACGGTACGGCCTCAGGCTATAAGCTCAACTGGTCCAAATCCGTGATATATATGATAAAGGGCGACCTTCCAATACTGCCTGAAGATTGCCAATTACTCGTGGAACGTTTCGCCTTCAAATACCTAGGGATACGGATTACAAGGGAGCACTCGACCTTCCTTGACCTGAATCTTAAGCCACAGCTGGACAAATTGAAGACTGATGTGCGCCTTTGGAAAAATCTCCCCTTAACACTGCTAGGTAGAGCGGCACTCTTTAAGATGCTGGCGCTACCTCGCTTCCTTTATGTTCTGGAAAACACGCCGGCAGTGGTTCCCGTGTCATTCTTCTGCCACGTCTCGGCCCAACTGTCCACTCTTCTGTGGGGAGACAAACCGGCCCGGGTCGCACAGTTGAAACTAACCAGAGACTGGTATAGCGGTGGGATAGCACTCCCCAACCTTGAACTATACTACTGGGCGGCTCACCTTAAGGTGATTAACCAGTGGATCCACGCAGCGCAAGACGACCCAGCGTTCAGGGCGGATAGACACCAACTAGGCTTGTCCACCCTG
Source organism: Lissotriton helveticus (assembly GCF_964261635.1). Lineage (NCBI taxonomy): Eukaryota > Metazoa > Chordata > Amphibia > Caudata > Salamandridae > Lissotriton > Lissotriton helveticus. Next base: position 1,394,274,552 of record NC_136065.1, read on the forward strand.
CTAGCCCCACTCTATAACAAAGGGATGGTGAGGAAGTTAGAGGGGCCTACCAAACACACTGTAGCCTTATGGCACAAAGCTCAGAGACGGCTGGGATGGGAGGGAGTGATCACCAGGCTCACGCCACTATGGGACGCCAAGGCCCTCGGTAACCTGCGCAGCTCTAAGGGGTTCGACCAGTGGGACAACATTGGGATCTCCACGGTGGGCGATCTGTGGACCAGGGAGGGTGTGCTCTCCTTCACGGCCCTAAGGGAACAATACAACCTTGCGGAGACCGAAACATACAGGTACATACAAATTAGACACGCACTCCTGTCGGTGCTAGACACTGGGGCGACGCTTCCGGAGTCGGCTCCGTTAGAGGACCGTTTGCTAACGGACTACATGGAGGCCGGGGCTACCTCCCTCACTTATCGGAAACTCATGCATAACCTGCCGGACCCCCTGGGGAAGCTAAAGGAGTACTGGGGGGACGAGATAGGGGACCTAGATGAAGCTGACTGGAATGCGGCCCTGGCTTCGCCCAAGGAGGCGGGTATTTCCACTCGATTCCGTCTGATCCAGTTCAAAGTGCTGCACAGGGTCTACTACACCCGCACGACACTATATAAAATACATAGAGCTGAACACCCACACTGCCTGAGAAGCTGCGGGGAGGAGGGTACGCTATACCACACTATATGGACGTGTCCACATATACAGGATTACTGGCGGCGTGTCACGCGCACGATCGGTCAGACCCTCCAGAACCCATTTACACCAGACCCCAGGATCTGCCTCCTGAACGTGTGGGGCCCAACGGATCTTTCACTGCCTGCGAAGAGGTGGGTGGTCATAGGGGTAATGCTGGCGAAACGCGACATCGCGAAAAACTGGGGGGCACAAGAAACACCGACACTGGCGCAGTGGTGCAGAAATATGGATATGATTATGCTGACCGAGCGGGCAGTATATCAGCAGAGACATAATCCTCGGAAATGGAACGGGATTTGGTCACCTTGGAACAAGTATAGGGGAGACCTCTGTGAGCCACTGCCCGAGGAAGGGGATGGGGACAGCTCAGAGGATGACGAAGGTCTGGATTGATGGAAGGGAGGGGGGAGTGTAATGTGGAGACAATGAATGTTACAGAACCTTGGAAACCTGCCCACAGATGCCCTTACTGAACTGTATATCTGGACCGAGGCCTGATAGTTGCATTTGGGCACTCTGATGTTGATATAGACCATTGCTAGGACTCGTGGAGTTAACCCTGGAAGTAGCAAGTTGCAGTTGGGGGGGTGAAATATTAAAAAAGTTGCTCTACTGATTATGGCAGCTGAATGTTGACGCTGCACCAAAGATCTAATGTACGTTACTGTATACCATGTGACAGCAACAACAAAAATAAAATGTAAAAAAAAAAAAAAAGAATGCTTTCTTTAGCATTCCCATTGCTGCAGAAAGTCGGGATCTTTTCGGCTTCTCTCTCGGAGGTCGAAGCTTCCGGTTTAAACGCGCACCTCAAGGCTATTGTGAGAGTCCTCCAATATACAGTCAAGCTTTGAAGTCACAACTTGATACATTTTCTTTGCCCCCAGGTGCCACTCTTATCCAGTATGTGGACGATCTATTGATTGCGGCTGATTCTGAGATTGCTTGTAAAGCAGCGACTGTATCGCTCTTACAGCATTTGTCTGATTTAAATCATAAAGTATCGTCTTCCAAGTTGCAATATTGCCGACAAGAAGTTACCTACTTAGGTCTTCTCTTGTCGAAGGAGGGAAGGCGATTGACTCCAGAACGTATTCATGCAATTGCACGAATGCCTGTACCATTGTCACAGAAAGAAGTGCGTGCTTTCTTAGGTATTACCTCTTATTGTAGGCAATGGATTCCTAATTTTTCCCTTCTTGCTAAACCTTTGTTGGCACTTACACTTAAAGATACGCCTCAGCCTTTGCCTCGGACTGATGAATGCCAAAAGAGTTTTACAGACTTACGTACTGCTTTGTGTTCTGCTCCTGTGCTAGGTACTCCAGATTACAGTAAACCTTTCACACTATATGTGCATGAAAGGGAAGGTTGCGCATTATCAGTCTTAACGCAACGATTTGGTGACAAACAAAGGCCGTGTGCCTATTTTTCTGCAACATTAGATCCAGTAGCGAAGGCATTACCTAGTTGCCTTAGAGCAACAGCAGCAGCGGCCATTTCTATTCGTCAGTCTGCTGGACTAGTGTTAGATCATACTCTTAATGTGATGGTTCCACATGCAGTGGATACTCTTCTTAATAGGACAAACACTCAACATTTAACGAGTGCTCGTTTGTCTGGATATGAGTTGACGCTTCTAGCTAGTCATATACATATAAGAAGGTGTAGTGTCTTGAACCCAGCCACGTTGTTGCCTGTTTTGGATGTTAGTAATGTACAAGATCAGCATGATTGTTTTCTTCGCACTGAAGAAGAAACAAAGGGTCGGATAGACCTTAAGGATACACCGCTTGTGGATCCAGATGGTACCCTATGGGTGGATGGGTCATGTTTCAAGCTCCCTAATGGCGAAACAACGGCTGCTTATGCAGTCACGACGTTGTACACAGTGGTAGAAACTGCACGTATTTTGCATAACTCAGCGCAAGCTGCAGAACTGATTGCGTTGACAAGAGCATGTGTGTTGGCGAAAGGGAAAAGAGTGACTGTCTATACTGACAGTCAATATGCGTTCGGCGTTGCCCATAGTTTTGGTCGTTTGTGGAGGGAAAGAGGATTCTTTACCTCCCACGGCACTAAAATACAGCATGGTCAATTGGTAACGGATCTTCTTGATTCACTTGCCTTGCCTATTCAGATAGCGATTGTAAAGTGCAGTGCGCACAAGAAGATTACTGATGACGTGGGTAGAGGGAATGCATTTGCAGACGAGGTGGCGAAGGAAACAGCGAGGAATGTTGAAAGTCGCATGTATGTTGCAGGGCCTGCTAGATGGGTTGCAGAAGCTGGTATGTGTGAAAACACAGTGGAAAGTGTGAAAGCAATTCAGAAGAAGGCTACTGAGAAAGAATTGAGTACGTGGAAAGAAAGTACGGGAATGTTGGATGATACGGGTTGTTGGACGGAATTGTCAGAGCATCAGCGATGGTTGCTACCTAATGCGTATGTACTGCCGGTAGTTACTATGGCTCATGGACCAGCTCATATTAATGCCCGTGGTATATGCAAACTTTTAGCTCCAGTATGGCAGAATGAGGGTATTCCAAAATGTGCAGAAAATGTGGTGAAACACTGCATTGTTTGTTTGATGCACAATCCAGGAAAAGGAACTCCAACTCCAACAGGTCACTTTGCACCCCCTACATACCCATTTGAAGTACTTCAGATAGATTACATCCATATGGAGCATTCCAATAATCTCAAGTACGTCCTGGTGGTGGTTTGTGCCTTTTCCAGATGGATAGAGGCCTACCCCCTAAAGTACAATACTGCTTTGTCCACTGCTAAAATACTCTTGAAAGAATTCTTCCCGAGGTTTGGTTTGCCGCGCATTGTCTGGAGTGACAATGGAAGTGAATTTGTAGGTCAAATTATGCAAAAGGTGTGTATAGGTTTAGGCATCAAACAAAAATTCCATGCAGCAAACCATCCTCAGTCAGCGGGTCTGGTAGAGGGTTACAATGGTACTCTCAAACTTAAGCTGGCAAAGATTCAGGCCAGCACGGGCCTTTCTTGGCCTGATGCATTACCTTTAGCACTCCTTTCTACTAGAATGACTGTTCATTCTCGTTTGGGGCTTAGCCCATACGAGATTGTGTTTGGACGTCCAGCTAACATCTGGGGAGTCCCCAGACCCAAGGAGTACTCAGATATCCCCTATCCATTGTTGATTGACTATTTGCATGATCTCACCACTAAATTGCATGTTATTCGTCAACAGGTTCAAAACGCTTTACCAGAGGCCTCTTCAGATCCCGGACACACCATCCAGCCTGGAGACTGGGTGTGTCTGAAGAACTTCCAGAGGAAAAAGAATTTGGAACCTCGCTGGGGGCCTCCAAGACAAGTCCTGCTTACCACTCGTACGGCTGTCAAGGTCCTGGGAAAAAGACATTGGATTCATGGTGTGCACTGCAAAAGGGTACCATTGCCTTTGCCTTATGACCAGTGGGTCCGAGAAGGCGTTGGCGATAGTGAGTGCGAGAAGGTACCCAAGTTTGTTCCGTTTAGCAGTGCACACCTGGATTGAACTAGTTCAGAGAAAGAGGATGATGATGTTCTGCAGGAAGCCGTACCATCTCATCTGAGACTTGACACGACAGATCCCGAACATTTGTTCCAGGACCAAACAACATCCGGAAAGAGACGATATAACCTGAGGAAAAGATCCTCTGAAGACAATTAATTCTAAATTTTCCTTTTCTTTAAAATTTGTTAATAAAGAAAAGTTTTTCCTTCCCTTATCCATCAAGTTGCAGGGTCGCGGTAGGAGTCTTGAGCTGTGACCTGAATAGTGACTAGGTCAACAGGACTTGCAGTGTCATAGGACGGCTAACAATCACAGCCAAGTGATCTAGGAAGATTATCGTGAGCAACGCTTTTAGAGTAATGGATAGTACAGGGAAAGGAAGTGATGCAAAAATATTGAAGAGAGCTCATTATAAGAAGTTATTATTTGGTCGATGTGGCGTAGCCTTATGTGTTTTAGTAGGTCTGAGTAGTTTATTAGCATGCATTGGATGGCTTATTCATGTTCTACAGTTAGTACCTGTTCCTATTTCTGCCCCTTTGACTCCATCTACTACTGTTTCACCCCATAAATTTTACTCACTCCCAGATCACGAGCAAATGAGAAGAATGGAATATCTTAACAATTCGTTCATTCAACTGTTACACCAGCATCAATTGATCGTAAATATTACTGATTGTTGGGTATGTGGCCTCATACCACATAATACACAAAGAGGAATGCTGTATCTAGTTCTCCCTTTTTCATACGAAGGTTCTGCTTGGGCTTATCTGGCCATGTTTTCCAATACATACCAGAATCTACTCAGATATCCTTCTGGTGGATCCTATAATGGTGGAGTGGATTTCAGTCACAGTTCGTTGATTAAGGGCATTGTAACTATGGCAAAGATTGCTGACATCATCAAGATTCCCAAAGATGAAAAGAGAACGTATGATGGGTGGAATATAACTCGTTATACTCTTAGTCTCACTGACAAGCTTAAACAGCGGAATTCTGCACCTATTTGGGTACTACCTCAGAAAGGTCATTTATGCTTACAAATAAATGGCCAGAATACGAAAACAAAGCAAGAGAGGAGCAACTGTTCCCACACTTATGTCTATACTCCTTCTACTCCCGCACCATTAGTGGCATCACAAGGTACATATTTTATCTGTTACGATAAAGCTTATACATGGCTTCCCACACACTTTTCGGGAACATGTTATATAGCCTTTCTCCTCCCTCCTACATATACTGCTCCTGCTGATTATCACAAGAAGAGAGTTACTAGAGGAGTAGTAGATTCGGAAGACACAGCAGGGCAAGAAGGAGGGAATTTTCTGAAAGGATTCCTTCCCTTTTGGGGTCCGATGGCCAATAGTAAAAATATCAGACAGTTGGTCCGTGTGGTTGATGCCACAATTAATGTCACTTCTGGAGCATTAAAGAATTTAACTGCTGAGCTTCAGGCGGACCGACTTATGACTTTGCAGAATAGGATGGTGTTAGACATAGTCCTTGCAGACAAAGGAGGAGTTTGTAAATTGATTGGGTCTAGTTGCTGTATTTACATTCCTGATAACGCCCCTACGGTATACCAAGCCATCTCTAAGCTACATGTCATCTCTGAATCCATACACCAAGATACTGGAGATTGGTCTGTGATGGGATGGTTTTGGGGACTACTGTCCACTTGGGGATGGAAAGTACTAACTTTCCTTGGAATGATTCTAGCACTCATCTTTTCTTGCTGTCTCTGTCTGCAGTGTGGTCCAGCTGTTTGTGGACTTTGTGCCACGATCTGTGTTTCTAAACCAGTAACACAACAGACTGAACACATTAAGATGATGGTGCAACAGCATCTTAGTGACCTCATGACCATTGACATCGACTCAGATTGACATGGGTTCCTTTTTGCTTTGCCTGAGTATGGCAAAAGGAGGGTCTGAGGTTACGTAGTTTTAGCCTCGCTTTGCTACAGTCTCCATTTTACGTTTAGTCGCCATTTTATGTTGCCTCACTCAGGCAGCACGGCTAACGTAAGGAAAATGGTATTTTCTGCCACTTTCAGCTGCGCGGTGTTTTTCTTGTCGACAAGCAACCTTTGTCCTTGTGTGCAATACTGATGTCAGGGTCCGGCCGAGTTCGTAAAGCCATGTCTAGACTGATTAATCCATGTCTCTACTCCACTGTTTGGGTCCCACCATTCTTCTCTTCCTTATCTTATTTAACTGGCCTTCAACATTCTCTCCGTGTGTTCTCTTGTTACATAGCTCTCCTTTTGAAGCATTCTACACATGTTTTACCACCTGCAAGCTGGATTATGGTCACCTGTGTTGATTAACCTGATGGGAGGGGAGCACACTGGGTCTGAAAGGAGGGTGGGTTTCAGACATCTGATACTTGTTTTCGAACTATTTCTATTCGTTACTTTTGTGTATTTTGGGAGTTGTCATTGTAAACTTGTGTTGTATAATAGACTGTGCGCCACAGATTGAAGTGGCAGTCTCTTGAGAACCTACCTGTTGGTACTTCTTAGACAACTGTGCTTAGCTGCAGCTAATAAAACTACTTTTCTACGCCTAACGGAGTGTCCAGTGTCTCTGCCGGTCAAGGCAGGTGAACTCGGGGATCTTAGGCGTGCCCTGCGCCGCTTGGCCCGTAAAGCCAGGTTCTCCAGTGGAATGCTACCCCGGTCGCCAGAATTGGCGAGGGTGTAGTGTTCCAAAGCGCATGACACCTTACGCGACATATTTGGATAAAGCCAAACAGCATTTAACCGCGAGGTTCGTAATGCACTTAAGAGTATATTGTATGGCAATATCATAGAACAGCTATAAGGACATGGTTCCGAAAGCTGCAGACAGGCTCAGCTCAGGCAACAAAGGGCAACATTTACAGTCAACCTGACCATGTCAGATACTGCGTCAGGACTGAGGTCCAAAAGATGCTGGAGTTGGGGGTCATGGAGACATAGACACCTGGTGCACCCATGAGGTATACATAGACTACCTGGTGCACCCATGAGGTAGACATACACCAACCGGTGCACCCATGAGGTTTACACAGGTGACAGTCTGCCTGCAAAGGGCAACATTTACAGACAACATGGCCATGTCAGATACTGTTCAAGGAAAGAGGCGTCCTCTCGCCCCAAATAGTCACACTGCTGATTGGCGTCATCTTGGCGGCCATGTATTGCTCCAATTTAAACCATAAATTCATTATTTTTCATCACATTTACTCAATCTTATGCGCCTTCAATTTAATTTATGCTTTATAGCTGGATCCACATTCCGAATAATAGACCTTTTTCCAAGTTTCTTATGTCCACGCTGTGCCCCTCCGGACCTCTCGCAAGAACATGACAAATGCCGAATTCGTCCAAGGCAGTGTATTTATTAAAAAAGCCCAATGCATTTCGGGCGAAAAACGCCTTTCATCAGGGGTCACTATAAACAACAACAATACAAACCATAAGCATTTGCGACATGACCAACATCAGATTATGCTGATTAATTAAATCATGTCAGATACTGTGTCAGGAGTGAGGTCCAAAAGATGCTGGAGTTGGCGGTCATGACCTCTATACCTTTATTTTGTGGGATGTTAGTGTACCAGGACTCTATGTCAAGAGTGACAACGAGTTCTGTATGGGGCCAAAAGGCTGGTATTCGATCACGTTAATCAAGTGGTTCGTGTCTTTGACATAGGTAATCGTATCTAGTACTAGATCTTTTATAACAAAGTCAATAATAGGTCATTAGGAAACATCTAAAAAACCACCCAGCCCCTCACCAAGTACCGACAGAATTCATTATCGCATTGCTAGAAATTGCATTTACCAAGAACTATTTCTTGTTCCAGGATACATACTATAGACAGTGCAAAGGCACATCTATGGGAACCATTTTTGCTCTAGACTTTGCCATCTTTTTGTCGATGACATGGAGACTAACACCATTCTTAGTGCCACTAATCCACACCTCAGCAAAATTCGCCTTTGGCGGAGATACATCGTCCTGAAGATGATCTTAAGTCTCTAAGATTGAAACACCGTTAAGTCTCTAAGATTGAAACGCCGTCGACCCTTACAACAGAAACTCCCTCCATTGTATATACTCATGTGGAGTTCTAATGTTTGTTGTCAATGCGAAGTTATGCTTTTAATCCACTATCTTAGAACACTGAAGGAGGTCCCAGGGGAATTTTTGACGACCCTGACTGCTAAACCCCCTAAATATTAATGACACCAACAAAAATTAGCAGTGAGTCGGAAAGGCCAATAGAATTATGTACCAAACAGACAAGAACAGAGTATTAAGAAATAGGGAGAAGCTATCAATGTGAGCGAGTTCCCATCAGTCCACCATCGAGACCGCCCTTCATCATCTGGGATCTCTTATTCCTTTCGAAACTGGTAAACCACAACAGACCGGCAGATTTTTGATAACCAGGTCAAGGGTATCCCAAACAAACTACCTGAGATGTGAACAGGGTATGCCTAATGAGGAACTGAATAGCAGTGCTAAGAAGTGAAAATATTGAAATGAAAAAAGAAAAGAGAAAAGCTCTAAAATTAGGTAGTGATAGGGAAAAACAACTTTTAATATGCAACCTTTCACTCCCAAATCAATCAAAACAGTGCAAGTAGTAGTATAACAAATAACTACCAACAAGAATATTAGGTCGACATGTTTCTGCAGTCACTGGAGCCTATCGGTCTCCTGCTGCTTCCTCAGGACCATTAGTGCTACTGCTATGTGTTAAAACGGTAAAAGATATCACCTGAAAAATGCAATATATACTCGTCTTCCCAACTTTAAATCCAGATGTTCAGCCGGGGAAAATGTATGGATACATAAAAAAAGGACCAAAAAGAAAGCACAGTCAGTAATTATAACACCGTGCTTTGATTGTAATGTTATCTTTTAAATAAACAACATGCCGGTTGTTAAATACCGTCCAATTCTGGACAATCACAATTTGTCACATATATATAACTTTTATTCTCACTCACCCATTTGCTGGGAAGGAACAGCCCTACCTCACCTGGCACCAGCTCAGGTAGTGGGTGCACCGCTCTACAGTAAAAATGGAAAGGTTTTGTTTTAAATAGGTTGAAAGTACCTCATACTCCACATATCACCGGTCTCTCGCACGCCGCATCCGGCGCCGCACTCTCTCACAAATTCGATCGTATTCATTACGTTTTCAAAACACAGCGTATAGATGGTAAAAATCACTGGTTATACTCTCTGTGTGACTAATAAGACTCCTGGACCGATATCTCTGATTATACTTGGGTCACGAAAGGAATCATCAGTATCCCTCTTTGGCGAGGATTGTATAAAGAGAGTATGTTCAATAGCCTACAAAGACACAGCCCCTTAATACGCGTTAGCCTCTTACCTCTCCGTCGGTACACCGGTCGTCCCTCTGAAGCTGTTTCGTGGGGAGGTACCGACGCGGTGTACCGGCGGTGGCTATATTGGTTCTTACTTCCGCGTCGGGCGTAGGCTGCGTACGTACACGTGACGTAATGACGTCATGACGTATAGCGGCAATCGGGAGATGTAGTTCCCGTTTTGATTAACCGAGACCCGAATCGAATCCCAGCTTGACAAATCATTATGGGCAAGTTTATAACAAGAATGCAAACATCATGCTATCTTATCTGTTGGTCACAATAGTAACAATAGAGTTGGCATGTCCGAACCTAACAGGTTAGATTCCAAAATCAGAAAAGACACATAGAGTTGAACATCAGGCTAAAATATAAAACAGTGTGATGGATCCTCAAAGTGACATCCAGGGAATTTCTTCATTCAACCCCGATTTGTCTGTCTTAAGTCTAAAGACCCATTTTTGTTCACATGTAAAAAGAAATTTGGAAATGTCAGTGATTGTTGGTGGAGGGTTGCTGTCCTACTTCTAAGAAGTGGTTAGTCAATTTCGTCGCTTGTCTACAGCATCGAATGGAACTTTTATGCTCAGAGATTCTTAACTTAATTTTCCTCGTTGTCATCCCTACATAGTTCATTTTGCAGGGACATGTAATTAAGTAAATAAAATTCGAGCTGTTGCAGTTTGTGAATCTTCTGAGTTGCCACGGTCGGTCAGTGCCTATGTCGATAGTGTGTGTCCTAGTTGTTTGTGGATATGCCGCACAGTGGCCACATGGATGATGTCCCATGACGGCAGGCAAATCCCACAGGGTACCGACAGCTCGTGGGATGCTTGTCTTGGGTCTGGTATGCCCCAGCTGGTCCTTTAAATTCTGTCCTCTTTTAAAAGCAAACAAAGGAAGGGGCAACGTATCAGTGCCCGTATTTAGAATCTTCCAATGTTTCTTTATAATTTTTTGAATTCTGTTGGAGTATGTACAGTACGTATTGACACACGTGATTCTTTCTTGTTTGGGTTTTGGGGGTGCCAACTCCAAAAGACTCTCTATGTTATTATTGGGGGCCCTTTTCTTAGCCTGTCGAATCAGGCGTTTTGGAATAAGAGATCCCAGATGATGAAGGGCGGTCTCGATGGTGGACTGATGGGAACTCGCTCACATTGATAGCTTCTCCCTATTTCTTAATACTCTGTTCTTGTCTATTTAATCCACTATCACCTTGTCACATCACGCCCACTTTCACTTTCTGTGAGCACCTGAATACTACTTAGAGTACTAAGTTAAACCTGTGTAAAATAAATTGCCTATTTTACACGATATATGTTCCCCTACTTTTTTGTTCCTTGTCAATTAATCGCCCAGTTTAAACTTGAATCCCAGTGTCCACTTTGCAGATCACACTTTTTTGCTCAGGACCCATTGTAGCCAACATTGAACCACTGTTTTTCCTAAACATATGTCAGCCCCAGGTTCACATATCGGGGTACCCTTGTTCTCCCATACTACCTTTAATACGCAGTGGCTACACTGCAAGGGTTCCACTCAACGAGTGGCTATATTTATTATCCTGGAATATTACGGTTGGTCTCCCATCCAACCCCAGAGTTAAACTACAAACACGAAAATATTAAGTAAAGAATATCTATACCAATAATTCCAAAATATACAGAGGAATATATAGCTAGAATACTTAGCGGCCCATCACTTTTTCATACTCCTACACCAGCTACTAGCGCCCCCTACAGACCTAGGTAGTGAAAAACTGACTGCACTTGAGAGACTAAAAAAAAGCACATCCACACAGTTACCCGCGCGTATGCTGACAGAATACCTGAGAGCAGATATTACCCTAATTGGACTTCAGGTATGCAACATTTTTTTAAACAGGCTTCTTCCATATTTGCACCACCTGCTCTCGCCACTGGATGTTCCTTGGCATCAACACAGCTCTAGAGCATTGTAAGAAAGAAGTTGAAGAGATTTTGCAATTGGAAAAACCCATTCTTGAATTAGACAGCCTAGCAGATGCAAATGCGGTTCTGGACAAACTAGAACGCACCCTTCTCGACTTTCAGAGTTTTGAACATCACAAAAAATTGACTAAGGTGACTAAAGACATTCAAAATCATAATAAAGAAAAGACCTACCCCTACCTCCAAGAAGATTTCTTTACCTCAGGCCAACAAGAACAACAGAGATACCCTGTAGGTACCTGGAGAAGATTCAGAAATAGGCAACCAGTGACCTTTTCTGACTCGTCAGCATAATCCGACGGTTCTGACCCTGGTGCAGAACCTAGCACCTCTTCTCGCAACCCCAATTTTTTAGGGAGAGGCCAGACACCCCGTACAGAGAGATCAAGGGGAAGAGGCAAAACAAGGTACAACTTCCCTTCAGGGGAACGCCAAACCAGGAACAGGGTCTACCAGTGGGGGTAACAATACTAGATATTGATTGTATTTCACCTACCCAAGACATGGAGCAAATACCAATCTTTAATCTGTCTCAACACCAACTGGCCTCAACTGATATCGCTCTACTGAGTTGAGGCCTCTCTTTCATTATTACTGATAAACTCAACTGGTTCAATATACACGCTGAAATCTTCCAGTTTTGTTAGGAAAGCGAGACTCCATTCCTTTTTTCAGGACAGAGAAACACCCAATAAGACAGACACCACTGGACTTTGCCCAATATCTATATTCAAACCGCCCAGTAGCTCAATGCCACCTGAAATCGTCACATTTGAGCTTTCTGTGTTGAGAGACCTCACTAAGCTCAAGGTAAACTACGAATTCACCCCTTTCAATGTTAGTGTAGAGGAGAAGAACAGCCTGAAAAAATTCAAAGAACTAGATGACATTGTTATCAAACCATGTGACAAGGGAGGAAGAATAGTTATTCAGGACAAAACCTCTTACAATGCAGAGATCTTCCATCAACTGAGTAATACCTCACATTATGAGCATCTAACCAGGCAGCAACCCCCTCCGAGGTATCAGTGACCATATCTTTACCATTACCAAAGATGGTCTGGAAAATGGCTTCATCAGCGAAAACTAATTTCTATTCATAAATTACAAAACACCACGCACACCTGTCGGAAGCACCCCCAGGCAGGCCCATCCTCTTCGGTTGTGGCTCTATTCTAGAGCCCCTGGGAAGCTATATTGGCTTTTTTTTATAAAAGTTCTAGTACTAGATAATCTTACCTGTGAGGGATAGAATCGATTTTCCTGTAATCATAGTAATCTTTTGTTAGCATGTATGTGTAACCTCCACTATTCGTTATAGCTTTTTATCTAATTAGCTAAGTGGCCTTTACCCGTTGTCTTTCTGTATTTCTCAAACTTGAACTGAAAACCCGACAAATGCCATTTTGTTTGTACACACTGTGAGAAGTTGGCCTGATATGTGATGTCCACTATTCTAGTGGGCACCTTGTATCAGTCCAAACAACCCTTATGGTGATGGTTGTAAAGTCAACCTTATAGACCAACTATCCTAGTGGTAGCATGGACAAAGCAGTCTTAGGCTAAACTCAAGAGGGCATGTGAAGCCAGCTGTTTTACCATATGTAACCCCTTTAATACCAAGTGAAAAGACACCACACAGGTTGTATATCAAAATATATATGTGTAGGAGAGTAGGGTCTGCAATCCTATGGTCACCCCAGATTTTTGCTTTTTGCTTCACTGGTTTACGACTTTCCCTGGCTGTGGGCCTGCTAATCAGACCCACAGCCTAGCTGTTCTCTCTCTAAATTGACATCCATGTACTTTAGGTGCATTTACCAATTGGTATTGGGACACCTTATCAGCCCCTGTACAGTGTACCTTAGGAACCCAGGGCATAGGTGAACCCAAGGCCTACCAGGGGCTGCAGCATGTATTATGCCACCCCTGGCTGGCCATCTAAAACAGACACAACTGGCTAGTAAGACAGCTGGGGCAAGGTGGTGTAAACACCCTTTGCTATAGATATAGTATATCTATAGCAAAATGGACACATATATTCCTATCAGTCACTCCTATGGCAGGCCTTATCAATCCTTATGGCAGAGTGCTTGCAATTATGTGAGATGGTGCTCTAGCATGAGCTGAGCCTGTCTGCAGCTTGCGGAACCAAGTCCTTATAGCTGTTCCATGATAACGCTATACCATATACTCTTAAGTGCATTATAATCCTCGCGGTTGAATGCTAATTTTGGTATAGCGTTATCAAAACATGTCGAGTAAGGTGTCATACGAATTGGAATACTACCCCCTTGCCAATTCTGGCGACGGGGGTAGCATTCCACCCTTTTAGAGGGACATGACATGTATGTAACTGTGAACCCCGGTTAAAGTTAAACGAAGCCTCAGCATCACAAAATGGATGCTGCCACCACAGACACAAGTCTGACCTCCTGCTGCTGGGAGTCCTTCCAGCGAGAGAGGCCAGGACAAAGGGTTTCCTGCCTTGGGAGGTGCTAGCACCACCCCAGACAGGATTTTGTGTATTGAGGTGGGGAGGGCTGAAAGGAATGAGACATGCCTGGGGCACACAAGGTGTCCCTGTGCATACCCCGGTTCAAACCAGTTGCTGGGGCACTCCAGCCCCAGCTCTGGCGTGAAACCGGACAAAGGATAGGGGGTGTAACAACCCCCCTTCCTGGTCCCATCCCATGGGAGGGGCCTAGTCAACAGTACAGCCCCCTTTAGCAGGATAAAGGTAGGAGCTGGTCCCATTCCAAATTAGATTATCCTAAACTACTCGACAAAGAAGAAACTCTGGACTTCGACGTTCTGCTCCACAGAAGACTGAAGAATCTCCCTTGTGGGCAAGGAGTGTCCACCCTGCAACTGCAGTCATCATCAAGCGTCCTAGCGGTTCTCTTTGTCGTCCTTCCTGCCGGAACCAGACTTCAGAGCCTGACGAAACCCAGACTCCCAGACCTCTCCGACCTCTACCTACATCTGCAGCAAAGCTGAGACCCGTGGGTGCGACGAGACACGTGGGACCGGCCATCTTGAAGAAACTGCACTTCGCTTCCAGCACGACGTCTGAGGCATCCTCACGTAAGTGCTTGGGGACTGAGAAGCCCTAGCCCCGAGCAGCTCCTGCACCGAAGACCAGCCACCCAGCATCCACGAGATCTGCTTGGGGCCCTTTTGCTTGATTGCTGCTCGACGCGTTGTCTGGTCACTTGCCGGCTGGCTAGTGGCCTCCCAGACGACGATCCTTGAAATCTACACTGCTGGTCTGGTTGCTCCAGACTGGCCCTTGCTTCCTTCCAAAAGAGAAGTACCCCGGACCCTCCTGGTCCGCACTAGACGCCGTTTCCACTCACCGCCTGGGTTGCCTTTGCCAAGGCCTGTTGACCCCAAATCCGGATCCCACACCGCCGACAGCGAGAACCTGTGTGGGACAGCTCGTGCCTTCATCCTGGTCGTCGTAGACACCTTCTGGTCCACGTGGCTGCAGAGACAAGCGTCCACTCTTCACCTGATCGCGACAACAGCATCTGGTTCCCTCCTGGTTCCACACCGGTCACTGGCTAGTGACTTTGAACACTGTCCCCTCTGCTTTCAGGTCCTCTTCTTCCTCGATCCACCCGTGGATCGCACCGGACATCTTCCTCCTGGTCGCATGCAGCATCTTTCTTCAAGGCTCCATCGACTTCAACGCAGAAACCCGACACACTTTCACACCTATGCATCCGCAGCCCGTGGGTGAGGTAACGAGAGCATTTCGGTGCTCATAGGTAGATTGACTCTCCTAGTGTCCAGATATCCAGTCGTTTTAATCGTAACTAGTAGGAACTGTCTTTTACTTACCTTTTCGTAATTTGTTCTGCACATTGACTTTTTTCCGTATCTCGCGCGTGAGTTCACACTCTGCACACTCTGCACACGCGTCCCGTGGGCCTCCTGCTACTTACCTCAGGTTAGGGTAGTGTAGTCCCAGCGATCCTACAGCCTCTGGGCATCTTCATTTCCTCTATCGATTTCCTTATACCATTTACTTAGTATATGGTTTGTCGTGCCCCTAGGGCACCATTGTAATTTTGTGCAACTTATCGTATTTTTCTTAAGAGATTGTCATGTGCTTAGCCCTCTGATCTCATAAAGAGTTCAGAGGTGTTTGTTATTAATAAATATACTGTTTATTTTCATCACAACCTGGGTGGTGTCCTTTCATCTGGTATTCAAGGGGTTATATGTGGTAAAACCGCTGGCTTCACATGCCAAAAGAGTTTAGCCTAAGACTGCTTTGTCCATGCTACCATTAGGATAGCTGGTCTATAAGGTTGACTTACAACCAATCACCATGAGGGTTGTTTGGACTGATACAAGGTGATCACTAGAACTAGTGAGCATCATATATCAGGCCAACTTCTCACATTGGTGTGCAGCGGTTGGGATTTGAGCTTGCTGTTGTTTTTACCAAATATAATCTTGAAATATCATTTGAAAGATCACATAAGGTACCATAGGTACATATAACAAGCTTAGAAATACTCTGAGTTCTACTGAACCAGCTATTGTAGTAGAAAGGGCCTAGCACACCCTGACTACAACTCTTAGCAAGGGATCAGTAGGAAAACTCATAGTGTAGGTAAGTGCATCACTTACACCTCACTAGAAAGCATGTCTACCCATGGAGAGACCTCAGTGACTCCCCTTGTGGTTAGTGACCCTCCACAGGTCCTTTCCAGATATGCAGCACTCAGCTTCCAGGAGATGAGCCAATTGTGTACCTCCAGGAAACTGAAACAGGGTTCTAACCCTACCACTCCTTTTTTGTTAGGTCTCTTAGAGACATATGATGCTAGAAGGGCTTATAACCCAGGCACCTCTGATCCTGCAGATGGGAGCCTGCCCCCCTTAGAAGGTGATCCAGGTGATCCAGACTCTAACCTACCTGAAACAGAGAATGTAGATAATAGGGACGAAGGGGATGCATCTGAGGATGAGGCAGACAATGGCCAACCTTTAGTCAGCAGACTTATTAGGGCCAACTTAGGCCTACGTACCTCAAGCAGGCCTAACTTTGGGATTAGAAGAGATAGGTCTCACTCCAGAGACTCCATTAGATCTATTCACTCCCAGGGCTCTCACGCATCTGCTCAGAGGAGGATGACTTCCCATCAGAGGAGAGAGCATCAGGCAAAGATGAAGGAAGTTAATCTGAGGATTCAAAGGGAAGAACTTGCCCTTGCCAAAGAGAAACTTGCTTTTGCTAGAGAGCAACAATTGAGTGGGTTAACACCCACTGGTGGCAGCATTATCCCTAGAGATAAAGACAGGAGTTTTGATAATAGACACCTGATTAAAATAGTGCCCTCCAATAAGTCAGGAGATGACATCCACAAATGGATGACTGCTCTGGAGAGAGCCTGCAAAGTACAGCAGGTACCCCAGAGTCAGTGGGCAGCTATACTGTGGCTCTCCTTTGAAGGTAAAGGCAGAGATAAGCTCCTCACTGTTAGAGATGAGGATGCTAATGACTACCAAGTCCTGAAAAATGCACTAATTGATGGGTTTGGCTTAACAACTGAACAGTACCGGTTGATGTTCAGAGACACCCAGAAAACTCAGGCTCAGGATTGGACTGACTTTGTTGATTGTACCACTAAGGCTTTGGAAGGCTGGTTACTGGGAAGTAAAGTTACTGATTACACAGGGCTGTACAATCTTATTATGAGAGAGCAAATCTTAAATAGGATAGATAGGATTTGTTAGCGCTGGGATACCTCAGGGTGACTACGCACTCTATAAAAATAAATAATAATAATAATAATAAATAATTGTCAGAACCAGTTGTTGCATCAGCCCCTGATTGACTCAGATCTGACTTCTCCCCAAGAATTGGGAAAGAAGGCAGACAGATGGGTCAGAACCAGGGTTAAGCAGCAGAACCAGAACCAGGGTGGTGGCCAAAAGAAAGCAGACCAAAAGGGTAGTAACCAGAATCAACAAAATGACCAGAAGTCTTCAACAAGGCCCCAACAACCTAAGGAGGGTGGGCCCCAGAATTCCCAAAAGAAGAAGAATGATGGCCAAAAGAAACCATGTCGCCAGTACTGTAAAAGTAAGACTCACCGGTTTAGTTAGTGCACCAAGAAAGGCTCAGCTCCTGCCACTAGTGCCCTTAAGGCACCTGTACCCCCTAGTCCAGTTAGTAGTGCTAGTGTACCCCCCAAGGCTATAGTTGGGTTAACCCTGGGAACTGAGGTGGGTTCTGACTTAGTCAGAATACCTACTCAGGCTGTTCTTGTCTATAGTGGGGACATGGATATGACCCCTACTGTCAGTCCCAGTACACTGGGCAAGTACAGGCAAACACCTTTGATCAATGGAAAAATGGCTCAGACCTACAGGGACACATGTGCCAATGTCACTAAGGTGACACCAACCTTTGTGGACCCTGATCAGATCATGCTAGGTTCAGACTACCTAGTGACCAATGCTAGCAACGTTACTACCAATCACAGTATGGCAGTTGTTAACTTCTCTTGGGGAGGGGTAACTGGCCTCAAAAGGGTTGTAGTTAGTTCAGACCTCCCAGTAGATTGTCTTTTGGGCAATGATTTGGAATCCTCCATGTGGTCAGATGTGGAGTATAGGACTCATGTAGAAATGTTAGGTCTCTCCTCACATGTCCTTGCTGTGACCAGGTCACAGGCTAAGAAATGCCCAGCTGAACAAGTGCTGGATCCTGGAACAATGGACCAGACACTACCCAAGAGGAAGAGCAGTAGGGTTAAGGCAGTGCCTTCCCCCATGCCTCATGTTGAGGATCAGCCCTCTCAGGAGGCTGACCCAAAGGCCCCAGAAGGAACTGTTCTAGAAGAGCTTGAACCTGAACAGGTTGAGTTTCTTGGGACAGGGGGACCTTCCAGGGCAGACTTGAGACAGGCACAGTTAGACTGTTCCTCCCTTGAACCCCTCAGACAGCAAGCTGCTGCTGAGGCTACAGGGAATGCTACAGGTACCCACAAGGTGTACTGGGATGAAGGACTCCTATACTCTGAAGCAAGAGAACCCAAGCCTGGTGCTATCAGGAGGCTGGTCATCCCCTTGTCTCTTAGAGGTTTCCTTCTTACCTTAGCCCATGAGATTCCCCTTGCAGGTCACTTAGGCCAGAACAAGACTTGGGACAGGCTTGTCCCTCACTTTCACTGGCCACACATGTCTAAGGACACCAAAGAGTTTTGTCGCCCATGTGTCACCTGTCAAGCCAGTGGCAAATCAGGTGGCACCACAAAGGCCCCCCTTATACCACTACCTGTGATGGGGGTGCCCTTTGAAAGAGAGGGGATAGATATTGTTGGACCAATGGACCCCCAACAGCATCTGGGCACAGATTTGTACTGGTGGTAGTGGATCATGCCACCAGGTATCCAGAAGCTATTCCCCTTAGGACCTCTACAGCTCCTGTTGTGGCCAGGGCCCTACTTGGAGTTTTCTCCAGAGTGGGGTTTCCTAAGGAGGTTGTCTCTGACAGGGGTGCAAACTTCATGTCAGGATACTTGACTGCAATGTGGAAGGAGTGTGGTGTAAATTACAAATTTACCACACCCTATCACCCACAGTGCAATGGGCTTGTGGCGAGATTCAACAAGACCCTAAAAGGGATGATAAAAGGGTTACCTGAAAAGCTTAGGCGAAGATGGGACATCATTTTACCCTGCCTCCTGTTTGCTTACAGAGAGGTCCCACAGAAGGGGGTTGGCTACAGCCCTTTTGAGCTTCTGTTTGGGGATCCTGTAAGAGGACCCCTATGTCTTGTGAAGGAAGGATGGGAGTTACCTCTCAAAAAGCCTGAGCTTGACATAGTGGACTATGTACTTAACAGGCTCAAGGCATTTGTCAACAGGGAGGACATGGGCTTGCTCATGGCCACAGATGAGGGACAGGAGGAAGAGAGTGACCCTCTCCCAGACCTGCTCACTGAAAACCCTGATGATGGGTCAGTAGATGGTGTGGTCTTTTCTGACAGCCTCTCTGAGCATCAACAAAAGGATTGCAAACAGGTTCTTCAATCCTTTAGACAAATGTTCTCACTGACACCTAGTCAGACAAACTGGTGCACCCATGAGGTGGACACTGGTGACAGTCTGCCTGTCAAGAGTAAAATCTACAGGCAACCTGACCACGTCAGGGACTGCATAAAGAGTGAAGTACAAAAGATGTTGGAATTGGGAGTCATTGAACCCTCAGAGAGCCCTTGGGCTAGTCCTGTAGTTCTAGTGCCAAAACCTCACACCCAGGATGGTAAGAGAGAGATGAGGTTTTGTGTAGACTACAGGGGTCTCAATGCTGTCACTAAGACTGATGCCCATCCAATACCTAGGGCAGATGTACTCATAGATAAATTGGCTTCTGCCACATTCTTGAGTACATTTGACCTAACAGCTGGTTATTGGCAAATCAGGTTAGCTGAGGATGCCAAGGCCAAGACAGCATTTTCTACCCCAGGAGGTCATTACCAATTTGTGGTGATGCCCTTTGGTTTGAAAAATGCACCTGCCACAATACACAATATGTATTTATTTCTAACTCTGAACTCTTTATGAGGTCAGAGTCACCAGCACATAACAAGATACTTATTAAAATACAATAAGTTGCACAAAATACAGTAATGCCATAGGGGCACTTCGAACCATATACTAAAATAGCGGTATAAGAACCACGTCACGAACAAAGGAAAGGCCTAGGGCCTGATGAATCGCTGGGGCTACGCTGTATTACCAAAGGATAGGGAGCAGGAGGCCCACGGGATGCGCGTGCAGTGTCTTTACATTCACGATAGTTACCATAAAGTCAGAATGGGAACGAAAGAATTGGAAACTAGTTCTTTTAGGACACTTCCGGGTGGACTAGGGAAAAGCTACTTGAAACTAGGATACTCAATACCCACAGGAGTACCGAAATACTTGCGTTACCTCACCCACAGGATGCGGGTGCATAGGTGTCAAAGTGTGTCGGGTTTCGTCGCTGATTCCTATGGAGCCTTGGAGAAAGATGCTGCAGGCAACCAGGAGAGAAGTGTCCGGGTGGATCCAAGGGCAGATCGAGGATGAAGAGTACCTGAAAGCAGAGGGGACAGAGTCTGGGTCACTAGCCAGTGACCAGGAAGGAACCAGGAAGGAACCAGGCGATGTCGCGAAGCAATCAGGTGATGTCTTAAAGCTTGTCTCTGCAGCCACGTGGACCAGGAGGTGTCGACGATGACCAGGAGCTGGATACGGACTGTCCCACGAAGGCTCTCGCTGTCAGCGGTGTCGGCTTCCGGATTGGAGTCAACAAGCCTTGGCAAAGGCAACCCACGCAGGCATCGAAGATGGCTTCTTGATTAGACCAGCAAGGTCTGATGAGCTTCTTCTTTTCAAGGAAGCAGGGGCCAGTCTGGAGCAACCAGACCAGCATTGTAAATTCAAAGGTTCGTCGTCACAGAGGCCACTAGCCAACGAGCAAGTGACCGGACAGACGCGTCGAGCAGGAAAATGCAGAAAGGCCCCACGCAGAACTCGTGGAGTGTGGAGGGCTGATCTTTGGTGCAGTTGGTGCTCAGGGCTGGGGCTTCTCAATCCCCAATGCACAACTTCGAGGGTGCCTCAGAATGTTATGTTATGTTATATATTCTTATATAGTGCGCAGCTGCCCCAGCTAAGGGGCGTCCCGGCGCTATTTAGAAGTTGCATGGAAAGCAATTCGCTGGCTTTCCAAGATGGCCGGTCCCACGTCTCTCGTCGCCTCCACGGGTCTCAGCTCTGCTGTGACTGTGGATCGGGCTGTTGGAAGTCTGGAAGTCCGGGTCTTGTCAGGCTCTCTGCTCGGGCTCCGGCGAGAGCGTCGACAAAGCAAACCATTGATCGCTTGATGGTGCCTGCTTGCACAGCGTGGTCACTCCTTGACCACAAGGGAGATTCTTCAGTCGTCTTCTTGCAAAGTAGATCGTCGAAGGTCCAGAGTTTCGTTTCAGAGATTCAGTCAGGATAAATCTAAAGTCTTGGGACTCAGCTCCTACCTTTATACCAAATTTAGGGGCTGGCATACCTGCTAGGTCCCTCCTTTGGGTGATACCCAGGAAGGGGATGGTTACACCCCTTTCTCTTTGTCCAGTTTCGCACCAGAGCTGGGGCTGGAGTGCCCCAGCACCGGTTTGAACTGGACTATGCATGGGACACCTTGTGTGCCCCAGGCAGTGTCTCATTTCATTCAGCCCTCCCTGCCCCAATACACTATAGCCTGTCGGGAGTACTGCTAGCACCTCCCAAGACAGGAAACCTAGTGTCCAAGCCTCCCTCGCTGGAAGGACTCCCAGCAGCAGGAGGTCAGACTTGTGTCTGTGGCAGCAGCATCCATTTTGTGATGCTGAGGCTCTGGTTAACTTTAACCGGGATTAGTAGGAACAACATGTATTTTCCCTCTAGAAGGGTGGAATGCTACCCCCATCGCCAGAACTGGCGAGGGGGTAGTATTCCAAAGCGTATGACACCTTACACGACATGTTTTGATAAAGCCAAACCAAAGTTAGCATTTAACCGCGAGGTTCATAATGCACTTAAGAGTATATGGTATGGCTATATCGTAGAACAGCTATAAGGACATGGTTCCGAAAGCTGCAGACAGGCTCAGCTCATGGTAGGGCACCATCTCACATAAAACCAAGCACTCTGTGTTTAGATATAGGGTTAGATATAGGTATTCTATAACTAAGCAAGGGGTGATTACACGACCTTGCCCCAGCTGAGTGGTCAGCCAGTTGTGTCAGTTTGGATGGCCAGCCAGGAGTGGCAAAAGATATTCTGCAGCCCCTGGTAGGCCTTGGATGCACCTATGCCCTGGGTACCTATAGTACACTATACAGGGGCTCATAAGGTCACCCAGTATCCAATTAGGTCCATTTTACAGAGAGAGCAGATAGCCTGGGGCCCTGATTAGCAGGATCCCAGGCCAATTAAGTCGAAAACCAGCTAAACACAAGGCAAAAAATCTGGGGTAACCATAGTCAGGTATCCACCTTCCTACACACACTTTAGATTTGGCAGTGGTCACGTGCTATCCTCCAGTAGTCAGTAGGCCCCTGCTAGTTGAGTTATAAGAAGCAGCTGAATGCACACTATTCTTTCTCGTCCTGAAACCCAAGGTGGCATCTGGCTTCAGAGGTGATAAGCGCATTCCTGAAGGCGCCGTGCCTGCGTTCCCAGGCACCGAGACGAAAAGGAGTCACCCCTCCCGACCCTCCCCAATAATAGTAGAAGCAGACTTTCAAATTAGCTTTGTGTGCCATATATGGTCTTTCCTTCAAGCTTCAGTGCCAACTAGTATCTTTCCATGTACGGTAAAGGTATATATGCTATGTATTGACTGAGAACTGGCAGTCTTCTCTGCGGCACCGGCTGGGTGACGACAGAGAGGCTCCTCTATACAGTATTTGTATTAATAAACGATTGACTTTTCTTCGCTGCCAACTGACTGATTATTTAGGTAAGACGATATTGGGGCTATTGGTAGGTATAGCTCCACAGGTTATATTTTATGGTCCGTCACCTGTGTCAAGGACACAACCCACTTGATTAACGTGATCGAATCTCAGCCTTTTGACCCCCATACCTAACTCCTTGTCACTCTTGACATAGAGTCCCTGTACACTAACATCCCACAAAATAAAGGTATAGAGGTCATTAGGAAACATCTAAACAACCGCCCAGCCCCTCACCAAGAACCAACAGAATTCATTAATGCATTGCTAGAAATTGCACTTACCAAGAACTATTTCTTGTTCCAGGATACATACTATAGACAGTGCAAAGGCACCTCTGTGAGAGCCATTTTTGGTCCAAACTTTGCCATCCTTTTTGTCGATGACATGGAGACTAACACCATTCTTAGTGCCATTAATTAACACCTCAGCAAAATTTGCCTCTGGCGTGGATACATTGATATTGTCGTTATGATCTGGGGTGGTGACCAAAGTTGCCTATACATCTTCTGCAACTGGCTCAGATGTAACTATAAAGTGCTAGAATGGTGAACTATATACCACCCTTTTTTAGAAAACCCACTGAAAGGAACACCTTACTACAGTATAACAGCACCCATCCCAGGGCCCTCAGGGACAGCCTACCATAAGGCCAATTCCTCCGCATCAGACGGAACTGTAAATTTAAGGAAGATTTCTTTCATTTAGCGATGCAATGCGCGCTACAAAATTTGTTTTACTAATTACATTCTTTACTTACCTGCAATTATCCATATTCCAGTTTTTAGCACCTTCCACCTTCCCCCTCCCCCACCCCACCTTCCTGACCCACCGTAACTCCATCTACGGGCCGCGGCTGACCTTCGGTAATGATATATCTGTAAGAAACAGTAGTTAGTGTTAGATTCCTTAGCTTAGAATATCCCCAGGCGTCAGACTGGATCTGGAAAGTTTTGCGTAGCAGTACCCTTGCGCGTTGGTAGGCGTCGTCCGCGGCTCCGCGTCCGTCGTCGTCGTCGTTGGCGCCGTGATGACGTCGTCGGAGTACTTAGATGCCGCCCTCGCGCGCTGACGTCAGTTCTTATACATAGCTTTTCCGTGCCAGAAATGCAGAGCCATGATAAAAACCGACACTTGTGCCATGAAACTAGGGCCCTCAAAGGGATGTCCTTAACCCTAGATATCGGTTTGCAGAACGGGAAGGATGGGTGGGGCGGTAAGGAATCTAACACTAACTACTGTTTCTTACAGATATATCGTTACCGAAGGTAAGTAACTTGTGCATCTGAAAGAAACAGGTTAGTGTTAGATTCCTTACCTTAGAATAGATACCCCAGCAATACCAACCCCGGTCATGGGTCTGCGAACCAATGATCACACCAGAAAGTCCTGGAGAACAGAACGGCCAAAGAAGCCATCTCTCCAGACTTGGCTGTCCAGGCAGTAGTGTCTAGCGAACGTGTGTAGAGAGGCCCACGTACCTGCCTGATAGATGTCCTGCAAGGGGACTCCCCAGCCCAGGGCAGTAGTAGCCGCCGTGGCCCGAGTGGAGTGGGCACGTAGCCCCACCGGAGGCTCCTTCTTAGCCAGAGAATAACAGGCCTTAATGCACAAAATGACCCATTGAGAAATGGTTTGTTTGTGCACCCCCGTCCCTTCTTAGCGCCCACGTAACCAACAAAGAGCTGGTCGTCCACCCGGAACTGGCATGTGCGGTCCAGATAGAATGAGAGTGCACGTTTTGGGTCCTGACGGTGGAGCCTCTCTTCCTCTTTTGAGGGATGCAGAGGTGGAAAGAAGGTGGACAAGGTGATGGACTGCCCGATGTGGAAGGCTGTAACAACCTTGGGCAGGAAAGAGGGACGTGTTTTAAGACAACTTTGTCCGGATGGACAGAAAGGAAAGGAGGCTTAGAAGAAAGAGCCTGGAGCTCGCTCACCCTCCTGGCAGAGGTGATGGCAACCAGGAATGCAGTCTTAAGAGTAAGAAGACGGAGAGGACAATTGTGAAGTGGCTCAAAGGGAGCGCACATCAAATAGGTCAGAACAAGAATCAAGTCCCACTGAGGCCTCACGTGAGGAACAGGAAAAAACATGTGAGTGATGCCCTTCAAGAATTTATTTACAACAGGGGACTTGAAAAGAGAAGGCTGATCAGGTACCCTTAAGAAGGCCGAAATGGCAGAGAGGTAGCCTTTGATAGTGCCCAGAG
This sequence comes from Lissotriton helveticus, assembly GCF_964261635.1. Lineage (NCBI taxonomy): Eukaryota > Metazoa > Chordata > Amphibia > Caudata > Salamandridae > Lissotriton > Lissotriton helveticus. The sequence continues at coordinate 1,394,299,859 of NC_136065.1, forward strand.
CAGAGCCCTGCTGGGCAAGAGAAAGAAGAAAGAGGAGAACCTCTGAAAGAGGGGCAGAAAGGGGATCCACAGCCTTTGCTGTCCACCATGCCACAAATCTATTCCACCTGCAGGCGTATACCGTATACCGTTTTCATGGAGGGACGCCTAGCTGCCACAATGACATCACAGACTTCAGGAGGCAAGTCAAATGGCCTCAACTGCCGCCACTCAATCTCCACGCATGGAGGTGGAGGCTGGACAGGTTCAGGTGGAGGACCGTCCCCTGCTGCTGCGACAGAAGGACCTCCTGAAGAGGCAGACGAAACGGGGGATCGACTGGCATGCTGAGTAGCTCGGGATACCAGTATCTTTGTGCCGAGTCCGGAGTCACAAGGATGTCATGGGCCCGGTCGCGCCGGATCTTCTTTAGCACTCTAGGCGGAAAGGCGTACAACAGACCACAACTCCACTCGCAACGAATAGCGTTGCCGAGCGAGTGCCACCTTGGAAAGTCCAACGCGCAGAACTGATGACATTGCGCGTTCTCTTCTCTGGCGACTAGATCTACCCAAGGCTCTCCCCACTGCCGAAAGAGACCTTGCGCCACGTCCGAGTTCAGATGCCATTCATGATCCATCATGCACCGACGGCTAAGTTCATTTGCCCTGGCGTTCAGGGAACCTGCCAGGTGTTGAACCACCAGGGTGACGCCCTGGTGTTCCAGCCATTGCCAGAGGCGCAGAGCCTCCTGGCAAAGGGTCCATGACCCCACCCTGCCCTGTTTGTGTCAGTACCACATGGTGGTGGTGTTGTCCGTGAACACCTGCACTACACTTCCCCGGACAGAGGGAAGAAATGCCTTCAGTGCAAGCCGGATGGCCCGCAGCTCCAGAAGGTTGATGTAGAGCCGGGACTCCGCCGGAGACCAGAGGCCTCTGATCTCCGCCTCTCCCATGTGGCCCCCACAGCCCAGGATGGACGCATCCGTCACAACTACGTGCTCCGTTGGTGTAGTGAGAGGGATATGCAGCTGACCCAATCGCGGTCCGTGAGCCAACATTGCAACTGTCTCGCAGTGCCCTCCGAGATCAGCACATGGTCGGACAGGTTGCCCTGATGCTGGGCCCACTGAAACTTCAGGTCCCACTGCAGAGCCCGCATCCGCCACCTGGCGTGATGCACCAGAAGGATGCAGGAGGCCATCAGCTCCAGAAGCCGCAGAGTCAACCTGACCTAGACCCTGGATAAAGGCTGAAAGATCGGAATCAGAGCCTGAATATCTCGAACCAGCTGTTCTGGAGGATAAACCAGAAACTGTGCCGAATCCAGACCCGCTCCGATGAAGAGGAGCTTTTGAGAGGGACACAGGTGTGACTTCGCCACATTGATGGAAAACCCCAGCAAGTGCAGGAGGTCGGCCGTAGTCTGGAGGTGGCTGACGACTGTCTGGGGCGAGCCCGGCTTCAACAACCAGTCGTCGAGGTAGGGGAAGACTGACACCCCTAACCTGCGTAGATGAGCTGTGACCACAGCCATCACTTTCGTGAACACCCGTGGGACGCTGGGAAGACCAAAGGGGAGCACGGTGAACTGGAAGTGCTCGTGGCCTACCGTGAACCGCAGGTAACGCCGGTGGGCCGGCAGGACGGGGATGTGGAAATACACGTCCTGCAAGTCCAACGCTACCATCCAGTCTCCGGGGTCCAGGGCAGCTAAGACCTGAGCTAAAGTCAGCATCTTGAACTTATTCTTCCGGAGGAAGCCGTTGACGTTCCGCAGGTTTAAGATAGGGCTTGGGCCCCCTTTGCCGTTCTTGAGAACCAGAAAGTAGTGGGAATAGCAACCACACCATACTTCTGGCACAGGAACGCGCTTGATGGCCCCCTTGGCCAAGAGGGCCGATACTTCCTCTTGCAGAAGTTGCAAGTGACCCCCCGACAAGCGGTGGTACTGCGGTGGCATGGCTGGAGGGGTCGCCTCGAAGGGGAGAGAGTAGCCCCTTCGGACGATTTGCAGCAACCACCTGTCCGAAGTGATGGTGCACCAGTGGAGGAGGTGATGGTGGCCCTGCCCCCCACTGGCATAAAATGGGCCTGAAAGCTCGGACTGGGAGGGCTTTGAGGCGGATGCTGCAGGGGTAGATGTGGGCTGGCTTTGCCATTGTCCCCTGGCACCGCCACGGCAGTTACCACATCCGTCGCCGCGCTGGATATTAGACTGCGGCCCGTGGCTAGCAGGACGTGAAGGGGTGCCCCTTCCTTGGCCATGAAAGGAGCGGAAGGCAGACGATGGCTGACGCTGGCCCAACAGGCCTAAGGACTTGGCCGTAGCCCTGGAGTCCTTGAAGCGTTCAAGCGCATGATCTGCCTTGCCACGAAGAGGTGGCTGCCATCGAACGGCATGTCCATGAGGGTGTTATGGACATCAACCGAAAAGTTGGCAGACCTCAGCCAGGCGTGGCGGCGAACCGCCACCGTCGTTGACATCGCCCTGCCTAGCGAGTCTGTGGTAGCCAGCCCACATCGAATGGAGTACCGCGCTGCGTCTGGTCCCTCCGCAAGGGCTTGAGCAAGCTTCATCCGAGCACGCCGGTAGAACGGCCACAACCTTATCCCACAGAGAGTGGGTGTAACGGCCCAAAAGGCAAGCGGTGTTGACTGACCGCAACCCCAAACTAAGGGAGGAGAACAGTTTCTTGCCATACTGTTCATACCTTTTGGATTCCCGATCTGGAGGTGCAGTCGGGAATGTGGACTGGGAAGTAGAGGCCTGGAAAACCAGGCTCTCGGGAGTGGGGTGGGTGGACAGAAAACTAGGGTTGCCCGGAGCTGGGCGGTGGCGCCTGGCGACGTTCGGATCTACAGGGGAAACTGTAGTGGGCCTGGACCGGGTGCCCAACAGGACGTCCGTGAGAGCCTAATTAAATGGCAGTAGAGGCCCTGAAGAGCTTACCTGTGGTTTAAGGACCTCAGTGAGGCTGTTAGACCTCACAGTCGCGACGGGGAGCTCAAGAGCCAAGGCCTTGGCCACCCTCGTCAGCACCACACTATAAGCAGCCCCCTCCTCCGTAGCCACAGTAGGAGGGGAGACAAAGCCAGTGTCAGGCGAAGTATCGAGACCACTGGCGTCCCCTAGCTCATCTGTCCAGTCCTGAAATGACTGACACTCCCGTGTCAGAGGGTCCTCAGACCCCTCCCAGTCGCCCTCGTCCTCCATCTCCTGAAAATTAGGTGCAAAGGAAGGAGCCGGATCAAAGAAGAATTGCTTTTCAGCTGGCTTCGAGCGACGCCGGTCTGATGCCGGATCCGGACCGAGGGGAGGACCAGGGACAGCGCTGTACGGGGACGGCGCCAGGGTGACACCCTTGGGATCGGCGCCGGCGGTGTCGTAAGGTTAACCAGCGGCGACCCTGATCCGGATCCGGATCCAGCGGGGCCCTGCGGCGCCAGGACCGAAGTCACCGACGGGGCCGAAGCACCCGACGGCGCCGGGGCAGAAGCAGACGGAGGAGATAGTAACCTCAAGGCCATGAGGAAGGCTTCGATCTCCTCCGGCGTGAAGTTCTGCCCAGGGGCCGGCGGGTGTCACCCGAACCCCCGGCCGCATCGCGCGAACGTCGGGGGAGTCGGAAGAACGATATCGTCTCTTTGACTTCTTGTGCCTCTTACCTGAGGACTTGGAGCCCGGGGAATGGTGACGACTCGCTGAGCTTCGGTGACTGTGGCCCCGCAAGTAGTCCCTCGACCCCCTCCTGGACCGGGACCGTCAGCGGCGCGTAGCCGACTGCCGGATCTTGAGGAGCTTACGGGAGCTTACGGGACTGCTCCAGCCTAGCCTTCGACGTCAGGGCCCGGCAGTCGGGGCACGATTTGTCGTCGTGGTCGGCCCCAAGGCAATAAAGGCACCGGTGGTGGGGATCGGTAACCGACATCAGTCGGTTGCAATCCATACAGGGCTTGAACCCGGGCATTCCTAAAGGCACGAGAGTCGTAAAGACTCAAAGATAGATCAAAAAGGATCGAAAAAGTTAGTAAAAAAAAGACTAAAGTACTGCTTTTTCCAGATCTGCGCTTGCCGGCGTGGAAAAAACACGCGAAGGCGGCGTCTAAGTACTCCGACAACGTCATCACGGTGCCAACGACGCCGACAACGGACGCGGATCCGCGGACGACGCCTACCGACACGCAAGGGTAGTGCTACGCAAAACTTTCCGGATCCAATCTGACGTCTGGGGATATTCTAAGGTAAGGAATCTAACACTAACCTGTTTCTTTCAGATTGTCCATGCAAATTGTGCTACATCAACCAAATAACCCCAAAAATCAAGGCCAGGATCTCCCAGCACAAGAGTAGGATTTGTTGCAAAATCTTGCCTGCACCACTAGTGGAACACTTTCTACAACAAGGACACTCCGAGAACGACACTAGTGTCTACTGAACCATTAGTCCAAAATTGACAACCCTCATAGGCAGCCTGATTAGTGCGATGCGGTATATCTTTTTTCCGCCCCTTCAGGTGTCATGGCATATTCATAGGGAAGTCAAAAGGGTTTGGTATGCCTGCCTCACCCAAGGCTACCTCTGGTTCTGGTAGAAGTGTCCAGAAATAATAGGGAGGGTGAAAAATTTATAAAAGCAGTGTATCTCCAAAAGCTATTTAATGAAAAAGGGGATAACACTGTTGATTAAAAATGGTCGATATATATGTAATCGAGTAACTAGATTACCATATAGCTATGTATATATGGGTGCGTCAAGCATACCAAACCCTTTTGACTTCCCTATGAATATACCATGACACCTGAGGGGGCGGAAAAAAGATATACCGCATCGCACTAATCAGGCTGCCTATGAGGGTTGTCAATTTTGGACTAATGGTTCAGTAGACACTAGTGTCCATTCCCTATTTTTGATTACCTTCGGATCTAACCAGGGGAACTGAATGGACCGAAAATCCTCTTCCCTCATTTTTGATAGAACTCCGAGAACGACATCATCTGGCAAGTGATCGACAGCCTCCATCCCAACACAAGGGGAGGTAACCAACAGACAATACTCAACCGTTTGGAGTGTAAATGGATTTTTAATTGCAGGACTATTGAAAACAGACTGAATTCCATTGATGAATGGAATGCCTGTACCTAGCACCTGTCTGGACTAATGATAGACTTTTTAATTCCACCCTAATCTGTTGCACATTCTACATGAACGCCTTCGCACATTAATATTTCTGCATCCAGACCTCTCAACTCCGTGATAACATATGTTAATTAATTGTACATGACTTGGCTCCCTGTTATGATTATGCATATGAGTTATCTAGGATCACTCTGTTTAATTCTCCGTGACGGTAATGTACCCCTGTCAATTTTCCCTCGTGGGTCAGGCACCTTCTAACAGTTAGACGCGCCCCCATTGTTTGAACACCCACCCCCTGCTGCAATCATCGTGTTCGCTCCAGGGCCTAATTACGTCACACATGCGCGCTCCCCTCCCAGCTAAGTAGGCTACGTCACCACCCGGGGCCTGCTACTTAAGCCACGCCTCCCATATTGATAGTTCTGTCGCTCCAGGCCAGTCAATTGATGTGCGTCTGCCAGGAAGGTGCTTCATTCCTCCCCAGGACCTTGAATTAGTAAGTTGTAATGACTTTTTCCCTTCTCCCCCTCACCCGCTATGAGACGCACAGTTTCTGTAATTTATTGTACTGCTCTGATGCCTTTTAATTCAGACTCAACGGACTACGTCTCCACAATGTGTGAACTCCGACTAACGCAGTGTCTAAATCTCTGCCTGCAGCACCCGTCTAATTGATATAATTTTCTTTCCCGTAGGCTCTAAATTAATTAAATTCTGGCTTAATACTTCCCAGCTTACTTCACAAGGTGTAAGTACCACAGAGCGTTTTAGTGACCTCCCCGTTCTCCTGTAATTCCAGAATGCGCTGATTGTTATTTGTCCTCTGACAGAAAAAGCCATTCAACAGACATGGCCACAAGTGGACCGCCGACCCCCTCAGGCCGGCACGGTGCTCCTACAGTCAGCCTTCCACGCTTTAATTAAGGTACTATCAAGTAAGCGGTCACTCCCCTCACTCTCACTGGCTACCTTCCCACACTGGCACCCACTGACCTCCTTGGCTGGCTCTCTCTCATTTTTTACAGCCCCGACCCCGCAAGCAGCTTTGGTTAAGTTCCAGATTAAGTTTGTTCTTACAAGCCCCTGCACTACTTCTGGCTGGAAGTAGTCCTGTATCCGGGCCTTGACTGAGGCTTCATAAGTAAGTGGTCGCTCGCCTTAGTTATCACTGTCCCCAGATTGGAACAGCCTATCCACGGAGGTGGCATCCCCTTATTCCCTGTTGAGACCCCACTACGACCCCTCCTGGGCCAGTGCTGCCCTGACAAAACTTTGAGAGTAAGTTCGTCAGTATGAGTCCTTGTCCATGACTCTTATTTTGCTCATTAATGCGACCTCCCTTATAAATACTTGGCGCCCACCCCACAATGGTCGTTTACATTGATTGTCTTCTCCGTAACTCACGCAGCCTAGGAGGTTTCGCTCTAATTGAATAAACTGTTAAACACACTGGGAGCACCCATTCACAGTTACTAGTCCAATTGTAGGGTTCATAATGCAACAATGCATTGTCTCCCCTTTAGTTTCAGACTGCTCATTATATGTCCTGAAGATGATTTTAAGTCTCTAAGATTGAAACGCCGCTGACCCGTACAACAGGAACTCCCTCCATTGTATATAATCATGAGGAGTTCCAATGTTTGTTGTCAATGTGATGTTATGCTTTTAATCCACTATCACCCTGTCACATCACGCCCACTTTCACTTTCTGTGAGCACCTGAATACTACTTTGAGTACTAAGTTAAACCTGTGTACAATAAATTGCCTATTTTACATGACATATGTTCTCCTGCTTTTGTGTTCCCAGTATGATTAATTGCCCAGTTTAAACTTGAAGCCCAGTGTCCCCTTTGGGGATCACACTTTTTGCTCTGGACCCATTGTGTCCAACATTGAAGGACAAGTTACTACTTGTGTAACGATATATCTGTAAGAGACATTAGTTAGTGATAGATTCCTTACCGCCCCACCCATCCTTCCCGTTCTGTGAATTGATTACTAGGGTTAAGGTCATCCCCTTTTAGGGCCCTAGTTTTTTGCACCAATGGTCATTATCTTGCATTGCTCTGCGTTTCGACGCGGAAAGTTGTGTACAGAGCTGACGTCAGCATGCATGGATGGCGCCTAAGTACCCTCCGTGACGTCATCTAGCCGCTGACAACGCCAGTGACGGACGTGGAGACGCAGGACACCACCTACTGACGCGCAGGGGTACTGCTAAGCAAAACTTTCCAGATCCAGTCAGTACACTTGGTCTCCCATACTTGCCACAATAGAATGGCATGGTCCACCACCACTAGGATGTAACTGTGTCCAGATGCTGTTAGAGGGTTTAAGGGACCTATAATGTCTAACCCTACCCTCTCAGAGGGAACCCCAACCACTGGAAGTAGAATTAAGGGGGCCTTTATGGGGCCACCCGAATTACCACTGGCTTGGCAGGTGACACAGGATTGAAAATTCCTTGGCACCTTTGGACATGTGAGGCCAGTGAAAGTAAGGAATAAGCCTGCCCAACGTTTTGCTTTGCCCAAGTTGTCACTCAAGGGGAATGTTGAGCGCTGTGGTCAATAGGAAAGCTCTGAATTTCTGACCAACCTCCACGTGGTACCAGGCTTGGGGTAATAGGCGTCCATCTTCCCAATAAATCCGATGGGACCCAATGACATTCCCCACCTCCTCAGCAGCAGCTTGCTGTTTGAGCTGTTCATGAGAGGGGCGTGTGAACTTCTCCAGACTCAAGTCTGCCCTGAGAGGGCCCCTTGCCTCCAAGAACTCTGTTGTGTCAGGCTCAAGTTCCTCTGGGACAGTTCCTTCACAGGGACTGAGGTCATCTCCTTCAGGAGACTGATCGTCACTGGGAGTCTGGGAGGATAGATCCTTTTCCTTCCTATGCCTTCTCTTGGGAGCTGGCTGGTCCATACTGTCAGGATCCAGGGCTCCCTCTGTGCCTAATCTCTTGGCCTGAGCCCTAGTGACTGCAAAGGAACTGGCTGAAATGTCCATCATTTCTGCATGTGTCCTGAACTCCACTTCAGACCAGCCTGAAGTTTCTAAATCATTTCCCAGCAGGTAGTCCACAGGTAGGTCTGGGGAAACCACAACTCTCTTTGGGCCAGTTACCCCTCCGCAGCTGAGATTAACAACTGCCAAGGAATGTCCTGTCCTGACATTGCTAGCATTGGTCACTTGTAAGCCTGACCTAGGAGGATCTGTTAAGGGGACACACGTTTCTCTGTCACCATAGTGACATTGGCCCCTGTAAACCACAGCTTCCTGAGAGGCTGTTGTCTGTACTGGCCCAAGTTAGTGGGACTTACAAGTAAGGTAGCAACTTCCATGCCACCATCACAAACCAAAACAGCCTGAGTGGGTGTTCTGACAGGACTCGAACACTCTTCAGTACCCAAGATTAACCCTACTAATCATTGGGGGCACTACTAATATGTGTGCTTGTGCTAGGGGTGGTAGGTACTTAAGGAGCAGTAGTAGTAGTATAATTGGTGCCAGATTTACAGCAATTGGCATTGCTTGCCCTATGGCCTTTTACCTTACAGAGTTAGCACCAAGGTTTCTTCTTTGAAGAGGGAGAGGTTTGGGGCCCACCCCAAGAGGAAGACTTTGGGGACCTTGTGAAGACTCTTTTCTTTCTTTTATCTATCTTTCTTCCCACATGTCTCATGGGCCTTAGAATAATCTTGCTTCTTCTGATCACCTCCACCACCATTGTTTTTCTGCTTCACCTTGATACAGACCTTCTTTCCCAATTCTTGGGGAGAGGTCAGATCAAAGTCCACCAGGTACTGGTGCAGATGCTGATTTGGACAGTTATTAAGGATGTGCTCCCTCATCAAACAATTGTACAGTCCCTCAGTCGCACAAGCTACTTACCTTCGGTAACGATATATCTGTAAGAAACAGTAGTTCGTGTTAGATTCCTTACCTTAGAATATCCCCAGGCATCAGCAGTACCCTTGCGCGTCGGTAGGCGTCGTCTGCGGCTCCGCGTCCGTCGGCGTGATTGCCGGGATGACGTCATCGGAGTACTTAGATGCCGCCCTCGCGCGCTGATATCAGTTCTGTACATAGCTTTCTGCGCCAGGAACGCAGAGCCATGATAGAAACCGACACTGGTGCCATGAAACTAGGCCCCTCAAAGGGAGATACCTTAACCCTAGATATCGTTGCACAAGTTACTACTTGTGTAACAATATATCTGTAAGAGACATTAGTTAGTATTAGATTCCTTACCTTAGAATATCCCCAGGCGTCAGACTGGATCCGGAATTTTTTGCGTAGCAGTACCCTTGCGCGTCGGTAGGCGTCGTCTGCGGCTCCGCGTCCGTCGTCGGCGTCGTGGGCGCCGTGATGTCGGAGTACTTAGACGCCGCCTCCGCGTGCTGACGTCAGTTCTTAGACACAGCTTTTCCGCGCCAGAAACGCAGAGCCATGTTAAAAACCAACACTGGTGCCATTGAAACTAGGGCCCTGAAAGGGGACAACCCTAACCCTAGATATTGGTCCGCAGAACAGGGAGGATGGGTGGGTCGGTAAGGAATCTAATACTAACTAATGTCTCTTACAGATATATTGTTACACCAGTAGTAACTTGTGCATCTGAAAGAGACACGTTAGTATTAGATTCCTTACCTTAGAATAGATACCCCAGCAATACCAACCCCGGTGGTGGGTCTGCGAACCAATAATCACACCAGAAAGTCCTGGAGGACGGAACGGCCAAAGAAGCCATCCCTCCAGACTTGGCTGTCTTGCAAACGTGTGCAGCGATGCCCACGTAGCTGCCTGACAGATGTCTTGTAAGGGCACACCCCTGCCCAGGGCAGTGGTAGCCGCCGTCGCTCGGGTAGAATGAGCCCGCAGTCCAACCAGGGGCTCCCTCCTAGCCAAGGAGTAGCATGCCTGGATACACAGGATGATCCACCGGGAGATGGTCCTCTTGTGCACCGCTTTCCCCTTCTTCGCGTCCACGTAACCAACAAAGAGTTGGTCATCCACCCGGAACTGGCGTGTGCGATCCAAGTAGAATGAGAGAGCACGTTTTGGGTCCAGACGGTGGAGCCGCTCTTCCTCTTTAGAGGGATGCGGTGGCAGGAAGAAGGTTGGCAAGGTGATAGACTGCCCGATGTGGAAGGCCGTGACAACCTTGGGCAGGAAAGAAGGTTTGGTACGCAGCACCACTTTGTCCCGATGGACAGAAAGGAAAGGTGGAGTACAAGAAAGGGCCTGGAGCTCACTCACTCTCCTGGCAGAGGTGATGGCAACCAGGAAAGCAGTCTTCAGAGTTAGAAGGCGTAGAGGACAATTGTGAAGTGGCTCAAGGGGAGCGCACATCAGAAACGTAAGAACCAGGCTCAAGTCCCACTGAGGCATCACAAACGGAACAGGAGGAAACGTGTGTGTGATGCCCTTAAGAAATCTATTAACAATAGGGGACTTGAACAAAGAAGGTTGATCAGGCAGCCTGAGAAAGGCTGAAAGGGCAGACAGGTAGCCCTTGAGAGTGCCCATAGCAGAGCCCTGCTGGGCAAGAGAAAGAAGGAAGAGAAGGACCTCAGAAAGAGGGGCATTGAGGGGATCCACAGCCTTTGCTGTGCACCATGCCACAAATCTGTTCCACCTGCAGGCGTATACCGACTTTGTGGAGGGACGCCTGGCTGCCAGAATGATGTTACAAACTTCAGGAGGCAAGTCAAATGGCCTCAACTGTCGCCGCTCAATCGCCAAGCATGGAGGTGGAGACTGGACAGGTTCGGGTGGAGGACCGTCCCCTGCTGCTGCGACAGAAGGTCCTCCTGAAGAGGCAGACGAACCGGGGGATCGACTGACATACTGAGTAGCTCTGGATACCAGTACCTTCTCGCCCAGTCCGGAGCCACAAGGATGACTTGGGCCCGGTCGCGCTTGATCTTCTTCAGCACTCTGGGCAGAAGTGGTATAGGCAGAAAGGCGTACAACAGACTGCAACTCCACTCGCGATGAAAAACGTCTCCGAGCGAGTGCCGCCTTGGAGATTCCAACGCGCAGAACTGATGACATTGCGCGTTCTCTTCGGTGGCGAATAGATCTAACCAAGGCTCTCCCCATCGCTGAAAGAGGCCTTGCGCCAGGTCCGAGTTCAGACGCCATTCGTGATCCATCATGCACCGACGGCTGAGCTCGTCCGCCCTGGCGTTCAGAGAACCTGCCAGGTGTTGAGCCACCAGGGTCACGCCCTGGCGTTCCAGCCATTGCCAAAGGCGAAGAGCCTCTTGACAAAGGATCCACGACCCCACCCCGCGTTGTTTGTTGCAGTACCACATGGCGGTGGTGTTGTCCGTGAACACCTGCACCACACTCTCCCGGACAGAGGGGAGGAATGCCATCAGTGCCAGACGAATCGCCCTGAGCTCCAACAGGTTGATGTGGAGCCGGGTCTCCACCGGAGACCAGAGGCCTCTGATCTCCGCCTCTCCCATGTGGCCTCCCCAGCCCTGGAGGGACGCGTCCGTCACAACTACGTGCTCCGGTTGGGGAAGGGAGAGGGATCTGCCGCTGACCCAATCGCGGTCCGTAAGCCACCACTGCAGCTGTCTCGCAGCGCCCTCCGAGATCAGGACGTGGTCGGATAGGTTGCCCTGATGCTGGGCCCACTGAAACTTCAGGTCCCACTGCAGAGCCCGCATCCGCCTCCTGGCGTGATGCACCAGTAGGATGCAGGAGGCCATCAGCCCCAGAAGCCGCAGCGTCAACCCGACCGAAACCCGGGATAACGGCTGAAAGATGGGAATCAGAGCCTGAATATCCCGGACCCGCTGTTCGGGCGGATAAACCCGAAACCGCGCCGAGTCCAGAACCGCTCCGATGAAGAGGAGCTTCTGAGAGGGGCACAGGTGTGACTTCGGCACATTGATGGAGAACCCCAGCTGGTGCAGGAGGTCTGCCGTGGTCTGGAGGTGGCTGACGACTGTCGGGGGCGAGCCCGCCTTCAACAACCAGTCGTCGAGGTAGGGGAAGACTGAAACCCCTAACCTGCGCAGATGAGCTGCGACCACCGCCATCACCTTTGTGAACACCCGTGGGGCGCTGGTAAGACCGAAGGGGAGCACGGTAAATTCAAAGTGCTCGTGGCCAACCATGAACCGCAGGTAGCGCCGGTGGGCAGGCAGGACGGGGATATGAAAGTAAGCGTCCTGCAAGTCCAACGCTACCATCCAGTCTCCTGGGTCCAGGGCAGCCAGGACCTGAGCCAGTGTCAGCATCTTGAACTTCTCCTTCCGGAGGAAGCCGTTGACGTTCCTCAGGTCCAAGATTGGGCGTAGGCCCCCTTTGCCCTTCTTGGGCACCAGAAAGTAGTGGGAGTAGCAACCACACCCTACTTCTGGCCCAGGAACGCGCTCGATGGCACCCTTGGCCAAGAGGGCCGTAACTTCCTCCTGCAGAAGTCGCAAATGATCCCCCGATACACGGTGGTTCTGCGGTGGCATGGCTGGAGGAGTCGCCTCGAAGGGGAGGGAGTAGCCCCTTCGGACGATTTGCAGCACCCACCTGTCCGATGTGACAGTGCGCCAGTGGAGGTGGTGATGGCGAACCCTGCCCCCCACTGGCGTCACATCGGCCTGAAAGCACGGACTAGGAGGGTTTTGAGGCGGATGCTGCGGGGGAAGGTGTGGACTGACCTCGCCGCTGCCCCCGACCGCCCGGACGGCGGTTCCCACGGCCGCCACCGCGTTGGGGTATTGCCCTGCGGAGCGTGGCTGGCGGCGCGTGTGGGCGCACCCCTTCCGTGGCCACGAAAGGAGTGAAAGGCAGCCGATTGCTGGCGCTGGCCTGAGAGGCCTAAGGACTTGGCCGTAGCCCTTGAGTCCTTAAAGTGCTCAAGCACATGGTCTGCCTTGTCGCCAAAGAGGCGACGGCCATCGAACGGCATGTCCATGAGTGTGTTCTGGACATCTGCCGAGAAGTTGGCGGACCTCAGCCAGGCGTGGCGTCTGACCGCCACCGTCGTTGCCATCGCTCTACCTAGCAAGTCGGTGGTATCCAGCCCACACCTGATGGAATACTTGGCTGCATCCCGGCCCTCCACAAGGGCTTGGCCGAGTTTGGCCCGTACCTCTAACGGACACTCTGGCAGCACCTCCGCGACCTTATCCCACACAGAGTGGGTGTAACGTCCCAAGAGGCAGGCGGTGTTGGAAGACCGCAGGCCCAGACTAAGGGATGAGAAGATCTTCTTCCCATACTGGTCATACCTCTTGGATTCCCTGTCCGGCGGGGCCGACGGGAATGCGGTCTGGGAATTGGAGGCCTGGATGACCAGGCTCTCGGGGGTAGGGTGGGAGGACAGGAAACATGGGTCGCCCGGGGCTGGGCGGTGGCGTCTGGCCACGTTCCTATCTACGGGCGAACCTGTAGCGGGCTTGGACCAAGTGCCCAGAAGAACGTCGGTCAAGGCCTCATTAAAGGGCAGCAGAGGCTCGGCCGGGCTTGACTGCGGTTTAAGGACCTCAGTGAGGAGGTTAGTCCTCACGGCCACGACGGGGAGCTCGAGGCCCAAGGCCTTGGCAGCCCTCATCAGCACCACACTATATGTTGCCCCCTCCTCCGAAGCCATGGTAGGAGGGGAGACAAAACCAGTGTCTGGAGAGGTGTCCAGGCCACTGGCCTCCCCAAGGTCTCCTGTCCAGTCCTCATGAGACTGACACTCCCTGGTCAGAGGGTCCTCAGACCCCTCCCAGTCCTCTTCATCACCCATCTCCTGAAACTCAGGGTTCTCAACTAATGGGGCCTGATCATAGAAGTGAAACTCTCCAAACGACGTCTGGAGCGGCACCCATCGGGGCCGTCCCGGCGCCGGAACAGGAACGAAGGTGGAACCGGGGACGGCGCCGCCCGCGGACGGTGCCGGAGGCGACACCTGAGGGTACGACGCCGGGGAGGTCGTAAGGTCCACCGGCGACGAACCAGATCCCGAAGGAGGTCCAGCGGCGTCCTGCGGCACCAGGCCCGAAGGCGCCGGCGGCGCTGGAACATCTGAACCCCTCGGCGCCGGGCCCGAAGGCGCCGGCGGCGTCGGGATAACGGGAACCTGCGGCGCCGGGCCCAAAGCACCCGACGGCGTCGGGGCAGATCCCCCCGACCCGCTAGGGGTCCCAGATGGGTCCGCTGGGCCCGAAGGCGCAGCGGAGCCCGTCGGAGGAGAGAGTTTCCTCATGGCCATGAGGAAGCACTCGATCTCCTCCGGCGTCGCGTTGAGCCCAGGGACCATAGGGTATGGGGCTGGACGCGGCGCCTGCGACTCCGTCGGAGCCGCGTGGGTGGTGTCACCCGAACCCATCGCGCGAGCGTCGGGGGGAGTCCGAAGAGCGATGACGCCGCTTGGACTTCTTGTGCCGCTTACCTGACGATGACTTTGACCCGGAGGAGTGCAGCCTACCCTCGGAACTGTGGTGGCTCCGAGCCCGCGACCTGTCCCTCGACCTCCCATGGGATCGGGACCTCTCGCGGCGCGGGACCGATTGCCGGAGTTCGAGCCGCCTGCGGGACCGCTCCCGTCTGGCTTTCGAAGAGAGGGCCCGGCAGTCAAAGCAGGCCTTGTCGTCGTGGTCGACGCCGAGACAAGATAAACACACGCGGTGAGGATCCGTGACCGACATCAGGCGGTCGCAATCATCGCAGTTCTTAAAGCCGGGCATCCCTACGGCACCGTCGGAGTCGAAAGACTTCGAGAACAATCAAAAGTGATCAAAAAGTTAGTCAAAAAATGACTAGGGTTACTGCTTTTTCCAGATCTGCGCTTGCTGGCGCGGAAAAAAGAAGAACTGACGTCAGCACGCGGAGGCGCCGTCTAAGTACTCCGACGTCATCACGGCGCCCACGACGCCGACGACGGACGCGGAGCCGCAGACGACGCCTACCGACGCGCAAGGGTACTGCTACGCAAAAATTTTCGGATCCAGTCTGACGCCTGGGGATAATCTAAGGTAAGGAATCTAATACTAACGTGTCTCTTTCAGATTCGCAGAACGGGGAGGATGGTTGGGGCAGTAAGGAATCTAACACTAACTACTGTTTCTTACAGATATATTGTTACCGAAGGTAAGTAACTTGTGCATCTGAAAGAAACAAGTTAGTGTTAGATTCCTTACCTTAGAATAAATACCCCAGCAACACCCACCCCGGTGGTGGGTCTGTGAACCAAGATCACACCAGAAAGTCCTGGAGAACGGAGCGGCGGAAAAAGCCATCTCTCAGGACTTCTCTGTCTAGGCAGTAGTGCCTAGCAAATGTGTGCAGTGAGGCCCATGTAGTTGCCTGACAGATGTCGTGCAAGGGGGCTCCCTAACCCATGGCAGTGTTAGCCGCCGTGGCCTGAGTGGTTTGGGCGTGCAGCCCCACAGTAGGCTCCTTTTTCGCCAAGGAATAGCAAACCTTGATGCACAAGATGACCCACCGAGAGATGGTCCGTGTGAGAAGTTGGCCTGATATATGATGCTCACTAGTTCTAGTGATCACCTTGTATCAGTCCAAACAACCCTTATGGTGATTGGTTGTAAGTCAACCTTATAGACCAGCTATCCTAATGGTAGCATGGACAGAGCAGTCTTAGGCTAAACTCTTTTGGCATGTGAAGCCAGCTGTTTTACCACATATAACCCCTTGAATACCAGATGAAAAGACACCACGCAGGTTGTTTTGAAAATAAACAATATATTTATTACTAACAAACACCTCTGAACTCTTTATGAGATCAGAGGGCTAAGCACATAACAATACTCTTCAGAAAAATACAGTAAGTCGCACAATTACAATGGCGCCCTAGGGGCACGACAAACCATATACTAAGTAAATGGGTTAAGTAGAACGATAGAGGAAATAAGTATGGCCAGAGGCTTTAGAATCGCTGGGGCTACACTACCCTAACCTTAGGTAAGGAGCAGGAGGCCCACGGAACACGTGTGCAGTGTTAGAACACACACGCGGGTTTCAATGCAAAGTCAATGGGCATGAACAAATTACGAAATAGGCAAGTAAGGACAGTTCCGACTGGTTGAGACTAAAACTACAGGATACCTGGACACTAGGAGAGTCAATCTACCTATGAGCACCGAAATGCTCTCGTTACCTCACCCACGGGCTGCGGGTGCATAGGTGTGAAAGTGCTTCGGGTTTCCTCATTGAAGTCAATGGAGCCTGGAAGAAAAGATGCTGCAGGCGACCAGGAGGGAGATGTCCGGAGGGATCCAAGGGTGGATGGATGAAGATGGAGACCTGAAAGCAGAGGGGACAATGTCCAAAGTCACTAGCCAGTGACCGGTGTGAAACCAGGAAGGATCCAGATGCTGTCGTCGCGATCAGGGGAAGAGGTGACGCTTGTCTCTGCGGCTACGTGGACCAGGAGGTGTCTTCGACAACCAGGATGGAGGCACGAGCTGTCCCACGCAGGCTCTCGCTGTCGGCAGTGTCTGTTCCAGGATTGGAGTCAACAGGCCTTGGCAAAGGCAACCCACGCGGTGAGTGAAGATGGCGTCTGGTGCGGACCAGGAGGGTCCGGGGTACTTCTCTTTTGGAAGGAAGCAAGGGCCAGTCTGGAGCAACCAGACCAGCGGTGTAGATTTCAAGGTTCGTCGTCTAGGAGGCCACAAGCCAGCCGGCAAGTGACCAGACAACGCGTCGAGCAGAAACCAATGCAGAAGGGCCCCACGCAGATCTCGTGGAGGCTGGAGGGCTGGTCTTCGGTGCAGCAGCTGCTCGGGGCTGGGGCTTCTCAATCCCCAAAGCACTCACTCGAGGGTACCTCAGAGGTTGTACTGGAAGCGAAGTGCAGGTCTTCAAAGATGGCCGGTCCCATGTGTCTCGTCGCACCCACGGGTCTCAGCTGTGCTGCAGATGAGGGTAGAGGTCGGAGACGTCTGGGAGTCCGGGTCTCGTCGAGCTCTGGTTCCGGCAGGAAGGACGACAAAGTGAACCGCTAGGACGCTTGATGGTGCCTGCTGTTGCAGGGTGGTCACTCCTTGGCCACAAGGGAGATTTCTTCAGTCTTCTGTGGAGCAGAACGTCGAAGTCCAGAGTTTCTTCTTGTAAAGTTGTTCAGGATAATCTAATTTGGAATGGGACCAGCTCCTACCTTTATTCTGCTATAGGGGGCTTGACTATCGACTAGGTCCCTCCCATGGGCGGGACCAGGAAGGGGGTTGGTTACACCCCCTATCCTTTGTCAGGTTTCGCGCCAGAGCTGGGGCTGGAGTGCCCCAGCAACTGGTTTGAACCGGGGTATGCACAGCGACACCTTGTGTGCCCAGGTATGTCTCATTCCTTTCAGCCCTTCCTACCTCAATTCACAAAGTCCTGTCTGGGGTGGTGTTAGCACCTCCCAAGGCAGGAAGCCCTTTGTCCAGGCCTCCCGCGCTGGAAGGACTCCCAGCAGCAGGAATTCAGACTTGTGTCTGTGGTGGCAGCATCCATTTTGTGATGCTGAGGCTCGGGTTTACTTTAACCGGGGTTACAGTTACATACATGTCTTATCCCTCTAGGAGGGTGGAATGCTACCCCCGTCGCCAGAACTGGCGAGGGGGTAGTATTCCAAAGCGTATGACACCTTACACGACATGTTCTGATAATGCTATACCAAAGTTGGCAATAACCGCGAGAATTATAATGCACTTAAGAGTATATGGTATAGCGTTATCATGGAACAGCTAGAAGGACATGGTTCCGCAAGCTGCAGACATGCTCAGCTCATGCAAGAGCACCGTCTCACATCATTCCAAGCACTATGCCTTCAGGATTGATAAGGCCTGCCATAGGAGTGACTTATAGGAATCTATGTGTCCATTTTGTAGTTAGATATAGGTATACCATATCTACAGCAAAGGGTGATTACACCACCTTGCCCCAGCTGTGTTATCAGCCAGTTGTGTCTGTTTGGATGGCCAGCCAGGGGTGGCATAATACATGCTTCAGCCCTTGGTAGGCCCTGGGTACACCTATGCCCTGGGTACCTAAGGTACACTGTACAGGGACTGATAAGGTGACCCCATACCAATTGGTAAATGCACCTAAAGTACATGTGTGTCAATTTAGAGAGAGAACAGCTAGGCTGTGGGTCTGATTAGCAGGCCCACAGCCAGGGAAAGTCGTAAACCAGTGAAGCAAAAAGCAAAAATCTGGGTGACCATAGGATTGCAGACCCTACTCTCCTACATACCCCCCCCCAAACTTAGGGACATTAAACTAACCTTGACCAGGTGAGTCTTCCTGTTCTAAGTGGAAATACCTGGAGAGCCCATCTGAATTGCCATGGTCAGTACCAGGTCTGTGTTCCACTGTAAAATCCATCCCCTGTAGGGAAATGGACCACCTAAGAAGTTTGGGGTTTTCACCCTTCATTTGATTTATCCACAAGAGGGGCTTATGGTCGGTCTGAATCTTGAAGTGAGTTCCAAAAAAGTATGGCCTCAACTTCTCCAGGGCCCAAACCACAGCAAAGGCCTCCCTCTCAATAGATGACCAACGTTTCTCTCTAGGGGTCAGCCTTCTACTTATAAAAGCAATGGGCTGGTCATGACCATCAATATTCAGTTGAGATAGAACAGCTCCCACACCCAACTCAGAAGCATCTGTTTGGACAATGAAGGTTTTGGAGTAGTCAGGACTCTTGAGAATAGGTGCAGTACACATGGCCTGCTTCAGGTCATCGAATGCCTTTTGACAGTTAACTGTCCACTGAACTTTCTTTGGCATTTTGTTGCTTGTCAAGTCATTAAGTGGTGTCACAATGGACCCATACTTTTTGACAAACTTCCTATAGTAACCAGACAGGCCCAATAAAGCTCTGACCTGTGTCTGGGTGGTTGGAGGAGCTCAGTCCTTTATGGCCTGTATCTTGCTCTCCAAGGGTTGAACCTGGCCTCCACCTACAAGGTGGCCCAGGTACATAACCTGACTCTGCCCTAACTGGCACTTGGTGGACTTGATAGTGAGGCCTGCCTTCTGCAGGGCCTCCAAACCTTTCCTCACGTGGATCAGGTGATCCTCCCAGGTGGAGCTGAAGACAGCAATATCATCTAGATATGCTGCACAAAAGTCATCCAACCCAGTGAGAACTTGGTTCACCAACCTTTGAAAAGTGGCAGGTGCATTTTTCAAACCAAAGGGCATCACCACAAACTGGTAATGACCTCCTGGGGTGGAAAATGCTGTTTTGGCCTTGGCCTCCTCAGCTAACCTGATTTGCCAATAACCAGCTGTCAGGTGAAATGTACTCAAGAATTTGGCCTGGGTATTGGATGGGCATCTGCTTTAGTAACAGCATTGAGGCCCCTGTAATCTACGCAAAACCTCATCTCTCTCTTACCATCCTGGGTGTGAGGCTTTGGCACTAGAACTACAGGACTAGCCCAAGGGCTCTCTGAGGGCTCAATGACTCCCAATTCCAACATCTTCTGTACTTCTTCGTATCGTATCGTATCGTAAGGGGTGCTTGTAAAGCGCACTGACACCATGGGTTTCCTGGCACTGGTTGGAAATAGAGGGGACAGAGAGACTAACCAGATTGAGGGAAAAGCCAAGTTTTTAGAGATTTACGAAAAAGGGTCAGAGAGTTGGAAATTTTAAGAGAGAGAGGGAAAGAGTTCCAGAGCTTGGGGGCCAGGTATGCAAATCTCCGGCCTCCAGATCTGCAGAGCTTATAAGAGGGAACAGTCAAGAAATGGAGATAGGAAGATCTCAAATTGCGGGACGGGCAGTAGGGTCGGATGAGCGATTTTACAAAGATGGGACAGGAGCCAGCCAAAGATTTGAAAATGAGGCAGCCGATCTTAAAGGCTGCCCTAGAAGCAACAGGGAGCCAGTGGAGTTTGACGAGAAGGGGCCTGGCAGATTGCCACTTCGGAATCCCCCTTCTTTCTTTATGCAGTCCCTGACATGGTCAAGTTGCCTGTAGATTTTCCTCTTGACAGGCAGACTGTCACCAGTGTCCACCTCATGGGTGCACCAGTTGGTCTGACTGGGTGTCAGTGAGAACATATGTCTGAAGGATTGAAGAACCTGTTTGCAATCCTTCTGCTGATGTTCAGAGAGGCTGTCAGAAAAGACCACACCATCTACTGACCCATCATCAGGGTTCTGAGTGAGCAGGTCTGGGAGAGGGTAACTCTCTTCCTCCTGTCCCTCATCTGTGGCCATGAGCAAGCCCATGTCTGCCCTGTCAACATATGCCTTGAGCCTGTTAACATGAAGCACCCTGTGGGGGATCCTGGGAGTTCCAAGGTCCACCAGGTTGGTGACCTCTCCCTTTTGCTCAATGATGATGTGGGGTCCAGACCATTTGTCTTGGAGAGCTGCTGGGGCCACTGGCTCCAGCACCCACACCTTCTGTCCTGGCTGGTAAGCAGTTAGGACAGCCTTTTGGTCATGCCAAGCTTTTTGAAGTTCTTGGCTGGCCTCAAGGTTTTTGGTTGCCTTCTCCATGTACTCTGCCATCCTGGAGCGGAGACCAAGTACATAGTCCACTATGTCAACCTTAGGCTTTTTGAGAGGTAACTCCCTTCCTTCCTTCACAAGACATAGGGGTCCTCTTACAGGATGCCCAAACAGAAGCTCAAAAGGGCTGTAGCCAACCCCCTTCTGTGGGACCTCTCTGTAAGCAAACAGGAGGCAGGGTAAAAGGATGTCCCATCTTCGCCTAAGCTTTTCAGGTAACCCTTTTATCATCCCTTTTAGGGACTTGTTGAATCTCTCCACACGCCCATTGCACTGTGGGTGATAGGGTGTGGTACATTTGTAATTTACACCACACTCCTTCCACATTGCAGTCAAGTATCCTGACATGAGGTTTGCAACTCTGTCAGAGACAACCTCCTTAGGAAACACCACTCTGGAGAAAACTCCAAGTAGGGCCCTGGCCACAACAGGAGCTGTAGTGGTCCTAAGGGGAATAGCTTCTGGATACCTGGTGGCATGATCCACTACCACCAGTATAAATCTGTGCCCAGATGCTTTTGGGGGGTCAATTAGTCCTACAATGTCTATCCCCACTCTTTCAAAGGGTACCCCCACCACAGGTAGTGGTATAAGGGGGGGCTTTGTTGTGCCACCTGATTTGCCACTGGCTTGACAGGTGACACATGAGCGACAAAACTCTTTTGTGTCTTCAGACATGTGTGGCCAGTGAAAGTGATGGACAAGCCTGTCCCAAGTCTTGTTCTGGACCAAGTGTCCTACAAGGGGAATCTCATGGGCTAAGGTAAGAAGGAAACCTCTAAGAGACAAGGGGATGACCAGCCTCCTGGTAGCACCAGGCTTGGGGTCTCTTGCCTCAGATTATAGGAGTCCTTCATCCCAGTACACCTTGTGGATACCTGTAGCATTCCCTGCAGCCTCAGCAGCAGCTTGCTGTCTGAGGGGTTCAAGGAAGGAACAGTCTAACTGTGCCTGCCTCAAGTCTGCCCTGGAAGGCCCCCCTGTCCCAAGAAACTCAACCTGTTCAGGTTCAAGTTCTTCTAGGGCAGTTCCTTTTGGGGTCTTTGGGTCAGCCTCCTGAGAGGGCTGGTCCTCAACCTGAGGCAGGGGGGAAGGCACTGCCTTAACCCTACCGCTCTTCCTCTTGGGTAGTGTCTGGTCCATTGTTCCAGGATCCAGCACTTGTTCAGCTGGGCATTTTCTGGCCTGTGACCTGGTCACAGCAAGGACATGTGATGAGAGACCTAACATTTCCACATGAGTCCTATACTCCACTTATGGCCATAAGGAGGATTCCAAATCATTGCCCAAAAGACATTCCACTGGGAGGTCTGAACTAACTACAACCCTTTTGAGGCCAGTTACCCCTCCCTAGGAGAAGTTAACAACTGCCATACTGTGATTGGTAGTGACGTTGCTAGCATTGGTAACTTGGTAGTCTGAACCTACTATGATCTGATCAGGGTCCACAAAGGCTGGTGTCACCATAGTGACACTGGCACATGTGTCCCTGTAGGCCTGAGCCATTTTTCCATTGATCAAAGGCGTTTACCTGTACTTGCCCAGAGTACTGGGACTGACAGTAGGGTTCATATCCATGTCCCCACTACAGACAAGGACAGCCTGGGTAGGTATTGTGACTAAGTCAGAACCCACCTCAGTTCCCAGGGTTAACCCAACTATAGCCTTGGGGGGTACACTACCACTACTAACTGTACTAGGGGGTGCAGGTGCCTTAGGGGCAGTAGTGGCAGGAGCTGAGCCTTTCTTGGTGCACTCACTAAACCAGTGAGTCTTACTTTTACAGTATTGGCACCATGGTTTCTTTGGAACATCATTCTTCTTCTTTTGGGAATTCTGGGATCCACCCTCCTTAGATTGTTGGGGCCCTGTTGAAGACTTCTGGTCATTTTGCTGATTCTGATTACTACCCTTTTGGTCTGCTTTCTTTTAGCCACCACCCTGGTTCTGGTTCTGCTGCTTGACCCTGGTTCTGACCCATCTGTCTGCCTTCTTTCCCAATTCTTGGGGAGAGGTCAGATCTGAGTCAATCAGGTGCTGATGCAACAACTGGTTCTGACAATTATTTAAGATTTGTTCTCTCATAAGATTGTACAATCCTGTGTAATCAGTAACTTTACTTCCCAGTAACCAGCCTTCCAAAGCCTCAGTGGCACAATCAACAAAGTCAGTCCAATCCTGATCCTGAGTTTTCTGGGTGTCTCTGAACATCAACCTGTACTGTTCAGTTGTTAGGCCAAACCCATCAATCAGTGCATTTTTCAGGACTTGGTAGTCATTAGCATCCTCATCTCTAACAGTGAGGAGCTTATCTCTGCCTTTACCTTCAAAGGAGAGCCCCAATATAGCGGCCCACTGACTCTGGGGTACCTGCTGTACTTTGCAGGCTCTCTCCAGAGCAGTCATCCATTTGTGGATGTCATCTCCTCTCTTATAGGAGGGCACTATTTTACTCAGGTGTCTATTATCAAAACTCCTGTCTTTATCCCTAGGGATACTGCTGCCACCAGTGGGTTCTATCCCACTCCATTTCTGCTCTCTGGCAAAAGCAAGTTCTTCTTTGGCAAGGGCAAGTTCTTCCCTTTGAACCCTCAGACTATCTTCCTTCATCTTTGCCTGATGCTCTCTCCTCTGAGGGGAAGTCATCCTCCTCTGAGCAGATGCATGAGAGACATGGGAGTGAACAGATCTGAGTGAGTCTCTGGATTGAGACCTATGTCTTCTATTCCCAAGGTTAGGCCTGCCTGTGGCTACCCCAAACCCATCCCCATGTAGGCTTAAGTTGGCCATTGTAAGTCTGCTGACTAAAGCTTGGCCATTGTCTACCTCTCCATCAGAAGAGTCTCCATCTTCCCTACCATCTACATTTTCTGTTTCAGGGAGGTTAGAGTCTGGGTTATCTTCTAAGGGGGGTATGCTTCCATCTGCTGGGTCTGAGGGGCCTGGATTAGAGACCCTTCTGGCATCATAGGTCTCTAAGAGTCCTTACAGAAAAGGAAGGGTAGGGTTGGAACCCTGTTTTCGTTTCCTGGAGGTACACACTTGTCTCATCTCCTGGAAACTAAGGGCTGCATATCTTGAAAGGACCTGTGGAGGGTCACTAACCACAAGGGGAGTCACTGTGGCCTCTCCTGTGGTAGACATGCTTTCTAGTGAGGTGTGGTGTGTGCACCTACCTACACTATGGGTTTTACTACTGATCCCTTGCTAAGAGTTGTAGTCAGGGTGTGCTAGGCCCTTTCTACTACAACAGCTGGTTCAATAGAACTCATAGTATTTCTAAGCTTGTTATATGTACCTATGGTACCTTATATGATCTTTCAAATGATATCTCAAGATTATATTTGGTAAAAACAACAGCAAGCTCAAATCCCAACCGCTGCACACCAATGTGAGAAGTTGGCCTGATATATGATGCTCACTAGATCTAGTGATCACCTTGTATCAGTCCAAACAACCCTTATGGTGATTGGTTGTAAGTCAACCTTATAGACCAGCTATCCTAATGATAGCATGGACAGAGCAGTCTTAGGCTAAACTCTTTTGGCATGTGAAGCCAGCTGTTTTATCACATATAACCCCTTGAATACCAGATGAAAGGACACCACACAGGTTGTCATGAAAATAAACAATATATTTATTACTAACAAACACCTCTGAACTCTTTATGAGATCAGAGGGCTAAGCGCATAACAATAATCTTCGAAAAAATACAGTAAGTCGCACAATTACAATGGTGCCTTAGGGGCACGAAAAACCATATACTAAGTAAATGGGTCAAGTAGAACGATAGAGGAAATAAGTATGCCCAGAGGCTGTAGAATTGCTGGGGCTAGACTACCCTAACCTTAGGTAAGGAGCAGGAGGCCCACGGGACACGTGTGCAGTGTTAGAACACACACGCGGGTTTCAATGCAAAGTCAATGGCATGAACAAATTACGAAATAGGCAAGTAAGGACAGTTCTGACAGGTTGAGACTAAAACTACAGGATACCTGTACACTAGGAGAGTCAATCTACCTATGAGCACCGAAATGCTCTCGTTACCTCACCCACGGGCTGCGGGTGCATAGGTGTGAACGTTCGTTGGGTTTCCTCGTTGAAGTCAATGGAGCCTGGAAGAAAAGATGCTGCAGGCGACCAGGAGGGAGATGTCCGGAGGGTTCCAAGGGTGGATCGATGAAGATGGAGACCTGAAAGCAGAGGGGACAAAGTTCAAAGTCACTAGCCAGTGACCGGTGTGGAACCAGGAAGGAACCAGATGCTGTTGTCGCGATCAGGGGAAGAGGTGATGCTTGTCTCTGCAGCCACGTGGACCAGGAGGTGTCTTCGATGACCAGGATGGAGGCACGAGCTGTCCCACTCAGGCTCTCGCTGTCGGCGGTGTCTGTTCCGGGATCGGAGTCAACAGGCCTTGGCAAAGGCAACCCACGCGGTGAGTGAAGATGGCGTCTGGTGCGGACCAGGAGGGTCCGGGGTACTTCTCTTTTGGAAGGAAGCAAGGGCCAGTCTGGAGCAACCAGACCAGTGGTGTAGATTTCAAGGTTCGTCGTCTAGGAGGCCACAAGCCAGCCGGCAAATGACCAGACAACGCGTCGAGCAGCAACCAGGCAGTAGGGCCCCGCGCAGATCTCGTGGAGGCTGGAGGGCTGGTCTTCGGTGCAGGAGCTGCTCGGGGCTGGGGCTTCTCAATCCCCAAAGCACTCACTCGAGGGTACCTCAGAGGCCGTGCTGCAAGCGAAGTGCAGGACTTCAAAGATGGCCGGTCCCACGTGTCTCAGCTGTGCTGCAGATGTGGGTAGAGGTCGGAGAGGTCTGGGAGTCCGGGTCTCGTCGAGCTCTGAGGTCTGGTTCCGGCAGGAAGGACGACAAAGTGAACCGCTAGGATGCTTGATGGTGCCTGCAGTTGCAGGGTGGTCACTCCTTGGCCACAAGGGAGATTTCTTCAGTCTTCTGTGGAGCAGAACATCGAAGTCCAGAGTTTCATCTTGTAAAGTTGTTCAGGATAATTTAATTTGAAATGGGACCAGCTCCTACCTTTATTCTGCTAAAGGGGGCTGTACTATCCACTAGGTCCCTCCCATGGGTGGGACCAGGAAGGGGGGTGGTTACACCCCCTATCCTTTGTCAGGTTTCGCGCCAGAGCTGGGGCTGGAGTGCCGGGGTATGCACAGGGACTCCTTGTGTGCCCCAGGCATGTCTCATTCCTTTCAGCCCTTCCTACCTCAATACACAAAGTCCTGTCTGGGGTGGTGCTAGCACCTCCCAAGGCAGGAAACCCTTTGTCTAGGCCTCCCGCGCTGGAAGGACTCCCAGCAGCAGGAGGTCAGACTTGTGTCTGTGGTGGCAGCATCCATTTTGTGATGCTGAGGCTCGGGTTAACTTTAACCGGGGTTACAGTTACATACATGTCTTATCCCTCTAGGAGGGTGAAATGCTACCCCCGTCACCAGAACTGGTGAGGGGGTAGTATTCCAAACCGTATGACACCTTACACGACATGTTTTGATAATGCTATACCAAAGTTGGCAATAACCGCGAGGATTATAATGCACTTAAGAGTATATGGTATAGCGTTATCATGGAACAGCGATAAGGACATGGTTCCGCAAGCTGCAGACAGGCTCAGCTCATGCTAGAGCACCGTCTCACATAATTCCAAGCACTCTGCCTTCAGGATTGATAAGGCCTGCCATAGGAGTGACTTATAGGAATCTATGTGTCCATCTTGTGGTTAGATATAGGTATACTATATCTACAGCAAAGGGTGATTACACCACCTTGCCCCAGCTGTGTTCTCAGCCAGTTGTGTCTGTTTGGATAGCCAACCAGGGGTGGCATAATACATGCTTCAGCCCCTGGTAGGGCCTGGGTACACCTATGCCCTGGGTACCTAAGGTACACAGTACAGGGACTGATAAGGTGACCCAATACCAATTGGTAAATGCACCTAAAGTACATGTGTGTCAATTTAGAGAGAGAACAGCTAGGCTGTGGGTCTGATTAGCAAGCTCACAGCCAGGGAAAGTCGTAAACCAGTGAAGCAAAAAGCAAAAATCTGGGGTGACCATAGGATTGCAGACCCTACACTCCTACAGTCCGCTTGTGCACTGCCTGTCCCTTCTTAGCGCCCACGTAAACAACAAAGAGCTGGTCGTCCACCCGGAACTGGCGTGTGCGGTCTAGATAGAAGGAGAGCGCATGTTTTGGGTCCTGACGGTGGAGCCTCTCTTCCTCTTTCGAAGGAGGTGGAAAAAAGGTGGGCAAGGTGATGGACTCCCGATATGAAAGGCTGTAACCACCTTGGGCAGGAAAGAAGGACGAGTCCTCAGAATAACCTTGTCCGGATGGACAGAGAGGAAAGGCGGTTTAGAAGCTAGAGCTCACTCACTCTCCTGGCAGAGGTGATGGCAACCAGAAATGCAGGTTTAAGAGTCAGAAGACGTAGAGGGCAGTTATGAAGTGGCTCAAAGGGAGCACACATCAGATGTCAGTACAAGGTTCAAGTCCCACTGAGGCATCACAAAGGGAACAGGAGGAAACATGTGTGTGATGCATTTCAAGAATCTATTTACAACCGGGGACTTGAAAAGAGAAGGCTGATCAGGAAGCCTCAAGAAGGCTGATATGGCCGAGAGGTAGCCTTTGATAGTTCCCAGAGCAGAGCCCTGCTGGGCAAGAGAAAGAAGAAAGAGGAGAACCTCTGAAAGGGGGGCAGAGAGTGGATCCACATCCTTTGCTGTGCACCAAGCCACAATTTTGTTCCACCTGCAGGCGTATACCGATTTTGTGAAGGGACGCCTGGCTGCCAGAATCACATTACAGACTTCAGGAGCCAATCAAATGGCCTCAACTGTCGCCGCTCAATCTTCACGCATGTAGGTGGAGACTGGACGGGTTCGGGTGGAGGACCGTCCCCTGCTGCTGCGACAGAAGGTCCTCCTGAAGAGGCAGACGAATCGGGGGATTGCCTGACATGCTGAGTAGCCCGGGATACCAGTATCTTCGAGCACAGTCCGGAGCCACAAGGATGACTTGGCCCGGCACGCCTAATCTTCTTCAGCACTCTGGGCAGAAGTGGTATAGGCAGAAAGGCGTACAACAGACCGCAGCTCCACTCGCGATGAAAAGCGTCTCCGAGCAAGTGCCGCCTTGGAAATTCCAACGCGCAGAACTGATGACATTGCGCGTTCTCTTCGGTGGTGAATAGATCTAACCAAGGCTCTCCCCACTGCCGAAAGAGACCTTGCGCCACGTCCGAATTCAGACGCCATTCGTGATCCATCATGCACCGGTGGCTGAATTCATCCGCCCTGGCGTTCAGGGAACCTGCCAGGTGTTGAACCACCAGAGTGACGCCCTGGTGTTCCAGCCATGTCCAGAGGCGCAGAGCCTCCTGACAAAGGGTCCATGACCCCACCCCACCTTGTTTGTTGCAGTACCACTTGGCGGTGGTGTTGTCCGTGAACACCTGCACTACACTTCCCCGGACAGAGGGAAGGAATGCCTTCAGTGCAAGATGGATCGCCCGCAGCTCCAGAAGGTTGATATGGAGCTGGGACTCCGCCGGAGACAGGAGGCCTCTAATTTCCGTCTCTCCCATGTGGCCCCCCATCCCAGGAGGGACGCATCCGTCACTACTACGTGCTCCGGTTGGGGTAGGCAGAGGGATCTGCCACTGACCCAATCGCGGTTCGTGAGCCACCACTGCAACTGACTCGCAGTGCCCTCCAAGATCAGGACATGGTCGGACAGGTTGCCCTGATGCTGTGCCCTCTGAAACTTCAGGTCTCACTGCAGAGCCGGCATCTGCCACCTGGCGTGATGCACCTGAAGGATGCAGGAGGCCATCAGCCCCAAGAGCCGCAGCGTCAACCTGACCGAAACTCGGGATAAAGGCTCAAAGATCGGAATCAGAGACTGAATATCCCGAACCCGCTGCTAGAGAGGATAAACCCGAAACTGTGCCGAGTCCAGAACCGCTCCGATAAAAAGGAGCTTCTGAGAGGGGCACAGGTGTGACTTTGGCACATTGACGGAGAACCCCAGCGTGTGCAGGAGGTTGGCCGTGGTCACGAGGTGGGAAATGATTTTTTGGGGTGGGCCTGCCTTCAACAACCAGTCGTCGAGATAGGGGAAGACTGGAACCCCTGATCGGCGCAGATGAGTTGCGACCACCGCCATCACTTTAGTTAACACCCGAGGGGTGCTGGTAAGGCCGAAGGGGAGCACGGTAAACTGAAAGTGCTCGTGGCCTACTGTGACCCGCAGGTAGGGCCGGTGGGCCGGCAGGACGGGAATGTGGAAATATGCGTCCTGCAAGTCTAACGCTACCATCCAGTCTCCAGGGTCTAGGGCAGCTAGAACCTGAGCTAAAGTCAGCATCTTAAACTTCTCCTTCCTGAGGAAGCCGTTGATGTTCCGGAGGACCAAGATAGGGCGTAGGCCTCCTTTGCCCTTCTTGGGTACCAGAAAGTAGTGGGAGTAGCAACCATGTCCTACTTCTGGCCCAGGAACGCGCTCGATGGCCCCCTTTGCCAAGAGGGCCATAATTTCCTCCTGTAGAAGTTGCAAGTGATCCCCCGACATGCGGTGGCATTGTGGTGGCGTGGCTGGAGGGGTCGCCTCAAATGGGAGGGAGTAGCCCCTTCGGATGATTTGCAGCACCCACCTGTCCAACGAGAAGGAGTGCCAGTGGAGGAGGTGATGGCGGACCCTGCCCCCCCCACTGGCGTCGAATGGGCCTGAAAGGTTGGACTAAGAAGGCTTTGAGGCAGATGCTGCGGGAGCGGATGTGGACTTTGAGGCAGATGCGGCGGGAGCGGATGTGGACTAACCTTGCCGTTGTCCCCCGGCACCGCCACAGCAGTTACCACATCCGCGTTGAGGCTGGTTCTGTGGCCTGTGGCTGGCAGGATGTGTGGGGGTGTCCCTTCCTTGGCCACGAAAGGGGCAAAAAGCAGAAGGTTGCTGGCGCTGGCCCTACAGGCCCAAGGACTTGGCCGTAGCCCTGGAGTCCTTGAAACGCTCAAGCGCACTGTCTGCTTTGTCGCCAAAGAGGCGACGGCCATCGAAGGGCATGTCCATAAGCGTGGCCTGGACATCCCCCGTGAAATTGGTGGACCTCAGCCAGGCGTAGCGGCGAACCACCACAGTCGTGGAAATCGCCCTTCCCAGCGAGTCCATGATATCCAGTCCACACCTGATGGAATATCGCGCCACATCCCGCCCCTTCGCAAGGGCTTGGGCGAGCCGGGCCACCTCCGGGCACTGGGGCAGCACGTCTGCAACCGTGTTCCACAAAGACTGGGTATAACGGTCCACAAGGCAAGCGGTGTTGATAGACCGCAACCCCAAACTCAATAAGGAGAACAGTGTCTTCCCAAACTGATCAAACCTTTTGGATTCCCGATCCAGGGGAGCAGTCGGGAATGCATTCTGGGACATAGAGGCCTGGATCACCAGGCTCTCAGGGGTAGGGTGCACGGACAGAAAGCTAGGGTCGCCCGGAGCCAGGCGGTGGCGTTGGGCCACGTTCCGATTCACAGGAGGCACTGTGGAGGGCTTGGACCAGGTACCCAACAGAACGTCCGTGAGGGCCTCATTGAAAGGCAGTAGAGGCTCCGAGGAGCTTACTGGCGGTTGAAGCACCTCAGTGAGGAGATTAGTCCTCACGGCCGCAGCAGGGAGCTCAAGAGCCAAGGCCTTGGCTGCCCTGCGCAACACCACACCATGAGTGGCACCCTCCTTCGTAGCCACCGAGGGAGGAGAGATGAATCCAGTGTCGGGCGAAGTATCCAGACCACTGGCCTCCCGTAGCTCATCTGCCCAGTCCTGGCTCAACTGGCACTGCTGCGCCAGAGTGACCTCAGACCCCTCCCAGTCCTCCCCTTCATCCGTGTCCTGGTAAACAGGCTGGAATGACGGAGCCGGGTCGTAGGTGAAGGCCTCACCCATCGACGCCAGAGACGGCGTTGTTCCGATGCCGGACCCTGACCGGGGCTGAAGCTGGGGCCAACGTCGTCCGAGGACGGCGCCGGGAGTGACACCATGGAGGTCGGCGCCAGCGGAGGGGTCATAAGGTCAACTGGCATTGACCGGGATCCAGGGACGGATCCCACAGGGGCCGACGGCGTCAGGACCGAAGTTGACGACAGCGCCGGAAGCACCCAACGGCGCCGGGTCCGGAGCCAGCGGCCCGCATAGGCCCCAAGTTGAGTCTGCGAGGCCCGAAGGCACGCCGGCAGGCCTCAACAGAGAGAAGTGAGTCCTCATGGCAATGGGGAAATCACAAATCTCCTTCGGCGTCGCTCGCAAGTCAGGGGCCGGGGGTATGGGCCTGGAGGCGGCACCTGCGGCTTCGACAGAGCCGCGCGGGCGGTGTCACCCGAAACCCTCAGTCACGTCGCGCGAGCGGCGAGGGGAGTCTGAAGAGTGATGTCTCCTCTTCGACTTCTTCTTTGAGTGCCTCGACTTACCGGAGGACATGGAACCCGACGAATGCTGGCGATGACTCGACGAGCGACCACTGCGGCTCCGCAACCGGTCCCTCGACCGGGACCTCGAGCATCACGGAGCCGACTGCCAGACCTCGAGTAGTTTGCGGGACCGCGTCCGCCTAGCTTTCGAAGTCAAGGCCCCGTAGTCGGGGCACGACTTGTCATCGTGGTCGGCCCCGAAGCAGTAGAGACACCAATGGTGGGGGTCGGTCACAGACATCAGGCGGTGAGAGGCGTCGCACGGCTTGAAGCCAGGCATCCCTACGGTACCAAGAGTCGATGTCGACTCGAAAAAGAGATCCAAAATAGATCGAAAAGTTAGTCAAAAAATGACTATGAGTAGTGCTCTTCCCTGATCTGCGCTAGCCGGCGTGGAAAAAAGAAGAACTAATGTCAGCGCGCGAGGGCGGCGTCTAAGTACTCCGACGATCCCGGCAATCACGATGCCGACGGCGGATGCAGAGCCACAGACGACACCTACCGATGCGCAAGGGTACTGCTGACGAAAACTTTCCGGATCCATCCTGACGCCTCGGGATATTATAAGGTAAGGAATCAAACACTAACCTGTTTCTTTCAGATGTGTAAATTACTTCCATGAAGCCAGCCTTCCAGAGCCTCAATAGAAATGTCTAAAAAATCTACCCAGTATTGAGTGTGTACTTTTTGTGTGCCCCTAAACGTAACCCTCTATTGCTCAGTGGTTAAACCAAACCCATCTATGAGGACATTCTTCAAGACTTTGTAATTATCTGCATCTTCCTCCCTGACTATGAGAAGTTTGTCTCTACCTTTGTTAGCAAAAGAGAGACACAGGATAGCTAACCACTGCACCGAAGAACCTTCTGTACCTTACAGGCCCTCTCTAAAGCAGTTATACATTTGTGGATGTAACCCCCCCTCCTAGTAAGGAGGGACTATCCTGCTCAAGTTCCTAGGGTGAAAGGAGTGCCCCCTGACCCTAGGATCACTAGTGCTGCCACCATGGGATCTTATTCCGAAATTCTTCCTAGCCCTCTGAGCTTACAGGGTCTCCTTATCTAGGGCCAACTGCCCTTTCTTGATTCTGAGCTTGGCTCTCTCCAGCTTGAACAGATAGTATTCTTTTTCTAAGGAGTCCTCCCTCTGGCTAGATATGGAGGGCCCTATTAAATGGTTAGAAGAGGTTGAATTGACAGAGAAGGACCTAGAACTCCCTTGGACTCTTTGTACCCTCCCAGGAGGAATAAAGGGGGACCTAACTCTAGGGCCATCCTCTGTGTCACGGGAGCTATTCCCTTGGAGATTAGAGTTCACCAGTGAGGGTCTTCAGACTCCTCCTGGTCAGGCTCAGACGGGACACTGGGGTGAGACATCAGTGGGTCTTCTTCTGGAGCCGCAGTGCATGCAATTTGAAAATTTCTTGGTGCCTTTTTACTCTTGGGTGATAGCGAGTAGTCCACTGTTTATTTTTTGTATTGCCGGTAGAAGTATTGCACTTCCGGTGTGAGCGTTTGGAGATAAACGTAGGCAAGCGTCGGGATCTTTAAACGCTGAGCTGGGGTGTCCGTCCGATTCGTAAAATTCCAGCACAGTTTGAAAAAGACATTAATGTGAGAGAAGGTCTTGGGCTGAGAGACAGGGTTAACGTCTCACCACAGTGAGTATCATGTTATCTCATACAAGGGGACTGCACATGATTAGTTGTCGCTGTATCAATGCAGATCTATTACTTTATTGCACATACAGCAGCATCTTTGAGCTTCTGTTGGGACCTATCTTTACTTACGCTTTCTATCATTCTGTCTTTCTGTTTGTGGACTTCCACAGTGAGATCAAATACATGCGCATGAGGTAGGCTTGCTGGCACATCTAAGAACTGAGAAATGTTTTGACTATGAACTCCCTTGCATATTGAGTATGTTGTGACAAAACAAGATTTGTTTCTGTACTTTTTAGATTGAAGCCCCCAAAGAAGGGCCCATGGCCCAAAATGCATTGGGTAAGAAAGACATTTTGGAACTCTTTGGAGATATTTTGTTGTTTGTTGTGATTATTGAATATGAATATTTATCATTAAAGTGAATATGAGTTACTAAGTAATGTTTAATTTTCTGATTTATGTAACTTGTGGAAAATTATGTATAAATTGTTGTAAAACTGGATTAAAGAATTATTATTGTGTAGACATTTACAGTGCTGTTGCATTGAGTTAAAGTGCACAGTGGTCAGGTCACTAAGACTTGAAATAGCGTGACTTGGACCAGAAGACCCATAGGAGCTGGGGGCACAAGGAACCACCCATGATAAATGCCGGAGAATCCTATGGAGGCTGTGTGCAGAGTGGAATCACAGCCGGGTGCCCAATGGAAGTCAAGGGAGAAGTCACAGTTGAAGTTTTAAAGAAGAAGGACCCTTCCCAGAGGACCCTGAAGAAACCCTTTGGAAGACAGAAGGTTGGAGAGCCACTCTACCCGTGGGGGCCCCAGGAATCAGTTTACCAGCAACACGGAAGTCAGGTGCATGGAGTGAAGTGATGTTGGAACCTGCAGGAGACAGCAATGGGAGCCTTTGAAGGAGATATCTCTGGAGAAGACTGTGAAGGAGTCCAGTGGAATCCAAGGGTGGATTCTGGAAGTGAGGAACCTGAAAGCATAGGGGACAGAGTATATGCCACTTGGAAGTGACTGGGAGGCACAGAGACACAATGCCAACCGATGTCGAGAGGTTCTGAAGAGTCGACTGTGACCTCGTCGCTGCAGCTGTGAGGACCAGGTAATGCTGACTGCTGAGGAAGATCAGGAGCCGTGCACAAGCTGTCCAACTTCGGATGTTGGTGACTAGGTGGTCGGTGTCTGGCGGGAGCCCCAATAAGTCTTGGTAGGTGTACCTGGTGTGGAAGACGAAAAAAGAGCAATGTTAGGACCAGCAAGGTCCAAGGGACTCGCCAACAGCAAGAGAGTCTGAGAGGGCCCCGAGCAAGCAGGGGAGCCCAATGAAGCAAGAGAAGACCCTCAGGAGATCCCACTGGCAGAAAGCACAGGAGTCGCAAGAGGACCTCGAGCAGCTCACCAAAGATGAAGGCCCACGGTGCAGAGGATGTGGTGGGGACGCTGAACTTGGAAGGAAAAGATGCTAGAGGCTGGATCTTCTTGTAGTCCGAAGATCTCTGTAGTGCAGAGCCAACTAGTCTTGGCAAAGGCAAGTCATCACAGTGCACAGGGGTTCAGTCCCACCAGCTCCAAAGAGGGATACTGACTTCAAAATTGCAGAGAGCACAGGTCAGGCCTTGAGGGAGTTTCAGAACCACCACCTGTGTTACTGAGCTTCGGGATGTCCGAAAGACAACAGACGCTGCAGACCGGTCAGCCTCATTTCCGTACCCGCAGATGCAGGGGTGTGACTCTGTTAGACCTGGTACCATTGGCGTGAGTCTCCCTTCCATTTGTCACTGATTGCCTCCTCTGTTTTTGATATGTTTTGCTGGTTTAGATGCTTTGGCACTGTGCCAATGCTATTAAGTGCCGCACTGCAAGTGCTCTCTATTGTAAATCCATGTATTGATTAGTGACTCCATGATTGGCACATTTGATTTACTTGTCAGACCCTAGTACAGTGCACCATGTATGCCCAGGGCCTGTAAATCAAATGCTGCGGGTGGGCTTGCACCACTGGTTTTGTCGACTTGGCAAGTGCACTCACATACACCTTTTCTACATATCAGACACCCCTAAGGTAGGCCCAAAGGCAGGGTGCATTGTATGTAAAAGGTAGGTCATGCCCTAATGTGTGTGGCATAACCTGATAGTGAATTACAGCCTATTTCGTTTTTCACTATTGCAAGGCAACCTGTCCCCATAGGCCAGAATGGACAGCTTGATTATACAATCTTATAATCCTAACTGACCCAGGGAACATGGTAGACATTCAAGTTTAATATGCCTGACCTAAGAATGATAATATACAACGTTTAGTGAAGTTGGTTTTAACATTCTGTGGTTGAAAATACCACTTTTAGAAAGTAGGTATGTTCTTGCCTAACCATCCAGCCTGCCTCTGCTGGCTTGTGTATTGTATGTCTGAGTTTGTGAGTGACAGGGGCTGGGGGGCTTTAGGAAACAGGGTGGGTCAGCACTAGGCTGAATAGACCTACCTGCATTGAGAGTGGTGGGAGGAGTAGCACCTGGGCCTAAATAGGGCTGTGCCTGCCTTCCACAATGCTGGCTCTACCTCCTGTGGTGTGTCTGATAACCCTGGCCGACACTGGCAAAGGAAGAGGTGTGCACTCGCAGAATGCACCCAGAACTGGTTTGGATCAGGTACAGGACCCTCTGCCTTCAGAGAACAAAGAGAATAGTAGTATAAATATGGAGGCCGAGACCCCAAGACTAGAGAACAATTCTGGGAAATCAAGACAAACCTTTGCAAAGGAGAAGAACCAAGGAAGCTGCAGGAGTTTGAACTGCCCCTCTGCCAGTTTGCTGGGCTGGCTTGCAGTGGTTTATTTATTGCAAAGGAAAGGAGAAGGAACTTTTAAGGAACTTTCATCATCTTGCAGAATATTTCTCCCAGGGATTGAATTTGAACTTGCCTCCTGTCTGAAGTCTCAGGGATACAAAATACTTCACCCATTCTGTTTGCCTGCATCTGAAACTTGCTGTTATAGCTGCTACAGAAGGAAATTGCAAAACCGACACCGGCGAGCGACGCTGTATTCTGCATCGAGACCGTGAGCGCTGGTCTGACTTACAACG
Source organism: Lissotriton helveticus (assembly GCF_964261635.1). Classification (NCBI taxonomy): domain Eukaryota; kingdom Metazoa; phylum Chordata; class Amphibia; order Caudata; family Salamandridae; genus Lissotriton; species Lissotriton helveticus. The sequence continues at coordinate 1,394,335,693 of NC_136065.1, forward strand.
TAGACCCGACGCCGGCCGCCGTGCCACATCGATGCCAGCGAGCGCCATCATAACCTGCCATAAGCCATGAGCGCTGCTCCGACTTGGGGTGTAGGCCCGACGCCTGCTGCTGTGTCGCATCGACTCTGAAGCTGACATCATTGTGGAGCCGATCCTCGACGTGGGTGGTCAAGAATCCATCAACATCGTGACAACCTATGGAACTGTGGTTTCAGCGCCTTTGTGACATCACCTCTTCTCCAGTAAGAAACCGATGCCTCCCCTGCTTTGCGCAGCATTGAGGACCCGATGCATCGCCACCCCGAAGCAAGGACCCATCACTGTCGACAGCGCAGAATCCCTTGGTGTCATACTCAACACAAAACTCAATCTACTCTCCCACATTAATTCAATTGCAAAGTCTGCCCGATACCAACTGCGCCTTCTTTGGGGGATTCGTCGCTTCTTCCCGGAGCATGACCTTAAAACCCTGGTCCAATCGCTGGTCCTCTCCAGACTGGACTACTGCAATGCTCTTCTGACTGGCCTCCCCAAATCCCACCTGACCCCCCTTAAGTCTGTTCTCCATTCAGCAGCTCGTTTCATTTATGGGGCCAAAAGAAGCGACCACATCACTCCCATGTTATCCACCCTCCGCTGGCTTCCCATCGAAGCTAGAGCTATCTATAAGACTGCCTGCATCACCCACAAAGCCTTGCACTTCTCCTCTCCGCGCTACCTGGCGAATAAACTGAAACTCTCTGGAGGCTCTAGACCATCACGAAATGCGGAAAATCTACTGCTTGAACCTCCCACTTTCAAGAAGGAAAGATCGATGGCCCAATCCTTTTCAGGCAGCGCAGTGAGAATCTGGAACTCGCATCGGCCTCAGCTCCGGACCACCACCTCCTCCCAGGCCTTCAAAACTGACCTCAAAGTTCTCCTCCTTCAAAGACACTTCCAAATGTAATCCATGCCCTCTCTATTATCTGAAGGAAGCCCTTCAATTATAGAAAAATCTACTTTACATGACTATGGAAGTGTCTTGCCAGTGTGTTCTTGTGGTTTGAGAGTCTGCCAATTATTGCAGTATTATCCTTCTACCTGTGTTTGGTACTCGTGTGTAACATGCACCCGTCACTTTCTCTTGTAACACACTGTTTTCTACCTCTTACATTTGTTTGTTTTCGATACTGAAAAAGGCTCTCGCAACTACATATGTATATATCAAGACAAGGTTCAATGACCAACAGTAAAAGGAAAACGCAGAAGCAGGTTCTTTGGTGTGATACTTCTTGTTACAGCAAGTTGTTTTACTTTTCTCCAGACTTTTGAGAAAGAAATCGCCGACACGTGTTTCGTCGTGTGTGGGTGAGTCAAACACGACTCTTCAGGGCTTAAACTCCCAATACCACTGTGTGGTTGGAGTAAGTCTGGGTCTTTACAAGCTCTGTTTCAAGCTGTATCCCGCTATGCCTTCAGGCGGGAAGCCGGGAGGGGATTCCTATTCCGTGCCAAGTTTGAAGAAACGAGTAAATTTCTTCTGAGGCGGTGTGCCGCTTCTGGCAATCCCTCCTCTGTCTATTCCCGGCGGTCGTCTCTCGTGCAAGGGAGTTTAAGCCCTGAAGAGTCGTGTTTGACTCACCCACACACGACGAAACACGTGTCGGCGATTTCTTTCTCAAAAGTCTGGAGAAAAGTAAAACAACTTGCTGTAACAAGAAGTATCACACCAAAGAACCTGCTTCTGCGTTTTCCTTTTACTGTTGGTCATTGAACCTTGTCTTGATATATACATATGTAGTTGCGAGAGCCTTTTTCAGTGTATAATTGTCTTGTCTTTGACTTGTTTAGACGGTTAAGGAGGTTTTGCCGTCTGCTCTTTACGCACTACACTACGAAACCCTTGCTTTTCACACACTTTGTAACGTTTCAGCCCAGGCAGTGCGCCCCCGTAATCCTAATTTTCTAAAAACCCCATGCACAGTTTCTCTGTTTGTTTTCGATACCTGCACAAGTGCCACCAGTGCCTACGTAACGTTTGTTCTTGTGCTTGAGTGCCCTCCATATATTGCAGTATTATACCTCTATGTTTATTTTGTACGCTTTTGTAACCTGCACACGTCACTTTTTCCTCCTGTAATGCACCGTTTGCTACCTCTTGTATTTTGTCGGCTCACGATTGTCACTTTTGTAATGCACCGTTTGCTACCTCTTGTATTTTGTTCGCTCACGATTGTCATTTTTGCTTCATTTAATGTAACGTTTGCTTTGGTATTTTGCTCGCTTGTAATGTTCTCGTGTATCAGTTCTGTTCCTATTGTGAAGCGCTCTGACACCTTCGGGTAAAGTCCGCGCTATATAAAAACGCATAAATAAATAAATAAATAAGGATTCGAAGCTGCACAGCACCACCGACACCGCATCTCCTCGACGCCATGAGCTATCTTTCTTTTTGCTTTTCTAAGGTACTGTCTTGTGTGGGTCTGTCTTGACTGCAGGGCCCGACGCACCTCTTGGTCGGCGCCGTACTTTGGGATTTATTTGACCTTGACGTCGTGATAACCCCAACTGGAGTTATCTGTTGATAAAGACTGCTTTTCAGTGAATAACCTATTTTCGATCTCCCTTCACCATCTTGAAGTATTATTTTCGATTACAGTATTGTGAATTTTTGTTGTTTGTGGTCTTGTGTTAAGTCTATATAAAGAATACTTATTTTATAAATCCTGTGTGGTGTCCATCTGAAGTGCTGTTTGTGTTCACAAATGCTTCACACACTGCCTCTGAGATAAGCCTGTCTGCTCGTGCCAAACTACCAAGGGGGTGAGCAGGGTTTATCCAGGAGTGTGATCCCTTTTCCCTGACTAGAAGCAAGGGTCCCTATTTGGTCAAAGGTGCAAGCTATTGCCAACTAGAGACCCCCAGTTCTAACATTGATAGGCAGCGGTGAGGATTCTGGACGTGCATTTGTGACTCATATGCAGTCATTGGTGTACACTACTAGTGAGTGCAGACCAAACGCAACCACATACTTTTTTGGTAGAATTTTTTTTCCTTGGACTGTTATTTTTTCTGAGAACTGCCAATTCTTACCTCCATGAAGCAGACCAGCATCTGCAGCATGTATAGATCGAGATTTTGAGGAAGAGAGGTTGGAAACCTACAGTCTGAAAAGCTGAAGCACTTCTGCAAACAATATAAAGTTGCTCCCCAAGGCATTGCCAAAAATGATGAATACCAAAAGGCGCTTAGGGCCTGGGTGGAAGCAATAAAAACCCCTGAACTGGTGGTGGAGCCAGTTGAGGATGAAGATGGGCAGCTCGATAGGCCATTGGTTCTAGGCAGGGAAGGGGTACCGTCCCCACCTGGCAGTAGCGTCTCTTCCAAGGACCTGTCCCCAAGAGAGCTGAAAGACAGGGAGAGAAATAGGTTGCACAAGCTGGAGATGGCCAAGCTCAAGATGGAGGGTCAAAGGGACCTAGAGAATAGCGGGTTGTCCTCTGAAAGAGAGAGAATGAGATTGGAACATGAGAGAATTTTGAGGGAGATAGAGCTCAAAGCAAAACGCTTAGAATCAATCCCTCTGGTGGCAGCATCTGTGCCTGTAGAAGATGAAGTCTATATCCCCAAGGATGTCATCAAAGAATTCCATAGACAGGAAGATATTGGGCAGTGGTTTGCAGTCTATGAGATAGCAATGTTGGCCCACCTGGTCCCTGAGAAGGAGTGGGGAGCTGGGTTGTGAGTGATGGGAGGGATACATTGTTAGACCTACCCAGTGAGAATAGGATGTCTTATGCCCACATGAAAGAAGCCCTGATGACAAGGTATGGGTTGACCCCAAAACTTTATAGACAGAGGTCCAGGAATTGTAAGAAGCTGGGGGCAACTACCTGGGTGGAATATTAGTCTTTCTTTTGCAGAGCTATGCATGGTTGGGTGAAGGGTAGCAAAGTGGATACTTTTGAAGCACTCTATGATTTGTTTGCATGGGAGCACTTGTCTGCTAATTGTTTTCCAGAGCTACACCAGCACCATATTGATAGCAAGTTAACTAACCCTAGGAAGCTTGCTGAGGAGGCGGATTGCTGGGTTAGCACCCCGGTCCACAAGGGTCACATGGGAGACTTCGCCAAAGGTGGGCAGGGTCCCCAGCAGAAGAGTTGGGGGGACATGGGTAAACAGAGGGAGTTCCAGAGAGGGCCCCAAAGTAATTCCCAAGGGAATCAAAGGAAGGGTTCTCAGCCTCCCACTGAGAAAAAGCAAGAGGCCCGATAGGTAAACCTGTTGACAGGGGCCCCTCAAAGTGCTTTACGTGTGGTCATGTGGGCCACTGTGGTTATGATGCACAGTGTCCCATGAGGGATTCCAAAGCACCACCTTGTACACAACCCCGTCAGATGTCTGGTGTAGCCCTGGGGGCTGGGGGGAGATGGGTATCCAAGGTGGATGGGTTCCCACAGAAATGTCTCTTGTCTCTTTAGGAGACTTTGAGATGGCCCCGAAGACCCATCTGCCTGATAACACCAAGAAGCACAGGCAGTGGGTGACCATCAATGGCTATAGGCTGGAAGCTCTAAGAGACACCGGGGCTAGTGTGACCGCTGTCAGTTGCCGGTTGGTGTCCAAAGATCAGGTTTTCCCCCTGCATTCTTCCCTGTAGTTGCCGTGAACAACTCGCAGAGTCAGTGTGAGTTGGCTCAAGTTACCTTTGAGTGGGGGGGTGGTCTCAGGTACTCTTCAAGTAGCTGTGAGGTCAGCCATGCCAGTTTGTCTGTTGGGCAATGATTTAGAGACCTTCCCTTGGGCTAAGGTGGAGAGAAGGTCTCATTTGGAGATGTTGGGTCAGCCTGAGTGGGCATGTGTGACCACTCAGTCTATGGCAGTAGGGGTGTTCAAGAGGTTCTGGAGCCTGAAAATATGGCCCAGACCCCTGCCTTAAAGAGAAGAGGTAGGGGGCACGGAAACCAGCCCCCATAGTTCCAACAGTCCAGGAGGAGGCAGACCTTGAGGGGGATGCCCTGGAACCTAGAAGGGAACAAGTGACTGACCTGGGGGACCTGCCTGAGCTGACCCATTGACAGCAAGAAGGAGGACCCTCCAGGAGGAATGTTGTGCAGAACAGAAGAAGTGCCCTTCTCTTGTGGGTTTGTGGCAACAGGCCACAAACCAGGCAGCAGGTGATCAGTCTGGATCACATTGGATCTACTGGGAGAACAACCTCGTGTATAGCGAGCCTAAGGTTGCTGAGCCTGGGTCAGCCCGTGTGCTGGTGGTACTCCAGCACTTCAGAGCCTTCATACTGGGTTTGGCTCATGATGTACTTTTAGCTGGACATCTGGGGCAGGACAAGACCTTTGAAAGGCCTGTCACCAATTTGTATTCGCCCCACATGCGGAAGAGTTAAGATACCCATTGTAGGACTTGTCAAACTTTCCAGGCAAGTGGTAAAAGAGGAAGGAAGCACAAGGCTCCTCTCCAACATTTCCCTGTAGTCAGTACCCCCTTTGAATGGGTGGGCATTGACATTGCGCGCCACTAGACCCCACGACAGCCATGGGAAACAGGTTTATCCTGGTCTTGGTGGACCATGCTGTAGGAGAGTAGGGTCTGCTTCCTATGGTCACCCTCACTTTTTGCTTTGATTTACTGGTTTTCGACTTAGATGTGGCTGTGGGCCTGCTAATCAGACCCACAGCCCACTCTCTCTAAATTTACACCATGTACTCTAGGTACAACCACAATTGGGAATTGGTTCACCTTATCAGCACCTGTACAAGTGCACCCTAGGTGCCCAGGGCATAGGTGTAACCAAGGCCTACCAGGGGCTGCAGCATGTATTATGCCACCCCTGACTGGCCACTCAAACTGACACAACTGGCTGATCACTCAGCTGGGGCACGGTCGTGTAATCACCCCTTGCTTAGGTATAGTATTCCTATATCTACCCTTATATATAGACACACAGTAACCTATGAGTCACTCCTATGGCAGGCCTTAACAATCCTGGAGGCAGAGTGTTTGGTTATGTGTGAGATGGTGCTCTAGCATGAGCTGAGCCTGTCTGCAGCTTTCGGAACCATGTCCTTATAGCTGTTCTATGATATTGCCATACCATATACTCTTAAGTGCATTATGAACCTCGCGGTTAAATGCTAACTCTGGTTTGGCTTTATGAAAACATGTCGTGTAAGGTGTCATATGCTTTGGAATACTACCCCCTCGCCAATTCTGGCGACGGGAGTAGCATTCCACCCTTCTAGAGGGAGAAGAAATGTTAGTACTGACTATCCCGGTTAAAGTTAACCAGAGCCCCAGCGTCACAAAATGGACGCTGCTGCCACAGACACAAGTCTGACCTCCTGCTGCTGGGAGTCCTTCCAGTCACGGAGGTTTGGACAATAGGTTTCCTGCCTGGAGAGGTGCGAGCACCACCCCAGACAGGACTTTGTGTATTGGGACAGGGAGGGCTGAATAGATTGAGACACTGCCTGAGGCACACTAGGTGCTTCATGCATACCCCAGTTCAAACCGGTTGCTGGGGCACTCCAGCCCCAGCTCTGGCGCGAAACTGGACAAAGGAGAGGGGGTGTTACCACCCCCCTTCCTGGTCCCACCCATAGGAGGGACCTAGAAAGTAATCCAGCCCCTTTTAGTTGTATAAAGGTAGGAGCTGAGTCCTGAAACTTTAGATTTGATCCTGAACTGAAACTTGACACGAAACTGTGGACCTTCGACGTTCTGCTGAAGCTGAAGACTGAAGAATCTCCCTTGTGGCCAAGGAGTGACCACCCTGGGAAACCAGGCACCATCCAGCAAATCAACGGCTTGCTTTGTCGACGTTCCCGTCAGAACCCGAGCACAGAGCCTGACAAGACCCAGACTTCCAGACCTCTCTGAACCTCTCTTCACGACTGCAGCATAGCTGAGATCCGTGGTGGCAACGAGACACGTGGGACCGGACATCTTGGAAAGCCTGCAACTTGCTAACTGTGCAGCTCCTGAGGTATCCTCGAAGCTGTGCACTGGGGATGAGAAGCCCCGAATCCGAGCTCCACCTGCACCGAAGATCAGCCCTCTAAACTCCACGAGTTCTGCGTGGGGCCCTTCTGCTTGTGTTCTGCTAGACGCGTTGTCCGGTTGCTGGTCCGTTGGCTAGTAGCCTCTGTGATGACAATCCTTTTGAACCAACTCGCTGGTCTGGTTGCTCCAGGCTGGCCCTTGCCTCCCTGCAAAGGTGAGGCACCACAGACCTTGCTGGTCTGCACCAGAAGCCTTCTCTGAATCTTGCGTGGGGTGCCTTTGCCATGGCTTGTTGACTCCAATCCGGCAGTCGACCCCTCCATCTGCGAGAACCTTCGTGGGACAGCTCGCCTCCAGCACCTGGTCGTCCTCGACGCCTCCTGGTCCGCGTGGCTGAAGAGACAAGCTTCACGACAGCACCTGCTTGCTCCATGACGTCGTCTGGTTCCTTCCTGGTTCCACCCGGTCACTGGCTAGTGACCCAGACTCTGTCCCCTCTGCTTTCAGGTCCTCTTCATCCTCGATCCACCCTTGGATCCACCCGGACATCTTCCTCCTGGTCGCCTGCAGCATCTTTCTCCAGGTCTCCATAGGCTTCAACGACGAAACCCGACACATCTTCACACCTATGCACCCGCCGTCCGTGGGTGAGGTAACACGAGTACTTCAGTGCTCCCAAGGGTATTGACTACCCAAGTGTCTAGGTTTTTTGTTGTTTCCTCCTAGCTAGACCGGAAGTATCCTGAATCCTTCTTTTTTTAACTTCTAAGTTCCCATTGACTTTGCATTGACTCACGTGTGTGTGTAAAGACACTGCATGCGCCGCCTGTGGGCCTCCTACTCCTAACCTAAGGTTCAGATAGTGTAGCCCCAGCGATTCTCTAGGCCCTAGGCCTTTCCTTTTCTCGTGACGTGGTACTTATACCACTTTCTTAATATATGGTTTGCTTCGCCCCTAGGGCCTAACTGTAATTTGTGCAACTTAACGTATTCTGACTAAGTATCTTGTGATGTGCTTTTGACTCTGATCTCATAAAGAGTTCAGAGGAGTGTGTTAGTAAATAAATACATATATATTTTATATATATCCTGTGTGGTGTCCTTTCATTTGATATTCAAGGGGTTACATATGGTAAAACAGCTGGATTTACACGCCCTCAAGAGTCTTTTAGCCTAAGACTGTTCTGTCCCGCTACCACTAGGATAGCTGGTCTATAAGGTTGACTTACAACCATCACCATAAGGGTTGTTTGGACTGGTGCAAGTGAACATCATATACCAGGCCAACTTCTCACACATGCTACCCGGTACCCGGAAGCCATCCCTCTCAGGACAGTGACGCCCCAGTGGTGGGACATGCACTGATGGGGATTTTCTCCCGTGTGGGGTTCCCCAGAGAGGTAGTGTCAGAAGGTAGTACAAACTTCATATCTAATAATATGATGTCCCTGTGGCAGGAGTGCGGTGTTACATACAACTTCACCACTCCTTACCACCCCCAAGCTAATGGGCTAGTTGAGAGATTCAACCGGACCCTCAAAGGCATGATAATGGGTCTTGAGGAACCCATGAGGCATAAGTGGGGCGTCCTCTTGCCATGCCTTCTTTTTGCTTAACGTGAGGTGCCACAGAAGTCCTTAGGGTTCAGCCTTATTGAACAGCTGTATGGTCACCCGGTTAGAGGACCTTTGAGTCTGGTCAAGGAAGGCTGGGAGCAACTCCCAGGGAAACCCCCAGGATATATACAGTTCCATGCTGGCCTTCAGGAACCAGACTCGGCGATTCAGACAGCTCGCTCAGGCGAATCTGGAAGCTAGCCTGGAAGAGATGAAGCAGTGGTATGATCAGAATGCCACTCTGATTGAACTTCAGCCTGTTCAGAAAGTTTGGGTCTTGGACCCTGTAGGGTTCTCTGCGCTCCAGAACAGGTGGGCCGGACCATTTGAGGTGGTGGAGCGCAAGAGTGACGTCACCTACCTGGTGAACTTGTGGACTCCTAGGAACCCTTTGCATGTCCTGCATGTTAACCGCCTGAAGCCCCACTTAGAAAAGGTCCGAAGTGGGCATGCTCCTAGCGACAGATGATGGAATGGAGGAAGCCGATCCTCTTCCTGACCTCCTGTCTGCAACAGAGCAAGATGGGTCAGTGGATGGTGTCAGCCTCTCTGCCACACTAAACATCAGCAAGATTGTTGCCAATTGTTTGGACAATTTCTGATTTGTTCTCCCTGGTTCCTGGTGTCACTGAGTGGTGAGTCCATGAAGTGGACACTGGGGATGTCCTCCTTTGAAGCACAAGGCTTACAGAGTGACTGACAGGGTCAGAGCTCACATCAAGGAGGAGGTCTCCAAGATGTTTGCCTTAGGGGTTATTGAGTCCTCTAACAGCCCTTGGGCCAGCCAGTGGTCTTGGTCCCAAAGGCTGCTGCACCTGGTGCCACACCCGAACTCCGGGTCTGTGTGGACTACCGAGGACTAAATTCAGTCACCAGGACTGACGCGCACCCCATCCCCAGAGCTGATAAGCTCATTGATCGGTTGAGGGCTGCCCGGTACCTCAGCATGTTTGATTTAACGTATGGTAACAGGCAGATTGCCTTAACTGATGGGGCCAAAGTGAGGTTAGCATTCTCCATACTAGATAGGCGCTACCAATGCCCTTTGAGATGAAGAATGCCCCTAGCACCTTTCAGAGGTTGGTCAACCAGGTGTTGGCTGTACTGGAAGATTTCAGTGCTGCCTACCTGGATGGCATTGCGGTGTTCAGCTCCAGTTGGGAAGAACATCGGCACCACCTCTGGGAAGTGCTGATGGCACTGCGAAAGGCAGGCCTCACAATCAAGGCGAGTAAGTGCCAGATCGGGCAGGGTTCTGTGGTGTACTTGGGGCACCAGGTGGGGAGCAGCCAGGTGGCGCCCCTACAACCCAAGATTTATACCATACTGGCATGGGAAACCCCCCAAGACCCAGACACAGGTGAGAGCCTTTTTAGGACTCACAGGGTACTACAGGAGTTTGTTAACCACTTGGATGCTAAGGCACTTTCAGATTCTTCATTGAATTTCCATTGAAATCAATGGAAACTCCATGACGAGCTGAGCTCGTCATGAGCGTCCAAGGGGTTAAGGTGTATGGTAACATTGTTGCACCCTTGACTGAGCTGACTTCCAGGAAGCAGCCTAAGAAAGTTAACTGGACTGACACCTGTCAGAAGGCTTTTGAGACACTGAAGACTGCCATGTGCACAACATTCGTGTTTCAGGCGCCCAACTTCTCAAGATAATTCATTGTCCACACAGACGCTTCAGAGCATGGTATGGGGGCTGTTCTTTCACAGAACAATGAGGAGGCCATATACCAACCTGTAGCCTTCATCAGTAGGAGGTAACTTCCACGGGAACAGAGGTGGAGTGCAAAGGAGCGTGAGGCATTTGCTGTGGTCTGGGCACTGAAGAAGTTGAGACCATACCTGTTTGAGACTCAATTCCAGGTTCAGACAGACCACAGGCCCCTCAGATGGTTGATGCAGATGAGGGGTGAGAACCCAAAGTTGTTGAGGTGGTCCATTTCCCTACAGGGGATGGACTTCACAGTGGAACACCGCCCTGGTACAGAACACGCCAACACTGATGGTCTGTCCCGATTTTTCCACCTTAATGAAGAGAACTCCCAAGGGGAAAGGTATTTCTCCCCACATTTCAGCTGGAGGGGACACGAGTTAGGCCTGGTACCGTTGGCATGAGTCTCCCTTTCATTTTTCACAGATTGCCTCCTCTGTTTTTGGTATGTTTTGCTGGGTTAGATGCTTTGGGCACTGAGCCACTGCTATTCAGTGCCACAGTGCAAGTGCTCCCTATTGTAAATCCATATATTGATTACTGACTCCATGATTGGCTTATTTGATTTACTTGTCAGACCCTAGTACAGTGCACCATGTATGCCCAGGGCCTGTAAATCAAATGATGCTGGTGGGCTTGCAGCACTGGTTGAGCCACCCACAGAAGCAACTTGTAAATTGTGTCTCATGCCTGCAATTGAGGAGCCTGTTTGCAGTCTGTGACTTCCATGTCGACTTGGCAAATGCACTCACTTGCCAGTCCCTAAACCTTTCCTTTTCTATATATTAGACACCCCTAAGGTAGGCCCTAGGGCAGGGTGCATTGTATGTAAAAGGTAGGTCATGTCCTGATGTGTGTGGCATGACCTGATAGTGAATTACAGCCTATTTTGTTTTTCACTATTGCAAGCCTACCTGTCCCCATAAGCCAGAATGGGCAGTTTGATTATAACGTCTTATGATCCTAACTGACCCAGGGAACATGGTAGAAATTCGAGTTTAGTATGTCTGAACTCAGAATGATAAAATACATCTTTTAGTGAAATTGGTTTTTACATTCTGTGGTTGAAAATACCACTTTTAGAAAGTAGGTTTTTTCTTACCTAACCATCCAGCCTGCCTCTGCTAGCTTGTGTATTGTATGTCTGGTCTTGTGAGTGACAGGGGCTGGGGGGCTCCAGGAGACCGGGTATATGGACAGATGTTGCATAAGTGTGCCTCTCTGTCACTTATATTTTATGTTGGATGAAGGCACATTCAGTTTGGCACTAACAGCACACAAATAGGTCATGCAGGGTAATAGGAACTCACTGTTGGTCCGAAAGTCAGTCCATCCATGACGTTGGGCTAGTACCATTAATTCCCACTGATTGATGAGAGCCAAAGTTGCCCAGACATACCTGTTTCTATCTCCATACTTTCTAATGAACCCTTCAATGAATTCTTGGATCCCACAAGAAACTGAAAACCTTGCTTTTTGAGTAGTCCTTCATGTTCCTAGGTTTGGTTAGAGTCACACTTGCGCAGCACCAGCATACCCTCTCGGGTGATAGTGCGCTGTGTGCGCTGTACAAATCTGCATAATATACTAACAATAGATAACCCACTGATATTGCTGTCAAATCTTTCATATTGGCTATCAAGATCAACTGTATTAGGAGGTGCTGAATTGAAGTGTGCAAGGCATCTCATATTATAGGTAGTCTCACATTATGTAAGGGCAGGCACGCATTATAATGAAGGATGTTATTAATTGCTTCAGCATTTTTTCAACATGTTATACTCAGTGCAAACATGGCAGCATCTACCTCTTCAGTGCTGAAACTGTCCTCAGCCTATATTATTGCCGCTACCGTCCCAGGAGTGCACATTGAGAGGTCAAGTTGGCCCTACTACTCTTCTTGTGGTGTGCAGTCTGACCTTTGCCTTGTGCAAACAAACTCGCCTAAGCAGGTAATTCCAACTCTTGCATATCTGTGTGTGTGTGTGTGTGTATTAAAGTGGAGAGTGCATTAAACTGATTAACAATTCTTATCCACAATGTCCTCCAATGATTAAAGGCTAGTACTTTATACTGCAATACCAAACAACTGTGGTGTACCTTGGCAATCTCAACAACTATTACCTCCAGTTCATTGTTGCTGAAGATGGGAATTTTGCTTGATGACATTGTGGTGGTGTAGAATGATTTCCAGTTTCCTTGAACGTGCAGAAAATGTAGGTAGGACTAATTTCTAGTTGGACCATTAGATGTTGTTCCATAGTTAATGGTGTGAAGATTCAAACCAGGGCAGATTTTCTACTTTTGTGGGTGGCCGCCATGTGGCGTCATCCCCACACCATGGTTGTACGGTTGGTGGACAGTCTGTCAGCCAATATCTTTGGCCTTTGCAACAGTTTTTCTAATAACAGAAGCACCCTGCCTGTGGTGACTTCACACCAACATAATAGGAACTTATACATGGCCAATTGTCTTCAGTTATGGTTGCAGAGGTTATCATGCTGGTGTGGTGACAGCACAGCAGGCATAGAACAAGATCTTAATAAAATCTTGTCATTTTTCTTCCAAATCACACTACGCATTGTTATACTTCCTAGTCCAGGAAGATAGGCGCAGCCAAGAATGATAGGACCATGTTTATCAGGCGATGAGCAGGAACATTGTGTAGCCATAGCTGAGATTTGCAGAGCACTGTGGTGTAATAAAACAAATGTGGGATCTACAGCAGCCAAAACTCAATGGGTTCCCTTTGTCTCCAGTTTTCAGAATGGTCTAGGGTTGTTGGGTTTTCTTGGGTGCCTTCACCACAGGAACAAATACCGTAACGTTGTATGTGTGAGCATATCTTTTCATTAAAATAACACAAGGCTTGATCATGGGTTGCACGTTTTCCTATTTAATACAATAAACCTACACACACATTATTTAACAAGAGAAGCTCATCATATTTAAAAGAATCATATTATATAAATGTTGTGGTATACCTCATCCTGTAGAATACTCTGTTCTTTACTTTCCGCCGTAAGCTTCTTTTTCAAAGCCTTATTCTGACAAACAAATAATGCATAACATGTTTTACTTTACTATGATACATAACATAATATAAACATCTCTTTGAAAGGTGTTATTACAATAAAAATAATTGGAGTTGTAATTAGTATTGAAAAACAAGTTACTTACCTTGGGTAATGCCTTATCTGGTAGACACTGTATCTAGTCCCACATTCCTTACTTTGAATTTCCCAAGCGTCAGACTGGACCAGGAACATTTTTTGGGAGCAGTACCCCTGCGTGCCGGTAGGTGGCATCGATCGGCTGAGCATGCTTTGTCGGTGTCAACCGCGCCAGAAGTGAATCCGAAGCACCTATATAGCCGGAACCAGGCGCGCTGATGTCAGTTTCTTCTTACGACTTTCCACACCAGATGCATGGAGCCATGAAGAACACTGTGATGTGGAAAACTAGGACCCTGAAAGGACTCAGCCCTGTCCCTGGAAATACGTGAGGATGGGTGAGTCGGTAAGGAATCTGCGGCTAGATATAGGCTCCACCCGATAAGGCGTTACCAAAGGTAAGTAACTTGTTCATCAGATCTGGAGGACACCGGGGTCGCATATTAAAGGTGGCAGAGGCTTTGAAGCCTCTGGCATTGGTATGATAATTCATCCTGCTAGAGAAGGTGTGATCACCTTCCTCCAGAGCAGGCATTGTTCCAGACCACTGAGAGTGTTGGCTCTCCCAAGCAGGGGGTCAAAACGTCCAGTCAGCCAGCACACAAAATGACAACTTTTTGAATGGTGCTATGCTGTTTCTGACTAGTCTGACTGGGATCCTGCTAATCAGGACCCCAGTCTCTTTGCTTTATCCCTAAATTGATCATAAGTACTTTTGTACATCCACAATTGGATACTGGTGTACCCTTGTATGTCCCTAGTATTTAGTTCTAAGGTACCAGGGGCCTCCAATGGGCTGCAGCATTTATTGTGCCACCCACGGGAGTCCACTTAAAGGGTGACTACAAGCCTACCATTGCAGCCTGTGTGGGTTGGTGTTAGCACCTGTCACAGCAGAAAGGGTTTCTAGGCACTGGGGGCCGTCGGGAAGATTAAGCAAGCTATTGCCCAGAGTCACATGGTGCTGAGCTAATCTGCCGCCGGTGCCGGGGATCAAACCGTGATCCCCAGATTCCGGAGTCAGTCGGCCTAGCCATGGCGCTACACCTCTTCCCTTTCAATACATGCTCAACAACTTGCCCAATAAAATGAGGTCCGTTGTCACTCCACAAAAGTTTGCAAACACCATATCTAGGGAAAAACTCTTTTAAAAGCATCTTAGCTGTAGTAAGAGCTGTATTATCCTTTGTGCTATATTTGCGGGTGATTGTGCGCTTTACAAATGTGGATTATTATATTATAACAGATATAAGTTTCCTTAAATCTGAGGTCACTGCACTTTAAACCTAAAAGTCACTCCTATTGCAGGCTCTTCTGTCCAGAGGAAAGGGTGTTTGATTATGAGTGTGAGGGTGCCCCTGCATGAGCAGGATACCCCTAAAAACCGCAGAGTTGCTTCTTCAGGGTTTGTAGGTGTGGTCAGACATTTTTATAAATATAGTGGACATCAGTGATTATGAGATGTCTAACTAAATAGTGGCTGCACCAAACCAGGACATGTTTGCTATCACAAATGTTGGAATCATACCCCAACACTGATTCCGGTGTTGGAAATATGATCCCATGTACTGGGGGTTCCCTTGGGGTACCCCTCCGTACTCCAGGTAACAGCCTTTCTGGATCTGATAGCAAGCTAGTACTGCTGCCAACCACAGACACGATTCTGCCCTCATGCTGCTGAGCCAAGCTCGAGCAGGGGAGGGTAGAAAAATAGGTTTCCTGTCAGAGGGTGGTGTGACCACCTCCCAAACAGGACTTAGGGGCATATGTATCAAGCCCTGTTCCAGTTCGCAAACAGGTTGATTCTCAAAATCGGCCCATTTGCGAACGGGAAAAGGCCTTTTGGGATGTATCATCCCAAAAGGGCATTGCAAAACAGGGAATCACAAAATTAGCAATTCCCTATTTTGTGATTGCATTTAAGGAATCGCAAATTGCGATTCCTTAAATGTGATGCATGAAGCACCCAAGTTGTGCGATTTTGGCATAAGAAATCGCAAATTACCACCATTTTCAAGTTGGTGGTAATATGTGATTTCTTTGAAAAATTCACTTTTTTGCATTTTTCAAAGTGCCATGTGGCGCACATACATGCCCTAAGGGCATGTGTGTGCGCCACATGTGGACACATACATATTTTAGGGGTGCAACAGGGTGTCCTTTTGACACCCTTGAAATTGCATTCGCAATTTGCGAGTACCTAATGGGTACTCGCAAATTGCGAATGTCTTCCCATTCATTCCTATGGGTCTCTAAGTCCATAGGATTGAATGGGAAAGTATTCCTTAATTGCGAATCGCCATTTGCGATCAGAAATTAAGGAATATTAAGGAATCGCAATTAATATTGCGATTCTTACATACATTCCATTTTGCGGGTCCGTAATAGCGATTCGCAAAAAATCGCTATTAAGGATTCGCAAAACGGGTTTGCCATGCATATGCCCCTTATTGCAGTGGTTCCCAAAGTTCATCTACCTGGGGCTCCCTTGACCTATTTGCCGTTGGCTGCAGCTCCCCATTATGTTACTGTTTTTTTGGTGGGCGGGGGATGTTCACCCAGTCTCAGGAGTACTTCCATTTTTCTCCCTGAAACAAACGCTTACAATTCATTAAAATAATAAAGGCAGCATCCTAACCTTAATGCCTTCCACAAAGAGATTATATGTGGTCTATTAGCTATCTCCAACGGCAAGCCAAAACTTTCAAAAGTTCTTATCAATTCCTTCCAAACTCATAGGCCCAGTAAATATTGCATTTATTTATTGATGTGAACAGGCATTCAGATGTTGCCAAGTATTGGTTTTCGTAGCTTCAACACTGCTGCATTTTATTTTCCATAATTATTTGCAAAATGAAAATAAAAGTAAAACGATGCTGCCCTTTGTGACACTCAGCAGTTGTGCCAACAATCAAACAGAAGACTGGCAGTAATCAACCTCAAACATATCGGTCTTCAATTAAATGGATTATATTTAATTAAACGGATTGACACCACTGAAGTTACAGTGTGAAAGAGCAGGAGACTTGGGTAACCGTAGTTTGTCATACAGCTGATAGAATGAAATTCTATAGTCTTCGAATAGCTCCCTGCCTTCTGAAACCATGGGCCGTTCAAGCCCCTTCCAGGCTTCTTGAAAGGCTCCTGTGAATAGGCAACCACCGTGGTGCCCTCCTAGAAGTCCATGGAACTGCAATGGCATCATAGGTCACAGACGGAATTACTCCGCAGCAAATGCTGCTCTGAAGAGACACTTCCAAGTTCGCTGCATAGCAACAGCAGAAGCTGGGGTCATTAAGCATGCACGTTTCTAGACTCCTAAGTGTGAAAGGGATGCCCTGATATGCTGGCAAAGGAAAGAGGCTGAAATGCCTAGCAAAAATAGTGTGCAACTTGGAAGAAAAAAAGATGTGAATTTAATAAAATAGGTCCGACTGTTTTAGTTTTTTCATAGTTGCTGGGTATTTTTTTTTAATATCTATTGTATACTCTATAGCACTGCGGTTTTAAAAATATATATTTGCTTGCCTGTGGTACGGACGCAGATCTTTTTGTAGTACATGCATTTTACTCCAGCATGTCTAAAGCACTGTGCACTCACCTGTGGGTAATGTTAGCTATCATGCAGTGGTTCCCAAACGAAGCCTGGTGTGCTTCAATTCATGGCGCCCCTAGCAAGTTTTGATGGCGCACTGGGGAGGCACGGCGCACAGATTGGGAACTGCTGCCTTAGTGTATTCAGACGGGTGGGGGTGCTTGACAGCACCACTAGACTGCTTTGGAGGGCACATTTGGTGCCCTCCTCGCATACTCCAGTTTGAGCCAGTTTAGGGAGCCCTTGGCTTCCACTCTGGAGTGAAACTGGAAAAAGGACATGGGAGTATCCTCCTCTCTGTCCAGCTTCTCCTCTGGACAGACCCCTGACGCCTTTACCTAGGGTACTTAAGGGCTTACCTGTGGGTCGTTTCTTCGATTCGTTGTGGGACAAGACTCAAGCCTGAAAACACGTCACTCTTCGACCGCCTGGACACTTGGACTTTGCCTGAAACCAATACTGCACCAAGAAAGACTCCTGTCACTCCTGATCTCGCTGTTCTGTAAGTCTTCTTTATAGTCTGTGTCTGTGCTTCTGCCAGTTCTTCGACAGACCTGTGGGCATCAAGGACACCAGAAGTAATCTCCCTTGGAGTGAATGAAATGAAATACCATCATTTGTAAAGCCCACAGCTACCTCCGGACAGGTGTCCCGGCGCTGGGGGCCGTCAGGAAGATTAAGCGAGCTATTGCCCAGAGTCACAAGGTTCTAGGCTACTCTGCCGTCAGAGCGGGGGATCAAATCGTGAGCCCCTGGTTCTGGGGTCAGCCGTCCTGGCCGCTGCACCACACCTCTTCCCTGAGTCACTCCCGTGCATTTGCAGGCACCGCAACAGAGCTGACCGGTCTGCTGCTCCTGTCGTCCTACGGACTTCCTGAGGCTCAGCAACACATGTGTCGGTTCTGCAACTCCCTCGAGGTCTGAGCCTCCTCTCTGTAATGCTGAGGCCAATATCTCTGAGTGAAAAAGTCATTTGTGATCCATCATGCACCGGTGGTTGAGTTCATCCACCCTGGCGTTCAGGGAACCCTCCAGGTGTTGAACCACCAGGGACATGCCCTGATGTTCCAGCCACTTCCAGAGATGAAGTGCCTCCTGACAGAGGGTCCACGACCCCACCCCGCCCTGTTTGTTGCAATACCACATGGCGGTGATGTTATCCGAGAACACCTGCACTACTCTTCCTTTGACAGAGGAAGAAATGCCTTCAGTGCAAGACGAATCGCCCATTTGCTCCAGAAGGTTGATGCGGAGCCCAGACTCCGCTGGAGACCAGAGGACTCTGATCTCCACCCCCCAAATATGGCCACCCCACCCCAAAAGTGATGCACCTGTCACCACTGGGAACTCTGGTCGGGGAAGGGAGAGGGATCTGCCGTTGTCCTAATCCTGGTTCGTTAGCCACCACTTCAATTGGTGTGCAGTGCCCTCCGAAATCTGGATGCAATCAGAATGATTCCCCTTATGGCCCAGCAGCCTCAGAGTCATTCTGACCGAAACCAGTGATAGAGGCTGAAAGATCAGAATCATAGCCCGAATATCCCAGATTCGCTGTTCGGGAGGCTAAGACCAAAACAGCGCTGTGTCCAGAACCGCCCTGATGAAAAGGAGCTACTGGGAGGGAATCAGGTGTGACTTCGGCACAGTGATAGTGCACCCCAGGGAATGCAGGAGGTCCGCCGTAGTCTGGAGGAGGGAGACACCGCCTGGGGCGAACTCGCCTTCAACAGCCAGTTGTCGAGACAGGGGAACACTGGAACCCCAGATCTGCGCAGATGAGCTGCGACCACCCCCATCACTTTTGCGAACACCTGAGGGGCGCTGATGAGACCAAAGGGGAGCACAGTGAACTGAAAATGCTCATGGCTTTCTGTGGACCGTAGGTAACGCCGGTGGGCAGGCAGGATGGGATGTGAAAATAGGCACCTTGCAAGTCCAATGCTACCATCCATTCTCCAGGGTTAAGGGCAGACTGAACCTGAGCCAATGTCAACATTTTGAACTTCTCCTTCCGGAGGAAGCAGTTGACATCCCTGAGATCCAAGATAGGATGCATACCTTTGTCCTTCTTAGGTACCAGGAAGTAGTGGGAGTAGCAACCACAACCTACTTCTAGCACAGGGACTCGCTCGATGGCACCCTTGGCCAAGGCGAGCTGCAACGTCCTGACAGAGAAGGGTTAAGTGATCCTCTGACTTGCGCTGAAAAACATGCGGCTTGGAGGGAGAGGTAGCCTTGAAGCGGAGGGAGTAGACCCTTTGGACTATCTGCAAAACCCACCTGTCCGACATGATGTTGAGCCAGTGGGGGCGGTGATGACGAAACCTGCTGCCCACTGGCAACTGGTGGCCCAGAAAGGTCCGACTGGGTATGTTTGGTGGCTGCTGAAGAGGGGGTACTGGTGGACTGGCCAGCCTGCTGGCACCCAGAGCCATGGCGGTGGGTCCCACGTCCCCCACCCCGCAGAGGCCCAACAGCTTGCACAGGCCTGTGGTTCTGGGCATACTGTGGTGGGACACCCCTTCCATAGCCACAAAAGGGGGAAAAAAGCTGAAACTCTACCCTCAGAAACTTTAGGGGAGAGCACGGCCTGGGCCTCCTGCGGGCACTGTGGCAGCACCTGCGTGACCGTGTCCCAGAGTGGGGGTAACAGCCCAAGAGACATGCAATGTTCACCGACCGCAGACCTAAGGTGGCAGAAGAAAACATCTTCTTCCCAAGGAGACCAGCTACTTGGATTTCCTATCAGGTGGAGCAGTAGGGAATGCACCCTTGGAAGTTGAGGCTTGGACCACCAAGCTCTCGAGTAGGGTGTTGGGAGAGGAAAATGGGGTCACCCGGGCCAGGCGGTGGCGTCGGGCAATCATCCTATCCAGAGGGGTTACTGTGCTGGGCTTGGACCTAGTGCCCAGAAGGATGACTGTGAGGGCCTAATTGAACGACAGTAGGGGCTCCTAATAGGCCGCGGATGGCTGAAGCACCTCGGCTGAAGCACTTCAACGTATACATGAGCCCCCTTGCGGTAATCGCTCGCCAACACAATCTCAACATCATCTCCTACGCTGACGACACTCAACTGATCCTCTCACTCACCAAAGACCCGAACACCGCCAAAACCAACTTACACGAAGGAATGAAAGAAGTAGCCGAGTGGATGAAGCACAGCCGTCTGAAGCTGAACTCAGACAAAACAGAAGTCCTCATCCTAGGCACCTCCCCATCCGCCTGGGATAACTCTTGGTGGCCAGAAGCCCTTGGAAAAGCACCCATCCCGACGGACCACGCACGGAACCTGGGCGTCATCCTAGACTCCTCACTCTCGATGACCAGACAAGTCAACGCCGTTTCATCATCTTGCTTCAACATTCTTTGCATGCTCAAAAAAACATTTCGCTGGATCCCCAACGAAACTAGAAAAATGGTCACCCACGCACTGGTCACGAGCCGCCTGGACTACGGAAACACCCTATACGCAGGTACCACCGCAAAACTCCAGAAACAACTCCAACGCATCCAGAATGCTTCAGCCAGGCTCATACTAGACATCCCGCGTAAAGAACACATCTCTGGTCACCTGAAAAACCTCCACTGGCTCCCCGTAAATAAGAGGATTACTTTCCGCCTCCTAACCCACGCACACAAAGCACTTTACGAACTTAGACCCGAATGCCTCAACACACGACTGTCCTTCTACACCCCCTCCCGTCAGCTACGATCCTCCAACCAAGCCCTTGCCACTGTACCTCGCATCAACAAAACCACCATGGGAGGTAGATCCTTCTCCTACCTCGCAGCTAAAACCTGGAACTCACTTCCCACTCACCTTCGCCTTACTCAGAACCACCTAGCATTCAGAAAGCAACTTAAAACTTGGATATTCGACAAATAATTCCCCGCCCTTCCTCAAGCGCCTTGAGACCCTATGGGTATGTAGCGCGCTATACACATTTTTGACTTGACTTGACTTGACTTAGTCCTGACTGACACCATAGGAAGCTCAAGGTCTGGTTGCCACTCAGGGCGATAGGGAACACCAGGGTAGAACAAAGGTACAAAAGCACTGGTCGGCATCGATACCGGAGTTGGTTGATGTCGGTTTAGCTCCGTGTCCACGTCGGGGGGAGGCTGGGGTCGACGTTGGTTGGGGACACAACCGGCGGCAGAGGAAGCAGAGGTGTTACCAATGGATTCTACGCCAGATTGTGGTATTGGGTTTCAACAGACCTACATACTCTGCAAAAACTCTTCATACCTTAGAATAGAAGTTGGCACGGAAACTGGAAAATGCAAAAGACAAGTTTATTAAGACCCCATGGGGTGGTGATACAATCCTACAGCACCCTTCGGTAATGCAAGGAGTATCACACCGAACATCGGTGCATAGCTCCTTTTATACAATTTACAGGAATGCAGGAAATAGGCGGTAAATTTTTACACAATTTTAGGGACATATAAGGACATTTTTGGAACACAGCCAACATGTGGGAGGAGTTTAGTACCAGTGGTCAGTTTGGAGAACATTCCTAAGCAGTGACCGATCGTTAACCTTGGGGGCTTAAATACGCATGCGCAAGCGTGACCACAGCTAAAAATAGTCCGTTACAGGGCAGATCTAAATGGTCATCGGGAGAGAGAAAGGACAAAATGGCATGCTGACCACGAGGCAGCACATTCACTAAGATGGAAGCCAGAAATACAAAATGGCCTCCGGAATATAGTCAAGCTAACAAGGAAAGCTTCGTGTAGCTGAAGCAAATGCAAACCAAATCGCTGTCAAATTACGACAAGATGAGGTGTCGTAATGTTGACAGGCGCCAAATCGGATCCAGGCCTGGACACCTGTGGGCCCTGCAGCACCGGGGTCGAAGCCGCCGGCCTTAAAGGCCTAGAACCCCCCGCCGAGTCCGCAGGGCCTGAAGGCGCGCTGGCAGAGTCAGGCTGCCCAAAGGTGGAGTGGAGGGCTTCGTAAAAACTATGAAGTTGGGCAGGGGTTGCTCCGACTCCCGGGAAGGGAGGGAAGTTCGAAGCTGACCCAACAGTTTCTGCGAGCAGAGCCGGACGACTACCTTCCGCATCCCACGTCACATTTGCTGACAACCGAGAAGAACGCGGAGAGTGGTGCTTCTTTGTCTTCTTTTTGTGCTTTGACTTACCCGAAGATGAAGACTTCGACGAGGAGTGGTGGTAGTGGCTCCGCGACCAGTCACGCAACCTCCCTCTTGACTGGGACCTCGAGCAGCATGGAACCGACTGCCGGGATCTAGAAGCTTTTGGGACCGCTCCCGCAAAGATTTCGGGGGCCATAAGCCGACAGTCAGAGCACAACTTTGGGTCGTGGTCGCGCTCCAGACACCAGAGGCATATGAGATGTGGGTCCATCACCGACATCAGCTTGTGGAAGGAGCTAAAAGGCTTGAAACCGGTTCACCGATGTGACATCCCTGTGCATCATGAGTCAAACAAATCGAAAATAAGTCGAAAAAAACAGTTAGTCAAAAAGTGACTAGGATACCACTCTCTCCGGATCTGCACAGGCTGGCGCGCAAAAAAGAAAGACCTGACGTCAGTGTGCAGGGGCGGCATTTAAGTAAATACCGATCACGACGCCAACGACGTACGCGGAGTCGACCGACACCACCTACCGACGCACAGGGGTACGGCTAAAGACAAATTCTCTGGATTCTCTGGATCCAGTCTGACTCCTGGGGGTAATTCTAAGGTAAGGAATCCATTACTAATAGTCTCCTTCAGATTAGAAGATTTTTTTATAAAAGCACTGTGTGGTTCTTTTTCGTTTAACCTACACTGCATGATTAAACTGGTAAAACAGCTGCTTAACACTCCTTTAACATAAACCTGAAGGCTGCTCTGCACAGCTACTACTTTGAGAGCTTTTTATGATAATCAAAGACGACTAAAATCACCATACGGGTTGCCTGGATTAGTGCAAGGTGTATCACTTAAATAAGTGTACACCATATACTAAGCCAGACTCCTGTACTCGTAATGACCAGTGCCAAGTACATATGCTTAAGTTGGCTTCCCACTTGCAATGTCGTGGCAATGGAGCCAGACACCAAAGGGGCATGTTTATTCATGCAGATATGTCCTCACATACAATATAATGCACACTGCATTAGGGCTCTAAGGCCTGCTGTAGCGGTGACTTAAATACAGAATATGCAGTGTGCATGGGCAAGGCACACAGGGACTGTGTTATATCATGTTTTCAAAATTGTTTGCACCATTTCACGCATCCTACAATGGCATGCTGCATGCTGTTTTTGTGTGGGTCCCTTTGGGTGGCACAATACAGCCCCCAGAGACCCTCTTTAGTACTCATTCCCTGGGTACCAGAGATACCATTTATTAGGAACTTACAGGGGTGCTAAAGTCTTTGCCGATTGGGTTACAATTAGACATTTACCTGTTTTAAGGAAAAGAACACTGGCACTGGGGATATGATAAGCAGTGACCCCAGAAGTAACAGGCATTAACATCACTGGTAGTTGTGTCGCAGGAGAAAGAGCTGGTGAAAGGGACGCTGAGACAATAGGTGTGGCAGGGTTATTAACAGTCACAGTTGCCACAGACGGCAAAGAAACAGAAGAAAGAGGAGGAGGAGGAGCCAAATCCACAGACATTGAAATAACAGCAGTGGACGCAGGTATAGAGACATTGGAAGCAACTGTGAGAGGTGGCTGTGAGGGCACCTGAACACTAGGATATATTCTTTCCACTGCATATGGAGGCGGGGTCGGGTATCCAACAATTCTTCCACACAAGTGTCATCTTCTTCATGAGACGCATACAATTTATCAATTTGTAATTGGAACCTTCTATCTTCACATTCAACACCCTTTTCCTGCTTTTCCTTGTCATATGCCACAGCTTTCTGAGTCAATGTCTGCATTCTCACTTTCCGGGCCTCTTTTTCTGGTCTGCCTTCAACCGCTTCTGTCTAGCTGCTTTCTGCCATGTTCTGAGGTAATCAAACATATACTGCCTACTACGTCTCTTCAACAACTGTTCTTGTAAATACTCAATCTTTTGCTCATCGAAAGTGCCCGTCAACGGCCACTGCAACTTGGCATTGTCCCTCGTATATATTTGTGCCATAATGTACTAAACATAATAGGGCCAAGACCATGCTTCACATACATATCAAAATTCGGAGTGCCTTCTGGAGGCGCCGGCTGATTTTCTTCCAATTGAGCATCAGCAGAACAACAACGACAGCACAAGGAAAACAATTTGCTAACACTAGGCATTCTCAAAATGAAAACGCCGTCACTATTTTATGCCTAGCAAAACAATTGCAATTGCTTTTATCCCAAAGAACCAAACAAAACTCACCTGGTATGCACAGGTCAAATATATTAATTCTCCACTGCTGACTTTTCGGACCAAATTGTCAGATCCAAGGGTTTTGCCATTCGGAACTTCAGTCAGGATGACCACTGGGCGAGGCACCGTCTGGCAGGACAGAAGGGGCAGCTGCGAGTCCCAGGAACTCTTTCTTGCAAGGATCCCTGATCTGTCTGTCCGACCCGACGATGGCCTCGACCTCCCCCCCCGTCTGTGTAAGGGAATGGGTCACTCACCTGAAGGAGTCCCTGTTTGAGCGCTAAATGAGGAAATGGCCAAATGAGGGTCACCCGGGTCACTCACAACCACCCCTCAGCCTTCCATACCAAATGAAGAGTTGGTCAGGCAGTAGAGAATACAAACCAATAACAGTTTATTCAGATACACTCAGAGAGGAGCCCTGTCTGCCCAGTCGCTAGGAGTGCTGCAGAGAGACTGACATCAGCAAGCATAACGGTACATTATGTACACTTTGAAACCAATGAAAGCACACCCACCATGGAATTTTCCATGGAGATGTAGCTGGACAGTAAATTACAAAGGAGTACGTTTCGATTCTGAGGCCAGGTACACATTATCTACTGTTCAAGGTCACACTGCCTGTACCCACCACTAGACAAGTGGGAGAAGGCCTACGTCTAAAGGAAAGGTATGTGCTAATGAGAACAGTGTATTCGTTAGTGTAGCAAAACTCATCTCCAAAGAAACATAACGTAGAGAAGGCCGTTTCTCAGAAATGGCAAAGAATTAGTTTTGATCGTGATACAAAATGGCGCCCTTACACAAAATGGCGCAGTGAATGGTAACTTCAGGTAGCGCACAGGAATACGCGCTGTTATACCCCACGGCTGCACAGCTTTACTTGCTAAATTGAACATCTATATGCACATTTACCTTCTACTTGCATTGATTGCTTTTAGACTTTTAATATTGTTTTAACTCTCAAACGCGCATTGTCTACAATTTAAAAAAATAGATTTCTCATGGTAATTTTCTCAGTCCTGCTCCCTGGTCCACCTCGGCTCTTGGATAGCCGATTGTTGTGGAGGGAGCTGGGAAAGTCAGGCAGGCCAGGCACCATTGGAACTAAGCGTGCAACGGCCTCCATTTTAGTTTGGTTGCCACTCTAGTCGATACTCGGCCAGACAGGAAGTCTACTTGAGCTTCCCCTGAGGCGGAAGCGCTGCGGAGGGTAGCACATAGGCATACGCGCTGTTATACCCACTGCTGCACTGCTTTACTTGCTAATTTGCACATCTACTTGCACTGATTGCTTTTAGACTTTTAATAATGTTTTAACTCTCAAACGCCATTGTCTACTGTTTAAATACCTGATTACTCACGGTAATTTTTTCAGTCCCGCTCCCCGGTCCACCACGGCTCTTGGATAGCCGATTGTTGTGGAGGGAGCTGGGAAAGTTAGGCAGGCCAATCTTAGGAGGCACTAAGAACACTAGGAAGCAGATTTGTCAACACTGCAACCTTAGGCTCTCAGACATCAAATGTAAGCTTTGTGCTGATCAGGCCCCAATCAATATCTATAAGGGATTTTCAGTAGAAATACGGAAAAAGCACACCACCCTTAAGACTAAAACAGACCCAAGGATTGCCATGTGCACTAGTAAATGCACGGTATTAATTAAACACCAGTTTGAATTCAGTCACTTTGTTGACTCTCATGCTCTGGACCTTCTGTACAAGTTACTTACCTTCGGTAACGATGTATCTGGTAGACGACGATTCTAGCCGCAGATTCCTTAACGTAGAATTATCCCCAGGCGTGAGACTGGATCTGGAAAACATTTTGCCACAGCATCCATGCGCGCCGGGGGGACGGCACCACGTGACTCCGCCATGACGTTGTCCACCTCCGTGACGTTGTCCACCTCCGTGACGTCAGCGAGGATACATAAGTCCCACCCCGGTGCGCCTACGTCAGTTTTCTTCGGAGAACTGTTCTGCGCTACAACAAGAAACCATCACAAATAAAAACTATGAGAATATGTGAACAGTGTGCGAAAAAATCAGCTAAACAGAAAGGGAAGAAACGAATGGTGAGGAACAGCACCATCCAGAATAGTGCCATATACAATGCACCAAAAGTCCTGGAAGGAAAGACCAGAGCACAGCAACTGCAAAGCGAGCCTGCAAACAAATACAACAGCCTCCCTGGGTGCAGAAAGCATATGAAAAAATGCACAGCAGACGAAGAAGTCTGCAACCACCGCCCAGAATAGAGAAGGGCACCAAGGCCAGAACGAAGGAGCAATGTCAATTCATCCCCAGACAACACCAGCAGGGAGAGACATCTCCTAAAAGAGCTAAGGGTCAAGACCCGGCCAAGGGACCACAAACCCCAAGGACTGCAAAGGAGTCAGAAGAGTAAGCAACGCGAGGAAGAAGGACACAAGCAACCCCACACAGGAGACCAGGGTGCAGGGGCGCAGAAGTACCCATAAAATCATCAACCAATCACCAGAAAGGAAGGAATGGAGCAAACAACAAGACGAGCATCCCCCTAGAGAGAAAGTAAGAAAAGGCACATGCAGGAGACAACCACCCAGAGGCAGGCGAGTGCAGAAGACCAAGGAAGGGTCCTCGCAGAATGGGGAGGAAGGGCGGGTCGTGAAGAAATCTGTGGCTATTATCGTCTCTACCAGATACATTGTTACTGAAGGTAAGTAACTCATACATCTGATACAGACTACTAGCCGCAGATTCCTTAACGTAGAATAGATACCCTAGCCATACCTAAGGGGGAGGAGGGTCGGCGAGAGGACCTTCCCAGCCTGAACTAACACAGGGCCCCAATAGGGGGTGAGTCACAGGGACAGGGAGAATAGCCCAGTCCCCCCAGAAGAGACCTTGCCATCTTGGAGGAACACCGACCCCACAGGGGATGCGTTATGAAGACAAGAGAGGCAGCCCAGCCCTCACCAAGCAGGAGGAAGCATGGACAAGGTAAAAAGGGGGACCAGTGCACCCCAAGCCCAGTCACGGCACCATAGACCCTCGCCAGAAGCACCAGAGGGACAGGCAGCGCAGAGGGGTACCGGACTACCCCAAGAATCCAATGAGAAGAGGTAGAAATGAAGACAAAGGTCTCCACCAGAAAAACACATACAGTGAAGAGGGCAGCTGAACCTATCACTGCCTGAAGTAGACAGACAAGCCAGAATGGCGCCTCAGTCAAAAAGGGCAGGCACAAAAAGAAAGACGTAGTCTCACAAGGCTCCAGCAGAACAAGAAGCAGGAGCACCAGGGCCCACACCAAGGCCCACGGCCGCAGACCAGAAGAGAAGGCAGGCGCAGCTGGCCACTGACAAGGGACACCAAACTGAACGCCCAGACTACGCCGGGCTCAAAACCAAAGCCAGGCCAGAAAAATTCCTGAACGACCCACAGAAGAAGACCGCTGCGGACAGAACCGATCCACGCAGAAGCGCGACCAGACGGAAGATAAGAGGAGAAACAAGTAGGGTGGACCAAGCCGTCAACACAGGAAAATATCCCTTCTGGAACACCAGACAGGGGAGCAAGCCAAACAGTGGACAAAAGGGGCAAAAGCACTGCAGTACAACGCTGTGGATGGCAAAGCCACGCCCAGGCAAGACCAAGAAACCGCACCAGTGGAATACAGCAACATCAGGAAAGGCGAGGAACCCACAAAGGGGAGCCCACACCATCCAAGCATAAGCCAGACCTATACAATAGCTACAAGTACCTCACTTAGGGTATGACACGTCCCAAAGGAATTATGGGAACCACTCTTAGGGAAGAAAATCCTGCATCAGAGAACATAACCATAAAGCCTGCGACAGAAACCACAGAAGGCTTAGTAATCAGCTAAAAAGTACACTCCTGCCAAAAAGGGGCTGAACCAGCAGTCAACTAAAGAGAAGGGCCAACTAAGGGACCCCAAGAGCACAGCAAACCACACAGAAAGTGTAACGGTCACTCCAAACACCAGATTCCAGGAGCAAGTGGTATAACACCTCCCACCAAGTCCCAGAGGATCAACAAACCAGCCTACAGAGGAGGAGGAGGACGGAGCCCCGCAAGAAGACGCTGAATGGCGGAGTCCGCATGACTGTTAAACAGAAGGAACCCATCAAACAGCAGGTCAATCAGACGCTCCCTAATATTTTCAGGAAAAACAGCATCACGTAGCCAAGCATGGCGACGGAGAGCCACAGAAGTGGCCATAGCACGTCCGAGAGCGTCAGCAACATCCAAAGCCGCACGAAGAATAAACGCGGCCAACTCCCTACCCAACAAATTACTTACCTTTGGTAACGCTTTTTCTGATGGATACAGTATCTGCCTGTGGATTCCTCACCTTGTGAATATCCTCTGCCCCAGCAGCATTCGGAAACTTTTGTAGCTCTCCACGCAGATGAGGACAAGGACGACGTCACAAAGGCACGGCTTCGCTCGCGACCTCGCTAACGTCACCGGAACAATAAGAGAACCTCGTCAGCGTGATGACGTCAGTTCCGCCCTTTTTTCCGTGGCCCGAGGCACACGGACGGACCGACATAAATAGGTATAGTATGCACAGTGTGAAATCAATGCAAGAAGCAAGAACAATTAAACATTTCCATTAAAAGATATAATCATAATATAAACAGTTTGCAGGTATACAAGAGTGGACAACGAGGAGGCGGGCGGGTCAGTGAGAAATCCACAAGCAGATACAGTATCCACCAGAAAAAGCGTTACAGAAGGTAAGTAACGTGTTCTTCTGATGGATACATCTGGAAGTGGATTCCTCACCTTGGGAATAGAATCCCACAGCAGTCCCCACTCCCGGAGGAGGGTGTCCACTCTTTTATACCAAGAAATCCTGTAGGACAGAGCGCGCAAAGTGCCCATCCCTCCTCACTTCGGAATCTAAGCAGTAATGCTTCGTGAAAGTGTGGAGGGAGGCCCAAGTTGCCGCTCTACAAATGTCCTCAACAGGAACACCTCTAGATAAGGCAGATGTAGAAGACTTTGCCCTGGTAGAATGAGCTCTTAAACCCTCTGGATGTTCCTTACTGGCCAAAGAGTAACAAATCTTGATGCACAAGACAATCCATCTGGAAAGTGTGCGCTTGTGCACCGCTCTACCTTTTCTGCAGCCAGCAAAACCCACGAAGATCTGGTGATCCACACGATAGTCTAAAGTTCTATCAAGGTAGAAGCTCAGAAGCTTTGGGTCCAAGCGGTGAAGCCGCTCCTCCTCCTTGGAAAGGGGAGGGGGAGGATAGAAGGAAGGAAGGGTAATGGACTGCCCCAGATGGAAGGGAGTTACCACCTTAGGCAGAAAAGCAGCCCTGGACCTGAGTACCATTCTTTCAGCATGAATGTTCAAGAATGGGGGTTTCGAACTCAGAGCTTGAAGCTCACTTACCCTCCTTGCCGAGGTAATAGCAACTAGAAATACTGTCTTAAAAGACAACAGTCTCAAGGGACACTTATGCAAGGGCTCGGAAGGAGAACCCATCAAATAAGTTAAGACAAGATTTAAGTCCTATTGAGGCACAATAAAAGGAGAGGGCGGAAATGTGTTTGTAAGGCCCTTAATGAAACGTAACACAATAGGTGACTTAAACAAAGACTGCTGATCGGCAAGCAAAGGAACGCCGACAAAGCCGATAAATAGCCCTTCACAGTAGCCACAGCAAAACCCTGCTGGGTCAGAGATAGAGCAAACTGAAGAATGTTGGATAAGCGAGCCCTTAAAGGGTCAATAGACTTTCCCCCCACACCAATGGACAAATTTGGACCACCTATAAGAATAGATAGATTTGCTGGAGAGTCGCGTGGCAGACAAAATAACGTCCACCATGTCAGAAGGAAGGAAAAAAGAATTCAGGTTGCCCCGCTCAATCTCCAGGCATGAAGGTGTAAGCTCTGGAGGTGGGGGGTGTAGAACCTGCCCCTGCGAGAGGAAGTCTGCCCTGAGAGGGAGACTGAGCGGAGGGCACGAGGAGAGGTGGAGAAGATCTGTGTACCACACCCTTCTTGGCAAATCCGGGGCGATCAATATGACTTGGGCCCGGTCTTGGCGAATCTTCCTCAGAACCCGAGGAATCAAGGATATGGGAGGAAACGCATACAGGAGTTGAGAGCCCCAATTCAACTGAAACTCGTCCCCCAATGCTCCCTGCATCGTAAACTGGAGACTGCAGAATGACGGGCAGTGAGCATTCTCATGACTAGCAAACAGGTCCACCCGAGCAATTCCCCAAATCCGAAAGACATGAGGAACCACCTCCAGATGAAGCCTCCACTCGTGGTCGGCAGAGAATTGCCGACTGGGACTGTTTGCACGCACGTTCAGGACTCTGGCCAGGTGATTTGTCATCAGACAAATCTGATTGTCCTGAACCCAGGACCAGAGACGCAGAGCCTCTGCTTGTTGACATACCACATCGCGGTAGTGTTGTCCGTCAGGACTTGAACCGACTGCCCACGAAGGGAAGGGAGGAAGGCCTTGAGCGCCAGACGTATTGCCCGCAACTCTAGAAGGTTGATGTGAAGCAACCTTTCCTCTGGAGACGCTTGATCTCCAAGTACCACAGATGAGCACCCCACCCTAAAGTGGATGCATCCATAATCAAAGTGGCCACCGATGGAGGTAGATGAAAGGGCTTTCCTTGAAACAAATTGCCCTCCACGCTCCACCAAGACAGATCCGCAGCAGCTTCTCTGGAGATCCTGATTGAGATCTCAGTTGTGTTGATACCACCGCCTGCGGAGGCACCACTGGAGCGCCCTCATGTGCCAGCGTGCATGGTTGACCGACAGAATGCAGGAAGCAAACAGACCGAGCAGGCGAAGGACCTTCAGGACTGGAACGACCGCTCCATTGTAAAACAAGGGAATCATTTCCTGAATGTAAAGATTCCTTTGAGGAGGAGGGAATGCTCGACACACAGTAGTGTCTAGTACCGCCCCTATGAACAGGTTGCGCTGCGAGGGCACCAGGTGAGACTTGGATACGTTTATCGAAAAACCCAACTTGTACAACAGCTGCGTTGTCACCTGCAGATGATGAAGCACCTTCTCTGGAAACTCTGCTTTGATCAGCCAGTCGTCCAGATAGGGGAAAACTGGAATCACCGATCTTCTGAGATGGGCTGCCACCACTGCCATCACCTTGGTGAAGACTCGAGGTGCAGTAGTGAGTCAAAATGGGAGGACCGCAAACTGATAATTTTGCGACCCCAGCGTGAGACGAAGATACTTCCTCTGCGACTTCAGGATCGGGATATGAAAATACGCGTCCTGCAAGTCGATCGACACCTTCCAGTCCTCTTGCTGCAGCTCTTGTAGAACCTGTGCTAGGGTGAGCATCTTGAACTTTTCCTGCTTCAGAAAAAGATTCAAGATCCTGAGATCCAGGATTGGATGTAACCTGCCATTCTTCTTGGGTATCAGAAAATACCGGTAGTAGCATCCCTGAGCCCTTTCCTGCTCTGGCACCACCTCTATCGCACCTTTTTTTAATAAAGCTAGAACTTCCTCCTGTAGGAGAAGAAGGTGGTCCTCCGAGCAAACCCCTTGACAAGGAGGGTAATTTGAAGGGAATTCCCGAAAGGGAAGAACATACCCATTCTCCACAAGATTGAGAACCCAAAGGTCTGTAGTGACCTATTCCCAATCTTGTAAAAAACTAGTACGCCGACCCCCCACAGGACCAACATAATCCAGAATGGTGGATCTAGGGCTGCTTTGCTGTGGTAGGAGGGGGAGAGGTAGAGGAGGAGGAGGAGGAGGGCTGACGACCTTGTGGGCAACCTCTGTTTCTGCCCCTATATGACTTATATAGGGCGTTCTGCTGCTGCTGCTGAGGCTGTTTGTAGGTCTGAAAGGACGTCCTCCCAAAGCCTCTGTACTTTCTATAGGAGGAACCCTTCGGCTGTGCCTGCAGACCCAGGGACTTGGCTGTAGCCTTGATATCCTTAAATCTTTCTAAAGCTGCATCTGCATTCTTTCCAAAAAGTCCAGAGCCATCAAAAGGGAGGTCTAAAGAGTCGCCTGGACATCCTGAGAGAACGCCGAAGGCTTAAGCCAGGCACTCCTTCTAGATGCGACTGAAGACCCCATTATCCTGGCTAAAGAGTCCGCAGTATCAAGACCACTCTGGATCACCTGTCTTGCAGCAGCCTGCATGTCAGACAAGACCTCATCAAAATTCTTCCTTTCCTCCTCCGATAACTTTGGTGTAGAAGAGTAGGGTCTGCTTCCTATGGTTACCCCCACTTTTTGCTGTGATTCTCTGGTTTTTCGACTTTAGTGTTGCTGTGGGCCTGCCAATCAGACCCACAACCCAGCTGTTCTCTCTCTAAATTGATACCATGTACTTTAGGTACATACCACATTGGTTACTGGGTCACCCTTGTGAGCCCCTGTATAGTGTACCATAGGTACCCAGGGCATAGGTGCACCTTAGGCCTACCAGGGGCTGCAGCATGTATTGTGCCACCCCTGGTCTGCCTTCCAAACTGACACCACAGGTCTGTTCACACAGCCTGGGAAAGGTGGTGTAATCACCCCTTACTTAGATATAGTATACCTATATCTATATATAGATATAGACACATATACACCTATGAGTCACTCCTATGGCAGGCCTTAACAATCCTGGAGGCAGAGTGCTTGGTTTTATGTGAGAGGGTGCCCTAGCATGAGCTGAGCCCCTCTGCAGCTTTTGGAAGCATCTCCTTATAGCTGTTCTATGAAATAGCCGTACCATATACTCCTAAATGCATTATAATCCTCGCGGTTGATGCTAACTTTGGTTTGGCTTTATCAAAACATGTCATGTAAGGTGTCAAACACTTTGGAATACTACTTCCCCACCAGTCCTGGCGGCGGGGGTAGCATTCCACCCTTCTAGAGGTAGAAGACATGTAGTTACTGGTTTACCCGGTTAAAGTTAAACAGAGCCTCAGCATCACAAAATGGATGCTGCTGCCACAGACACGAGTCTGATCTCCTGTTGCTGGATGAAACTCCGGCAGGGGAGGCCTGGACAATAGGTTTCCTGTCCAGGGAGTTGGCAGCACCTCCCCAGACAGGCTTTTGTATATTCGGGCAGGGAGGGCTGCATTCAGTGAATGCTTTCCAGACCCTGCCTGGGGCACTCAAGGTGCTCCATGCATTTCCCAGTTCAAACCGGTTGCTGGGGCACTCTGCCCCAGCACTGGCATGAAACTGGACAAAGGGAAAGGGTGTAACCACCCCTTCCCAGGTCCACCCATAGGAGGGACCTTAAGGGTAGTCCAGCCCCTAAACTCAGTATTGGAGAACTGGGCCTTATGGGCCGAGCGGCGCAGGGCATGCCTAATATCTCCGGGTTCACCTGCCTTGTCAAACAGAGACACGAGACACTCTGTTAGGCTTAGAAAATCAGGTTTATTAGCTGCAGCTAAGCACAGTTGTCAAATAAGTACAAAACAAAGTATATTCTTAGGACACTGCCACTTAATTCCGTGGCGCACAACCTTATATAGGACACATATTTACAATATCTACTCCCAAAACATACAAAACTGACAAATAGGAAAAGTTTGAAAACAAGCTATCAAGTATCTCGAATACGACCTCCTTTCAGACCCTGTGTTCTCCCCTCCCCTCAAGTTAATCAATGCTAGTGCATGTAATCCAATTTGCAGGTGGCAGGATGTACTTGCGTGCCTCAAAGGATAGTTGTGTAATAGGAGAATACAAGGAGAGAATAGCGAAGGCCAGTCAAATAAGATAAAGTAAAGGAAGAATGGTGGGACCCAAACAGTCAACTAAGACAAGGATCAATCAGTCTAGACATGGATTAACTAACTCGGCCAGACCCTGACATCGGAATTTGTAAAGCGCACAGCTACCTCCACCGGAGGTGTCCCGGCGCTGTCCATACAACGCTTAGGAACCCTTCCTGGCTTTCCTGGGAAATGTCCACTCCTGGGCACCCCCCAGGTGCAGCCAGGCATCCCAGCGCTTTTGGGGCCGTTGTGGAGACTAAGCAAGCTATTGCCCAGAGTTGCAGCGTGGGACCCATGATCAGAACAGGCACTAAGGCGAGAATATCCAGTCAGGGGAATTAATGAGCCGGAGACCCGCCGAGGCGGGAATCGAACCCTGGTCCCTGGCCAGAACTCTGCATCAAGGTCTGCCTGCTCTAACCATTGAGCCACACTTCACCACATCGGTTTCATAAACAAGGACAGAGGGTTACTTTTTAACAGACGAGAGGCATAACAGCTGGAAATGCAAAAACACTACGTTCGCCATGCAGCCTGAGTAAAGGCAACACAAAATGGCGGCTGTCACAAAATGGAGGCTGAATACGAAGCGAAGTCGAAAATCATATAACCTCAGACCCTCCTTTTGCCATTACTGAGGCAAAACCCAAAGGACTCAAGTTAGTCTGAGTCAATGTCAATGGTCATGAGGTCATTGAGCTGTTGCTGCAACATCATTTTAATGTTCTCCGTCTGCTGTGACACAGGCTTTGGGACACACAAGGTGGCACAAAGACCACGGATGGTGAGGCCACACTGTAAACAAAGACAGCAACAGAAAATGATGGCTAAAATCATTCCAAGGAAAGTTAATACTTTCCATCCCCATGTGGACAGTAGTCCCCAAAACCATCCCATCACAGACCAATCTCCTGTGTCCTGATGAATAGACTCAGAAATCACGTGTAACTTAGAAATGGCTTGGTATACTGTAGGGGCATTATCAGGAATGTAAATGCATAAACTAGACCCAATCAATTCACAGACTCCTCCTTTATCTGCAAGGACAATGTCTAAAACCATTCGGTTTTGCAAAGTCATAAGACGATCCGCCTGAAGTTCGGCTGTCAGATTACTCAAGGCTCCGGAAGTCACATTTATCGTAGCCTCGACAACACGAACTAGCTGTCTGATGTTTCTGCTCTTGACCATTGGGCCCCAAAAGGGAAGAAATCCTTTTATAAAGTCTCCTCCGTCTTGTCCAGCTGTGTCTCCAGAATCAATAACCCCTCTGCCATATCTTTTCCAGTGATGACCTGAAGGAGCAGTATATGTCGGAGGAAGAAGGAAAGCCACATAACATGTTCCGGAAAAATAAGTTGGAAAGCCATGTATAGGCTCTATCATGACAAACAAAATATGTACCTTGAGATGGTACCAAAAGTGAAGAGATCAAGGGTGAATAGATATATGCATGGGAACAAACACTCTTTTCCTGTTTATTCTTATTATTCTGACCATTTATCTGTAGACATAAGTTACCTTTATGAGGTACGGTCCAAATTGGCAAAGATCTTCTTTGTCTAGCCTTATCAGTGAGGCTAGTAACGTAACGAGTCACGTTCCAACCATCATATGCTCGTTTCTCATCAACGGGAATTTTACCAATTTAGGCAATTTTAGCCATAGTCACTATTCCCTTTATCAAAGGACTATGACTAAAATCTGCTCCACCATTATATGGACCATCAGGAGGATATCAAAGTTGATTCTGGTATGCATTAGAAAACATAGCCAAATAAGCCCAAGCGGAACCTTCATAAGAAAACGGAAGGACTAAATATGGCATCCCTTTCTCAGCATTATGGGGCATAAGCCCACAAACCCAACAGTCAGTAGTATTGACTACCAGGTGATACTGATGTAACAACTGGATGAATGAATTGTTAAAGTATTCTGTTCTCCTAATTTGCTCATGATCTGGGAGTGTATAAAACTTATGCGGAGAGATAGAAGTAGGAAAAGGCAAGGAAACAGAAGTTGGAGCAGGTGCTTGCTGCATAGTGTGGACAATCCAACCCACACCAGCTAATAAAATACATGAACATCCTAAAATACACAATGCTACGCCACATCGACTAAACAATAATTTCTTATACTTAATTTGCATTGCAACTTTCTTATCATTCCCTTCCACTTTATTATCCATTCTCTAAGGCGTTGATCACGGTAATCTTCCTGGATCACTTAGTTGTGATTATTAGCCGTCCTATGACACTGCAAGTCCTGCTGACCTAGGTCACTACTCAGGTCACAGCCTAAGACTCCTACCGTGACCCTGCAACTTGATGGATAGTGAAAAGGAAATGTCTTTCAAAAGGAGTAACCAAAAGAAAAAACAAAAACAAAAAGTTCAATTGTCTTTTGTCAACCTAGGTCTTAGGTTGTACCGTGTCTTGCCAGGTATCGTTTGGTCTCGAAACAAAGTCTCTGGGTCCATTGTATTCAACTGCTTCTTGCAACACGTCGTCATCTTCTTTCTCAGAACTTGTACAGTCCAGGTGTGCACTACTGAAAGGTACAAATCGGGGTACTTTTTCACTTTCACTATCACCTACGCCTTCTCGGACCCACTGGTCGTAAGGTAAAGGCAAGGGTACCCTTTTACAGTGCACACCGTGGGCCCAATTTTTCTTCCCGACGACCTTCACTGCAGTACGTGTAACAAGTAGCACTTGTCGCGGCGGCCCCCAAC
Organism: Lissotriton helveticus; assembly: GCF_964261635.1. Classification (NCBI taxonomy): domain Eukaryota; kingdom Metazoa; phylum Chordata; class Amphibia; order Caudata; family Salamandridae; genus Lissotriton; species Lissotriton helveticus. The sequence continues at coordinate 1,394,372,658 of NC_136065.1, forward strand.
GAGGTTCCAGGTTCTTTTTCCTCTGGAAGTTCTTTAGACATACAAAGTCTCCAGGTTGAATGGAATGGCCTGGATCTGAGGAAGCCTCCGGCAAAGCGTTTTGGACCTGTTGATGAATAACACGTAATTTAGTGGTGAGGTCATGCAAGTAATCAACCAACAATGGGTATGGAATGTCAGAATACTTTTTAGGTCGAGGGACTCCCCAGACATTGTCTGGATGCCCAAAAACGACCTCATAAGGGCTAAGTCCTAAACGAGAATGTACAGTTGTTCTCGTAGAGAGAAGTGCCAAAGGCAAAGCATCAGGCCAAGCAAGACCTGTGCTGGCCTGAATCTTTGCTAATTTGAGCTTGAGAGTGCCATTATGGCATTCTACCAAACCCGCTGACTGAGGGTGGTTTGCCGCATGGAATTTCTGCCTAATATCAAGACCCGCACACACCTTTTGCATAATTTGACCTACAAATTCACTTCCATTGTCGCTCCAGACAATGCACGGCAAACCAAACCTCGGGAAGAGCTCCTTCAAGAGGACTTTTGCAGTAGGCACAGCAGTATTATCCTTTAGGGGGTAGGCCTCTATCCATCTGGAAAAGGCACACACCACCACCAGGACATACTTGAGGTTATTGGAACGCTCCATATGGATGTAATCAATTTGTAATACCTCAAAAGGATACGTAGGGGGAGCAAAATGACCTGCCGGAGTTGGGGTTCCCTTTCCTGGATTATGCATCAAACAAACAATACAATGCTTTACCACATTTTCCGCACATTTGGGAATACCTTCATTCAGCCATACTGGAGCCAAAAGCTTACATATCCCTTTCGCACTGATATGAGCTGGACCATGCGCCATGATAACTACAGGTAGTACATAGGCATCTGGTAACAACCAACGTTGGTGTTCTGACAACTCCGTCCAACACCCTGTGGCGTCCAACATTCCCGTACTCTCTCTTCACTTACTCAATTCCTTCTCTGTTTTTTCTTCTTGGATCATTTTCACACTTTCTACTGTGTCCTCACACATACCTACTTCTCTGACCCATCTTGCAGGACCTGCAACATACATACGACTCTTAACATCTTTCCCTGTTTCTTTCGCTACCTCGTCTGCAAAAGCATTCCCGCGACCTACATCATCAGTAATCTTTTTATGTGCACTGCACTTCACAATCACTATCTGAATAGGCAAAGCAAGTGATTCAAGAAGGGCAGTTACCAACTGACCATGCTGTATTTTAGTCCCATGGGAAGTAAAGAATCCTCTTTCCTTCCACAAACGACCGAAGCTATGAGCCACGCCAAAGGCGTATTGGCTATCGGTGTAAACAGTCACTCTCTTTCCTTTGGCCAACACAAATGCTCTCGTCAGTGCAATCAATTCAGCTTCTTGTGCTGAATTCTGTGTAATGCGTGCAGTTTCCACTACTGTATGCGAAGTGGTAACAGCATAAGCTGCAGTCGTCTCGCCATTAGGAAGCTTGAAACAAGACCCATCTACCCATAGGATCCCATCTGGGTCCACGAGTGGTGTATCTTTCAAATCTATTCTGCCTTTAGTTTCTTCCTCTGTACGAAGAAAACAATCATGCTGTTCCTGTGTATCTTTCTCTTCTGGAATAGGTAACAATGTTGCTGGATTTAAAACATTACATCGCTTGATATGTATGTGACTAGCCAAAAGCGTCAACTCATACCCAGACAAACGAGCACTGAGATGTTGCGTTTTCGTTCTATTCAAGAGAGTATCCACTGCATGTGGTACCATTACAACAAGAGTATGATCCAACACCAATCCAGCAGATTGACGAATGGAGATCAATGCTGCTGCTGTTGCCCTGAGACAACTAGGCAATGCCTTGGCTACTGGATCCAATGTAGCGGAAAAATAGGCACATGGCCTTTGTTTGTCTCCAAATTGTTACGCTAAAACTGACAATGGACAACCTTCTCTTTCGTGCACGTAAAGTGTGAAAGGCTTACTATAATCTGGAGTACCCAACACAGGAGCAGAGCACAAAGCAGTACGTAAATCAGAAAAACTCTTTTGACATTCATCAGTCCATGGAAGAGGTTGGGGTGTATCTTTCAGAGTAAGTGCCAACAAAGGTTTAGCCAACAAGGAAAAATTCAGAATCCACTGTCTACAATAAGAGGTAATGCCCAAAAAGGCACGCACCTCCCTTTGTGTGGATGGTACAGACATTCGTGCAATTGCATGGATACGTTCTGGGGTCAATCGCCTTCCCTCCTTCGACAGGAGATTACCTAAATAGGTAACTTCTTGTCGACAATATTGTAGCTTAGAAGGTGACACCTTATGATATAAATCAGACAAATGACGCAAAAGCGAAACAGTCGCACATTTACAAACGTCCTCTGAATCGGCAGCCACTAACGGATGTATGACATTACAACACATGCTTTTACCACGCATGCTTTTACATCGCAAGTTTTACAACGCATGCCTTTACAACGCATAGCACTTTGGGGTGCTGGATAGTGAATAGTTTAATATACTATTCCAACTCCAGTCCCCGTGGTAGAAGGGAAGGTGTAGGATAGTAAATTAAATCTATTCCCTATCCTAGAGCGCCCCCCAGCGCAATGCGTTGTAATGGTTTGCGGTGTAAAAGTTGCGATGTAAAAGCATTGCGTGCTAAAAGTTGCGTTGTAAAGGATGTTTCCCGCCACTAGCAGATCGTCCACATACTGAATAAGAGCAGCACCAGGAGGCAAAGAAAAAGCATCAAGCTGGGATTTCAAAGCCTGACTATAAATGGAGGGGCTCTCACAATAACCTTGAAGTGCACTCTTAAATCGAAAACTTCGGCCTCCAAGAGAGAAACCAAAGAGATCTCTACTCTCCTCAGCAATGGGAATGCTAAAGAAAGCATTTTTGAGATCAATAACTGAGAACCAAACAGCCGAAGCAGGGATCATTGTAAGCAAAGCAGTAATATCCGGGACAACAGGAAACTGAGGGACAACAATTTTGTTGACCTCTCGAAGATCAATCACAAAACGGTATACAGGAGGCTTAGGAGGATCAGTACGTTTAAGAACAGGCAGAACAGGACTATTGCAAACATTTCCTCTCGTTTCTTCAACAACACCCTTTTCAACTAAATCATAAACGATAGCCAACAAAGCTCTTTCGCCATCATTCGAAATCTTATACTGAGGAATGCGTGGCAATTTAACATCAGGCTTGACAGTAATCACGTAAGGTGGAATTTCAAGCAAACCAACATCATTCGGACCCGTGGCCCAAAGCGTGGCAGGAAGTGAACGCAATTCAAGTGGCAGTTGATCCTTAGACAGATACATAGGAGAAACCAATTTATCACCCAAAGTAAGATGTACACCAGAGGGGGAACAATACAAAGTTGCATGTAGACGTTTCAATAAATCCAAACCCAACAAATTCTCACACAACCAGTCATTAAAATGAGCGGGGCTTCCAAATCATAAGGACCAATGGAGATAGGCAAAGGACAGGAAACCGGGTTGCGAACTGAGGCGCCAGAGAATACTACAGAAACATTTGTTAAGCCAGACAAAGGTGCCCCAGGGAGTTTGGAGTGAATGATAGAACTTCTCATTGCACCAGTATCCAAAAGAAATGATTCTGAAACACCCAATGCAACAACGTCAACATAAGGCCCATTCTGATCCACTGGAACTGATACCACTTCCTTGCTTTGTCCGTGGCTGTCCTAGCTAGTATGAAAATCAGGATTTTCGCTTTCAGTACAATAATCATCAATGTAATATTGTGCAGACTGAGAATTCTGTTGAGAAAAATAATTCATAGTATTCTGAGGGGGAAAAGAACGCTGTCCCTGAGACAACGCACCTCGCCCTCTACCCCTAGGTGTTCACTGAAAACCACCACGGCCTCGTGGCCCTAGCAGTCCACCATTACGCTGCAATAAAACCGGACAACTACTCTTAAAATGACCTTCCTCTTTACAGTAGGCACATTGATTAGGACCCAGCAAAGGTTGCGGAACAAAAGGTGCAGGTTTCTGTAACAACCTTTGAAACTGTAGAGGCTGTTGCAATTGAGGCTGAGCAGAACGAGGGGGATAAGCTTGCTGCAAAAGAACCTTTGTTTTCAACTCTTTAGTCTTTTTCTCAAGTTTATCCTTTTCTTCCTTATCCCTATTCTCGTGGTACTGAGCAATAGCTAATATCTGGGCAGATGAAGAAACAGCCCATGAACTCTCGGAGTCTTTCAATTTATGCGATAATTCAGGAAGTAAATTGAATACAAAGTTATCCACAAATAATCGCTGTCCACCCTCAGTACTCATATCTTGACCACTATGGTCAATGAACGTCTCCTCGAAACGAGTAAAGAAATCGGAGACACTCTCATCTTTCTTCTGTTTACACGCAGCTAACTTATCCCAATTAACTCGTACGGCTGGCATCATCGTTTTCATTAAAGCTATTATTCTACCAGGCAATTCTGTAATCAAATCATCGGGTTTAGCACCACCTACTTGTGCTGTATCTGCAGCAGTTATAGCAGCCCAATTACCACCTAAGTGGAAGGGTCCCCGTAAGGGTAGTGTATTGTCAGTAACATACACTAGAACATGGTTAGGAAAAATTAAACAAAAAATTAAAAAAACAATTCTGGAATGGTAATGATGATTTATTACCAAACACTGCGTGATTGTCAATAACAATACATAAATTTTATAATTAGCAAGCCCCGAAGGGGGAGGGGAAACAAGAGGGAAGGGGGAAGAGTGCTCAAAGGAGTGATGAGAACATAGAAAGTTAGCACAGTATAAAAAGATAACAAATGTATTGCAAGTTTAGTGACAGTGTAAAGATAATTATAATGCAAAAGCCAAATTATCAGGCCAAAATCACAACATTGTTAATAGATCACATTCAACAGGCACATCTGATTACTAGATTGATCGGGGGTGTGCCGGAGTATCAACAAAGAAAAGTCGACGTTTCGACCCCTAACAGCAGGCTGATTAAAGTCCTTTCACGGGGTCTTCATCAGGACGTCACACACGGAGGGGGAGGGGGGCAAGTCTGTGAGAGAAAATAGTTGGACTTTAGTACATGGTAAGGACGACAATTCATCCTATTTAATATCTATACCAAGAAGTGAATTAAAAGCTAAAATAAAATTAAATTACCATGGGGTACGGCCAAAGTGGGCTCTGTACATGGAAGGGACGCCACGCTAGAAACTCGTGGTCTATCGCTTGTGGTGGAAGCCTCCACTAAAGAGGAGACAAGTACTCAGTTAAATCTGCATTTTGGAAAAGTCAACCGGCTATTCTAGCAAATAAATATATAAGGGTACTAAGACCCTGTGATGGAAGATAAGGCATCAACCCGAGGGATGACCGAGCCTTATTACCAAAACGTCCCACTCAAGGATTAGTCACAATAAATATAGAGTTGTACCTCTATGTTCTGAAAAAGGGGATCCGCCAAGGATCAATGAATATGGCACACTGAGGTAGAGATGGCTGCTTGGGTCACCTTTGGTCAGCTGAAAAAAGTAAATTAAATACTTAATTTACCGGACAAGCGAATATTATACCATAAGAGTTTCCTGCAGGTGGCAAATACTCACAGAAAAGTGTTAGCGGACAACGCCGTATATGTAGATTATTCAACCAACCTCCGTCACGTCAGTGGCGCGGAGCGGGGGATTTGGAGAAATCTGACTCGAAAGCGGGATAGAGCTTCCAGCGTTCGTGTGTCCTTAGGGCCGACAGTAGAGAAATCAGTGGGCTTGTAGTCCCCTTTAGTCAGCTGAAAAAAGTAAATTAAATACTCAATTTACCGGACAAGCGAATCTTATACCATAAGAGTTTCCTGCCGGTGGCAATTACTCACAGAAAGGTGTTAGCGGGCAACGCCGTCTATGTAGATTGTTCAACCAGACTTCGTCACGTCAATGGCGCGGAGCGGGGGATTCGAAGAAATCTGACTCAAAGCGGGATAGAGCTTCCAGCGCTCGTGTGTCCTAAGGGCCTACAGTAGATAAATCAGAGGGTTACCTGGGGACCTAAACCCTACTTTTAAAGCCCACAGTGTCTGAGAATTACTCACAGAAAAGGGACGCAGCGCCGTCTGCAGCGGTCTTGCCGTGAAATCCGCAGAAACTGCAATGCGGAGTTTGTGGGAGGAGCCAACTTGTATATTGATTCAAGGAAAAGGAAGAGTTACTCCCGAGGGGCGAAATGGGCATCTGAGTGCGATGTAAGGGCCGGCATGGGGCGAGTGTACAAACCAAATGTTCAAAATTAATTTGCAAAAATGTATAATGCAACAAAATTTAAAACAGATTTGGAAACACACGGTCAATGGTGCATCTCTCACGCAGGAGGATGTAAACCAAATTGCTAAACTCGAGTATGCAGACCAAGTGAAAAATTTTTTTTAGTTTGCAAAAAAGGAGTTTTGAAATGCAGATTATAAAGCACACAGTCAATGGTGCATCTCTCACACAGGAGGATGTAAACCAATTAACTAGACTTGAGATCGAGTAAATAGTCATAGAGCGAGCGTGTAGACCTTGTAAAATAACACAATTGTATTCAAACGGGTGGAGAATTTGAATGCAACAAATCTTTGAAAAACAGGTGCATCTCTCACACAGGAGGATGTAAACCAGTTGGCCACATGTCAGAGGACTGTAATTTATAGAAAACGTGATCCCCGAAATGTGCTGAAAAGACATTCGATCATCAGCACCCCATGTGCATGCACTTCTCTATATACTGCGAGTGTCAACAGGTATGATGGATCAATGGGGAACATTTAGTGGTATAGGCTGTATACAGTTTTAACCCAGTGCTGCCAGTTGTGCTAAACTACTGTCCTGTTCATTCAACCCATGCTTAATGGAGTCCAAAAGTGACATCCATTTAGACTCACGTGTGTTCAGAATTGTTAAGAGGTTGCCTCCTCTTCTCCCAAGGGTGACCTTTTCAATAACAAACCATCGTAAGTCTGTGACCAAGTGTCCCGCTGTCTGCCAATGGTCTACTAGGGGTGCACCTGCCACTTTGCATCTTAACCTACTGCAGTGGGAAGAGATCCTAGACTTGATTTTTTGTTGCGTTTGACCTACGTATAATTGGCTACATGGGCACCGAATGATGTAAATGACTCCAGTAGAATTACAGTTGGTGTAGTGTTTAAGATTAAATGTTCGTCCCTCGTGGGCAAATGTTTTGGTCTGAATTGTCGTGTCACACGCAGTACACGTGCCACATCTGTAATGGCCAATTATAGGGGGCAAGTTCCAAAGTGATGTTAAAGTTGGTTGGCTCACTGGTTCCAGATACGAGTGGACCACCATGTCCCTTATGTTTTTGGCTCTCTTAAAGGAGTGGAGAGGCAGTTCTGTTTGGTTAATGACATCAGCAACCAAAGGCCAGTTTTGGTTAATAATCTTCTTTATGTCATTGCTGCGCGTGGAAAAAGTCGTAACACAAATGACACGGTCAGTTGAGGCACGTGGTGAGTTTTCTGGATTAAGTAGGAAATCTCGGGGATTATACCACGCCCGTTTTCTGGCTCGTTTTACCATCCTAGTCGGGTACCCCCGTGATATGAGGCGTTCGCTCAAGACCTCGGACTCTTTGAAATAATCAGCTCTTGTGGAGCAATTCCTCCTAATTCGGAAGAATTGCCCGACCGGGAGATTATCCTTGAGGCCCCTTGGGTGATGACTCTGATATTGTAATAATGAGCTGCGCTCGGTTGGCTTCCTAAACAACGTTGTTTGCAAGTGGTCTGTTTCCACATAGATCGAAATGTCCAAAAAGGGTATGGTTTCATTGCTGGATTCCATCGTGAACTGGATATAAGGGTTCCTGGAGTTCAGCCAGTTATGGAAAACTTGAAGTTGATCCCCGTCTCCTTCCCAAATGCAGAGGACGTCGTCAATATATCTGACCCATAGGGGCAGGTTGGCCTTGAACGGGTTGGTGACTGGGAAAATATGTTGATGTTCAAAATGGTCCATATAGATTATAGCCAAATTTGGAGCGAAGGTAGCCCCCATCGCTACCCCCCTGGTCTGCAGATAGAAACATTCTTGAAAAATAAAGAAATTATGCATCATGGCAATTTCCAGCAGTTCAATGATAAATTCAGTGGGGACCTGAGCCGGGGCAGTTCGGGTGTCCAAAGCCATTCTCATCACTTCCAAAGCATCTTGCTGGGGGATGCTAGTGTAGAGCGATATAATGTCGCACGTGACTAGGAGTGTGCGCTTTGGATTGAAGGGTCTTCCATCTATCAGGTTAATGACCTGAGTGGTGTCTCTTAGGTAGGCCTTTGTGTTTAGAGCAATGGGCTTGAGAAAAAAGTCCACGTATTGGCACAGGGGCTCTAACAACGATCCACAGCCAGACACGATAGGTCGTCCTGGAGGCTTGCTGAGGTTCTTGTGCACCTTCGGTAAGGTGTAAATTGTAGCAAGTCTCGGAAATCTTTGGTTAAGGAATTCGAATTCCTGTTTACTCAGAAAACCAGTCTCCAATCCTTTCTGTGTGATTCTGAGAATGGTACTGGCCAATTCACGCGAGGGGTCACTGGGTAGGTGGCGGTAACTAATGCCATCCGACAGTTGTCTGTAAATTTCTGCCTTGTAATCCGAAAGGTCTTGTACAACAATGGCACCGCCTTTATCCGCGGGTTTTATGACTACCTCTTTGTTGTTGCATAAATCCGCCAGGGCCTTCTTCTCCATTTTGGGTAAATTCAGCCTTGTGAATTTAGGTTGTTTTAGCGATTGGTCTACAGAGGAGGTAACAATTTCTTCAAAAGCAAGAATCCGACTATTCATAGCATACGTGGGTGGAAAAAAGGTTGAAGGTACCCTAAGGCCAGTGACCGAATTTTGTTGTCTAGAAGTTTGATTTCAGAAAAAATAGCGCAACCTTATCCTCCTGAAGAAACTGTATAATTCTGTTTTCAACAAGAATTTGTTAACCTGAGCAGTAGGGACGTAGGAAAGTCCTCGGCCGAGGACCTTAAGTTCTTCCTCCTGGAAATGGTGTTTGGAGATATTGATCACCGGGCTGGTGGTAGTAGGTGTAATGGGGTCTTGTCTGGTTGATATGTCTACCATCTGTACGTGTTCCTGCGGGTCGAGATCTCCCCGTGCACCTCTGGTCGAAAGGTTACCCGCTTCTGCTGCTTGCCTCGTCCCCCTTCCCATCCCGCCTGATTCTGTTGCTGTCCTCTTGCTTGGCCCCGGGGCCAGTTGTTGCCACGGCCCCGTGGGGGGCGCCACTGCCCCCGACCTTGATCTAAAAAATGAGGTGGAAATTGAGGGGGATACTGTTGGTAGGTTGTGTCTTGAGGGGGATAAGGTGGGTAGGAGTATGAGGTGCTGGGTCCTGCCTCACCCTCACTTCCGGAACTATATGAGGAGTCCGAAAAAGTTGTGTAATTCTGTCGTCCTTTGTACCCCCCGCGGCCGCGGTTGGTAAAACGACCTTGATTGTCCTGTTTATAATAGTCTGGCTGTAAATATGGGTAGACCAATTTTTTATCAAAGAGTCTAAGGTCTCGTGCTAGTTTTTCCAGCTTTTTGGTTTGAGCTGTGGTATCGAAGTCTTTAATGGTTACTTCCAAATTGTCTATAGCTTCCTTGGCTTTGGTGAGTGTGTTATCTCCCAGGATTTCAGCCTTTAAATCTGCAATTTCCTTGCTTAAGGAGACTACCTGTTCCGCAGCTGTCTCCACTCCCAGCACCATCCAGTGCCGGGAGCAGTTGTTTGCCACGTAGCTGAACCCCTCTTTGAATTTTGGTACGTCAACAAATATCACAGGCTCAATTTTAATTTGCAGCCCAACCGGAATTATGTTTTCTTGCAAATATCTCGTGAAAAGGTGCCCATGGAGCCGGGTTCTTATGAGTTTCTTCTCTAATCTTTCCAAACGAGCTATCTTATCATTTAGAGTAATGTCAATTGTCGGGACAGAAGTGGATAGGAAAGTAGTTGACAAATCTTTAGTAAGCTGGTTAATGTACTCCTCTGTATAGGAAAGTAATTCTGATTCCATCAAGGTCGTTTTACCAACCGCGGCCACGGGGGGTACAAAGGACGACAGAATTACACAACTTTTTCGGACTCCTCATATAGTTCCGGAAGTGAGGGTGAGGCAGGACCCAGCACCTCATACTCCTACCCACCTTATCCCCCTCAAGACACAACCTACCAACAGTATCCCCCTCAATTTCCACCTCATTTTTTAGATCAAGGTCGGGGGCAGTGGCGCCCCCCACGGGGCCGTGGCAACAACTGGCCCCGGGGCCAAGCAAGAGGACAGCAACAGAATCAGGCGGGATGGGAAGGGGGACGAGGCAAGCAGCAGAAGCGGGTAACCTTTCGACCAGAGGTGCACGGGGAGATCTCGACCCGCAGGAACACGTACAGATGGTAGACATATCAACCAGACAAGACCCCATTACACCTACTACCACCAGCCCGGTGATCAATATCTCCAAACACCATTTCCAGGAGGAAGAACTTAAGGTCCTCGGCCGAGGACTTTCCTACGTCCCTACTGCTCAGGTTAACAAATTCTTGTTGAAAACAGAATTATACCGTTTCTTCAGGAGGATAAGGTTGCGCTATTTTTTCCGAAATCAAACTTCTAGACAACAAAATTCGGTCACTGGCCTTAGGGTACCTTCAACCTTTTTTCCACCCACATATGCTATGAATAGTCGGATTCTTGCTTTTGAAGAAATTGTTACCTCCTCTGTAGACCAATCGCTAAAACAACCTAAATTCACGAGGCTGAATTTACCCAAAATGGAGAAGAAGGCCCTGGCGGATTTATGCAACAACAAAGAGGTAGTCATAAAACCCGCGGATAAAGGCGGTGCCATTGTTGTACAAGACCTTTCGGATTACAAGGCAGAAATTTACAGACAACTGTCGGATGGCATTAGTTACCGCCTCCTACCCAGTGACCCCTCGCGTGAATTGGCCAGTACCATTCTCAGAATCACACAGAAAGGATTGGAGACTGGTTTTCTGAGTAAACAGGAATTCGAATTCCTTAACCAAAAATTTCCGAGACTTGCTACAATTTACACCTTACCGAAGGTGCACAAGAACCTCAGCAAGCCTCCAGGACGACCTATCGTGTCTGGCTGTGGATCGTTGTTAGAGCCCCTGTGCCAATACGTGGACTTTTTTCTCAAGCCCATTGCTCTACCGGCTGAACTCCAGGAACCCTTATATCCAGTTCACGATGGAATCCAGCAATGAAACCATACCCTTTTTGGACATTTCGATCTATGTGGAAACAGACCACTTGCAAACAACGTTGTTTAGGAAGCCAACCGAGCGCAACTCATTATTACAATATCAGAGTCATCACCCAAGGGGCCTCAAGGATAATCTCCCGGTCGGGCAATTCTTCCGAATTAGGAGGAATTGCTCCACAAGAGCTGATTATTTCAAAGAGTCCGAGGTCTTGAGCGAACGTCTCATATCACGGGGGTACCCGACTAGGATGGTAAAACGAGCCAGAAAACGGGCGTGGTATAATCCCCGAGATTTCCGACTTAATCCAGAAAACTCACCACATGCCTCAACTGACCGTGTCATTTGTGTTACGACTTTTTCCACGCGCAGCAATGACATAAAGAAGATTATTAACCAAAACTGGCCTTTGGTTGCTGATGTCATTAACCAAACAGAACTGCCTCTCCACTCCTTTAAGAGAGCCAAAAACATAAGGGACATGGTGGTCCACTCGTATCTGGAACCAGTGAGCCAACCAACTTTAACATCACTTTGGAACTTGCCCCCTATAATTGGCCATTACAGATGTGGCACGTGTACTGCGTGTGACACGACAATTCAGACCAAAACATTTGCCCACGAGGGACGAACATTTAATCTTAAACACTACACCAACTGTAATTCTACTGGAGTCATTTACATCATTCGGTGCCCATGTAGCCAATTATACGTAGGTCAAACGCAACAAAAAATCAAGTCTAGGATCTCTTCCCACTGCAGTAGGTTAAGATGCAAAGTGGCAGGTGCACCCCTAGTAGACCATTGGCAGACAGCGGGACACTTGGTCACAGACTTACGATGGTTTGTTATTGAAAAGGTCACCCTTGGGAGAAGAGGAGGCAACCTCTTAACAATACTGAACACACGTGAGTCTAAATGGATGTCACTTTTGGACTCCATTAAGCATGGGTTGAATGAACAGGACAGTAGTTTAGCACAACTGGCAGCACTGGGTTAAAACTGTATACAGCCTATACCACTAAATGTTCCCCATTGATCCATCATACCTGTTGACACTCGCAGTATATAGAGAAGTGCATGCACATGGGGTGCTGATGATCGAATGTCTTTTCAGCACATTTCGGGGATCACGTTTTCTATAAATTACAGTCCTCTGACATTTGGCCAACTGGTTTACATCCTCCTGTGTGAGAGATGCACCTGTTTTTCAAAGATTTGTTGCATTCAAATTCTCCACCCGTTTGAATACAATTGTGTTATTTTACAAGGTCTACAAGCTCGCTCTATGACTATTTACTCGATCTCAAGTCTAGTTAATTGGTTTACATCCTCCTGTGTGAGAGATGCACCATTGACTGTGTGCTTTATATTCTGCATTTCAAAACTCCTTTTTTGCAAACTAAAATTTTTTTTTCACTTGGTCTGCATACTCGAGTTTAGCAATTTGGTTTACATCCTCCTGCGTGAGAGATGCACCATTGACCGTGTGTTTCCAAATCTGTTTTAAATTTTGTTGCATTATAAATTTTTGCAAATTAATTTTGAACATTTGGTTTGTACACTCGCCCCATGCCGGCCCTTACATCGCACTCAGATGCCCATTCCGCCCCTCGGGAGTAACTCTTCCTTTTCCTTGAATCAATATACAAGTTGGCTCCTCCCACAAACTCCGCATTGCAGTTTCTGCGGATTTCACGGCAAGACCGCTGCAGACGGCGCTGCGTCCCTTTTCTGTGAGTAATTCTCAGACACTGTGGGCTTTAAAAGTAGGGTTTAGGTCCCCAGGTAACCCTCTGATTTATCTACTGTAGGCCCTTAGGACACACGAGCGCTGGAAGCTCTATCCCGCTTTGAGTCAGATTTCTTCGAATCCCCCGCTCCGCGCCATTGACGTGACGAAGTCTGGTTGAACAATCTACATAGACGGCGTTGCCCGCTAACACCTTTCTGTGAGTAATTGCCACCGGCAGGAAACTCTTATGGTATAAGATTCGCTTGTCCGGTAAATTGAGTATTTAATTTACTTTTTTGCAGCTGACTAAAGGTGACTAAAAGCCCACTGATTTATCTACTGTCGGCCCTAAGGACACACGAACGCTGGAAGCTCTATCCCGCTTTCGAGTCAGATTTCTCCAAATCCCCCGCTCCGCGCCACTGACGTGACGGAGTTTGGTTGAATAATCTACATAGACGGCGTTGTCCGCTAACACTTTTCTGTGAGTATTTGCCACCTGCAGGAAACTCTTATGGTATAATATTCGCTTGTCCGGTAAATAAAGTATTTAATTTACTTTTTTCAGCTGACCAAAGGTGACCCAAGCAGCCATCTCTTCCTCAGTGTGCCATATTCATTGATCCTTGGCGGATCCCCTTTTTCAGAACATAGAGGTACAACTCTATATTTATTGTGACTAATCCTTGAGTGGGACGTTTTGGTAATAAGGCTCGGTCATCCCTCGGGTTGATGCCTTATCTTCCATCACAGGGTCTTAGTACCCTTATATATTTATTTGCTAGAATAGCCGGTTGACTTTTCCAAAATGCAGATTTAACTGAGTACTTGTCTCCTCTTTAGTGGAGGCTTCCACCACAAGCGATAGACCACGACTTTCTAGCGTGGCGTCCCTTCCATGTACAGAGCCCACTTTGGCCGTACCCCATAGTAATTTAATTTTATTTTAGCTTTTAATTCACTTCTTGGTATAGATATTAAATAGGATGAATTGTCGTCCTTACCATGTACTAAAGTCCAACTATTTTCTCTCACAGACTTGCCCCCCTCCCCCTCCGTGTGTGACGTCCTGATGAAGACCCCGTGAAAGGACTTTAATCAGCCTGCTGTTAGGGGTCGAAATGTCGACTTTTCTTTGTTGATACTCCGGCACACCCCCGATCAATCTAGTAATCAGATGTGCCTGTTGAATGTGATCTATTAACAATGTTGTGATTTTGGCCTGATAATTTGGCTTTTGCATTATAATTATCTTTACACTGTCACTAAACTTGCAATACATTTGTTATCTTTTTATACTGTGCTAACTTTCTATGTTCTCATCACTCCTTTGAGCACTCTTCCCCCTTCCCTCTTGTTTCCCCTCCCCCTTCGGGGCTTGCTAATTATAAAATGTATGTATTGTTATTGACAATCACGCAGTGTTTGGTAATAAATCATCATTACCATTCCAGAATAGTTTTTTTAATTTTTTGTTTAATTTTTCCTAACCATGTTCTAGTGTATGTTACTGACAATACACTACCCTTACGGGGACCCTTCCACATATGTACCACATAGCGCCCAGGTCCCCGTGACTATATGGGTTTAACCCCCTTTTTTGTAACACAATTACCACCTAAAGCTTGATCGTGATCTTCCTTATGAATTCGAGCCCACAATGCTTGAGGGACTAAATTTCCCATCAGCAAATCAATATCTGCCAAATTCATAATACACGCATCAACAGTCTGGGACAACTCCCTATAATACCCAGCAGGATTCTTACGAGGGTCCAATAAAGACTGTTTAAGCGCCAAAACTTCCGATCTTTTCCAAGGGACATGTACCCATATACGCTGAAAATGAGATGGGATAGCCTGAACAGTGCCTGCTTGTGGAACCTCATCTCTCCATATCGGAGAGACTTCTCGCATAGGATAGTGTTTCATTTTAAGCCAAACTACAGGATCAGGTTCAAGAGGAGCTTTAGAGAAAAAGGAAGACCTAAAATTGACAAGTGTCTGAACGGCATCCTCAACGTCGGGACCCACAATAAGTCCTTTATCAAATTTAGCCTGTATGTCAAACAACCCCTGAGGAGGTAAATCCAAATCCAAATCCATATCACCCCATCCTTTAACACGAGTATTACACATAACATTAAAAACATATCTCTGCGTAGGCGCATTCCACTGGAGAAAAGTATCCAGGATATTGCGCACACTATACTGTGGACCACTCATGATCCAATTGTAAGCGAGAGAGTCTAACTTAATTTGCTCGTCAGTATCTGGAATTTGACTACGGGATTGCCTTTGGGAGAAAACAGGAGTCAGATTAAGAGGCCCGAAGAAAGGTGAGACAAGACCAGAAACAGTATCAACTAATCGTTTACGAGCCATAGGAGAATCTGACAGTAAAACAGGAGACAATGTATTAAGCACAGCAGGAGAAGAGCTAGTAGTTAGAAGAGGAACTGATGGTAACGGGGACTGAGGTACAGAAGTCGGTGGCAAAGGAGGTGGAGGTGGAAATCCTGGAAGAGGCAAATGTGGAAGAACCGGAACAACTGGCTGAGCAACAGGTGGCTGAGCAACAGGTTGTAATGGGGTGCATTAGCACCTTGTACATAAGGCGGAGGTAATCTCAACAAATGAGACATTAAGGGATCTTCGTCAAGATCTTTAGTCTGCGGGGAAGTAGGCAACACAGGATAACATCTATCTATTGCCATACAATGCTGTCTTTCTGAGACTTCAATCATCTGATCAGTCTCATTATTCTTAAACTGTTGAGCAGCCTGTAAAATCGTTATATCTTGCGCTTTCTTATCTTTTTTCGCTTGTTTAATTTCTTTCTGTTTGGCTTCCTTACGCCATAGGCGGAAAGAGTCAAACATTGCCGGCCGGGCTTTTCTCTTAAACAAAATTGTTTCTCGGTTATCCAATATATCAGGCTCAAAGCTACCATTTTGCGGCCACTGCAGAACACCATCTTTCTTCGTATATCGGATCCATATTTCATTAAAAATAATAGGGCCAAGACCATGTTTGGAATAGAGCTCATAAGTGGGAGTTCCAACCGGAGGAATTGGACAAGAATCTTCTAGCCGGGAATCCCTATTACAGTCAAAACAACAGAACTTCCTAAACTTACTAAGCCCAGGCATTTCGTAACGAACTGGACTGTTCACAAACTTCAAGGGGTTAAAACAATGATCACAGCACAAACGTACTTACTCCTTGGCTTCGACTAGTGCAAAAGTCGAATAACAAAAACAAGACAAAAGAGTAGACGCTACCCACGAATACTTAACTAAGTGTTTTCTCATGCCAACAGGTGTCCGTCTAACGTCTCGCTATACCAATCATCACCAGAGGGCCAAGGCAAGGCGGCAGTCAGGGCAGCAGTCGTCAGCAGCCGTCGGAAAGGAGTAGCCGCGCTGCAAAAGACTTTCGGTCCACTTCGACATACAGGGGTCGCTTGACGTGGTTCGCGAATACTCCAGAATTTTCTTGCGAGGCTCCTCATGACCCTCGGGCTAAACCGCTACCACTGAAGCCGCCCACACGCTGGGCACCAGTTGGAGCAGCTAATCACAGTTGTCCAAGAAGTACAAAACAAAGTATATTCTTAGGAGACAGCCACTTAATTCCGTGGCGCACAATCTTATATAGGACACATATTTACAATATCTACTCCCAAAACATACAAAACTGACAAATAGGAAAAGTTTGAAAACAAGCTATGAAGTATCTCGAATACGCCCTCCTTTCAGACCCCGTGTTCTCCCCTCCCCTCAAGTTAATCAATGCTAGTGCATGTAATCCAATTTGCAGGTGGCAGGACGTACTTGCGTGCCTCAAAGGATAGTTGTGTAATAGGAGAATACAAAGAGATAATAGCGAAGGCCAGTCAAATAAGATAAAGTAAAGGAAGAATGGTGGGACCCAAGCAGTCAACTAAGACAAGGATCAATCAGTCTAGACATGGATTAACTAACTCGGCCAGACCCTGACATCGGTTTCATAAACAAGGACAGAGGGTTACTTTTTAACAGACGAGACAACTGCATTACTGGTAATACCACACGCCACCCAATGAAAGGACACACGATAAAACTACGAGTTAATGCTACCTGTAATAGCAGTAATGTCATCTATATGTTGAAATGCCCGTGTGGTAAGTGTTACATTGGACATACAGAACGTAAGGTCCGTGTTCGCATCTTGGAACACAAAAGTAACATTCGCACCCACAACCAGAAATCGAGTGTGGCTAACCATTTTCATGAAGACAGACACAGTGTGGCACAATTGAAATTTTTGGTCTTGGAACAAGTCAAGGTGACACATAATAACAAAAACACATTACTCAAACGAGAGAACTTTTGGATCCGATTTATGTCCACCATGGTGCCCGATGGGTTAAATGATCGAATGGAATTTTTATGCTATCTGTAATACATGCATATTATCTAGTATTTTTACATTGTCACTTGCCATGAAATGTTTTCTTTCGCTTTAATGTTTATTTTCCTGTTTACATTTCTATTTGTAGTTTCTTTAATACTCTATTTACCCACACCCCGAAGGACATTGGATCTTTCTTCTGTTTGTCACCTGGTTCTAGTCTGTTTACTCTTTTTCTGTCTACACGGGATGGCCCGTTTTTTATTTTCATTCACGCTGTCCGTTTTCTATTTCTATTCGCACTCGCGTCTTACTTTACCGGCTACCCATTTTTAGTTCCGGCTTCACCTGGCCTCTGCGGTTCCCCGTGGAGCTTGTATCTGCGCCCATTTAAGTAAGTAACCCTGTTGGGAACTTGCCATAACTAGGACGTGACATGGAACAACACGCACTGAACTTGGCTTGTTAGAATTTCACGCTGATTTTGACTTTGCATGCAGCACTCGAGTTAAGACTTCACGTTTTCGTGACCTTGGAGCTAGTTTACATTTCGGCACTCTTTCGGGCATTTTCACCTTTATTAGCGACACGCAACTCTTCCGTTTATTTGTTTGGTGGAGGGAGTTACGATCTCTTCTGTGATTTTTGTGTGATTTTTTCGGTGCACGCATCACAATCCATTTTGCTTTGTTTGTAACACGGTTTTCTCTGGTGAAGGCGTATTTACCTTGGGGTTCCTATATGTATCAACGCTTGTTAGTATGCATTTTATTTATGTGAACTGTGTACCTGAACAGTATTTATTTTGGATTGTTTTTGTAGAGTAATCCCCTGAGGAAGGGCGGTGCCCGAAATGCATCGGGATGTGTAAACACCACTTTAAACGCTATCAATAATGAAGATATGATAATGAATATCTCATCCGTTGATTGGTGATTCAACCACCGTTACACTTTGAAAAATAAATGACTTGAAATTTGGATGATTCTGCTGTTCACTTCAAGATTAACTTTGTGATTTAATTGATAAAGACCGGTTGATCTTCTTCGTAGTGCTCAGAGTGGCTTTCTCCTTTCTGAGAGAGCTTTGTATTAGTTCCTTTGGATTCAACACTGCAAGGCCACACAGTGTTTTACTCTAGCAGCACACTACACCCTGTGATTGTTGTTCTACCAGTGATTTACCGAGCTGTGCGAGTTCCTGCCCATTGTAGTGGTCTGCAACAAAGCCATTCTTGCCATCCTGCGTGGGTTGCGTTTGCCAAGGCTTGTTGGATCCAGTCTGGATACCGACACCGCAGTCAACTAGATCCTTTGTGGTATAGCTCGAATCCAGCTCCTGGTTGTCGTCGACGCCTCCTGGTCCTCGTGGCTAAAGAGACAAACTTCACATCTTCACCTAAAATCACCCGACATCAGGTCGCATCTGTATATCGCCGCCCTGGTCACTGGCAAGTGACTCAGACGCTGTCCCTTCTGCTTTCAGGTTCTACAGATCTTCGATCCACCCTTGGATCCTTCTGGACACTTTTCCTCTGCTCACCTGCAGCATTTCTTTGCAGCTCTCCATTGAAAATGACAACAAAACCCGACACGAAAAGACACGTATGCACCCGGCTTCCCTAGGTGAGGTAACACGAGTACTCTGGTGCTCCCGTGGGTCTTGACTCTCGAAGTGTCCTAGTTAAAAGGGTTCCATCGTAGTCCATCCAGAAGAGTCCTTAAATTGCATATTTGTAACTTCTACGTTTCCCATAGACAGTCAACGGTAACCCGCGTCTGTGTTTAGACACTGCACCCGTCTCCCGTGGGCCTCCTACATTCTAACCTTTGATTGTTTAGAGTAGCCCCAGCAATTCCACAGGCCCCAGAGCTGATTTCTAATTCTCTATTGGTTCTTATATCACTATTTTAGTATATGGTTTGTGAGGTCCCTAGGGCATAACGTATACTGTGCAACTTATCGTATATTAACTCAGTGACTTGTATTGTATTTTTACCTCTGACCTCATAAGGAGTGCAGAGGGGTTGTGTTTAGAAGAAATACATGTATATCTGATATATACCTTGTGTGGTGTCCTTTCATTTGGTACTCAAGGGATTATAATTGGTAAAACAACTTGCTTAATACGCTCTCTGAAGTCTTAGCCTGATGACCATGCTACCACTAGGATAGCTTTCTATAAGGTTGACTTTACAACCACCATCAATACGGGTCGATTAGACTGGTGCAAGGTGCCCACTAGAACTAGTGGACATCATATGCCTGGCTAACTTCTCACATTGGTGTGCAGCAGATGGGATAAGAGCTTGCATTGTTTTACCAAATAATCTTGAGAATATCATTTGAAAGATCATATCAAGGTACCTGTAGGTACATATGAATCAAGTCTTACATACATAAGTAATACTGAACTTAGCAGTTGTAGGTGGTAAGGACTTAGCTTACCCTGACTACAACTCCTAGAGAGGTTCTAGTAGGAACAAGTACTATAGGTAGGTGCACACACCACACCACACTAGCCATGTCCTTGGAAGCAGGGCCTGGTGGACCTCTGCCAGAAGACAACCCAAGGTTGCCTTCTAAGTATGACACATTCTCTTTTCAAGAATTGAGAAGCTTGTGTGTGGTCAGAAAGTTAAGACAAGGACAGAGTCCAACCTTTAACCACCTGGTAGATATCTTAGTGGAACATGATGTAGAAAATGCATCAGACCCAAGTAGCCAACGTAGTAGGAAGGGGGGCCATTCCTCATCAGAAGAGAATCCTAATGGGGATGCCCCACTGGTCTCTGAAGATGATGAGGATGTAGAACAGGATGAGGTTGATGAACCTAACCTGGGAAACACAGGACTAACTGGAGGTGGAGAAGGCCTAGGAAGGCCTCCCTCTAACCTTCCAGCTAGGCCTAATGGTGGGAATAGAAGGCCCAGATCCCTTTCCAGTGGATCTGAGCATTCTGACTCATAAATAGGGTCCAATGCCTCTGCTCAGAGGAGGATGAAATCCCCTCAGAGAAGAGAGCATAAAGCTAGAATGAGAGAAGTCAAGCTTAGGATCAAGAGGCAAGAAGTTACCCTTGCAAAAGAGACCCTGGCTCTTGAAAGAGAGACGAAATTGTGTGGGCTAGAGCCCACTAGTGGCAGCAACACCCTAGTGGTAAGGAAAGGTCTCCTGACCATAGAAACCTGAACAAGATTGTCCCTCCCTATCAGATTGGAGATGACGTCCACATGTGGATAACTGCTTTGGAGAGGGCTTGCAAAGTAAAGCAGGTACCCCAAAGTCAATGGGCAGCAATCTTGTGGCTCTCCTTTGCAGACAAAGGAAGAGACAAGCTCCTCGCTGTTAGAGAAGAGGATGCTGACAACTACAATGTCCTGAAGAGTGCTCTGATAGATGGGTTTGGCCTAACCACTGAGCAGTACAGGTTGGTGTTCAGATACACCCAAAAGACAGAGACTCAGGACTGGACTAATTTTGTAGATTGTGCTGCTAAGGCTCTGGAAGGCTGGTTACTGGGCAATAAAGTAAGTTACTTTACAGGATTGTATAACCTTATTATGAGAGACCAGATTCTTAATAACCGTCAAAACCAGCTATTGCATCAACACATGGTTGACTCTGATTCAACCTCTCCCCAAGAATTGGGTAAGAAGGCAGACAAATGGGTCAGAACCAGGGGGAAGCAGGAGGTACAGAACCAAGGTGATGATCAGAAGAAGCAAGACCAAAAGGGAGGGGAGAAAGCAAAAGACCAGAAGTCTTCTCAAGGTCCCCAAAAAGCTTCTAATGGTGGGGGTTCCCAACAATCTAAAAAGAAAGAAGGCCCAAAGAAACCATGGTGCAAAGTTTGTAAAGTAAATACTCACTGGACCAGTGATTGCACCAAGAAGGAGGCAGCTCCAGCCACCATTGTCCCTAAGGCAACTGTTCTCCCTAGTTCAGCTCCAAGTGGTGGTTCTCAACAGAAGGGTGTAGTAGAGTTAACCCTGGGATCTGAGATGGATTCTGGCCTAGTCAGAATACCAACTCAAGCTGTTTTGATCTGTGATGGGGACATAATTATGTCCTCTACTGTGAGTCCCAATAACTTGGGCAAGTACAGGCAAACTCCTTTAATTAATGACAAAGTGGCTCAGGCCTACAGGGACACATGTGCTAGTGTCACAATGGTGACACCCAGCTTTGTGGACCCTGGACAAATCATACTAGGTGAAAATTACCTAGTGACCAATGCTAGCAATGTCACTACCACTCACAGTATGGCAATTGTTAATTTCTCCTGGGGAAGGGTAACTGGTCTCAAGAAGGTTGTGGTTAGCTCAGACCGCCCTGTAGAATTTTTGCTTGGCAATGACCTGGAAACTTCAGCCTGGTCTTAAGTGGAGTATAGGACCCATCCAGAAATGTTAGGAATCTCAGCACATGTCCTTGCTGTGACTAGGTAACCGGTCAGAAATTGCAACACTGAACATGCATTGGATTCTGGAATAATGGACCAGTTGCGTACCAGGAGGAGAAGCAGTAAAGTTAAGGCAGTGCCTTCCCCCCTGCCTCAGGAAGAGGATCAGCCTTCTGAGGAAGCTGATTGTGAGACCCAGGAAGGAACTGTCCTAGAGGAGCTTGAGCCTGATCAGGTTGAGTTTCTTGGGACAGGTGGACCTTCCAGGGCAGATCTGAGGCAGTCGCAGTTGGACTGCCCTTCTCTTGAACCCCTCGGACAGCAAGCTGCTGCTGAGGCTTCAGGGAATGCTAGTGGGACCCATATGACTTATTGGGATGAAGGGCTCCTGTATTCAGAGGCTAGAGACCCCATGCCTGGAGCTACCAGAAGGTTGGTCATACCTTTGGCATTCAGGGGCTTCCTTTCAACACTAGTCCATTATATTCCGCTTGCAGGACATCTTGGCCAGAACAAGAGTTGGGACAGGCTTGTCCCTCACTTTCACTGGCTTCACATGTCAGAAGATACCAAGGAGTTTTGTTGCTCTTGTGTCACCTGCCAAGCCAGTGGCAAATCAGGTGGCACCACAAAGGCCCCGCTTATACCACTACCTGTGGGGGGTTCCCTTTGAACATGTAGGGATTGACATTGTTGGACCAATGGATCCCCAAATAGCCTCTGGGCACAGATTTATTCTGGTAGTAGTGGATCATGCCACCAAATACCCAGAAGTTATTCCACTTAGGACCTCAACAGCACCTGTTGTGGCAAGAGCCCTCCTGGGAGTTTCCTCAAGAGTGGGTTTTCCTAAGAAGGTTATCTCAGACAGAGGTACAAACGTCATGTCTGGATACCTGACTGCAATGTGGAAGGAGTGTGGAGTGAACTACAAGTTCACCACACCCTATCACCCACAATGCAATGGTCTAGTTGAGAGATTCAACAAGACCATAAAGGGCATGATTAAGGGTCTCCCTGAAAAGCTCAGGCGGAGATGGGACATTCTGCTGCCCTGCCTTTTGTTTGCTTATAGAGAAGTCCCACTGTAGGGGGTTGACTACAGCCCTTTTGACCTTTTGTTTGGACATCCTGTAAGGGGACCCCTTTGTCTGGTGAAGGAGGGATGGGAGTTACCTCTCAAACCTCCCAAGCAAAACATTGTGGACTATGTACTTGTTCTCCGCTCCCAAATGGCTGAGTACATGAAAAAGGCATCCAAAAACCTTGAGGCTAGTCAGGAATTGAAAAAGGCCTGGCAGGACCAAAAGGCTGTGCTGACTGTTTACCAGCCAGGACAGAAAGTGTGGGTGTTGGAGCATGTGGCCCCAGCAGTTCTCCAAGACAGGTGGAGTGGATCCCACACTATTGTTGAGCAAAAGGGAGAAGTCACCTACTTGGTTGACCTTGGAACTCCCAAGAGCCCCAACAGGGTGCTCCTTGTCAACAGACTGAAACCATATGTTGACAGGGCAAACATGGGCTTGCTCATGGCTACTGATGAAGGACAGGAGGAAGAGAGTGACCCTCTCCCAGATCTTCTCTCTCAGAACTCTGATGATGGTTCAGTTGATGGTGTAGCCTTGGCAGGCAGCCTCACTGACCAACGGCAGAAGGACTTCAGACAGGTTCTGCAGGCCTACAGACATATGTTTTCACTGACTCTAAGTCAGACTACCTAGTGCACTCATGAAGTGGACACTGGGGACAGTCTGCCTGTTAAAAGTAAACTTTACAGGCAACCAGATCATGTCAGGGACTGATTCAGGACAGAGGTCCAAAAGATGTTGGAATTGGGAGTCATTGAGCCCTCAGAGAGCCTTTGGGCCAGTCCAGTAGTCCTTGTGCCTAAACCTCACACCCAAGATGGTAAGAGGGAGATGAGGTTTTGCGTGGATTACAGAGGTCTCAATGCTGTCACTAGGACAGATGTCCATCCAATATCCAGGTCAGATGAGCTCATTGACAGATTGGCATCTGCCAAGTTTTTGAGCACATGTGACCAGACAGCTGGCTACTGGCAGATCAGACTAGCTGATGATGCAATGCCAAAGACAGCATTTTCAACCCCTGGTGGACATTATAAGTTTGTGGTAATGCCCTTTGGTCTGAAAAATGCACCTGCCACATTTCAAAGGTTGGTGAACCGAGTCCTCTCAGGCCTGGATGACTATTATGCAGCTTATCTAGATGATATTGCTGTCTTTAGCTCCACCTGGGAATATCACCTGATCCACCTGAAAAATGTTTTGGAGGCCCTGCAAAAGGCAGACCTAACTATCAAGGATACCAAGTGCCAGATAGGGAAGAGTCAGGTTTTATACCTGGGCCACCTTGTAGGTGGAGGCCAGGTTCAACCATAGCAGAGCAAGATCCAGACCATAATGGACTGGACTGCTCCAACCACCCAGACTCAGGTCAGAGCTTTCTTGGGCCTGACTAGGTATTACAGGAAATTTGTCAAGGGGTATGGTTCCATAGTGACACCCCTTAATGACTTAACTTCCAAGAAAATGTCTAAGAAAATTTAGTGGACAGCCAGCTGTCAAAAGGCACTGATGACCTAAAGCAGGCCATGTGCACTGCACCAATTCTGCAAAGTCCAGACTACTCCAAATAATTCATTGTTCAAACAGATGCTTCTGAGTTGGGGGTAGGGGCTGTGCTTTCAGAACTGAATAAAGATGGTCAAGACCAGCCATTAGCTTTTATTAGCAGAAGGCTGACCCCTATTGAGAGGGAGGCCTTTGCTGTGGTTTGGGCACTGAAGAAGCTGAGGCCATACTTGTTTGGTACTCACTTCAAGGTTCAGACAAACCATAAGCCCCTCTTGTGGCTAGAACAGATGAAGGGTGAACATTCCAATTTGCTCAGGTGGTCCATTTGCCTACAGGGTATGAACTTTACAGTGGAACATAGACCTGGGAGTAACCATGCCAATGCAGATGGACTCTCCAGATGTTTCCACTTAGAACATGAAGACTAAATTGGTCAAGGTTAGTTTAATGACCCTGTGTTGGGGGAAGAGGGGTTGTTTAGGAGAGTAGGGTCTGCTTCCTATGGTTACCCCCACTTTTTGCTGTGATTATCTGGTTTTTCGACTTTAGTGTGGATGTGGGCCTGCCAATCAGACCCAAAGCCCAGCTGTTCTCTCTCTAAATTGATACTATGTACTTTAGGTACATACCAGATTGGTGGAAAAGTGTGGCTCACATGGTTAGAGCGGCAGACCCTGATGCAGAGGTCTGGCCTGGGACCAGAGTTCAATACCCGCCTTGGCGGGTCTTGGGCTCAATTTCCTCGGACCTGACAATTCTCGCCTCGGTGCCTATTCTAATCATGGGTCCCACTCTGCGACTCTGGGCAATAGCTTGCTTAATCTCCACAACGGCCCCAAAAGCGCTGGGATGCCTGGTTTCACCCTGGGGGGTGCCCAGGAGTGGACACTCACAGGGAAAACCAGGAAGGGTTCCTAAGCGGCATACGGACAGCCCCCGGACACTACCTCAGGGAAGTAGCTGTGCGCTCTATAAATACCGGTACATTTACATTTACTGGGTCACCCTTGTGAGCCCTTGTATAGTGTACCATAGGTACCCAGGGCATAGGTGCACCTTAGGCCTACCAGGGGCTGCAGCATGTATTGTGCCACCCCTGGTTTGCCTTCCAAACTGACTCCACAGGTCTGTTCACACAGCCTGGGTAAGGTAGTGTAATCACCCCTTACTTAGATATAGTATACCTATATCTATATACATATAGACACATATACACCTATAAGTCATTCCTATGGTAGGCCTTAACAATCCTGGAGGCAGAGTGCTTGGATTTATGGGAGAGGGTGCCCTAGCATGAGCTGAGCCCCTTTGCAGGTTTCGGAACCATCTCCTTATAGCTGTTCCATGATATAGCCATACCATATACTATTAAGTGCATTATAATCAGGCTATCCGGTTTTAGGTTTAAACCTATAATAACTGATAAAACCCCACTGAAAGGGAAATAGCCCTCACCAGTGTAAACTTATAAACACTGAAAAAACACCTGAACAACAACAAACTAAATGTCATTCCTAGAAAGGAAAAGGAGAGTGAAAGAGTCATATTTATTTCTACCCGGAGGGGCTTATACAATGAAACTTTGTTATATAAGGTAGCAGCAAGAAAGTCTGGGCTAACCATATTCTGCTTGAGTTTTGTTGTTTAGGGATGTCACTAAAATATTGTTTCTTCTTACTTTTGCTATTTTTAAGTTTTGTGGTCTTCGGTCTAAAGATGGAGGGTTTAGAAGCATGTTTTCATTCTTATTTAATTATTTTATAAACTGTAGAGAATCAGGAAATATCAAAATCATATTCGATAGTTTGGTTATGTTTGATACTTTCACTGATAGGTAAAATGGCATGTTTCAAAGGAATCTTTCCCAATATGTACCACCACATTTACCCACAGACAGAGAATGGGTGAAAATCTCTGATACATCAACACCCTTTCCTAACGAGTCAGTATTGATAATAGGTGAATTGCCAAACACTCCAGGCTTTAAACATTCAATGCAGGGCGTAGTGACAGGTATATGTGAAAAAAGTCCTGTCATCAAGCAACTAGGATAGTGGTGAAAAAATGAAACCAGACTTTTGGAAAACATAGACCGGAGTGCCACTTGGAATGCTGCTGCAAAAAGTTTCTACCAAGTTCAACAAAGATTGGTGTGACATTGTTTGTATTTGCATTGATTCAGCTATGTATATAAAAAATTTGTGTGACGACCTGTGAAAAACGATACCTGGGCTTAAATGCTTCCCTGTAAGAGATCCTTGCCACTTTGTAGATGGTATGCTGAAAGCATCTTTACAATCTTCAGAGTTGACTAAGAATGCTATTGACTTTGTAGTCCATTCTGGTGCACTGTTTCGTTATGCGCGGGAACTAAAACACAAATATTTCTAATTTTGTACTTTGCATGGCTTCAAAGAAAGAGTCATCCCAACTCTGTCATTTAGATGGTGATTCTCCGTCTTAGAGGCCGTAAATGCTATATTATCCATGTGGCGACCATTTACAGAATTTCTGCTTAGTGATGATGCCAAAGGCAAGAAATTTGAGAATCTTCGTTCGCATATTGACTGTGATGTGAAAAAAAGTACACTCTACTGCATTATTAGATTTTTACAGGAAGACATAACTGCTGTATAGGACATAATTAAATAACTAGAATCTTGAAACATCCTTGTCTATTGAGTGTTCAGCGTAATTGGTATAGATGTGAAACATCTCCTTGAAAGTAGGCTGGGGGACACTTTTAGTGATTTAGGCACTGCAGCATGTTCCATGTTAGAATGGCTCTCTTTCAAGAGTCAGGGTCTCTTTTGCAAGGGCAACTTCTTGCCTCTTGATCCTAAGCTTGACTTCTCTCATCCTAGCGTTATGCTCTCCACTCTCCACCAGTGTCCTGTGAGGCCTCTCCTGCATTTCAGCTCGACGCGTCTTCCCGGTTCCTATTCCTTTGGGTAATGAGCCTTCTGAAGAATTTTATTTTACATCTAACTTGCTTTCCTGATTGCTCCAGGCTTGCTCCAATTACCCTACGAAGGAGAAGTACCTCAGACCTTGCTGGTCTGCACCGAAGTCATTCTCGACATCCTCGGTGGGTTGCGTTTGCCAAGGTGTTGGGTCCAGTCTGAATACCGACACCACAGTCAACTAGATCCTTTGTGGGGCAGCTCAAATCCAGCTCTTGGTCATCGTCGACGCCTCCTGGTCCTCGTGGCTGAAGAGACAAACTTCATATCTTCACCTGAAATCACCCGACATCTGGTGGCATCTTCCTATCGCCGCCCTGGTCACTGGCAAGTTACCCAGATTCTGTCCCTTCTGCTGTCAGGTTCTGCAGTTCTTCGATCCACCCTTGGATAGCTTTCTATAAGGTTGACTTTACAGCCACCATCACTAAGGGTCGATTAGACTGGTGCAAGGTGCCCACTAGAACTAGTGGACATCATATACCAGGCTAACTTCTCACATTCATTTGGGGCCAGCAGTTTAGCAGAATCCATTAAGGCATGAATGTACCTGCCAAAAGGCCAGTAGCAGTAGTGGACTTTAGGGCCATAGACGCTGAAGAAAACACCTTTTTAGCAGCCTGATCCAATCTCTTTGACTCTGTCACCCGGAATTTGCGGAAAAGCACCAGCTGATTTCTTTGAACAGGCAGCTTGGATAACTATGCTCTCAGGTGAAGGATGTGAAGTTAGAAACTCTGGATCTCCTGGAGCCGCCCTGTATCTCCTGGTAACAGATCTTGAGACTGCCGGATCCGAAAGGGGTTTTTGCCAAACCTCCATAACTGGTTCAGTGATGGTGTCATTGAATGGTAGTAAAGGTTCTACTATAGCAGAAGGAGAATGGAGTACCTCTGTTAGAATGTTGGATTTAAATTCCGCTGTTGGGAGTTGTAGACCTAAAAGATCAGCAGCCTTACGTATCACAGTGTGGTAGCGAGCCACATCCTTAGAGGGAACCTCCGAAGGAGGAGAGAGTTGCCATTCTGGTGACATATCCAGACCACTTGCCACTCTTAAGTCTTCAAAAAAGTCATCTGACTCCTGAAGCTCACCTTCCTCCATCTCATCCTTCCTATATTGCTGTTCCTCCAACAATCTTTGTGCCTCTCGCCTGGACCTTATCCTAGGGGCCGGTGCCGACGGAGTCATACATAGCTCCGATGGATTCGGAAACCGGTGTCGAACCCGGATCCAGTGGCACAATCGAAGGCGAACGAGGTTGAGCTGACGGCGCCGGAGATGGAGGTATCGGCGTCGACGTCCTTGGCGCCGGGTAATGCCAGGACGGAGCCGCAGGAAGAAAAGGCATAAAGGGAGCCTGAGCATATGCTTGAGGAACCCCCAAATTGAATGCCATAGGACCCATGGGACCGAAGGTACACCAGAGGGGTACATTGCCCTCGCAAAGACACCATACATAGCATTCAGATAATGCAATGGATCTTGGCCTGTACCAGGAATAGGAGGGTACTCACCTGGAATACGCTCACCGGACTCTGGCCTGCCGGCGCCGACGCACAGGTTACTACTTGTGTAACGATATATCTGTAAGAGACATTAGTTAGTGATAGATTCCTTACCTTAGAATATCCTCAGGCATCACACTGGATCCGGAAATTTTTGTGTAGCAATACCCCTGCGCGCCGGTAGGCGTCGTCCGCGGCTCCGCATCCGTCGTCGGCGTCGTTAGCGTCGGAATGACGTCGTCGGAGTACTTAGACGCCGCCCATGCGAGCTGACGTCAGTTCTGATACACAGCTTTTCCGCGCCAGATACGCAGGGCCATAATAGAACCAACACTGGTGCCATGAAACTAGGGCCCTGAAAGGGGATGACCTTAAACCTAGATATCGGTTCGCAGAACGGGAAGGATGGGTGGGTCGGTAAGGAATCTATCACTAACTAATGTCTCTTACAGATATATCGTTACACAAGTAGTAACTTGTGCATCTGAAAGAGACAAGTTAGTGATAGATTCCTTACCTTAGAATAGATACCCCAGCAATACCAATCCCGGTGGTGGGTCTGCGAACCAATAATCACACCAGAAAGTCCTGGAGGACGGAACGGCCAAAGAAGCCATCCCTCTGGACTTGACTGTCCAGGCAGTAGTGTCTTGCAAATGTGTGCAGCGAGGCCCATGTAGCTGCCTGGCAAATGTCCTGCAAGGGCACTCCCCGGCCCAGGGCAGTTGTAGTCGTTGTGGCCCGATTGGAATGAGCCCTCAATCCAACAGGGTGCTCCTTCTTAGCCAAGGAGTATCATGCCTGGATACACAAGATGATCCACCGGGAGATGGTCCGCTTGTGCACCGCCTTTCCCTTCTTAGCGCCCACGTAACCAACAAAGAGTTGGTCATCCACCCGGAACTGGCGTGTGCGATCCAAGTAGTAAGAGAGCGCACGTTTTTGGTCCAGACGGTGGAGCCTCTCTTCCTCTTTCGAGGGATGCGGAGGCGGAAAGAAGGTGGGCAAAGCAATGGACTGCCCGATGTGGAAGGACGTGACAACCTTGGGCAGGAAACAAGGTCTTGTCCGCAACACAACCTTGTCCGGATGAACAGAGAGGAAAGGAGGTGTGGAAGAAAGAGCCTGGAGCTCACTCACCATGTCACAAATCTGTTTCACCTGCAGGCGTATACCAACTTTGTGGAGGGACGCCTGGCTGCCAGAATGACATTACAGACTTTGGGAGGCAAGTCAAATGGCCTCAACTGTCGCCGCTCAATCTAGAAAGCTTGTAGGTGGAGACTGGACAGGTTCGGGTGGAGGACCGTCCCCTGCTGCTGCGACAGAAGGTCCTCCCGAAGAGGCAGACGAATCGGGGGATCTACTGACATGCTGAGTAGCTTGGGATACCAGTATCTTCGTGCCCAGTCCGGAGCCACAAGGATAACCTGGGCCCGGTCGCGCCTGATCTTCTTCAGCACTCTGGGCAGAAGTGGTATAGGCGGAAAGGCGTACAATAGACCGCAACTCCACTCGCGACGAAAAGCGGAACTGATGACATTGCGCGTTCTCTTCGGTGGCGAATAGATCCAACCAAGGCTCTCCCCACTGCTGAAAGAGGCCTTGCACCACGTCCGAGCTCAGACGCCATTCGTGATCCATCATGCACCGATGGCTGAGTTCGTCCGCCCTGGCATTCAGAGTACCTGCCAGGTGTTGAACCACCAGGGTCACGCCCTGACGTTCCAGCCACTGCCAGAGGCGCAGAGCCTCCTGGCATAGGGTCCATGACCCCACCCCGCCCTGTTTGTTGCAGTACCACAAGGCGGTGGTGTTGTCCGTGAACACCTGCACTACACTCCCCCGGACAGAGGGGAGGAATGCCTTCAGTGCAAGACGAATCGCCCGCAGCTCCAGAAGGTTGATATGGAGCTGGGACTCCGCCGGAGACCAGAGGCCTCTGATCTCCGCCTCTCCCATATGGACTCCCCAGCCCAGGAGGGATGCGTCCGTTACAACCACGTGCTCTGGGTGGGGTAGGGAGAGGGATCTGCCACTGACCCAATCGCGGTCCGTGAGCCACCACTGCAACTGTCTTGCAGTGCCCTCCGAGATCAAGACGTGATAGGACAAGTTGCCCTGATGCTGGGCCCACTGAAACTTCAGGTCCCACTGCAGAGCCCGCATCCGCCACCGGGCGTGATGCACCAGAAGGATGCAGAAGGCCATTAGCCCCAGAAGCCGCAGCGTCAACCTGACCGAGACTCGAGATAAAGGCTGAAAGATCGGAATCAGAGCCTGAATATCCCGAACCCGCTGTTCGGGAGGATAAACCCGAAACTGCGCCGAGTCTAGAACCGCTCCGATGAAGAGGAGCTTCTGAGAGGGACACAGGTGCGACTTCGGCACATTGATGGAGAACCCCAGCAAGTGCAGGAGGTTGGCTGTAGTCTGGAGGTGGCTGACGACTGTCTGGGGCGAGCCCGCCTTCAACAACCAGTCGTCGAGGTAGGGCAAGACTGACACCCCTAACCTGCGCAGATGAGCTGCGACCACCGCCATCACCTTCGTGAACACCCGTGGGGCGCTGGTAAGTCTGAAGGGGAGCACGGTAAACTGAAAGTGCTCGTGGCCTACCGTGAACCACAGGTAACGCTGGTGGGCCGGCAGGACGGGGATGTGAAAATAAGCGTCCTGCAAGTCCAACGCTACCATCCAGTCTCCGGGGTCCAGGGCAGCTAAGACCCGAGCCAAAGTCAGCATCTTGAACTTCTCCTTCCGGAGGAAGCCGTTGACGTTCCGTAGGTCCAAGATAGGGCGTAGGCCCCCTTTGCCCTTCTTGGCTACCAGAAAGTAGTGGGAATAACAACCACACCCTACTTCTGGCCCAGGAATGCACTCGATAGCCCCCTTGGCCAAGAGGGCCGTGACTTCCTCTTGCAGAAGTTGCAAGTGATCCCCCGACACGCGGTGGAATTGCGGTGGCATGGCTGGAGGGGTTGCCTCGAAGGGGAGGGAGTAGCCCCTTCGGACGATTTGCAGCACCCACCTGTCCGACGTGACAGTGCGCCAGTGGAAGTAGTGATGGTGAACCCTGCCCCCCACTGGCGTCACATGGGCCTGAAAACTCGGACTAGGAAGATTTGGAGGCAGGTGCTGCGGAGGGGGGTGTGGACTGGCCTCGCCGTTGTCCCCGACCGCCGCCACGGTGGTTTACACGGCCGCCACCGCGCTATTGGACATTCTGCGGTGCATGGCTGGCAGAACGTGTGGGGACACGCCTTCCGAGGCCACAAAAGGAGCGAAAGGCACCCGATTGCTGGCGCGTGGCCGAGAGGCCTAAGGACTTGGTCGTAGCCCTGGAGTCCTTAAAGCGCTCCAGCGCATGGTCTGCCTTGTCGCCAAAGAGGCGACGCCATCGAATGGCATGTCCAGAAGAGTGGCCTGGACATCGGCCGAAAAGTTGGCGGACCTCAACCAGGCGTGGCGTCGAACCGCCACCGTCATTGCCATAGCCCTGCCCAGTGAGTCCGTGGTATCCAGCCCACACCGGATGGAATATCGCGCTGCATCTCGGCCCTCCACAAGGGCTTGGGCGAGTTTAGCCCGGACCTCCTCCGGGCATTGTGGCAGCACGTCCGCAACCGTGTCCCACAGGGTATGGGTGTAGCGGCCCAAGAGACACGCGGTATTGACAGAACGCAGTCCCAAACTCAGGGACGAGAACACTTTCTTCCCGAACTGTTCATATCTCTTGGATTCCCGATCGGGCGGAGCCGTCGGGATTGCGGTCTGGGAAGTGGAGGCCTGGATAACCAGGCTCTCGGGGGTGGGATGGGTGGACAAAAAGCAAGGGTCGCCCGGAGCCGGGCGGTAGCGTCTGGCCACGTTCCTATCCACAGGCGGACCTGTGGCGGGCTTGGACCAAGTGCCCACAAGAACGTCACACAAGGCCTCATTAAACGGCAGCAGAGGCTCACTGGAGCTTGCCTGCGGTTTAAGGACCTCAGTGAGGAGGTTAGTCCTCACGGCCGCGACGGGGAGCTCAAGGTTTAAGGCCTTGGCTGCCCTCGTCAACACTACGCTGTAAGCAACCCCCTCCTCCGTAGCCACGGTGGGAGGGGAGACAAATCCAGTGTCTGGCGAGGTGACAATACCACTGGCCTCCCCAAGCTCAAATGTCCAGTCCTCTGGAGACTGGCACTCCTGTGCCAGAGGGTCCTCAGACCCCTCTCAATCACCTTCGTCACCTGCCTCCTGTAAAACAGGGTCAACAGATGGGGCCTCTTCATGGATATAAAAATCTCCAAAGGCCGCCGGAAGCGGCGCCCAGCGGCGCCGCTCCGGCGCCAGAGTCGGACCGAAGGGAAGATTGGGGACGGAGTCCACAGTGGGCGCCGGGGGCGACACCCGCGGGGCCGGCACCGGTGAGGTTGTGAGGTCGACCGGCGACGACCCGGATGCGGAAGCGGATCCGGTGAGGTCCTGCCGAAGTCGCCGGCGGGGCTGGGGCCAAAGCACCTGACGGCGTCGGGGCCGAAGCACCCGACCCGCTAGGGCCTCCAGCCGGGACCGTTGGGCCCGGAGGCGCCACAGTGCCCGGTGGAAGAGGGAGTACCTCATGGCCATGAGATACCGCTCGATCTCCTCCGGCGACGCGCCGTGCCCAGGGACCCGAAGGTGTGGGGCAGGCCGCGACACTTGCGACTCCGTCGGAGCCGCATGGGTGGTGTCACCCGAACCCCCAGCTGTACGAGCGAGCGTGGGGGTGGGTCAGAGGATCGATGACGTCGCTCCAACCTCTCATGCCTCTTACCTGAGGACTTGGATCCTGACGACCGCTGTCCACTCCCGGAGCTGCGATGACTCCGACCCCGCGACCGGTCCCTCGACCTCCCGTGGGACCGGGACCTGGAATGGCGCGGGGCCGACTGCCGGAGCTCGAGTCGCTTGTGGGATCGCTCCCATCTAGCCTTAGACGTCAGGGCCCGGCAGTCGGAGCAGGTGCGGTCATCGTGGTCGAGGCCTAAACACTTCAGGCACCGGCGATGGAGGTCCGTAACCGACATCAGTCGGTCGCACTTCGGACAGGGTTTGAACCCGGGCATCCCTACCGGCACCGTAGGAGTCGAAGACTCGAGGAAAGAAATGATCAAAAAGATCAAAAAGTTTAGTCAAAAAGTGACTAGAGGTAGAGCTTCTCCGGATCTGCGCTAGCTGGCGTGGAAAAAAGAAGAACTGACGTCAGCGCGCATGGGCGGCGTCTAAGTACTCAGACGATGTCATTCCGGCGCTAACGACGCCGACGACGGACGCGGAGCCGCGGACGACGACTTCCGGCGCGCAGGGGTATTGCTACGCAAAATTTTCCAGATCCAGTATGACGCCTGGGGATATTCTAAGGTAAGGAATCTATCACTAACGTGTCTCTTTCAGATGTGGATCCATAGGAGTCGACAGCTGAGTTTGTCTGCCCTGGTGTTCAGAGAACCTGCCAGGTGTTGAACCACCAGGTACATGCCCTGATGTTCCAGCCAATCTCAGAGACGCAGAGCCTCTTGGCATAGTGTCCATGACCCCACCCACCCTGTTTGTTGCAGTACCACATGGTGGTGGTGTTGACGGTGAACACCTGCACTACACTTTCCCGGACAGAAGGAAGGAATGCCTTCAGTGCCAGTTGAATCACCCGAAGCTCCAACAGATTGATGTGGAGCTGGGACTCCGCCGAAGAAAGAGGCCTCTGATCTTCACCTCTCCCATGTGGCCGCACCATCCCAGAAGGGACGCATCCGTCACAACTGTATGCTCCCATTAAGGAAGGAAGAGGGATCTGCCATTGACCCAATCGCGATTCGTGAGCCACCACTGCAACTGCCGTGCAGTGCCCTCCGAGATCTGGACGTGATTGGACAGGTTGCCCGGATGTTGTGCCCACTGGAACTTCAGGTCCCACTGTAGAGCCCGCATATGCCATCTGGCATGATCCACAAGCAGGATGCAGGAGACCATCAAGCCCAGCAGTCGTAGGGTTATCCTAACCGAAACCCAGGACAGAGGCTGAAAGATCGGAATCATAGCCTGAATGTACCGGACTCGCCGTTCGGGAGGATAAACCCGAAACCGTGCTGATTCCAGAACCGCTCCGATGAAAATGAGCTTCTGCGAGGGAATGAGATGCGACTTCGGCACATTGATGGAGAACCCCAGCAAATGCAGGAGGTCGGCTGTTGTCTGGAAGTGGGAGACAACTGACTGGGGCGTGCCCACCTTCAACAACCGTCGTCAAGATAGGGGAAGACTGAAACCCCTGATCTGCGCAGATGAGCTGCGATCAACGCCATCACTTTCCTGAACACCCGAGGGGCGCTGTTAAGGCCAAAGGGGAGCACGGTGAACTGAAAATGCTCGTGGCCTACCGTGAATTGCAGGTATAGTCTGTTGGCAAGCAGGACGGGGACATGGAAATAGGAGTCCTGCAAGTCCAACGCCACCATCCAGTCTTTCGGGTCTAGGGCAGAAAAGACCTGAGGCCACGTGAGCATCTTGAACCTCTCCTTCCGGAGGAAGCGATTTACGTTCCGAAGGTCCAAGATAGGACACAGGCCCCCTTTGTCCTTCTTTGGGACCAGAAGTATTGGGACTAACAACCACGATCTACTTCTGGCGTCAGAACACACTCGATGGCCCCCTTGGCCAGGAGACTGCAACTTCCTGCTGGAAAAGCGTCAAGTGATCCCCCGACATGCAGTGGTACTGAGGTGGCATGGCTGGAGGGGTTGCCTCGAAGGGGAGGGAGAAGCCCCTTCGGACAATTTGCAGCACCCACTTGACCAATGTGATGTTGCACCAGTGGTGGAGATGATGGCGTATTCGTCCACCCACTGGCGTCTGATGGGCCTGAAAGGTCAGACTAGGAAGGCTTCAAAGTGGATGCTGCAGGGGTGGTAGTGGACTGACCCGCCCGCTGGCCACCTAAACCACCTTGACGGTTCCGACGGCGGCCACGTTGAGGTTATTGCTGCTGTGGCCAGTGGTTTTGCGAATGCTGTGGGGCGCCCCTTCCGTGGTCACGAAAGGAGCGAAAAGGAGAAGGCAGAGAAGGCAGAGCGGCCGACATGCCCAAGGACTTGGCAGTAGCCTGGGAGTCCTTGAAGCGCTCCAACCCACTGTCTGCCTTGTTGCCAAAAAAGCAAATGCCATCAAAGGGCATGTCCATCAATGTTTTCTGGACATCCCCTGAGAAGCCAGTTATCCTCAACCAGGCATGGGCCTCCTCCGGACAGTTTGGCAGCACCTGCGCAGCCGTGTCCCACAGAGAGTGGGTATGAGGGCCCAAGAGGCATGCAGTGTTCACCAACCGCAGCCCTAAGCTGGCAGATGAAACTGATCCAGCTTCTTGGATTTCCTATCTGGATGTGCGGCAGGGGACGCGCTCTGGAAAGCTGAGGCTTGGACCACCAAGCTCTCGGGGGTGGGATGTTGGGTGAGGAAGAAGGGGTCGCGGGAGTCAGGCGATTGCGTCGGGTCACGTTCCTATCCACAGGAGCCCCTGTGTTTGGCCTGGACCAGGTGCCCGAAAGAATGTCTGTCAGTGCTTCATTAAAGGGCAGCAAGGGCTCCGAAGAGGTAGCCGCCGGTTGGAGCACTTCTCTCAGGAGGTTAGTCCTGATGACCACCATAGGGAGTTCGAGGTGGAGAGTCTTGGCTGCCCTACGCAACACTACTGCGTAACTAGCTCCCTCCTCCGTAGCCACAGAAGGAGGAGACAGCATGCCAGGGTCAGGTGAGGTGTCAAGACCACTGGCCTCCCCCAAATCCTCTGCCCAGTCCTGATCATAAGCACAGTCCTGTGCTAGAGGGTCCTCAGACCCCTACCAACTGCAAACTTAGGGGTCTTAATGAGGATTCAGCCGTAGTCCTCTGCTCATCTACACCTTGTCTAAAGTACAAGGGTGTGAATAAAATAAACCAACAAACCAGATCACAAGATGTGAAGAACCAGTAACGTGAGTCCCCACTGGTGTAGGATTCCCATCAACAGTCTTGTAATGATCAATATTATCATTTGGTAGTCCTAATCGGGTATTGTGTCTCTAGATCATTGAGACCGGCATACCCCGATAACCAGATATGGGGTAGCGACCCACAATCACTCGGTACTACCACATGATGTTGATGTGATGGGGAGTGCAGTGTAGACAAAGAAAAAGTGGTGATCTTAAAAAAGGATATGGAGCTCAACCCAGAAACCTTTAATAATTGTTTGCCCCTTCCTTCCTAAAAACAAGAACAGTGTAATATCATCATCGCAGTCCAAACAAATAGCTGCGAGGAGACCAACATGTTTCAGCCACTCAGGGATGAGTCCTTCGGCTTTCGTCAGGGTCTCTGTTCTATAACAATACTACTGCATTAGTTGTGAATAAAGTGTGAAAAAAATATATATGTAAAAAACACACAAGTAAAAAACCAGTAAAGGATATGATTTTCCCTCAGCTGTTTCAACTCCTCTCTTCGGCACCTGGTCGTGTATGTACTGTATAGAGGGGACAAACGTGCAGGAAAAACACAATCTATACTGCTCTACCCCAGATACTTTTAAACTC
Organism: Lissotriton helveticus; assembly: GCF_964261635.1. Lineage (NCBI taxonomy): Eukaryota > Metazoa > Chordata > Amphibia > Caudata > Salamandridae > Lissotriton > Lissotriton helveticus. The sequence goes on from NC_136065.1 coordinate 1,394,410,149, forward strand.
CATGCAAATGAGCTTTCTAAACAGCTGATAGAGAGGCATTACCCCAAGCAATTGGTTCAACGCTCATACAAACGAGCAGCTAACAACCATCGGGCTGCTCTCTTGGAACCACGCACAGAGAAACTACCACTGGATCGCTTAACCCTAGTGAGCACCTTCAACACCAAATCAAACCTTGTCCAGAAAGTGATCAAAAAACACTGGAGAATTTTGAATAGCGGCGGAGAAAAGATCCCCTTTCCTCTATTTGCCTTCAAACGCTCAACCAACCTGAGGGACCGCCTGGTACATACACGACCCAAGACTACACCCAGGAGAGAGCTAGGGACATTATGGGATCTCCCGCCGGTAGTAGGGCATCATCCTTGCGGGGGGTGCTCCATTTGCCCTCTAACGACTAAAGGCACGAGTGTGGACATTGGTACTGATAAGCCTTGGGAGCTGCGGCAGTTTACTAACTGCAACAGCACCAACCTGATCTACCTCATCACGTGCACGTGTAACGAAAGATACGTGGGCAAGACCACGAGAAAGGTACGTGTGAGGATGCAGGAACACAAGAGCACTTTCCGTTGCAGGAAAGATGTCTCCAAACTCACGAAGCACTTTCTCACATGTAACCATGCCGAAACAGACTTTAAATGGCATGTTCTTGAGAAACCATACATTCCACCGCATGTAAGTGATGTGTCTAGATACCTTTTTGTTCGTGAACAGAAGTGGGTGTTCAAATTGGGGACACACATACGAGGGCTGAACGACGACATTCCATGGGTCTCCTTGTCCTGACTAACGCGATCTCTATAGATAGTGTGATGCGTGGCTTACACCTTACATCAGATGACAAGAGGATTTGTTTTTGCAAGACACATTATTTGGTGTCTGGCTATAGCGTCTTTAGCTCATGACCTATTGAATCTCCTAAGAGCACGTCGCCTACTGTGTGCTCCGGTTTGGGCACATTTGTTTCCATTGCCCCCATGACAGGACGACCTAGTTAGCGTTCTTTGTCACTTGGCATGATGAACCTGTCTTCTTTGGGATGCACCGACTTTAGATAGGGGTTCGCCATTTACGAATACCCTTCGTTTAATTCCAGCATTTACGTATTGGGTACTTTAGGAATCCATGTGGAGCGTGATGTATATTTCGCCACGTGCAATTTTTTGATTGAATGTTCCAACAGTAATTAGCTATTCTGTTTTAATGTTTTTGCACTTATGACGCTAACTGTGACGTCTCACGCCGTGCCCTTTAATACTAGAAAGGCGATAGTCTGTTCCTATTTTCACAGCCTTTAACAACCAAGTAAACTACACTCATCAATGTTATGATGTCATTGTGTAGTTCTATACTATTGGATGAACGAGCGAGTGATTATTTTCATATTTGTCCATACACCCAGCTTGGTAGTACTTTGTTTAGTGTGGATTGGCTTCTCAGTCGGTCTCAGGCGCTCAAGGAGATACTGCTCCAGGCCACGCAAGGAACAGTAATGTGGTAATTCTTCCGTGGTCGTGTAATGAACTACAATTACCCATGACGTGACGTCATTTTGTAGTCCTCTACCGGTCCGCTCTCGCGAGAAGACGCACTCGGGGCCGCGATCGAGTGCGGGCTCCGTGTAGTACAGATGTGTGATCATGTCCAGGAACCATCGCGGACATTGAAAACAAGGTAATTGGCAAGGGATCTATTACAATGACAATACAGAGTGCCGTGTGAGGAGGTGGCGATTCGGCCAGCCCCTCCCTCGCCGGTACCGATTGGTTGAGTGTTCCATAGCCTAATAGTGAAGTAGTCAGAGAGCACTGGGGACTGTGCCTCCCCTGACTCAGTCACGGCCAGGGACACCGACGGACAGGTATGATTACCTTCCTTGCTAGCATGTTATACTGGGCATGCCATTGTGCTAGCCTTATGCTATATATTGGGAATTGTGAAAACCCATTCTAACTCAGCCTGTAGCTTGCAGGGAGGTGGAGGGTAGGTGTGTTGTGAACCTACGGATAGGGGTTAAATCTACTCCATGTACAGAAAACCTTGCTTTGCGTAGGAATATACAGTACCAGAGTAGCTGCATGTTTGGTTGTTCGGTGTGTGTAGCTGACGCAGGCGGTTTCTGTTATTGTAGAGCGGGGTCTCATATATCCTGAGCCAGGTCCAGGAAGAGGTGAGGTCCACTCCCCGGACACACTGGGTGAGTACTTAAACTAGTATACACCTTTTTGAACAATATATTATGTTCTATGCAGACCAGGGTAATAGATTGTGTTTTTCCTGCACGTTTGTCCCCTCTATACAGTACATACACGACCAGGTGCCGAAGAGAGGAGTTGAAACAGCTGAGGGAAAATCATATCCTTTACTGGTTTTTTACTTGTGTGTTTTTTACATATATATTTTTTTCACACTTTATTCACAACTAATGCAGTAGTATTGTTATAGAACAGAGACCCTGACGAAAGCCGAAGGACTCATCCCTGAGTGGCTGAAACATGTTGGTCTCCTCGCAGCTATTTGTTTGGACTGCGATGATGATATTACACTGTTCTTGTTTTTAGGAAGGAAGGGGCAAACAATTATTAAAGGTTTCTGGGTTGAGCTCCCTATCCTTTTTTAAGATCACCACTTTTTCTTTGTCTACACTGCACTCCCCATCACATCAACATCATGTGGTAGTACCGAGTGATTGTGGGTCGCTACCCCATATCTGGTTATCGGGGTATGCCGGTCTCAATGATCTAGAGACACAATACCCGATTAGGACTACCAAATGATAATATTGATCATTACAAGACTGTTGATGGAAATCCTACTCCAGTGGGGACTCACGTTACTGGTTCTTCACATCTTGTGATCTGGTTTGTTGGTTTATTTTATTCACACCCTTGTACTTTAGACAAGGTGTAGATGAGCAGAGGACTACGGCTGAATCCTCATTAAGACCCCTAAGTTTGCAGTTGGTAGTTGATTCCTATGGGGGATAATACTTAGGCTTGGTCTATAAACATCCCTCTAGCCCTACATAAACTCGTGTTTTTCTATCCTCAGACCCCTCCCAAAAATACATGGTTAATGGATTCTGGTCAGTTCGGGCACACACATAAGGCTTGCTCCCAGGAGGGGGCGAGAGAGAGAGAGAGAGAGAGAGAGAGAGAGTATACTTGCCTTCTTGCTGTGTGGCTATCCAGCGATATATATGTATATATAAATATATATATATATATATCTTCCAAGTATGTTGGCCCCGGGGAGGGCTCTCGAGCGCTCTTAGGCGGTGCGTTTCAGGTGCAGCAGAGCCAAGCTGCCTCAAACATTGCTTCGTTCTCTGCGCGTACGCACTCCCAGCTTTGTAATCCTTCAAATAAGCAATAATCCAAATGCGGTTTCCAAAGGCATTTAATTTATTCGCAGCATTACCAGCAACACTGCTTTACGCGCTTCACGGCACACGCCGCTTGTTCACGAGGCTGAATTACCACAATTGTTCATAGGTGCAGTTTAAATCAATTGTGAACAGTGAAAAGGAACTCGTAAAACCGGAAGTGACACAGTGTATGACCACTCCCATCCACTCCCGCTAAGCATTGTGGTCTTTGTAGTCTATTATATTTCCTTTTTTACATCGAGTTCATTGTGTGATATTGTCCTCCAGTGGAGTTATGTTACTCAGTATAGAATTCTGGGGTCTATTGACTATATGTGTATGGGTAGTGTTGAACAATTAATTACAAAATTGATTTTAGGTCAAAACGATTTACCCTCTAGTGGGTAAGTATACATATCAGTCCCATTGTTGTTTTACCGAGTCTACCCTCTAGTGGGTTTTAGATAATTGGTATTGTACTACCCCTGGAATCGATGGTTGCCCGCCCCGAAACCAATTGTTAATTGAGGTACAATATTTCTTAGCGGTGCGTTATAGTGTAGGAAATATTGTGCAAAAATAAGGGGAATTTAAAGTGAGGGAAATTTATTGAGGATAGTGTGATAAAATACAGGAAGTTCAGCATTACGTAAATAGAGATCGATGGAATTTACAGTATTTACAATGAGGTAACGTAATGATTACAGATGGTAATGTAACTCTTCATCCTGGTTCAGGCCATGTGTAGTGAGAGTTCTGAAATTTAAGATATGTTTCGACTCTTTCTGGCTCAAAGTCCTTTCATGATCACCCCCACGGGGGTGAGGTGCCACAGTCTCTACAGCATAAAATGTTAGTTCTTTCCAGTTGCTGGCATGTTCCTTCTCCATATGTCTTGCCACAGCATTGCTCCGATCACAGTTTATCGTTGCCCTGACATGTTCAAGAATGCGTTTTTTTAGTTCATTTTTGGTGCTCCCTATATATTTGAGTGTACACGGACACTCTATGGCAGTGTTTCCCAAACTGGGGTCCGTGGACCCCCAGGGGTCCGTGACACATGCCCAGGGGGTCCCCAGGCAGCAGTTTCAAAAGAACTGCCAAGTTCTTTGTAGAATTAGCAGTTTTGGAGCAACAATAAAAGTGTCAAGATAACACCAGTGATTAATGTACCTGCTGCAGAGAGATGAGAGTTTTGTCCTGAGGCAGGTTTCATTCATCTAATGTAGCACAGAGGGTTAATATGCCTGCTGCAATGAACGCTACCATGCATTTTAAAAAACAGTATTTTATGTGCATGGCTACTGTTTTAATCACAGAGATTCTTTTGTTACTCTGCAGCTCATGAGAGACAATCTTAATCTAGCACAGTGACCTATAAATGTCACCAAAGAGCTGCTTACACACTGCATGGCACAAGTTAGTAACTTATGTTTTTTCCAGCCTTTCCTTATCCTGATGCTGCTAAAGGGGTTTATTTGGGTGGAAATACATTTTTATTGTTAAAGTCAATGCTAACCACTGTGTTATGTTCTGAATCCTGAATTTGTGCTTTTCCAGACAAGCACTCTTTAACAATGTCTACCAGCATGCATTGCATGTGAATCCTACACCTTGTAGTCCCCTATGCCTTATGTATAATTGTCTCTACACTGATTTACACATATGAATCATTGTCTTTATATGTGTGTGATGTAAAGTGCTCTGACATCCTACAATGGAATGAGAGATGCTATAAAACAAATGAAATAAATGTGACAGTTGTGCTATAGAGAAACAAGAGGCACTGTTGAAGGGTGACAATAAGGGAATCATTGAAGAACCCGAACAAAGATAGTTGTATCCTGGTGCATATTAAGGTCATCATTTACTATTCTTTAAAAGCGAATACAATTCAATATATAATGATAAATGTGTTGTAGAATGCACCATTGATTCATAACTTTTCTTGGGGGGGGGGGCACTCACTGCACTTAGTGTGCACTGTATGGGGACTGGTCTGAAAACACTTGCCTTGTCTACTTTGGGTTTCCACTCTGGCCCTGGCAGGAGCCTTGTACTGTGAAATAAAATGAACTATTTAAAAGTTAATCACAGAGATGCAGCACCAACCTTCCCATTACATTTTGCCGTTTTTTGCAAACTCTTTCAATATAAAATACTAAAATCCTTAGTAGTTAGAGCATTTGTTTTTGTGTGCACGTGTGTTTATTTTTTTCGAATTTCTGTTTTAATGTTTGAAATTTAAATCATACAAATTGCTTGGGGGTCCCCAGCTTCCAGTGGTGAGTCAGTGGGGGTCCTCAGGAGTCAAAAGTTTGGGACCCACTGCTCTATGGCATAGATCGCAAACTGGCTCTTACAATTTATCAATTGTTGGATCTTCCAAATTTTTTTGTTGGCCATCACCATTACTTTTTTCTGGAGAGCAATTTGACAAACTTTACATTCTGTACATTTGAAAAAACCTTTGGGTTTTAACCAGTTGTTCGATTTTTTAGGGGCCTGAAAGTGACTGTGGACTAGTTTGTCCCGAAGATTTTGTGCTCTTCTATAAGTGACATTGGGATGATCACCAACGATTTTTGCAACTGTGCTGTCCATTTGTAAAATATGCCAGTTCTTTCTCAGAATATGCATGATTTGTTTATTTCCTGTGGAATAGGTAGTTATGAGTCTTATGGAGTTTTCTTCCTCTGATTTTTTACTTTTTTCTTTTAGGAGTTCCGGTCTGTTTTTCTCCTCTGTTCTCTGTAAGGCTGTTACAATTGTTCCATGATTGTAGTTTCTCCTGTAGAATCTTGAAGCAGCTTGTTTTTGATGTTTCTCCCACTCTTTGTTCTCCGAACATATTCTTTTGATCCGGAGGAATTCCCCATATGGGATATTTTTGATGAGGCTGGGCTGATGAAAACTTTGTGCATGCAGCACTGAATTCGTTGCTGTTGTTTTTCGATGTAAGGTTGTTTGAATTTCGTTATTCGCAACATAGATTTCCGTATCTAAAAAGACCCCTTTTGTATCACTGATATCATATGTGAAATTGAGTTTGAAATCCGAGCTGTTTAGGATTTTAAAATATTCCTCAAATTCTTCCTCACTGCCGTCCCAGACCAATAATAAGTCGTTGATGTAACGAAGCCAAGTTACAGTCTTATTTTGAAATCTCTCATTGTCACTGTTCCATGCCCAGTCTTGTTCCCACAGTCCCATTGTTAAACAGGCATACGATGGACTGAATGAAAACCCCATCGCCGTCCCTTTTGTTTGCTTATAAATTTGGTCATTGAACAAAAAGGCATTTTGCTCTAGGCACATCTTTATCATTTCCAATAGCATTTTGTTATGATTGGTGTACTGTATATTTCTTTCAGCTAGGAAATGTCCACATGCTTTCAATCCGATGTCATTTTGGATGTTTGAATACAATGACACCACATCCATGGTAATCAGTTTGTAGGTTGGTTGCCAGGGAATCACTTGAAGGTGCCTGAGTAGATCGCCTGTATCTTGAAGGTATGATGTTAAACTTTTTACATAAGGTAGTAGAAACAAATCAAGATAGTTTGCCATGGGTTCAAATAAGGACTCCTTGGCCGAGATTATTGGCCTCCCTGGTGGTTTCATGGGATTCTTATGTATTTTTGGAAGAAAATATATAGTGGCCATTTTGGGAAATCTGTCTTTAGATATTTAATCTCATCCTCACTCAAAAGGTTTTGTTTGAGCCACACATCAGGTTTAATATCCAATTCCTCCTTCCATTTTACTGTGGGATTACTTGACAGTTTAGCATAGTATTCTTTGTTTTTCAATTGTGAATATGCTTCTCACATATAGGCCTCTTTCTCCAGGATGACTACGTTGCCCCTCTTGTCTGCCATTTTTATTTCAATACTTTGATCTTTTTGTAAATTGTTCAGAGCTTGGTATTCATTGATTGAAAGGTTATTTTGAATTTTCGAATTTGGTAATTTGTAAAGATCTTTAATTACACATTCGTGGATGGTGTCAATTTTGTTACCTGGTGGTAACTGCAGATAGAACTTGGAAGTTGATCTCATTTTGCTGCATCCTGCTCCCAATTGTTTGGAGTGCATTTCAATGGATCCCATCGCCGTTTCGGGGTCTCTGTCTAGTTCCATTAGAGTAATGAAACTTTCCGCATCTCTAGCTTGAAGCGTCATTGTTGCCTGAGGAATTGCTGTCCGATATTTTGCCATATTTGAATTTTCTGTGAACAATTTTGCTACTTTCATTTTTCTTATATATTTATATAAGTCTATTCTCGTCTCTGCGAGGTCTATTCGGTTTGTTGGACAGAATCTTAGACCCCGTTTTTGAATGTTAATTTCCAATTCTGAAAGTGTCTTTTTGGAGAAGTTAATGATTTCTAGTTCTTTATCTTCACTCTCCTGTTCCAATTAATGTTACAAAGCTGGTTCAAGTTGCGGGGTAATTATTCAGTATTGGGCTTCAGGATATGATTCCCCGAGTTCTTTGACCCGTACCTCTTTCTGAATCCCCACTGAAAGAAACCAATCGACTTTGCTCGATGATTGTAGCAATAATGTTTCAAAAAGAACATAAGCAGGCTTACCCTACGTTGATACTCTGAGGTTGACGTCCCCCACGGTCCGTTTTTCCCGTTTCTCTTCGCAGGTCCGCTTTTGCTTGTAATAATCCTTTTTGATATAACTGTCGGCGTTCGCGCGAGCCCAAAGTAAACTTCCAAGTATGTTGGCCCCGGGGAGGGCTCTCGTGCGCTCTTAGGCGGTGCGTTTCAGGTGCAGCAGAGGCAAGCTGCCTCAAACATTGCTTCGTTCTCTGCGTATGCAGAGTCTTTTTCCAGCGCACTCCCAGCTTTGTAATCCTTCAAATAAGCAATAATCCAAATGCGGTTTCCAAAGGCATTTAATTTATTTGCAGCATTCCCAGCAACACTGCTCTACGCGTTTCACGGCACACGCCGCTTGTTCACGAGGCTGAATTACTACAATTGTTCGTAGGTGCAGTTTAAATAAATTGTGAACAGTGAAAAGGAACTCGTAAAACCGGAAGTGACACAGTGTATGACCACGCCCATCCACTCCCGCTAAGCATTGTGGTCTTTGTAGTCTATTATATTTCCTTTTTTACATCGAGTTCATGAGATAAAACTAGCCTTACAGCAAAAAAATTGGGAAAAGATGGGACCATCCCCAAGTCCAATGAGAGGCAGAGGAAGAGTTGCTAAATCAAAAGTGCTGAAAAATGTGGCTGCCCCTAACCTGTCAGTGAGTTCATCAGCCCTTGGAATGGCGTGGTCATCTGTCTTAGTGACAATATTGAGACCTCTATAGTACACAATCACCCATAACTCCAGCATCCCGCTGAGTTCAGCTCTGATTTTCTTTGACTTGATCAGGCTGCCTGTAAATTTTGTCTTTGAACAGTAGGTTGTCCCTAGTGTCCACATAATGTGTACAACAGGTTGTCTGGTCATGAGCCAATGAAAAGAGCTCAAGATACTGCCCAGGACTTGCCTGCAATCATTTTGCTATTGGGCAGTCAGGGTGCCTGAAAAGACAACTCCCTCAGCAGACCCATTTTTAGGGTAACTGGAAAGGAGGTCAGGGAGAAGTTCACTCTTTTCCTCCTGATCCACATAAGTGACAATCAACATGGTCACTGTCATGAAAAGGTTTCAGGCGCTTGGCATGGACAACCGTGTGAGGGCTCCTGCAACTGCCTAGGTCAACTAAGTAGGTGAGCTCCCCTTTTCTCTAAGATAGGGCAGGGACCACTCCATTTGTCCTATATGGCCCTAGGTTCTACTGGCCCCAAAACCCATTCATTCTGCCCGGCCTGAAACTCCATTAGTACACCCTTTTGGTCAAACCATTGCTTCTGTAACTCATGACTTGCCTCAAGGCTTTTGTTTGCTTTCTACATATACTCAGCCCTACTGGAACGAAGGCCCATCACATAATCCACAATTTTAAGTTTGGCCTTTTTGAGAGGCTTCTCCCAGTCTTCCCTCACAAGACTCAGTGGTCCCCTAACAGGTTTGTCAAACAGAAGCTCAAAGGGACTAAAGCCCACCCTTTCTGTGGCACTTCTCTGTAGGTAACAAGCAGGCATGGCAAAAGGAAATTCCATCTCCTTCTGAGTTTGCCAGGAAGCTCCATGATCATACCTTTCATGTTCTTGTTGAATCTCTCAACCAGACCATTGATTTGTGGGTGATGTAGGGTGGTGAACTTATACGCCACTTCACATTCATTCCACGTTGCTTAGAGGTAAACAGACATGAAGTTACTACCTGTCTGAAACCACCTCCTCAGGTAAACTAACTAACGTAAAAGTACTCAAGAGGGCTCTGGCAACTGCAGGGGCAGAGACAGTACTAAGGGGAATTGCCAGAGCATTATCCACTTCCACCAGTATAAATCTATTTCCTGATGCAGTTTGAGGGCCAAGAGGACCAACAATGACAATCCTTACCCTTTCAAAGGGGACCCCAACCACTGGTAGTAAGAATAAGAGGGCATTTGGTTTGTTATGTGTATTGCCACTGATTGACAGGTAACACAGGAGGTGCAAAACACCTTCACTTTCTGAGACATACCTGACCAGTAGAAGTGGGTGACTAACCTACTCTACGTTTTAGTCTGGCCAAGTTGCCCAGTTAGGACGGTATCATCTGCTAAGGTGAGTAAGAACTACCTGTACTGCTGAAGCACTACCAATTTCCTAGTAGCACCTGGGCTGGGGTCTCTAGCATCAGTATAAAGGAGTCCCTCCTCTTATTAGGTCCTATGGGAGCCACTGACATCTCATTTTTCCTGGTCAGGAGCTTGTTGTCTCAGGGTCACAAGAGTTGGACAGATCCTCTGTCCCTGTCAAAGATCATCCCTAGAGACTCCCCCTAAGCCTAGGAAGTCTGATGTGTAAGGCCCAAGCTCCTGCAGCTTAGTTCCCTCAAGGGCTGATAAGTCTTCTCCCTGAGGAGAGGAGACCTGAGCTTGTGTCTCACTAGAAGCTGGTTTCCAAGCCTTCTTTCCTTTTCTCTTGGTGGATTGGGCCATTAATCCAGTCTAGAATACCTCTTTTTCACCCTGGGCTTTAGTTGGCCCTCTAGTTTTCCACACGCCCATTCAAGTATTCCTAGCATGATTGCATGGGTTCTCATCTCTTCCTCAGTCCATTCTGATGTCTCCAGATCATTACCTAGCAGAAATTATACTGGAATTGCAGAGGATACGTCCACCTTCTTTAGACCAGTCATCCCTTCCCATTCTAAGGTCACTATAGCAATGGGATGAATCTTGGTAATGTAATCAGCATTGATAACTAGATACGTTTATCCAGGTATGTATTGCTCTGGGGATAATGTAAGAAAGTGCCCCTTTTTGTCATGATCAACATCACTTTTTGCCAATGTACTAATGTTTTTCGACTGATGTGCACTGGGTCCCTGCTAAACAGGCCACAGTGCCAGTGCTTTTTCCCTTAAAATCAAGGTAAACAGGTCTAATTGTGTTACGATTGATACACACTTTAGCACCCCTGTAAGTCCCTAGAAAATGGTACTCCTGGTACCTAGAGCATGGGTACTAAAGAGGGCTCCTAAGGGCTGCAGCACGGATTATGTAACCCAATACCAAGTGCATGCAGACTGCCTTTGCAGGCTGCGTTACATGGTGCAAACCATGTGCGAAAAAATAACATGGCACACTCACTGTGTGCCATGATACAGTCACTTCATGCAATATATCTAGGTCGTCCCTACAGAAGGCCTTAGAGCCATAAGGCAGGGTGTATTATTTTAATGTGAGGACATATCTGCATGAGCAGATGTGTTCCGGTGATGTATAGTTCAATTACTAGATATTGCAAGTGAACAGGGAAGCCATCATAAGGCATATACTCGGCAGGGGTCATTAAGAGTGTACAACAGTAGGATCTTTCTGGAATAGATGTCACCACTTTTTGCTTGGTGTCAGTGTGCTTTTATGGTAGTTCACTGGAATCCTGCTAACCAGGATCCCAGCGGTGCTCTCTCCTCTAAATTTGATGGCAATTACTTAGTACACCCCACAACTGGCATACTGGGGTACGTACCACTGTCAGTCCCTGGTATATGGTACTGAGTTTCCCAGGGAATTGGTACACCAGGGGTCTCCCATGGGCTGCAGCATGTATTGTGCCACCCGTGGGAGTCCATGCAAACTGTGTCTGCAGACATGCTATCGCAATCTGCGTGAAATGGTGCATGCACCTTTCACTTTAGATATAAGGTTTTCCTTATATCCCAGTCACTGCCCTTTAAACCTATAAGTCACCTCTTAGGTGGGCAAGTCAGTCCAAGGGCAGGGTGCATGGTTACCAGTGTGTGGGCACCCCTTCAAACACAGACACCATTCTCTGGGCTTTGTAAGTGCAGGCAGCCATTTTAAGTTATATATTGGACACTGGCAAGTCGAGATGTCCAGCTACAGTAAACCTTGTCATGTTTGGTATCAAACATGGTATAATCATGCAACTACACCGATTCCAGTGTTAGTTGCATGATACCATCTACTAGGGGCTATTTATATGACCCCCAAATACCTACCAGTGTAGCTTTACAAGGTCTGCCTGCCAGTCCACTCTGCGGCCGACCCCAGACATTGTTCTGCCCCCTGCTGATGAGCCTAACTTGGGCAGCGAAGCTGAACAAAAGATTTCTTGCAAAGAAGAAGTGTGAACACCTCTCATTTAGAATCAGGTAGGGTGAGGGCGCTTCGGAGCACCACCAGATTGAATTAAAGAACAAGATAACTGTTGGAGAGTAAGGTCTGCTTTCCTATGGTCACCCCATTTTTTTTGCTTTTTGCTTCACTGGTTTTCGACTTAGATGTGGCTGTGGGCCTGCTAATCAGACCCACAGCCCTGCTGTTCTCTCTCTAAATTCACACCATGTACTTTAGGTACATCACCAATTGGGATTTGGGTCACTCTTGTGAGTCCCTGTACAGTGTACTATAGGTACCCAGGGCATAGGTGCACCCATGGCCCACCAGGGGCTGCAGCATATCTTTTGCCACCCCTGGCTGGCCATCCAAACTGACACAACTGCCTGATCACTCAGCTGGGGCAAGGTCGTGTAATCACCCCTTACTTAGATATAATATACCTATGTCTAACCTTATATCTAGACAAATATACACCTATAAGTCACTCCTATGGCAGGCCTTAACAATCCTGGAGGCAGAGTGCTTGGTTTTATGTGAGATGGTGCTCTAGCATGAGCTGAGCCTGTCTCCAGCTTTCGGAACCATGTCCTTATAGCTGTTCTAGGATATTGCCATACCATATACTCTTAAGTGCATTATGATCCTCGCGGTTAAATGCTAACTCTGGTTTGGCTTTATTAAAACATGTCGTGTAAGGTGTCATACGCTTTGGAATACTACCCCCTCGCCAGTTCTGGCGACTGGGGTAGCATTCCACCCTTCTAGAGGGAGAAGACATGTTGTTCCAACTAATCCCGGATAAAGTTAACCAGAGCCTCAGCATCACAAAATGGATGCTGCTGCCACAGATACAAGTCTGACCTTCTGCTGCTGAGAGTCCTTTCAGCCAGGGAGGCTTGGACAATAGGTTTTTCTGTCTTGGGAGGTGCTAGCACCACCCCAGACAGGCTATAGTGTATTGGGGCAGGGAGGGCTAAATGAAATGAGACACTGCCTGGGGCACACATAGTGTCCCATGCATAGTCCAGTTCAAACCGGTGCAGGGGCACTCCAGCCCAGCTCTGGTGCGAAACTGGACAAAGGGAAAGGGGTGTAACCACCCCCTTCCTGGGTCCCACTCATAGGAGGGACCTAGCAGGTAATCCAGCCCCTAAATTTGGTATATAGGTAGGAGCTGAGTCCCAAGACTTTAGATTTATCCTGACTGAAACTCTGATACGAAACTCTGGACCATCGACATCCTACTCGACGTAGAAGACTGAAGCATCTCCCTTGTGGTCAAGGAGTGACCACCCTGCACAAGCAGGCACCATCAAGCGATCAACGGTTTGCTTTGTCGATGCTCCTGCCGGAGTCCGAGCACAGAGCCTGACAAGACCTGGACTTCCAGACTTCCTTCAGCCCGATCCACAGCCACAGAAAAGCTGAGACCCGTGGAGGCGACGAGAGACGTGGGTCTGGCTATTTTGGAAAGCCAGCGAATTGCTTTCATTGCAACTTCTGAGGCAACCTCGAAGTTGTGCATTGGGGATTGAGAAGCCCCAGCCCCGAGCACCAACTGCACCGAAGATCAGCCCTCCACACTCCACGAGTTCTGCGTGGGGCCCTTCTGCATTTTCCTGCTCGACGCGTCTGTACGGTCACTTGCCCGTTGGCTATTGGCTTCTGTGATGACGAAACCTTTGATTTGAACCACTGGTCTGGTTGCTCCAGACTGGCCCTTGCTCCCCTGAAAAGGAGCAGCCCATCAGACCTTGCTGGTCTGATTAAGAAGCCATCTTCCTTTTCTGCGTGGATTGCCTTTGCCAAGGCTTGTTGACTCCAATCCGGAAGCCGACACTGCCGACAGCGAGATCCTTTGTGGGACAGTCCGTATCCAGTGCCTGGTTGTCGTCGACACCTCCTGGTCCACGTGGCTGCAGAGACAAGCTTCACGACATCACCTGATTGCTTCACGACATCGCCTGGTTCCTTCCTGGTTCCATCCTGGTCACTGGCTAGTGACCCAGACTCTGTCCCCTCTGCATTCAGTTACTCTTCATCCTCGATCCGCCCTTGGATCCACCCCAACACTTCTCTCCTGGTCGCCTGCAGCATCTTTCTCCAAGGCTCCATAGGAATCAGCGACGAAACCCGACACACTTTGACACCTATGCACCCGCTTCCTGTGAGTGAGGTAACGTGAGTATTTCGGTACTCCTGTGGGTATTGACTATCCTAGTGTCCTAGTCCATCCGGAAGTGTCGTAACAGAACTAGTTTCCATTTCTTTCGTTCCCATTCTAACTCTATGGTAACTTGCTTGCGTGTAAAGACACTGCACGCGCATCCTGTAGGCCTCCTGCTCTCTATCCATTGGTAGTACAGTGTAGCCCCAGCGATTCTCCAGGCCCTAGGCCTTTCCTTTGTTCGTGACGTGGTTCTTATACCACTATTTTAGTATATGGTTCGAAGTGCCCCTAGGGCATCACTGTATTTTGTGCAACTTATTGTATTTTAATTAAGTATCTTGTATTGTGCTGAACGTGAGAAGAAGCCGTGCAGTCTGGGACTTGTCTTCCAGTCCACAGTTTGCAGGTTGCAGAGAGCCAGCCCGCTCGTTGACGAGCGCAGAGCGAGGAGCAGAGTGAGGAGCAAGGTGTGCCGGAGGCTGCTGTGCTGCCCGAGACGGCAGAGGTCGGAGCCGGCTGTGCTGCAGGAGCCGAGGGGGCTTGCGTTCCGCGTCCTGCGTCCGGGCCGCGCACAGCTGCGCCCGACAGTTAGCCCGACAGTTAGCTTTCTCCCGGCAGCCTCGGCCCGTGCCAGGTTGGGCGGCGGCAGCGGCGAGTTGTTGGAGTCGCCCAGCGAGAGCTCGGTAAAGCAGCGGATTTGGCGGCAAAACTCAGGAAGCCAAGCAGAACCACAGAAATATTCCCCACCGCCAGCAACACCCCACCCCACATCACCTCGAACCGGGCTGCATCGTCAGGGCCACGGTGTGGAGAGAAGTAGGTGAGGCAGTTTCATCGTTGGGGGGGGGGGGCAGCTGACTGTGGCATATTGAAGCCGTGGCTCCCAGGGCCATAGAGAAACCACCTGGTGCCCCAAGAGCCGAACTCCAAGCCTCAAAGCACCGTTTTCCATTTGTTTAAATTGCAGCAAGCTCCCCCGAGACCCCTTAAGCGAGTTACACCCGCAGTGGTGAACAGGGTGGCAAGGGTGGGAGCTGGGGGTCGTGTCCTCCGTGAAGGAGAAGGGGAAGGAGGAAGGAGATACTGACATTGCCATTTTGGATCGTTGTGACGGGACCTTAGCTGTTGTCTCTATTTTTTTTTTTGGGCTACTGTCAACCCTTTGCCACTGTCAACCCTTTACCGCTTGCCGGACCCGCAGCGCATTGCCATCTGCGGGAGCTGTTACAGGGGCTGCATACCTGAGGAGGAACTATGTGGACTGTGTGGCGGCGGAGCAGGGCTGCGAGTGTTGAAGCAGGGACTCCATCTCCCAGGAGTCCCTGTGTGCCCAATTTCTTCCACCTGGGCCGCTCTCCCTGCTGGACACGCCCTCAGGATATTTCCCTCCCTATTTTAGCCGGCCACTAACCTCGCTGCGCGGGAGTGCGCCGGGCTAAGCCTGGGCAAAGGGTGGGCCCTTTGAGGCCCTCAGAGGCTGAAGTAGGCTGAGCTGTGCCCATTCTTTTTCAAATAATTTGATATTCTTAATTTATTCATGTTTTTTATTCTTTGTCCATCAGCAGTTTAAATTGTCCCTAATATTTAGAACCTTTATAGTATTTAGTGTTCTTTTGTGTTCTACTCTGGTCTCCGAAATGACGGCCAAAAAGTTAAGGTCAGGGAAAATATTAGTGGGAAGGTCGTGCTCTAAAACTAAATCGAATCCACTTCGAAATAAGGATAGCCATGCTACACAAGTAAAGGGCACCTGCCAGTTATTTAATCTTTGGGAAAGGGGAAAGAATAGAGCCACAAATGTGAGGTCTACGTCGGATGACGGGGCTGAAAAGAGCGCTGTTGTAAAATATCATATTACTATGATGAGGTTACACACTGAGGGTCTGATGGAACAAAATAACAAAAAAGAGGGAGCCACCCCATTAGTTGAAATTGTAGAAGGTGATCCTAATTTGGAGAATGGTGTGTCTCCCTCCCTGTTAACTTTAGGGGTTAAAGATAAAGAATCCCCTCTTCCCCTCCGAGCTCCGTCAGAAGCTAATTCAAAAGCAGTGGGGTCTATAGTATATGTCCCTCGTCTTAAGCCCAGCGAGTCTCCTTCTAAAAATGCGTTTAGCTCCTCTCCTCCGAGTGGAGTGCGATATAACGATTTAGTCTCTTCTGATCTAGATATGGATCTTTGTAGGAGATATATTGAGGAAGATTCTAGTAAGGTTTTTGATCCTATAAAAACCCCGGTAGTATCTGCCCCTCCTGGCCTCCAATTGTATAGCAGTACCCCCTCTAATAAATGCCATTTTATCATTTCCCAGTCAAATAGGCCCATGAGTCCTAATCTCAGCATAACAGGCATCGACGCTATTCATCCAATCAGGTTAGATAAACCCGTTTCTGACTCTCTTTCCTCCCTAGAACATTTACTCTCTTCTATTCTGCGATTATTGGAAAAATTTGTCGGGGGATCTGATTGTGTTCTGGAAACAGTAACTCAAATATTGCAGGTTTTATTGAGCAACCAACAGGAGAAGGTAACTAGTTCGAATTCAGAAGCAAGCCGTCAAGAACTTGTAGAGTTGAAAGATATTAAGAAGGTGAATGAGTCTCCTAATGCTTCTCAGATATCTTATGAAAGGGAAAATTCAGTCCCTTCATTGAGAGCCCCTACCACTAATTGTGCAGTAGATTTCGACCCAGTGGTAGAGGTTCTGAATGAAACCGTTTCAAGGGTAGATAAAGAATTTTTTCCGATCTTTAATATACAGAGGGGTGAGGGAGATAACGAGGTTTTAGAGTCAGAAGAAAATAGAAAAACGGGTAAATCAGGGAAAGCTAAAAAGAATGGGAGGAAAAAGAGGAAATTAATTAGAAGAATTGAAAAAAATAGGCGGAGAAAAATCCTCTTTGGAGATCATTTGGATTTGTCTTCTAAAAAAGAGCCTCAGCAGGCTTCTTCAATTGCATTACAGGGTGAGATTGAGGACGCAAAAGGAGTTTTGGTCACTTCAATCTCCTTAGAACAAAGGCCGATCCCCTCTCCAGCTAATCCCGCTATTTCCTTTAATAACCCCTTTCACTTATCCGGTGGTCGTAATATTGAAAAAGGGGGTTCTTTTAGTTCAGCCCCTCTGGGGAATGCGTTCAAATCAATTGACCCCCGCATTAATCGGTCTTAATCCCCTAGCTAGACCTTATCCTGATAAGGCGGAAGGAGAAGTGGTCTTTAGAACACTCCTAGAGATGCCCAAAGAGGAAAGTATTGACACTCTTATCCTAGATTTTTCCCCTTTATT
This sequence comes from Lissotriton helveticus, assembly GCF_964261635.1. Classification (NCBI taxonomy): domain Eukaryota; kingdom Metazoa; phylum Chordata; class Amphibia; order Caudata; family Salamandridae; genus Lissotriton; species Lissotriton helveticus. The sequence continues at coordinate 1,394,427,699 of NC_136065.1, forward strand.
TGATTCTGATTGCATCCTAAATAGATCGATGCTTCTTAAATGTTTTCAGGAATTCGCAAGTCTGAAATTATTACAATCTGCAGACATAGATTTAGTACGGATCCTGAAGACAGAGGCTGGAAGTCGCACAAGGGTAAAGTTTTACTCTAAATTAGTAGTAAACCTTATCCTTCAACGGTCGGAAGGTTTTCAGAGTAGAGGGATCGATGTCATAGCCTTTTGGGGGAATGTTTTTATCTGGTAGACCTTTTAAACCCTCTAAACCCTTAGGCCCCCCTTTCTCACTCCTGCAGGCAGCCTCTGGCAGCACAGAGTGGTCTAGCGGATTTGATGATTTGAAAATCTGTATATCAAAAGATTTCCGCCTTGTGTCTCATACTAACCCTCCTATGCCCACTCACCATGGTAATGCTGTCGATGAGAGTCTCAGGTGGAACTGGTTGCCCGGAGTTCTCTCGAGGAAATTGATAAATAAGTCCATGTCCTATTCTCATCTTTAGCAGCGACATATCAATACTATCTTGGAATGCTGCAGGGTTGAAGAATAGCCCTGAAAAAATCCAATACCTTCTTTCTTTAGAAGCCAGTGTGATTTGTCTTCAAGAGACGTGGTGTTCGGAGAAAATTTTGGTAGGAAAGGGCTATTTTGTACTGGAGGGTCGTGCTTCCCCCTCAAGGAGAGGTCATGCTAGTGGGGGTATAGCTTGTTTACTGTCTAACCAGATAAAATGGAATTTCTCTCATTATCTGGATTCTAGTAATCTATTTCAGGCAGTAACGTTGGTTAGTTCTGATAATGTTGAAGTTTCTAAACCCTTAGTTTTGATTAATGTCTATATCCCCCCCGATGCTTGCTCCAACCTAATTTAAAAAAAAGTCTTTGTCTATGTACAGAGTATTAGGGAGAAAACTCCTACTCCTCATATAATCCTGGTAGGGGACCTGAATTGCAAAATTTCTAATCTGAGTCTACGTCTGTTTCGAGATAAACATAAAGAAGAATCACAGCAGATTCCCCAAGCTCTCTTCCCTGAGAATATTAAAACGAATAAGAGAGGGAAGATACTTCTCGAAGAACTCTCTGAGATGGATGGGATCATTGTGAATGGAAGGTTCCCCTCCGATTCCCCTGCAAATTTTACCCATAAATCTAATAAGGGTGAATCCGTTTTAAATTATGTAATAGTGGAGAATTCTGCCTTTGCCCTACTGAAGGATCTCAGGGTTATTGAAACACTCTTTAGCGATCACAAGTCATTATCTATCTCTGTAAAAATAAATCCTCCCAAATCGGACCGTTGGTCGTTAGATAGTGATTTGGTGAGCTTCGTAGTCAAGTCCGGGAGATGCTATTGGAATGCAAAGGCCCTAAGAGGCTTGGAGAATATTCTTGATGTAGCAGTAAATGACCTTGCTAATTGGCAAGGTTTAGAAATCGTGCGTTTCTTAGACTTTATGAAGGTGGTGATTTCTGTCGCTAAAGACTCAAATAAGAAAAGACATACCATAATACCCTCAAGTTCCCTTCGACTCTTTAATATAGAAATAAATAAGTTAGTAAGGGAACAGTATTTGCGTAAATCGTCTGAAGGAGCGCGCAGAACAGCCCTACTAAAAAGAAGGAGGAGAAGACTACGGGCCAAATTACGAAGAGAGGGGGAGGATTCTATCTGGATAAAATTAAGAGAGGCCGCTATTAATGGACAAATGAAACGATTTTGGTCCCTCATAGGTGAGGGATGCGGGGCCAGAACAAGTCCGCTTCCAATCCCCATTGAAGAGCAAATTTGAGTGGACCATGTTTCAGTCCTTTATGCAAGTAATGGAATAGTGGTCCCCCGTGTAAGTTCTAGTGAGGACAGTCAGCCATTGGTCCCTCTCTCTGAAAAGGCTATTGAACTGGCTATTAGGGAAATGCGTTGTTCTGGGGGAATGGGACCGGATGAACTCCCCATTTCTGCTTTAAAGCTAAGTAGTGTAAAATGGAGCAAATTGCTTTGCCCGGTATTTAATCTTTGTATTTCGAGCAGAACGGTTCTCCCTTCCTGGAAGGGGAGTATCCTGGGTGACCGGCACTCCCCTCAAAACTATCGTCAAATTGCCCTTTTGGATGCAATTGGCAAAGTTTTTGCAAAATGTCTTTTGAAATTAATCAATGATTGGGTGTACCAGAGTAATATACTACCCCTAGAGCAGACGGGATTTCGTAAGAGCCATGGCACCTTGGATAATTTAACAGCCCTGCAAGTAATATCAGATAAATACATCAGGGTCAGAGGGGGGAGAGTCTACGCAGCCTTTATAGACTTCTCCACAGCTTTCGACAAAGTTGATCGTCCTTTGCTGTGGAGGAAACTATCGTCTTTAGGTATGCCAGCCCAGCTTTTAGACTTAGTTCAAGACCTCCACTCTGATACCTGGTGCAGAGTATTATTGGGAGGGGAGAGAGGCTTATCTCAAGCCATCCCATCGGCCAATGGACTCAAACAGGGCTGCTTATTGGCCCCATTATTTTTTTCCCTTTATGTTTGTGATCTTCCCCAGAGCTTATCTTTAAGTGAAGGCATTGCCCCGGTTCTGGGGGACAAACCAATTACATGCTTGATGTATGCAGACGATATATTATTATTGGACCTTACTCCAAAAGGTTTAAATAACCGTCTGCAGGCATTGCATGTATTTGCCGAGTCCCATCATCTGAAGATTAATATCTCAAAAAGCAAAGTAATGTGTATCATGGGAAGGATAAAAACGAAACTTGGGAATTTTAGTTGGTTTTTAGGTGGTCACTGGCTGGAAATGGTAAAATCTTATGTTTTTCTAGGGAAGATAGTATGTGGCAACTTGAGCGAAATGGCCCATATAGATAGTAATATCTGGAAGGCCATGACACAGGGTAAAGGCTTATGTGCTCTTTATAAAGCTACAGGCAAAAAACATTTTGTTTATTTGTTAGAGGCTTTTCGGGCAAAAATCCCGGCCTCTTTGCTTTATGGCATTGAACTTCTTGATTTGGGGCAATGGGGCTTATTGGACACTGTTGAGGGCAGACTATTGCGATACTTAACTACGGTCAACAACGCTTGTACCGTGGCATCCCTTAGGCTTGAATTTGGCATACGCAGCAGTTGGGTTCAGGGCTTGGCGGGAATAATACGATGGGTCTCTCGTCTGGTAAAGGGAAAACCGGCCACTTTAAGATTCCTCATCCAAAAAGAATTATTGGGTCCCCTAAAAGACTATTCCCTACTAGTCCTTGGAGCGGGGCAAGATGGCGGCCGTGTAGAACGGCTGTGAGTGATGGAGGTGGTGGAGATGAGCGTGTAACCCTGGTTTGATTGCGGATGCCGAAGGATACCATATCACGGCACAGACAACGCGGCAATACAGCATGGAAATTCATCTATAGTGTGTTTGTAATACAAACAGTACCTTGGACATTTTTCACGAGGCTGGTGGCTGCTGGCGAGAGGACGGCGGGGAGCATTGAGACCGGCTGATCAGCTGCTCAGGGAACGACTAATGTTCCTGCCCATCACCTGCTGCGGGCCCATTGGACGCCTGCTTCGAGAGCTAACGCGAGCGGTGAGAGTTGCAAGGGGCAAAGTCTATGTGGAGCGAAGAGGGCAGGTGATTTCCGCATCAGCAGCAGCGATGGGAGAAGTCTATGCGGAGGGGAGGAGCGCGGAGCCACTAAATCCGCGAAGCCAACGGGGAAGACAGGAGCTCCCGACATCAAGGAAAAGTTGCCGTATCCGTGCGGTAAATAGAATTAAAAGCCCAAAGGGAGCCATGGCGCCAAAACCAAATATGGCCTCAAAATCAGCCGCGAAGAGGAAAGCAGCTGTTGAAGCTGCAGCCGAGATTGAAGAAGGCGATAATCGTCAGGCGAGGCAGACACCGCCGGTAAGGAGACATCAACAGTCGAATAAAGCTAAGCCAGCAATTACCCCTATTATCGATATGTTAGCCAAAATGGGCAAAGAGAAAGACCTTAAAACTGGCGCAATGACTGTGGAGAAGGGGCGGGAGAAAACGGCTGCCGCTGGGGGTGGGGGGGGTTATACCCCCTTTTTTCTCCGAAACAAATGCAGAATCTCCTGGTAGCTCAGCGGGGGCTAACGTAAAAATGACCAATGGCCAAGACTCAAACAGGGAGGCTATAGAGGATCAGGAGGGGGCTGGAGGAAACTTAGAAGATGTAATTTCGAGTGTAAATGAGGCAATGGAACAGAAAGCTGCAGTAGCTCAAGAGGGCACCTTGGACAATATGGTGAATATGGTGAATATGGGGGACCACCCTGGTCAAAAAAAGCCAACTGATAAAGATAAGGACAACCCTCCAAGTGAATGCTTCTTCTCTGTCTCAGAAGGCGGTGAGTGGTCAGAGGATGACAGCTCAGTACAGGGAGGAAGTAATTTGGATACAGAAAGCGAGCCGGAATTTGGGCCTGACCCTCATATATCTTCAGCTAGACCACCTGCTGGGATTAAAATCCAGGAGCTTAGCTGGGACCACTCTTCAGACTCTCCCTTACTTGGTAGTCCACATGGGGAGGCAGCACAGATGTCCCTTTTAGAGGTGATACACAAGGAGATCCTGGCTCATAGAGAAGAGACTCGCCAGGACAGCCGTAAGGCACAGGCGGCTGTCAGAAAAATGCAAGGAGCAGTAAGGAAGCTGTCTAAAGTGTGTGTCAACCTAGGCGATCGAGTATCAAACTTAGAGGAAAGAGTGGTCTCGACGGAGGCTGAGTTGGCGGCTGCCATTACTAAGGTTTATGCCCAAAGTGCCCAGATAACGGACATACAATGGAAGCTGGAGGACTTGGAGAACCGGCAAAGGCGGAATAACCTTCGAGTCTTAGGGGTACAGGAGGGGGCGGAAGGGCTGGATGTAAGAGCTTTCATTATCAAACTCTTTGAGAAAGCCTTTGTGGATCTCCCTGGCTGGAACTGGGCTGACGAAATACAGCGAGCACATCGTACTCCGTTCAAACCAAAAAAACATACAAAGGAAACGGATAAGCCCAGAGCGATATTGATATTCTTGGGCAACTTTTTATTAAGACAAGCAATATCGGAAAAAGCAAGACCAGACGCAAGGAAAACAGTTGGGGAGATCTAATTTTTTGTCAGGCCAGACTTTTGCCATATAACAGTCGAGAGACGCTGGAGATTGAGGCAGTGGATTCTTCCTTTTCAAGCCAAAAACATGCAGGCATACCTGATCAATCCGGCGCAACTAAAAATAATTAATACTGGCAGAACATTGTATTTCACGTCAGAGGTGGAAGCTAAAGAATATCTGGACTCTCAAGGGGCTTGAGCACGAGCTTGATGAAATAATGTTGACTGGTATATTGATAACGCCCCGATAAGACGGACAACAGGTCAATAGGTTAAATACACTATTTCCCCTATCTCCTCAGTTTGGTATCACAGCTATATGAAGTGTGGTGTGTGGTTATCCTAAGGTATTTAGACACTAAGTAACGGTAGCTTATTATCCAGGGCCAGGTCTTTTGAATGGATTTGTGAAAAATGTCATCTCCACTGCCTCAATCGGCTCTCCATCACGTGCACAGACCAGGTCTGAGCGCCTTATTCGAGTGGGTGTGTGGGTGGTGGTGGGGGGGGTGGGGAGGATCGGAGGGGGGTGGGGGGGAGAATGGCGGGAAGGGAGGGGGTGGGTGGGGAGGGAGCAAAAATTGAAAAATGAGATGTTTCGGTATATGAAAGGTTTTTGTTTCAGTAAGAGAGCATTAGTCATTTTAGTTAATGTACCAAGATTCTGCCTGTTATACTATCAGGAAAGGCCAATATTAGATTATGGCACACATTAAAATCTGTTCCATCAATGTCGCTGGGTTAAATGATTGGAGGAAGCGTCAGAGAGTCGGTCACTTTGCGAGATATAAAAACTTGGATATTCTCTGCTTGCAAGAGACACATTTGCCCTGGGCTAGTAGAAATCTACTATATATCAGGGGGTATGAGACACTGGCCTGTTCTTCACAAACCTCAATGGTCAGGGGGGTGGCTATCCTAGCCAAACAAAATCTAGGTGGGGCAAAGAGAGTGAAGGCAGATAGCTCAGGAAGATGGGCAATAGTAGAACTGACCCTTGGTTATACTTTGTGTACAGTCTACGCCTCAAATTATGATGATCCGGAAGTCTTCGATATCCTAGAGGAAGAGCTGGTAGACTGGCCAACTCCTATTATAATGTGTGGGGATATGAATGTCTATGTGGATTGGAATAGGGAAGCCAGTTATACAGGATCTAAGCCAAAAGTGTTCAGGGCGCTTACCTCACTTATGAGATCGCATGGACTCGAGGATGTGTGGAATGTGAAACATCCGACTGAATCGGGTTTTACTTATTTTTCTTTCCCGCATCAAAAATACTCCAAACTGGACTATTTCCTTCTCTCATCTCATAACTTTGTAAAGTTAATATAACAAAATTGCCCAAATATATCTCTGACCACAATCCTCTGATTCTAGCATGTGTGGCAGATAATGTCAAAAGGCGACAAACGAACTGGTCATTTGAAAGAAAGCTTCTCGCTGATGATAGGTTTGTGAGACATATAAAGCAATGGACAAAGGAATTCTATGAGATGAACAGGTATAGTGCCTCCCGCAATACAGTCTGGGATACATTTAAGGCGTCTCTGAGGGGGGAGACAATAAATTGCTCAGCCAGATTGAGGAAGGAGGATAGGGAGAGGGTCGATACTCTGATCGGGAAACTGGGCTTAGCTGAAACACAACATGTCAAAGAGATAGGGCAACGGATCGATGGGCAGGCAAGTTTAGATAGAATGAGTGCTATCAAAGCGGATCTCCAGGGGCTTGTGACACAGAAGGAGTCCAGAGAATACCGGGTCTTCAAGGGCGAATCGGTACGAGACGGGGGAACAAGCAGGAAGAGTGTTAGCACTGCGTATCAGACAGGAGAGATCTAAAAATATGATTTCATGCATACAGGAAAATGGGATTGACTATACTGAACCGGAGGAGATTCTGAAAGTTTTTCAGACCTTCTACCAAAAATTATATGATGAAGGGGGTGGTGGGATAGCACAGACCCCAACTCTTTAAGATGATGGCCCAAAAGTAGATGAAAGGAGTAGGGAGATATTGGAATCTGACCTGACTTTAACGGAGGTAAAGACAGCGCTTCAGGAACTAGCGGCTCCAGGGGAACCTGACGGGATCCCCCTGGAGGTATATAAGTGTCTAGAGGAGGAAATCGTCCCAATTTTGCTGGATTTATTTAATGGTATAGTGTGCTCAGGGTTAATCCCTGAAACTTGGAAAGAGACAAACATCGTCATATTTCACAAAAAAGGAAAACCCAAAATAATCCAGGCTCTTATCGTCCGATCTCCCTTATCAATTCAGATACAAAATTATATTTTAAGGTCTGGGCGAAAAGGTTGGGAAGGATCATTGGCCGGCTGGTCTCCCCTTGGCAGCATGGGTTTGTGCCAGGTCGTGGCACCACAGATCATATAAGACGCGCTATAGCCCTGTTCGATGCCTATGCTGCCAGGGGTGAGGATATGGCCATGATCCTTCTAGATGCTGAGAAAGCATTCGACCGTGTGACATGGGAGTGCCAGTGGGGGATCTTGGTCGGAAGAGGGTTTGGGAAGAAGAGCCTGAAGGCAATTAAGGCTATGTATAGCTATCCGACTACAAGGGTTATGGTTATGGGTCAAAGCGCGGACAAAATAATAATTAAAAGGGGTACCCGACAAGGCTGCCCCTGCTCCCCGATACTATTTTCGCTGTATATAGATCCCTTGATCCAAAAACTTCTGACGTCTGAACAGATCATCCCGGTGAAACTTAATGGCTACACTACCAAAATCTGGCATACGCCGACGATCTGGCAATTATTATAACTGCCCCTCAACAAGCAATGGTGGAGATATGTCAACTGGCTAAGGATTTTGGTGCACAGTCAGGATATCGCTTGAATGAGGAAAAAACACAGATCATTTGCACAAACAATATCATTAAATCAGATCAAAGATATGTGGATTCAGCAGTATACCTGGGGATAAGGGTGAATGCCAATGTGAATAAGATCATTTCGGATAATTATCACCCATTGTTGGAGTCAATTGAGAAGGAGCTTAGGAGGATAGACGTGCTACATTTATCATTGATCGGTAGGGTAAATGTTATTAAAATGACTATGTTTCCTAAACTGCTTTACCTCTTCCGTGCCATACCATTGCTGTTGGAAGAGGGGACAATTAGGAAGATTGAAGGAACATTTATCCGATTCATTTGGCAGTATGGGAGAGTTAGAAGGTCGATGGCACGTTTGTCTTTACCACTCGAGAGGGGTGGCCTGGCAATGCCCAATTTCAGGCTTTATCACTGGACATGTTTGTTAGTTCAAATGAATATACTGTTTAAACACGATGTTGGAATAGCAGAACCTCCGCTTGATCTTCAAACAATCCCCACTATCTATGAGCTTTTAGTGGGTAGGAAGGCAGTGGGATTGCTGATGTGTGAGGTTGAAAGGAGATTTTATAAGAGATCCAGATATAAGATTGTGATGGGTGCATGGGGAACTTGGAAGCTGGTCGGGAAATACTTAAACATTCCAAAAGTTCATGCTAATACTGATATATGGAAATCTAACACTTTTGCCCATTTAGGCCAAAACAGCATTAGTCGATTTTGGAGGGAGCAGGGAATTAAGGGCCAGATGTAGGTGGCCAAATACCGGTCGGTAGTATTTTCGGCCGTTTCCGACCGGTATTGAGCGTTCGGTATGTAGGTGATAGGAAATAGGCCGAATCAGTAAATTTACCGATTGGTAAAATACAGATTATGAAAATTTACCGATCGGTAATGTTACCGATCGGTAAATTTACCGATCGGTATAGTTACCGATCGGTAAACTTTCCAATCGGTAAACTTACCGATCGGTATAGTTACCGATCGGTAAATTTACCGATTCGGTAAACTTACCGATCGGTATAGTTACCGATCGGTAAATTTACCGAATCGGTAAATAAGAATAGGTAAAATTGAACATTGAGATGTAGGGAGGCTCTGAAATACCGATTTTGCCTCAAAATCGGTACTTAAGAGTCGGTATTTACCATGAATTCAAATCAGATGGTAACCAGGTGCAGCCTATAAAAAAGGACCCAAAATGCAATTCAGTTTGCACAATGGCGGCATTTTATGTAATAGCAAGACGGCTACGGCTACGGGAGGAAGGAGAGAGGGAATGGCTTAGACATGAGCAGGTCTACAGGCAGAGGGTGACCCTGTTCATGCTCACAGAGGAAGAGATACTTCAAAGGTACAGGTTGGCTCCAGACACCATCTTGGAGCTCATCAGGAACCTCAAACCACTGTTGGAGCACCCCACCCCAAGGGCACATGCAATCCCAACACATGTACAGGTGCTGTGCAGCCTCCACCTGCTGGCGTCAGGGAGATACCAGAGCGTGGTTGCTGTGGCGGGAGGGGTGACCCAGAGCAGCATCTCAAGGTTTTTTCACAAATTCCTTGACGCCATGTTGCATAGGATGGAGCATTACATTTCTTTTCCATCTACCCATGCTGAACTTGTTCAAACAAAATCTGAGTTCTACCAGATGGCAAGATTTCCCCACATCATCGGATGCATTGAGGCACGCACATCCCCATTTGTCCCCCTGCTGCCACAGAATACATTTACCGCAATAGGAAGTCAAGCCACACCATCAACGTCCAGGTGATTTGCAATGCAAAGTACGTCATCACAGACCTTGTTGCAAAATTCCCAGGAAGTACCCACGACTCCTATATATTTCAGAACAGCGGCATCTATGCACGGCTGTCAGCAGGGGAATTTGGCGAAGGATACCTCCTAGGTAAGACAGAGTCAGCGACCCCTTCCACACCTATTGCAGTGAGAATGACAAGTATGCATGTGAGTAATGTATTCCAATTTCCCTTTTAGGAGACAGTGCATATGCCCTACGTTCATTTATCCTGACTCCCTACCTCAACCCCTCCACACCCAGCCAAAGGAGGTACAACCGGGCCCACAAAAGTACACGCAATGTGGTAGAACGGACCTTTGGCATCTGGAAGAGCAGATTTAGATGCCTTCACAAGAGTGGAGGCGCAAGGCAGTATACCCCCACCACCTGCTGTAAGATCATAGCTGCCTGTGCCATGTTGCACAACTTGGCTGTGAGGAAGGGTACAGAGTTCGAGTTGTCTGACTACTAGGATCATGACGACGACAATGCTGTGCCTGACAGACAACCTGCTGGAGTCACAACACCAAGTGATGGCAGGTACAGACGTGAGGAAATAACAAGCAACTATTTCTGAGTAAGTAATGAGACACAGACAGGTTGTGTATGGGACAAAAGTATTTATATGTAGCCACAAAGTTAAAGCACTTAAGTGCAACAAATTAAATTTAAGAAAGGTGGGGACAACATGTCCTGGGTTACATCACCCACTGGCAAAGTCATTTTCGCGCGCACTTCCCAGAGCCACTGGGATGTTCCCCACTGTCTTCCTCCTGGCCTGCAGGCTCAGCTGGGCGCCTGCTGCTCCTACGGGGCTGCACCACAGCGCTTCCCAAGCTACTGCGGCTACTGCTGTCCTCTCCCTCAGGCACATCCAGGGCAGGATTGTGTGCTGTTTGAGAAATCATCATTGCCTCTAGGGCACTGGTGATTCTGGCCATGCCCCTGGTGACCTCCGACGTGTTCTGGGTGAGGCTTTCCTGCATGTTATTGCCTCTACGGCATTTATTTTATTTTATTCATTTTACAGATTTATAGAGCGCATGGCTGCCCATAGGCGTCCCAGCGCTGAGAGACAAACCTAGAGAGGGATGTTTTATGGGAACAGCCATGTTTTGAGAGCTTTACGGAATGTAAGAAGATTAGATTGGGCTCTGAGGCTAAAGGGGAGCGAGTTCCAAAGTTTGCCGGCGTTGAGGGAGAACAGTCGGCCGCCTGAGCGGGCCTTTCTGATCCTGGGGATTGAGGCTAGGAAGCAGTTGGAGGAGCGAAGAGGTCTGGAGGTGATGTAAGGTGAGATGAGATTTTGGAGTATGGGAGGGGCTTTGCCGTGCATGATCTTGTGTGTCGTGCAGAGAGCTTTGAATTGAATTCTCTCTTGGATGGGAAGCCAATGGAGGGCCTTCAGTGATGGTTTGGCAGAGCAGCGACGATGGGTGCCTGTGAGCACGCGGGCTGCCGCATTCTGGGCCGTTTGGAGTTTTGCTAGAACTTTTTTGGGGGCCCCTAGGTATAGGGCATTGCCATAGTCCAAACGGGAAAGTACAAGGCCATGGATGAGGAGTTTGCGCGATTGAGTCGGAAGCAGGGGTAGTATTTTTCTTGCCGATCTTAATAGACCGTGACAGGTTCCAGCAACTTTCCGTGCTTGGGCTGAAAAATTAAGTTCTTCATCCAACCAGATGCCCAAGCTTTTTATTTCTGGTTTAGACGCAGGGGGGGGGCCCATAGCTGACGGCCATATGGAGATAGAGCTGTATAAAGATTGATTACCTAAAAACATAATCTCCGTTTTTTCGTTATTCAGCTTGAGGTGGGAGTTACTCATCCATTTTGTAATTTCGGTCAAGCAGGAGTGAAGGTTGGGAATGGAGAGGTCTTGCTGGCTGAGAGAGACCACAAGTTGAGTGTCGTCGGCATATGTCAGGAGTTTGATGCCGTATGGGACGACGACCTTCTCGAGGGGGGACATATAAACATTAAAAAGGGTTGGGCTCAAAGACGAGCCCTGAGGAACCCCACAGTTGATGGGTGTCGGTCTGGACGTGAAGGTGCCCTCTGTCACCTGAAAAAATCGGTTTTTGAGGAAGGATTCTAACCACGCCAAGGCCATTCCTGTGACTCCAAGGTGTTTGAGTCTTTGGATAAGGATAAGGTGATTGACGGTGTCGAAAGCGGCACTAAGATCCAGGAGGATCACTGCCACTGATCCTCCTGAGTCTATGATCTTCCTTGCCTCCTCGACTACCGCCAATATAGCTGTCTCGGTGCTCTGGCCTGGCCTGAATCCTGTTTGGGAGGGTTCCAGTAGTTTATTGGACTCAAGGTATTGGGAGAGATTTAGGTTGACGTGTTTCTCAGCTATTTTGCTGACACCTGGAAGTAAGGAAATTGGCCTGTAGTTGCCAAGTTCTAGTGGGTCGAGATGGGTTTTTTTGAGCAGTGCTCTCACCATGGCTTTTTTCCAGGTGGGGGGGACAATCCCTAGGGAGAGTGAGTCGTTAATGAGTTTTGTCAGTTTTGGTAGAATAGTGGGTCCGACTAATTTCAGGATATTCAATGGGGCGGGGTCAGAGGGGCTGCCACTTTTAATAGAGCTGAGTATGCGGAAAGTGATGTCGGTTGTGAGAGGAGTAAATACTGACAGCTGATAGCTGTGAGGGTTGACGTCAGAGGGGGGACTGAGGGCATTGAAGGGGGTAGAGGGGAGTAAATTGATGATATTAGTGATTTTGGAGTTAAAAAATTCTGCAAATTCGTTGCAGCGGGTGACTGAAGGTTCCACCAGAGGGGGAGGGTCTGGTGTTTTGAGCAATTTCTTCGCTATTTGGTAGGTTTCCCGGGCAGAGTTGTGGGACGCTTTAATTCTCTCCTCAAAGTAGTTGATTTGTGCAGCTTTGATTGCTTTTTTGTAATTGAGAAGAGTAGTTTTGTATTTAGTTTTAGTTGTATGGTCGAAATTTTTTCTCCAATCTCTTTCAGATCTTTTGCAGGCTTTTTTTAGCAGTCGCAATTCATCAGTGAACCAGGGAGAGGTGGGTTTATTCCGTGGATTACAAGAGATTTTTCGGGGGAGAGTTTTGTCTAGGGAGTTGGCAATCCATTCTGAGAATTCTGCATCAGCGCTGATGGGGTTGTCGTTGGATGCGGGTGGGGAGCTCTCTAGATGATAAGTCCAGGTTTCTACATTCAGTTTAGACCAAGATCTTGACGGTTTGCTGGGGGGAGCGGTAGTACGGGGAACGCGGGTGATCTGCCAGAATAAAGGAACAAGGTGATGGTCAGACCACGGGACTGGGATGGGATCACGTATAGTCAGGTCGTGAATGTTGGTGAATACTGGGTCTAACAGATGTCCCAGGATGTGAGTGGGTAAATGGCCCAGTAGTTTCAATTGAAGGGTTTCAAGGTCTGTTACCAAGTCGGCGGTCTGTTTGATTTCCTTTTTATCGAAATGGATGTTTAGATCACCCAGGATCAGGCATGAAGAGTTGGTTGCGGTCAGAGTGTACGAGTGTTCCGTTAGGGATTCGCAGAACTGACCTAATGGTCCTGGGGGGCGGTAAATAAGGAAGCCTGAAATGGATTGGCAGGGGGAGACCTGGATAGTATACATGACATTTTCGCAGTCAGCAAGGGGGCTGCCTTGGATACGGCATGGCAGCTGTTCTCTATGAATTATGGCAATGCCACCGCCTTTTCCTTTAGGTCGGTCTATGCGCTGAATGAGGAAGCCCTGGGGAAGGGAGTTGACAATGTCGGGATCTGAGTCCGGTCCCAGCCAAGTTTCCGTTAGGAAAAGCACTTCTAAGCTACGATTTTCCAATAGAAGGTGGATTTCTGTCGAGTGTTTAGGGAGAGATCTGCAGTTGATAAGGGCCATGCGTATCGGGATAGGGGGAGGCGATATGGGTACAGAGGGGTTACAGCTGTATGAACAGTGGGTGCATCGAGTGAGAGGGTGGTCAGCGGAAATGCCGTGTAGGCATGAGCTATGTACCTTTTTGTTAAGGCGTAGCAGGTCGTCTTTATTGTATCTCCGAGTAAGGGTACTGGCTTTAGTAGTGTGGCTCGGCTCCGCGCTCTGCCTAGCGCGGACGAGCGCAGACGAGCTTGCCTTAAGCGCGCCTTCGGCGCGCCATCGTCGCGCCCGCTGCGCTCGTCCGCTGCGCTGCCTGGCCTGACACATATTGTATAGGTGGTGTTGGGAGGGTGGGCGTGGCCAACAGGAGTGGGCGTGTCCCGTGGCTCCTCGAGGCAAGTGATGGCGTCTGGTGCTCGTTTTCTGCCCCTGAACAGCGTTTATGTCGACTGTTTGGGGAGTCCAGTAAGTGCTGGGGAGACGGATTACAAGTGGGTTTAAAAGCAATTCACAGTTTTAAAAAGCGATTTCACTAAGTGGCTCCCGGCTATTTTGCCTCAGGAGGTTCAGGTCTCAATGCGGTGCTTGTAGTCAGCGCTCGTATTTATACTTGGTGGAGGGGGGCGTGGCCAACAGGAGTGGGCGTGTCCCGTGGCTCCTCGAGGCAAGTGATGGCGTCTGGTGCTCGTTTTCTGCCCCTGAACAGCGTTTATGTCGACTGTTTGGGGAGTCCAGTAAGTGCTGGGGAGACGGATTACAAGTGGGTTTAAAAGCAATTCACAGTTTTAAAAAGCGATTTCACTAAGTGGCTCCCGGCTATTTTGCCTCAGGAGGTTCAGGTCTCAATGCGGTGCTTGTAGTCAGCGCTCGTATTTATACTTGGTGGAGGGGGGCGTGGCCAACAGGAGTGGGCGTGTCCCGTGGCTCCTCGAGGCAAGTGATGGCGTCTGGTGCTCGTTTTCTGCCCCTGAACAGCGTTTATGTCGACTGTTTGGGGAGTCCAGTAAGTGCTGGGGAGACGGATTACAAGTGCTGTGCTGTGCTGTGGCAGTGGCGAGGCGATTCATGGCCCTATTGGTTGCTCGGGCGTCCCTGCGCCTTGTGTGCTCTATGTTGTCCAGTTTTGTGCACAGCTGCGTAATTGCAGAAGTAATTCCTGCAGCTAGGTCTGCATTTGATTTTACAATGTCCCTGTTGCTTTGTGCAATGTCACTGATGCCCTTCCCCATTTCTCCTATTGTTTGGTTTAGGGCACAGAATTGGCGGTGGCAGGCCTGTATATATTTGCCCTGCATGCGCTGGATGCGCACCATGCTTCCCTCCAGCCCACGGAAGACAGTGCCATCTCCAAAGCCACCTGCACTGCTGGGCATGCGGCGATGTCTGCGCATGGTGTCAGATTCTGTGTTGGGCTGCAGTGCAGCATGAGGCATAGGTGCAGTGTCTTGAGCCTCAGCTTCTGCTGCCTCCATCATTGGCAGTAGGGCCACGAGTCGCCTCCTGGCTGGTGGGGTTGCAGGTGCAGCCTGTAACATTGATGGGGATGTCTCAGGAGAGAATTGCAATGCAGGGGATTGGGAAAGGTGTGGGGAGTGTGCAATCTCGGGGGTCTGGACTGTCTCCTCTTCCTGTGTGATGGCAGTTGTGTCCTCCTCATCCTGCGATGCATGGACATGGCTTGGCCCTGCCTCGTCACTCTCCTCCCTCGCTGCTGCAGTCCCTGCTGTCGGTGTGACTTGACTGGCTGATGGTGCCCCTAGGTGTAAATAAGCGTATGTCAACTGAGTGCTACTGTGTCACAGTAACTAAAATAAAATCTTTACACATTTTACTTTCATTAATCGCCATTACTTTCACTGCCTTGCTGATGTCTGTTCAGTTATACATGGTCTAATATTAGCTGACTACATTTCCCATAATGCATTGCTCCTGTATAGTGCTAGCAGTACTGGACTGGGGTTGGCCTGTGCACAAAGGGTTAAGGGATGCTACTTGGTATGGGGTGTTATGCTGCACATGCGTCTTACCTTTTGCTTTGGCTCTGGCTGAGCTGTCCACTTCTCCCAGTCCCACGACACTGTCTGGCTCGATGGTTGACGCCACCAACTCCTCCAGGTCAGTCAGGGGGGGTGCTGGGTTCCTGCCTCCACCGGTGAGACCAGCCTGTTTGTGCAGCTCTGCCATCTTTTTCTTTGTGAGGCTCCTGATGTCGTAGAACCTTTTCTTTAAATCTTCCAAGCTCCTGCTGGTGACTCCCACAGCATTCACCCTTTCAACAATGTGTAGCCAGAGCTTGCGTTTTGCAGACTCAGCTAGAGTGAGGGACTGCTTTCCAAATAGTTTTGTGTGGACTCTAACCACCTCCTCCACTAGTACCTGCAGCTCCATGTTGCTAAACTTTATTTTTCTCTTTCTGTCAGCCTTCTGGCTCTCTGTGCTGCTTGCCATTCTTTCAGTATTACACTCAAAACAAATCTCTCCCTGCTGCTCTGTCTCACTGCTCAGCTCTGCCTGCCTCCAGGACCTTCTAATGAGTTGCAGCTGCCTGGGCAGGCACTTCCTGGTAGGAAGGGGGAGGGTGGTTGCACCTGATTGGCTGTTGTGTTAAGTTTCACTTTTGTTTGCTGCACGTTTTTGAAAATACCGATCGGTATTCACCGATCGGTATTTACCGATCGGTATTTACCGATCGGTATTTCCAATGCATTCCTATGGGCCAAAAGGCCCATAGGAATGCATTGGAAATACCGATCGGTAAATGCCGATCGGTAAATACCGATCGGTATTTTCCGATCGTCCAATACCGACTTTTACCGAATCGGTAAAAAATACAGATTTTTTATCTACATATCATTTACCGATTTTTAAATACCGAATCGGTAAAATTCGGTATTTAAGAATCGGTAAAATGAAATTACCTACATCTGGCCCCAAGTGTCTAGGTGATGTTGTATTGGATGACGAGATTCTCGACTTTAACACATTGCAACATAAGTTTGGGCTCCCATCTAGCCAATGGTTACTATATGTACAACTGGCTCAAACAATTAGATCACTTAGGCCCAGGCTATCTCCTCTGGTGAGCTACTCAACAGTCGAATATCTGAAAAAAGGAGGAAGTAAAATTAAAATTTGTTACAGTAATCTGCTGCAGGAGCTAGAGGATGACATGGAAAAGATCGAAACCACTCTAGCTCAAAAACTAGGTGACCCAGATGTGGACCTAGATCTAGCCATAGTATTAAATAAAAAGATCTTTCGCTCCTCAAACCTAAGGGCTCAGCATTATAAGACCCTTTTTAACTTGTATTTTACTCCATCAAAACTGTTTGCCTGGGGAGTGAGAGATAATGATAGATGCCCTAGGTGTAATACGGGACCGGCAGATTTACTCCATATGTTTTATAACTGCCCGAGCTTGACACCAATTATTAAGGAGATACAGCTATTTTTGGAGGGGCTGCTAGAACAAAACATCGTTCTATCCCCTACGGTGGTCTTAGTGGGCATTGATGGGAAACTGAAGGCAGAAGGTGGTGCGGAAGCCCTTGTTTTTATCTCTGTGGCTATATTACGTCTATTAATTTCAGCTGGTTGGAAAGATTCTTATGCGCCTACCTTCCAACAATGGCTCTCAAGGCTCTTAGGAATGCATAACATTGAAGAGTGCCTATATGATTTTAAGGGGAAGAAAAAACGCGAATTAGGTAGGAATATATGGGCTCCAGTTAGAAAATGGAGGTAATCTAGACACTGAAGATACAAGATGAAAAGTGTACAAGACTGTTTGGTCCTTATGCATACTCGTGTTTTTTTTGTCTTTTTAATCATGCCTTATTACCCCTTTTAAGCATCCTGCTTTTACTACCTTTGTATCACTGATGAGGTGTCTATTTATTCTGATTATTTATCCTTATTGTATAATGACTGTTTAATGAATTGATATATGCAATGATTTATGTAATGACTTTCTTTTTTACCTTAAATACCTGAATCATCTCAATAAAAAAAAAAAATATTCCCTACTTATAAAGAACTTTAGAAGGGCCGTTGCACTACTTGAATTGGAAGAATCAACTCTTTTTTTGCTTTCCACACATCAGCTAAAGTCCACCCTAAAACTTGCAACTTGGAATTTAAGTTTTGGGAGGGATAGAGAATCCCTTATTTTAAAGAAAGGTGCTCTTTCTGTTATTAACTCTTGTTTATTTAAACGTATGCAACCTTATGCCTCCTGGAACCTACCTCATGGTTTACGGCGTTTTTGGTTCCTCTTGAGGCAGGATCTCCTCCCTTTGAATAAATTATTAGCTAGATGGTATGGTTCTTCCAAAAAGTGCAACTTGTGTAATAATTCGATTCAGGATACTACCCACGTTCTATTCGTATGCCCTGCTTTGATGGCTCACCGCCAAAAGTGGGTGAGACCAATTTGCTTAAAATTAAGTATTTTATCTGCCAATTCTTTAGTAGAAGCTATTCATAACCCCCCAAATGAAATGTTCTGTTATAGAATTTTTAATTTCTTTAAATGTTTCTTAGATTTATATTAATGGACATGAACCTTTTACTTGTTCTCTGAGTCAATAGAGTGTATTTTACAGATTTTATGTATTTGTACTTGGTGCTTTTTATGTCATGTTTTATGTGGATCTCAATCGAGTTCCATATCATATATCAATAAAAATCGAATTTTAATGTGCTGGTACCTCTGACCTCATAAAGAGTTCAGAGGATTGTGTTAAAAATAAATACATATATATTTTTATATACAACCTGTGTGGTGTCCTTTCACTTGGTATTAAAGGGGTTACATATGGTAAAACAGCTGGCTTCACTTGCCCTCTTGAGTTTAACCTAAGACTGCTTTGTACATGCTACCACTAGGATAGCTGGTCTATAAGGTTGACTTTACAACCATCACCATAAGGGTTGTTTGGACTGATACAAGGTGCCCACTAGAATAGTGGACATCACATATCAGGCCAACTTCTCACAATACTTACCTTCTGTAATGATGTATCTGTAAGAGACATATATTAGTTATAGATTCCTTACCTTAGAATAACCCCCAGGCGTCAGACTGGATCCAGAAAATGTTTCTTCAGCAATACCCCTGCGTGTCAGTAGGTGACGATGGTCGACTCCGCGTCCTTCGTCGGCATTGTCGTCTCTGGGATGACTCTGCATTCCCTACTTAGACGCCGACCCTGCAAGCTGACATCAGTTCTGACTTGACTTTCCTCGCCAGAAGCGCAGAGCCATGGAAGACTCTGAGCACTGGTGTGCCACAATAGGGGCCCTAAAAGAGTGTCCCTAACCCTAGAAGTCAGTTTACAGAGCGGGGAGTATGGGTGGGGCAGTAAGGAATCTATAACTAATATATGTCTCTTACAGATACATTGTTACCAAAGGTAAGTAACTTGTTCATCTGATCGAGACTATTAGTTATAGATTCCTTACTTTAGAATACATACCCAAGCAATACAATCCCCGGAAGAGGGTCTGTGAATCAAGTTCACACAAGAATATCCCGGAGGCAGAATGGGCAAAGTAGCCATCCCTCCGGACTTGACTATCTAGGCCAGTGGTCTTCAAACTTTTTAACGCCGCGCCCCCCAGTGAAAAAATCTAATGAATCGGGGCCCCCTGCCTCAGAACTTTTCACAATAATTCCAATAAATTGGCAATGTTTAAATATGTCTCAATTTATTTAAACATCTGACATATTTAAACATTCCAGGTAAATCCTCTTAGTGTTTTAAAATACAAATACATGATTTCCAAACATACTATTGTGGTCAGGCAGGCCTTACTAACGGTTAAAAATACCCACAGTGTGATTAATAGAAATGGGAAATGGGGGGTGGGGGTGTAGAAGAATATTTGGAGTCCCTTCCCTTCGGACACCTTCTCCCAGCCTGATATAAATATAAATATATAAATGACAAAAGCTGTTAGTGATGGCAGATTACAGAGAAGCTACAGCTGCTCGTTTTCTTACATGCTTAAAACAAAGCACTGCTGTGAGCATAATGCTTCTTTTGGGCACAGCCTGGGCCCCCCCCCTGGGATCACTCGAGGCCCCCCTAGGGGGGCCTGCCCCCCAGTTTGAACACCTCTGATCTAGGCAGTAATGTCTGGTGAACGTGTGCATAGAAGCCCATGTGTTCGCCTGGCAGATAGTGATGAGTGGAACTCCTCGCGACAAAGCAGTGGCTGCTGCTGCAGCTCTAGTGCAATGAGCGCGCAGCCCACTGGAGGTTTCGTTTTAGCCAAAGCGTAACAAATATTGATACAAAGGACTTTTGCACAGCCCAACCTTTTTTGACACCCACATAGCCAACAAAGAGTTGATCGTCTACCCAAACACCTTTGTGTGGTCAAGGTAGAAAGACAACGCACGTTTTGGGTTTAGACTGTGAAGTCTCTCCGCCTCCTTGGAAGGGTGTGGAGGCAGGGAAAAGGTGGACAGAGTAATAGTCTGCCCTAGGGAAGAAGAGTTGGCCTAACGGAAAGGGCGGTGGATCTCGAATCTGGGGAACTGGGTTCGAGTTTTGGCAATGACACTGAACATCCTGTGATTCTGGGCAAATCACTTAATCTCCCCGTGCCTAACAAAAATGAATGTGTGTCCTCATGTAACGTAACTGGTGCTATGTAAAGCGCTCTGATACCCAATTCGGGTCAAGTTCATGCTATATAAAACTCTGGAAAAAAATGTGAAAGAGAGTGACGACTAAAGGTAGAAACGAGGGACTCGTTCGAAGCACCACTTTGTCCAGATGGACTGAAAAGAAATGAGGCTTATAAGAAAGAGCCTGAAGCTCACTCACTCTGCGAGCAGAGGTGATGGTAACGAGAAAGGCAGTCTTCAGAGTGAGAAGCCTGAGAGGACAGTTGTAAGAAGCTCGAAGGGAGAGCACATAAGGTAAGTCAAGACAAGATTAAAGTCTCACTGAGGCATTATGAAAGGAGATGGAGAGAAGAGATGAATAATGCCTTTCAAGAAACGACTTACAGTAGGGGACATGAACAATGAGGGCTGATCTGGCAGGCAAAGAAAGGCAGGAAAGGCTGCCAGGTAGCCTTTTAGATTGCTCAGAACACAGCCCTGCAGGGCCAAAGTAAGAAGGAACAAAAGAACCTCAGAAAGAAGGGCAGAAAGGGGATCCATAGCCTTTGCTGTGCACCATGCCGTAGGAAGGTGGAATCTGACTATATGGTTACCCCCACTTTTTTTCAGGTGTTTTTGCTCGTTTTCGACTTAGTTGGCCTGGGACCCTGCTATTCAGGGCCCCAGACTATCTGATTTCCCTATAAAATGGACTCTATGTACTTTAGGTACATACCAGATTGGTTACTGGGTCACACAGGTCTGTTCACACAGCTTTGGTAAGGTGGTGTAATCACCCCTTACTTAGATATAGTATACCTATATCTACCTTTATATATAGACACATATACACCTATAAGTCACTCCTATGGTAGGCCTCGACAATCTTGGAGGCAGAGTGCTTGGCTTTATGTGAGAGGGTGCTCCGGCATGAGCTGAGCCCCTCTGCAGCTTTCGGAACCATCTCCTTATAGCTGTTCTATGATATAGCCATACCATATACTCTTAAGTGCATTATAATCCTCGCGGTTGATGCTAACTTTGGTTTGGCTTTATCAAAACATGTTGTGTAAGGTGTCAAACACTTTGGAATACTACCCCCACCAATTCTGGCGGCGGGGGTAGCATTCCACCCTTCTAGAGGGAAGAGACATGTAGTTTAGGCAGGGGAGGCCTGGACAATAGGTTTCCTGTCCAGGGAGGTGCTGGCACCTCCCCAGACAGGAGTTTTGTGTATTGGGGCAGGTAGGGCTGCATTCAGTGAATGCATCTAGACACTGCCTGGGGCACACAAGGTGCTCCATGCATAGCCCGGTTCAAACCAGTTGCTGGGGCACTCCAGCACCAGCTCTCGCGCAAAACTGGACAAAGGGAAAGGGGTGTAACCACCCCCTTCTCAGATCCACCCATAGGAGGGACCTAGTCAGGTAATCCGGCCCCCTTTCTTAGTGCAACTATAAGAGTTGTGTCCCCAGGACTTTGGATTATCCTGGACGGATCTTTGTAAGACATATCTTGGACCTTCGACATTCCATTCTGACTGGAAGACGGAAGACATCTCCCTTGTGGTCAAGGAGTGACCACCCTGTGCAAACAGGCACCAACAGCAACCAGTCTGCATCGGCTAGGCTCCTGCCGGATCCCGAAGACTTTGCGACACAAGAACTGGACGTCCAGACTTCTCTGACCCGACCCACATCCACAGCAAAGCTGAGACACGTGGTGGACACGAAAGACGTGGGCCCGGACATCTTGGACATCCTGCATTTTGCTACCTGAACCCCTTTCCTGAAGCCTCAGTAAGTTGTGCATTGGAGTACGAAAAGCCCCGAGCACCATTTGCACCTAAGCTCAGGTCCCCACACTCCACGAGTGTCCCGTGGGCCCCGCCTTTGCATTTGAGCTTGACACTTCTTCCTGGTTCCTTGCCCATTGGCTTGTGAGCCCCCTGAAGATCTTCCTTTGAATTTTACTTGCTATCCTGGTTCCTCCCGGCTTGCTCCAGCTTCCCTGAAAAAGAGAAGGGCCACAGACCTTGCTGGTCTGCAACAGAGCCAATCTTGACATCCTGCGTGGGTTGCGGTTGCCAAGGCTTGTTGGGTCCAATCCGGATACCGACACTGCAGTCATCTAGATCGATCGTGGGACAGCTCGAATCCAGCTCATGGTCATCGTCAATGCCTCCTGGACTTCATCGCTGCAGAGACAAACTCACCTTCTTCACCTTAAAGCACCCGACATCGCCTGGTTCCTTCCTGGTTGCTTCCTGGTCACTGGCTAGTGACCCAGACTCTGTCCCCTCTGCTTTCAGGTTCTTCACATCTCCGATCCACCCTTGGATCCACCTGGGCACTTTTCCTCTGGTCACCTGCAGCACTTCTTTGCAGCTCTCCATAGAAAACGACGACGAAACCCGACACGAAAAGACACATATGCACCTGGCTTCCCCGGGTGAGGTAACACGAGTACTCCGGTGCTCCCGTGGGTCTTGACTCTCAAAGTGTCCTAGTTTAAAAGGGTTCCATCCTAGTCCATCCGGAAGTGTCCTTAATTTTTTACTTTGTAATTTTACGATCAACACAGAAAGTCAATGGGAACCCGTGTCTGTGTTTAGACACTGCACGCGTCTTCCGTGGGACTCCTACTTCCTAACCTTTGGTTGTTTAGTGTAGCACCAGCGATTCTACAGGCCCTAGGCCTGCTTTCTAACTCTCACGTGGTACTTATACCACTTTCTTAGTATATGGTTTGTGAGGCCCCTAAAGCATAACGTGTACTGTGCAACTTATCGTATATTAACGGTGTGACTTGTATTGTATTTTTACCTCCGACCTCATAAAGAGTGCAGAGGGGTTGTGTTTAGATTACATACATATATATTTGATATATACCTTGTGTGGTGTCCTTTAATTTGGTATTCAAGGGATTATATATGGTAAAACAACTTGCCTAACTTGCCTACTGAAGTCTTAGCCTGAAGACTGCTGGTTCATGCTACCACTAGGATAGCTTTCTATAAGGTTGACTTTACAACCACCATCAATAAGGGTCGATTAGACTGGTGCATGGTGCCCACTAGAACTAGTAAACATCATATGCCAGACTAACTTCTCACACATGCCACAAACGTATTCCATCGACAGGCATATACAGTCATAGTGGAGGGACGCCTGGCTGCCAAGATGACATCCCAAATGAATGAGAGCGGCTCTTTATTCACCAAGAGGGAATGGAGCACTAGATTACTTAAAGTAAAAACAGAGTTTTTTCCTTTTGGGTATTAATTATCAAAGCACACCTTGTGCAACACAGTCCACTCCAATCAATATTGGAGACTATCACATTCATACATGAAACATTTGAAAAGAAAAAAAATGTAATAATTCCAAACTTATATAAAAACGAACGGCCTGTTTTATTATAAAATTAAATTAAAAACATTAAAAATACATTCCACCACATATAGATTAAGTACATAATTTAAAAACAGTACAGTGCATAATATGAAATCTTTACAATTCAATTGGAGAAGAACAGCAAAAAGACAATTTAATCTGTCTTAGAAGTGTTAATCAAGAAATTATGTAGTGCAACATAAGGCTGGATTTAATGACCAATGCCCTCACTGATGTTGACCCTTCCTGATGAACAAGTTACTTACCTTCGGTAACGCTTTTTCTGGTAGATACTATATCTGCCTGTGGATTCCTCACCTTGTGAATACCCCTTGCGTCAGCAACATTCGGAAATTCTTTTTTCGTAGCCTCGCGCCGACGTGGACTCCTGACGTCATAGAGACACGACCTCGCTCGCGACTCCGCTGACGTCACCGACGCCTATAATAGGCCCACGCCGGCGTGATGACATCAGTTCCGCCCTTTTTTCCGTGCCATCGAGGCACACAGACGGACCAATGACAGTAGAAATATACAAGTACACAATAATCAAGGCAAAACACACAGTGTTAAGCAAAAGCAGGAAAGAAATTGGAACATTTCCTTGACAACAAAATATATATACATTACAATACAGTAACTCTGGCAAAGAAGAGTGGACAACGGGGAGGCGGGTGGGTCAGTGAGGAATCCACAGGCAGATATAGTATCTACCAGAAAAAGCGTTACCGAAGGTAAGTAACTTGTTCTTCTGATAGATACATCTGCCGTGTGGATTCCTCACCTTGTGAATAGAGTCCCACAGCAGTCCCCACTCCCGGAGGAGGGTGTCCACTCTTCTAGACCAGGAAATCCTGAAGGACAGAGCGTGCAAAATGACCGTCCCTCCTCACCTCGGAATCCAAGCAGTAATGCTTCGCGAAAGTGTGGAGGGAAGACCAAGTTGCCGCTCTACAAATATCCTCAACAGGCACACCTCTAGCCAATGCTGAGGTCGAAGATTTAGCTCTAGTTGAATGAGCCCTTATACCCTCTGGTGGTTCCTTACCGGCCAAAGAGTAGCAGATCTTTATGCAGAGGACGATCCATCTCGATAAAGTTCTTTTATGGACCGCTCTTCCTTTCTTGCAGCCAGCAAATCCAACGAAGAGCTGGTCTTCCAAACGAAAGTCCTTGGATCTGTCCAAGTAAAAGGACACCGCCCTCTTAGGGTCCAGACGGTGCAGTCTCTCTTCCTCCTTAGAAGGGTGAGGGGGAGGATAGAAGGAAGGTAAAGTAATGGACTGTCCTAGGTGGAAGGGAGTTACCACCTTAGGCAGAAAAGCAGCCCTGGTCCTGAGAACCATTCGATCAGCATGTATGGACAAGAAAGGGGGCTTGTGACAAAGAGCTTGAAGCTCACTTACCCTCCTTGCCGAGGTTATTGCAACGAGGAAGACCGTTTTAAGGGTAAGAAGCCTCAAGGGACATTTGTGGAGAGGCTCTAAAGGAGCACCCATCAAAAAGGTCAAGACCAGATTCAAGTCCCACTGAGGCACAATAAAAGGGACAGGAGGAAACTTATTAATAAGGCCCTTTAAGAACCTTAAAACCACAGGTGACTTAAAAAGAGAAGGCTGGTCAGGCAAACAGAGAAAAGCTGACAGCGCAGAAAGATAGCCCTTCACTGTAGCAACGGCAAGACCCTGTTGCGCCAGAGAAAGGGCAAACTGGAGAACGTGAGACAAATGGGCCTTCAAAGGATCAATAGACCTTTCCCCACACCACGAGACAAATTTTGCCCATCTATAAGAATAGACGGACTTAGTGGAGTCACGCCTGGCTGACAAGATGACATCCACAACGTCAGGCGGGAGGGAAAAGGAAATCAGGTTGCCCCGCTCAATCTCCAGGCATGAAGGTGCAATGTCTGGAGGTGGGGGTGTAGAACCTGCCCCTCCATCTGAGAGAGGAGGTCTGCCCTGTGAGGGAGACGGAGCGGCGGGTGAGAGGAGAGGTGGAGAAGATCTGTATACCACACCCTTCTTGGCCAATCCGGGGCGACCAATATGACTTGGGCCCGGTCTAGGCGAATCTTCCTCAGAACCCGAGGAATCAAGGGTATGGGGGGGAACGCGTAAAGGAGTTGACCTTCCCAACTCAACTGAAACGCGTCCCCCAAGGCTCCTTGCATCGGATACTGGAGACTGCAGAAAGACAGGCAGTGCGCATTCTCGTGAGTGGCGAACAGGTCCACCCGAGGAGTCCCCCACATCTGAAGGTTTGTCGTGAACCACCTCCGGGTGAAGCCTCCACTCGTGGTCGGCAGAGAACTGCCGACTAAGACTGTCTGCACGAACGTTCAACACCCCGGCCAGATGATTCGCCATTAGACAAATCTGATGGTCCTGAGCCCAGGACCAGAGACGCAGAGCCTCTCTGCAGAGACACTGCGACCCCACTCCTCCCTGCTTGTTGATGTACCACATCGCGGTCGTGTTGTCCGTTAGGACCTGAACAGACTGACCGCGAAGGGAAGGGAGGAAGGCCTTGAGCGCCAAACGTATCGCCCGCAATTCTAGAAGGTTGATGTGAAGCAACCTTTCCTCTGGAGACCAAAGGCCCTTGACCTCCAGATCCCCCAGATGAGCACCCCACCCGAGAGTGGATGCATCCGATATCACCGTGGCCACCGATGGGGGAAGTTGAAAAGGCTTTCCTTGGGACAGATTGCCTTCCACGCCCCACCAAGACAGATCCGCTGCAGCTTCTCTGGAGATCCTCACTGACTCCCTGAGATCTCCGTTGTGCTGATACCACTGCTTGCGGAGGCACCACTGGAGCGCCCTCATGTGCCAGCGTGGATGGTTGACCAACAGAATGCAAGAAGCCATCAGACCGAGCAGGCGAAGGACCTTCAGGACTGGAACGACCGCTCCATTGTAAAATAAAGGAATCATCTCCCGTATGTCGCGAATCCTTTGAGGGGGAGGGAATGCACGACATACGGTTGTGTCCAGTACTGCACCTATGAATAGGTTGCACTGGGAGGGCACCAGGTGAGACTTGGGTACATTTATTGAAAAACCCAACCTGTACAACAACTGGGTTGTCTCCTGCAGATGATGAAGCACAATCTCTGACGACTCCGCTTTGATCAGCCAATCGTCCAGATACGGGAATACCGGAATCCCCGATCTTCTGAGATGCGCCGCCACCACTGCCATCACCTTGGTGAAGACCCGAGGTGCAGTAGTAAGTCCAAACGGAAGGACCGCAAACTGGTAGTGTTGTGACCCAACCGTAAAACGGAGATACCTCCTGTGCGACTTCAGGATTGGGATGTGAAAGTACGCATCCTGCAAGTCGAGTGACACCATCCAGTCTTCTTCCAGCAGAGCCTGAAGAACCTGAGCAAGGGTGAGCATCTTGAATTTCTCCTGCTTCAGATAAAAATTCAAGATCCTGAGATCCAGGATCGGACGAAGCCTGCCATCCTTCTTGGGAATCAGGAAATACCGGGAGTAGCATCCCTGACCCCTTTCCTGCTCTGGAACCACCTCTATCGCACCTTTTCTCAAAAGTGTTTGGACTTCCTCCTGTAGGAGTAACAGATGTTCCTCTGAGCAATATCCCTGGCAAGGAGGGTAATTGGGAGGGAATTCCCGAAAGGGAAGGGCATACCCATTTTCTACGAGATTGAGAACCCAAAGATCTGATGTAACCGATTCCCAATCTCGTAGAAAGTAGGTAAGCCGACCCCCCACTGGACCCACATGATCCTGAATGGCGGATCTAGGGCTGCTTTTCTGTGGCTGGGGGGTTGGAGGAGGTGGAGGAGGAAGAGACCTGACGACCTCGAGGACGTGATCTCTGTTTCCCTCTGTAAGACCTATACAAGGTATTCTGCTGCTGCTGTTGTTGCTGCTGCTGCTGAGCGGGTCTATACGACCGAAAGGAAGAGCGACCAAACCCTCTAAACTTTCTGGTCGTAGAACCTCTGACCTGAAGGCCAAGAGATCTAGCAGTTGCCCTGCTGTCCTTGAATCTCTCCAAGGCCGTGTCTGCCTTCTTCCCAAAAAGCCCCTCGCCATCGAAAGGCAAATCCAATAATGCAGACTGCACATCAGCTGAAAAGTCAGATGACTTCAACCAGGCTGAACGCCTCGTGGCAACCGCCGTGCCCATGATCCTTGCCACAGAATCTGTTGTATCAAGTCCACTTTGGATGACCTGACGAGCCGCTGCCTGAGTGTCAGATAAAGCCTCTTCAAAGTCCTTTCTACTAGCCTCAGGAACCTTAGGGACCAAAGAACTTATAGAGTCCATAAGAGCATGGATGTATCTTCCCATGAGGCAAGTGGCGTTAGAAGACTTCAAAGCCATGCTGGACGAAGAAAAAATCTTCTTCGCGACCTGATCTTGTTTCTTGGCCTCTTTGTCGCCAGGCACCTGCGGAAAAGCCCCAACAGACTTCTTAGAGCAAGCGGCCTGAATTACCAAACTTTCAGGGGAAGGATGCGAAGATAAGAAAGCAGGATCCTCAGGAGCCACTCTATACCTCCTAGCCACACTTTTTGCAACCGCAGGAGCAGAAAAAGGCTTTTTCCAAACTTCCATTATAGGATCCTTTAAGGCATCGTTAAATGGGAGCAAAGGCTCTACCGACGAACTAGGAGAATGGAGAACCTCTGTCAACAAATTCGATTTAAACTCGACAGAGGGCAAAGTCAGACCTAAAAGTCCTGCTGCCTTCTTCATGACAACATGATAAGGTTGAACATCTCTGGAGGGAGTATCAGGTCCAGAAGGCAAAGACCACTCCGGAGAAAACTCAAGACCACTAGCATCCGCCAGGTCTTCGAAACAATCCCCTTCCAGTTCACCTTCCTCCACCTCAGAAGATGAATCATTAACTCTCTGCTCCTCCAGAAGTCGTTGAGCCTCTCTACGAGATCTCATTTTGACTCGAAGTGCAGTCGAATCCAACGCCGAATTCGACGGCGCCGGAGCCGACTTCGGAATCGAATCCGAGGGCTTGGAAGGCTGCCCCATAGAATCCAAGGGAGTCGGTGACGCCGGGACCGGAGTCGTCGACTTCGGCCGAGCCGGCGTCGACACCGGCGTCGACCTCGGTGGAGCTTGGTACTGCCACAACGGAGTCGGAGCCGGCATGTACGGCATGAAGGGTGCCGGAGCATATGAGTGTGGAACACCCAAATGGAAAGCCATTGGACCCATGGGACCCGAAGGTGCTCCAGAGGGGTACCACGACCTCGAGAAAACACCATACATCGCGTTTAAAAACGCAGAAGGGTCCTGACCTGGAGTCGGGAATGGTGGATGCTCAGGCTGACCACGAGGTACATTAGAATCTGTTTCCTCAACAGGATTCGAAGCCCCTTCCTCAACAGGAACTCCATCGGCGTCTTCCGGAGCCGGAGATGGAGCCGGAGATGGAGCCGGAGACGGAGCCGGAGACGGAGTCGGATCTGGAACTGGAGTCGGAGAATGGACCACCGACTCCGAAGGTGAAGCCTCACCTACCGACTCATGAGGAGGAATCACCTTCGACTTCATCCTTTTGGGAGACTTTGATCTGGAATGATGACGTGATCCGTGTCTCCTCTTCTTATGCTTCTTGTGGGAACCGGAAGCATGACCGGATGATGACTTCGAGGCCGACGCCTCTCGAGACCTTGACCTGGATCTCGACCTCGACTTCTTCGGATGCTTTGAGGATCTTTTAACCTTACTTGCTTTAAGTTTGGCAACAAGAAGTTTAGATTCCCTCTCACGAAGAGCCTTCGGATTCATCTTTTGACAAGATGAACAATCATCGACGTCATGATCCGAGCTTAAACACCAGATACAGTCTTGGTGAGGGTCCTTAACGGACATCATCTTCCCGCATTCTCTGCAAGGCTTAAACCCGGTCTTCTTTGTCGACATGACAACAGAACAGAAATATCTGAGAATGGAGAATCGAAGAAACGAAGTAACAATGTACTAAGGCTACAGAGTATCCCGAAACCGTTAGCGTCGACGACGCGGAAAAAAGGGAACTGATGTCATCACGCCGGCGTGGGCCTATTATAGGCATCGGTGACGTCAGCGGAGTCGCGAGCGAGGTCGTGTCTCTATGACGTCAGGAGTCCACGTCGGCGCGAGGCTACGAAAAAAGAATTTCCGAATGTTGCTGACGCAAGGGGTATTCACAAGGTGAGGAATCCACACGGCAGATGTATCTATCAGAATTAACTGTTAACGAAGCGTCGACGCGTTTCGGCGGTTAAATGGGTTTACAATCACCTTCTTCAGGACCAATATAGTAAACTTCTCCTTAATGCGGCATCACCTGTGCTCACGCACGGCGGTCTGGAGTTATTTTTCTAACTATCTTTTTCTTGTATTCAACATCAATTTGTTCCGCTTTATAATTTCTTATCCATGTCTGGTAGATCTCTTTCTGGGTATATGAAGAACTCGCTGGGTTTACTTCAAAACCTGAAAAAGTATTTTAAATCTTCTATTTGAGCTCTTCTTTCCTGTATGTTTGTTTTTCTCTCTGAGTGTAATCCTTGTAGGTGTTCGCTTGATAGCTGATTAAAACACTAGTGGTTATTTCCTCAGTTTGTATTTTCCCCGGTAATGCGATGCTCGTGGCTGACCAATCCGACGGCGTTCTTCCCGGGGGAAACCTCTTCCGGCGCGTTCGTGTTACAGCGGGTCCGACCTGACATTACAAACTTCAGGAGGGAGGTCAAAAGCTGTCAACTTTCACCGCTCAATCTCCACGCAAGCAGGTGGAGGCTGGACAGGTTCGGGTGAAGAACCGTCCCCTGCTGCTGCGACAGAAAATCCTCCCAAAGGGGCAGTCTGATCGGAGGATCGATGGCCATGCTCAGGAGCTCAGGGTACCAGACTCTTAGTGCCCAGTCAGTTGCCACAAAAATGACTTGGGCCCGGTTGCGCTTGATCTTCTTCAGCACTCCGGGCAGAAGTGGTACAGGTGGGAAAGCGTACAGTAGGCTGCAGCTCCACTAGCGACGAAAAGCGTTGCCCAGTGAGTGCTGCCTTGGAAACTTCAATGCGCAGAATTGCTGACATTGCGTATTCTCTTCGGTGGCGAACAGATCTAACCAAGGCTCTCCCCAATGCTGAAAGAGACCTTTCACCACCTCTGAGTGAAGATGTCATTTGTGATTCACCAGGCACCCGTGGCTCAGTTTGTTCACCCTGGCGTTCAGAGAATCTGCACGTGTTGAACTAAAAGGGTAATGCCCTGGTGTTCCAGCCATGTCCAAAAGCGAAGAACCTCTTGGCAAAGGGTTCACGACCCCACCCCGCCTTGTCTGTTGGGAAACCACATGGCAGTGGTGATTGCCGTGAACATCTGCACTGCCTTCCCCTTGAGGGACGGCAGGAATGCCATCAGTGCCAAGCGAATCGCCCAGAGCTCCAACAGGTTGATATGGAGACCGGACTCCACCGGAGACCATATTTCTCTGATCTCCACCTCTCCCAAGTGGCCGTCCCATCCCAGAAGTGACGCATCGCTCACCACCGTGAGGTCTGGTTGGGGAAGGGAGCGGGATCTGCATCTGACCCAATCCTGGTTCGCTAACCAACACTGCAGTTGCTGTGCAGTCCCCTCTGAAATCTGGACATATTCAGAAACATTCCACTGATGCTGCACCCACTGGAACTTAAGGTCCCACTGGAGAGTGTGCATATGCCATCTGGCATAATCCATCAGCAGGATACAGGAGGCCATGAGGCCCAGCAGCCTCAGGGTCATTCTCACCGAAGTCTGGGATAGAGACTGAAACATTGGCATCATAGCCCGAACATCCCAGACTCGATGATCGGGAGGATACGCCCGAAACTGCACTGTGTCCAGAGCAGCTCAGATGAAAAAAAGCGACTAAGAGGGAGTCAGGTGTGACTTTGGCACAGTGATAGTGAACCCCAGCGAATGCAGGAGGCTGGCAGTAGTCTGGAGGTGGGAGACAACAGTCAGTCACTGAGATAGGGGAAGCCTGGAACCCCTGATTGGCACAGATGAGCTGCGAACACCGCCATCACTTTCTTGTACACCCGATGGGCAGTGGTAAGGCCGAAGGGGAGTACGGTGAACTGAAAATGCTCATGGCCTATCTTGAACCGTAAGTAATGCCTGTGGGCTGGCAGCACGGGAATGTGAAAATAAGCGTCCATCAAGTCTAACTCTACCATACAGTCTCCAGGGTCGAGAGCAGACAGGACCAGAGCCAGTCTCAACATCTTGAAATTCTCCTTCCGGAGGCAGCGGTTGACGTTCCTGAGATCCAAGACAGGACGCAGGCCCTTGTTGTTCTTGGGTACCAGAAAGTAGTGGGAATAACAACCACAACCTATTTCTGACGCAGGAACATGCTCAATGGCTCCCTTGGCCAAAAGAGCAGTAACTTTCTGTTGGAGAAGGGACAAGTGATCCTCCAACACGCAATGGAATTGAGGTGGCATGGATGAGGGGTAGTCTTAAAGGGGAGGGAGTAGCCACTTCAGACTACCTGCAAAACCCCTTATGTTGAGCCAGTGGGGGAGGTAATGGCAAATCCTGCCACCCACTGGCAATTGCTGGGCCTGAAAGGTTGGACTAGAAGGGCTTGGAGGCTGCTGCAGAGGGGGTGCTGGTGGACTGGCCCATCCACAGGCCCCCTGACCCATGGCAGTGGGATCCACGTAACCAGCTGAGCAGAGGCTGGACAGCTTGCGCAGGCCTGTGGCTCTAGTTGGAACGTGGCGGGTCATCCTTCTGTATATATATATTATGGCGAACGAGAGGTTGCACAAATAAAATTTGCGCTAAATATACCTGGTTGGGTCCGGTTCGTTTCTTGTTTCCAGTTTCTTGGTGCAGTTACGAAGTTCTCGGCATATATATATATATATATATATATATATATATCAAGGGGCGAAAAGCAGACTGCGCTGGGCGGGAGGTGGAAGCAAGGCCTAAGGATCTGGCCCTAGCCCTAGAATCATTAAAGCCCTCAAGCACGTTGTCTGCCTTGATGCCAAACAGGCGATGGCCATCAAAGGGCATGTCCAAAAGCATTGCTTGGACATCACCAGAGAAGCCAGTGGACCTTAACCAGGCATAGCGTCTCAGTGGTACTGACGTGGAAATCGTCCTGCCCAGTGAGTCAACGGTGTGTAGCCCACATTGGATGGCGAACTTCGCTGCGTCTCTCGCTTTGGCAACAGCACGGGAGAGTACGGCCTGGGTCCTCCTCCGGGACTGTGGCAGCACCTGCGCAACTGTATCCTACACCGAGTGGGAATAACGGACCAATAGACATGTGGTGTTCACCGACCGCAGTCCCAAGCTGGAGGAAGAAAACATCTTCTTCCCAAGATGGTCCAGCTTCTTGGATTCCCTATCAGGTGGTGCGTTAGGGAATGCTCCTTTAGACTTTGAGGCTTGGACTACCAAGCTCTCTGGGGTAGGATGGGAAGAGAGGAAAATCGGGTCACCTGGGGTTGAGCGGTGGCGTCGGGCAATCATCTTGTCCACAGGAGCCCCTGTGTTTGGCTTGGACCAAGTGCCCAAAAGGATGTTCGTAAGGGCCTCATTGAACGATAGCAAGGGCTCCGAACAGGCTGCTGCTGGCTGAGAAGCACCTCAGTCAGGAGGTTAGTCCTGACCGCCACCGTAGGAAGCTTACGGTTTAACGCCTCTGGTGCCCTACGCAACACCACTGCGTAAGATGTTATGTTATATTATGTTAAAAGTACTTATTCAGCGCACGGACACCAGGCGGTTTCATGGCGCTAGAGACAACAGGGAATAGAAGGGTGTGGAATTACACAAAGGCCTGCCGTAAGAGATAAGTTTTAAGTGAACATCTAAAGAGAGCGTAACTGGGAGAGGATCTGAGTTCTCTCGGAAGTGAATTCCATAGTCTAGGAGCCAAAAACGCAGATCGGAGGCCACCGTGCTTTTTGCGTTTAACTGCTGGAGGGGTGAGGAGGTTGTTGTGGTAAATAAATAAATAATACCCTATTTTTGACTAGACATATATCATAACAGATAGCTCAATAAATAAGAGTCAAGATTCGAGGTAGTAGGAGTTTGCAGGTTTATTACAGCATAAGGACAGGAACAGGACAACCTGCATAGGAACAGAGGCCCAGCAGGGGAAAAGAGGCCCAGCAGCTGCTGGGGCTGGGTCTGGGATGAGCGCGCTAACTTTTAATAACAATACATGAGTTTATATACATAACGCAAACACATAGCATTACATTGCAGTAGGCGTAGCAGTGGGTGGAGCAGAAGGCGTGACGCGTAGCAGTCGCGAAAGATAAGAGTAAAAGTAGGTGTAACTGGGCGTATACTTAGACATGTGGTGCAGACGTAACAGAATATGTCATGAATGGGGCGGAAACATTGGAGGGGGCTACCTAAGGAGCCGGGACCTCTAACCTGGTGGTGCGCGCAAACTGGCAATGACGTGTTACGAGGAGAAGCTGGGGGCTATGAACTCTGTGCTAGGAGCGGAGACTAAAGTCTGGAGGGTCGGAGCGACATGTACCTAAACCCTATCTAGTATCTGATGTTTAGGGAACATGTTGATATAAACTAGAAGTCATGAGGGGAAAAGCTAACTGACTCTAGACTGGACCATGCATTATTCTACATGTAGTGCGTGATGAAGAATATTAAATGACCATTAAATGCAGTATTTCTCTAACATGGAGACGTGAAGGCTAGACAATGACGGAAACTATTGATGCAGTTCAGTAGCTTAGGAATGCAGAGAAGGAGGACTGAACTGATAACTGGAACTATAACATACTTTTGGCAGACTCAGAGGCAGAGCCAAACTGCACCGGGCACTGCGAGGCAGGAAGTAAGTGAAGGGTCGAGGATACAGGTGGGGGCTGTATCGCTCCTCAGCGAGGCTTCAGGAGACAGGAGCTGAATCTGATGTCCAGGCCCTTTTGAGGCCTAGAAACAGGGACTTTATAATGGAATAACGTGCACACTGGGAAACGTGGCAACATTATTTTACATAGGCCTGATATTCGTAGTATTCACGAGGACTGGAAACTGGCATACTAGAGGTGGACACAACTGTAATTGCGTCATTAATCAGACATGGGGAATAACATATGCATATTGGTCATGCACACATAACATATGATGGATGACACGTAGGGACACAGAATATGGCAAAATTTACTTTTCCACATTCCCTCCTTGTCACTACGTTTCCATCAGGAAACATCAATATTCATGATACCATTTATCATTTCATACAGTATCATTTGCTCGTCTCGAATTATCTTGGAACGAGATTTAGAACGGGGCTTGGGACTAGGAATACAAGAGGTAGCACAAATGCCGCAAATCGCAGGGCCACATTGTATACAGAGGCAGCAGCTGAATATGATCGCTACTGCAATACCTAGAAAGGACAGGATTTTCCATCCCCATGCGGAAATTATATTCCAGAACCAAGCGGACCATGTCCAGGTGCCTGGATCTTGGTGTAACAGATGGGCAATCTTATGGAGTCTGGTTATAGCTGAATAAACAGACGGCGCGTTATTTGGAATGAAAATGCAGCAACTAGATCCGATGACTCTACAGGCCCCGCCCCTATCGGCCAGTATGACGTCAAGGACGAGACGATTCTGTAAAACGACAATTCTCATAAAGGATTGCTCTTCGGTTAAGTTACCTAGAGCGGAGGCAGTCTCATCTACTACAGCTTCAAGGGTTCTTGTTAACCTACGGATTAGCTTACTATTTACAACTGTGCCTAAATAAGGGAACACACCTTTATCAATATCAATGAATTGCTCTGCAGCGGTTTCAGTATAATCGACAATCGGGAGATTTCTCTTGTGTCTAGTATGTACTAGGAAGGAATTCCTATGGTAATCAGGTGGGGTTAGAAAAACAGGTGGCAGTAGGAAGGCAATGTAACAGGTTCCCTCCCAATCGAGGGGCAAACGAACATATGCGGTTTGACCACAAACAAAATAAGAATGACGTGAAGCTTTGAAAATAGATTTCCCACTGTCAATATACTTGATAACAGTAGTACAATCACTATGTCCTACGTGTACGGAACCCTTATTTCGGACACATAATTCGCCTTTGACTGGTAGTACTGAAATAGCGGGTAAGTCTGGAGTAGTATCAGACTGAACATTCAGGACCATGAAATTCGAAGAATAGTTACCTAAATTATACACTTCATTTTCTAGATCTAAACCTGTTCTGTGGGGAAGACCTTGCTTGTCTGGGAAACATGTACTGTTAAGAAAAGACATATCTGTTGAGGATGACGTTAACGTGGACCATGCTCCACACGAACCATTATGTGAGAATGGATAAGGAAAGAGTGGCAGGACTCCCTTCGGTGTCTGGAAAGGGGGGAGTCGACCACACACCCAACAATTAGTGGCATTGCTGGTCTGGTGTGAGTAATGTAACATACGGATAAAAGAATTATTACGCATAGCGAGGCGATATGAATATTCGTGAGGAGGCAGATCACTAAACGTGTGCTCTGCTGTAGCATTAGCAGACTTATTTACATGAAGAACTGGGAAATATAGGAAAAAGGCATAACTGGTGCAGGAAATCATAATGCTGATGAATAATATGAAACTTAGAAAAACGATACATTGAATTGAGTTGTGACTGACTCTCTCACTATGGGGGTCTATTTTATACATGTCAGAAACAGTCTAACCGTTTCACCTAGGGGAGGACTTAGACAATCAAACTGGCTGACTTATTTTACTAGACCGGAGTTTTTGCTTATACTCCTGCTGCGGAGTTTTCTCTACCAAGGGAGGGGTTGTATCAATGTCTTTTGCGGGACAGTCCTTAAGAGCAATATTTTGGCAGTCCTTAAAATCCTGGGAAATGTTTTTAAAGACGGGTTTCAGTCCTTTAAAAAGTTTAACGTGAGAAAGGTGTATCCATCCTTTTCGGCCTTCCAACTTCACGGCTGTACGGGTGGTGAGGAGGACCTGACGGGGCTCTTTCCATCGAGGCTCCAGCGGACTTGATCTGTCAAAATTCCGGACCATCACCATGGAACCTGGAACGATTTCGTGCGGTGCCACCTCGGTATTGTCTGGAAATGCGGCAGCAACCTGTGAACGACATGAGTTGAGGGCAGACATCAAGGAAGCTAGGTAATCTGTCAGCATATTACATGAAACATCAGTAATACTTCGGGGTCTAGGAGTACCCCACATGTTAGGGGGGCGGCCGAATACGACCTCATACGGGGACAGACCTGATCTGGAATGTGCGACCATGCGCATATAAAACAAAGCGACTGGCAGAGCTACTAGCCAGTCCACACCCTTATCTTTACATACTTTGGCGATTCGGATTTTCAGAGTCTGATTATGTCTCTCAACTAGACCGGCTGCTTCAGGATGGCGTACACAATGGAACTTCCACTGGTACCCTAACAACAGGGAAACGTGCTTCATTAGTTCTGAGGAGAATGGCTGGCCGTTATCAGAATATACGACTCTAGGGAGTCCATATCGAGGGAAGAATTCACGAACCAACTGCTTGGCAGTGGTCGCGGCTGTGTAATCTGGGACTGGATATGCTTCTGTCCACCTGGACAAAGCGCATACAACTACAAGGACATACTTGAAACCTCGACATCGCTCCATCTGAATATAATCCATCTGGAGGACCTCAAAAGGGTGGTCAGGAGGCTGGAAACCACCTTGTTCCACCGGGACACTTTTACCTGGATTAAACTGACAACATATCATACAGGTACGGACTTTCTGCTTGGCTGCAGCTCGTAAATGCTTGTTGAACCAAATGTTCTGGATACTGTCTAACATTGCTTTTTCTCCTAAATGTGCTGGACTATGTGCGGTATTAATAATGACTTGAACCATAGCGTCGGGGAGAAACCATGTGGTTCTACCCCTTGTTAACCATCCTTGATCTGTCTGGACCCCTCCTTGTTCGGACCATTTCTTGATTTCATCGGGAGTAGCATGTAACTGGATATCTATGACATCTTGGGTGGGGTCCTTAACTGTCATACATGTAATCGGATCTGGAGTGTGTGTCAGGTTAACTGGAATGTCTGGAGTCTGTGCTGTAAGCTTGGCTGTGCGATCTGCTAGATCGTTACCTTGGGAAATAATGTCAGTAACTTTCGTATGTGCTTTGCACTTCATGATAGCAATAGATGTCGGTAAATGTATGGCATCTAACAGAGCTTGAATAAGGAGACCATGCTGAATCTTGGTTCCATGAGAAGTCATGAAACCTCTCTCCTGCCAGAGCACTCCGAAGTCGTGTACAACTCCGAATGCGTAACGTGAATCTGTATAAACGTTAACTTTCAGGTTCTTGGCGTGTATACAGGCTTGTGTCAGAGCAACTAGCTCTGCTGCTTGAGCGGACAGGGTGTCAATACGGTGTGTTTCAATAACTTCGGTGTCAGTAGTCACTGCATACGCGGCGACTAGTTCTCCTGTACTAGTTCTCATACATGAACCATCCACATAAAGTGTCAGGTCAGGATCTGGTAATGGAATATCTGTCAGGTCTTGTCTTGGTTTTGTCGTAATGTTAACTACTTCCACACAGTCATGTGTGGCAGAATTTAAACTAACTGATGGTAACAGTGTAGCAGGATTCAGGACGTTGCAGCGTCTAATTACTATGTGTGGCTGAAACAGTGTCAATTCATAACCTGTTAAACGTGCAATTGTCAAGTGCTGAGTTTGTGTTCGGTTTAGAAGAACTTCTACTGAATGTGGGACTTGTACTGTCAAGGAGTGTCCTAAGACTATGGAATCACTTTGTCTGATAGCTAATGCTGTGGCTGCAACTGACTTGAGGCACGCAGGCAACGCCTGGGCGACTGGATCTAGTGTGCTAGAAAAATAAGCACAGGGCTTGTATTGTCCTGCTTGATCTTGTGTGAGAACAGATAATGCTGTACCTTCGCGTTCAGTAACGAAAAGTGTAAAAGGCTTACTGTAGTTCGGTGTAGCTAGAACTGGAGCTTGACATAAAGCTTTCTTTAACTCGTTGAAACTAAGTGTATGTTCAGATGTCCAAGGGAGAACAGTCGATACGGCTGCCTCCTGTGTCGTTAACTGTATCAGTGGCTTGGCTAGAAA
Organism: Lissotriton helveticus; assembly: GCF_964261635.1. Classification (NCBI taxonomy): domain Eukaryota; kingdom Metazoa; phylum Chordata; class Amphibia; order Caudata; family Salamandridae; genus Lissotriton; species Lissotriton helveticus. Next base: position 1,394,466,528 of record NC_136065.1, read on the forward strand.
TGCATACTGGGGAATCCATTGTCTACAATAAGAAGTAAGGCCGATAAAGGCACGTACCTCCTTCTGGGTTCTGGGCTGGGGAAGACTCGCTATCAACTGGATACGGTCTGGTGTCAACTGCCTACCCCTCTTGGACAGCAAGTGTCCTAAGTATACCACTTGCTGGACACAGAATTGAAGCTTCGAAGGGGACACCTTGTGCCCCATCTCGGCTAGGAAATACAAAACCGTGAGTGACGCTCGCTCGCAGTCACGTTCAGAACGGGCTGTGATCAGTAGATCATCGACATACTGGAGCAGGGCAGTGTCAGTTGGCATGTGAATATTATCTAGTTGTCTCTTAAGTGCTTGACTGTAAATACTAGGGCTTTCTGTGAAACCTTGAGGAGCGCGTGTGAACATATAGCTCCTTCCATTTAAACAAAATCCGAAAAGAAACTGGCTGTCTGGATGAATTGGAACACTAAAAAATGCATTCTTGAGGTCGATTACTGTGAAGAACGTGGCTTCGGAATCAATGGCTGTCAACAGGGAAGAGATGTCTGGGACAACTGGGTACTGTGGAATAATACATTTATTAAGCTCTCGTAAATCAATCACTAATCGATATACTGGGGGTGCATTTGGATCAGTACGTTTCATGACTGGAATGATCGGAGAATTACATACATTGGAGTCAGTTTCTACAACTACTCCTTGAGCGATGAGCTCGTCAATAATTTTGGATAAGGCTGCTACAGCCTCGGGTGGCAATCTATACTGCCTGATTCGTGGTAACACTACACCTGGTTTGAGAGTCACACGATAGGGTGTGATTTGCATGTAACCTACATCAGTTGGACCTTGCGCCCATAAATGCTGCGGAACATTAGACAGTCTGGAATCAAAATCTCGTAATACATAGTGACCCTTAAAGTCACGTAGGAACAGACGTATTCCCTCCGGGGAACAACAAATAACCGCACCTAACTCTTTCAGTGTTTTAATGCCTAATAGGTTTTCTGGACATGACTTAGTAAGTAACAGGTCAGTAGTGCGGGACAATGGACCTACTTCTAGAGTAACTGGCTTTGATATCTCGTTAACGATAGGCTTTCCTGAAAATCCAAGGGAAACATTTCTTGAGCCTGAGAGCGGAGCCCCTGGAACTTCGGCATGACTAATTGTGGTCCTACTTGCCCCTGTATCAATCAAAAACTTTCTGTCTTTCCCTAATACTTGGCTGTGAACATAGGGACCTTCTTGATCTACAGGTATCTCGATGAGAGGCAAGCCTACCTCCCTCTCTAGGCTGTTTCATGAATATGGCTGATACTCTGGATACTCAGACTGTGCATACTGGTACATCTGCGATGTAACGTGCTGTGTTGCAGCAATAGGCTGCGGTACTGTAACTGTCTGTGGTGCATTCTGTGACTGAGGAATCTGTGAAACTTGTTCTTGTCTAGGCGGACGTGGTCTTTCTTTTGTCTTACCAGTAGCTATGTTATGTTTCAGAACTGCACACTCATTTATAAAATGACCTGGCTGTTTACAATAATTGCAATTCCCTTTAACGGGAGCTGCAGGATGACTGGCTTGATTCGGACCCCTCTTCTGACTGTCTTGTGGAACAGATTGTGCAACTAGCACTTTCATTTTCGTGTCTTTCATACGTTTTCTTTCGTGTTCTTGCTCTTCCCTGATTCTATTCTGGTGGTACTGGAGCATCTGGAGCATCTGGGACGGAGTATTAGCTTGCCAGGTGCTTTCGACTTTCAAAACTCGGTTTTTAATTGGTGGACTTGAATTCTCGACTAATTTAGTAACAAAAAGGTGAGGGTATGACTCACTACTTGTCTTGAGACCACTGTTGATACTAAAACATTTTTCAAATCTAGAATAAAAATCACTAATATCTTCATCTTGTTTCTGTTTACAGGCTGAGATTGCATCCCAGTCTTCCTTTCTAGTTGTCAATAATCTGGGTAAAACTTGAATCAATAATTCTGGTAATTCTTTACATTTATCTCCAAGACCGGTACCTGGTACTCGTGCCTTGTCTTCAGCTTCTAGAACTGCCCAATCGATCTTTTTCTCTCCCACCTCCCATTCTTTTTCCTTTAGCTTTTCATACACCCCTGCGGGCAACAGGACCTTTAACATTTTAATTTTATCTGGGTACGTGTATTCTCCCATACGGAGCATGTCTTTTAATTCTCTATGGAACCCTGCTGGATCTTTGTCATGACAGGGAATTAATTTCTTCATTTCAAGGAGTTCCATCTTTGTGATTGGAGTGTATACAAACACTCGCTGCATTTCGCCACCCGTTCCTTTAACTGGGTGGACTTCTCGTAACGGATTCTGTCTGTCTATGTAGAATGATTTACTTTCTGGGGGTGAGACATGAACAAAATGCGGGTTCAGAAACGTTCTATATTTGTGACGCTGTTCTAGAATGACACTAATTAAATCGGTACCTAGACCTCTCCATCTATACTGGAGTAACTCGTTCAGGATATCATGTAACGGACCTGGATCAGAGTGCTGACCCTCATACAAAGTAATGAGGTGCTGGATCATATACATACCCACCAGTCGCTGCTCGGCTGGGGGCATTTTCAGAAACATTTGTGCCACTATTTCGTCTGGAAAAGTGGTAGAATCAGTAATCCATCGGACTGCTGATCGGACTAGTTCTTGTTCATGCATAGTACTTAATTCACTATAACCGATTCGTGATTTCAGAATGTGATCGGTAGCTTGAAATACTTGTTCTAGTGAACCTTGTTCTGGTGCTGGATGATGGAAAATAGACTTGTGTTCTAGACGTAAATGGCGATCTGGAAATCTAGATTTTCCTACATACGCTATTCTGGCGGTATTCTCGTCGTCTTCCTCTTCAGGATCAGAGGTACTTTCTTTCTCACTTACTTGTGCTGCTTTACGCTGTTCGTGTATCTTTATTATCTCTCTACGGATTTTCTTGTACATACTTTCCATGGCACCAATAGTATTGTGCTTTCCTTCGGCTATATTATCACTCCACTTTGTCAGGATTTTCATTTCAGCTGGATCTTTAGACGGGTTATCTTGTTCTCTTATTAGACAGTTAATTAAGAACTTTAATATCATACGCTGAATCTCGGCTTTCCTTTGAGACATGGCATCACTAATACTTTCTGGATCATCCCCTGTACGGATGAAACGATATATTCTGTCTAGATCTTCTTTCATATTGGGTAGGGTGACTAGATACTCGGTCACCCTCCTTACGCGTACTGAGTATAAAACCATATTAAACTCGCCTGGAACTGGGTCATAGGCACATTCGCCAAGGGTTTGCCTGATCTCTGTAACAGACTTATTACTTTTAGGAGTACGCTGTGATGCTTGAGCATGTAATTCGAGTGCTGATAAACGCTTGTGTGGCGGCGGGGTTTGAGGAAGACCTCCTCCTACGGCCCCTAAACTGGAATCATCGACTGATGCTTTCCGTCCTGGCAGGGTCGGTAATTGTAACGTGGACTGGACTTGTATGGCGGGCTGACCCGGGGGAGCTGTTAAGGGCACCCCGGTATCTGGGGGAGCAGGAATTACCTGATTTACAGGGACTGGCGGAGCGCGAACAGGATTTGCATACTCGGGGACTGTGTCGTCCAAATAGGACGAAATGAAAATATCAGCTGCGGTCGGTTTGTGACGTAGCTTGGTCGGAACTAATGGTGGCGGGAAATTACTGGATGCCTCTGGGGTCGCTTTTGGCAAGCCTTCGGCAAGAAGAGGATACATACCCTTAATAAGGGCATGCCTCTGTCTGTCTGATTGTTCGGCTTTGACTCGTTCACCTATCTCGATTAATTCTTTTTCTTGGGCTCGTTCTTGGGATTCTCTACTTAGTTCTGACTTTCTGATTTCTTTTTCGGTTCTTTTATGAGCTTCTTTGCGCCATAACTCGATGGCATCTTTCTGTGACTGTCTGGCTTTCTTTTTCCATAATGCTTCTTCTACTCGCATGATGCATTCGGCATCCCATGTACCCGATACGGGCCATCTATACTTTTCTTCTAACTGTTTGGTATAATCTACCCATAAATCTAGATACAATATGGCGCTTATGCCATGTTTCTGATACATAAAATGACCTGGACTGTCCCTGGGCGGGACAGGAACTGCTTCTTCTAACAAACCCTTTCTAGTTTTTAACTGACGTAGTCTCGAAAAGAGAGACATTGTAAACTTGAATCGGAACACAATACAATACACGAAAAACAATAACAATTGGGAAAACAATTCAGGCATACCACGACATTGGAAATACATTGAACAACATCAGAACATAACAGTTCGGACAGAATATTACCTGGAATACTAAGAACAGAAACAGAACAGAATTTCTCGAGAACGGAACAGACTAGAGTTACTGGATGCACTGCTGAAACAGTACGGAACATACCGGTCCCATAAAGGGACGCATCAAGACCCGTATCCACCTAGGTGAACACTTCGTTAGTGGGCCTGGGTACCACCAACCCACAGACCAGGAGTCAATTTAGACTGACCCTGTCTAGATACTACCCCAGTAATGGTACTCACCGGGCAGCAAGAACGGGAGGCCTCGGACTGGACTGGACGGGCGACGAACTTCGGACTTCAGTTACGGGTGGGCCTCCGGATACCTCGGACCTTGGACTCTTGGCTTGGGCTCTGGTCGGGACTCGCCGCGTTCCTCCACCGTCTCGTTCGGATGCTGGACCGCCTCCTCCGTCTCCTCCGTGGGCCTGAGGGATACTTGAGCAGAAATATCTGCCACTGCGCAGAAGAGTTCCGTCACGACTGCAGAGGGTCAGGGGGTCGGCGTGGCTTCACCGACGCGTGGGGAAAGGGCAAGTCCCTATTCGGGCGCCATTATGTGGTAAATAAATAAATAATACCCTATTTTTGACTAGGCATATATCATAACAGATAGCTCAATAAATAAGAGTCAAGATTCGAGGTAGTAGGAGTTTGCAGGTTTATTACAGCATAAGGACAGGAACAGGACAACCTGCATAGGAACAGAGGCCCAGCAGGGGAAAAGAGGCCCAGCAGCTGCTGGGGCTGGGTCTGGGATGAGCGCGCTAACTTTTAATAACAATACATGAGTTTATATACATAACGCAAACACATAGCATTACATTGCAGTAGGCGTAGCAGTGGGTGGAGCAGAAGGCGTGACGCGTAGCAGTCGCGAAAGATAAGAGTAAAAGTAGGTGTAACTGGGCGTATACTTAGACATGTGGTGCAGACGTAACAGAATATGTCATGAATGGGGCGGAAACATTGGAGGGGGCTACCTAAGGAGCCGGGACCTCTAACCTGGTGGTGCGCGCAAACTGGCAATGACGTGTTACGAGGAGAAGCTGGGGGCTATGAACTCTGTGCTAGGAGCGGAGACTAAAGTCTGGAGGGTCGGAGCGACATGTACCTAAACCCTATCTAGTATCTGATGTTTAGGGAACATGTTGATATAAACTAGAAGTCATGAGGGGAAAAGCTAACTGACTCTAGACTGGACCATGCATTATTCTACATGTAGTGCGTGATGAAGAATATTAAATGACCATTAAATGCAGTATTTCTCTAACATGGAGACGTGAAGGCTAGACAATGACGGAAACTATTGATGCAGTTCAGTAGCTTAGGAATGCAGAGAAGGAGGACTGAACTGATAACTGGAACTATAACATACTTTTGGCAGACTCAGAGGCAGAGCCAAACTGCACCGGGCACTGCGAGGCAGGAAGTAAGTGAAGGGTCGAGGATACAGGTGGGGGCTGTATCGCTCCTCAGCGAGGCTTCAGGAGACAGGAGCTGAATCTGATGTCCAGGCCCTTTTGAGGCCTAGAAACGGGGACTTTATAATGGAATAACGTGCACACTGGGAAACGTGGCAACATTATTTTACATAGGCCTGATATTCGTAGTATTCACGAGGACTGGAAACTGGCATACTAGAGGTGGACACAACTGTAATTGCGTCATTAATCAGACATGGGGAATAACATATGCATATTGGTCATGCACACATAACATATGATGGATGACACGTAGGGACACAGAATATGGCAAAATTTACTTTTCCACATTGTGATGGGAGGAGCGCAAATCATGGGAAGGAATGTACGGCAAATTCTAGAAGCAACAAAAGCAGGACCTTGAGCATGTAGCGCCTTGAAAATGGTGCAGCCGAGTTTAAAGATACACCGCTTGGCAACCGGCAGCCAGTGGAGTTTCTTTAGTAGCGGGGAGATGTGTAGATGTTTTGGCTGACAGAAGATTAACCTGGTTGCCTGATTTTGCACGAGTTGCAAGCGGAGCAACTGGTAGGCAGGAATGCCAGCGTAAAGAGCGTTGGCGTAGTCAATGCAAGATGTAACCAAGGCTATGATGACCAGCATGAGAGCCTCCGTAGACAGAAACCTACAGATTTTACGGATCCTGCGAAGATGGAAAAAGCAGGCCGAGGTGACAGCGCTAATCTGAGGTTTCATTGAGAGGTCTTTGCAAATGATAACGCCAAGACTCTTCACAGAGTCAGCTGGAAGGGGGGTGCCCAGAGAGGATGGCCAGAAACTGGCATTCCAGGGGTTAGCGAGTCCCCTGGTTAATACAAGTTCCGTTTTATAGGGATTTAACTTCAGCTGGCTCTGGTACATCCACTCGCTAATGGAGAGCATGGTAGATTGAAAATTAGCGTGGGATGTGGAAGTGGATTCAACATTAAAAACCAGCTGGAGGTCATCCGCGTAATTAAAGATGGTAACTGGGCTATAACAGAGAGAGGCAATCAGGGGCTGCATATAGAGATTGAACAAAAGGGGCGATAAGGCAGAACCCTGGGGGACTCCGCAGGTGAGACTGGATCGAGGTGCTACAAAGGTAGACAGATGGACCGCCTGAGTGTGCCGATGTAAAAATAATTGGATCCAGTCAAGGGCCCGACCCTGAACACCGGCGTTGTTGACACGGTCGATCAACAGGTCGTGATCGACCGTGTCAAAGGCCGCAGATAGATCTAATAGCACGAGTGCCTGGGAGATGTTATTATCAGCACCCTTTCTGAGCTCATCCATCACCGCCAGAATGACCGATTCGGTGGAGTGGGCTGGCCTGAAGCCCGCCTGCTGAGGGTCAAGGAACTTAGAGTTCTCAATAAAAGAACTAAGACAGTTGGTGACGTGAGTCTCTAGGATCTTACCTAGGTAAGGAAGCAGGGAAATGGGGCGAAAATTGGCCAGGACCAGAGGATCAGCGTTAGGCTTTTTCAGGATAGGGACCACAGCTGCGTGTTTAAAGGAGTCGGGGACGATACCTATAGCTAAGGATTTGTTAAGGAGTGTAAGTGGAGGGTCAGGGCAGGCAAGAAAGGCTGCTTTGAGAATCTGCGGAGGGCAGCAGTCATTTGGCGAGCCCGAGATCACTTTGTTTAGTAGAGCCACAAAGTCACTTTTAGTGATAGGGGGAAAGACAGCCAGTGAAAATGAGTTCTGAGAGGGAGGGGTCGGGGCAGAGGGAGAGGAAAGGCTAGGGATGTTATTTTTTATGGTGATAATTTTGTCAATAAAATATGAATTAAGGGAGTCACACAGTGATTGTAAGGGGACAGCTTGAAGAGTCACCCTATCAGGTTGTGTGAGCTCATTCACAATGGAGAAAATATCTTTTTCCTTGGATGCAGAGTTTAGGATTTTTGGGGAAAAGTATAACTTTTTTGCCTGAAGAATGGAGTTTTTATATAGTTTTAACAGCGCAACAAATTCAGATTTTACTTCGGGTGAGTAGGTACGGCGACAGCGGCGCTCAGCTTGGCGGAGTGTCAGTTTATCCTTTTTTAGTTGGTCAGTGAACCAATGTTGGGCGTCGTGGTGACGTTTGGACTTAACAAAAAACTACAAGTGGAAATGAGGGTCCTAGGGGAATGGTTAGTATTTATAGACCTGCTTGTACCTTGTCCCCCAACTAAACAATATACAAATACACGAAAGGTATCAAGGGTCTTTTATATATTAAGGGCTCAGTGCCAAATTATGGTACTCACGCTCTAGGATGCCAAGTGGTCATCAGAAACACAAAGCACAAAACACACAGGAGAGACAAATAAGTAATCTGCAGATAGTGATCTACAGAAGGAAAGAAAGAAACCCATCAGCCCACCAGTTGGCAGAACTTCATCATCTGGGTTTTCAGAAAAATCACAGTATCCGCTTGATTCAACCTCAGTATATTCATTGAGGTTTACTAGAACCGGATTGTGAAAAAGAAAGTTGTAAACCAGACAATGAGTGTTTTAAAGGGCTGAAAAGGGGAAGTTGCAGTGCTCAAAAGTGTGTAAACAAAATTTTTATTTTTCATCAGGACCTATGATATGCACTACTGCAACACTTACCACAACTTGTGATAAAAAATGTAACGTGGAGACCTACCAGTAGTGTGGTCTATTGTTCCAAAGCCTTTCTCAACATTGTAGGGAGGACTGGCCTCACCTCACCTGGCGCTCGCTCAGGAAAAAGGAGGCCACGCACTCTCCGTCGTTGCCTCGGTCTATCAACTGAGAAAAATCCTAATTTTAAGACTTTCGATATTCATAGAAGACATTTAGGAGTCCTAAAGTTAGGAGTCCTAACTTTACTACTACTAAACAGAGAAAAATCCTAATTTTAAGACTTTCGGTATTCACAGAAGGCATTTAGGAGTCCTAAAGTTAGGAGTCCTAACTTTACTACTAGTAAACTGAGAAAAATCCTAATTTTAAGACTTTCGGTATTCACAGAAGGCATTTAGAAGTCCTAAATTTAGGAGTCCTAACTTTACTACTACTAAACTGAGAAAAATCCTAATTTTAAGACTTTCGGTATTCACAGAAGGCCTTTAGGAGTCTTACAGTTAGGACTCCTAACTTCTGTGAATACTGAAATGAGTAAGTGCCTTCCGTGAATACCAAAATGAGTAAGTGCCTTCTGTGAATACCACAATGGTAGTCAGTTTAAGATTTTGTCTTGCGTTAGTTCTGTGAATCGGGCCCAGAGTATTTATAAAAATATGTATTTATTATAATACACTCACTAACACATAAAGATATCTCCTAGCCAGAGATATACACAATGCACACAATACATTTCAATAGAAACAGGTAAGTAGCACGTAATACACAGTTATCACCAGGGGAGACCAAACAATATACTAAAATAGTGGTATGCGAACCATGACTCAGGTCAAGACTATACCCAGAAGAAGTAGAAGTGCCGGGGACCCAAGCAACCACCCAAGGAAAGTAACCAGGAGCCCCACAGAGGCCGTGTGCAGAGTGGGAACAGGACCGCATGATCAATGCAAGTCAATGGGTAAGTCGCAGATGCAATTTTAAAGTCCCAGTGGACCCTGAAGAAACCCCGGAGGTTGGAGAGCCACCCCACCCATGGATATCTTAAGAACCAGGATACCTGCACCATGGAAGCCGGGTGCATGGGTGTGAAGTGGCATCGGAATCCGCTGTCGAACTCAATGGAGGACTTCAGAAAGATGCAGCAGCTGGAGATGATGAAAGTGTCCGGTAGAACCCAAAGGTGGATTCAAGATGTGTAGAATCTGCTAGCAGAGAGGACAGAGTCTGTGCCACTCAGGAGTGACCAGGAAGCGCAGAAAACAAATGCCCATTGATGTAGAGTATTGCAAGAGAGATGATTGTGACCATGGAACTACAGCTGTGGGGACCAGGTGACCCTGTGGAAGACTAGGGGCTGTTCACGAGCTGTCCCACGTCGGATGTCGAGAGTTGAGGGGTCGGTGTCAGTTGGCAACTGCAACCAACGTGGAGTGGAAGAAGGTGCAATGTCGGGACCAGCAAGGTCCAAGAGACTCACCACAGGCAGGGGAGTCAGGGCCGGCCCGAGCAATCAGAATCAGCAAAAGAATTCAAAGATGACCCTTAAAAGTACCCACAGGCCGGAGGCATTGGAGTCGCCATAGGACCTCGAGCAGCTCACCAAAGATGCGGACCCACGGTGCAAATGATGTGGTGAGGATGAAGATTTTGGTCATTGGAGATGCTTGAGGTAGGGCCTACTTGGAGCCCGAGGATCTTGGTGGAAGGAAGCCAACAAGCCATTGCAACTACAAGTCGACATGGTGCACAGGGATTAGTTCGTGAAGCTCCGACGAGGGATACTGGCCTCAAACTTGGTGAGAGGACAGGGCAGGCCACACGGGATGTGAAGAACTATTAACTGTGTTGCTGAGCCTTTTGGAGTCTGTGGGAGTCCAGGATCAACCATCCGGTTAGCTTAGTTGTGGTACCTGTAGATGCAGGGACGTGACTCCTTCCCTTCATTTAAAAAAAAAAATTATTTTTATTGCCAACGTAGGGTCAAGGAAAGCAAAGCAAAACATTCATAGAATCCAAAGGAAAAAGAAAAGGAGAAGGAAAGAATACATCCTGAGAACTTTTTCATACAGTTGATTGATTCAAGCTAAAAAAAAAATAAAGAAATTAAATTTGTTCATTACAGGTAAATAAATCAGGAAGCTAATCCTCTATATATTCCTTAAGTACCCCCCCATGTCAGTATACCAATCTTTTTTTCCTGATCCCTTTTAAAGCATATAAATTCCATTCTAGTTCATATACATTCAACAATTTTCTTCTCCAAAATTCAAACGCAGGTGCTTCAGGTTGTAGCCATTCAGTAGCTATACATAACCGGGCTATAATCATTGCTACAAACAGAAAATACTTAAATTTGGACAAATCTGTGTTTTCATTAATAGCTTGGGTCCCCCCAATTAACATAAGTGCTGGGGATATTTTTAAAGGGAATTGGATGACTTCGGAAATGAATCTTTCTATACTTAAGATAAAAGAACTCAGCTTAGAGCATTTATAAAAAATATGAAGTAAATCTGCCTCCTCTCCTCCACACCTAAAACATTTTCCATCATATTGTGGACCCCATGTGGACATTCGTTTAGGTGTATAATATAATCTAAATAAAGTTTTATATACCTGTGCTTTCATGTTGGCTGACATACATATATCTTTAGCCACCAAAATAGTGTCTACAATATTGAGATTGGTTTCTTCCAACTGATTCTGCCAATATATATTATATTTATTCAAATCATCCTGTTTATACTCCAACAATAATCGATATATCAGACCAATCTTTTTCTTTGTTTGTATTGCCTCTATTAGTCTATTAGATGTAGGTTTACTTAATTTCTTTAGACAGAAATCCCTAAGTTGGAGATACTTAAAAAAACTAAAATGTGGGATATGATATTTACTAATCATTTCAGAAAACGCTCTAAAAGTTCCATCCGTCTGATATAAATCTCCAATTCTTATCACCCCTTGTTTACTCCATTCCTTAGCCATATGGTCCCAGAATATTGAGGGGAGAATCTTCTCTGCTGAAAACGGAGTGTAAAATATAATTTTCTCTAATTTCATTATACTTTTAACTTTCCTCCAAACTTTATATGCTGAGTCAATCACCTTGAATCGGTTATGCTTATAGTAATTCCCTTCCAGCTCTTTCAATAAGCAACCCTTTGAATATTCTCCCAGTAGTAAAAAAAATATTGAGGGAGACTCTGCCGGATCCTCTATTTGTTCTCCAGTCAAGAGAATTCGCATTCTCTGTAAAAAACATACATAATAATAAAACAAAAAGTCCGGAATCCCCCGCCCTCCTCTCTCTTCCGGGAGTGTTAACCATTTCATTGCTCTCCTGGTTTTCCCGGGTGCCCAAAAAAATTTCGTACATAATGATTGCAATTTGTGTATATAATTTAGAGGTATTTCCAAAGGAATACTGCGAAATATATATAGTATTTTGGCTAATATATTCATCTTAATGATGTTGCCTCTCCCGATTATAGAAAGTTAAAGGCTCCCCCACCTATCTGTTGGTGGAGGGGAGCACGGGGGTTAAAGGGGAAAAATGCCACGTGGAGGTCAAATGATTGCATATAATTAATAAAGAAGTATCGATCCATTATTAACAGAATCGTAAGGGGTAAAATGGGATACTCTAACGTTAACTATGTAAATAGAGACATGTTCGGGAAAGGTTGTAATGGCTAAGAATATCAAAATATGTTCTTTCAATGTCTCTGGCCTTAATAACACAAATAAAAGGAAGAGGATTGCATCAGAAATTCGATTTTTGAAGCCGGACATACTGTGTCTTCAAGAAACACATCTACCCTGGGAGAAAAGAGGCTTAGCAAATGACTTAGGATACACTATACTGGCAACATCCCAGCAAACAAGCATGATTAGAGGGGTAATGATTTTGATCAGACCACTGTTGGGCACATTAGTAAATAGTCTAACGGATAAATGGGGCAGATGGGTGATTGTTACACTAAGTATAGGAGGTATGTATTTAACGAAATGTTCAATTTATGGATCTAATTTGGACGAGGGGGAAATATTTGAATACTTAAATCTTGAATTGGCCAATTGGAGAAGCCCCTTAGTCTTATGTGGAGATTTTAATATTAATTTGAAGGCAGGTGAGTTAGATGCCGGCATAGAGAACTATAAGGGGAGAAAACCTCGAGTTTTTAAAGCATTACACAATTTAGTGAGGGATCACGCATTGGTTGATACTTGGTCTAAGAATCATCCTACTGCCCCAGGATACACTTATTACTCTTCTCCGCATAAGAAACTTGTTCGCCTGGACTATTTTTCACCTCAGTTAGTATACAATCCAATACAAAAATTCAGATATTTCCGAGAGTAACATCGGATCACTCTCCAGTTCCTATTTAGATTGCCCATATAGGAGAAATGAAACAGAATAGAAATTTTACGTTTGATAGGAAATTATGTCTCGATCCACAATTTAGAGAGGCCATGGTTAAATGGACGATAGATTTTATACAGAATAATATGGGTTCGGCTAATATCGAGATTATATGGGATACATGGAAGGCATGCTTTAGAGGGGAGACAACGAGCTATGGATTTCATTATCAAAATTTACAACGGGGAAAAATGCGAGATCTATATGATCAGCTTGCTAAAGCAGAAGAACATTTAACTACAAAAATCAAGAAGGGAGTTAATAACATAACTAAAATTCATGAGTTTGGGAGTATAATTGCTAAACGTCGAGCGAACATTACAGGAATTTGGTGTGAGGAGATAGCACGGAAATATTTAGTATATAGGAGGTATATGCATGAATATGGGGAAGCTGTAGGTAGGGCTTTGGCCTTAAAATTAAAAATGAAAGAATCGATTCGCAAAATTGCTAGATTACAAGATAAAAACGGCGTAATATTTGAAGACCCACAAAAAATATTGGAAATACTTTATCAATTTTATACAGAATTATATACGAAACAAGCTATTGTAGATCCTGATATTTTTTTGTATGAAGCGACATTAAATACACTAACTGAAGTAGAAAAACAGGCGTTAGACCAACCCTTCTCAATGGAAGAACTGGAGAGTGTGGTAAAAAACATGTCCAATGGGAAGGCAGCTGGCCCTGACTTTATCCCAAGTGAGGTCTATAAATGTTTTTTTGATCCTCTAAATAATCTTATGCTGGAAACTTTTAGAAGGGCACAAATAGGGAAAGCTCCACAGTCTTGGGATGATGCCTCGATAGTCGTCTTTGCCTAAAAAGGGAACCCCCAGAACAGCCTGCTTCATATAGACCTATTTCCTTGTTAAATTGCGATAGCAAGATTTACTCAAAGATGTTAGCAAATCGCAGTTCTAAGATTATTACATCGTTAGTATCATTAAAACAACACGGCTTTATCCCAAAAAGAGGAACTGTATCTCACATTAACAAGGTGATCACTTTAATTGATATAGCGGAAACTGAGAAGAGAGATCTTGCGCTGATATTACTTGACGCCGAGAAAGCGTTTGATCGCGTAGAATGGGCTTATTTATGGGAAGTTATGGATAGGATGGGATTTGGTAAAAAATTCTTAACAACTATTAAGGTACTATATTGATCACCTAATGCGAGAGTTGTAGCTATGGGGCAAAAATCTGATAGGATATCTATTACAAGGGGTACTCGGCATGGATGCCCCTGTTCTCCACTTCTTTTTGCGTTATTCATCAATCCTTTTTTAATTAAGCTACAGGAATCATCATGTATTAAACCATTTACTGTATCTAATATCCCTTTTTCAATATTCGCATACGCGGACGACATAGCTATTATCACTACAGATCCCAGACAGGCAATTACAGAGATTGAGCAGTTAGCTACTGACTTTGGATACAGCTCCGGTTATAAACTTAATGCTGGGAAAACGCAAGTACTGTGTACGGACAGTCTTCAATTTAATGACAATAGGGTAATCTCAGAAGTGACATATCTAGGTATAATTATAAAATCACACACACAGGAGATAGTGGAAGCTAATTGGACCAGGATAATACTACAGACTCCTTCCCTTCAAGGGAGATTCCTTCAGGTATCTTGGATGCCCACAGGCCTTGGAATGTTCCTGTATGGAGCACAGGGATGGATGTTGCATCAGACGAGCAGGGTGACAAAATCAGGATCCGCAGGAGTCTTCCCGGTTGTAGCCTTGATGCCTAGAGCCCAATCCAGAGTGCCCAGACGGTTGAAGAAGTGGTGTCTGAAATGAATCTTGTCCCACAACGAATCTAGGGACCCACCTTCAGGTAAGCCTTTAAGTACCCTAAGGAGAGGGTTGGGACGATTCAGGGGTTCCTCTTGTCCAGCCCATAAGGAGGGCTGGACAAGAGGGAGGATACTCCCCTTTCCTTTGTCCAGTTTTACACCAGAGCGAGAGCCAACAGCTCCCTGAACTGTTTGCACTGGACTATGCATGGAGGGCACCAAGTGTGCACTGTACGCAGACTATGTGGTGTTGGCAAATGCCCTCACACTGCCCCAATACACTAAACCCTGTCTGAGAGGTGGTCACACCTCCATGTGACAGAATACCTATTGTTCTGCCTTCCTCTGCCCGAGCTTGGCTCAGCAGTATGAGGGCCAAAACGTGTCTCTGGCCGGCAGCAGCCCTACTTTGCTTTCCAGGTCTGGAAGACTGGTACCCAGAGCACCGAGGGCCTCCCAAAGGAGCTTTACGGTCCATGGAATCCTACCTCACACACCGTTTGCAGTGTGGGGGTATCATTCCAACATGTTTGATACCAAACATGTTATGGTTCGTAACAGCCAGTTTCGAGATGGTCACAGCGTAATGATGCGGTGCCCCTCTATATGTCATATGGCTGTCTTACTTACAACCCGGGAGACTGGACTCCGTGGGCTGTAGGGGTGTCTTGCTCATGCAGGGGCACAATCACACCTAGAACCAAGCACCCTGTCTTCAGGATTGAAAGGCCTCCTTCAGGGGTGACTTATAGGTTTTAAGTGCAGTGACCTCCTATATAGGTATACCTATATCTTTCGTAAGTGGTGTTAGCACCAACTTTCACAGGCTGCAATGGCAGGCCTGCAGTTACAAATTGCGTGATCTCCCATGGGTGGCATAATGCCTTAGTACCATATACTAGGGACTAGAGGACGATGGGGACCATTCTCACCACATGTTTTTGCGTACTGCCAGTGTTGAGCACTGGCAGGACCCAGGCCACTAAAAGGCCTGAGGCCCCCCTCATATGCAGCTTCACTACAAATCTGTATTTTCCAGTTGCCCGAACATGATGACTACAACACATATAGCTCAGATACCCATATACATGCAGACAAAGGAACGCTCCAGATTTTCAATAGGCGACCATCAATTTACTACTGGATATATGTAGAGGAATATGTGTGTCACTTACCTGTGGTTATGTTCACGACTTTGTCAATTTTCATAGTCATTGAACAGGTACAGCAGCGGTAGGACTTGTAGTACGAGCTATTTACCTTCTGTAACAATGTATCTGGTAGAGACGATTCTAGCCGCTGATTCCTTCAAGTAGAAATATTTCATGGCGTGAGACTGGATCCAGAAACTTTTTTGCCACAGCATCCTTGTGCGCCGGGGCGACATCACGTGACTTTGCCCAGGCGTCGCCTGCGTACATGACGTCAGCGAGGTCACATAAAACCCGCCCGTCGCTTGCACATCAGTTTTCTTTGGCGTACTTTTCCGCAACACAACGCGGAACCACCAGATAAAAAACTGAGGAAGCATGGGAACAGTGTACGAAGAGCAGAAAAATTAGAAAGAAAAGGTGACTAACAACACCACACAGAGTAGTGTCAACACCGCAGAACCCAAAGGCAGGGAAAGAAGAAAGAACAAGCAGAGCCCTGCGCCGCCACGCTGTCAGCACATAGACAGCCTCCCACCCCTGTGCCCAGAGGCAAGGAACATGCGTAAAAGTCATGGCACACGTAGTAACCTACCACCCCCATCCTGAGCAAGGAAAGGGACCAGTCCCAAGACATAGAGAGACAGCAAACCTCCAAGCCACCCCAACATGGAGGGCAGCCACCCACAAGGGACAAGGGCAAGACATGGCCAGATGACCCTTAATCAGAGGACAGCAATTGTAGGAGGGAAGGGAGGGGAGGACAGGGATAGAAAGCAAACCCCCCCAAACCTGGAGTAGGCAGAGCGGCAGGGCACCACAGCACCGGAACCCATCCTCCAAAGAACCAAGGGAGGAATGAACCGCCCCCAGACGGAGCCACCCACCAAGAACAAGGAAGGCACTCACATGAGACACAGCTCCCCACTGGGAGGCGAGTACGGAAAACCTTCCCAAGGGTCCTCGCAGAATAGGGGAGGAAGGGCGGGCCGTGAGGGAATCTGCGGCTAGAATCGTCTCTGCCAGATACATCGTTACCGAAGGTAAGTAATTCGTACATCTGATAGTGACTACTAGCTGCAGATTTGATGGGATATAAATTCGATAAATGCATATTATTGGCCTAATATATACAATATAACCATACAACCCCATGTTAGCATTGTATCATTTTGTTAAAATATTGTAGTAAGAAATGATTCACTTTCGTATCACTGAAACCTATTGATATGACCGGAGCCATCTTGTTTCATTTCCCTGTGTGCAAGTATTATTTCCCTGAAATCATGTGATTAAGCTTTTTGCATGAAACCACGATGGCTGGCTTAGCTATCTGCTCTACTTGTGATGTGTTCCAAATACTTTTTAATCTTTTTAAAACTCTGTTTCCTATCTGTGACTGTGTATTTACCTGTACTTCCACTGCATTTTTATTAATTTGCTCCGACGCCTTCTGCCCCGTTCCACCGCGGCTCCTCTGTGCCGATTGTTGTGGAGGGCAGGTTCGGACGCCATCTTTTCCGAAGTCCCGGTTCCCCGCCTGACCGTAGGCAGCGGTCTAGCCGGGGGAGGGGCTTGGGCTTCAAATAGCAATGCTCTCGCGGACGCGCAGCGGGCGCGCCGACTGCGTGCCGAAGGAGCGCCAAAGGAGGGCCCGTCTGTGCCCGTCCGTGCTCCGGACGTGCCTAGTGCCAGACCCCCTGCCTGTCTACATTGCAAGCAACAGCCCACTAGACTAAGGTACTCACGCGATGATCTCACCACACTTAATGTTTTTAGATGTGGAGAAGATAACCCCTGGGGGGTGGCTGATTGCTTATCTCGGGTGTGCTCGGCGTGTAACTTTCACTTTTATCCCACGCTCAGTTGCTCCAAACAAGTAAGCACTGACCCTATGCTGATTAGAGCGGGGTTAATTAATGCTAGGTCGCTAGTGAAGCATGCCGCCGACATTTTTGAAATCTTGGCAGAGGACCAACTGGATCTGTTTTTTATCACCGAGACCTGGTTAAATGACACTTGAGCCCCGGTGGTGGAGCTAGCTATCCCGCGGGGCTTTAAGATCACGAGGGCGGACCGCCCGCTCGGCAAAAGGGGTGGAGTCGCAGTGATCTATAGGGACAAATGGGTCTTCTCCTGTGAACCCCAGGGCGAGCTGAGGGATGTGGAGTTGCTCCACTTTTCCCTTGTGCTCAACCCACATTTTATTCTGGGAGGCACTCTGGTATATCGACCTCCGGGTAATGTTGGGCATTTTATTTAAGCTTTGGAGGAGGTTATAGTACCGCGTGCCCTGAGATTTTCAAAGTTTTTGCTCCTAGGGGATTTCAACATTCATGTTGATGTGTTGGACTCTAGTGAGTCTAACCGCCTAGGTGAAACCTTAACTATGGCCCACCTCAAACAATGGGTCGAAGCTCCAACCCATGTTGCCACCTCCTAGATCTGGTATGCTCTAATTTTAATATCGTGATGACTTGCCCTGAGAGCGTCACATGGTCGGACCATGAGCTGATTAGGTTCTCCTGGTCCTTGGATAGAGCTGCAGGGGTTGGAGATACTCCCCCACTCGCGCATTCCCAGAGGATCAATCTAGTGTCCCTGGCCAAATCCCTATGCTGAGACCGTCCTATATTGACCTCGGAGATTGATGAGGCGGTCAGTGTTTTTAACACATGGGTGGAACAGGGGTCAGCGGCCTCTATCAACCAGGGATGCATCCGCAGGATGCGGTCTTCCCCTTCTAAACCATGGTTCTCCCACACCCTACGGGAACTGAAACTTGGATGTAAGAAACTCGAATGGGTGTGGAGACAAGCCTACCTGCCCGTGGCAAAGAGTGATCTGCGATCCGCACAAAAGGATTACTATGCGGCGATCAGAACAGCCAAGAGTAGCTACTATGCAGGGAGAATTGAAAAGGCAAACAATAATAGCAAGGAAATCTTCTCTATTGTTCAGAGCTTCCTATCGCCATGTGCTGCGCAACCTGTGCTGCCTTCATCTGATCACTGGTGTGAAAAGCTCTCCTCTTTTTTCGTAGATAAAATTGCTATGATTCAAGAGGACTTGCGAGCTGCTTGTGACAGTTTCAAGTCCCCATCAGCACTACCTCCTCTCTCCATGCTTAAGCCAGCTGAGCAGTTTGCTGTTTTTTCCCCCTCCACTGAGTCAGACATCCTGACAGTACTTGAGACTTTGAAATCGGGGTCCCCCTTGGACCCTTGCCCTGCCAGGGTTCTTGGCGGGGTGGCTGATATAGTGTGTAGTGAGGTTACTGTCCCGCCTTGCTGGAAGCAAGCCAAACTTCTCCCGCTTTTAAAAAAGGCCGGGTTGGATGCTGCTGCTCCATCCAGCTACCGGCCTATTTCACTGTTGCCGGCTTTGGCTAAAGTCTGTGAGAAAATTGCTTTCCGCCAGTTAGATCACTTTATTGAGTCATCTCAGGTTCTTCACCCGGCCCAATCAGGGTTCCGGGCCGCCTATAGTACCGAAATGGCTCTGGTTGAGATGTCTGAGGCAATTCGGGAGTGCCTAGATATAGGTGGCAGAACGGTTCTGATTTTACTAGACCTCTCTGCCGCCTTCGATACGGTGCCCCACGACCTGCTCCTCACCAGATTGGCTGCCGTAGACATTGCTGGATCAGCACTTGACTGGCTATCGTCATTTCTGGATAATAGGACGCAACAGGTCTGGATGCCTCCTCACGCTTCCATGCCTAGGAAACTCACCACTGGTGTTCCACAGGGGTCTACTCTTAGCCCCCTGCTTTTTAATGTTTATTTGACTCCTTTGATTTACCTGGCCGAACAGTTGGGGGCTAAAATAATGGCCTACGCCGACGATACCCAACTTTTGTTTACCCTGGCCCTAGGACACATCCGTGGTTCGGCTCTGCCTCTCGTCTGTTTTCCGCTGGTTAGCACTTGCCCAGCTTAAGTGCAATGAAGACAAGTCCGAGGTTCTTTTTTTATGGCTCCTTTCCCGATAACTTTAGAGACCTCCTATGGCCACCTGACCTGCCTTGTCGCAATTCTATGGGTGGCCCAGCTAAGAACCTGGGGGTCTGGTTTGGGAGTGATCTGAAGTTTGAGGACCATATCAAAAAACTTACCGGCGTGTGTTTTGGCACTCTCAAAGCCTTACGCAGGTTCTTTCCACTTCTCCCGAGAGAGGCCAAAGAGACTGTGTCGCATGCTCTAATTCTTTCCAGGCTTGATTATGCGAATGCCTTGTTTAGTGGATTACCTGCTTATTTGATCCAACGGCTTCATGTAATTCAAAACGCGGCTGCGCGCTTCCTGTTCAAATTGCCCAGGTGGTCTAGCGTTCGCACTCATCTACGCAGCTTCCATTGGCTTCCGGTGGCTCACCGGATCATGTTTAAAACACTGGTTCTCTCTTTCCGAGCCCTCCATCAGCTCGGACCAGTGTACCTCAGGAAACGGTTTGCTCTCTATGTTCCGAATCGGTGCCTTAGATCGGCCAATCAATGCAAAATGATTATGCCTAGATTTAAGTACTCCAGATTAGGAGGCCAGTCTATCTCTGTCAGGGCCGCTAGGGCCTGGAACGCTCTTCCTTTGTCTCTCAAAGCAGCCCAGTCAATCACCGCCTTTAAGAAAGGATTGAAAACTCATCTGTTCAATAAGATCATGTAACTGTCTTCTCCTTCTTGATATCTTGCTTTCTACGCCACTTCTTTCTCCGCGCCAGGATACTTGTTAGTAATAGAGCGCGTTATAAAAGTCTTTATAACATAACATAACATAACTTGCTAGCTTGTAGCTCAGGGAAACCCAAGGTCACACCTGCCCTTCTTGTGGGATGCGTACATTCTAGCAGATCCCGTTACTCTACTCCCCAAGCTACAGATAGAAAGGGAGGCACCTTACTGACCTGCCCCCGGAATAGCTTGGGCCTGGCTATTAGCAATCAATTGTGCCTTATATGGGTCTTTCCTGCTGGCTCCCTGACAACTTGTATCTTTCCAAGTAAGGTGGCATCGTAGGGTGTGCGAAACGTATATATACTTTGTATCATGTGTATGTAGTCAGTCTCCTCTGCGCACCTCCGAGGGTTCGTGTAGACTGAGGATCCCCTGTCAGGGCTTGTATTTGATGAATAAACGATTGAACCTTCTCCATTGCCGACTGAATTCTTATTAAAGATATTGGTATATGGGCCATTGGTGAGTATGGTCCATTAGTATAATTTTGAATCCTTCAGTTGGTGACTCCGCCGGGACTCCGCTATAGGGTCGTCCCCTCCTGTAAACAGGAGTGAAGGGACAAGGAGGAGTTTTGGCCGAGTGGGTGGACGGAAAGAGGATCCTTATTTGAAACACCCGTTTGTGGTACGAAAACAAGCAACTTCACTCCCCAGCCCAGTATCCCTCCCAGCTGCTGAAGACCCTACGCCGGAGTCCTACGGGCTTAACCCGAGAGAAGAACAGACTGTGTCGGTCTGTCTAGGTGTCGGCAGTGGAGAATTCGCAATCGACCTGAGTACACCAGGTGAGTGACTTTGTGATTGGATTGGATAAGGAACACTTGGAAGAAGTGTTTTCTTTGGTAACGGTTAACTGTTTTTGTTGGTCGCCGGGGAAGCCGGACCACGAGGGAATTTGGGGGTCTGACGTTGCGGCGAAGTGGCTGTACGGGCAGATACCTCACGGACTAGTTTGGTGAAAACTTGAGACCATACCTGGTGCCTTAGCGGTGTAGGGAGTTACTCGCTCGGCCAAATCCTCTTCGGGAAAGCCCTGGGAGCAACTGGGTTAGCTAGGGTTCTGGAGCTATGTGCCCAGACGCCCGGCCCAACCAGAACAGGACCATGGGATGGCTTGTAAGAGGGTTCATGGTTCGCCTGCCAAGTGATCTCAAAACAGTCTAGCGACTGTTTCTTTCTGTTGTTGAATTTTGTTGGTCCGGGATTCAATTGAATCAATTCCCCAAACGAGAGTCGACGGGCTCTGTTCGTTTTTGAAGACGTCATTTGCATAGAATACATACATAGGAGCTTTGCACTGTTTTACAGCACTTTATTGTGATGACTGGAAGAAAATGCGAGAGTGAGTGAAGAGAAGGACGCGTCCGAATGTGAATGGGTTCTGAAGTTTGCAAATAAAATTGTGTGATCATTATAATGCCGTGTTTTAGTAAAATATGTTTTGGGTGCTGCTGTCGGCGAGGTACACGGCTCGAAGAAAGACAGCCTGCCCCACCCGAGGGCAGCCCCAGTTTTGATATGTATGTCAAACATGGTTTACAGCCCATTTTATTTAATACGATTTGGCATAAATATACGAAAGATAATTCTGATTTGTAATGGCCCTTAACGGGGACATTTGATGAGAGAAAAATTAATCACATACAAAATACACTGTTTATGTAGAAAAGCCGTCAGTCGATGTTTGATTCCCTGAACCTATGGTTAAAGGAGGCAAAGCGACGACGGATTAGAGAAGAGAAGATGGGAAAGATCAAATCAGGACAGACAGTCACCCAGAAGGCCGTAGCTTACGATAAAGGGAAGGTGGAAGAGAACATTGAACGAATGGATAGGCAGTTTCGTTTAGAAACAGACGAAAGTTATGTGGCTCGACCAGATACAGGAGACGAGTTAGAAGACTTATTGGAAGCTTGACCACCTCCCCCTTATGCTCCGCAGGGCTTATACCCAGCTGTGACCTTGGTACGAGCCGACCAATTGGGAGCAGCATCGGCCGTTGGAGCACCGGTGGGAACGGTTGCCACGGCCCCTGCTGACGGATCAGTACGAAATGCTTTACTTTCCCCTCCCACTCTTCGACAAACTACCTCACCCTTGATATCCTTACAGCCGGACGCGGCTGTTCCCTCTCCTTTGCACCCTGTATTTCTCTCCCCTCCGATTCAGACTGCTCTAGATCCCCGAAATGCAGTTTGTCTAGATACCACGCCCAAGCGACCTATATCTGACTTGAGTGATCAGCGAGCTTATACTTGGTCGTTATTGGTTACAGAAGAAAGGAGGGCTATAATAATTCAAGTATCCCAGTGGATGCGGAACGCTATTTATACTTTGCAAGACATTTGGAGCACCATGAAAGATTTTGAACCAGTTGCACAACAGCTGGCTTTAGAGAGCCTGGCGATCCGACTAATTTCACTATGGGAACAGTGCTTTGAGGAAGGACTCCCTCCTCAAATACTGCGTGACATAAGGGATCGAGCTCATAATTCCACTTACAAACTGAGGAAGTATATCAAAATGTAACAGCACTTTTGCATTATCGGGAATGGATGCACCGAAAGTGCGCCGATTGGGGAGCACAGCACCCCATGAGAGAGGTGCATCCACTCTTTTTCCCTGAAGTACCTGAAATAGAGGATGCTAATAATGTAGTAACTAGGGCTCGTGTGGATGCTAGGCTTCATGAACAATGGGTTTATACCCCTTGGAAACGAAGCAAGGTCGTCACACTAAAAACCCAGCTCCCCGACGCCCGTAAAAATCCTACTGCCTACTATAAGGAATTGACCGAGGCCGCCAATTCCGCAATCATGACAATAGCTGATATTGAGTTATTTTTTGATCTCTTAATCCCAGTCTGGAGACAGATACATGACACGGACCATGTTCCCCAATTAGGAGGTACGTGGGACCAACTAAAAAATTGGGATAAGCAACGGAAGCCTGGAGAGAAACCTAGAGATGAAGTCTTAACAGTACCAGATAAAATTATTACATTCATGAAGACTCTTCTCCCTCCTAGAAAAGTTGATTGGGACAAATTAACTGCTTGCAAACAGAAGAAAGATGAAAGTGTGTCAGGTTTCTTTACTAGATTTGAAAAGGTTTTTATAGATTTTAGTGGACAGGACCTATCCACGGAAGGTGGGATACGGTTGTTTGTGAACAGATTTGTTACAAATTTGCTCCCTGAAGTTATGTCCCGTCTACAATCGGCTGAGAGCACGTGAACTACGGCTGCTCTGTCCGTAATTCTCAGCATGGCCCAATATTATGAACATCGAGAAAATGAGAGCAAAGAAAAGTCAGAGAAGAAGACAAAGGACTTAAAAAATAGAGTACTGTTGCAGCAAGTCAGTAGAGGACAAAGTGCAGGACGGGGAGTGCGTGGCTCGTTTCAGAGGGGTGCAGTAGCGGGAAGAGGTAGAGGAGGTCCCCCGAACATTGGCATAAATCAATGTTCCAATTGTAAACAGGAAGGACACTGGAGGGTGGATTGCTCTGAGTTGCTATCAAGGAATGGTCCTAATAGAGGAAGGGGAAGGGGTCGATGAAATATCGACTGAAATAGCATGCGAAGAGAGGATATGCAACATGAGGGTTCTCAAAAGAATTATTTTGATGACCCCCAGAACAGACAGTATTACAAAGAGACTTATAGGGATGATGTGTACGATGGACAACACTATGCATGAGACAG
Organism: Lissotriton helveticus; assembly: GCF_964261635.1. Lineage (NCBI taxonomy): Eukaryota > Metazoa > Chordata > Amphibia > Caudata > Salamandridae > Lissotriton > Lissotriton helveticus. The sequence continues at coordinate 1,394,490,770 of NC_136065.1, forward strand.
CCATGGACAAAGCGGGGGCCATATTACAGTACCAGTTGACCAGGAGGGACCTTATGTACAAGGAGAACTGTTGGGTACATCCGGAAAATTTCTAGTGGATACTGGGGCAATGAATAGTTCAGTTGCCCATACACTGGTCCCAGGGGCTGCTCTGTCTGGCCAAAATAACGTATCAGTAGGATTCTCTGGAATACCGGTGGTAAGCCCCGTTTTGAACCCCCTGCCTTTTACCATAGGCCCCATTTCCATGCATACGCCTTTTCTCTTGACTTCTAATTGTGGCGAAAACCTTTTGGGTTTGGACATTTTGAAAAAATTAAATGCACGGATTTATTGTTCCCCTGATGGTGTTTATCTGACTGTGCAGAAGCCACCTGTAAAAGCAGCTCAATATTTTGCTAAAAATGAGAACCTCCCCCCTGAGTTCTCTACAATCCCTCGGACACTGTGGGCTACAGGAGACACTGATGTTGGTCTGTTAAGAATAGCCCCCGTGTCAATAACCTTGAAACCTAATGCCCAGCTGCCCCGCATTCCTCAGTATAAAATTTCACCAGAAGGTGAACAGGCCTTGTTGCACATTATTCATGACCTCATTAAAAGGGGTGTAGTGGAAGAGACAGCTGCTAACATTTGTAACAGTCCGATTTTACCGATTTTGAAGAAGACACCGATTGATGGTGCTCCAGATTATAAGAATACATATCGTTTTGTGATTGACCTCCAGGAGGTCAACAAAATTGTGGTCCCGCAATATCCAATGGTACCAGACATTACTGCAAGTTTAAAGATGATTCCCCCTACGGCTAAATACTTTTCGGTGATAGATCTAAAGAATGCTTTCTTTAGTATCCCAATTCACCCGGATAGTCGATCATATCTTCGGATTCTCGTTAGCTGGCTGAAGCTTTAGATTTAAACGCACACCTCAAGGCTATACAGAGAGTCCTAGCATTTATAGTCAAGCCTTGAAAGAAGTCCTTGATGAATTAATTTTGCCAGCGGGGAATACGATCATCCAGTATGTGGATGACATCTTGGTGGCCTCCGATACGAGGAAGGTTGTAAAGAGGCCACAGTTAAATTGTTACAACATTTGGCTGAAAAGGGAAATAAAGTGTCCCTTTCTAAATTCCAATATTGTCGACAGGAAGTGACCTACCTTGGCCACTTACTGTCGAAAGCGGGGAGACGATTGACTCCAGAAGGAATATCTGTGATTACTAACATATCTGTACCTCGTACTCAACATGATGTTTGTGCTTTTCTTGGCATAACCTCCTACTGTCGCCAGTGGATTCCTAACTATTCACTCCTCTCTAAACCCTTGTTGTATTTGACAACCAAAGATGTGCATGAACCCCTACCCTGGACGGATGAATGTCAAGAAGCCTTTGATTCTTTAAAGTCTGCTCTTTGTTCTGCACCTGTCTTGGGTACTCCAGATTACCGGAAGCCTTTTTCCCTTTAAGTGCACGAGGTGGACGGTTGTTCGCTGTCAGTGTTAACGCCGGGTTTTGGCGGAAAGCAAAGACCCTGCGCATTCTTTTCATCAGTCTTGGATACTGTTGCACGAGCTCTCCCGAGTTGTCTGAGGGCCACTGCTGCAGTAGCGGTGGCCATCCGACAATCGGAAGGAATAGTCCTGAACACGGACCTTAAAGTCATGGTACCGCATGCTGTGGATATTCTTTTGAATAGAACTAAGACCCAGCACCTTACGAGTGCTCGACTAACGGGATATGAGTTAACCTTGTTTGCACCCCATTTCACGATTAAGAGATGTGCTACTTTGAACTCAGCTACATAATTGCCTCTCCCTTCAAATGATGGAAAGCACGACGTCCATGATTGTATATTTAGAACTGAGGAAGAAACAAAAGGGCGTGTAGATCTCACTGACACCCCTTTACCAGAACCCCAAGGAGAGCTGTATGTAGATGGTTCTTGTTTTAAGTTACCAGATGGTACTGCGACAGCTGCATATGCTGTTACGACATTAAAAACGGTGGTGGAAACCGCAAGGATTTCTCATCACTAAGCTCAGGCAGCTGAACTAATAGCCTGGTTAAGAGCATGCGAGTTGAGTGAAGGGCTGAGGGTGAACATTTTTACAGACAGCCAGTACGCCTTTGGCGTGGCCCATAGCTTTGGGAGGCTGTGGAGGGAGAGGGGTTTCTTTACCACACATGGTAGGAAAATTCAACATGGTCCTTTAATTGATCGATTGTTATTTGCTTTGACACTACCAGAAAAAGTAGCCATCATTAAATGCAGCGCCCATAAGAAAGATATTGATTCTACTGGAAAGGGAAATGCGTTTGCTGATTTGGTGGCTAAAGAAACGTCTCAAACTAGAATGACTCCCATGTTTCCTAGTACTTTGGCTCGGTGGGTGGCGGAAACATCCTTGTTTGATAATACTATTGAAAGTGTGAGAGAACTACAGAAGGAGGCCCCTATAGATGAAGTACAGAGATGGGAACAGGAAGTAGGAAAATTAGATAAAAATGAATGTTGGATAGATCGATCTGAGAAGCAGCGATGGTTACTTCCTAATGCATTGGTATATGCTGTAGTGACTATGGCCCATGGCCCAGCCCATATAGGTGCGAAAGGTATTTGTGCCGTGTTGGACCCAGTCTGGAATAACCCAAACATTCCCAAGACTGAAGCACACATAGTTAAATATTGCCCTGTGTGTCTACGTTACATTCCCGGGGGTAGAGAATCTGTCCTGAGTGGAAATTTTGCACCACCATCTTTGCCTTTCGAGGTAATACAAATTGACTACATTCAAATGGAAAGAGTGAATAATTTGAAGTATGTATTGGTGGTGGTTTGCCCTTTCAGTAAATGGGTTGAAGCCTACCCCACCAAAGAAGCCACTGCAGTTGCAACAGCCAAAGCCCTGATAAAGGAATATTTCCCCCGATACTGTTTGCCCCGGATTATCTGATCTGACAATGGGTCACATTTTAATTCTTTGTTGGTTCAAAGTGTCTGTGATGGTTTGTAGATCAAACAAAAGTTTCATGCCGCCAGACATCCCCAGTCGGCTGGTCTGGTCGAAAAATATAACGGCACTTTGAAATTGAAAATGGCCAAGACTGGTTTATCACCCTATGAAGTGATTTTTGGCCGCCCTGCCAATGTGTGGAGGGTCCCCAGACCCCGATCCTTTAGGGATATTGATTATCCTTTGATGACAGACTATTTGTATGCTTTGACTAAAGATCTGCGTTCTATTCATCAACAGGTATCGGACACATTGCAGCCACTACCGGAGGGTCCTGGACATCGTCTGGAGCCGGGCCAGTGGGTCTTGGTGAAGAACTATCAACGGACATTGAGTTTGGAACCGAAGTGGTCCGACCCCTATCAAATTATCTTGGCAACGAGGTCGGCGGTGAAAGTGCATGGGAGAAAGCACTGGATCCACATCAGCCAACTGAAACGCCTGCCGCTACCTTTGCCCTTTGATTTACAAAACCGGGAAGGAATTCCGAGCCAAGAAGGAGAGCTGCTTAAAAGCTTCGTGCCCTTTTCAGATGCCCAGGAAGTAGTAGGTCTAGGATGGGACGTTTGCTCTCCTAGATGTCTCACGGATTTGCTCGAACCCCATAAGATTTCAGGCCATTGCGCCCCTCTCACCCCGCCCTGGCTAATTAACCGGCCTTCAGTAGGACTGTCATCCCCTCCGCCTGTCTTGAGAAAGACCTGCCGTGACCTCCAACTGGGGCACCACAGGATCGAAACGTCCACGTTTTATATTAGGTCCAGCATCGACAAGACTCTATACTTTGATAGATAGAACTTTTTGTTTGTGTAACTAGTTTCTGGCCTATTTTTATTTCACCACTTGTACATATGTATATGTTTGCACTGTATATAATGCTCACTACCTGAATTCCCTGCATTTGTGTCACTTTTCTCATTTTGTATTGTTATTGACAGTCCGTATTAAGATACTGTATGTACCAATGAATGAAGTAATTCTGGGATAAAATATTTGACTAATGCAATTTTGTTTTACTCATGTCTTATTTATTAAGTACGTTGAAACAATTGATTCGTACATGCTTTATTCATTAAGCTTGTTGTCTTTGTGTCAGAGGCTTTAAATCTAAGACCGCATTTATAGCTGTGTTAATAACGTTGTTGTTCTCTAAACGCGACAGAACCACTTTTGTTTAATTTACGTACCTACCCAGGTTCTGAGGGACACAGGGTCACCCCTTTTCATTAAATCAGGAAAGGGGGCAGCCAAGTGAAGTGTTGGCCACAGGTGAAAGGGCGGCGGCTTAACCAGCGGAGGCTGTTGTTCTCGGTGCATTACAGGTTTCGAATGTATCAGATGGCCTTGCAGCAGAATTGTTTTCTGACCAGGAACAGCCTGGTCATTGTAAATACGACCTGCGGCCCCGAAAACAGCACGGTACCCCAGTTTCTAATGGTAGGAGCTAGACAAAGACTTGAGTTGAGGAACATCGGATAGAATTACTAGGGTACCGAGCGAGACACTGGACTGAACCCGTTGAGAGCTTGGAACATTGTGCTAAATAGCTCTGTTCAGAAAGAAAGACTGAGTTAAGGGCCGCGGTCGTTCCACTGGAGAATAAAAGTTGTTTCTCTATGATGAACGATAGGAATCTACCTGTGAGGCTCTAAACAGACACAGGGAGAAGATCCCTTAGTGGGAAGAAGAACCCCTCTGGTGGTGTGCGTGCTTTGTGGATACAAGATTAGTTTTGGACTTTTAGAGAGAGACCGAGTTAGATTTTGGACTTTTAGAGAGCGTGTTTCCCTTTGCCCGATTTGCAATGGAGGATGAACGACCACTTGCCCCTTGGCGGTATATTGATAATATGCAGATATTTTCTGGATGGCCCACCAGAGTGAAGGTGGCATTCGTTGCTTTTATTGTTGTAATCACAGTAATTTTGATGTGTGCATTTGTGTATTTAGAATTCCAGCACCCAGTACAAAAACTGCTAGGAACTACCCCTGCTCCAGAGGAACACCTTTTTTATTCCTTACCTCCGCATAAGGCTAGGCACAGAGAAACATATGCAAAAAATGTTTTTATTGAAATGTTGCATCAGACCCATAGTACGACCAATAGAACGAATTGTTGGGTTTGTGGGTTACTTCCGTCAGTAATGCATCAGCATGAATGTGTTTATTTCCTTACCCATGTCCCATTTAGCTAGCTGTGAAGCCTGGTTCCAATTATTGTCACTGATGTATTCTCATTATGTAGCCAACCCTAAAATATATACTGAGAAAGATTATGAGGCCATTCTGAAGTATATAGAGCAGCACCAGGGATTTGATGCCGAAGGAAATGGAGGAGAGGGACCCTTAGACCCAAATACATGTATGAATGTATGTACTGAATATAAAAATGCTTCCTGGTTAGAAGAAGAAATGAAGGATTTTGAGCTTTTTAATTCCACCATGTATTTTCAACATTTTAAGGAACGAAACGTCACGAATGACAAAGCCTTGCCTATCCCCATTATAAACACTACCTCCCCCTTTTGCATCCAGGGACGAGGTCATGTTAAGGTAGAGAGCAGTAAGTGTAACTATACCTACACCCTGCAGACATATAGCACTCCCCCCGTCATCACTCCCCCTAATGTGTATTTTATATGCGGGGACAACGCATATACTTGGCTTCCCCGGGGATGGGCCGGGCGGTGTTACCTTTCATTCCTATACCCCCCAGTTTACATCGCCCCATCTGATTATCATAAGACACATCAGCTAGTTAAAAGAGAGCTAGAATCCAACCGAAGCATTCAGAGCTTTGATACTGATAGCACTGATCAAACTGATACTTCCTTACAGCAGTTTGAAGATTTTGCCAAGGGTCTTACCCCATTTTGGGGACCAATTTTTAATAGTCGTAATATAAGACGCCTGTCAAGAATAGTGGAAAATGTGGTGCAGACCACGACTGGAATTCTGACTAACCTTACTGTTGAGCTTCAGGCGACGAGGCTTGTGTCGCTTCAGAACCGAATGGTTCTTGACATCATCCTCGCAGATAGGGGAGGAGCCTGCTGCGTGATCGGCAGCTCTTGTTGTGTTTTTATTCCTGACTCAGCCCCGACCATACATCTGGATATTCAGAAATTACATCGGTTAGCCAGTGAAGCTCATGTTGACAATGGTACCTGGTCCCTTAGTGGATGGTTCTGGGGTCTTTTAGCTACTTGGGGGGGGAAATATTCATGGTGCTTGCTGGAGCCTTTGGAGTCATATTTACTTGCTGCCTATGTCTTCACTGTGGCCCTGCTTGCTGTTCTTTTTGTGCAGCCAGGATAACATCTGCTTTGAGCTTTTCTCGTCAGGCCAAAATTGAGAAGCAAATTATTCAGAAGGAGGTTTTAGACCTCATGCAGATCGATGAGGGTGTATTTGTAGAATGAATGTAGTTATATTGGCTATAGTAGGCCAAAAGGGCCGTCTGATGGGATATACATTTGATAACTGCATATTATTGGCCTAATATATACAATATAACCATATAACCCCATGTTAGTATTGTATCATTTCGTTATATTATTGTAGTAAGAAATGATTCACTTTCGTATCACTGAAACCTATTGATATGACCGGAGCCATCTTGTTTCGTTTCCCTGTGTGCAAGTATTATTTCCCTGAAATCACGTGATTAAGCTTTTTGCATGAAACCACGATGGCTGGCTTAGCTGTCTGCTCTACTTGCTAGCTTGTAGCTCAGGGAAACCCAAGGTCACACCTGCCCTTCTTGTGGGATGCGTACATTCTAGCAGATCCCGTTCCTGTACTCCCCAAGCTACAGAGAGAAAGGGAGGCACCTTACTAACCTGCCCCCGGAATAGCTTGGGCCTGGCTACTAGAAATCAATTGTGCCTTATATGGGTCTTTCCTGCTGGCTCCCTGACAACTTGTATCTTTCCAAGTAAGGTGGCATCGTAGGGTGTGCGAAACGTATATATACTTTCTATCATGGGTATGTAGTCAGTCTCCTCTGCGCACCTCCGAGGGTCGTGAAGACTGAGGCTCCCCTGTCAGGGCTTGTATTTGCTGAATAAATGATTGAACCTTCTCCATTGCCGACTGAATTCTTATTAAAGATATTGGTATATGGGCCATTGGTGAGTATGGTCCATTAGTATAATTTTGAATCCTTCAGATTCCTTCACGTAGAATAGATACCCTAGCAATACCCCCTGGGAAGGAGAAATTCTTAAAATTCCGACTAGGTGTACTAACGATCCTCCCTCATCTGGTGCCATAGGAAAGGAACCTTAAAGATCAAACCTGCCGTCTCTGCGGGGCAGGACCGGAAGACCTAACTCACATAACATGTATTTGTCCCAGCTTAATGGACATAAGGAGAACACTACTACGTGTAAAATGGAACCAGGAGGGGGTCAGGTCGTGCCGACAGGCAGTTAAACTGTGCTTCAACCCAAGCGAGATCCAACTAAACTGCAGAACTACAAAATTTCTTGATGCAGTGGCAAAGAGAATCAAGGAGGCACAAAAAGAAACACCTGCCCAATAGCCGGAAACAAGTCCTAGGACATTTTTCGAACTTACGGCCTGAATGCAGAAGAAGAAGAACTAGTGAATCATCTCAACTTTTGATACTTATACTTTTATTTCCGTCAGCAACCACTTTTTCTTTTAACAATGTATTTTAAATTGTGAGTTTTAATTAACTGTGCAATAAAATTTACCTTACCTTACCCTGGGAAGGAGGGTTTGCAAAAGAACCCCAGCAGCCAATACAGAACAGAGGGCCCCACAGGGGGCCAAATCTGTGGACCAGGTAGAACCTCGTCCCCGCCAGGCAAAGGGAACCCCCAAAAGCAGAACCCCACCAACCCCAAGAGGGTGTAGGAGGGAGAAGAAGGCTGAAGAGGCCTGTACATTCACCGCAGAGGAACCAAGGGCAAGGTTGGAGAGGCCGAAGCACCCCACTCCCCCACAAGACAACATAGCTTCTGCCCAATGCCAAGACAGGAAGGGAGGAAGTAGAAGCCTAGAGGACCCAAGGAAGCAAGGGAAAGAAAGCAAACCCACTCCAGATGGAGAGCAACCTGCCAGCCAGAACGGCGCCGGCAGTCAAAAGCCGCAAGAAGCAAGAAGATCAGCCCGCGGCCCCAGGAAGGCTGTGTAGGCGGCACCTGGCAAGGGAGAACACAGGATCATCCCAGACCTCAGGACAGGAGCAGGGAGAGGAGGAGATGCCCGGGCACACCACTACGAGTGGCTGCGCACACAAGCTCAAGAAACAAAAGCAACCTACATAAACGCCATGGAGAACAGGCACATGAAGGCGACCAGAACGCCCAGCAGAGCGCGTGCCTTATGAGAGCTACCACTACCCCACAAAGGGTACGTTAGGTCCCAATATATGGGAACCCTCTTTGGAAGAACTTTCGCGGCAGAGGAAAAACCAAAGAGCTACGTGGGGAAAAAATCACTGCAGCGAAAGGCTTGACAAGCTGCCCAAGCAAAGCAAAATGCCTAATCTCAGGTCCAAGTCTGCGCAACAACTCGTGCAGAACACACACAAATAATCAACAAAAGGGCCGTCCAGCAGCCAACAATGACAAAGTCCCAAGGAAGGACACAAATGGCCAGAAAACACACTCCACAGCCAGAACACCTGGCCTAAGAAGGCCCAGAATCAGCCCAACTCAGGAGTCACTGAGGAGGGGACGGAGGAGGAGGAGGATAAGGCGGAGGACGGAGCCCCGCCAAGAGCCTTTGGACGGCGGAGTCGGCCGGGGCATGGAACAACAAGATGCCATCAAACGGAAGGTCGATGAGTAGCTCCCGAATATTCTCAGGGAATACTCCGTCCCGAAGCCAAGCATGGTGACAGAGAGTGACTGAGGAAGCCATGGCCCAGCCCACCACCTCTGAGATGTCCAGAGCAGAACAGAGAATAAATGCCGCAAGCTCCCGGCCATCCAACGCATGATGCCGTAAGTCCACCAGACCAGTCCCCTGGGATGCTGCGGATCCCAGAGACTCAGCCGAGTCTCACAAACAGGAGGTCCTAGCCAGAACACACAAGGTGTTAAGGGCCCGCAGGGCAGTGCTGGTCGAGGCTAACATGTTGTACCCCCAAGAGTCCAGCCAGCGGACCTCCCGGGACGGCGTAGTCAACAGTGGTGGCATAGTGGGAAAAGCAGTCCGCAAAAGGGGGATGGCTGCCGAGGTGGTGAAGGGAAAGACACGCCAGGTCACGCGGTGCCGGGAGGTGCCGGTGCAGAAGATGCTGAGGATCGGTTCCCCTGAGGCAGGACGCCTCCAAGCCCCCTTCAAGGAAGAAAGCAGCGAACCCTCAAAGGGAAGTAAGATTTCCCTCCCACCAGAGCCCGTGTGGAGAACCTCCAAGAGATGGTCCACCAGAAAGTGAGCCACTGGGTCACCCATGCGCAGGATGTCCACAGCTGTGGAGGAGCGAAGGCTGCACCCGCCTCCATAGGGCCCCGTGGCGGACAAAGCAGCTCCTCCGTGGGCGACGGATGCAAACAAAGGCGGCCATCCCCGAGGCCAAACAGACAGGCAAGGGCCAGACCTGGAAGTCAGAGGGAGCCGAAGAATGAGGGACCTGCCGCTCTTCTGACAAACACCTCTGCCTCAGGAAGAGCAGGGAGTCGCCCTTCGACACCTGTGAAAAAGACACCACACGGCGGCCAGTCTCTGGAGAGGACGACACCAATATACAGCCTGCTACTGGATTCAAGCACGCCTGGCTGAAGACAGCTGAAATGCAAGAAACCGGTCCTATGAAGCTTGTTTCCGGTCCAGGGAAGGCATGGCTTGGCAGTTCGGGCTGGACTGTTCCCATGAGGCACAGGGTCAGACTGATTTGCATATGGCCATGTCTGAACTGGGGTGGCAGAGCGGGCTAAAGAACGGTGATGGATTAAACCCAGATCTTTTGACTGGGTGTGAGTGTTTGATTGGTTCAGATGCTCCGTCCATCACCACCCCCTTTTGTACCGTCCAGAGAAGAGGGAGCGTCCGAAGACGAATCTGCAGTACGACAACTGTGCGGAGCCATAGAGTTTGCCGTCTGAGGCAGGACGTCAGCAACATCCGGCATCACCGGACAATGTTCCTCCAAGTCACCCCGCACCGGAGACCGGAGTGGAGACCAAAGTGGAGCTGGAGCGGAACCGGCCCTGGAGCGGCACCGGAACGACGCCGACCCGACCCCCGCCGAGGCAGACACCTGCATGGGGGAACGAGATGGGCCCGGGGAGTGACATGAAGCCCTCCACCAGCCGCGGCCCAGAACGAGGCGTAGATTGCCAGGCAACCCATGTGGCGGTGCCAGAGACGATTCTGCCTCCGACTTGCCCTCCAACGAGGCAGTCACCTTTGGAAAGGGACGAGAGGGGCCCAGAGAGGGACGAGGGGTCCCCACCCGGCCTCGACCCGGAGCGGGACGAGGAGGGTCCACCGACCCCTGTGGCTCCGCACGGTCCAGCTGCTGCCGGTGCCGTATCGCCGTCACCATTGCCTTAGACTGGACAACCTTGTCAAAGGACCGAGAGGGGCTCGAGGATGCAACCTGAGCCCCGGCGACCTCCCGCGACACCACAGGGACTCCCGCAGGAGTTTGTGGCGAGACAGAGATGCTGTGGCCTGAAGGAGGTGCCCCGGAGGAGCCGCACCCCTACAGCACCAAATCCTCCAAGCCTAGATCTGAACCAGTCGGCGCCGGGGCCGGAGCTGCCGGCGGCACCGTGGAGGGCCCCGTGCAAGGCAAGGGATCCACCAACGCCCCAGGAGAGGAAGGAGGAGGAGACGCCAGCGAGGCCTGCAAAGCTGCCGCTTATGTCTCCATCTGGACTCTTGACGCCCCAACACTGGAAAATGGTGGATAGGATGCCACGCGGCCGCAACACCCGTGGAGAGTTCGAGCCCCCGACAGGCCGGAAACCAGCCCCTGGGGACAAACTGCGACACTTACCCACCGGGGAGCGACACTCACGTGACATAGGAGAAGGCAGAGGACAACAACCACGGCCGTATCTGAAGCCATCCGCCGAAGCAGACCGGGGGGAGGACGCCGACCTGGAGAGACGCACCGAGAGAAGTTTCATCTGGCGCCCCCGCTGTGACTGCAGCTTCAACTGTTGGCATGCAGCACAATCAGCGGTGTCGTGATACTCCCCCAAACACCACATACAAATGAGGTGAGGGTCTGTCGCCGACATAAAAACATGCAAGTTTTGAAGCCCGAAGGCATTCGCACACTTTTTTTTTTTGTTGAACATTTTATTGTAGTAGCAGACTAATACACGTCATGGTACAGTGCACCCAGTCCCTCATCACATAATCCACTCAGAACGCTCACCATATTTCTTACACAGCCATGATGCCAAGATCCCAGTTTGGGCAGGCGGTTGAAAACAGTAAATCAGAAACGAAAAAACATTACAATAGGGGTTAAGCCAGAAGTCTCCAGTAGGGTCATTGAAGTGCAACCCACTTTGTCATGATCTTTTAACGTGTTCTATAGCTATGCCCCCTCAACGTCCACCTTCCCTAATATTTCCCGTCACAGTGGATATTCCAGTCGCGCAAGGCCTCAGACATCTCCAGCGGACTCATCAGAAATTGCATCACCCTTGTCGTGAACTTTCGCTATCTCCTGCCCACTGTCACGTAATGTACCAAGCATGTAAGAAGTATATAATCCCCCCAAAAATTCGGTAGGCTCCTATGCGGAAGCAGCTCACTATAATTTTACGCCTCTGTAGAACAGTACATCATGTCCCGGGACCATTGCCGTAGCTTTGAGACGGGGCCCCTCATCCAACATAGAGCTACTCTTCTGTTGGCCATGAGCAGCCTCATCTCGACCAACCTAAGTATTGCCTTTGGCAATGTCTTGGTGTACCCCAGGACCGCCATCAATGGATCCGGTGTGAGTTCAGTTTCAACCACCCTTGCCAACTTCCAGAAGGAGTAAGTTCCCGGGCACGACCAGGCCAAGTGTAGGAAATCAGCTGTTGAAGAGTGGCATCTCTCACAATTAGCGTCTTCACGCAGGCCACATCTGCCTAGCCTTTCAGGGGTATAATATGTCCTATTAAGATATTTGAAATGGACAAGCCTGTGCCTGCCATGGAGTGATATTTTCCTAGTATTCATGGAACCACTTATCATCTTCAAGCTGTATATTCAAGTCCCGTTGCCATGCAAGCCTGGCTGCCGTGTATTTATGCGCCCAGTGCGACAATGGCAATCTTGTAAATAATTGTAATCATCTTGCGGGGGGATGTGGTCTTAATAACGTGTGTTAGCTCTAGTACCTCTGGAGCCTCTTCCATACCGTCACAAAGCAGTGACCAGAAGGCCCCACGCACCCTGTGAAATTGGAATTTATTCAGGAGTGTGGCTCCTTCCGGAGTCCCAATAATTTGCTCTGAGTTACGAACCGTCCCATCATGAAAGAGATCCCCTGCAACCACCCTGTTCAATGCGCGTAATACCAGAATGACGCCCCTTTCTGTGCAATGTCCCAGCCATCACATCCACTCAATTGGCATTGCCGGGGAATACATTAATGCACCGCTTGATTTTGCAGGAGATAGTGCCATGCATGTCTAGTAGTGTTTATGGAGTGTAAAATACTGGTCCAGCTGTCTACTGGTTCCGTAATTACTGCCGGCAAAGGTATCAGTTCAGCGAACAGTTTCTCCATTCGTAGGAAGGGGATGTCGGCCTCGCCGTGTATCCAGGCATGGAGTTGAGCTCCTTGTGCCGCCCTGTAATACAATTCAAATCCGGCGCGCCCAGACCCCCCAGACCCTAGCTTGCATACCCGCCCAAGCCAATTTTAACATGGATTGTCTAAGCCTGAGAAAAAAGGCACGCAGGAGCACTAAGGGAATGTTCATGAATAGGAATAGGAGTCTAGGCAAGACTACCATCTTCATAATGGAACTATGCCCCATTAAGGACAGTGGGAGACGGCACCATAGCTCCACGTCGTCCTCCAACCTAGCGATGGCCGTGCCATAATTTTCTCTGAATACGATCTCAGCATCGGTGTGGAGCCTGATGCCTAAATATCGAACTGAGTCCTCAGTCCATTGCAGAGGGTATTCCATAGCAAATTCAGTGATGGCCGGTGTTAGTAGAAACACAAGCAAATTTTCCCAATTAACCTTCAGCCCTGATAGCGCCCCGAAGTGGACCACCTCCCTGATGATTGAGGCCAAGTTGTTTTCAGATTCTCTTACATACAGGAGCGTATCATCAGCATAGGTTGATACTACTATTCTGTACATCGTAAATCCGATACCCTCGTTGCCATGGTACTCCCGCAGGCCAAAGGTTCTGCCACCAGAGCGTATAGTAGCGGGGATAGGAGACAGCCCTGCCTAGTGCCTCTAGTAATGGGAAAGGGGGAGGTAACAAGGTCCCCTATGCGCACACGGGCCGTGGGCTTATAATGTAGAGTCCCAATCAGCTGCAAAAAAACTGCCCCAAGCCCCATTCTCGTCAGGACTTGCCTTAGAAACGACCACTCCACCGAATCAAATGCTTTTTCCACATCTAGAAAAACCGCAACCGCTTTGTTCTCCTGGCGGACATGCTGCATTGAGCCAAACACTGTACGTATTTTATAAGTTATGTTTCTGGATGGAATGAATCCCGCCTGTTCCGGAGCAACTAGGATATGGGACATAAGAGCAAGTCTAGTAGCCAATATTTTAGCGAATAATTTAGTGTCCACATTGAGAAGGGAGAGTGGGCGAAACGAACTGCATTCATCCAAGGCCTTACCCGGTTTAGGGATGGCAACTAATAGGGCCTCCCTCATTGACGGGCGGATGGTGCCCATTACACACATATCTTCGTCTTATAAAAAGCTACAGCTAAGCCATCAGTCCCCGGGGCACTACTAGCTTTGATACTACCCAAAGCCTCGATAATCTCATCCCTCTCTATCGGGTGCATTAGGAGTTCCCTGTGCGAATCTGGGAGAAACAGGAGTTGTATATGCTCCAAATACTCCGAAATCTGCTCTTCCGTCCCTTCAGACCGGGACCTGTACAGGTCAGCATAATATTGTCTGAAGCGTTCATCCACCTCTTCCGTCAGTAGTTCACCACTCGCCACTTTGATTTCAGATACCTGCGTCCTACCCCGCCGTGCTTTCATTAGTCGTGCCAGAACAGACCCCGGCCTGTCTCCCTCTCCATATGAACGCGCCGTGGCGTATTTGCCTATATTCTTCACCTCACTATCGGCAGCGTCATGATATTCCTCAAAAAGTGACTTAATCTCACTGTCTAAAGTCTCATCGCCCTCAGCGAGTCGTTGCTGCTGCTCTAGGTCTTTTAGTTTAGCTTCTAGATCAGCCAGAGTCTTCCGAATAGCCTTAAGCACACCCAAATGCTTAGCCATTACGATACCCCGAATCTACGCTATAAACGTTTCCCAGACAGTCTGGAAACTATCTACTGAGCCAATATTAGAATCAAAAAAGGTCTCAATGGCGACAGCCATTTCCTCCTTAAATAAGGGGGTCTAATAGAGAATATGGATGAAATCTCCACGTGAATGGCGGCAGACTTTTCCTAGGAGAGTCTAAGACCAGCAACAGTGGTGAGTGGTCAGAAAGCGTACATGACAATATCATACATTGTCGTATCTGATTCATCAGTGAAGTAGATGCCATCCAATAATCAATACGTGTGTGTATGTTGTGGTATGCCGAGTAGTGTGTATAACCCCCTCTATTTCCCCTCCTCGTTTGCCACACATCACACACGTCAAAACACACCAGAACTTCCTCCAGCTTTCTCGCAGCCGCCACTGGGTTTCTAGGGGGGGACCCCGATCTATCTAGGTCCGGGTCCCTAACCAAATTAAAGTCCCCTCTCCACAGGATCTGCGTGTCCCTATATTTGCTGATAATCCTAGCAATGTCCCCAAAGAACTCAGGGCTGTCATAGTTGGGTCCATATAAATGAATGATGAGAAGGTCCAAGCCCCGACCCTGGCATTTAGATATGACATATCGGCCATCTGCATCCGTTCGGAGCAGCGTAAGTTTGATCGATGTCCTGGGGTTAGTTCGGTCCAATATCCCCCTGGCATGCGTGGTGAAACCTGCCGAGTTAATATTACCCTCCAGTCCTCTAGACCTCAGCACTCATTTGTGGTAGGTGCGTTTCTTGTAGGAGTGCTAAATCCACATTCTGTCTATTGAGATAATTCAGCACCTTCCTAAGTTTGCGGTGATCATTGAGTCCCCTAACATTCCATGACATAAAACCTATTCCACCCACCCGCTCCCTGGTCTCTAGCGCATCACGTGACATTAACTACGTAGGCAAGACATATCGTGGAACAAGTAAGTTTGTGAACTAGCGTGCAGTGCACCATCTGCTTAACAAACAACCAACCTTCAGAACAACCCCTATGATAAACATCCCCCTTCTACCTCCCTCCCCCCACCCACAACAGACCTCCCCCAACATGGTCGCATGAATTCCAATCTGACTCCCCCTCCTCCCCATACCCCCGAAACCGCGTTCGTTATGGCTCGAAGGGCGAGTGTACAGCCGCATTCCCGATTAGGAGTGGAGTCAGACAGGGCTGTGTCCTGGCTCCTTTCCTTTTTAATCTGTATATAAACGGGCTTGAGGAAGCCCTATACAAAGATAACCGGGATTTCCCACAGGAAGATGGCCGCCCAATACCAGCCCTATTGTATGCTGACGATGCTGTCCTGATGTCACAGACACAGGTGGGATTGCAACGAGTCGTGGACAGCTTTACCCTTTTTATGAAAGATTTGGGCTTGAGGGTTAATTTCACCAAAACTTTCATTATGCGCTGTGGCAATGGTTTTAGGACAAAATATATATATTTTTATTGAAGGACAAAGGATTGAAGCTACTAAAAAATTATCGTACCTGGGTATTCTTTTTTCCCAGAACGATTCCTGGGTACAAGCAGTAGCTGCAAAAAAATTAGCCCTTTCACGTTCTAAATCTGCACTTATTATCTTTGCCAGGAAACTTGGTAAAAGACCACCAGAAGAACTAATTAAGGTATATAAGGCTAAATGTGTTTCTGCTGCGCTCTCTACGGGAGTGGAATATCGGGGTTTGCTGATCTTTCCCCTTTACAGATTGTTGAAAATTCGTTTTTAAAATACATTTTAGCCGTACCGAAAAGTACCTCAGGGTGTGTCTGCCATGCCAAACTAGGTATACAGTTCATCTCTGATCTAATTAGGATAGCGCCTGTGCTATTGTGGCACAGGCTGTGGACAAAAGTTGAAACCAAATAGAATAGGGATATCCTTTTAGATACACTGAAATTGGAAGGAGCAATGAAGATTCCCTGCGTGAGATATGTTTATAACTTTTTCAAGGAGCTGGGCCAGTTACATTACTTCTCGAATCCATCTTCTATTAATGTAGTATCCAGAAAGGATTTGAGAAAAGAGTGTCTAATGCTGCTTGATACCCAGAGAATGACGCTAGAGATTTTAAAGCCCTCTGTCCTACATCATCAACTGATTTTAACAACTTTTAATATTCAACCCTACTTGTCTTTTGTCCCAGGAGCTTATGACAGATTGTTTTAACCCGTTTTAGGATGGGGACTTTCTACAGTTTAGTCACTTTTCCTGTTATGAACGATTGGTCACATGATTTTCGGCCCTGCCCTTGGGATTCTATTTCCCCCCAAACCGCGATTCACCTTATCTTATTTTGTAAATTTTATTCTAGTGAAAGGCGTATGTTTTTAGTTCCCATTTTAAAGAGATCGGGATTACGACAATGTCATCCGGCATTGTTATTTTTACAGTTACTAGCCAATGAAAACTGTGTTCTAAGAATCGTATCCTTCTTGAAAAAAGTGCTTTATCAAAGGAAATTTATGGTCACTTGAATGCTCATTTTGTACTGTAACGTTGGTTAAAATTTTAGAATTGTGATATCGTAACTTTTGCTTTTTTTAACTTTATCATGTATAATATTATAACTATGGTTTTTATGAAATTGTCTTTGCATGATATATTTGTGTGCTTTTATGATTGCTTTAACAATCGAATAAAGCTTTTCTTGACTTGAAAGAGAGAGCAACAACAGTGCCAGGCACACATGAGCTGAGGTAGCCCCTCGTGCCTAACTTCTAGAGATACCAGCAGCAATCATAACCAGCCCGTGCTTCCACGTGTCATCGTAACCATATTTTCAGCATATGCAATTAAACGTCATACCCCCCCACAAGCAAATAAACAGGCCACCATTGTTCTCCTCAATTATTAACCTCAGACTACCCTCAGAGGGGGGCTACAGTGTCGTGGGCCACAGCCCCGCGTTGACGGTTCCTGTTATTATGAGGCGATCCTGGTTTACACTTAGGGGCGAATTCCCTTGGCCACAGCCACACCGATTAAGCCAGGTGAGGATCAGCAGGGCTCCCTCTATAACTAGGCATAGCATGAATTATCCTGCAATACCTCAAACCCCGACTGAAACCCACCACGTCTCACAATCCCCAGAACTTATCACCGCCCTGATATCTTCCAGTTCAACTCTTCAGTTCTGTTCATCCAGCGCGGCTCCCTCTGACTCCTCCAGCAGCAATCGCTCCGGGCTACCCTTCCGCTCTTTCGTCCAGCTCTTGATGGCTTGCTGCAAAAAATTTGGGTCTGTGAAAATATGCGATCTCCCTTGCCTATTTACCCAAAGCTTCACTGGGTACAGCAAGGCGTAGTCCAAACCCATATCTCGGAGCTGTCTCTTGAGCTGGACAAAATGTCTGCGAGCCTCCTGCACTCGGGCAGTGAAATCAGGATATAGGATAGCTCCGAGCCCTCATATCGCAAGATCTTCTTCTCCCTAGCAACTCGGAGAGCTGCATCTTGATCACGGTAGTTAAGTAGCTTCGCTATTATCGGACGCGGTGTAGCACACGGTGGGAGTCTAGGTCTCAGAGCTCTGTGCGCTCTCTCCACCACAAACATTGCAGAGAAGACATCGTCTCCCAGCAATGTCACAAGCAATTTCTCGACAAACTATTCCATATTTCCTGTGGCCGTCGTTTCAGGAATGCCAATAATACGCAGGTTGCAGCACCAGGAACGTGCTTTAATATCTTCTGTCTTGTCTTGCAGGACGCGTAGGACCTTTCCCAGGTGCTTATGTTCAGCCTCAAGAGTAGTGTGGGCTTCTACAACTTCGGTTAAGCGTCTTTCGGACATATCCAGTCGTTCCGTGTGTTTATCAAGGCATTCAGCCATTCTAACCATTCTGTATGTTAGGGCGTCCATTTTTGTGCCAAGGGAGGTGATGCAACTTTGAAGAGACTTCGGTTTTAGGATGCTGAGTATGTCCGATTCGGGATCCTTTTGTGCTGGTGGCGGCATCTTAGCGCCCCCATCCGGGGCTGGGTCTTGGGGCTTGGATTGCTTCTGGTCAAAGTCCAGTTTTGTCTGGGTCTTATCTCCCTTGCCCATGATTATTGAGAGTACTAACCCCCACTGGTGGCACACGGGCACACACGCTCCCTGGCCTGGTAATTGGGTAATATCCTGTTCGGGACCGCCTAGCCCAATCCACTGCAGTGACCGACTACGTCCCGCAGCCCTGCTGGCCGAGGCACTTGCTTCACAGAACCCACAGAGACCAGCTATGCTCCCAGGGCACGGAGGCTAACAGGTTGCTCCGCCTGCAGACACCCAGCAGGGGGGCACCAAAGTTGTGAATTGTATTCCAATGCCCCTGCACAAATGCAGGAAACCTGCTACAGGCCTCACCCGGCCAGCGCTGTAACTGCGCAGGATATGTAGTGTGGGTGAAGGCAACAGGTCCCCATCAGCTGCACAGCAAAGCCCCAGGGAGAGCAGGGGTGATCCTGTCCATGCGCACCCCCTCGGGTCTGTCCTCAGACCGCGGCTGCCTTCCAAACCACCGCCGCTACACCGGTTCAGTATGGAGCATTTAAAGTGGATCCCAGCCTCCGGCATCCGTATATGCAGCCCAGCCGGGAGGACGGGAGTCAGCCGCTCCCGCAGTTCGGTCCCCGCAACTGCATTCAGGGCAAAGGCGGCGCCGAAAGGGGTCCGACGCCGCCTCTCGCGGCACAGCCCTCACAGCGTCACACGCTTCCTAGTACACCTTCGGCCAACACCCAGGTCCACCACAAGGTCCCCCACAGACTCCAAAAACCTTCCATGGCACCTCCGCCAGCGGCAGGCACAATCGACGTCCTCCCAGGCCCTAATGAGTTCCGTGAAGTGCGGTCCACAGGGCAAGCGCCGGCCGCACGTCGAGTGACGTCCCCCGGCTGGAGCCTCAACCGTGGGTCGGGGATTCACGGCCCAGTCGCCACCGACTCTTCCCCGGCAATCGCCTTTTCTTCAAGCCGCAAATCATGGAACCAGACTTGTCGGTGTCTTCCGCACTCCTTCCAATGCAGAAGGTGCTATCTTGGGGGTCTAAAAGTCGCTGTTGCTGCAGGATAATTAAAGGATAGTGCGATGACTCGGCGGAGCTCCGGGCTCAAGTGGCCATCACGGTCATGAGCTAGCTCCGCCACCCCCCATTCGCACACTGTTCCACCAAAAGAAATGGACAAAAAAAGAGCCCCAAACAGGCCCGTAGCAAGGACTGGATCAGCATTGCACGCGGAAAAGAAAAATACTGACGTAGGCGCGCCGGGGCGTGTCTTATGTGACCTCGCTGACGTCACATACCCAGACGACACCTGGGCGGAGTCGCATGATGTCGCCCCACCCCCGGCGCACAGGGATGCGCTGGTAAAAAAGTTTCAGGATCCAGTCTCACGCCTGGGGATAATTTTAGGGTAAGGAATCTGCAGCTAGTAGTCTCTATCAGATAGGCTGGATCCAAGTAGTCACAGGAGGTGAGTCTCAGTATGGAGGTGCTACTCGGCCTTATGTCTCTCCCTTTCCGCCAGCTCAGATGAGGTGATTGGACCGCCACCTTCACCTCGTTGAAAACGTGCATTGAAACAGAGCGCCAGGTTAATCCGCTATTCTGCTCTCTGAATGGCCATATTGGTCCTTTTCGGCACATCTCCGGTTTTCAATTGCTGTCGGAGTTGGAAGGACTGCTGTGGTACGATTTCAGTCTTTTTGCATACATTGTAATCCAGTGGTCATTGCAACGACTTCCGACATGACTGCGGTGGTCCGACCATCTTGGACAGGCCTGCGGAAGCCAGTCCGTCCAGCATCGTACTGAGACCATTAGTTGGAAGCTTTCTCACATATGTGAAAATATTTTGACTTTTACAGTGAACACTAAGTAACTATTTCTGGCAAAAGAAAATCATGCAGGGATATTAATCTTACTGAAAACTGTCAGCAAGAGTTGCAGCAGGAATATTATTGCTAGTATGGGAATGCAAACGTGATCTGGGGACTGCAAAGGTACAATAAGTAACAGTGATGTCATAGTGTCTTCAATTCTTACATGGTATGCCGATAGCTGAAAATGATTTTGACGACTATACTCTTGATGCAGATTGTACCATTGAGGTGTTTTAAAGAACAAATTACTTTCATTCGGCAACAATATATCTGTAAGAAACATAGGATAGCTATAGATTCCTTACCTTAGAATTACCCCATGGATCCGGAATGTTTTTAGTCAGCAGTACCCCTGCGAGTCGAAAGGTGGTGTTGGTTAGCTCCGTGTTTGTCATCAGCATCGCGGTCGTCGGGATGATGTCGCAGCAGCTACATAGACGCCGCCCTCGCGCTCTGACGTCAGTTCTGTACGTGACTTTTCACGTCAGATGTGCAGAGCCATGCAAGACACTGACCACAGGTGCAAAAAACTAGGGCCCTGAAAGGAAGTCCTTACCCCCAGAAATCAGATCGCAGAACGGGGAGGACGGGTGGGGCAGTAAGGAATCTATAACTAACCTATGTTTCTTAAAGATATATTGTTACCGAAGGTAAGTAACTTGTTCATCTGAAAGAAACAGTTAGTTATAGATTCCTTACCTTAGAATAGATGCGCCAGCAATGCCAACCCTGGAGGTGGATCTGCGACCTAAGTTCACACTAGAAAGTCCTGGAGAATTGAACGGCCATAGAAGCCGTCTCTCAGGACTAGGATGTCCAGTCAGTAGTGTCTGGTGAACGTGTGCAGCAATGTGCACGTAGCTGCCTGACAGATGTCATTTAGGGGGACTCCTTGTCACAAAGCAGTGAAAGCTGCTGTCGCCCAGGTAGAATGGGCGCGCAGCCCACCAGAGGCTCCTTCTTTGCCAAAGATTAGCAGGCTTTGATGCACAGAACAACCCACCTAGAGATGGTCCGTTTGTGCACGGCCCGACCTTTTTAGCGCCCAAGTAACCAACAAAGAGCTGGTCATCCACCCAGAATTGTTTGGTGCAATCCAAGTAGAAGGAGAGCGCACGTTTTAAATCCAGACGGTGGAGCCTCTCTTCCTCCTCCGAAGGATGCAGAGGCAGAAAGAAGGTGGACAAAGTGATATTATGGTCAATGTGGAAAGAAGTAACCATCTTGGGAAGAAAGGAAGGTCTAGTTCTAAGCACAACCTTATCTGGATGGACAGCCAGAAAGGGAGGTTTGGAAGAAAGAGCTTGTAGCCCGCTCCCCCTGCGGGCAGAGGAGATGGACACCAGAAAGGCAGTTTTTAGAGTGAGAAGTCTGATAGGACAGTTCTGTAGCGGCTCAAAGAAAGCGCACATAAGATAGAGAAGAACCAAGTTCAATTCCCACTGAGGCATTATGAAGGGAACAGGAGGAAAAAGATGAGTAATGCCCTTAAGAAATCTATTTACAACAGGGGACTTATATAGAGAAGGCTGATCAGGAAGCCTCAGGAAGGCTGAAATGGCCGAGAGGTAGCCCTTAGGAGTGCCCAGAGCGGAGCCCTGCCGGGCCACAAAAAGGAAGAACAAGAGAACCTTAGAAAGAGGGGCAGAAAGGGGATCCAGAGCCTTTGCTGTGCACCAGGCCACAAATTTGTTCCATCTGCCGGCGTATACCGTCTTAGTGGAGGGACGTCTGGCTGCCAAGATAACATCGCAGACTTCGGGAGGCAGGACAAATGATGTCAAATGACGTCAACTGACGCCGCTCAATCTCCACGCAAGGAGGTGGAGCCTGGACAGGTTTGGGTCGAGGTCTGTCCCCTGCTGCTTTGACAGAAGATCCTCCCAAAGAGGCACTCGAATCGGAGGATCGATGGCCATGTTGAGCAGTTCGGGAAACCAGATTTTTCGTGCCCAATCAGGAGTCACAAGAATGACTTGGGCCCGGTCACGCTTGATCTTCTTCAGCACTCTGGGTAGACGT
Source organism: Lissotriton helveticus (assembly GCF_964261635.1). Classification (NCBI taxonomy): domain Eukaryota; kingdom Metazoa; phylum Chordata; class Amphibia; order Caudata; family Salamandridae; genus Lissotriton; species Lissotriton helveticus. Next base: position 1,394,513,139 of record NC_136065.1, read on the forward strand.
GGTACACGCGGAAAGGCGTATAGAATACCGCAACTCCACTCACAATGAAAAGCGTTGCCTGGTGCATGCCACCTTGAAAATTCTAACGCGCAGAATAACTGACATTGTGCGTTCTCTTTGGTGGCATATAGATCTAACCAAGGCTCTCCTAGTGTTGAAAGAGACCTTGCGCCACCTCTGAGTGAAGATGCCATTCGTAATTCATCATGCACCTGTGGCTGAGTTTGTCTTCCCTGGCATTCAGAGAAACTCCCACGTGTTGAACCACCAGTGTTATGCCCTGATGTTCCAGCCATGTCCAGAGATGGAGAGCCTTTTGACATAGGGTCCACAACCCCACCCCACCCTGTTAGTTGCAGTACCACATGGGGGTGTTGTTGTCCATGAACAAATAATCAAGTTGGGGAGAATGAACCACTTGTCCTGTATTTCCAGGGTCTATGATAAAGTGTGGAGATTCATGATAGTAAAAAACCCTCATATGCGAACACTAGTATCAAGCGGTATATCTTGGTTCTCTGCTATTTAGTGTTGCAGCAGCATTATAATTGGGTCTTTTCCTTTGGATTCTATGCTGGCCTCCACATGGAAGAAGACCGACTGGATTGACAGTAGTGGTCAGAGATTAAAAATATAGGGTGAGTTGGTGCTCAGGTGAGTGTAGTTTAAAATCCCTTATACCCAGTCTCTAAGGTTTTTATTCTGTCGAGCATAGGTATAGAGAAGTAAAAACAGTGGTGTGCGTGCTAAGGCCTAGTTACTAGCCTTCCGGATTCGTGAGAAAGGTCAACATGTTTCAGCCTCCTGGCGTCTCTAGAGGCTTTTGTCAGGGCCAAGGTGCTTGAGAGTAAATACTGGCTCTTAAGGGGCAAAGTGGGGCAGTTACCACTTTAATTTATAGATAATTTATCTGGAAGGAAAAGAGATGATTCACAATAGTCACATCACTGTGTAACACTGTAGTTAATGCATTTCAGAATCATGGCACTCAATGTAATACTAACTTCCAAGTCATGGCACTCAATGTAATGCTAAATATCAAATATAGAGCTTGTATTAGCGTTATGTGAACAAGCTAAAGTAGGCTACTCAGATAAAGAAATAGGTAAAAGCTATACATTCTCAAAGCGGAAGTCAAATGGTGATTATTAGGCCATGGTTGTACCTGAGGTACGTAGGTATTAAAAAAGTCGAGGATAGTGTGCGTTATCACATTCGGTGTGCATCATTGTTATAAAGGATTAGTTACTTACCTGTAATCCTAGTTCTCTTCCAGGGGTATACTCATTAAAGTCATAAGCACTGAATTATCTCCGCCCATGAGCGGGAACCCAGAACACATAACAATATACATAAATATGTGTAAATATATCAAAAAGTACATAGTACTAAACTAATTATACACATATACATGTATAATAACCATAATATGCAGCCTAACATATATACATAGGCTAATAAAGCCAACATTACACACGTTCTGAAGCATGAAAATATGCTAAATATAAATGCAATAAACAGGCATGAGCCCAAAATGCATTTCATAACCATGAAAAACTTTTATTTTCATCAAAGAACCTGTTGTAAACAGTTATTAGCCCAAAAGGCTGCATATGAAAAATTGTCTGTGTACAGAAAATCAGACTGGCACCCTGCCTTTAAGGCCCCAGAGAATCTGCACACTTTGCCTTTAAGGCCTCTAGGAGAACTCTGTTCCCATCATGCACCACAGGTGACAGTTAGGTCAGTTCTTTTGTACGGTACAGTAAACTTTTAGCAGGAATCTGCACTTAAAAACTTCATAATACATATTGAAAAAACTTCAATGCTACTGCTCGCCCGGGGAGGCGGGAGGGTGCTTATGACTTTAATGAGTATACCCCTGAAAGAGAACTAGGATTACAGGTAAGTAACTAATCCTTCTCTTCCAGGGGATACTCATTAATAGTCATAAGCACTGAATAGAGTAGCAAGCTCATACCCACTAGAAGCGGGCGAACAGATAAATGCATAGCTGCACTTTTAAAAATACAGTGTTTAACTAGAAACAGCAAACACATTTCTGAGTGATGCTTGTCCCACTTGTGCATCAGTCTGCGCATCAGAATCCAAACAGTAATGGCGTGTAAACGTATGCACTGACGCCAAGTAGCTGTTTTACATATCTCTGACATAGCCACATTCCTAAGGAGAGCTGTGGTAGCAGCTTTCCCTCTCGTAGAATGAGCCCTAGGTCTACCTGATAAAGACTTGTGGGCTAGCTGATAAGCCAGTAAGATACATGACACTATACATCTAGAAATGGATCTCTTGGATGCTGACAAACCAGTATTCGTAGGACTATAGTTCACAAACAAACAGTCCGTGTGTCTCAAAGACTTCGTTTTATCTAAATAAAATTTCAAAACCCTCTTTAGATCCAATGAATGCAAAGTCCGCTCAGCCGGACTCGAAGGGTTTGGAAAGAAAGTAGGCAATGTTATGGATTGGTTAACATGAAAATCTAACACCACCTTTGGTAGAAAAGCAGGATGAGTCCTAAGCACCACTCTGTTTCCATAAAAAACTGTGTACGGTTCCTTGCAACACAGCACCTGAATTTCGCTCACTCTACGAGCAGAAGTGATGGCTACCAGGAATGCTACTTTCCAAGATAAGTGTTGCAAAGAAGCTTTATGTATGGGCTCAAATGGTGGACCCATCAACTTAGTCAATACCACATTAAGCTCCCAAGGTGGAGAAGGAGAACTGACTGGAGGAAACACCTTCCTTAACCCCTCTAGAAAATCCTTCACCACAGGCATCCGAAAAAACGATATCTGTGTTGGCGATTTTCTATAAGCAGTTATTGCAGCAAGATGGACCTTGATAGAACTAAACTGCAAACCAGACTCAGCAAGGTAAAGAAGATAAGGCAAGATCACCTGTTCTTGACCATGAATAGGGTCAAGACCTTTACTCTGACACCAGAGGTAAAAGCGTTTCCACTTAAATCCGTAGGATTGTCTTGTAGAAGGCCGCTTTGCCTCCTTAAGAATGTTCATACACTCCGGATTCAGCTGTAAATGTTCGTACTGGATGACTTCAGGAGCCATGCTGCCAAGCGCAGGGAGGGCAGATTGGGGTGAAACACTCGCCCCTCCTGCTTGGACAGAAGATCCGGGCGACAAGGCAATCTCCTGTGTGGCCTGATTGACAACTGGAGGAGATCTGGGAACCACCACTGGCGTGGCCACTCCGGGCAAATCAGTATCATTCTGGAGTTGGTCTTGTACATCCGGTTGATCACTGCTGGTATCAACGGTGTCGGTGGAAAGGCATACAGCAAATTTTGACACCAGTCTATCAAAAGGGCATTCCCTTGAGACCCTTTCTGGGAAAACCTGGACGCGAAGACGGGGCATTTTGTGTTTGCCGCGTCTGCGAACAGATCGATGTCTGGTGTTCCCCAAGCCTGGAAAATGCTGTGCGCGACGTCTTCGTTGAGAACCCAGTCGTGCGCTTCGACGGAGTCTCTGCTGAGGCCGTCCGCCTCTGAGTTGAGACTCCCTGGTAGGTGAACTGCTGTTATGGACAGGCCCCGTGCAAGTAACCAATGCCAGATGGTCTGGGCTTCTATGGACAGAGTCCTGGATCTGGTACCCCCCTGCTTGTTTAGATAATACATTGTTGTTGTATTGTCTGTTTGCACCAGAAGGGACCGAGTCTGTAGAGATGGAGCCAGAGACTTGAGAGCAAGATGGACCGCTCTGAGTTCGAGTAGATTGATGTGATATCCTTTCTCGAAGTCTGACCATAGCCCTTGTACCTGAAGAGGGCCCATATGTGCACCCCAACCAAGGAGAGAGGCATCTGTGATTAGAGTCTGCGTTGGTGGGTCCTGATGAAAAGGAACTCCCTTCATCAAGTGTGCCTTCTTCATCCACCACCGAATGGAATCTCTTGCCGACTGTTGGAGATGAATTCGATCCTCCCAGAGTCCCGTCCTCTGTTTCCACTGATCTTCCAGACACTGCTGCAGAGGACGCATCTGCAAACGTGCGTTTGGCACGATGAATATGCATGATGCCATGGACCCCAGGAGAGAGGATACTTGCCGAACTGTCGGACGTGCATACTGGAGGAGAAGCACGCACTTCGCCTTGATAGATGACCATCTCTCCTCCGAAGGACACACGTTTTCTTTTTCTGTGTCCAACTGTGCACCCAGGTAGTGGATCTTCTGGGTGGGATTCATTATGGACTTCTTGTAGTTGACTTGCAGACCCAACTTGCACATGAGTTGAAGACATATCGATAGATGTTCTTCTAGTAGAGATGGGGATGAACTCTTCAGAAGCCAGTCGTCTAAGTACGGATATATGAAAATCCGTCTCTTTCGAAGACAAGCTGCCACTACCGCCATACATTTTGAAAATGTTCTGGGAGCTGATCTCAGGCCAAAAGGGAGTACTGAGTACTGGTAATGACGAGCCCCTACTTGGAACCTGAGGAACTTGCGATGCTTTCTGGATACCGGAATATGAAAGTACGCATCTTTCAGATCGATGGAGCACATCCAATCCCCTTGGTGTAATTGAGGGAAAATCTGATGAAGAGCCAGCAGTCGAAATTTCTCCTTCCGAATGAATTTGTTCAATCTTCTCAGATCCAGAATGGGTCTGAACTCCGTAGCTGGACCTTTTTTCTTTACAAGAAAAAATCGAGAGTACAGGCCTTGACCTCTCTGTTGAGATGGTACTGGTTCTATGGCGTTCTTCTTCAGAAGGACGTTCGCTTCCTGTTGCAAGCGCCTTATATTCCACTGAACCATCTTTAGGGGGCGAATGACAGGAGGAGCCTTCTTGAATCTCAAAAGGTACCCGCTCTGAATGATACTCAGCACCCATCTGTCCTTTGTGATTTGCTTCCACTCGTCCAGATACCACACAATACTTCCTCCAACCGGAGTGGCACACGGTTGTGGAGGAAGCATCTGTTCATTGTTTTTGAGGCTGCTTGGTAGCAGAGGATTGCTGCCTGTTTCCATTACCTCTGCCTCGTCCAGGTCGTCGCCGTTGAAATTGCGACCTCTGCTGATTCTGGCCTTGATTTTGCGAGGACCAATTAGACTGTTGACCCCTCTGCTGAAAAGATCTTTTGTCAAAGGGACGAAAATTACCCCGACGTCTAAATTCTTTTTTCTTTTCAAGACCGACGGCCTTCAGAGTGTCCAACTCCACCTTCATTTTAGACATTTTGTCGTCAGCGTGGGAGCCAAACAAAGTCGAACCATTAAAAGGTAAATTTACCATTTTTCTCTGCGCCTCTGGCTTTAGTCCCGTAAGGCGAAGCCAAGCCGTACGTCTAGCACAAACACCATGTGCATAGCCATGAGCTGACAGATCCGCCGCATCAGCAGCCGCACTTATACTCTGGTTAGCCACCAGTCCTCCTTCTTCCACTATTTCCAGGAAGTCTTTCTGATCCTCCTTAGGGAGTTTATCTGCAAAACGAGCCACTGAATCCCAGAGAAGACGATCATAGCGGCCCAATAAGGCTGACGCACTGGCCACTCTCATGACCGAACCTGAGGTGTTGCACATTCTTCTCCCCAAGGAATCCATACTCTTACTATCCTTTTCAGGTGGAGCAGAAGAGGTAGATGCCGCAGAATGTGCTTTTCTGACCGCCGCCACAATAAGTGAATCTGGAGGAGGGTCAGAACGCAAAAATAAAGGATCCTCTGCTGGAGCCCTGTACTTCGTAGCAATCCTAGAAGGACTAGAACCCACCGTGGCCGGAGTTAAGAATGTTCTCATTGCTGGTTCTATCAACCCGGGCACTAACGGCAGAAGAGGCCTACCAGTCGTCTTGTGATGTAGGGTTTCAAAGATGACTGACGTTGCTATTTGAGGAACTGCCATCTTGATCTTGAACTTATTCGCCCCACGACACAACACATCATTAAATGTGCCCAAATCATCCACTGGAGACACTCTGGACGGAGGAGTAGATGAGATTGTGGGAGAATAGTCTCTATATGAAGATCTTAAAGAAGACTTAGATGACGTAGAAGATGAGGAAGGAGTCCTACTCCGCCTCTGAGGAGTTGCCAATCGCTGCCTCCTTCGTTCCCTTGAACGTGATTTCTCTCTAACTAAGGACCTCGAGCGTGATCTTCTATGCAGCTCCGTCTGAGGGACCGGAGCCCTCATCCCCATCAGTCCTGCATCTGGACGCATCTTCCAATGTCTCAGGCTTTCCAGCCACCTCCGAGACAAGTTAATAGGCCGCCCTACACGCTCAGGTGAAGCCTCAGGTGACACCTGCACAATATTCAGTCCAGTTGAAGACTTGGAGGCTCTGGAAACTACACTGTGCTCAGAAACCAATTAGCCAGATGGAGTCCGTTGTCTGGGCACCAATTGCCTGTCATCCGACACCTGCCCTGACGTTGAGCCCGAATGAGCCACTACACACGAGTCCTGGTGCACTACCTCTTGCCCCACCGCAGACCTGTCGTCTTGCTGGTCTCGCGGAGAAGACAAATGTTCTGGACTGATGTCTGACCTCGACAAAGACCTAATTGAGGTCCGAGAGGCCGGTCTGGATAGTCGCGACGCCGACCCGTGTTCAGGTGGGGGAGACCTAGACACTCCATGCTTCGAGCCCGAAGCAAACTTCGACATCGACTTATGTCGCGATGGAGACCTGGATCTTCTCTTCTTAGGTCTCGACGTCGACTCCTTCGACGTCGTCCTTTCTCTCGACGTCGACCTCTTCTTTGACGACGTCGTAAGTCTCTCTCTCGACCTCGGTCTATCCTTCGACGTCGACACTTTTCTCGACGTCGACACACCATCCTTCGACGTCGACACACCTTCCTTCGACGTCGACCCACCATCCTTCGACGTCGGGCGCCTCTCTTCCCTCGACGTCGACTGCTCACGAGTCTTCGACGTCGAACGTGGCACCCCCGACGTCGTCTTTACAGCAATCAACACCAGATGTCTCGATGTCGAGAAAGATTTCGACGGCGACTGTCTAGACGCTGAACCTTGCCTCACCGGCGAAGTCCTCGACGTCGACGGAGCCCTCTTCGACGCCAACAATGCTGACGGCGATCTGGATCTCGACGTCGACCGCACCTTTTTTGACGGCGACGCTCCCTGGAGTCGAGTTTTCTTAGTTCTACCTTCTGGAGACGCTGATCTTCGATGTTTAGGATGAGAAGATGGCTTAGCAGATGAGAATAAGCCCTTGGAACTCTTCTCACCACGGTTTTCTCTCTCCAGGAGGCCCAGCAACCTAATTTTCTCCCTTTTTCTCAAAGTTCTACTAGAAAGGTTGAGGCAGTGATAACAATCTTCCACCTTATGAGAAGCTGGAAGACACACCACACAAACAGAGTGTGGATCTGTTTTTGACATCTTCTTCCCACAGGAAGGACATTTGTAAAATAAAGGTGGCATTCTGACTAAAAAATACCAACAGTTAGTCAGAACAAGATAGAAAACACCACCAAAATAATCTTTTGTCAAAAAAAGGTAAGAAAAAACCAACTTCTGACAGAAAAATACTACAAATGAGCAGAGCTCAAGTTCCAGGTTCCTCACAGAACAAGCCGGAAAAAAGAACTGACCTAACTGTCACCTGTGGTGCATGATGGGAACAGAGTTCTCCTAGAGGCCTTAAAGGCAAAGTGTGCAGATTCTCTGGGGCCTTAAAGGCAGGGTGCCAGTCTAATTTTCTGTACACAGACAATTTTTCATATGCAGCCTTTTAGGCTAATAACTGTTTACAACAGGTTCTTTGATGAAAATAAAAGTTTTTCATGGTTATGAAATGCATTTTGGGCTCATGCCTGTTTATTGCATTTATATTTAGCATATTTTCATGCTTCAGAACGTGTGTAATGTTGGCTTTATTAGCCTATGTATATATGTTAGGCTGCATATTATGGTTATTATACATGTATATGTGTATAATTAGTTTAGTACTATGTACTTTTTGATATATTTACACATATATATGTATATTGTTATGTGTTCCGGGTTCCCGCGCATGGGCGGAGATAATTCAGTGCTTATGACTATTAATGAGTATCCCCTGGAAGAGAATATATGTTACTCTTTTCCTGTGGTTTGAGAGCAAAAATTCCCCAAGATTTAGAGTTCATTCGTAAAAAATGTACATCATTAAAAAACGCTGCTTGGATGTGCTGCAATGGGTGCTGAGATGTCATGAGCGATGTTGGTGGCGAGGGCGGTAATTTATCATGGACAAACACATTCGTGAGCCGTGGTGCAGTTTACGAGATACATCATAATAGACGAGCTTTACCTTCATTCGTTATTAGTGCGCTTGCATCGAGGGGTCGAATCAGTGCGGCGATCCTTTTGCTGTTGTAAAAGATGAAACAGCATTAAATCATTGTTATGTTACTTACAGTTTGTAGTTTCTTCATTCTGGTGATCATTATTGCTCTTACCAGCATAGCCGCCTCCAGCGACTTGTGCTGACTCAGGTTCTCGTGTGTTGTGCAGCCGCTTGCAGCCAGTTTTTGCCAAGTGGAATTAGTCGAGAGAAAAGAGAGACTGCCGGTTGGCACTACGGTTGGCAGAACGTTAAATTGCCTATTAAGGTTCCCCAAATTGAGTGTGAAACCTATACTAGTACCGTGATTTCTTCAAAATAGATCGGATAAAAAGAATCAAGTGGAGGTTTTGGCTCATTCTCAGGTCCATTTCAGGGGGGTAATTATGAATAGTTGACAATGAAGATAGACTGTTTGTTGGCACTACGGTCGGCATGAGACAAGAATTGTTAAAGGTTATTCTTCTTTTATAGCAATGCATGCTTATATTCGGGCCACATTATTTAGGGTTACGTCGTTGATGATTTATTCTCTGGTTTGCCATTTATTGATAATAAGGCAAACTTCAGACTTTGACGTAAGTCAGACTTAAGGTTTGACATTTGGACGTTCTAGGAACTTGTCTCTTATGGGTAGATATAGTTTGCGTGGAGGTCTTCAGTGATATTCAGTATAGCGACATTTGATTTAATCGAGGTTGTGAATTGTTGCGTAGCAACTATTAGTGGTATGATTCACAATTGGGTGAAGCGTAAGGTCACTAGGTGAATGAATGCCAGGGAATGTTGTCATTCATTCCTTCCTTGTCCGTCTTGAGATGGTGTACCCAGCGTTGTTCTCTTTCATACAATATTTGTTCTGCATTCTGGTTTTTGATAATTACAGTCTCTAGAACCACCCAGTGAATCTCATCTGTGGAGTGGTTCTTCTCTAGGAAATGTCTTCTCATCTTTGTCGTTACCTTTCTGCAGGAGATGTTGCTCCTGTGTTCGATTATCCGTTATTTCACCTTGCGGCAGGTCATCCCTATGTATTTTAATTTACATGGGCTGACAATCATGTATACTACATGTGTAGTATTGCAGTTGGTGTGGCTGCCTAACTCCCACTCAAAATTGGGTAGAAGTTGGAGGTTCTTAGTTATCTTTGTTAGTTTGCGGACAGAGAAGCCACCACATGGGTAATGTCCTAGGATGGGCGTAAGGTTCCATGCTGCTATTAGACTGTTATTCTTGGTTACTTACTTACTTACTTACTTAATCTTTATTTCGATCACAAGATCATAAAAGATGTACATTCAATTCTATACAAAATGTAAAAGTGTATTAAACAACAATTAGTGATCGAGCTAAAAACTGGAGTTTAAAAATATGACATAATTTTGGGACTGTCTCAAGACTTCAGGTTTCCTAGCACATCATTTTTACACAGCGACATCGGGCGTACCACATAGAGGTTAAAAATTTAGATAAAGCAAATACTAGAGTGGGGGATAAGTCTGTCTTTAGGACTCTATAGGCGGGTAGAAAAGTTCTGAATCCCAGGTTCCTGAGCAAGGGGACTAGCCAAAATGTCCTGCTTCTTGCGTACCCCCTGCAAAAGAAGACAACATGAACGTCATTCTCCTTTGAGTGACCACAGGCCGGGCAAGTTTCTGAGGAGGAATGAGAAGACCAGGATGCTGTGAACGATGGTAAAGGAAGGGTTCCATATCTCCACTGGAGAAATAGTTTCCTGGTTAGTTGTGGAGATATGGCATCGAGGACGCTTTCGAGATGGTAAGAATCTTTTGCTTGTGTGAACTTATTGGACAGTGACCCCTCCCGTGCACGTGCACCGTCCATGGCTCTAAGGAGCATATGATCGTAATAGGCTCTCACCAGTGCCTTTTTTGGGATCTTTGGGGAAATGTTTAGTGGGTCTGTCCATAGTTCATAGAGTCCAATTGCCTCCAGCGTTCTCCTGATGTAGATCAACCATGGCATTGTTTTGGCATTGGGTAGCTCTAGAAATTCTTGCAACCCAGCTCTATAGGTTGAAAGGTCTGGACTGCTCCATAGACGCCGCCAAAATGTCAAGGGCATTAGGCCCAGCTCCTCCGTTATAGGTCGAATGTCCAAGTCGAATCTGAGCGGGAGTAGTGGAGTACTCTGTGGGAGAGCAACAATCCTTCTAAGAAATTTGTTTTCAGTTATTAATAATTTAGATGAAGGAATGTGCCCCCATAGCTCACACCCATACGTGACACCACCCCGGGCTTGGGCTTTGTAGATGTGAATAATGGGGCTAAGTGGACGGAAGGGGGATTTGTTCGCCAGTCTCATAATGCCACCCGCCAACTGTGCCAGTTTAATATTCACTTTCGACTGGTGGGATGACCACGTTAGGTGTTCATTAAGAGTGATCCCCAGGTATTCGATTGTGTACACCCGTTCCAGTTGGACTTCTCCCAACCTTGGTGGGGGTCGAATGTGCGGCTTCGGGTTGAGGATCATGTATTTAGTCTTTTGGGGGTTAATGTCAAGTCCTCGATCTAGACAGAACTGTAAAAACCCATCCAAGACACGTTGAATGCCCATAGGGGATTTGGACAGCAGCAGGGTGTCATCTGCAAACATGATTGCAGGCACCCTGCTGCCAGTCAGCCTTGGAGCGTCAGTGTTTGGAATCCTAGTTAGGTGGTCAACTATCCCGTTCACAAAGAGGCAAAACAGGGTCGGTGCAAGCACACAACCCTGTCTTACCCCTCTGCGAACGGGAAACCTTTCGGTTAAGTTGCCTCCTCTGCCACACCTAACGCGGGCATAGTTGTTATGATGCAATCGCATCAAGATACCCAAAATATCTCCAGGGACATTCAACTCCTCCAAAACTTTCCATAACTTTAATCTTGGTACCAAATCAAAGGCGGCACGTGGTTACTGTTTTAGGCCTCTCGTGTACCAATATGTCCTTCAGGTTCTTGGTTCTCTTGTTAGCAAACCTGGGTTTCGGCCATTTAAGGGAACGTGATGTTAAGATCTACCAGTTCTTGTTATCATTTTCTTAACAGAATTCGATACTGTATTGTATGTCGTGACACATGGCAGTAGGTCCTTTGGGTCCTCTTGTATATTCGTCTGTAGTAGGTTCTCTCTTGGCTGATTTCTTGCCCTCTTCTGACTTTTTTTTATGATCCGGATGGGGTAATCTCGTTTTCTGAGTCTGTCTTCAAGGCCTTTAGCTTTCTGCTTATAGTCACTCAAGTTACTGCAATTGCGTTTCAGGCGCAGCAATTGACTATATGGTAAATTGTCCCTTAATGGTCGAGGGTGAAAACTGTTATATGAAAGAATGCTGTTGCTTGTAAATAGTCTTGGTATGTAACAAGCCATCATGCACGAAGATGGTAATGTCGAGAAAGTCTAGGATGTTTTTGTCGACTGTATAAGTGAATTTAAGGCAGTAATCCCTTGTGTTGATCCATGTGATGAATTCGGTGAGTGTTTCAGGGGTATTGTCCCAAATCATGATCACATCGTCTATGTAGCGGCGCCATAGTTTAATTTCTTGTAAGTGTGGGTTGGTTGGGGTATTGACATGTTCCTTTTCGAAAGTACTCACATACAGACCCGCTATGCTAGGAGCGAATGTGCTTCCCATTGATGTTCCATGACACTGGCCATATAGGGTCCCTTCGTATTCGAAGTAGTTCTCAGTGAGCGCCATTTTGCAACATTGTAACACAAAATGACTCGGTGTCTTGTGTTCCCAGGCATCTGAGAAAAGGATGTCCTCCAGGGTGTCTAGTGTTTTTTGCTGGGGTAGGCTCATGTAGAGGCTTCCTACATCTAGACCTACTAGTAGCATGGTGTTCTCATCGTGGGCTTGTTCTTCCAGTATGTTCAGTAGGTCACGAGTATCCTTGAGATAGGCTGGTGTCTTCTGTACGGGTCGAACATTTTTCTAATCTAATCTTTATAGCCGCCTAGATGAAACATCCAAAATAGGATTTAGCACACTGTGTGACAAAGGGGTACGGGCCCAGAAGCTGGTGGTAACTCTGGATGAAGTTATGATGAGCCTGAAAGCAACAAAGGGGGGAAAGGCTGCAGGCCCAGATGGGATTCCAGCAGATTTGTGTAAAGCAAACAGTGAGATTTGGGGCCCCATGCTGTTACAGCTCTTTAATGCTGCACTAGCGAGGGGATTAAATCCCTCATGGTTCACCTCGGTCATGGTCCCAATATACAAGAAGGGAGATAGACAAAATTGTGCTTGCTATAGGCCAATCTCCCTTCTAGATTCATCTATAAAGATCCTTGGAAGAATTATTCTAGTTAGACTCCAAAATTGGGCAGAGGATAATGGGATAATAAGTGACTTGTTTAACAAAGAGAGGACTGGGCTGTTCCTGGGGTACAGGTGTAGGTCAAAGGAAGTGGATGTTGAAGGGTGGTTAAATGGTAACCATCCAGTGGATATCCATTTTGTTGGATAAAGTGGCCTCACACACCCTTGCAGGTGTCATGCTTCATCATGGGCAATGCTCCTCGTTGGGTGGGCGGTGCAATACCCAACGGGCTACACCTCAAAGAGGGGCTCTTTGGCGGAGATATTTTTTCCAACTGCCCGTGGGTGAAGTGTGGGTGAGGGGCCAGGGTGGTAGTAGACGGAAAGTGAATGTAAAATAATGCAGGAGTGCCAGAAGGAACTTTATTCTGATGGTCCCATGCGTTAACTAAAAACAATAGTTAGTCTGGGAGTTCTGGAAAGCGATGTATTCCGTACTCAAGACTATACTACAAGGTGGAGGTAATGGTCGACATGTTTCTCGTATTTCGTATTTATTTATTGATGATAACGGAACTCAATTGAGATCCACATATCAATTTAACAAACAAAAAAACAGCAGAATTTCTTCAAAATGAATAAAAATATCAATACAATAGCAAGAAGCATTTAAAATAATTAAACAATTTAAAACAAAACATTTCATTTGGGGGTTTCAACATTGCTGCAGAAAAATCAAAGGCAGTAAAAATGCCCAATTGAAGGCATATAGGTTTTAACCATTTACGCCTAAAAGCCATAAGTGCTGGACAAACAAAAACAACATGGTATAAATCCTGGGAATTGAGATTACAAAGATCACAAATATCAGATCCACCATACCATTTTGACAGTAGACAGTTCAGAGGGAGCAAGTTGTTTCTTAGCAAAAGGATAAATCGCCTGACTCCATGCGGGAGATTCCAACATAAATATGGCTGAGGTTTTTTAAATTCATAAAAATTACCGATAGATAACATTCCTCTTTTTACTTTATTTGTCCTACTATCTATTCTACAACTCAACTCCCAAGACGCAGTCTTCAGAGATAATTTTAATTGGACTATAGACAGAGAGAAGAGGCTTTGTTCATCTAGCTGCAATAAAGCGATCGCCTGTCTAAAATTCCTTACAATTGAGGAGTAAGCATTAAAGGAACCCAGCAACTCATTTTTTATTAGATACCTCAATGTACCGGGCATTCCTCCAGCTATATTAAAAACCCACCGCACCACATTCGCAGCTGCCTGTGCCCGAGAGCTGCGCAGTCCAAATTCTTGTCTTAACGAAGACGTAGAATTTGCCGTATTTACAGAAGCTAGGTTACGAAGTATTTTTCCTTCGGTAGAATCCAAAAAATTCCAGCATGCCATGTCCACTATTTCTAGGCCATAGATTAGGGATGCCGGGATTTTTGCTCGAAAAACCTCGAGCAATATGGAAAAATGCCTTTTACCTGTCGCTTTGTAAAGAGAGATAAGACTCTTCCCTTGAGCCAGAGCTTTCCTACTATTGGTCTCAGTATGGGTTTTTTCGTTTAAGTTATTCATGACTATCTTCCCAAGGAAGGGATAAGAGGTGACTACTTCTAGTCTTTCTCCCCCAACCGTCCAACAATAATTTTCATATTTGGACTTTCTCTTTCCCTGAAAGCACATTATTTTACTTTTTGAAGTATTTATTTTTAAAAAATGAGCCTCAGCGTAAGAGAATAAAGCTTGTAATCGACAATTCAAGCCTTTTGGAGTAAGGTCCAAAATTAAGATGTCATCAGCGTACATTAAGCACGTAATTTGCGATCCCCCCAAAACTGGTGCAATACCATTGCTAGATGACGATAGAGCCTTGGGGAGGTCAGCAATATATAAAGAAAATAATAATGGAGCCAGTAGGCAGCCCTGTTTAAGTCCATTGTTTGTGGGTATAACCTTAGATAGTCCTCTCTCACCACCCATTAAAACTCTGCTCCAGGTATCTGTGTGGAGTGCAATAACTAGTTTCAGTAAGCTGGAAGGTATCCCTAAATTAATCAACTTGCTCCATAAAAAAGATCTGTCTACCTTATCAAAGGCCGTAGAGAAGTCGATAAACGCCCCGTAAACGGCTCCCCTACGGACAGTAGCATATTTTTCAACCAAAATTTGAAGAGCAGTTAGGTTATCCAAAGTACCATGCTGTTTCCTAAAGCCAGTCTGCTCTAATGGTAGTATTGCAGACACAGACACCCAATCATTCAAGGAATTCAATAGGCATTTAGTAAAAACCTTGCCTATGGCATCTAGGAGAGCTATTTGTCTATAATTTTGCGGCAAATCTCTAGCCCCTTTTTTATAGAGAGGGATTAGCAAACTCCCTTTCCAAGAATATGGAACGATGCCCTCTGTATAGCAAACTTTAAAAACTGGATATAAGATTTTCCCCCATAGGATACTATGAGATTTTAATACTGAAATTAGAATTTCATCTGGGCCTAATGCACCAGAAGAGCGCAATGCTTTAATTGCACCAACAATTTCCAGTTCAGAAGGAGGATCATATGGAGACAAATCTTCCTGTAATTTGACAGAATCAAACTTCTCACCATTACTGCTGTAAAGGCATTGGATAAAATCGACCCAGGTCTGCTCATTTATAGATATCGGAGAGGGTCTGCTTCTTACCCCGCAGCCCTCCCCAATTAGTGACCAAAAGGTTTTTGACTGCCCACTCTTTGATGCTTCACGGAGTTTGATCCAGAGAGCATCTTCTTTCTCGCGTTTTAATCTAGCCTTAATCCTATTTCTTCTTCTTCTCAAAAGGGAAATTCTTTGTCTACGCCCAGGAATAAAGGATAGATATTGGGCTCTAACGAGTTTATTTATTTCTATATTTAGGTGACGTACCTCAGGGGGGATTTTTTGGAATTATCTTTGCTGATAAGGGCTTTTGCGCTTTAGATTTTAAAATTTGTAAGAGGGACGCCAAGCAGAATAGCTCTCTTCCTTCCCAAAGGTGTAAGTTCTTTGCGGTATAGTCTAATATATTAGTCAAATTTCTAATGGACCTTAAGTTCCAATAACATTTCCTTTTTTTAGTATTGAGATTCAATAAGCCATCCCCAATGATCCATGAATCCCTTTGAGGAAATGCTACATTCAAGTTTACAAATAAAACATTATGATCACTAAGATCAGTAACTATTACAGATAGGTCCTTTAAGAAGCCAAAAAAAGTACTGTCAACTATCACATAATCCAGGATCGAACCGCCGTTCCCTGTTTTATGTGTAAGGTGAGCAGGATTATCGGAGGGAAACCTTCCATTGACTAATAAACAATCGGCCTCGGCTAAACTCTCCAAAATCAATTTCCCTCTTTTGTTGGTTTTAATATTCTTTGGGAATATAGCTTTAGGTATCTGGAACGTTTCCTCTTTTTCTCTATCTCTAAATAGCTCTAAGGCACTATTAGATATTTTACCATTTAAGTCACCCAGTAATAAAATATAGGGGGGGACAGTAGATTCCTGTAGATTTAATATAAAGGAACAGATCTTTTTAATTCCATTATTATAATTTGAATCAGGAGGTAAATATGCATTTATTATTACGAGTGATTTATTGGAACCATCGTTGGCAAAATTTATTAGAGTTATTGCCTGAAATAATTTGTTTGAGTCTGAGAAATGGGTATAATTCGAATTGACTTTATTTGACAAAAGACAAGCTAGCCCTCCTTTCGCACGGCCTCTTGTAGAGGGAGTAGCATTACTCTCCAACACATAATAATCTTTTAGTGTCGGAAGGTTCCCTACCACCCAAGTTTCCTATAAGCAGATAATGTCTGCCTCTAAAGAGTATAGTAATGACAGTTTTTCAGCACTCTGGATTAATCCAGCAGTGTTCCATGATATTATTTATTGGTTAACGTTAAAAATCCGAATTTAGTCTTGATGTAAAACCTGATTTATCTGACAGAGTGGCAGGCAACCAACTCCACTCCAAATCGGCATCATTTACCTTCATTTGTTTTATAGGGATCGGATTGTTTACTATCACCTGTCGCTTATTATTTGATACACGTATTTTTAACTCGTCAGTCGTTACAGGAAGACTACCTGAGGGATATGATTTAGTGCCCTGATAGATTAACATTTTTTGGCGATTTTGACTTTCTATTTTAATCGAAATAAAAGGATCGACATCAATTCCTCTTTTTTGAAAGTCTTCTGCCCAATGTAAGATATGATTTATTACCAGTTTGGAATAAAATTTTACACGTGCTATGTTTCCATTTTCCGAATTTATTAAAGTTACAACATCTATGTCTGCCGATTGAATTAGTTTTAAGCTTTCTATTTCATGAAAGCATTTAACTAAAGCAGATCTATTTAAAATAAGGTCCGGATCAAAAATAGGTATAAAATCAAGGAAAAGTGTGTCTACGTTTTCTCTAATTTTAGACACTGTCTTAGATGTAATTGTAGATGCAACTAGTTCTGAAAATGGAGTAGCCAAGGGATTAAGAGATGCTTTAGGATTAGAGTTAGGGAGTGAAATTAAGTTTTGATCATTAGTTACTATAATCTGATCTTTAGTATATTGTTGGTTTGTAGAAATTGGTAGTTCTAGTTGTAATACTGTGGGAATCACCTTTGGACTTTCCACATGCTCATGGGATGAATTTAAGTCCACATCCACAGAAATGGAATTATTCAAAGAGTAATTCTCTTTTGCCTTTTTTTATAGAATCTATGATTTAGTTTTCTTTTTTTACAACGTTGTTTTTTTAATACTATTATTTCGGGGTTTTTCTCTTTTAACGGAGAAACTTTTTCTGCAAAAACTGGAAGATTTTGTATTTCTTTATTTGGTTGGGAAATAAAAATAGGAAAAACAGGAGGTAAAATGTTAGACTCGCTTTCCTCCGTAGGTGGAAATACCTTGATCTCTTGGCTAATAGAAGCAACGCAATTATTATTAATTGGGTTCTCATTCCTGCAGGTAAGAGTTTTAATAAGAACTGCAGGAGCAATATTAGTTTTAAACGGGGGCTCAGATATAAGAAGTACATCAGAAATTGTTTTGTCCTTTATTTCCTTATTTCCTTCCTTACTTAACTTTTTAGGAGGAGTGGTTGCTTTTGAATAAGTGACATCATCCGATCCTGTGTTATGATTCAGTAGAGCCTTTAAGATCAAAGTTACTGTATCGAATACATTATCTGACCCATTCACAAATTTTTCCAAAAGCTGTAAAATTGATGAAATAAGCCGTTCCAAAGAGGTTAAAGAATTAGATATTACATTATCTTCTCGTGTATAAAAACTTTGGCAGTCTTTATTTTGGGCATGAGTAGGGCTAGAAAATAAGTTCATTTCAGGGGTAGAGAACTCAGAATTTTTTGAAGGTGTACTGCTAAAAAGATGTAGCACAGGAGTAGCTGCAATATTCTGGTAAGTAGTAGAGATTTGGGCTTTAGTTTTAGTTAGGCCTCTCTGGGACTCAATATTTATATCAGGAAGAGTATAGTCCTCTGGGGAAATGTGTAACGAGGTAGAAAGAGCAGTATACATTTTTTGATCATCCTTAAATAAAGGAAAAGAACTATGAACTACTGCTACAACAGGGGGATCAGAAGAATTATCTTGTTCGACAACATTAGTTGCCAATTTTTGAACTTCTGAACGAAGAGGAAGATCTTTTTCTTTGTTTTTATAAAATATGTCTTCAGACTGAGATAGGGCAATAATACCTGATATAGTACTGTCTCTTTTAGTGACAGAGGAGTCTCTCTCCAGTTCTTTAAAACTAGTATTAATATTTTCAGTGGGGGCCCCTTCTCGATCTACTTTATCTTTACCCTTATCCCATAAGGAGTATAATTGACATGTACTTTTTACTTGTAGAGCTGGCCCATTTCTATTACGCAAAGGATTAGATTTAGGTTTGGAGCAAGCTCTACCGACTACTACTCTTCCAGATCTTAATTTCTTAGTAGTCATCTTGTTATAAAGAGCAATAGACAATAAGACCTTGCAAATGAGCAAATATTAACAAGATGTGAAAAATAGAAAAAACCAAGAATACAAAAGAAGTACAATATAATCCAATAGTGAGCAAAATATAGCAGACACTCAATCAGTATTTAAGAAATAAAAAATACTAAAGGGAGGTGGCCCAGCCCAGCCTCATTCGGTCTCTGTCGGTCACAGTCGGTCCCGCCCTTGTCCCGGGCTTCTCCCGGCGCCCTCCCGCGCAGCGGGACTCTTCAGCTGTAGATAAACTAGCTGGGATGTAGAGGGAGGAGCCTGCAGGGAGAGCGTCCCAGCTGGAAACACTTGGGGATGGTTGCTGGCGCTCCTGGGACTGGTAGTCCTGCGCCAGTAACGCGCTCGCAGCCCTGCAAAGCAAGCTCCCTCAGCGATGGTTCAGGTGAGAGCAATTCAAAGTCCACCTTACACGAAGCGGGACCCGCGCAGTGGGTTCCGCGAGCAGTAGAACTAAAATGCAATGAAAAGTTCAGGGGCACAAAAGATCCAGCGTTTGCAGAGCAGCAAGGTAGAGGGAGTCACCAAAGAGCCTGAAGCAGGAGATTTTCAACTCACAGTAGAGCGAGGGAGGAGCCTGCAGGGAGAGCGTCCCAGCTGGAAACACTTGGGGATGGTTGCTGGCGCTCCTGGGACTGGTAGTCCTGCGCCAGTAACGCGCTCGCAGCCCTGCAAAGCAAGCTCCCTCAGCGATGGTTCAGGTGAGAGCAATTCAAAGTCCACCTTACACGAAGCGGGACCCGCGCAGTGGGTTCCGCGAGCAGTAGAACTAAAATGCAATGAAAAGTTCAGGGGCACAAAAGATCCAGCGTTTGCACAGCAGCAAGGTAGAGGGAGTCACCAAAGAGCCTGAAGCAGGAGATTTTCAACTCACAGTAGAGCGAGGGAGGAGCCTGCAGGGAGAGCGTCCCAGCTGGAAACACTTGGGGATGGTTGCTGGCGCTCCTGGGACTGGTAGTCCTGCGCCAGTAACGCGCTCGCAGCCCTGCAAAGCAAGCTCCCTCAGCGATGGTTCAGGTGGGAGCAATTCAAAGTTCACCTTACACGAAGCGGGACCCGCGCAGTGGGTTCCGCGAGCAGTAGAACTAAAATGCAATGGAAAGTTCAGGGGCACAAAAGATCCAGCGTTTGCACAGCAGCAAGGTAGAGGGAGTCACCAAAGAGCATGAAGCAGGAGATTTTCAACTCACAGTAGAGCGAGGGAGGAGCCTGCAGGGAGAGCGTCCCAGCTGGAAACACTTGGGGATGGTTGCTGGCGCTCCTGGGACTGGTAGTCCTGCGCCAGTAACGCGCTCGCAGCCCTGCAAAGCAAGCTCCCTCAGCGATGGTTCAGGTGAGAGCAATTCAAAGTCCACCTTACACGAAGCGGGACCCGCGCAGCGGGTTCCGCCAGCAGTAGAACTAAAATGCAATGAAAAGTTCAGGGGCACAAAAGATCCAGCGTTTGCACAGCAGCAAGGTAGAGGGAGTCACCAAAGAGCCTGAAGCAGGAGATTTTCAACTCACAGTAGAGCGAGGGAGGAGCCTGCAGGGAGAGCGTCCCAGCTGGAAACACTTGGGGATGGTTGCTGGCGCTCCTGGGACTGGTAGTCCTGCGCCAGTAACGCGCTCGCAGCCCTGCAAAGCAAGCTCCCTTAGCAATGGTTCAGGTGAGAGCAATTCAAAGTCCACCTTACACGAAGCGGGACCCGCGCAGCGGGTTCCGCGAGCAGTAGAACTAAAATGCAATGAAAAGTTCAGGGGCACAAAAGATCCAGCGTTTGCACAGCAGCAAGGTAGAGGGAGTCACCAAAGAGCCTGAAGCAGGAGATTTTCAACTCACAGTAGAGCGAGGGAGGAGCCTGCAGGGAGAGCGTCCCAGCTGGAAACACTTGGGGATGGTTGCTGGCGCTCCTGGGACTGGTAGTCCTGCGCCAGTAACGCGCTCGCAGCCCTGCAAAGCAAGCTCCCTCAGCGATGGTTCAGGTGAGAGCAATTCAAAGTCCACCTTACACGAAGCGGGACCTGCGCAGTGGGTTCCGCGAGCAGTAGAACTAAAATGCAATGAAAAGTTCAGGGGCACAAAAGATCCAGCGTTTGCACAGCAGCAATGTTTCTCGCTTTGGGTAAGGTCACCCGCGATTCATCAGGACCTATAAGTTCACTGTCTACAGTGTTTCTGATCTATCTAAGTATCAGTATTCACATCAACAGTATGGAAAGTACCTGCTTATACATTGTTCCATGCCTGGTGTTGGAAACAAAAAGGGAGAAGACAAAGTATTACATCTTGCGAGCAAGTAGGGTACAGAATTCCACATACGTTTTCACCTGGTGCACTGTGTGGCATGCTAGTGTTGGTGAGCACAGCACAGAGCACAGGGTGCGACCACCTGAAATTAATGAACCGATGACATGCGTCACCACCTTCACGCCAGCCTCCAATGGGGTGAGGAAGATCATCTTGCGACACTGGCAAATCCTCAACACTGGTGAACTCTCCATTGACCCCCCAAGGTTTGCCTACAAGAGATCCAAAAACGTGAAGGACATACTTATCAACACCAGGCCCAAAAAACATAATCCAGCGATGCAGACTACCCTGTGGCAATTACCACCTGTGAAAGGCCATTATCCCTGCAGTACATGCAGTGCATGCCCTTTCACTACAACACACAAGACCGTCCAACTCTCTGACTCATTTACATGGGAACTAAGGGGACACACAAATTGCAACACATCGAACTGTGTATACTTACTACTGTGCCCATGCGGTCTCCAATATGTGGGGATGACCACTAGACCGATTAAACAACGCATCTCTGAACATCGGAGTAATTTCCGCTGCAAAAAGACTAACACAAAGATCTGTAAACACTATCTAGAGACCAACCACACAGCTGACTCCCTCAAGTGGTTAATAATTGAAGCAAGCCCAAACATCACAAAACAGAATCTCTTCTATAGGGAACATAGATGGATCCATCGTCTGGCCTCAGACAAGAAGGGCCTGAACGAGGATATCCCCTGGAGCTCCCTATAGTGATATATGATCTCCCACACTCCATAGGTGAGGGACAGCTTATGTTCTATCACCCTACTAGAGGAATCATGTCCTAAACATTTGTTGAAATGGCTGCTAGCCCCCTATACTCTGCATTCCTATCCAATACTCTATAATTAACACCAGACACTTGTGTCCCCACATTTGGAATAGGCTTTGTAATAGGCTTCCAAACCTACTATTCACCGCTGCAAGATGGCCGCACCTCTTACATCTCTCCACGTCATGAATAATAATTAAACTGCTAAGTTTCTCTCCCACCCCAGTGCCGCGGCAGTACAAGTGAGTCGAGTAATTACCCACAGCCATCACTACCACAAAACCGTTACACGCCTTCCCCCACTGGAAGAGCCATTTAATAGGGAATAGATTCACTCGGCACCACTTTAAAATGGCCGCGCCATTCACTTAGCAAACCACATGACCCGCGGCAAACAGGGGAAACACCCTGCCCGCCTACCGACCTCATTATAACAACACTTCCGCCGGGCCAGTCGGCACTATCCGGTCCTGGCGGAGAAGGGTAGGCGTTCCTGTGCAGACACGGGAGCAACAAGTAAGTGACTACCATGCAGTGGGGATTACTCGCCACAAGCGACCCTTGTATTAATTTAAAATAACTATACCCAACGGGTCTCTAGACGACCCACCGCCCGGTTTTCCGACTCAATACACAGGGGCACATTACTATTTACGGGCCCATCGGGTACTTAGAGTGTGCTCGAACATTGACAACAGCCCAGTTTTTCAACTATTTACCGCGAGAGACACACGGAACCCCGGTATGAGCTGTCGATGCTTGACAAGTTGACCCTCATAGAAACACATCGGGTGGCTCCCGAACTCCACCCACATTGGATACTGTTACTCCTCACAAGAAATTGGTGTAGAATATAGCGTTTGACCACCACACGGTCGAAATGTTAAACAATACTATATTTCTCCTCATACTCCCCTGTGCAGACATTAGACACTTGATTGTATATGGCATATCACAACAAGAGATGAAAATGTATTCTGTCTGCTTGTCTCCTTTTGTTTTGTTTTCCTCCTTAACCTAGCCTTAGCTACAGAGGCTTGACTCATCGATGTCCATCCCGCCAGGCACTGCTGGTACATTTAACTTTTGACCTTTAGGTGAGTGGAGCCCTGCCAAAAAAACATTATAGCTGCAGCTCTTCCAGTTTTTAAATGTCACTAGTATTATCTCCATCCAGTTGTCATGGTTGAGCGATTCACTTACCACTGCTCCACCAGGAGATGCTTTCACTAGTGTGATTTTATTGTCATGTATTGCTAGTAGTCACCAAGACTAGCATGCCACACAGTGCACCAGGTCAAAACGTATGTGGAATTCTGTACCCTACTTGCTCGCAAGATGTAATACTTTGTCTTCTCCCTTTTTGTTTCCAACACCAGGCATGGAACAATGTATAAGCAGGTACTTTCCATACTGTTGATGTGAATACTGATACTTAGATAGATCAGAAACACTGTAGACAGTGAACTTATAGGTCCTGATGAATCGCGGGTGACCTTACCCAAAGCGAGAAACATGTTGACCATTACCTCCACCTTGTAGTATAGTCTTGAGTACGGAATACATCGCTTTCCAGAACTCCCAGACTAACTATTGTTTTTAGTTAACGCATGGGACCATCAGAATAAAGTTCCTTCTGGCACTCCTGCGTTATTTTACATTCACTTTCCATCTACTACCACCCTGGCCCCTCACCCACACTTCACCCACGGGCAGTTGGAAAAAATATCTCCGCCAAAGAGCCCCTCTTTGAGGTGTAGCCCGTTGGGTATTGCACCGCCCACCCAAGGAGGAGCATTGCCCATGATGAAGCATGACACCTGCAAGGGTGTGTGAGGCCACTATATCCAACAAAATGGATACCCACTGGATGGTTACCATTTAACCACCCTTCAACATCCACTTCCTTTGACCTACACCTGTACCCCAGGAACAGCCCAGTCCTCTCACATTATTGAGGGCCAACACTGCGGTCTGGACCTTCCACTTTTCCCAAGTGGTAATTCTGCCCTCTTGATCCATTTAGATCTCCTCTCCCTCTTTTTGAATACAATAATAAGTGACTTGCAATTTGGATTACAGAAGGGCATAGGAACAATTGAACAGGGTTTAAATGTATTTATTGTTCATCAAAAATATACCAGGGTAAAGGGTGAACGCCTATACCTTACGTTTGTCGATCTCACATCGGCTTTTGATTGCATGTCCCATAGTAAACTATGGGCACTATTAGAAAGGTTGGGTGTGGAAGGCCCAATTATTTGCTTCTTAAGGGAATTGTATTCAGGGGCGACAGCATCGGTTCGTTACGGAAAGGGGGGTGAATGCACCAGATCATTCGGGATAGGACGTGGGGTACGCCAGGGGTGTGTCCTGGCTCCATTTTTATTTTTGGTCTATATAAACGGACTTGGGCTTCGTCTGTTGCAAGAGTGCAGGGATATGCCTAGGGTTGGCAAAAGATCTATCCCTGCACTCTTGTATGCGGAAGATGCGGTCCTAATGGCCCGGACCCCCCTGGCCCTACAGAATCTGATAATATCCTTTGATAAGTTCATGTTGAGTGTGGACCTAAAAATTAATTGTAGTAAAACCTTTTCCATGAACTGTGGTACACGAACTAGGAAACAAATAAAAACGATGTCGATAAATAATATTCCCCTGGAAAATACTTCCACTTTCCCTTGCCTGGGTATCCTGTTCCATGAGACTGGCTCCTGGACAAGTGCTGTAAAGGCTATAACTCTCTTGTTCTCAAAAACAATAATGGCCTTAAAGAACTTTATAAAAAAGTTGGGTAAGAAACCAATAAGAGAAGTCTTAACTATTTATAATGCTAAGTGTTTATCAGTGGCTCTCTATGGATCGGGACTTTGGGGGTATACTAACATAAAATCAATACAAATAGCCGAAAACAAGTTCATGAGGCATATTCTGACAATACCAGAAAGTATTGCGACCTATATTTGCCACACCGAACTTGGGCAACGGTACATTACAGATATAATCAGAACTCAGCCCATTCTTTTGTGGCACAGGGTATGGACAACAAATGAGTGTGCCGTAAACCGGGCTATTTTGTGGGACGTCCTAAAACTAGAAAATGTGAGTAGATTCAAATGGCTAGAATATGTCAAGTATTTTCTCAGAGAAATTGATTGCCAACAATACTATGATGATCCTCTCACAATGGATAATATATCCAGAAAGTTGCTAAAAAACTGTGTATGGAACATCTTGAGGAGAAAAGAAGGTTAGAGGAAGTAAAGAAAAAGACGGTTATCTAGCATCAGCTGTTATTAACTTGCGATAAACTACAGCCGTATTTAACTCTGCCTATGTCCAATTATGATAGATTTCTCTTGACACGTTTCAGATTAATATTGTTTTTAGACTCCTGACTTTCCCAGAAATGAATTTGTGGTCGCATGATCTGCCTACGTGTCCATGTGATGAATCCTCGTGCCAATCTGACATCCATGTTTTATTTTTTTGTAAATTCTATACTTTACCGCGTAGGAAACTTATTATCCCAATCCTCAAAGAAATTAATTTAAATAGATGTCGCCCAGCATTTTTAGAGTTGCAAAGAATGGACACAGTTTTAGTTGTTGCAGTAGTCTCAGAATTTTTTAGACATGTTTTTAAATTGCGGAAATCAATTGGTCTGGATGAACTTTAATTGTTTTCCTTTTATATTTCTGTGTAAATGAAATTTCATGTTGTTGCTTTTATGGTTATTATCTATTAACCGAATAAAGTACTTTTTGAACTTTGAACATTGAGATAGGCTGGTGTCTTCTGTACTTGTGGTCTGAGAAACTCATCAGCAAATTGAGATAATGGTTCTAGGACTGAGCTTATGCCGGAGACTATAGGGTGTCCTGGTGGTGGGAACTTGTTTTTATGTGTTTTAGGTAGAGAGTAGAAGTAGGGTACTCTTGGTGATTTGGGTCTCAAAAAGTCGGCTTCTTGTTTGGAGATCCATTGGTTTGTTTCTGCTTCTTCCACCATTAGTTTTATTGTTCCCTTCAGTCTGTTGGTGGGATCTGAGGAAAGTTTTTTGTAGAATCTGTGATCAGATAGTAATGCAATACATTGTTCATTGTATCCTTCTTTCGAAAGGACGACAATTGCTCCGCCGGTTTAATGATTAGGTTATCATTTTTTCGGATTTCCTCCATTGCTTTCTTTTCTTGGTTAGTCATATTGAAGAAGGGTCTTTTTGTAGTTTTACCCAGATCTTCGACCTCTTGCATGACGGCTTGTTCGAATGCTTGGATTTCTATTGGGACTAAGTGAGTGGGGGGACAAAAAGATGATTTCACTCTCAGGTTTGTGTCGCTTGTTGTTGTCCATGTTGTCCATGAACACCTGCACCATTCTTACCCAGACAGAGGGTAGCAATGCTTTGAGTGCCAGACGAATCACCCGAAACTCCAGAAGGTTAATATGGAGCCTAGACCCCGCTGGAGACCAGAGGCCTCTGATCTCCGCCTCCCCTGTGTGGCCCCCACATTCCAGAAGTGATGCATCGGTCACCACGGTGAACTATGGTTGAGGAAGGGAGAGGGATCTGCCATCGACCCAATCCTGCTTCATGAGCCGCCAATGCAATTAGCGTGCAGTGTCTTCCGAAATCTGGACGCAATCGGACAGGTTCCCCTGATGCTGTGCCCACTGGTACTTCAGGTCCCACTGCAGAGCCCGCATATGCCTTCTGGCATGATCCACCAGCAGAATGCAGGAGGCCATCAGGCCCAGTAGCCGGAGGGTTATCCTGACTGAAACCTGGGATAGAGGCTGAAAGATCCCCCGAATTTCCCAGACTCCCTGTTTGGGAGGATAGACCCGAACCTGCATCGTATCCAGAAACGCTCCGATGAAAAGGAGCTTCTGAGAGGGAGACAGGTGTAACTACGGCACATTGATGGAGAACCCCAGCGAGTGCAGGATGTCGGCCGTAGTCTGGGAGTGGGAGACGACTACCTGGAGTGAGCCCGCCTTCAACAACCAGTCGTTAAGATGGGAAAGACTGAAACAGTCAAATCTGTTCAGATGAGCTGGGACCACTGCCATTACTTTCGTGAACACCCATGGGGAGCCGGTAAGGCCAAAAGGGAGCAAAGTAAACTGAAAAGGCTTGTGGCCTACCATGAACCGAAAGTAACGTCAGTGGGCCGGCAGGACGGGGATGTGAAAATAAGCGTCCTGCAAGTCCAACGCTACCATCCAGTCTCCAGGGTCGAGGGCAGATAGGACCTGAGCCAGGGTCAACATTTTGAACTTCTCCTTCCGGAGGAAGAGGTTGACGTTCCTGAGATCCAAGATAGGACGCAGGCCCTTGTCCTTCTTGTGCACCAGAAAGTAATGGGAATAGCAACCACAACCTTCTTCTTGGGCAGGAACTCGTTCAATGGCTCCCTTGTCCAAGAGAGACATAACTTTCTGTTGGAGAAGGGCCAGATCATCCCCTGACATACTATGGTACTGAGGTGGCAAGGCTGGGGGGTAACCTTGAAGGGGAGGGAGTAGCCCCTTCGTACTATCTGCAAAATCCCCCTGTCCGACGCGATGGTTGGCCAGTGGGGGAGATGATGGCGAATCCTGCCACTCACTGGCATGCGATGGGCCTGAAAGGTCAGAGTAGGAGACTAGGAGGATTTGGGGGCAGCTGAAGAGGGGGCTGTGGTGGATTTGCCTGCCCGCTGGACCCCAGAACCACGACGGGGGTTCCCACGTCCCCGGCCGCGCTGGAGCTGAACAGGTTGCACTGGCCTGTGGCCCTGGAAGGAACGTGGTGGGGCACCCCTTCCGTAGCCACGGCAGGGGCGAAATGCTGACAGTGCAGGGCGTGTGGTGGAGAGGCTCAAGGACTTGGCCATAGCCCAAGAGTCCTTGAAGTGCTCTAGCGCCCTGTCCGCTTTGTCGCCGAACAGGCAATGGCCATCAAGGGCATGTTCATCAGTGTGTTCGGGACATCCCCAGAAATACCAGGCATAGCGTGGAAGGGCTACCAACATTAAAATCGTCCTACCCAACGAGTCGGCGGTGCCCTGTCCACAGCGGATGGAAACCTTTGCAGGGTCTCTCCCCTCTACAACTGCACGAGTGAGCATGGGCCGGGCCTCCTCCGGACACTAGGGCAGCACTTGTGCCACCGTATCCCACACAGAGTGGGAACAAAGGTCCAACAGACATGCAGTGTTTACTGACCACAATCCCAAACTGGAGGAAGAAAACATCTTCTATTCAAGTTGGTCCATCTTTTTGGATTCTCTATCAGGTGGAGAATTAGGGAATGTGCCTCTGGATGTCGAGGCTTGGACCACCAAGCTCTCCGGGGTGGGGTTATGGTAGAGAA
Organism: Lissotriton helveticus; assembly: GCF_964261635.1. NCBI lineage: Eukaryota > Metazoa > Chordata > Amphibia > Caudata > Salamandridae > Lissotriton > Lissotriton helveticus. The sequence goes on from NC_136065.1 coordinate 1,394,541,283, forward strand.
AAGTGCAGTTGCCCGGGGTCCGGTGCTGGCGTTGGGCAATCATCCTATCCACAGGAGCCCCTGTGTTGGGCCTGGACCAGGTGCCCAAAAGAATGTCAGATAGGGTTTCATTGAACGGCAGCAGGAGCTCCGAAGAGCTCGCTGCCGGCTGAAGCACATCTGCCAGGAGATTAGTCCTGACTGCCACCGTAGGTAGCTCAAGGTGGAGAGCCTTGGTCTGACACTCCCTCCTCCGTAGCCATGGTAGGAGGAGACAACATGCCAAGGTCCGGGGAGGTATCTAGACCCTTGGCATCCCCGAGTTCCTCTCTCCAGTCCTTATCTTAATCCAACTGGTCAGTCAAAGGGTCTCCAGACCCCTCCCAGTCTTCCTCAACCTCATCTGGCTGCCAATCTGGCTGAAAAGAGCCAGGATGGAACACAGGCACAAAAGTACCCATCTGTGTCCACATCAGGCGGGTGCCGGGGTCGACTGCGGACGTGGTGCCGTTGGAACTGGCACCGGTGGAGGTGTTACGAGGTCGACCGGCGCTGATCCTGATCCAAGCCTGGATCCAAGGGGGCCCTGCGGTGCTGAGGCCTAAGCCACTGGCGTTGAAGGCCTAGGGTCCCCAGCCTAGTCCATAGGGCCCGAAGGCACGCCGGCAGAGTCAGGCTGCTCAAAGATGGCATGCATCGCTTCATAGAACTGACAAGGCTGGGTAGAGGTCGCTCCCGGTCCCCGGAAGGGAGGGAGGGAAGGCCGGAGTTGACCCTGTAGGCTCAGCACGGAGTAGCGGGAGGGGCACCACCCGCACCCTTCGTTGCTTCAGCCAACGGACGAGGGAAAGTCAAAGATTGACGATGCTCCTTTGACTACTTCTTGTGCTTCAACTTACCTGACCCTGAATGAGAAGACTTAGAAGAGGATTGACGATGGCTCCGCGATCGATCCCTCAACCACCCACTGCGACCAGGACATCGAGCCGACTGCAGGCCCTCAAGGACTTTCGGGATCGTCCCCGCAAAGACTTCGGGTCATGGTTCGGCAGTCGGAGCACTACTTGGGGTCATAGTTGTGCTCCAGGCAGTAGAGGCACACGCAGTGCACATCCGTCACCAACATCAGTCCATTACAGGAACCGCAGGCCTTGAAGCCAGGCATCCCTTGCGCACAAAGAGTCGATGGACTAAAAAAAGGAGTCAACAAAAGTAGAGAAAAAAGTTTGTCAAAAAGTGACTGGAGGTACTGGATCTGCGCTTGCTGGTGCGAAAAAAGAAAGAACTGAGGTTAGCGCGAGAGGGCGGCATCTATGTAGCTGCTGCGATGTCATCCCAGCGACCACGAAGACGAACGCGGAGCCGACCGACACCACCTGCCGACGCGCAGTATAGATTCCTTACCTTAGAATTACCCCCAAGCGCCAGACTGGACACGGAGAAATTCTTCTTACCAGTACTACTGTACGTCGGTAGGTGGCGGTGGTCAACTCCACGTTCGTTGTCGGTGTCCAGGTCGCCGGGATGATGTTGTGGTATCTACTTAGATGCCGCCCCTGCGTGCTGACATTAGTTCTGGCACGACTTTCCACGCCAGAAGCGCAGAGCCATGCAAGACTCTGACCACTGTTACACATAACTAGAGCCCTGTAAAGGAGTTCCTATCCCTAGAAGTCAGTTCGCAGAACAGGGAGGATGGGTGGGGGGTAAGGAATCTGTAACTACTAATGTCTCTTACAAATACATTGTTACTGAAGGTAAGTAACTGGTTTATCTTAAAGAGACCGTAGTAATAGATTCCTTACCTTAGAATAGATACCCCCAGCAATGCCAACCCCAGAGGTGGGACTGCAAACTAAGTTCACACCAGGAAGTCCTGGAGAACAGAACGGTCGAAAAAGCTGTCTCTCCGGACTTGGCTGTCTAGGCAGCAATGTTTCGTGAACGTGTGCAGGGATGCCCACGCGGCTGCCTAGCAGATGCCAATCAACAAAACTCCACGTCACAAAGCAGTAGTGGCTGCAGTCGCCCTCGTAGAGTGGGCACGCAGTCCTAAAGGACTTTCCTTTTTCACCAAAGAATGACTGATCGTAATGCATAAGACAACGCATCGAGAGATGGTACGTTTGTGCACCGCCTGACCTTTCTTGGCACCCACATAACCCATGAAGAGTTGATCGTCCACACTGAAGTGTTTAGTGCGGTCAAGGTAGAAAGACAGTACACGTTGTGGGTACAGACGGTGGACCCTCTTCTTTACTTTGGAAGGGTGCAGAGGCGGGAAGAAGGTGGGCAATGTGATGGTCTAACCTATGTGGAAAGAGGAAACCACTTTGGGCAGAAAAGAGGGCCTAGTAGGGAGGACTACTTTGTCCGAATGGGTATCAAGAAAGGGAACTCTGGAAGATAAGGCTTGAAGCTCACTCACCCTGCGAGCAGAGGTGATAGCAAGCAATAAAGCAGTCTACAAAGTAACGAGATGAGGAGGACAATTATGTAGTGGCTTAGAGGGAGCACACATAAGATAAGTGAGGACAAATTCAAGTCTCACTGTGGTATTACAAAAGAAAAAGGAGGAAACAGATGAGTAATGCCCTTTAGAAATCTGTTAATAGGGGACATGAAAAGCAAAGGCTGAGCAGGAAGGCGAAGAAAGGCCAAAATGGCCAAAAGATAGCCTTTAAAAGTGCCCAGAGCAGAGCCCTGCTGGGCCAAAGAAAGAATGAAGAGGAGATCCTCTAAAAGAGGGGCAGAAAGGGGATCCACAGCCTTTGCTGTGCACCATGACACAAATTTGTTCCATCTATAGGCGTATATGGTTTTAGTGGAGGGACGCCAGGCTGCCAAGATGACAATCCAGACTTCACGAGGAAGGTCGAAAGCTGTCAACTGTTGCCGCTCAATCTCCATGCAAGGAGGTAGAAACTGGACAGGTTCAGATGGAGGACCGTCCCCTACTGCTGTGACAGAAGAACCTCCCGAAGAGGCAATCTGATCGGAGGATAGAGAGCCATGCTCAAGAGCTTGGGTACCAGACTCTTCTTGCCCAGTCCGGGGCCACAAGAATTATTTGGGCCCGGTCATGCTTTATCTTCTTCAACACTCTGGGTAGAAGAGGTAAGGGCGGAAAAGTGTACAGGAGGCCGCAATTTTACTCGCAACAAAAGGTGTCGCTCAGCGAGTGCGGCCTTGGAAATTCCAATACGCAAAACTGCTGACATTGCGCATTCTTTTTGGTGGAAAACAGATCTAACCAGGGTCTCCCTACTGCTGAAAAAGACCTTGCACCACCTCCGAGTGAAGACGCCATTCGTGATCCATCATGCACCAACATCTGAGTCCTTCCGCCCTGGCGCTCAGGGAACCTGAAATGTGTTGAACAACCAGGGATATGTCCTGATGTTCCAACCATGTCCATAGGCAAAGAGCCTCTTGATGTAGGGTCCATGACCCCACCCCGCCCTCTTTGTTTGCAGTACCACATGGCAATGGTGTTGTCCGTGAATACCTGCACTACTCTTCCTTTGACAGAGGGAAGGAATGCCTTCAGTGCAAGATGAATCACCCAGAGCTCCAGAATGTTGATGTGGAGCCCGGACTCCGCCGGAGACTAGAGGCCTCTGATCTTCGCTTCCCCAATGTGGCCGCCCCATCCCAGAAGTGACGCACCCATCACTACTGTGAACTCTGGTTGGGGAAGGGAGAGGGATCTGCTGCTGACCCAATCCTGGTTTGTGAGCCACCACTGCAACTGACCTGCAGTCCCCTCCGATATCTGGACGACATCGGAAAGATTCCCCTGATGCTGCCCCACTATAACTTCAGGTCCCACTGTAGAGCCCGCATATGATATTTGGTATGATGCACTAGCAGGATACAGGAGGCCATGAGGCCCAGCAGCCTCAGGGTCATTCTCACCAAAATCCGGGATGGAGACTGAAACATCGGTATCATAGCCCGAATATCCAGGACTCGCTGCTCAGGAGGATAGACCCGAAACTGCGCTGTTTACAGAACTGCTTCGATGAAATAGAGCTTCTGAGAGGGAATCAGGTGCGACTTTGGCATGTTGATAGTGAACCCTACGAATGCAGGAGGTCAGCCATGGTCTGGAGGTGGGAGACCACAGCCTGGGGTGAGCCCGCCTTCAACAGACAGTCATCGAGATAGGGAAAAACTGGAAACCCTGATCTGCGCAGATGAGCTGCGACCACCTCCATCACTTTCTGGAATACCCAAGGGGTGCTGGTAAGGCCAAAGGGTAGCACGGTAAACTGAAAATGCTTGTGGCCTACCGTGAACTGTAGGTAACACCTGTGGGCAGGCAAGATGGGGATGTAAAAATAAAGGTCCTGGAAGTCCAATGATACCATCCAGTCTCCAGGGTCGAGGGCAGACAAGACCTGAGCCAAGGTAAACACTTTGAACTTCTACCAGAGGAAGCGGTTGACATCCCTGAGGTCTAAGATAGGACGCAGGCCTTTGTCCTTCGTGGGTACCAGGAAGTAGTGGGAGTATCAATCACGACCTACTTCTGGCACAGAGACTCGCTCGAAAGCTCCCTTGGCCAAAAGAGCTGTAACTTCCTGGCGGAGAAGGGCCAAACAATCCTTTGACATGAGATGGAGCATTATGGCATGAAGGGATGGGCAGTTTTGAAGGGAAAGGAGTAGTCCCTTTGGACGATATGCGAAACCCACCTGTCCGACATGATGATGTACCAGTGCCAGGTACCAGGTGATGGCGGATCCTGCCGCCCACTGGCAACTGATGGCCCTGAAAAGTCAGACTGGAAGGGTTTGGAGGCTACTGCAGTTGGGGCATTGGTGCACTGGCCTGCCCACTGGCACCAGACAAGCAACGCTGGGTCCCACATCTCCGGCCACGCATGGGCTGGGTAGCTTGCACGGCCCTGTGGCTCTGGGCGGAACGTGGTGAGGCACCCCTTCCATAGCCACGAAAGACTGCACAGGGTGAGATGTTGCTGCGAGGCCCAAGGATCTGGCTGTGGCCCTAGAATGCTTGAAGCGCTTGAGCACCTTGTCTGCATTGTCACCAAACAGGGAATGGCCATCAAAGGGCATGTCCAAAAGTGTGGAATGGACATCCCAAGAGAAGCCAGACGTTCTCAGCCAGGCTTAGAGCCTCCGGGCTACCGACATGGAAACCGTTCTACCCAGCGAGTATTCAGTCAACACCGGATGGTGAACTTAGACGCGTATCAAACGTCAGCAACAGCGCGGGTGAGCACGGCCTGGGCCTCCTCCGGGCACTGTGGCAGCACTTGGGCAACCATATTTCACACCATGTGTGTATAATGGCCCAAGAGACATGCGGTGTTCACCTACCGCAGTCCTGAGCTGACGGAAGAAAACATCTTTCCAAGATGGTCCTGCTTCTTGGATTCCCTATCTGGGGGAGCTGTAGGGAATGCACCTTTTGAGGATGAGGCTTGGACCACCAAGCTCTCAGGGGTAGGGTGTTGGGAGAGAAAACGTGAGTCACCCGGGGCCGGGCGGTGGCGTTGGGCAATCATCCTGTCCACAGGAGCCCCTGTGCTAGGTTTGGACCAAGTGCCCAGAAGGATGTCAGTGAGAGCCCCATTAAAAGGCAGCATCTGCTCCGAAGAGGCTGCTGCCGGCTGTAACACTTCAGACTGGAGGTTAGTCCTGACAGCCACCGTAGGAAGCTTAAGGCCCAAGGCTTCAGCCGCCCTATACAACACCACAGCGTAGGAAGCTCCCTTCTCTGTAGCCACAGTAGGGGAAGAAACATACCAAGGTCTGGGGAGGTATCCAGACCACTGGTATCACCCAACTCCTCTCACCAGTCCAGCTCCTCAAGTTGGTCTGCTAAGGGTCAACAGACCACTCACAGTCCTCATCACCCTCCTCTGGGTGCCACTAAGGGCAATAGGGAATGCCAGGGATGAACAGAGGTACAAAAGTATCCTCTGGCACCGGTACCAGCATAGGTCAACATCGTTCCGGTGCCGGGTCCAAGTAGGGGATGAGGCTGGGGTCAATGCCGGTTGGGGGCACAACCGGTGTCAGGGGCATTGTCACTGGAATCAGCACCTGGGAAGGTACGGTGAGGTCTACTTGTGCCGATTGGGATCCAGGCCTGGATCCGCGGGGGCCCTCCGGAGCCGCTGGCCTCGAAGGTCCAGTGCCCTCACCTGAGTCCGCGGGCTGAAAGGCGTGCCGACGGAGTCGGACTGCCCAAAGATGCTGTGAAGCTCTTTGTTGAAAGCTCAAAGCTGGGAAGGGGATGGCTCTGGGAAAAGGAAAGAAGCGCAGAGTCGTCCCAGAAGCGGGCTCGGAGAACGGAGCTGAGAGCGTCGAAGCTCCCGGTCCCACGTCGCACCAGCCGACAGACCGGGAGAGGGCGAAGATTGACGGTGCTTCTTCACATTCTTCTTGTGCTTCGACTTACAGGAAGAGTGTGAATCCTTCAATGACGAGTAGTGATGGCTCTGTGAGGGGCAGACCTTCCCCTCGACCGGGATCTCGAGCGCCACAGAGCACGACTTTGGGTCGTGGTCGCGCTCCAGGCATTAGAGACACACAAGGTGCGGATCCATGACAGACATCAGCTTGTGACAGGAGTCACAAGGCTTGAAGCTGGTCCAATGATGGGACATCCCTTGTGCACCAGGAGTCGAAAGATTTGAAAAAGATGTTACAAAAGTCGGTTTAGTCAAAAATTGACAATAGGTCATTCTCTCTCTGGATCAGCGCTGGCTGGCGTGGAAAAAGAAAGAACTGACGTCAGCGCGCAGGGGCGGCATCTAAGTACACGCCGCGACGCCATCCGGCAAACACGATGCCGATGATTAATGCGGAGTTGACCGACGCCAACTAAAGGCGCACAGGGGTACTGCTAAGAAAAAATTTCTCTGGATCCAGTCTGACCCCAGGGGTTAATTCTAAGGTAAGGAATCTATAACTGCAGTCTAATTCAGATAAAATTGTCAGGCTACATTTTCAAAGGAATTTTTTGTGCGCCAAAACACATAAAAATTGTATATATTTTATTTAAAGACCAGGGACCTTCAACATACATGCTTGTACACTTCTCTTCATTTCACTAGAAGGCTCCCTTTCCCCGGTACGTCTGCTGTTTGTTGCTCCCACCACTTCCTCTTTCCCGTGCTGTGTAAGCTCCATGCTGCTCTCGTTGCTATAGCCACTCTCTCTTTCCCTTGGTGTGTCCACTCCTCATTGCTCTCTTTCACTCCACTCTCCCTTTTACCCTTGTATGCCGTTCTGTCTTTCCCTGTGACTATAACTGCACTCTTCTCACATGCAAGCCCCGAGTGCATTTGATGGCTGCTAATACCATATGATTTCTTCCATTTGAGTTTGGTAGCTTTAATCAGCCAAAATTTAACGAGAGTTGAGGTATTTAACACATCTAATACTTATCGTATGAGATAAATACAGCAAAACTTGTAATTCAACCCCGTAAAAAAGGGATAACACACGGGTCTGAATACTGGTGCTCCGAGGACAATTTTGCTTAGCTTGCTTGATTTATGGCTGGAGAACTTCAAGTTTCGTTTGCTGTGCTTGATTTTCTCCATGAACACTGAGCCAGGGTCAGGTGAGGCTCTGCCTCTTTGGCCTCACCACAGAAGAGACTTATTGAATCAATCCCTAGCTGGTCGTGGACATGTTTTCTTATCACAGGGGCACCGCCGTGCTGAGCTGGCTGAGTGCCCTCAGAGGAAACCCAATTCTGCTGACAGCGTACCTTCCACAGATGAGCTGGCTAGTATTTTTAAGACCTATAAAATATTTCTTCTCATTCAAATGTAAGCATTTTCAAGTGAACATAACTGTCGGTGAGTTTACTTATCGCTCACAATGAACCACCAAATCAACTGTCAAGGAAGACCCTCACCTGTACTCCTTGCTCTTGGTGACGACGACCAAATCCCAATCCACCCAAGAACTCCCCAGGAGCCAGAAAGCTTAACACTCTGTCTCTCAGGAAGCTCCCGAAGGGAAAGGGGGAATGGGAGAGAAAAAGAGAGAGAGAGTCCTTCAGGATTACTGGTTTTCTCTTGTGTAAATGGAACGTCCTGCTTGAAGTCTCTGGAAGCGGAATTACTCTTGTAACACGATCTAAAGGATGTATAATAATAACAGGTAAGTATAACAAAATGTAGTTAGGAGAAGATTAATGAAGCCTATTGCATCACTTAGCTACACATGTACTTAAAGTAGGGACTCTCTGTATAACTCGCTTATTGCATATGGTTTATCTGCTTATGATTCTTCTTGTTACTTCTGAAATAAGAAAACATTCATTTAGGAAACAGTCTAGAACAATCTCTGATTTCTATTAATATTAATAGACTCTAGTCAACAACAACCTTTTTACCTCTAAACACATGCACGTATCAAAATAAAAACCCTCGAAGTATGCACTGAGTCTGCATCAGACTTAGCACAACAAAAGAAGTCTGTAACCAGTCACAGTGTTTTTTCAAGGTCCGTTATAAGTCACTGTTCTCTCTTGGATGGCCTCTCCAAGATTCAGTAACTCGCATGGAGCAATTACTTGTTCCTTAATTCCTTTGTCAAAATGTCTTTTTGTTTTAAATGACTCACCAGGAATTGAAGTATTGCTTACTTTCACTTATCTGTGCTTGTTTGTTGTTGTCTTTCCTTTCTTAGGTCACCGGAAGTCTTGAATGCCAGAAGGGGAAGGTGAGCTGCTCATATTTCCTGCCTTGCTGCAGGAGTGAGGAACAAAGAATCACCAAGCTGGAGAAGACCTGGGGGCTGGGGGCTGGGTACTTGAAATCGCCTAAGCAGAAGATGCGGAGAAGCCTGAGGGGGCCGCGACTAAATGCGGCCGATCGGGAGCTTCGGGAATGCCAAAGCTGTCGAGAAGGAGATACGGTTAAGTGCTGGAGCTGCTGAGACTGCTGACAAGACCAAGAGCATATGTACCAATGCGAGCTGTTTAAATACTGTACGTCGCTCGCGTCGGTCGGTCTACGGGCCCAAATTTTCACGTGTTGGCAGTTTACACATGCTTTTCTCCATGAGCTCTGGGGCGCTTGATTAATTTAGTCCACATGGGGTCCTCAAGACAAGGTTCTGTTCAAGTGCCTACATTTTTAGTAGTTTTCATGACGTATGCTTTTCTTTCAGGCATTTTCACAGGGCACATTCTAGCAACAGTTGCACACGCTATGCTTTTCTTTCAGGCAAACTTTAAAGTTACAATCAAACAATCCTTTAAGTTACAATCAAACTTAAAGTTAAACACACCATGTTTAATCGTGTCAAAACCCTAGGACGACTCCATCCAGATACAGTCTATTTGGATGGACGGTCTAACATTTAACCAAGAAAAGCATGCATGCTCATGACATTTCTCCCCGCAAAAGCCATCCCACAGGTCTTGGTTTATTGGGATTGAGTGCATGAAACTGTCTAACTAAGCGAGGGGCATTTACGTGTGAGGCAGGTTCCCAGGATTGTTCTGTAATATCATATCCTTTCCAATCTATGAGGTAGTGTAATACTTTATTAATTCTCTTAGAATCTATTATGCGATTGACCTCGTATTCTAAGTGATTGTCAATGATAATTGGAGGGGGAGGATCATCTTTTCTAGTACCTGGATAGTGAGGTTTCAATAAGCAAATATGGAATTCTGGTTGAATCGTATATTCAGGTGGAAGGTCTAACTTCATGGTTACTGGATTAATTACTTTTTCGATACTGAATGGCCCAATAAATCTTGGTTGTAATTTCCTTTGACCTTCTAGACGAATGTTGCGAGTGGATAACCATACCAAGTCTCTTGTTTGATAAGAGGGTTCAGGAGAACGGTGTTTATCAGCCTGTACCTTGATTTGGATCTTATTTTTAGCCAGACAATGTCTAGCTTTGTCCTGAATTGTCTGTAAATCTTTTATTCTTTAGGACACTGATGGTATTAAAGTCTGGACACTTGGTTTTTGTGTAGGGATACTACGGGGATGATGACCAGTAGAAAAATAAAATGGTGAACATCCCAAAGCTGAATGAATGCTGTTACTATAAGAAAATTCAGCTAGGGAAAGGGTTTTGTCCCATTGAGAAGTTAATGTCATAGTGAAACATCGTAGAGTTTGTTCAATATATTGGTTAACTTTTACAGTTTGTCCATCTGTCTGGGGGTGAAAAGTGGTTGATAAGGCTACCTCGATTCCTAATTGCTCACAAACTTTTTTCCAGAATTTAGAAATTATTTGGGGGGCCCGTCTGATACAATTTTACTGAGCAGACCATGTAGTCTAACTATTTGTTGGATGAATATGTCAAACAATTCACTTGATGTAGGTATCTTTTTTAGGGAATAAAATAACCCATTTTTGAAAACAGATCAACAAATACTACCATAGTAGTGAAATTGTTAGAAACTGGAAGGACAGTAATGAAATCTACACTAATTGTGTGCCGGCGAGTTCTTGGAATGGTTAAAGGGTGTTACAAGCCAGCTGGTGCTATGTTCAAAGATTTATTTCGAGCACAAACGGGACATTTTTTAATATATTCTTGAATATCCCTTCTCATATTGTCCCACCAGAAATTCCTTTTACTCAATTCAAAAGTTTTGTGGAACCCTGGTTGCCCAGCTAAACCGGAATCATGATGTCACTTAATGATTTGATCTCTTTGTTCTCTTGATGGTATGAATAACCTTTGTTTATGAAATAGAAATCCCTACTGAACTGAATTATGTTTTTTCCTTTTCCAATCATTTTGATTGACTAATTGAGACTCTTTTTTTACTTCAGTCAGGAAGGTGTCAGAATGAATAGTTGCAACAATACGTTCTGTAGGGATGACTGTTTGAACCTGTTCTTTCAAATCTTTGCCTTCTTTCTCATTTAACCGGGATAAGGTGTCTGATAATATTTGTTTTGGACCAGGTCGATAAGTAATAAATTCAAATTCAAATTTTCAAAGCTTTATTCGATTTTCTTCATACTTAAAAATCATAAAAGCATTTCATACTTCGCAATTACAAAATACACACAATAGTTTAAAAAGAGTATTAAATTGTTAGAAAAAATAAGCAATCGATCAGGCCTTGATACATAGAGAATTCCGTTGTTTTAACACACTTTTTAAAAACATTGTCATAATCTTAATAGTTAGAGGATTTCCTAATTGTTGGAGGTTCAAGTAAGCTACCCTACATTGTCGCCATGCCCCACTTTTCAAATAGTGTTTCAACCATCTAGCGCGCTCTTTCTTGTACAGTTTACATAATAGTACGAGATGGAAGGTAGACTGAACAGATACATTGTCGCATGGGCAGGGGGCCATAGATCTGTTCCAGTCTTTTTTTTCCGGATAGGAGACCAGGTGGTGAAAAATTTAAAACCTGAATCTGCATAAGACAAAACGTTCAAACCCCAAGGTCGTGATGGTCAAGTATGGTTGAATATTATAAGAAGTCAGTAACGATTGGTGATCCATCACAGTTCTTTTACTGACTTCAGTCGCAAACCTCAAGTTATTAAAGTGCTCCATACATAGATTTCTTAAAGATTTCTTGGGGATTTTCCCAATTAGCTCAGGTTTGTAATACCATTCAGGCCTTTCGATATCCACGAAGACTTTCCTCACGTACTCAAGCCATTTAATGCTTTTTACATTATCCAGAGCCATGACATCGTTAATTATTTCTCGATTTACAGCCAATTCTGGTGTCACCCAGATGCTCCTCCATAGTAGAATTGGCTGCGTTTTAATCAGGTCTGTCAGATGCGCCATTCCTAGTTCCATGTGGGAATTATAAACTGAGATGCTTTTCGGAAGGGACAGGAGGTATCTAAAAAAGTCATTTTCGATGATTTGGAGAGCTGTTACATCATGATATCCCCATATTCCCGCTCCGTACAGGGCGATGCTTCTACATTTGGCCACATAGATCCTAAGCATTATATCTGGTTGTTTTTTCCCTAATTTACTTGCGAAATGCTTTACTGCCGCAACCGAACGTTTAAATGCTAGGGATCGGTTTTTCACCTCAGTGGTCCACGCCCCCGTTGCCTCAATTGTGACACCTAGGTATGGGAATGTTTTTGTAGCCTGTAAGTGACAATCTGCCACGCTAAGTTGTTTGCATCTTGCCCCACCTTTGCCAGATCCCATCACAAAGGATTTTTTAGCGTTAAGAATAAGGCCCCTCTCCCCCATGTAATCAACATAACTTTTTAGAGCTTTTTGGGCACCAACCTTAGTTCTTGCCATCAACACAGCGTCGTCCGCATACAGAAGGGAGCAGATTTGTCTATTCCCAGCCTTGGGGGAATCGATGCCGCTGGCTCCCAATTCCCTCTCTAGACTGTTGGTATATAATGAGAAGAGGAATGGGGCCAGCACGCATCCTTGCCTCACCCCCTTCTGTATGCGGAAAGACCTAGTACATTCCCCGCTCAACCCATACCTCACTTTAGCAGTAGCATTCATATATAGTTGTCTCAGAAAGAGGACAATTGCTGGATCCACCTTCATCTCTTCTAGGGTTTCCCATAATTTGTTGTGTATCACGCAGTCAAACGCAGACGAAAGGTCGACGAAGACTGCGTAAAAACAACCCTTTTTCGCTCTAGTGTATTTTCCCTGCAAAAGGACGAGGTTCAAGACCTGCTCTACCGTGCCCATCCCTGGGCGGAATCCATATTGCACTGGCGTGAGGATATTCTTCTCTTCTGCCCAAACCTGTAACTTAGTCAACACCACTCTACCTGCAATTTTCGATAATGAATCTAAGAGTGATATTGGCCTGTAATTTGATGGGCTATCCCTATCGCCCTTCTTATGTATGGGGATAATTAGCGACTCCGCCCATGTTTTGACAAATCCTTTTTCACAGCAGGCCTCTATTACACGTAGGCAGACGGGAGCCCACAGATCTACATTTAGTTTATAAAGATCACTTGGGATCCCATCTGGCCCCGGTGCTTTATTATTCTGTGTGGATTTTATGGCCATCTCAATCTCCTCTAAATTGAACTCTAGCGGTATGGGGCAGTAATTACATTGAGCTTCGGGCTCCTCCTGGGCATTGCAGTATACTTTTGAGAAAAAACTCAACCCATGAGTTCTCATCAATTGCAATTTCCATTTTGGCCGTCGCTTTATTATTAATGAATGGTGAATTGACTACTTGCCAAAATAATGTGGAATCACCATTCTCCGCTGCGCTTGTTAGATCTAGCCATGCTTTTTCCTTTATGGCCTTTTTTCTTTGGACCCTTGCTGAATTATACGCCTTCCTGAGTATTGTGATCGTGGTATGGTCCTTTACTTTTTCTTTTAATGCCAATTTAAGGGCCTTATGTGTCTTTCTACATTGATTGTCAAACCATCCCTTGTTGGCAGTGTACTTCCTGGAGGATGTCCTAATCAGCACTCCCTGTATACTCCTAGTGATATTACTAAATGCCTCCAGGATCTCACCTTTACTGGGGTTGTCCTGTAAACATATAAGTAATGATGGGAGTGCCTCTTTCACAATTTTTTGTGAAGTTCTTTCGGGATCCAGCATTCTCCACTTTATGGCTGTACCATTTTGGCGTGCAACCGCTAAGTTCTGCGTCCAAGCCAAGGTCTCGATTAGTGAGGGGGTGTTTATTCCCGTTACACTAAGAAGGATTTTTATTGGTAGATGGTCACTCAAACCAGAGACAAGAGTCTCGAAGTTCATCACCCGGCTACCATGTCTATTGGGCAGGATAATAAAATCTATGATAGAATGTAATCCCCTTGCCAAGAAAGTGGGGGTAAACTTTACCTTAGGGTGGCATAACCTATTTGCAAACCCAAGATTAAATTTGGCCATGATGTTATTTAAAATTTCCCCTTTTATATGGTGTTGAAAATGGCTACAATCCCCATGCCCGCCCATGGCATATTCTTGATAACCGCATGTTCCCGATGTGCATAGGTTTACATTAAAATCCCCTACCCATACCCAAATTAAGTCCTTCCCTGTTATAGGTTTTATCGCCCTCATTTCTTTTGATATTTTCAATAGTTCCTCCCTAAAGGCAACGTTCTCAATGTTGTTATAGAAGTTTACCACTATTAACACATTTTTACAATTTAAATGAATGGTAACCACTTGGAAGTGAGGTGAGATTGATCTACCCGTACTAGTGGAAGTATTTAGGCGGTTAGACACATAGACGCATAAACCCCCCTTATGCCTGCCATGACTGGAAGGTACTGCGGGGGCATGAAATGTCTTAAAACCATCTATGTGTACCTCCTTTAAAGCCCAGGTCTCCTGAACACAGAGTATGTCCATGCCATTAACAAGCTCTCCCCATGATGTTTCTGACACCTTGCTAGCAATCCCACATACATTCCAGGTTACTACGCTTATTTGGCATGCTTTTATAGTTGTGTTCTTTTTCTTGGCAATATTTCCATCTTTAATTGTTATATTCACAGGTACTATTCCCCCTACCTCCCTCCTTGGTATCCCCTCTATTATATTCGTAATTTCCTCCTCCCTAATCTGATTTTCAGTTTTTCTGTTTTGAATCTTCCCTATTTCATTAACTCGCTTTTTATTTAACCTACTACCTGATGTCTGTCCACTCAAAAATATCTTTGATACAGACTCCTTTATACTCCCTGGCTTTCTGCTTGTGTTCTTTATAGAGTCATCAAGTCAGTCATTTAGATCTATGCCAGAAAATGGGTCAAGGAGGTTGCGTAGTGGGACATTCCAGTAATGATTTGGGTTGGTGGAATAATGATTATAATCAAAACGGGGGTTATATCTATTAGCATATTGGCGAATGGGGGGAAATAGGGGGAATAAAGGGTCGTTAAAACTTTGCCTTACTGGAATATGATATGGTTTATGTTTGCCAAAGGTGTAGAAATCGGTGTACCCCTCTTCAAAGGAGTGTACATGGGGCTTCATCATTGTTTGTGGATAAAAATAGGTCAAATTGCGGGCAGATACACTCCCCTCCTTTCTTCCCGAGTACCAATCTAAAATATGAGTAACAACTCGACGGTCCCTGAAATTTATAATAATTACGTCACCTTCTATATCTATTGGTCTCACACCCACCCAGTCGCTTCTTCTCACAGACACTATGTCCCCATTTAGATGTGGTGGCAATGGTCTGTTCGTCCTTAGCCAGTGTATGACCCTATTCTTTAGACTGGAATCTGACTCTATGCTACCTATTTGTAACCTAGGGACCCCAGTCAGAATAATGACGTAGTTTGTTGACTCTGGGGGGAGATCTACATTGCCCTTATGTTTTATTTTTACCCGCTTATCTAGTGGTGCATTTCTTCTGCTTGCATCTATAGCTGTGTGAGCCTTCGTGGGGATAGTCTTAGTTTTTCCCGCGTGTGATACTTGTGTATCCACTAGTCCGGGCGTTATTTTACTATTCACGGGAATTTTTTCCAGGAGTGCCTTACTTTGGGTCACTATTGGTTGCAGCTGAACGTGTTCAATTTCTTTACGGATATTTTGTCCTGTGGCCTCATTTAATGTCCTTTCCGCTAAAATGCGGTCCATAGTCTCTCCCAATTTTTTAACCCTTTCTAGAATGGGAAACATGTAAGATCTGAGGAGACGTTCAATGTCCTCGATTATCCCTCTATGCGAGTGATCTTCTAATGGTATATTCGAATCCACTTGTGGTTTACTTATAACCTCTTTAACAGTAGGTTTGTTGGCTTTTACCGGGGGGTTCTTTACTAGACATGGTGTTTTTATGTTAAGAGACTTTTTTCTCCCCATTGTATTTCTCCTTTTTTGTCCTAGGTGGCGAACGGCACACTTCAAGGCTTCTCTTTTGTTGTATTTTGCCTTAAAGTGATTTAGCTGTTTGGAGTGAGTGTGCTTCGCCTTGAGAGCCCTCCTCCACCGTCAAAATAGGTACAGGGGAAGAGTGAATAGGGGCATGTGGGAAATCGTGATCCACGATAATGGGAGAGTTAAAGTCAATCAGGGCTTCAGTACCCAATGATGGATGTACCGTGTTACTTAAGTTAATGATCTCCTTTTCATTCAATTGCAGGGGGCCTTCTTTAAAAATTAGGGGGATATCATTAATATCGAATAAGTCCATACCAGACTCTCCTACAGATGTAGCATTGTTATTTGAAGGTGGACTCTTTGGCTCATTTCTTACGGGGAGCAAAGGTTTATGCTTTAAGAGTTCTATGGAGAGGCGTCGTTCTGCTCTCCTTTCTGCCATCTCTATTTCTTTGTCTATGTCCCTTTTGGCACGTGCAAAATATTTGTCCAGAGGGCCCAATATACTTATAGTGACAGACGTAGGAAGCGACGGATTCAAGTTGTCTAATGCCATGTTTTTTTTAAATAATTGGGCGGGGACTCACAATGAGAGACACGATCATCAATTACCTTTTCCTTACCCCAGTTCAAATGTTAGACGGTGGGCCCAGCCCGGCCGTATCCGGCCCTAGACGGCCTCAGACGGCCCGCCCTTTGCCCCGTGCTCCGTCCCGCGCGCGTCCCGCTTCGCGAGGAGGAGCCTGACACTAATAACCGTGAAGGCGGTGGGCGTGGCCGCCGGGGGAAGAGGCACCAGCTGCGCTAGTTCTGGGATTGCTGGTCCTCGCAGTCCCCCGGACGGAGTAGTTCCAGTGAAAACCCCCTCAAGCCTCAACCCACAGCGCTCTCAGCTGGGAGCGGTGTGTGCTTCTGCCGAATGCAGAGAGCGTTCCCACCAGCGAGTGCGGGCGAGTGGGGAGGCGAGCTGGTCCGATGAGCGAAGGGGAAAATACAGCGGCAGATCCTCGGGTCAGTTTAAAAATGCAATGTGAGCGGCACCCGCGGAGCGGGTGTCGCGAAAAGTAAATAGGCTGGAAGTGGAGGGCGTGGCCGCCGGGGGAAGAGGCATCAGCTGCGCTAGTTCTGGGATTGCTGGTCCTCGCAGTCCCCCGGACGGAGTAGTTCCAGTGAAAACCCCCTCAAGCCTCAACCCACAGCGCTCTCAGCTGGGAGCGGTGTGTGCTTCTGCCGAATGCAGAGAGCGCTCCCACCAGCGAGTGCGGGTGAGTGGGGAGGCGAGCTGGTCCGATGAGCGAAGGGGAAAATACAGCGGCAGATCCTCGGGTCAGTTTAAAAATGCAATGTGAGCGGCAATTAAGTAACGATAAGTAATAAGAAAGTCAAATTCACTAAAAAAGTGTAGCCACCTCGTCTGTCTAGGTGTAAGTGCTTTTACGGAGGTAAAAAACTGTAAATTGTTATGGTCAGAGTGAATGAATGAATGA
Source organism: Lissotriton helveticus (assembly GCF_964261635.1). Lineage (NCBI taxonomy): Eukaryota > Metazoa > Chordata > Amphibia > Caudata > Salamandridae > Lissotriton > Lissotriton helveticus. Next base: position 1,394,558,565 of record NC_136065.1, read on the forward strand.
ATGAATGAATGAAAGGAGTTTTGTAGAGCGCGGCTGCTGCCCAAAGGCGTCCAAGCGCTGAGTACAGATAACAGAACTCTGAGGGGAGGGATCCAGGTGGGGGGCAAATTGTTTTTAGCTCTTTACGGAAGGATGAAAAGATGGGGTTAGACCTAAGTGAGAAGGGAAGGGAGTTCCATAATTTAGCAGCGTTAAGCGAGAAGGACCTACCTCCTGCTCTGGACCTTTTTACTCTGGGAACTGCAGCAAGGAATGCGTTCTCTGAGCGAAGTGACTTACCGGGACAGTAGGGAGTCAGAAGAGTGTGGTTGATCTCAGGTCTGGCTCGGTGGAAGGCTTGGTGTGATATGCACAGAGTCTTAAATTTTATTCTATCCCTGACCGGGAGCCAGTGCAGTGACCTGATGACTATTGTGTGTTTAGCCCCTAACAAATGGTGTCTCCATTCGGTAAACACATCTTTGATTGCCAATAACTCTCTTTCGGCGATAGTGTAGTTTTGTTCAGCCGGTAAAAGCTTTCATGAATAAAATGCCAGAGGATGGAGATGAATATCGGAGTTGAAGTAAATGCTCTCTTGAGAGTTTGAAATATCTGTTTTAGCGTCATCTGTCCAGTGGAAAACGTGTCCCTTCTTTAGTAATTGAGTAATGGGAGCTATAATGCTAGAAAAGTTGGCGATAAAACGTCGGTAAAAGTTTGCAAATGCCAAAACCCTTTGAATGTCTTCAATAGAATTTGGAATGGACCAGTTTAGGATGGCTTCAACCTTTTTAGGGTCCATTGTAATACCAGTAGGTGACAAGACGTAACCTAAAAATTCCACAGAATGAGCATGGAAGACATTTTTCTGGTTTGGCATAAAGAGAATTATCCCTTAGTCTTTGTAAGACAGTCTTGGCATGCCTTATGTGTTCTTCAAGCTTTTTTGAAAAGATGAAGATGTCGTCTATATAGACTATTACACAGACATTAAGAAGGTCATGAAAAATTTCATTTATGAAATACTGAAATGCCGCTGGGGAATTACAAAGCCCGAACGGCATAACAGTATATTCAAATCAGCCGAATTTGGTACGAAAGGCTGTCTTCCATTCGTCCCCTTCTCTTTTTTTTGTCAAATCTTTTTATTGGTATATGCATTTTTTAAACATTACATCAATTGCGTTATTGTCGAGCAATACAGTGTTTCGGCAATGCGGAACTAGCGGTACACAAACATTTAACTTGCCATGTGACGTTGCAATTTTACACTGAGATAGCAAACAGCTCAATCTTGGGCACCTGGGCCTGTCCATAGTATGAGAGAGCCTAAACGCTCCAGCCCTGTGTACAGAGATGAGTCCTATATATATGGAGTAACTATAAAAAAAATCCTGTGGAACAAAACAGGAACAACAGCTTGCAGCAATATCACAGAGGTACAGTACATTCCAACCCCCTCTCCATCCCCGTCCCCCAGCCGGCCTCTCCACCCCCTCTTTCCCCCCCACCCCTCCCCTTCTTTCTCCTCAAGCGAGAGCACCCCTAACTTCCAATACTCACTCTCCGCAACTATGTGTTGTGCCCAGCCTGAGCATCAGGCGTAGTACCCGCCGTGGATCCCGCCAGCCACCCAATGTGTCTGCCTAGTCCTCCGTCTCCCCCCCTGTCCACATTGTTTTCTGCTGCTTGTAGGGCGCTAGGCATGTGTTCCCAGTGCTCTGCCATAGGTTCTCTACGGAGCCCTATTGTTTCCTCCCGCCTTATGGCAGTCCATTCTGCCCGAGCCCACGCCTGGAGGGACAGAAGCCATGCCCGTACGCTAGGTGGGTCGCTCGCCTTCCACCGTCTCGTGAGGAGGCGTGTTGCCACTATCATCCCCAGGTCCAGGAAGCAAGACGATATTTTGTCTTTGGGCGACCTCTTAAAATGATGCAAAAGATATTCGGGCCAGTTACAGGGAATGGTACAGCCAGTGCACTGCATGAGTAACCCATTAATGTCCCTCCAGTAAGTGCCAAGCCCTGGACAATGCCATAGAAGGTGGAGCAGGTCTGCATTCACCTCGCCGCATCTGGGGCAGGATGCGTCAGCTCTGTGAAAGTATTTATTTATGAGCTCGGGAGTGAGCTAGGCCCTATAAACTACGTAGACTTGGATTTGGTGGAAGCGCATATTCCTGGGGATACGCACTGGGCTTTTGAGTATTTTCTCCCACTCTTTATCCGCTAGTGCTCGCCCTAGATCTCGCTCCCATTTTCCGCGGAGAGGAGTCAGATCCAGTTCTGTGTGCACTCTCAAAGATGCAGCAAACCATTTAATTAGATGCCTGCCCTTACCCATGACATGCAAATATTGCACGGTCAAGTGCTGCCTAGGCTCCTCTGCAATGTCGCCCCACCGAGCCGCCATGTGAGCCGTGAGGGAGCGGTGCATCAGGAACCCCCCCGGGGGAAGCCCATCTTACGTGACCAGTAGGGTATCAGTACCCCATCTCGGTACAAGTCACCTAGCGTCTGGACATCTGCCTCCCGCCACTGGTCCAGCACGTGATGCGTGAGGACCCCCTCACCGCCTGGCGCGCCCTCCAATGGCACCGTAGGTGCATAGGGGAGCACGGCTCTCGTGAGGAACAGTGCCCTGCGGTAACATTTATATGCCACTGCCAACAATACTGGGGTGGGACGTGTTGGGGCCGCTAGTGGATGAAAGAGCGCGGTGATCCGCTCCAGGGCATAGGACCGTTCACTTGTGGCAGTGTCCTCTCTCCCCCTGTCCGCTAGCCAGCGGACTATCCATTGGAGCTGCGCGCCAGGTAGTAATGCTCAAAGCAGGGGGCGGGCAATCCGCTTCTGTCTGTTGGTAAGAATAGTTTCCCGAGCGCCAACCTGTGTCTAGATGCGCCCCAAATAAAGTCCCGCAAGATCTTGTTAAGCGTGGAAAAGAAGGAAGCGGGTATATACAAGGGCAGGTTTGCAAAATGGTATAAAAGGCGAGGGAGCATGACCATCTTGGCAAGGGCCACTCTGCCTGTGGGTGTCAGGGGAAGAGTGGACCAAAAGTCGATCTGAGTCTTGAGCGCTGTTACCGCTCTCCCTAGATTTCCATCAAATATGTCTGCCAGCTGACAATAGATCTGGATCCCCAGATACTTGAACGTGTCTGCTCTCCACTGGACTCGCGTGCCAAGGAGGTGATATCACGGATCAGTTACCTCGCTACTGAATGCGTAAAGGCAGGACTTGCCCGCGTTGACTCTGAACCCCGACAGCCCAGCGAAACGGGCTAACAGGGGCCAGCAGCTCCGGTATGCGACTCACGTCTCGGACGAATACCAAGAGGTCATCAGCGTTTAGTGACACCTGGTTTACGCCGTCCCCTAGTGGGATACCATCTTCCAGCGTTTGTCTCATGGCCGCAGCCAGTGGCTCAATGGCCAGCGTGAAGAGCAACGGAGACAGGGGACACCCCTGTCGGGTGCCCCTGTCCACCGCAACTGCCTCAGAAATGTATGGCCCCAGTCGGATTCTGAACACAGGGTTCGGTACAAAAGGTCCACCATCAACAGGAAATCTGCGTCCAGCTCGTACTTCTCCAGTACTGACTACAGGTAGCCCCACTCAAGGCAGTCGAATGCCTTTTCCAGGTATAATACTAGACATCCCGCTCTAGGCCAGACCTTCGTTGCTTCCGCCGCTACTCTGAAGTACCTCCGGAGTTTCAGGGACGCGGATCGCGCCGGGACGAACCCATTCTGATCCGGGTGGACTAAGTGTGAGATTGCCGGTGCCAGACGCTCTGCAAGGATTTTGGCGAATATCTTGTAGTCGGTGTTAAGCATCGCCAGTGGGCGATAAGAGCCCAAGGCCGTAGGGTCTCTGTCGGGCTTAGGCAGGGACACTAAGAATGCCTCCCGCAGTGATGGTGGGAATTGACCCGCATCAATCGCTGCCATGTACACCTGAAGGAGCCGGGGTGCAAGGATTTCCCTGTTTGCTTTATAGTATTCAGCTGGCAGACCGTCGGGCACTGGGGTTTTCCCAGTCTCTAATGCTTGAATCGCCTCTCCTACTTCCTCTAACGTGAGTGGTGCATTAAGCGCTGCTTTCTGGCTCTCAGTGACTGCGGGTAGCGCAATTGACTTTAGGAACTCAGTCAGGGCATGCTCTTGACCAGTACCTCTTGCCCTATACAGATCGCGATAGTGGTCAGTCAGCGCCCTATGTATCTCACACTGCGTATACACCACTGTCCCTTCCCCTGTGCGAATGGCGCCGATCGGGGTACTTCATTCCAGCTTTTGCACCAGCCAGGCCAACATGTGGCCGGCTCTATCTGCCTTAACATGCGTCTTAGCTGTATGCGCCGCGTAATGGTGACATCGCAGTCTTTCTATAAGTACCGGGTGTTCCCCACGGAGGTCCCCAAGCCTAGTCGAGTGCCGACCAGTCCCCTCTCCCTCCCTCTCGTAGCGCAGGAGCTCGGTCTCTATGCGGGTCAGGGAAGCGGACACTGTGGCGCGGATGTTCCAAGTGGCACCTATGCAGTGTCCACGAATGGTTGCTTTGTGGGCATCCCATTCTACCATGGGGTCACTTGCCGTCTCTGCGTTTTCCTCAAAATAGGCTAGTATTGCCGTGCCCAGCGAGAATCTAAACTCAGCGTCTTCCAGCGCGGCTGGTTGCAGCCCTCCACATGGGCACCGGGGATCGTTCCGCCTCCCAACTAAGTTATTGTGATCTGAGTGCGTCCTGCCTAGATATTCTGACCTAGTTAGGAGTGGGAGAAGGGCCTGGGAGCCTACTATCCAGTCCAAGCGGACGTGGAGGTCGTGAACTGGCGAGTAATAGGAGTATGTTTTGTCTGCGGGGTGCTGCACACACCATAGATCATGCAGTCCCCAGTGCAGCAGCCAGCCTCGTAGAGCCTGCGCCGTCGATGTTACTGTCGCCGCACAAAGGGGTGGGAAGGAACGGTCCAGTTGTGTGTCAAGAACCATGTTGAAGTCCCCGCCCAGCAGCCAAGGAACCCCCATGTACTGTTGAAGAACATGATTCATATTGGCTAGGAAAGTGGCCTGATCCGTGTTGGGGGCATAAATGGATCCCAGCAGTACCTCCTGCCCGTTTAACCTCCCCCTTGCAAGGGAGTATCTCCCCTCTGGGTCCACCTGAGTGTCTGTGCATGCAAATGGGACGCCTGCCCTCACCCAAATTAAGGTGCTGCGCGCATGCGCTGAGTATGTCGTGCCTTAGACCTGCCCCCTCCAGCGCCTACGGAGCCTTTCCAGTTCTACTCGGAACATATGCGTCTCGTGTAGGAGCGCAATCCCCACCTTTTGGCGCTGCATATAGGCAAAAATAGAGTACCTGCACGACGGGGTGTGCATGCCGCGGATGTTCCAGGTCATAATGCTAGTGTTCGCCATAGTCTGATTTGTGATGCAGTCGCTTGTGGGGCCAGTGGGGGTGCCATGCGGGTTCAGGGGATGGACCCTCGGGGGAAATCTCTGAGCGCCCCGTCTGAAACGTTGGAATCAGAATTAACAGCTGAACAGGGTGGGCGAGTACCCAACGGGGCATACGTCCAAACTAAGTAATAAGTCTACCTCTTAATGTGTCGTGTCCGCAGCGCAAAGTGTGTGCGGTGAAGGGCGCAGCCAATAGTCAAATCAGGATGCCCCCTGTCCTAGGGCCTTTAGGCTTCTGAGAGGTGTACCGGTAGTACTAATCAATGAAGCGCGCAGAGCTGGCTCGAGATGCCCCCCTGAGGCCACCCTACGCGCCAGACGCTAAACGTCGTCTAGTCTAAGTCCTGGAAGCGCATCTTCAGCATTTTAGTGGCACCCCTTCCAGGCCGGCACTAGTCGTTTCAGCTAGTAGCTACGCTTGGCAACTCGCAGCAGCAGGCGCGCAAAGGATACATCTAACATTGTGTTGAGCATAATGATCACATCTGTTCATCACAGGTTCACTTCCAGTCACATTATGAAGTCAGCTGTTTGGGGTGTTACCACCGGCAGGACAGTGTCATCTGACATCACGGCAGAAGATGAGGGCGAACCACTCGTGTCCAGTTCACTCCGTGGCCCGTAGTCCGGACAGCTGATGGTGTTTACCACTCCCAACGTCGCAACCGCATCAAGTGCTTCCTGTCTTTCTTGCTGCATCTTCTCCAGAATGGGTGCAGCCTGACCCAGGCCCGCATCTCGCGGGGGTCCTCTCTTCCTCCTCCGCCTCCTGGAGCGCTGCTCTTGCCATTCGCCCTCGTCCGGGCTCGCAGGTCTCCTCCCCGACCACTGCCCCGTCTCTTCTAACCAGTCCCAGACCTCTGATGAAGCCTCAAAAAAGCGTGCGTCTTCCTTGGTGACCACCCGCAGGCGGGAGGGAAACAGCAACGAGTAAGGCAGCTCCAGTTCCCGCAGTTGTTTCTTCATCGCCAGGTAAGAGCTACGTCTCCTCTGCACTGTTGCTGTGTAATCTGGAAAAAACATCACGTGGCCGTTGCCCACTTTGAGGTCACCCATCTTTCTTGTTTCGCGGAGTCCGCGTCCCGGTCCCGATAGTTGAAGAGTGTAAAAAGAAACGGGTGGGGTCGAGTTCCGGGTCTCTGGGTCTGCGCCGGCACTCTGTGCGCTCTTTCCACCACAAAGTGCTCGGACTATGTTCCAGCCGGCAAGAGTGACCACAGCCACGTCTCTGTGTAATGCTCGGGGTCCTTCCCTTCCTCTCCCTCTGGCAGGCCGACCACCCGAGCGTTGTTGCGCCGAGTGCGCGCTTTCGCGTCCTCTGCTCTGTCCTCCAGCCCAGCGCGTGAACTCTGTCAATCAGGTCTTGTAGGGCCGAGGCATGGCTGTGCACTACAGGCTGCAGTTCCTGGACCGATTGTCGCTGCGTGGCAACCGACTCCGACAGATTACGATGGTCCCCGTGCAGCAGCGTGAAGTCAGATGTGACTTTGTCGATCCTCGCCTCTAGAGAGGTCTTGGTTTGCGCTAAGGTGGCTCCAATGCGCTCCACCGCTGCCAGAACCGATTCCATTTTGGCCGCCAGAGTGGCCATTCGCTCCATGCCTTCTCGCCTTTGTTCCTGTCCTGGGCCTGGGCTGCTCGCCCCTTGCTGCTTCAACTGGAATTTGTCCCGAAGCCTGCATATGACGAGTTGCTGTGCTGTGGGCATCCGCTCGCCTCGCCTGGCGTCCTGCAGCGTGCGTAGGGGAACCTTCTGGTCTGGCCACTTTGCGTGTAGTAGGGGATAATAACCCACTGAGACAGTGTCCACACCACCGCGCTAATGGTAAGCAGGTCGAAGGTCAGCGGGGGAGGGGCAACTGCAGCAAGAAGCACCTCCCGCCCCCCCAGGGCTTGCTCGATGACCTCTAGCCGAGGAGGACGTTGCGGCGTTTGGACAGTAGTTGGAGCTTCAGTACCATTGCGCCGCCATTTTAATTTCCCACACGAAGTGTACCAGGGTAAGGGGGTCTGCGGGCATGCAGGGTAATAGTCAGCAGACCTCCCGCTCACTGATGGCACTGCGTGCAGATGAGGAATCCCACTGGGCGATAACAGAGGCAATAATGCCAGTCTATCCGGCAGCCCTCATCAAATGGACATGCGGGCCCCCATGTTGGGGTCAGGCAAGTCGAAGAGCGCGGGACGAGGGTAGTCTTACAGGAAAATCACCCATCTTCAGGTTTGTCCGTGGGTACATTGCATCCGCAGTCAGTCAGTCTCACCAGGTCCAGACGGGGTCGGAGCCTCTGCACAGTCCCAGACACGACGTCAGGCAATACGGGTAGTCGGCGCCATTTTGTAATGCTCACGCCGGGCGCGTGGGTATCCTGGGGACCTTGGACTGTAGACGACACCGGGGCAGTACAATCACAAATTCGTCCCCCAGCCAGGGCAGCACAAGCAGGCAACCCGGTCTCAAGTGCGGTAGCGGCTCTACCTCAGCGAGACCCTCGTGTCACACCAAGTCCACTCAAACCACCACTTGCTGCATGGGGTTACCGGCCGCCTCCCGCCGTTCTGCGTCTCAGCACCCCTTACGTTCCGCTAGTCCTGGAGCTCACCAGGGGATGTGTAGAGTGCTGCGGTGAGCCGCCAGCCGCCGCCGCAGCCCCCCCCGGGCCCACTTCCCTTGGGCCTCCGCTTCACCTCCAGCTGCAGCCGCAAGGCCGGCCTGATCTCTCTCCTGGCACTCCCGGGCACTCTCCGCGCCGCCCTCCGCAGTGCCACTCACCCCTCGCGGTGACTGCACGCAGCCGATCTCCAATGCTCCAGGGCCCTGGGTCGGGTGATCATCCGCTGCTCAGCGCGGTCTTCTTGTGCCGCCAAGGACTCCCTGGTGCGCTGAGGTCGCAAATGCCTTTTGCGCCTCCGTCGGCCGTACAGCGACACCACAGTCCCGGTCCTGGTTCGCCGCCTTCGCCACCGAAGCTCAGGCCGCTTCTCGTCCCAATGTACTCGCCGGACCTCTGCACGCCAGCTCCGCACAGTCTGGCTCGCAGGCTACAGGATAAATTTAGGACATTAATGGCCCCGTGGACGGAGCTCTACCAGGTCACAGTAGGAGAGTAGGGTCTGCAATCCTATGGTCACCCCAGATTTTTGCTTTTTTGCTTCACTGGTTTACGACTTTCCCTGGCTGTGGGCCTGCTAATCAGACCCACAGCCCAGCTGTTCTCCCTCTAAATTGACATCCATGTACTTTAGGTGCATTTACCAATTGGTATTGGGACACCTTATCAGCCCCTGTACAGTGTACCATAGGTACCCAGGGCATAGGTGAACCCAAGGCCTACCAGGGGCTGCAGCATGTATTATGCCACCCCTGGCTGGCCATCTAAACAGACACAACTGGCTGGTAAGACAGCTGGGGCAAGGTGGTGTAATCACCCTCTGCTATATATATAGTATACCTATATCTAACCCCAAAATGGACACATATATTTCTATCAGTCACTGCTTTGGCAGGCCTTATCAATCCTGAAGGCAGAGTGCTTGGAATTATGTGAGATGGTGCTCTGGCATGAGCTGAGCCTGTCTGCAGCTTGCGGAACCAAGTCCTTATAGCTGTTCCATGATAACGCTATACCATATACTCTTAAGTGCATTATAATCCTCGCGGTTGAATGCTAACTTTGGTATAACATTATCAAAACATGTCGAGTAAGGTGTCATACGAATTGGAATACTACCCCCTCGCCAGATCTGGCGACGGGGGTAGCATTCCACCCTTCTAGAGGGACACGACATGTATGTAACTGTGAACCCCGGTTAAAGTTAAACGAAGCCTCAGCATCACAAAATGGATGCTGCCACCACAGACACAAGTCTGACCTCCTGCTGCTGGGAGTCCTTCCAGCGTGGGAGGCCTGGACAAAGGGTTTCCTGCCTTGGAAGGTGCTAGCACCACCCCAGACAGGATTTTGTGCATTGAGGTAGGGAGGGCTGAAAGGAATGAGACATGCCTGGGGCACACAAGGTGTCCCTGTGCATACCCCGGTTCAAACCAGTTGCTGGGGCACTCCAGCCCCAGCTCTGGCACGAAACCGGACAAAGTATAGGGGGTGAACCACCCCCCTTCCTGGTCCCACCCATGGGAGGGACCTAGTCAGCAGCACAGCCCCCTTTAGCAGGATAAAGGTAGGAGCTGGTCCCATTCTAAATTAGATTTTATCCTGAACTACTCTACAAGAGGAAACTGGACTTCGACGTTCTGCTCCACAGAAGACTGAAGAATCTCCCTTGTGGGCAAGGAGTGTCCACCCTGCAACTGCAGGCACCATCAAGCGTCCTAGCAGTTCTCTTTGTCGTCCTTCCTGCCGGAACCAGACTTCAGAGCCCGACGAGACCCGGACTCCCAGACTTCTCCGACCTCTACCCACATCTGCAGCACAGCTGAGACCCATGGGTGGGACGAGACACGTGGGACCGGCATTCTTGAAGAAACTGCACTTTGCTTCCAGCACGACTTCTGAGGCATCCTCGCGCAAGTGCTTTGGGGACTGAGAAGCCCCAGCCCCGAGCAGCTCCTGCACCAAAGACCAGCCCTCCAGCATCCATGAGATCTGCGTGGGGCCCTTTTGCTTGGCGGCTGCTTGACTCGTTGTCTGGTCACTTGCCGGCTGGCTAGTGGCCTCCTAGACGACGATCCTTGAAATCTAGACTGCTGGTCTGGTTGCTCCAGACTAGCCCTTGCTCCCTTCCAAAAGAGGAGCTACCCGGACCCTCCTGGTCCGCACCAGACGCCGTTTCCACTCACCTCATGGGTTGTCTTTGCCAAGGCCTGTTGATTCCAAATCCGGATCCGACACCGCCGACAGTGAGAGCCTGCGTGGGACAGCTCATACCTCCATCCTGGTCATCGAAGACACCTCCTGGTCCACGTGGCTGCAGAGACAAGCGTCCACTCTTCACCTGATCGCGACAACAGCACCTGGTTCCTTCCTGGTTCCACACCGGTCACTGGCTAGTGACTTTGAACACTGTCCCCTCTGCTTTCAGGTCCTCTTCTTCCTCGATCCACCCTTGGACCGCACCGGACATCTTTCTCCTGGTCGCCTGCAGCATCTTTCTCCAAGGCTCCATTGACTTCAACGCGGAAAACCGACACACTTTCACACATATGCACCCGCAGCCCGTGGGTGAGGTAACGAGAGCATTTCGGTGCTCATAGGTAGATTGACTCTCCTAGTGTCCAGATATCCAGTCATTTTAGTCGTAACTAGTAGGAACTGTCTCTTACTTACCTTTTCGTAATTTGTTCTGCCCATTGACTTTGTTCCGCATCTCACGTGTGAGTTCACACTCTGCACACGCGTCCCGTGGGCCTCCTGCTACTTACCTAAGGTTAGGGTAGTGTAGTCCCAGCGATCCCACAGCCTCTGGGCATCTTCATTTCCTCTATCGATTTCCTTATACCATTTACTTAGTATATGGTTTGTCGTGCACCTAGGGCACCATTGTAATTTTGTGCAACTTATCGTATTTTTCTTAAGAGATTGTCATGTGCTTAGCCCTCTGACCTCATAAAGAGTTCAGAGGTGTTTGTTATTAATAAATATACTGTTTATTTTCATAACAACCGTGTGGTATCCTTTCATCTGGTATTCAAGGGGTAGTATGTGGTAAAACAGCTGGCTTCACATGCCAAAAGAGTTTAGCCTAAGACTGCTTTGTCCATGCTACCATTAGGATAGATGGTCTATAAGGTTGACGTACAACCAATCACCATAAGGGTTGTTTGGACTGATACAAGGTGGTCACTAGAACTAGTGAACATCATATATCAGGCCAACTTCTCACATTGGTGTGCAGCGGTTGGGATTTGAGCTTGCTGTTGTTTTTACCAAATATAATCTTGAGATATCATTTGAAAGATCACATAAGGTACCATAGGTACATATAACAAGGTTAGAAATACTCTGAGTTCTACTGAACCAGCTGTTGTAGTAGAACGGGCCTAGCACACCCTGACTACAACTCTTAGCAAGGGTTCAGTAGGAAAACCCATAGTGTAGGTAAGTGCATCACTTGTACATCACTAGAAAGCATGTCTATCCATGGAGAGACTTCAGTGACTCCCCTTGTGATTAGTGACCCTCCACAGGTCCTTTTCAGATATGCAGCACTCAGCTTCCAGGAGATGAGACAATTGTGTACCTCCAGGAAACTGAAACAGGGTTCTAACCCTACCACTCCTTTTCTGTTAGGTCTTTTAGAGACATATGATGCTAGAAGGGTTTCTAACCCAGGCCCCTCTGATCCTGCAGATGGGAGCCTGCCCCCCTTAGATGGTGATCCAGGTGATCCAGACTCTAACCTACCTGAAACAGAGAATGTAGATAGTAGGGAAGAAGGGGATGCATCTGAGGATGATTACAAAAGGGGGATGGTGATGGACAGAGTATCTGAGTTAATCAGAACACTCCTACCCAGTCAACAGATCAAGGCTTGATCCATCACCGTTTTTTAGCTCACACGTTTTGGCCACCACAAGTGTGGAAGGGTATGCTCAGATGTGAGTCCCTTGCTCACTGCACCATCAGGATTCAAGCAAGCCGGGCCGAAGACGGCTGTAATGCCAGAAACCGGTCCCCGGAAGCTTGTTTCCTTTCCAGTAAAGAATTGGCTTGGTAGTTTGGTCTGCCCTGTTCCCATGATGCACTGGGCCAGGGTCAGACTAATTTGCATGTAGCCAGGTTCTGAACTGGGATGGTGCAGTGAGCTAAAAAACGGTGATGGATCAAGCCCTGATCTTTTGACTGGGTAGGAGTGTTCTGCTTATTTCAGATACTCTGTCCATCACCACCCCCTTTTGAATCGTTTTGGCCACCACGAGTGTGGAAGGGTATGCTCAGATGTGAGTCCCTTGCTCACTGCACCATCAGGATTCAAGCAAGCCGGCCCGAAGACGGCTGTAATGCCAGAAACCGGTCCCCGGAAGCTTGTTTCCTTTCCAGTAAAGAATTGGATTGGTAGTTTGGTATGCCCTGTTCCCATGATGCACTGGGCCAGGGTCAGACTAATTTGCATGTAGCCAGGTTCTGAACTGGGATGGTGCAGTGAGCTAAAAAACGGTGATGGATCAAGCCCTGATCTTTTGACTGGGTAGGAGTGTTCTGCTTAATTCAGATACTCTGTCCATCACCACCCCCTTTTGAATCGTTTTCGCCACCACAAGTGTGGAAGGGTATGCTGAGATGTGAGTCCCTTGCTCACTGCACCATCAGGATTCAAGCAAGCCGGGCCGAAGACGGCTGTAATGCCAGAAACCGGTCCCCGGAAGCTTGTTTCCTTTCCAGTAAAGAATTGGCTTGGTAGTTTGGTCTGCCCTGTTCCCATGATGCACTGGGCCAGGGTCAGACTAATTTGCATGTAGCCAGGTTCTGAACTGGGATGGTGCAGTGAGCTAAAAAACGGTGATGGATCAAGCCCTGATCTTTTGACTGGGTAGGAGTGTTCTGCTTAATTCAGATACTCTGTCCATCACCACCCCCTTTTGAATCGTTTTGGCCACCACAAGTGTGGAAGGGTATGCTCAGATGTGAGTCCCTTGCTCACTGCACCATCAGGATTCAAGCAAGCCGGGCCGAAGACGGCTGTAATGCCAGAAACCGGTCCCCGGAAGCTTGTTTCCTTTCCAGTAAAGAATTGGCTTGGTAGTTTGGTCTGCCCTGTTCCCATGATGCACTGGGCCAGGGTCAGACTAATTTGCATGTAGCCAGGTTCTGAACTGGGATGGTGCAGTGAGCTAAAAAACGGTGATGGATCAAGCCCTGATCTTTTGACTGGGTAGGAGTGTTCTGCTTAATTCAGATACTCTGTCCATCACCACCCCCTTTTGAATCGTTCTGGCCACCACAAGTGTGGAAGGGTATGCTCAGATGTGAGTCCCTTGCTCACTGCACCATCAGGATTCAAGCAAGCCGGGCCGAAGACGGCTGTGTTGCCAGAAACCGGTCCCCGGAAGCTTGTTTCCTTTCCAGTAAAGAATTGGCTTGGTAGTTTGGTCTGCCCTGTTCCCATGATGCACTGGGCCAGGGTCAGACTAATTTGCATGTAGCCAGGTTCTGAACTGGGATGGTGCAGTGAGCTAAAAAACGGTGATGGATCAAGCCCTGATCTTTTGACTGGGTAGGAGTGTTCTGCTTAATTCAGATACTCTGTCCATCACCACCCCCTTTTGAATCGTTTTGGCCACCACAAGTGTGGAAGGGTATGCTCAGATGTGAGTCCCTTGCTCACTGCACCATCAGGATTCAAGCAAGCTGGGCTGAAGACGGCTGTAATGCCAGAAACCGGTCCCCGGAAGCTTGTTTCCTTTCCAGTAAAGAATTGGCTTGGTAGTTTGGTCTGCCCTGTTCCCATGATGCACTGGGCCACGGTCAGACTAATTTGCATGTAGCCAGGTTCTGAACTGGGATGGTGCAGTGAGCTAAAAAACGGTGATGGATCAAGCCCTGATCTTTTGACTGGGTAGGAGTGTTCTGCTTAATTCAGATACTCTGTCCATCACCACCCCCTTTTGAATCGTTTTGGCCACCACAAGTGTGGAAGGGTATGCTCAGATGTGAGTCCCTTGCTCACTGCACCATCAGGATTCAAGCAAGCCGGGCCGAAGACGGCTGTAATGCCAGAAACCGGCCCCCGGAAGCTTGTTTCCTTTCCAGTAAAGAATTGGCTTGGTAGTTTGGTCTGCCCTGTTCCCATGATGCACTGGGCCAGGGTCAGACTAATTTGCATGTAGCCAGGTTCTGAACTGGGATGGTGCAGTAAGCTAAAAAACGGTGATGGATCAAGCCCTGATCTTGTGACTGGGTAGGAGTGTTCTGCTTAATTCAGATACTCTGTCCATCACCACCCCCTTTTGAATCGCATCTGATGATGAGGCAGACAATGGACAACCTTTAGTCAGCACACTTACTAGGGCCAACTTAGGCCTACATAGGGAAGGGTCTGGGGGAGCCCCAGACCTGACCTCAAACAGGCCTAACTTTGGGATTAGAAGAGATAGGTCTCACTCCAGAGACTCCAATATGTCTATTCACTCCCAGGGCTCTCATGCATCTGCTCAGAGGAGGGTGACTTCCCCTCAGAGGAGAGAGCATCAGGCAAAGATGAAGGAAGTTAATCTGAGGATCCAAAGGGAAGAACTTGCCCTTGCCAAAGAGAAACTTGCTTTTGCTAGAGAGCAACAATTGAGTGGGTTAACATCCACTGGTGGCAGCATTATCCCTAGAGATAAAGACAGGAGTTTTGATAATAGACACCTGAGTAAAATAGTGCCCTCCTATAAGACAGGAGATGACATCCACAAATGGATGACTGCTCTGGAGAGAGCCTGCAAAGTACAGCAGGTACCCCAGAGTCAGTGGGCAGCTATATTGTGGCTCTCCTTTGAAGGTAAAGGCAGAGATAAGCTCCTCACTGTTAGAGATGAGGATGCTAATGACTACCAAGTCCTGAAAAATGCACTGATTGATGGGTTTGGCTTAACAACTGAATAGTACAGGTTGATGTTCAGAGACACCCAGAAAACTCAGGCTCAGGATTGGACTGACTTTATTGATTGTGCCACTAAGGCTTTGGAAGGCTGGTTACTGGGAAGTAAAGTTACTGATTACACAGGATTGTACAATCTTATTATGAGAGAACACATCTTAAATAATTGTCAGAACCAGTTGTTGCATCAGCACCTGATTGACTCAGATCTGACCTCTCCCCAAGAATTGGGAAAGAAGGCAGACAGATGGGTCAGAACCAGGGTTAAGCAGCAGAACCAGAACCAGGGTAATGGCCAAAAGAAAGCAGACCAAAAGGGTAGTAACCAGAATCAACAAAATGACCAGAAGTCTTCAACAGGGCCCCAACAACCTAAGGAGGGTGGGCCTCAGAATTCCCAAAAGAAGAATAATGGTGGCCAAAAGAAACCATGGTGCCAGTACTGTAAAAGTAAGACTCACTGGTTTAGTGAGTGCACCAAGAAAGGCTCAGCTCCTGCCACTACTGCCCCTAAGGCACCTGTAAGCCCTAGTCCAGTTAGTAGTGGTAGTGTACCCCCCAAGGCTATAGTTGGGTTAACCCTGGGAACTGAGGTGGGTTCTGACTTAGTCAGAATACCTACTCAGGCTGTTCTTGTCTGTAGTGGGGACATGGATATTACCCCTACTGTCAGTCCCAGTGCACTGGGCAAGTACAGGCAAACGCCTTTAATCAATGGAAAAATAGCTCAGGCCTACAGGGACACATGTGCCAGTGTCACTATGGTGACACCAACCTTTGTGGACCCTGATCAGATCATGCTAGGTTCAGACTATCTAGTGACTAATGCTAGCAACGTCACTACCAATCACAGTATGGCAGTTGTGAACTTCTCCTGGGGACGGGTAACTGGCCTCAAAAGGGTTGTAGTTAGTTCAGACCTCCCAGTAGATTGTCTCTTGGGCAATGATTTGGAATCCTCCATGTGGTCAGATGTGGAGTACAGGACTCATGTAGAAATGTTAGGTCTCTCCTCACATGTCCTTGCTGTGACCAGGTCACAGTCCAAGAAATGCCCAGCTGAACAAGTGCTGGATCCTGGAACAATGGACCAGACACTACCCAAGAGGAAGAGCAGTAGGGTTAAGGCAGTGCCTTCCCACCTGCCACAGGTTGAGGATCAGCCCTCTCAGGAGGCTGGCCCAAAGACCCCAGAAGGAACTGTCCTAGAAGAGCTTGAACCTGAACAGGTTGAGTTTCTTGGGACAGGGGGGACCTTCCAGGGGAGACTTGAGGCAGGCACAGTTAGACTGTTCCTCCCTTGAACCCCTCAGACAGCAAGCTGCTGCTGAGGGTGCAGGGAATGGTAAAGGTACCCACAAGGTGTGCTGGGATGAAGCACTCCTATACTCTGAGGCAGGAGACCCCAAGCCTGGTGCTACCAGGAGGCTGGTCATCCCCTTGTCTCTTAGAGGTTTCCTTCTTACCTTAGCCCATGAGATTCCCCTTGCAGGTCACTTAGGCCAGAACAAGACTTGGGACAGGCTTGTCCCTCATTTTCACTGGCCACACATGTCTGAGGACACCAAAGTGTTTTGTCGCTCATGTGTCACCTATCAAGCCAGTGGCAAATCAGGTGGCACCACAAAGGCCCCCCTTATACCACTACCTGTGGTGGGGGTGCCCTTTGAAAGAGTGGGGATAGACATCTGGGCACAGATTTATACTGGTGGTAGTGGATCATGCCACCAGGTATCCAGAAGCTATTCCCCTTAGGACCACTACAGCTCCTGTTGTGGCCAGGGCCCTACTTGGAGTTTTCTTCAGAGTGGGGTTTCCTAAGGAGGTTGTCTCTGACAGGGGTGCAAACGTCATGTCAGGATACTTGACTGCAATGTGGAAGGAGTGTGGTGTAAATTACAAATTTACCACACCCTATCACCCACAGTGCAATGGGCTTGTGGAGAGATTCAACAAGACCCTAAAAGGGATGATAAAAGGGTTACCTGAAAAGCTTAGGTGAAGATGGGACATCCTTTTACCCTGCTTCCTGCTTGCTTACAGAGAGTTCCCACAGAAGGGGGGTGGCTACAGCCCTTTTGAGCTTCTGTTTGGGCATCCTGTAACAGGACCCCTATGTCTTGTTAAGGAAGGATGTGAGTTACCTCTCAAAAAGCCTAAGCTTGACATATGTAAATGTAAATGTAAATGTACAGGAATTTATATAGCGCAAATCACCGAGCGGTTTCTAAGCGCTTGCTTAGGGAACCCGTCCTGGTATTCCCCTGTGAGATAACCCCGGCAGGGTATCCGCAAGGTGAAAGCCAGGCATCCCGCCGCGAGGGGCCGTTGTGGAGATTAAGCAAGCTATTGCCCAGAGTCGCAGAGTGTGAACCCGTGAATCGAGTAGGCACCGGAGCGAGAATTGTCGAGTCCATGGACATTTTGGGACTCAAGACCCCGCCGAGCCGGGAATTGAACCCTGGTCCCAGGCTGACCTCTGCTTCCAGGTCTGCCTCCTCTAACCAGTGAGCCACACTTCTCCATAGTGGACTATGTACTTGGTCTCCGCTCCAGGATGGCAGAGTACATGGAGAAGGCATCCAAAAACCTTGAGGCCAGCCAATAACTTCAAAAAGCTTGGCATGACCAAAAGGCTGTCCTAACTGTTTACCAGCCAGGACAGAAGGTGTGGGTGTTGGAGCCAGTGGCCCCAGCAGCTCTTCAAGACAAATGGTCTGGACCCTATACCATCATTGAGCAAAAGGGAGAGGTCACCTACCTGGTGGACCTTGGAACTCCCAGGAGCCCCCACAGGGTGCTTCATGTAAACAGGCTCAAGGCATTTGTCGACAGGGAGGACATGGGCTTGCTCATGGCCACAGATGAGGGACAGAGAGTGACCCTCTCCCAGACCTGCTCACTCAGAACCCTGATGATGGGTCTGTAGATGGTGTGGTCTTTTCTGACAGCCTCTCTGAACATCAACAAAATGATTGCAAACAGGTTCTTCAATCCTTTAGACAAATGATCTCACTGACACCCAGTCAGACAAACTGGTACACCCATGAGGTGGACACTGGTGACAGTCTGCCTGTCAAGTCAAGAGTAAAATCTACAGGCAACATAACCATGTCAGGGACTGCATAAAGAAAGAAGTACAAAAGATGTTGGAATTGGGAGTCATTGAACCCTCAGAGAGCCCTTGGGCTAGTCCTGTAGTTCTAGTGCCAAAACCTCACACCCAGGATGGTAAGAGAGAGATGAGGTTTTGTGTAGACTACAGAGGTCTCAATGCTGTCACTAAGATAGATGGCCATCCAATACCTAGGGCAGATGAACTCATAGATAAATTGGCTTCTGCCACATTCTTGAGTAGATTTGACCTAACAGCTGGTTATTGGCAAATCAGGTTAGCTGAGGATGCCAAGGCCAAGACAGCATTTTCTACCCCACGAGGTCATTACCAATTTGTGGTGATGCCCTTTGGTTTGAAAAATGCACCTGCCACTTTTCAAAGGTTGGTGAACCAAGTTCTCACTGGGTTGGATGACTTTTGTGCACATATCTAGATGATAGTGCTGTCTTCGGCTCCACCTGGGAGGATCACCTGATACACCTGGGGAAAGTTTTGGAGGCCCTCCGGAAGGCAGGCCTCACTATCAAGGCCACCAAGTGCCAGATAGGGCAGAGCCCGGTTGTGTACCTGGGCCACCTTGTAGGTGGAGGCCAGGTTCAACCATTGGAGAGCAAGATACAGGCCATAAAGGACTGGGCTCCTCCAACCACCCAGACACAGGTCAGAGCTTTCTTGGGCCTGTCTGGTTACTATAGAAAATTTGTCAAAAATGATGGGTCCATTGTGATACCACTTAATGACTTGACAAGCAAGAAAATGCCAAAGAAAATTAAGTGGACAGTTAGCTGTCAAAAGGTATTCGATGACCTGAAGCAGGCCATGTGTACTGCACCTATTCTCAAGAGTCCTGACTACTCCAAAACCTTCATTGTCCAAACAGATGCTTCTGAGTTGGGTGTGGGAGCTGTTCTATCTCAACTGAATATTGATGGTCATGACCAGCCCATTGCTTTTATAAGTAGAAGGCTGACCCCTAGAGAGAAATGTTGGTCAGCTATTGAGAGGGAGGCCTTTGCTGTGGTTTGGACCCTAAAGAAGTTGAGGCCATACTTGTTTGGAACTCACTTCAAGATTCAGACCGACCATAAGCCCCTCTTGTGGCTAAATCAAATGAAGGGTGAAAACCCCAAACTTCTTAGGTGGTCCATTTCCCTACAGGGGATGGACTTTACAGTGGAGCACAGACCAGGGACTGACCATGGCAATGCAGATGGTCTCTCCAGGTATTTCCACTTAGAACAGGAAGACTCACCTGGTCAAGGTTAGTTTAATGTGCCTAAGTTTGGGGGGGGGTAATGTAGGAGAGTAGGGTCTGCAATCCTATGGTCACCCTGGATTTTTGCTTTTTGCTTCACTGGTTTACGACTTTCCCTGGCTGTGGGCCTGCTAATCAGACCCACAACCTAGCTGTTCTCTCTCTAAATTGACATCCATGTACTTTGGGTGCATTAACCAATTGGTATTGGGGCACCTTATCAGCCCCTGTACAGTGTACCTTAGGTACCCAGGGCATAGGTGAACCCAAGGCCTACCAGGGGCTGCAGCATGTATTATTCCACCCCTGGCTGGCCATCTAAACAGACACAACTGGCTGGTAAGACAGCTGGGGCAAGGTGGTGTAATCACCCTCTGCTATAGATATAGTATACCTATATCTAACCCTAAAATGGACACATATATTCCTATCAGTCACTCCTATGGCAGGCCTTATCAATCCTGAAGGCAGAGTGCTTGGAATTATGTGAGATGGTGCTCTAGCATGAGCTGAGCCTGTCTGCAGCTTGCGGAACCAAGTCCTTATAGCTGTTCCATGATAACGCTATACCATATACTCTTAAGTGCATTATAATCCTCGCGGTTGAATGCTAACTTTGGTATAACATTATCAAAACATGTCGAGTAAGGTGTCATACGAATTGGAATACTACCCCCTCGCCAGTTCTGGCGACGGGGGTAGCATTCCACCCTTTTAGAGGGACACGACATGTATGTAACTGTGAACCCCGGTTAAAGTTAAACGAAGCCTCAGCATCACAAAATGGATGCTGCCACCACAGACACAAGTCTGACCTCCATCTGCTGGGAATCCTTCCAGCAAGGGAGGCCTGGACAAAGGGTTTCCTGCCTTGGGAGGTGCTAGCACCACTCCAGACAGGATTTTGTGTACAGAGCCCGACGAGACCCGGACTCCCAGACGTCTCCGACCTCTACCCACATCTGCAGCACAGCTGAGACCCGTGGGTGCGACGAGACACGTGGGACCGGCCATCTTGAAGAAACTGCACTTCGCTTCCAGCACGACATCTGAGGCATCCTCGAGTAAGTGCTTTGGGGACTGAGAAGCCCCAGCCCCGAGCAGCTTCTGCACCGTAGACCAGCCCTCCAGCATCCACGAGATCTGCGTGGGGCCCTTTTGCTTGGCTGCTGCTCGACGCGTTGTCTGGTCACTTGCCGGCTGATTAGTGGCCTCCTAGACGATGATCCTTGAAATCTACACTGCTGTTCTGGCTGCTCCAGACTGGCCCTTGCTCCCTTCCAAAAGAGGAGCACCCAGGACCCTCCTGGTCCGCACTAGACGCCGTTTCCACTCACCGTGTGCGTTGCCTTTGCCAAGATCTAGTGAACATCATATATCAGGCCAACTTCTCACAGTCGCGTCCGCCATGTTGGGCTGCTAGCCATGCCCCCTTCCATTCGTCCCCTTCTTTAACGCGTACCAAATGACACGTGCCCCGAAAATCCAACTTGGTGTAAATTGTAGAACCTTTTACTTGATCTAAAAGGACAGGAATCAAAGGAAGAGGGTATCGGTTTTTGATAGTAGCCTTGTTTATAGAGCGATAATCTATGCAAGCCCTTAGATCTCTGGATTTCTTCGCCACTAAGAAAAGTGGTGAAGATACTGGTGACGTGGAGTGACAAAGAAACCCCTTCTCAAAGAGCTCATCGAGGTAGTCTCACAAATATTTAGTCTCGGGCTCAGTAAGGGCATAGATACGACTACAGGGTAAAGGGACCCCTGGTATTAGATCTATCCGACAGTTGTATATTCTGTGGGGTGGGAATTTAGTAGCCTGAACTCGGTCGAAGACGTCCACAAAGTCTTAATATTCTTTAGGTAGAATATCAACACTACAGTTAAGCGCAATATAGAGGATAAATAGGATCCTGTGCTTCTTGATAGCAGTTATTCCGACAAAATGCTGAATCCAATCTCACTGTCCTTTGAACCCAATTAATGTGTGGGTTATGTTTTTCAAGCCAGGGAATTCCTAAAATTATTCCAAACGTTGGGGTATCATTTAAGTCAAACATAATTTGTTCCGTATGTACATTTTCACTCACAATGGTCAGGGGAACGGCATGAAAACGGATCAAACCTGAAGATAACGCAGAACCATCCACAGCTCTTACTGGCTCTGATTCTGGTTTGAATTAAGGTATTTGAGAAATCCCTAACCTTTGTGCTAGCTGGATATCAAAGAAATTCCCATTTGCTCCCGAGTCCAAAAGAACTGGTAAGATATGTCTTTGTTGGACCGTGACAATTATTGTCATTAAAAGCATCATATGTTTTGGGGCATTTTAGTGATATTGATAATGCTTTTGGACATCTTTTTACTCTTTCTTCTCGGAGAGACGACCTCCGAGAGAAATAGTTTCCCCGAGTCTAGGTGTTCTGGTAAAGCAACTGCAATGTTTTTTTTGTTCTGAGGTTTAGCAGTGCATTCTTTGGCAAAATGTCCAGCATTACCACAATAAAGACATCATTTCTCTTTATTTCTTCTGTCCTTTTCTTCCTGAGACAATGGACCCCTAACACCTCCACTCTGCATTGGCTCTGGCTCATTGTTCTTAGATTATTTATCTTTTCTATCTATTTTAAAAATTAAAGGCTGAAAATCAGTTTTGGTTTTTTCACTTTTTCTTTCGCTAAGTCTATGATCTAACTTAACAGCCAGATCCACAAAGTCAGCATATTCTACAGGTAACTCGACTATGTGTGCCAGAGAATCTTTAAGGTCATCTGTCAGACCTCTGTAAAATAAGAAAGTGCGTTTCTCTTCAGGCCAACATGTTTCGGCAAGAAGTCTGTTGAAGGTTGTGATGTACGTATCGCTGGATAGCACAAACACATGTCGAGCAAACAAACGTGTCATAGTTTCCTTAAAGTTATCAAAGTTTTGTAAGAGAGGGTCATTAGAATCAATTAGCGGAATGGCCCAATTAGCTGCCACTCCACCTAAATAGGAAATCACAAAAGCTCTTTTAGCAGAATCTGATTGAAAGACTTGGGGCTTACTAAGAAAGTGTAGTCGGCATTGGCTCATAAATGCCGCAAACCGGGAGCTATCTCCAGTGAAACACTCCGGGTTAGCTAATGGAACCGGAGTGGGGAAAACTACTGTTACCTGGAGGTTTTGTTCTGATTGTTGTGTACTAGAGGAAAGGGCCTGGGGAATAAATTCTGGGGTGGCTAAAACCGGAAATGTATCAGAAAACTTCGGATCCCTCCATTGTGTAAACCCTGATCTACTTTTCGACAATTCTTCCTTAAGTGTCTGATTCTCTAACTTTAATTGTTGCATTTCCTCCTGTAATCCCCTAATGACCTCAGAAAGTTGGGAGAGTTGTGATCTGTCCCCAGAAAATTCCATGTTTGATCGTCGGCAGGAAGAGTGTTTATTGGCTTGGTCTTCTGTCAAGGAAGACGCTCACCTGTACTCCTTGCTCTTGGTGACGACGACCGAACCCCAATCCACCCAAGAACTCCCCAGGAGATAGAAAGCATCATCATCATCAAGAGGTCTTTATTCGATTTACATCATAAAAGACAAATACATATAAAAACAATCCATACACTTTTACAGATAAGATAATAAATACATTACATTTTAAAACCAAGTTAAAAAAAGTATAACATTTTTAAACATGATGAACGAGAAGACCCCTTGCTACATTAAAACAATGCTACTTTAAAGCTAATAGTCATAAAAACTGTACAATGGGAAATTCATTTACCAAGGTTGCGAGTGCGGATTGACCACGCCCAGCTCACAAATTTTGCTACACCAATAGCAATGGGGGGGGAAGTGTCAGTTTTAAGAATCCTAAACGCTGCAGCTGCAGATCTGGTGCCTAGTAACCGACAAACTGGTAAAAGCCAGACTTTCCTGGGTAACAAATACTTGGGGCAGCAGAAAAAAAGATGTTCGATGTTCTCTACTGCAGGGGCACTTATCGCTACCTCCAGTTGTCCAGGAGTGCGTGAGCCCCCGCACAGGTAACGAGCCTACTCGTAGTTGGTGATACAGTTTGCGATCGTTTGGCTTGGTGATTAAGTCCCAATAGACTTCGTATTTGGGGGCATCTTTTACGACCAAAAATTCCAGTGACATGGTGGGACCATCAGCCATAGCGGATCGCCTCTCAGTGATCCAGTGCCAGTAAATATCTTTAAGTGCCTTTTTTGAAGGAAAGGTCGCGCGTGCTGGATCAACCCATAGTGCCTCCAGGTTCAAATTTTGCAGGAGCATCCTGAGGTGAGAGAACCAGGGTACCCTGTGAGACCCTTCAAGACCCCTCACATCATCGACAGCCTTAGCGAACAGGGATAATTCCGGTGTAGTCCACAGACGTCGCCAGAACGCCAGTGGTCTATACCGTACCTCATCCTCTATGGATTTGACACCTAGATCAAGCTGTAGGGGTAAGCAGGGTGTTGATTGTGGGAGGCCAGTTGCCATTCTCAGGAACCTATTCTGAGCCACCCTCAAAGAAGATAAATCCACAGTTCCGCACCGTAGATAGTTGCAGGAATTACTTTGGAACCATAGATTTTAACCAACAGTGCCATGGGTTTGGTGAGAGATTTTGCATACTCCTTCAGTAAGGCTCCCCCAAGTTGCGCATGTTTCAGGGTCATAAGATCCAATTGAGGTTTCCAACTCATATTCTCACTTAATGTAACACCCAAGTATGTGAAAACCTCCGTTTGGTGCAAAATGTACTCCTTGCTCTTGGTGACGACGACCGAACCCCAATCCACCCAAGAACTCCCCAGGAGATAGAAAGCTTAACACTCTGTCTCTCAGGAAGCTCCCGAAGGGAAAGGGGGAATGGGAGAGAAAAAGAGAGAGAGAGAGAGAGTCCTTCAGGATTACTGGTTTTCTCTTGTCTAAATGGAACCTCCTGATTGAAGTCTCTGGAAGCGCAATTACTCTGGTAACACGATCTAAAGGATGTACAATAACAGGTAAGTATAACAAATGTACTTAGGAGGAGATTCATGAAATCTATTACATCACTTAGCTACACATGTACCTAAAGTAAGGACTCTCTGTATAACTCTCTTATTGCATATGTTTATCTGCTTATGATTCTTCTTGTTACTTCTGAAATAAGAAAACATTCATTGAGGAAACAGTCTAGAACAATCTCTGATTTCTATTAATATTAATAGACTCTGGTCAACAACAACCTGTTTACCTCTAAACATATGCACATATCAAAATAAAAACCCTCAAAGTATGCACTGAGTCTGCATCAGTTATAGCACAACAAAAGAAGTCTGTAACCAGTCACAGAGTTTTTTCAAGGTCCGTTATAAGTCACTGTTCTTTCTTGGATGGCATCTCGAAGATTCAGTAACTCGCATGCAGCAATTACTTGTTCCTTAATTCCTTTGTCAAAATGTCTTTTTGTTTTAAATGACTCACCAGGAATTGAAGTATTGCTGACTTTCACTTATCTGTGCTTGTTTGTTGTTGTCTTTCCTTTCTTAGGTCACCGGAATTCTTGAATGCCGGAAGGGGAAGGTGAGCTGCTCGTATTTCCAGACTTGCTGCAGGAGTGAGGAACGAGGAATGACCAAGCTGGAAAAGGCCTGGGGGCTGGGAACTTGAAATCGCCCAAGCAGAAGATGCGTGGAAGCCTGAGGGGGCCGCGACTAAATGCGACCGCTCGTAAGCTTCAGGAATGTTGGGGCCGTCAAGAAGGAGATACGGGTAAGTGCTGGCGCTGCCAAGACTGCTGACGAGATCAAGCGCATATGTACCGATGCGAGCTGTTTAAATACTGTACGTCGCTCGCGTCGGTCTACGGTCCCGGATTTTCACGTGTTGGCAGTTTACACATGCTTTTCTCCATGAGCTCTGGGGCGCTTGATTAACCACTTGGATGCTAAGGTGTTTTATGGCTTTTAATGTAATTTCCATTGAAGTCAATGGAAACTCCATAACGAGCTGGGCTCGTCATGAGCGTCGAAGGGGTTAAGTTAGTCCACGTGAGGTTCCCAAGACAAGGTTCTGTTCAAGTGCCTACATTTTTTGCAGTTTTCATGACGTATGCTTTTCTTTCAGGCATTTTTACAGGGCACATTCTAGCAACAGTTGCACACGCTGTGCTTTTCTTTCAGGCAAACTTTAAAGGTACAATCAAACAATACTTTAGGTACAATCAAACTTAAAGTTAAACACACTATGTTTAATCTTGTCAAAACCCTAGGACAACTTCATCCAGATACAGTCTATTTGGATGGAAGGTTTAACATTTAACCAAGAAAAGCATGCGTGCTCATGACAGTTCAACGTAGTTTCCCCAGCCTGTTTCCACATGTTCCACCTGCTCTGAAAGACATTCATGTGGATCTCTGCAGAATCCAGAAAGAAAGTTACCCACGTACCATCAAACTAGACTACGGCAACGCACTCAATGCCGGTTTCACCCAGAAACAGCTCAAGAAACTACAGAACATTCATAATGCCCCAGCCAAATTGGTACTTGACATCCCCTGCCGCAGCAACATCATGCAACACCTCCGACAACTCCACTGCCTCCCAGTCAACAAGAGAATAACCATCAAACTCCTCACACAAGTATACAAAGCTCTCCATGACAAAGGATCAGCATACATTAACCACTGCCTCGCATTCCACGTACCCGCCAAACTACTTTGTTCCACCCAACTCGCCTAAGCCTCTGTCCTCAGGATCCACTAGACCAGAACCGAAGGTAGTTTTTTCTCCTACCTCGCCTCCAAGACCTGGAAAACCCTTCCCCTCCACCTCAGGGATTTAGCCTTGCTTACCCAATTAAGAAGGACCTCAAGATCTGTCTCTTTGAATAATCCCTTACCAAAAGGGAACAGCCCCCTCCCCACAGTGCCTTGAGACCCTCACGAGGGAGTAGCCGTACTTTACAGGCCCCCTATTGATTGATTGATAAAGAATACAAATTAGGAGGAGAATGTTTATAATGATTTGATTGAACTTTAATCTCTGCCATATAATTCCATGATTTGCCCCGTTTTGAGATTTTGACATCTGTACTTCGGTATATAGCTTCATAATTATACAAAATACAAACAGTGATTTCCAAATAGGTCATGCTAAAGCTTGCATTGGTACCATGATGGCCATTATATATATATATATATATATATATATATATATATATATATATATATATATATATATATATATATATATATATATATATATATATATATATATATCCACCTTTGCAGGTAATGAAAACGCACTCGAGCGATCTTTTTTCTTTTTCCAGTTATTTATTGCACCACAGCTCCTTGCAGTTACCAACGCGTTTCACCGTTCACAGACGGCTTGATCACGGTCAGTAATCTTCCATTTCCAACCACCTATAAGGTGTTTCTTGTGCAAAGTCACATGACATACCACCACTTCCTGTCAAAGCTAGAGGATTGTGGATAACGTAGTCCTTTAGTATTTACAATATGTTACAATCATTATGCAGAGTGCCACTTACTGCGCTTATCCTTCACTCTGCGATGTATAGTTATGACACCAAAAATTTATCAATCTCGCCCTCTAGTGGGCCACATATACATAATATGTTCAGTTGATTTCTCGCCCTCCAGTGGGCTTAACGGTATTTACATACTATATACATCCCTCAATTGTTGCAACGTGAGTTTTAGTTTCCACCTGATCATCATATCCTTCTATATCATATAAGCTGTTATTATATTTACATTGACATTAACGGAAGAAAAACTTAAGAAAAAAACTTTTTCATCTCCTTACATAGCCCCAATTTGAATCTGCTGCAGTTACGATTTCAACTTATTTACAATTGTATTTACAAATGAACATAAAGTTCTTCACTCTGGTTCAGACCTCCCGGATGTAGAGTTCTAAAGTTTAATATCTGTCGGGATTCCCTGCATCTTAATTTACGTTCCCTGTCTCCACCTCTTTCATGAGGCACAATGGTTTCCAATGCGTAGAATTTTAAAAGTTTCCAGTCTCCGTTGTGTGCTGTTTCCATGTGCTTGGCCACGGCGTTTGCTCTGTCTTTATTTGCCGTTGCCCTTATGTGCTCCAAAATTCGTAGTTTCAATTCTTTCTTTGTGCTGCCAATGTACTTCAATGCGCACGGGCACTCAATCACGTATACAACGAATTCTGTTTTGCAATTGATTAGTTGTTTGATGACCCAAGATTTTTTGTTCGGTAATGCCACCTCTTTTTTATTCACCGCAATTTGGCAAGCTTTGCATTGTTGACATTTTTGAAAGCCTTTCGTTTTCAGCCATTGTATACCTTTTTTCTTTGTTTCTGGATTTTGGTGGTGACTGTGAACTAATTTGTCCTTCAAACTCGTAGCCCTTCTATATGTCACCTCAGGATGCTTGCCCATGATTTTCCCCACAGTTTCATCCAGGTGCAAGATTTTCCAATTTTTCCTGAGAATGCTGACAATTTGTTTGGATTCTCTTGAATGGTCCATTATTAGTCTTACTTTTTGATTTTCAGTCTTTTTGGGTTTCGTTTGCAATATGTCCTCCCTTTTCGTCGCATTTGCTCTTGTCCAACCCTCCATGATAGTACCCTTCTTGTACCCTCGTCGAGCAAACCTTTTCGCCATTTCGCAGCTGTTCATTGTCCAATCTTTTTCCTGAGAACAGATGCGACGGAGTCTAAGAAATTCCCCATAAGGGATATTGTTTTTTACTGAGGGTTGATAGAAACTTTCAGCATGCAGTGTGGCATTTGTTGCTGTTTCCTTTCTATAGAGCGTGGTCTCCACTCTGTTCTCATTAATGTAGATTTTGGTGTCCAAAAAGGTTACCTCCTGCCGGTTGATAGTGTAGGTGAATCTTAAATTTGTGTCTGTGGAGTTCAGGATTTTGAAATAGATTTCAAATTCTTCCGCTGTTCCATCCCACACTATCAGGAGATCATCAATATATCTCAGCCATTTGGCTATCTTGGTCACATGAAGATCGTTGTCCGGATGCCAGGCCACTTGTTGCTCCCACCATCCCATTGTGAGACATGCGAAGGCTGGGCTGAAGGAAAACCCCATCGCACACCCCTTTACTTGCTGATATATCTCTTCGCCAAAAAGAAAGATGTTTTGAGTAAGGCATAACTCAATCATGTCCAAAAGCATCTGGTTGTGCTTATTGAATTGTATGTTCCTTTCTTTTAAAAAGAAAGCACAAGCATTTATGCCGATACTATGATCTATATTGGAATATAAAGCAAATACATCCATCGTGATCAACATATAGGTAGGTTGCCATGATAGCTCTTGCAGGTTTTTCAAAAGATCACCCGTGTCCCTCAGATATGAGCTCAGGTTCAGAACAAATGGCATGAGGAAATGGTCAATGTAGTTCGCCACAGGTTCCATGAGCGAGCCCTTTGCCGAAACAATCGGCCTCCCTGGTGGTCTCAGTGGGTTCTTATGAACCTTGGGTAGGAAGTATATGGTTGCAGTCACCGGATGTTTTGTCGTTAGAAATTTGCTTTCATCCATATCAATTAGATCCTCACTGCACCACTCCATTATTTTCTTATCCAGATTTGTTTTGAAGAGTTGGGTGGGATTCCGCTCTAATTTCCTGTAGTATTGCTTATTTTTTAACTGAGAATGTGCTTCAATCATGTAGTCTTTCTTGTCCAAAATAACAATATTCCCACCCTTATCGGCCATTTTTATTGTTATATT
Organism: Lissotriton helveticus; assembly: GCF_964261635.1. NCBI lineage: Eukaryota > Metazoa > Chordata > Amphibia > Caudata > Salamandridae > Lissotriton > Lissotriton helveticus. The sequence continues at coordinate 1,394,587,676 of NC_136065.1, forward strand.
CTGATCCTCCATCAGGTTTTTTAGAGCAGCTCTTTCCTCTTGTTTTAGGTTGTCCCGATATTTCGTGCCTTTAATTTTATATATGTCTTGGATTACCGCATCCTGGAATAGGTCGATCTTATTTCCTTGCGGCAACTGCGGATAAAACTTAGACTGAGGTTTCTTTCCACTGAGGCCCGCTCCTTTTTGGGGGCAGACCACTTCTTCAGGGATCATGTCGCTTTCCTCCATGACATCCAAATTCACAAGTGTTAATAACGCCGGGAGATTACTTGTTGTGAGGCCATACGCCTCCGTGTTCATTTCTGTTTGTTTGCTCTTTCTCCTTTTCGCAAAATTTGACATTTCCAGATTATCCTGAAATATCTTTGCCAGTTTAATTTTTCGGATATATTTGTATATATCTATGCGCGTTTGCGCCATATCCATTGTTTCCGTGGGGCAGAAATTAATGCCATACTTTAATAAAGATTGTTCATTTGTGTTTAGGGGACGTGATGATAGATTTATTATCACCAAGTCATCTGTTGCAATCATATCCTGCCAGTTTATTTCAAGGTTTTCTGATGCATGCTCCTGGTTTTGGTTCCGATTTCCTCGGAGGAGCCACTTCCTCCTGTTGCCTCTCCTGGTTTTTTTGATGCTACCGTAGCCCCTGATCTGGGCACCCATTTGCGTCCTCTCCCTCTGGCTCTTCCACCTTGGCTCTGATTTTGATTTTGTTCCCACAATCTTTGGCTGAGAACAAGCCTCATATCCCCTAAAAAATCCCGGGTAGTTTGTCCATATTCTCTTCTGATATCTCTTCATCCGTCCCCACTGATGTCAGCGATGTGGCACTCGACCTATATCCCTGATTTGATTTCTGGCTTTGAAATATATCAAATTTTTTTGCATATGTGAATATCCGTCCATGAATGTAATCTTCCTTGTCCCTTTGATATTTCATTTCCTTACGGTTTCTTACAGTGTCCTCATGCTTCTCCACATATTTCTCCAGGTCTGTTTTTAATTTGAAATCAACTGAACATATTATGTATATGTGGCCCACTAGAGGGCGAGATTGATACATTTTTGGTGTCATAACTATCATCACGTCCCCTAAACACAAATGAACAATCTTTATTAAAGTATGGCATTAATTTCTGCCCCACGGAAACAATGGATATGGCGCAAACGCGCATAGATATATACAAATATATCCGAAAAATTAAACTGGCAAAGATATTTCAGGATAATCTGGAAATGTCAAATTTTGCGAAAAGGAGAAAGAGCAAACAAACAGAAATGAACACGGAGGCGTATGGCCTCACAACAAGTAATCTCCCGGCGTTATTAACACTTGTGAATTTGGATGTCATGGAGGAAAGCGACATGATCCCTGAAGAAGTGGTCTGCCCCCAAAAAGGAGCGGGCCTCAGTGGAAAGAAACCTCAGTCTAAGTTTTATCCGCAGTTGCCGCAAGGAAATAAGATCGACCTATTCCAGGATGCGGTAATCCAAGACATATATAAAATTAAAGGCACGAAATATCGGGACAACCTAAAACAAGAGGAAAGAGCTGCTCTAAAAAACCTGATGGAGGATCAGAATATAACAATAAAAATGGCCGATAAGGGTGGGAATATTGTTATTTTGGACAAGAAAGACTACATGATTGAAGCACATTCTCAGTTAAAAAATAAGCAATACTACAGGAAATTAGAGCGGAATCCCACCCAACTCTTCAAAACAAATCTGGATAAGAAAATAATGGAGTGGTGCAGTGAGGATCTAATTGATATGGATGAAAGCAAATTTCTAACGACAAAACATCCGGTGACTGCAACCATATACTTCCTACCCAAGGTTCATAAGAACCCACTGAGACCACCAGGGAGGCCGATTGTTTCGGCAAAGGGCTCGCTCATGGAACCTGTGGCGAACTACATTGACCATTTCCTCATGCCATTTGTTCTGAACCTGAGCTCATATCTGAGGGACACGGGTGATCTTTTGAAAAACCTGCAAGAGCTATCATGGCAACCTACCTATATGTTGATCACGATGGATGTAATTGCTTTATATTCCAATATAGATCATAGTATCGGCATAAATGCTTGTGCTTTCTTTTTAAAAGAAAGGAACATACAATTCAATAAGCACAACCAGATGCTTTTGGACATGATTGAGTTATGCCTTACTCAAAACATCTTTCTTTTTGGCGAAGAGATATATCAGCAAGTAAAGGGGTGTGCGATGGGGTTTTCCTTCAGCCCAGCCTTCGCATGTCTCACAATGGGATGGTGGGAGCAACAAGTGGCCTGGCATCCGGACAACAATCTTCATGTGACCAAGATAGCCAAATGGCTGAGATATATTGATGATCTCCTGATAGTGTGGGATGGAACAGCGGAAGAATTTGAAATCTATTTCAAAATCCTGAACTCCACAGACACAAATTTAAGATTCACCTACACTATCAACCGGCAGGAGGTAACCTTTTTGGACACCAAAATCTACATTAATGAGAACAGAGTGGAGACCACGCTCTATAGAATGGAAACAGCAACAAATGCCACACTGCATGCTGAAAGTTTCCATCAACCCTCAGTAAAAAACAATATCCCTTATGGGGAATTTCTTAGACTCCGTCGCATCTGTTCTCAGGAAAAAGATTGGACAATGAACAGCTGCGAAATGGCGAAAAGGTTTGCTCGACGAGGGTACAAGAAGGGTACTATCATGGAGGGTTGGACAAGAGCAAATGCGACGAAAAGGGAGGACATATTGCAAACGAAACCCAAAAAGACTGAAAATCAAAAAGTAAGACTAATCATGGACCATTCAAGAGAATCCAAACAAATTGTCAGCATTCTCAGGAAAAATTGGAAAATCTTGCACCTGGATGAAACTGTGGGGAAAATCATGGGCAAGCATCCTGAGGTGACATATAGAAGGGCTACGAGTTTGAAGGACAAATTAGTTCACAGTCACCACCAAAATCCAGAAACAAAGAAAAAAGGTATACAATGGCTGAAAACGAAAGGCTTTCAAAAATGTCAACAATGCAAAGCTTGCCAAATTGCGGTGAATAAAAAAGAGGTGGCATTACCGAACAAAAAATCTTGGGTCATCAAACAACTAATCAATTGCAAAACAGAATTCGTTGTATACGTGATTGAGTGCCCGTGCGCATTGAAGTACATTGGCAGCACAAAGAAAGAATTGAAACTACGAATTTTGGAGCACATAAGGGCAACGGCAAATAAAGACAGAGCAAACGCCGTGGCCAAGCACATGGAAACAGCACACAACGGAGACTGGAAACTTTTAAAATTCTACGCATTGGAAACCATTGTGCCTCATGAAAGAGGTGGAGACAGGGAACGTAAATTAAGATGCAGGGAATCCCGACAGATATTAAACTTTAGAACTCTACATCCGGGAGGTCTGAACCAGAGTGAAGAACTTTATGTTCATTTGTAAATACAATTGTAAATAAGTTGAAATCGTAACTGCAGCAGATTCAAATTGGGGCTATGTAAGGAGATGAAAAAGTTTTTTTCTTAAGTTTTTCTTCCGTTAATGTCAATGTAAATATAATAACAGCTTATATGATATAGAAGGACATGATGATCAGGTGGAAACTAAAACTCACGTTGCAACAATTGAGGGATGTATATAGTATGTAAATACCGTTAAGCCCACTGGAGGGCGAGAAATCAACTGAACATATTATGTATATGTGGCCCACTAGAGGGCGAGATTGATACATTTTTGGTGTCATAACTATACATCGCAGAGTGAAGGATAAGCGCAGTAAGTGGCACTCTGCATAATGATTGTAACATATTGTAAATACTAAAGGACTACGTTATCCACAATCCTCTAGCTTTGACAGGAAGTGGTGGTATGTCATGTGACTTTGCACAAGAAACACCTTATAGGTGGTTGGAAATGGAAGATTACTGACCGTGATCAAGCCGTCTGTGAACGGTGAAACGCGTTGGTAACTGCAAGGAGCTGTGGTGCAATAAATAACTGGAAAAAGAAAAAAGATCGCTCGAGTGCGTTTTCATTACCTGCAAAGGTAGTTGGGAATTGTAATTTCGGCAGGGCTCTGCTGAGGAAAACGCACCGGTGGGAGAGCGCCAGGGGTCGACCAAGCGGAGCCAAGTTGTGGGATATATATATATATATATAGATATATATATATATCAAATCTGCAACATTCTATTGGGAATAACTCTGGCGCCGGTTGAGGAATTTGTGTGTAATTTTTCAAAATTTTGGCCAGCTCCGCTCCTTCCCTGGAAGTTTCGGGGGGATTCGTGAAGTGGGGGCTGAGAAAAAAGGGGGGTCCCAAAACATGTTTTCCCCATGTTAATTTCCAAAGGATGGTCTGACAAGTCTACAGCCCGAACCGCTGAATGGAATTAGGCCAAACTTGGCAAAATTGTAGGGACTGGTACGCAGATGTGCCTTTGCTATATTTGGTGGAAATTGCTCTAGTGTTTTTTTTGAAAATTAACTTCAAAAACACATATATATCTATAGGCGCGCTCCGAGCGCTCACCGATACGCCTACCGGGGAGCGCACCCGGCGCGCTACGGGAGTGCGCGAGCGGAAAGCTGATTGGCTGTCGGGTGTCTGTCAACATTCTAAACAGTCCGGAGAGTCCGCCATCTTGTGTCTCGGTAGAATCGAGACACCTGAGGTGAAAAAGAAAGGGGGATATAATTAAAAGGGGGCAGAGTAGTCACCCTCTGACCCCCTAGGTTTTCTGAGGGGGGCCTAGAAGGACCCTGAAGGGCAAAAAAACTTCTATTTTTTTTTATTTATTTTTTATTTCGCGGGGTAAGGGCTGTGTGCGTTCCCGGGTACGCTCTCCGGTACGCGCACCCTGAGCGCACCACGGGGAAAAACAGTGTAAAAAAATAGAGTAAAAAAATAATGTTCAGTGTTTAGAGGTAAGTTAGCTCTGAAAAGAGCTGTTGTGTTATGTGGGTGTTTTTTGTACCTACAAGTAGGTACCAATGCAGAGTCTTATATTCAAGAGGAAAACTCTATTCCCCTCATCTGTAAAATGCACACCATCTCTCCTATACATGCCTTGCATGTTGTAACGCAAGTTGTTGTGGTAAATGGAACCCATACCATAGTCTCGGAAGAAAGCAGAAACAGATTTATTTACATGTTTCCTTGCTTTTTCAATCTGTGGACATAATTGGTTGGACCAGTTCCATTTTTGCCTTTGGCATATATTAGAAAATACCAAGGCAGTTTTTGGAAAAAGTGACATCAATTGCCCAAAGATGTCCTTTAAAAGCATTTCCAGACCTACCCCAGTCAAAGTGCCTAGGTCATTTCCACCACAGTGCACAATTATACGGTCAGGGTGTGGTAAATGCATAAAGGATTTTCCCAATGGTATCAATTGGTGACTTCTCAATCCTCTCTGTCCAATCCATACAATGTCCACATTTGGTAAATCAAGATTGTAAATACCTCTGTTAGCTGCGTATTTTTGACTCCAGTGGACATAGCTATGACCCACAAACCAGACTTTTTGCATGTTGAAGGTAGATGTGCTTCTAGTCAGATGAATTGTGTAAATGAAATGGCAGTTTGATTATGAAAAAAAGTGGTTGGGAATCAGTGCAGTTGAAAAACCAGAAATGATTGGTGCTTTCTTAAAAATCTCCACTGAAAATTAGGCTGCATGTTTTTTTTTTGTAAGAAGTCATTTCAATGGTTGAGAAAAAGTCATTTAAAGAAACATTGCATTTCATTAGCTAGTAGATTGAGAGGTCAAACAGCCTTGATGGATTTTTTTGCAACATGGTATGATGAACTTGTGAACTGTGTGCTGGTTTAAGAGGGAGTTACCATGGTTACTTGGTGAATGAGCACGGGGGGGATGGGTGAATGTTATGTGAGTTTCAAAGTCTTGAAATGTACAACCAATTAAAATGTGCAGTTTGGTTTTGAATTTGTGTGGGAAAAATTTTAATCGGTTAGGTACAAGAATATGGGTCTGAAATGAGAAAAAATCTATGCCATTATTCTTTTCTTCCTCTCTCTTCCCATCCTTTGCTCTTTCACTGTTTTCCCTTGCCTTACTGTCCTTACTCCACTTCACTAATTCCTTCTCTTACTCCATCTGTCCTCTTACTTCTACACTCCTCTTACCTCATTCTCTCTCTGTTAGCCTCATTCCCTCTGACCCCTTAGTCTGTCACTCCTCTTCTATCACACTCACTCCCTATAATACAGCCACACTCCCTCACTTATGTTTCTTTCCTCTCTCACTCAGGGCCTCATTTATGAGAGATGACGCATCGCTGCGTGAAAGCAGCGATGCATCACTTCCCAGTGCGCTCTCCTTGCGACATTCCTGATGAGTCATATTTAATGTATGAAGCATCATGTCGCAAGGAGTTACAGATATGTCAGTATTTCTGACGTATCTGTAAGCGCAAAAGTGACGCATTGCTGGAGTGTGTCACAAAAGTGACGCAACTCCAGCAATGCATCCTTTCATATGGGGCAAGCCCCATGTGAAAGGGCCTGCGTCAGTCTTACGCCTGCTGTGAGGCAGGCGCAAGATTTTGACGCAACGGCGTCCTAAAAGTGACGCAGTGAAATCTCATAGAATTCACTGCGTCACTTCTACGACCCTTCCTTGCGTCAATACACCCCCTTTGCATACATTATACCTGGCGCAGGTATAATGTGGCGCAGGGGTTTACAAAGTGATGCATCTACCTAGATGCGTCACTATGTAAATATGACTCAACAAGGTGCAATTTTTACACCACTGGTGCGTCACAAAAAGTGACGCACCGGCGGCGTAAAAGTGACGCATGGCCTCATAAATGAGGCCCTCAGTCTTCTACTCTCACTTTTTCTTTCACTTTCTCTGTCTCTTCACTCCCTTACTCACCTTGTCTTACACTCACTTGTCTTTATCCAGTCTGTATCTCCACTCTTTCCTAAACATCACTGCTCTTTTCTTACCCTTCCACACCCCCGTTCCTTTACTACATTTTCTTCACTTATCCTCATTCCCCATGTTCACTCTCCTTCTCCTCACTCTCCTTCCCCACACTCACCTTCTTTCAGTCCCCCTACTTCACTTCCCTTCCCCTCTCGTCCCTTTCTTTGCTTTCTCACTCATTTACCTCTCCTCTCTCACTGCACTCCACTTCAGTTACTCTTTTTCATTTTTTTAAGAATACAGCTCTTTTTTGAGAATTGGAGGTAGTTCTTAAAAGAACTTTTTTTTTTCTTCTTTTTTCGTTTTTTTCTCAACAAAAACAAAAACAGGGAATGGGAAACTGCTCAACAGGAGCAAAAAAAATAATCAAAATTAGGGTTGGGGACGGCAGCGGTGGTTCTCTATTGCTCGAACAATGTTCATAATACTTTGTTCCCCGTAACAAAGTAGTGCATCACAATGTTTGCATTTGATTGTGGCCTCATTAAAAACAGGCTGAATATTTGGGATCAGCTGTTCTGGTCGCCCCTTCACCGATGCAGTTGCTCCTCCAATTGAAGTAGAAGCACCATCCCCTGGAGCCTGTCGTGCCAGAGCCCTGACACTCTCCCGGGCCTAATTCTTAGGGTGCCTCCTCTGGACGTGCAGAATCATGGTCGAATTTCCAAATGAATATTTTCTGGTAGGGTCACCCCGTGACAGGACAGTGTGACAAATTCGGCACTCCACCTTTGGAGCATTTACTTTTTTTTGTCTGCAGGTATTGGAAAAATGTCCATATGAAATGCTCTTTAACTCTAGGCTGATGAGCCTCTTCCTCTATGAACCCATCTGAGTCCTCACTGCTACTGGTGGGTCTAGCAGCCATGATAATCCAAAAAAATAAAGCAGGAAAAAGACAGGTCTTGCAGTCACAAAAGTGAAAGAAGAAGTGAAGGAAATGGGTGGGGATTTCAATCTTTGTAAAAAAAACTGTTAGCAACCAATGAAAAGTGTTATTTTAAGGTCACATGACTTGACACGCTTACGCTGCGCGCACCGGAGCGCTTCCGGGGGCGCTTACGCGGCGCGAACGTAGGTGTTCCGGAAGCGCTTACACGGGGCGCGCCTGAGTGACGTTTTGGTAGCTTTACGGAAATGCCAAATCATTTTCATTCGGAAAATCAATAATACTGCTTTTATAAGTATGGTACTGAATGTCTTGCATTATTATTTAGTTTTCATACATATTTTTTTATACGAACGCAGAATTAGCGCTCTCGCTGCGCTCTCGGGAGAGCTTACCAGTGCGCGCACCCTGAGCGCTCCAAGACAAAATTATACGGGTAAGCTTACCGGTGCACGCACCAGGAAAAATGATTAAAAAAATATATATACATTGAACAAATATATATATATTTTTTTAAATAATATAATGAATAGTTATAAAAAACAGCTAATCAAAAAAAAATCGTAGGTTACAAATTTGATATACAAAGGAATTAGCTTTTATAAAAACTATGAAATTCACTGAAAAAACCATAGGTTTCACAAACGTTAGAGTTAGGAATTAGCATTTAAAAAACCTTTGAAATTCACTAAAAAAAACATAGGTTTCACAATCGTTATAGTTAGGAATTAGCATTTAAAAAACCTTTGAAATTCACTGAAAAAACCATAGGTTTCACACTCGTTATAGTTAGGAATTAGCATTTAAAAAACCTTTGAAATTCACTGAAAAAACCATAGGTTTCACACCAGTTATAGTTAGCTGAACATTTTACTCATACAAAACCATTGAAATTCCCACGTTATAGTAAGTTGGACTTACTATAACTCACGCGCCCGCAATCCACTGCTGAAGATGTCACATATTACATCATTCATGACATGGTCAGTGACATCACTGATGACATCACTGATGACATCTCAAATGACATCACTGATGACATCACTGATGACATCTCGAATGACATCACTGATGACATCACTGATGACATCATCCATGTGATAATACGATGCACATCCTCACACTCTAATCTAACCTTTGATACACCCAGTGTTAAATACAAACTACCATTCCTGAAATTATTGACACACCAATACCAGTAACTACATACGCACTCACTGATTTCTAGGTCTACACACACATCCACTCATTCACCCATACAATCACTCATACATACAGTCACTCATCAATAGAACACTATCATATCCAATCATACACCTATACAGACACTCACACGCTGACACTCATCCACAGAGTTACTCACACACCTAGTCAGTTATGCAAATAATCAATCACACTCCCATTTCCTCAACTACACAGTTATACACACTAAACCTTACTTATTCAAACATATACTAACACATACTCTCTTTTACAATCACTGATACAAGTACACATTGATCCATACAGTCACTTACGCAATCACAGGCTCTCATGTATAGTCATTTATATGTGCCAAATCTCAAATGCACAGTGTTTTAAATATATACTTACTTGGACATGGAGCACTGAGATAGCCATTCACTCACCAACACACCCATGCAGACAGTCAACCACCCATACAGCTCTTTCCACATGCACTCTTGAACCCATATACCAAGTGAATCAACTGCTCACACATATATGCACAGAGTCACACACCTCCCAGCCACCCACACACACTCTCAGCCTCACATACAAATACTGTCGCATAACTGAAGGCATTGTTCTGGATGGCTCTTGTATGTTCGAGTATTCTCTTTTTGAGTGGGCAGACTGTTGAGCCAATGTACTTCTTCAAACAATATGAGGCAACTTTTTGCCTCAACATAGTGGCGACAGCTTTTTCAATTTTGCAATTGCATCCATTTTTTAAACTCATCCATTTTTTTCACAAACTTCTTTGGTCATCTTAAACATCTTCTGTTTTTTATCATCCTCATTCTTTTAACACCTCCAGCAAGACCGCATTTTTTCTGGGTTTCTCATGTTACTGCGGGCCATCCGAACCTCTATCCAATAACACGTACTTAGGCGTGGTTCATTAAAAAGCAGTTTATTGGCCCAATGCATTTCGGACCCCACGGGTCCTTCGTCAGGGGAAAACTGTAAAAACGATCAAACACACTAATCAGTAGATGCACAAATGTGTATTACAAAATGTTATACAACCAACGTCATATGTTACACTAATCACCACTCCTAGTTTAGATTTCTTAATAGCGATTGGCCTCCCTGCTTCTGTGGCTCCTTTCTCCCCTATCCCTTTCCATCTCCTATCCTGTCCCGCTGTCCCACCATATTTAGCAGACCCTTCTCCCCTATTACTCTTCACAACCGAAATGCTCAAAACCATGCTCTGAACACTTTTTACCTTCGCGCTGTAGCAATCCTAATTAACCAATCAACACCCTCACTCTCTCTATTGGACTCCTATGTTAACAAGTCCCACTCTCCCTACTGCGTATTTGCACTCGATCAAAATACCTCTGCGCACTCCTAACCCTCATTTTCAGAATTCCTTCACAGTTGCCACATCGCCTACCTGCTACTCCATGTCTCCTCTCACTTCCCCGGCATAAATCGTAACGTACTGTGTCAGCCCCCATGTTTTAACCCCTCCTTATATTTGTCACTTCCTGTTACCTTCCACTACCGGAACCTCCCTCAGCCACCCGATGGTTGCAGTGGACACTGCTAATCCCATAGTGCATCATATTTTTCACCATTGCCGTCATACATTTAGTTTAATCATTTTCGGCTTCTGCGCTCAAAATTATATTTGCAAAAGTTCAGTTTCCAGTCAAAAGTTCTGTCCGTTTCATTTAGAACAAACGTGCTCAATGAACCAGAGTCTTATGTTCTTGCAAGGAGAAAGTCGAACATCCTTCTGTTATCTTCATCTTTTATATTCATGTGGGTGCAACGCGGTGGGGTTAAATCATTGCATGATGTTCCAATGTACTTCTTACCACAAAAACATTGTATCTGATAAACTACGAATTGTGATTCACAAGTTATTTTATCCTTTATTTCAAAGGCCCTGCCCTTTGGATCTTTTATGGTCTTGATATTCGTATGGACACTCAGTCCATCATTGTGCATATATTTTGCGCTAGGGAATACTCGAACATACAAGAGACACCCAGAACAATGCCTTCAGTTATGCGACAGCAAAACATTTAAAAACTCACCCAGGAAAAACTTGGAAAGACATGAAATATGCTGGTATTGCCATGGTGAGCGAAAATGAAAGAGGAGGTGATCGAATTAAAAAATTAAGACGCCTTGAATCAAAACTTATAATAAGATTCAAAACAAGAAGTCCGTGGGGATTGAACGTGGATGAGAAGCTATATGTTCATCTATGAAGTTTCTGTCGAATATATGAACTTAATACTGCATTCAATGAAAACTCGATAATGAAATGTACTTTGTGATACTCATGACATAAAAGTGGCTAAATTAGAAAAGTGAAATACATGTGATACAGATATAATTTAGCAACAAAAAATATTTTTCAGGGTACTGTTAAACCGTGAGTGAGGCACAAACGACACAACTGGATCATTAGGCACTTAGCCGAAACCCCACAGTATGAACACTCAGTCCATCATTCTGCATATATTTTGCGCTAGGAAATCTGCAATTTTTAGTCATATCGACATTTAACTACATGTTGGTCTACATCATGCGCAAATCCAAATATTACTTAAATATTCTAACAAAAATCCACTTGTGCCGTAAACTGCATCAATCCGGTGATATATATTGCCATGATTGGTTAAATATACAACTTGTAACTACTGAGCCCACAATGCACCTTAATAGGCCACGTGGTGTCATCAGTTATATATGGTAGACACAAATGAAGGACATTTGTTTGTAACCGTGATCAGGGACAGTTCTTGTACGAAACGCGTAGGTGGGGAACCTACGGAAAATAAACTAAAGATTAACTATCGAAGTGGTGTGCGGCGTCTTCTTCATGAAGGTTTTTTGCTAAAAACATTATTTGCGAGAGCGTCCCGATCCTCGCCGCCAGCACCAGCCACAAAGCTGCTCCTCTCGCATTGGGACATTTGCTTGAACAATATATATATATATATTTCAGCTCAAATTCCTAACAAATCCATCAGGAAACAGCACTCGTGGACACGATAATGCTCACACTCGTATTTATTTTTCACAGAGCAAACAGACGCGTTTCGGCTTCAAGCCTTCGTCAGTGTCAGTTACACTGCGCCGGCCAGCCATACATTATAAATGCTGTCATGGATATAACATCAAAAGCGGACTTTCAACATCGATGCATCTAGGCGCGCCATCTTTAAATGAGCAAATCTCACTAATTGCAGCAGCATACTATTATTTACATCAAGCTGGTTATGGGCGCAATGGCGTGTATCGACATGTCACCCCAGATGTCAATTTAAATCGAGGGTTTGTTTAGGATTGGGAGTATCACGTGTGATTCAAGAGTTCCAAAATTCACATGAGGCCAATTCCTGAATTGGATCGTTCCGAGTATTGTGTGATGTGCTATGTACCCTAAAATATTATCACACACTTTTTTGGTTCATGTTAGTTTTATAGGAACTCAGGTGTATTGCCGTGTATCGGCGTGTGGCCCTCAGTTTAAGACTCCATCGAGGGCATATATCACCGCGAAATCCCACCCATCACTACATCTTTTCCACTTGATGTTAGGGCCCAAATTGGCCTCTGTCCTGCGTTTTCTGTATATGCTCAAATACATACAATACAATATCCTCCACTTAAAACAGCTCCGTTCTTATCACAATATTAGGGTTTCTTATGTTAGAAAACAGTGTAGCAATTCTTATATAAATTTCTTACATGTTTCATACGATTTGAAAAAGCCAGATTATCTCCTAAAGAAAATTGGAAAGTTCATGAGCCCATGAGCTATTCAAATTCAACTAATCCAGGTTGCATCCTTAAATTATGAAGTATTGGGATTTCAGATCCCACATTGTTCAAAGGTCTCCATAGCCAGCACGTGAGCATAATTTGTGTAGTCTATGTGGTCATATAACCTAGCACATCATATTCAGAAATCAAGTGTCTAAGATATCAAATAACACATAAAAAAAGTATCAAAATATCAAGATATCAAAGGCACATATTTCTTCAAGTTGCATAGTTTGTGGCAGCAGCAATAGTTATTTCCACACAGTTAGTTCCACATTTTACAGTAAAGAACATAGTTTTTCTATTTGCCTAGATGCACAGACAGGTCTTCCCCACTATTTAGCCCTAGTGGTGCTTTTGTCATTAGGTCTATTATATATCTGGATTCCAGACGTCTCAGTTGTTTTAACATGTCTCCACCTCGAACACTTGCTGGTATGCTGTCTAGTCCAAAATATTGCAATTTACTTCTATCTCTATTGTGTGCTTCATCAAAGTGTCTTGCGACTGGATAAGATAGATCTACCTTGTCAATTGCTCTTTGATGCTCCAAGACCCTTATCTGTAGTTGATGGATAGTGCTGCCTATATATCTCAAGCCGCATGGGCAGACAAGGCAGTATACCGTGTACGGATTACTACATGTCAAAAATGTCTTTATGGGCTTTGTTATTTCTGCCCCTGGTACCCAGTACGAAGGTATCCTTCTACTCCCTGCGCAGGCTTTACACTTGCCGCAGGGGTAGAAACCCCTCATTTTGGTCAATGTGCTTTGCTGGTTTTTCTTTTTTTCTTTTTCAAAATGACTTCTCACAAGTGAGTCTTTCAGAGATCTTGCCTTTCGGAAAGTCACCTGAGGTCTGGGTGGAATATATTCCTTAATTACCGGATCAGTTTGGAGGATATGCCAATTTTTGGCAAATATCGTTCTGAGATTACTAGATTCTGTACTGTATGCTGTTATCATCCGAAATGTACCCCCTGTGTCATCTCCAGTCTCCTTTTGTTTCATTTGTAATAGATCGAGTAGGACCGGGAGCTGTAATATATATATATATATATATATATATATATATATATATATATATATATAGTGAACTCCGTATCTCTCCTGCACACGCTGCTTTTTCAGCCGGCAAAACAGGACACCGGACACGGACCTCGAGGTGTTTCAATCTTTATTCAAGCAGAAAGTGTCAAAGACGTTTCGGCTCAACGGAGCCTTGTTCACATATCCAAGCTCCAAGTAACCAACATATATGAATCACTCGAGCTGCAACATGCTCCTAATGCGCCTTTATGGTATACAGTCCACTAGCACAACAATAACTTTAAGAAGTTTAATGTGCCATGGATGCCTGATGCATTTCGAAGTGTCCCCACTTCTCTTCGAGGCTTCGGCAATTGAAGGCGCATTGGACACCGCCATCTTCATTTAAATGCTCCAATGCATGCCCTGAATGGGATGCTCTGCTGCGACTAGCAGAGCATTATGGGCCTTGTAGTGTCTTTTATCTCCCAACGGAGCACGCAATGTTGCTACTGTAATGTTGAATGCCCCCACATGGGCCTAGGTGTGCCGGTGGACATGCTAAATCCGTTGCTGCCCCACGAAATCGGCCTGCTCGATAACAGACCACATGGCCCCACATCCTGGGGTGGTGCTCCTTCGCAGCAGGGTGTGCCGCGTATTTATCCAAGCTCCAAGTATCCAACATACAAGGAGCACTTGAGCGGCAACATGCCCCTAAAGAGCCTTTATGGTATACAGTCCACCACTAAAACAATAACTTTAAGGAGTTAAATGTGCCATGGATGCCTGATGCGTTTCGAAGTGTTGCCCCGGCCTTCTTCAGGACCTATAATATGGAATAGCTACTGCAACTGGAAAAAATAAGTGAAATGAGGAATAACATAAATTGTACTTAAGGGAAGTTACATATCTACCAGGAACTTTATGCTCCAATGTCCACTGGAAGGAGAGAAACATATCTTCATCCCAGCTTTGTGTGGGTGAAAGCCTCAACTCACCCGGCGACCGCTCGGGAGAATGAGGCCCCGCTCTGTCCGTCGGTGCCCCTAGTTCTGAGCCAAGCGGAAGGCAACTCCCCTGTAGGCTGAAACATGTCGACCGCCCTGCACAGCGCCTGAAAGTAGTCCCAATGTTTTCTGAGTCTTAGTAGTCAATTTTATCCATCACGATCACTTGAGCACTGCACTTTATTATTGTTTGAGGAACATCATGGCTAGAGTTTTGACATCCACTCCCGGCACTAAATGGTCGGGTGTGGTATTGAGTGTTCATCAATTCCCATATGATGAAACTCCACCATAAGGGTGGGCTGATGGGATTTGTTCTAGCCTGAGTGACTCAACAGCATTTGCTCACACATGCATCCAACTGTTTCACAGTCACTTGTATGGCTACACACTATTTCTAGACATGATCTGCTCTGTCGTATGTTATGTATATGAACAAACCCCTTCAGTACTTGATACTTCGAGAGTCAAGACCCACGGGAGCACCGAAGTACTTGTGTTACCTCACCCAAGGAAGTCAGGTGCATAGGTGTATTTTCATGTCGGGTTTCGTCATCGTTTCCTATGTTTAGCTGGTTAAACAATGCAAGCTGGAATCCCACACGCTGCACACCAATGTGAGAAGTTGGCCTAGCATATGATGTCCACTATTCTAGTGGCCACCTTGCACCAGTCCAAACGCCACTTATTGATGGTATGTTTAAGACAACCTTTATAGAAAGCTATCCTAGTTGTAGCTGTGGAGAGCAGCCTTCAGGCTAAGTCTTGAAGGAATGTAAAGCAGCTTTTTTTACCAGTCTATAACCTCATGAATGATCCAATGAAAGGAGAACCACACCAGGTATATATAATATATATATATGTATTTATTCTAACACAACCCTCTGGTATCTTTATGAGGCTAGATGTAAAAGTACAATACAAGAACTTAAGTAGTACACAGTAAATTAGCACAGTATATGTTTTGCCCTAGGGGCCTCACAGACCATATACCAAGAAAGTGGTATAAGTACCACTCTGAGCATAGAGACAAGGCCTAGGGTCTGTAGAACCGCTGGGGCCACCAGGAACCACCCAAGGTAGGGACGCAGGAGACCCATGTGGGACGCGTGCAGTGTCTAAACACAGCTGGGAATCACCAATGACTTCCATGGAGGAAGTTACAGTAGGTTTTTAAAGAATAAGGACACTTAGGAGTGGACTACGAACAAACCCTTCAGTACTGGATACTTCGAGAGTCAAGACCCACGGGAGCACCGAATTACTCGTGTTACCTCACCCAAGGAAGTCAGGTGCATAGGTGTATTTTCATGTTTGGTTTCGTCATTGTTTCCTATGTTGAGCTGCAAAGAAGCGCTGCAGGCGACCAGGTGAAAAGTGTCCGGATGGATCCAAGGGTGGATCGGAGATCTGAATTTCTTGAAAGCAGAGGGGACAGAGTCTGGGTCACTAGCCAGTGACCAAGAAGGCGACAAGAAGATGCCAGCCGATGTCGGTGATTTCAGGGGATGTAGGTGAAGCTTGACTCTTCAGCCATGAGGACCAGGAGGTGCCGATGACAACCAGGAGCTGGATTCAAGCTGTCCCATGTCGTATGTCGAGTGCTGCAGCGTCGGTATCTGGATTGGACCCAACAAGCCTTGGCAACAGCAACCCAAGCAGAATGGAAAGATTGGCTTCAGAGCAGACCACCAAGGTCTGAGGGACTCACCCTTTGGAGGGGAGTCAGGGCACGTCTGGAGCAACCAGGGAAGCCCAAGAAACAAAGGATTTACCTTTGTGGGAACCCACAGGTCAACGGACTGGGGATCGTGAAGGAGCCTCGAGCAGGAATGCCAAAAGTGGGCCCACGGAACACTCGTGGCGTGTTGGCCCACAATCTGCAGTGCAAAAGATGCTCAGGGCTTGGACTACAAGTAGCCCAATGCACAACTTCAGGAAAGCTCGGGAAGTCGATGCACTTGCAAATGTGCTGGATGTCCAGGAGTTCTGGTCCCACTTCTCTCGTGATGGCTACAGGTCTCAGCTTCTCTGGGCACTTGTGTCTGTCTCGGAGATGTCTGTAAGTCCATGTCCTGTGTCGTAGATTCTTCGGGATCCGGCGGGAGCCTCGAAAATGCAGACCGGCAAGATGCCTCGTTGGTACCTGTTTGAACAGGGGAGTCACTCCTTGACCCCAGGGGAGATTTTTTCAGTCATCTAGTCGAAATAGATCGTCGAAGGTCCAAGATATAGGTTGCAGGGTTTCGTCCAAGGTAATCTAAAGTCCGAGGGACTGGGTTCCTATACTTATACTAAGTTTAGGGGTTGGACTAACTCTAAGGTCCCACTTATGGGAGAACCTGGGGAAGGGGTGGTTACACCCCTTCCCCATTGTCCAGTTTTGCGCCAGAGATGGGGCGGAGTGCCCAAGTAACCAGTTTAACTGGGGTATGCACAGGGACATCTTGTGTGCCCCAGGCAGTGTCTGAAAAAGCATTCTGTCTAGGGAAGTGCTGGCACCTCCCTGGACAGGAAACCTATTGTCCAGGCCTCCCCTGCCGGAGTTGCATCCAGCAGCAGGAGGTCAGACTTGTGTCTTTGGCAGCAGCATCCATTTTGTGATGCTGGGGCTCCTTTAAACTATTACCGGGTAAGTGTGTACATGTCCTCTCCCTCTAATAGGGTGGAATTCTACCCCCACCGCCAGAACTGGCGGGGTGGGGGGGGGGAGGGGGGGGTAGGATTCCAAAG
Organism: Lissotriton helveticus; assembly: GCF_964261635.1. Taxonomy (NCBI): domain Eukaryota; kingdom Metazoa; phylum Chordata; class Amphibia; order Caudata; family Salamandridae; genus Lissotriton; species Lissotriton helveticus. The sequence goes on from NC_136065.1 coordinate 1,394,605,334, forward strand.
TGTTTGACACCAAACACAACATGTTTTGATGCAGCCATTCCTAGGTTAGCATTTACCGCGAGGTTATAATGCGCTTAAGAGTATATGGTATGGCTGTATCAGAGAACAGCTATAAGGAAGGGATTCCGAATGCTTGGGCACCCTCTTACACAAAACCAAGCACTCTGCATTCAGGATTGTCAAGGCCTGCCATAGGAGTGACTTATAGGTTTATATGTGTCTATATATATAGGTAGATATAGGTATACTACATCTAAGTAAGGGGTACAAGTACCACCTTACCAAGGCTGCAGTAGCAGACTTGTGGTGCCATTTTGTAAGGCTTCCCAGGGGTGGCATAATACATGCTTCAGCCCCTGGTAGGCCTCTGTGGTACCTATGCCCTTTGCACCTAAGGTACCATATACTAGGGACTCACAAGGGTAACCCAGTAACCAATCTGGAGTGTACCTAATGTACATGCAATCAATTTAGAGAGGAAGCAGCTAGGCAGGGGTCCTGGTTAGCAGGGCCACAGCCATACTAAAGTCGATAAATCAGTGAAACACAGCAAAAAGTGGGGGTAGACATAGTAAGCAGATTCTACTCTCCTACACACCCCCCCCCGAAAAAAACGCAGGGTCATTAAACCAACCTTGACCAGTTGAGTCTTCATGTTCTAAGTGGAAATATCAGGAGAGTCCATCTGCATTGGCATGGTCAGTTCCAGGTCTATGTTCCACTGTATAGTCCATCCCCTGTAGGGAAATGAACCACCTCAAAAGTTTGGGGTTTTCACCCTTCATCTGTTTTAGCCATAAGAGGGGCTTATGGTCTGTCTGAACTGTGAAGTGAGTGCCAAACAAGTATGGCCTCAGCTTCTTCAGAGCCCAAACCACAGTAAAGGCCTCCCTCTCAATAGCTGACCAACATTTCTCTCTAGGGGTCAGCCTTCTGCTAATAAAAGCTACTGGCTGGTCCTGACCTTCATCATTCAATTGTGACATCACAGCCCCTACCCCCAACTCTGATGCATCTGTTTGGACAATGAATTATTTGGAGTAGTTAGGACTTTGCAGAATTGGTGCAGTGCACATGGCCTGTTTCCGGTCATCAAATGCCTTTTGACAGCTGACTGTCCACTGAACTTTCTTAGGCATTCTTTTAGAAGTTAAGTTATGCAGGGGTGTCACAATGGATCCATACCCCTTGACAAATCTTCTATAGTACTCAGTCAGGCCCAAGAAAGCTCTGACCTGATTCTGGGTGGTTGGACCAACCCGGTCCATGATGGTCTGGATTTTGCTCTGCAATGGTTGAACTTGGCCTCCACCTACAAAGTGGCCCAAGTACACAACCTGACTCTGCCCTATCTGGCACTTAGTAGCCTTGATAGTTAGGCCTGCCTTTTGCAGGGCCTCCAAAACATTTCTTAGGTGGATCAGGTGTTCCTCTCAGGTGGAGCTAAATACAGCAATATCATCTAGATATGCTGCACTATAGTCTTCCAGGCCTGTTAAGACTTTGTTCACCAACCTTTGAAATGTGTCTGGTGCATTTTTCAGACCAAAGGGCATTACCACAAATTGATAATGTCCACTAGGGGTTTAAAATGCTGTCTTTGGCTTTGCATCATCAGCTAGTCAGATCTGCCAGTAGCCAGCTGTTGGATCAAATGTGCTCAGAAATTTGGCAGAGGCCAACATATCTATGAGCTCATCCGCTCTGGGTATTGGATGGGCGTCAGTCCTAGTGACTGTATTGAGACCCCTGTAGTGAACACAAAACCTCATCTCTTTCTTACCACCCTGGGTGTGAGGTTTGGGTACCAGGACTACTGGACTAGCCCAAGGGCTATCTGAGGGTTCAATCACTCCCAGATCCAACATTTTCTGGAATTCTGTCCTGAAACAGTCCCTGACATGATCAGGTTTCCTGTAAATCTTAATTGTAACAGGCAGACTGTCCCCAGTGTCCACTTCATGAGTGCACCAGGTAGTCATAGTTGGAGTCAGTGAAAACATATGTCTAAACTGATTTAGAACTTGTCTTCAATCAGTTTGCTGCTGATCAGAGAGGCTGCCTGCCAAGGCTACTCCATCAACTGATCCATCATCAGGGTTCTGAGAGAGCAGGTCTGGGAGAGGGTCCCTCGTTTCCTCCTGTCCTTCATCAGTAGCCATGAGCAACTCCATGTCTGCCCTGTCAACATATGGTTTCAGTCTGTTGACATAAAGCATCCTATGGTGGCTCCTGTGAGTTCCAAGGTCTACCAAGTAGGTAATCTCTCCCTTTTGTTCAACAATAGTTTGGGGTCCACTCCACTTGTCGTAGAGAGCTGCTGGGGCCACAGCCTCCAACACCCACACTTTCTGTCCTGGCTGGTAAACAGTCAGTACAGCCTTTTGGTCATGCCAGGCTTTCAGTAATTCCTGGCTAGTCTCAAGGTTTTTAGTTGCCTTTTTCATGTACTCAGCCATCCTGGAGCGGAGACCAAGTACATAGTCCACAATATCCTGTTTAGGGGGTTTGAGAGGTAACTCCCATCCCTCCTTCACTAGACAAAGTGGTCCTCTGACAGGGCGTCCAACCAGAAGTTCAAATGGGCTGTGGTCTACCCCCTTCTGATGAACCTCCCTGTATGCAAACAAAAGGCAGGGTAGCAGGATATCCCATCTCCATCTGACCTTTTCTGGGAGACCCTTAATCATACCCTTTAAGGTTTTGTTGCACCTTTCAAAGAAACCATTGAACTGTGGATGATAGGGTGTGGTGAATGTATAGTTCACTCCAAATTCCTTTCACATTGCAGTCAATTAGCTAGACATAAAGTTTGCACCTCTGTCAGATACTACCTCCTTAGGAAACCCCACCTTTGAGAACACTCCCAAGAGGGCTCTTGTGACAACAGTTGTTGTAGTGGTCCTGAGGGGAATTGCCTCTGGGTACCTAGTGGCATGGTTAGGCACCACTAGGGTCTGAGGCTCTATTGGCCCAACAATGTAAATCCCCACTCTTTCAAAGGGAACCCCCACCACAGATAGTGGTATCAGGGGGGCCTTTGTAGTGCCACCTGCCTTACCACCGGCTTGACAGGTTACACAGGAGCGACAAAACCCCTTTGTGTATTCAGACATGTGGGGCCAGTGAAAGTGAGGGACAATTCTAACCCAAGTCTTGTTCTGGCCTAGGTGTCCTGCTAGGGGAATGTCATGGGTTAGTGTCAATAGGAAGCCCCTGAATTTCAAAGGTATGACCAACCTCCTGGCTGCACCAGACTTGGGGTATCTACTCTCTGAATACAGGAGTCCATCATCCCAATAGATCTTATGGGTGCCACTAGCATTTCCAGCAGCCTCAGCAGCAGCTTGCTGTCTGAGGGGTTCAAGAGAAGGGCAGCTCAGCCTTTTGGCCATGCCAGGCTTTCTGTAATTCCTGGCTAGTCTCAAGGTTTTTAGTTGCCTTTTTCATGTACTCAGCTATCCTGGAGCAGAGACCAAGTACATAGTACACAATATCCTGTTTAGGGGGTTTGAGAGGTAATTTCCATCCCTCCTTCACTAGACAAAGTGGTCCCCTGATAGGGTGTCAAACAGAAGTTCAAATGGGATGTAGCCAACCCCCTTCTGATGAACCTCCCTGTATGCAAACAAAAGGCAGGGTAGCAGGATATCCCATCTACACCTGAGCTTTTCTGGGAGACCCTTAATCATACCCTTTAAGGTTTTGTTGAACCTTTCAACTAAACCATTGCACTGTGGATGATAGGGTGTGGCGAATTTATAGTTCACTCCACATTCCTTTCACATTGCAGTCAAGTAGCTAGACATAAAGTTTGCACCTCTGTCAGATAATACCTCCTTAGGAAACCCCACACTTGATTACACTCCCGAGAGGGCTCTTGCCACAACAGGCGCTGTGGTGGTCCTGAGGGGAATTGCCTCTGGGTACCTAGTGGCATGGTCCACCACCACTGGGATAAACCTGTGCCCAGATGAAGTTTGAGGATCAATTGGCCCAACAATGTCAATCCCCACTCTTTCAAAGGGAACCCCCACCGAACGTAGTGGTATCAAGGGGGGACTTTGTAGTGCCACCTGCCTTACCACTGGCTTGACAGGTTACACAGGAGTGACAAAACTCCTTTGTGTCTTGAGACATGTGGGGCCAGTGAAAGTGAGGGACAATTCTGTCCCAAGTCTTGTTCTGGCCTAGGTGTCCTGCTAGGGGAATATCATGGGCTAGTGTCAATAGGAAGCCCCTGAATTTCAAAGGTATGACCAACCTCCTGGCTGCACCAGGCTTGGGGTCTCTACTCGCTGAAAACAGGAGTCCATCATCCCAATAGATCTTATGGGTGCCACTGGCATTCCCAGCTGCCTCAGCAGCAGCTTGCTGTCTGAGGGGTTCAAGAGAAGGGCAGCTCAGCTGCTCCTGACTCAGATCTGCCCTGGAAGGGCCCCCTGTCCCTAAAATCTCAACCTGATCAGGCTCACGCTCCTCTGGGACAGTTCCTTCTTCAGGCTCAAAATTATCTCCTCATAACACCAACAGTACCTGGAAGTCAGAATCTATCTGTGTCACTCAACTGTTAGTCCGACACCAACACCCCACATGTGATAGTATAGTGGACACAAACAGAATGATATAGCTAGGTGAAAAAGACTCAAGGGCAGGGAGAAATATTCCCATCAGAGGCCACACTGTACCGCCCTATTTAACATCATTTGGGTGCCCCTTTGCTCAGGAGGCTACATCAATGGTCACCATAATGTCAATGTGACCAGAGGAAAAGAAAGGCTTAGGGTACAAGGCCACTATCCCTGTGGGGCGTGCTCGGCGTGCCCACATACTTGCAAATCTACATCTGTGGACATAGGGACAAGCAAACCATGGGAACAACGCAGATTCGCGAACTGCAATAGTGAGAATCTCATTTATTTGATAACTTGCCCTTGTCACAAACACTATGTGGGTATGACAACAAGGAAGGTTCGGATAAGAATACTGGAACACAAAAGTACGATACATTGTCGAAAACAGGCGACTCGCATGACTGCCCACTTTCTAGAGGCTGGCCACAGTCTGAATGATCTTCAATGGACTGTTCTAGAACAGCCTTTAATACCTGAGTCATGCCCAGATGTGGCCCGCTTCTTATTCAAAATCGAACAGAAGTGGGTCTACAAGCTCAATAGCGATAAAGACGGGCTTAATGAACCTATACCATGGATGTCTCTCTGATTGTATCTGAAGCACTACAGACGATTCAGCATTTGTCATTGTGAATTATGAGGCACTCCCATATACACACACATATATACGCTGCACATCTTCATATGACTAAACATATGAGTAGATTCTTTGTGCCAATTAGTATATATACATGCTGTATACCCAAATAAGCCTTCTTAATGACTCATAATCCAGTAAGCTCTCATTGTGATTTATGAAGCACTCTTATATATGCATATATGCTGTATATCTTTACATGATTCAGCATGTGAAGTGATTTCACTTACCAATAGGTATATATGCCATTTACTTATTTGGTTAACAGTGTATATGTATATATATAAGATATGCGATCTTGTTGACGGGGCACTCTTTTTTGGTATACCCAATAAAAGTGGTCTGTTTCCTTGTTTTCGGTTTTTCGATTGGGAACAGAAATACACTCTTATATATTCCCTTGCTTTAATATCCAAACGACCTAGACTCGCAAATACACTAATCTATATAGAAACAGCGGTCTCTGTGCTTGATCGAGTGACATTACGAAGCATACAGAAAAACGTGCATAAAATACTACAACTCCCGGCATGCTCGAGTACCATATGCTTCTTGTCACATGATTTCCTGATCATGTGACAAACGAAAGCCTGGAGTTAAGAATGGCGTCCGTTTACCGATCGGTGCCCCCCAGGACAGGTCAGATGACTGCCAGGAGACACCGACGGACAGGTTAGTGGCGCAGAATATTTTTGAGATCGCTCTTGCATTCGCAAGCGGTTCTGCATGCGTTCTTATTTTGGATCTGCAAGCAGCTTTGCACGCGTTACACTCAGGGTCTGACAAGCGGCTTCGCACGCGTTATACTGTGAAATGACACCGAGAGCGCTCGTGTGTCTAATATCCTACTGACTCACACATCTTTGAAAAGTTAATTAGCGAGACATAGTGTGTTCCAAGGAAGGGCAAAAAGCGGCGCCATATGCATTTTAAACAACTAGCCGTGTGTCAGTCACCACACATAGTATAATATAAGTCAGACTTGTTTATTCCAAGTACTATTTAGTGAATACACTGAGAGCGCTGGTATAGTCTACTGGCACTCATATTATTGGCATCTGAATAGTAGGATATACTGTGGTCCTGCTTTGGGAGGTCCAAAAAACGGTATTGTCAGCACTTTTAAACAACTGATTGTGTGTCTGTCAACATACATGGTATAATATAAAGTCAGACTCGTTTATTCCAATTCAGTGTGTCCATATTTAGTAAATATATACAAGATTGATACAGCTGAGGTTACGCACTACAAGTGGTTTTGACAAATTGCTGTTATCGTCAAGTTGTATGTAAATAGTGGCATGGAGACTAAACTAAACTTTCTGGGTTTTTTTAAAATAACATCCTCATAGAGTGCTTCCTCATCGTCAATGGTTATCTATTCTTTTCTTTTTCTACTCTCTGATTCAGAGCGGTGCTCCTCCTAAACCTGAGCTGCAGCTAGGTGGGGTGAGGTGCAATAACCATCACTAATAGGTGAGTGGTTACAACTGAAATGCTTGAAACCAGGATACTAAGGATGTTTATGTGTTAATAGAGACACCTTGGATTTATAAATGAAGCAATACTGTCTTTTTGTTCTTGTTATTTATCTGTTTCCTTATGTCACTCCTGTGGGCGTTCCAACATGGCGCGGTGGTAGTGTGTGGTTAAGCGGACAACCTGAACTTCGCAGGTGATATCATTTTTAATTCTCACATTGAAAAGCAGTAGTTAAATAACATCGGGTCCTGAAGAATGCATAGAGAATCTCTCGCTGATATGCTGAAACATGTTGACCACTACTAATCACAGATATTCTGTTAAATCTGTGCCTTTCACTTTGTTTTTAGATTTGGGAATTTGGGAGATAACAATAAATCACTGACATCTACCCGGTTAATTCAATTTTAGCTTCTCACGTCTTACATTTCTGAACACTGCTTTTTCAGTAGGCACACGTATTATTATTTCCTTTACTGTACCCTAAGCCTTTCTTTTCCTCTGGTCACATTGACATTACGGTGACCATTGATGTAGCCTCCTGAGCAAAGGGGCACCCAAATGATGTTAAATAGGGCGGTACAGTGTGGCCTCTGATGGGAATATTTCTCCCTGCTCTTGAGTCTTTTTCACCTAGCTATATCATTCTGTTTGTGTCCACTATACTATCACATGTGGGGTGTTGGTGTCGGACTAACAGTTGAGTGACACAGATAGATTCTGACTTCCAGGTACTGTTGGTGTTATGAGTTACTGATTGGGGCATGTACTTGCGGAGGTCGTTAAACTAGCCCTTGGACCCCCCTACCGTTTTTTGTTTCATGTTATAAGTACAGCTAAGGCTGCGGGTCCTTCTTTTAAAATATTCTCTTTCATATAGTTGGATGATCAAATCTGGTCTGTCCTATCTATTCGTTCTTTCTCAGTATTGATTTAGAGGGAGGATAATCATTGACGATTGAGGTAACATTAACTTTAGACTTGGAGATGGCCTCTAATTGGGGTTTGGCATTTGAAGAGGCTGAAGTTCAAAACATCTTGGATGAGAATCCGAGCCTTCTACAAAATATTCCAGTGGTAGCAAGCACCAATGATGAAGGGTGGGCTAAAGTCTTAGTTTTGAAAAAACATCATTCAAGAACAATAATCCATGGGATTATAATGGCGGAATATCTCCGCGGTAATTACGCACCTTCAGGCCTCATTGTGAACAACGCACCCAGACTTTTTCTGGACGACAAAGAATTTATAAAGGACTGGTCAATGATTGCATGGAGGTGAACTCGGGACTGGTTGGTCCTCATTATAAAGACTGCAAAGAAAGCAGCTGACAAAATACTTATTGAAATTCAGATACTTGAGGGTCAAATAAAGACAACACTAAAGAGCACCCTTTTTAAAAAGAGTCAGGATGAGAGTGATAAAAGCAACAAGGAATACAAAGAACCAATTTTATTTGCTAAGTTAGAGAAATTCAAAAAAGACTTATCAAAATTCTCTACTGAGAGGGTTTACCCTTACACGAGTGAGTCCTACACTGCCCCGACATTCAACCGAGGCGGTCGCAAAGGCGGTTCAAGTTATGCCACATCTAGTTCAGACGCAGCATCTAGTGATTCAGATACATCACAGAGTGGTTCAGCTAACAAACCCCCAAGGGGGCGTGGTAATCGTAGAAATTGGAGGGGTGGGTTCAATACTCAAAATCAGACACAATATCAACCTTGGTGGCCAGATAATCCGTGGATGTATGGACCGTCATACCCCCCTCCCATGGGACCTTTTGGTCCTCCCCCTCCCCAAATGCAACAAGGGCCAGGGATGTTCCCTTTTTTAGGGTATGGCCCGAGACGGGGCAGGGGCAGAAGGAGACAAGGAGCAATGCAACAGGTGCACTGGAACATCACAGACACCACAACACAACCAACACTGGACCTCCGCAACGGGAAACAAGTCCCCCGAGAAGCAGCAGGGACGAGCAACACAGCAGCCCCGTGATCAATCTGAGCTCGTATGTGCTGTCAGAGGATGAGAATGCCCTGCTAAATAAAGGTCTAGGTTTCGTTGCTACTCAGAAAGGAGACCCTTTTTTGGCAAAAGTAGAACTAGCCAAGTTCTTTAGGAAGATCCGGCTACACTATTTTTTCTCAAAAGATGCCAGTACTGACATACGGATTGAGGACAAAAACACTGGGTTGAAGAAACCCTCAACATTTAATCCACCCAGTATTGGATTACCCCCAAAAGTATCAACATTTGAGGAGGCTGTAGAAAACGATATATACCTCCTCTACCAAACTGAGACCAAACCTTTCATGAATTTGCACTACGCTCATTAACAACCAATGAGAAAATTGTGATAAAACTGGCTGACAAGGGCGGAGCGACTGTGATACTTGATACCGACACCTACAGAGATGAATGTTTGAGACAACTAAGTGATCGGAAATCATACCTCCCACTTATGGAGGACCCTACAGAGAAACTCAAGATTAAAATTGGACATCTAGTAGAGGAAGCCACATCAGAGGGGTGGATTACCTCTCAAGAAGGAGAGTACCTTCGTACCACCAATCCAACGGTCCCATATTTTTATTGCCTTCCAAAGGTGCATAAACCCCAGCGACCACCACCGGGACGGCCTATCATTTCTAGTATTGGTTCCATTCTGGAACCATTATCCACCTTTGTGGATCATTTTTTGAGCCCGATGGTTAAGGCCATGCCAACGTTTCTACAAGACACTAAAGACGTTTTACGTCTTTTACCAGAAATACAATATGATATGAACACCGATATTCTAGTATCCTTCGATGTTGAGTCGCTGTACACTTCAATCCCTCAAACAGAAACACTGGAGGTGGTGGGTCAACTCTTGGAACAAAATATCGCTCAATCGATTACGCCTGTACCATTTATCATGGAGTTGGCAGAAATAGCCATGAAGGATAACTTCTTCCGGTTCGAAGACACTACCTACCTACAAACATCAGGGACAAGCATGGGTAGTGTCTTCGTTCTGAGTCTGGCCAATCTATATGTGCATAACTTTGAGCAACAGGAGGTCCTAACATCGACGAATCCTTATCTAGTATCGCTCCATATTTGGAAGCGATACATAGATGACATTCTGGTCATCTGGCGTGGGTCTGAGGTGGATTTACTGTCATTCCACCGATGGTTGAATACTTGGAACACGTTCCTGAAATTCACTGTAGAATACAGTAGAACTGATCTAGCATTTCTAGACCTAAAGATCACAGCGACCGCAAGTGGCCTTGAATCTGAGCTGTTTCGAAAATCAATGGCGAAGAATGCCTTACTCAGCTATGATAGCTGTCACCCCAGGGCCCTGAGAAATAACTTACCGTTTGGTCAGTTTCTTAGGGTCCAAAGGAATTGCTCCAACAAAGAGGCATTTAATGCCCATTCAAAAGAGTTGGAAGATCGACTACGTGAAAAGCATTATCCTAAGAAGATAATTCGTCAGTCAAGAAAGAGAGCATCGAACAATAACAGGGAGGCACTCCTGGAAATACATCCACCGAAGGAGAAATCTAATCGCATCACCTTTGTGAACACTTTCAACACGAGATCGAACCAAGTTAAAAAAATCATCCGCAAACACTGGTCGATTTTGAACACTGGGGGTGATGAAATCCCATTACCTTTATTTGCTTTTAAGAGAGGCCAAAGTTTGAGAGATCAACTAGTCCATACACGCCTGAAGAACAAAACACCCAGACAGTTGGGTACATTATGGGACTTGCCGCCTGTACAAGGCCACTATCCCTGTGGGGCGTGCTCGGCGTGCCCACATACTTGCAAATCTACATCTGTGGACATAGGGACAAGGAAACCATGGGAACAACGCAGATTCACGAACTGCAATAGTGAGAATCTCATTTATTTGATAACTTGCCCTTGTCACAAACACTATGTGGGTATGACAACAAGGAAGGTTCGGATAAGAATACTGGAACACAAAAGTACGATACGTTGTCGAAAACAGGCGACTCGCATGACTGCCCACTTTCTAGAGGCTGGCCGCAGTCCGAATGATCTTCAATGGACTGTTCTAGAACAGCCTTTAATACCTGAGTCATGCCCAGATGTGGCCCGCTTCTTATTCAAAATCGAACAGAAGTGGGTCTACAAGCTCAATAGCGATAAAGATGGGCTTAATGAACCTATACCATGGATGTCTCTCTGATTGTATCTGAAGAACTACAGACGATTCAGCATTTGTCATTGTGAATTATGAGGCACTCCCATATACACACACATATATACGCTGCACATCTTCATATGACTAAACATATGAGTAGATTCTTTGTGCCAATTAGTATATATACATGCTGTATACCCAAATAAGCCTTCTTAATGACTGATAATCCAGTAAGCTTTCATTGTGATTTATGAAGCACTCTTATATATGCATATATGCTGTATATCTTTACATGATTCAGCATGTGAAGTGATTTCACTTACCAATAGGTATATATGCCATTTACTTATTTGGTTAACAGTGTATATGTATATATATAAGATATGCGATCTTGTTGACGGGGCACTCTTTTTTCGTATACCCAATAAAAGTGGTCTGTTTCCTTGTTTTCGGTTTTTCGTTTGGGAACAGAAATACACTCTTATATATACCCTTGCTTTAATATCCAAACGACCTAGACTCGTAAATACACTAATCTATATAGAAACAGCGGTCTCTGTGCTTGATCGAGTGACATTACGAAGCATACAGAAAAACGTGCATAAAATACTACAACTCCCGGCATGCTCGGGTACCATATGCTTCTTGTCACATGATTTCCTGATCATGTGACAAACGAAAGCCTGGAGTTAAGAATGGCGTCCGTTTACCGATCGGTGCCCCCCCAGACAGGTCAGATGACTGCCAGGAGACACCGACGGACAGGTTAGTGGCGCAGAATATTTTTGAGATCGCTCTTGCATTCGCAAGCGGTTCTGCATGCGTTCTTATTTTGGATCTGCAAGCAGCTTTGCACGCATTACACTCAGGGTCTGACAAGCGGCTTCGCACGCGTTATACTGTGAAATGACACCGAGAGCGCTCGGGTGTCTAATATCCTACTGACTCACACATCTTTGAAAAGTTAATTAGCGAGACATAGTGTGTTCCAAGGAAGGGCCAAAAGCGGCACCATCTGCATTTTAAACAACTAGCCGTGTGTCAGTCACCACACATAGTATAATATAAGTCAGACTTGTTTATTCCAAGTACTATTTAGTGAATACACTGAGAGCGCTGGTATAGTCTACTGGCACTCATATTATTGGCATCTGAATAGTAGGAAATACTATGGTCCTGCTTTGGGGGAGGTCCAAAAAACGGTATTGTCCGCACTTTTAAACAACTGATTGTGTGTCTGTCAACATACATGGTATAATATAAAGTCAGACTCGTTTATTCCAATTCAGTGTGTCCATATTTAGTAAATATATACAAGATTGATACAGCGGAGGTTACGCACTACAAGTGGTTTTGACAAATTGCTGTTATCGTCAAGTTGTATGTAAATAGTGGCATGGAGACTAAAGTAAACTTTCTGTTTTTTTTTTAAATAACGTGCTCATAGAGTGCTTCCTCATCGTCAATGGTTATCTATTCTTTTCTTTTTCTACTCTCTGATTCAGAGCGGTGCTCCTCCTAAACCTGAGCTGCAGCCAGGTGGGGTGAGGCGCAATAACCATCACTAATAGGTGAGTGGTTACAACTGAAATGTTTGAAACCAGGATACTAAGGATGTTTATGTGTTAATAGAGACACCTTGGATTTATAAATGACGCAATACTGTCTTTTTGTTCTTGTTATTTATCTGTTTCCTTATGTCACTCCTGTGGGCGTTCCAACATGGCGCGGTGGTAGTGTGTGGTTAAGCGGACAACCTGAACTTCGCAGGTGATATCATTTTTAATTCTCACATTGAAAAGCAGTAGTTAAATAACATCGGGTCCTGAAGAATGCATAGAGAATCTCTCGCTGATATGCTGAAACATGTTGACCACTACTAATCACAGATATTATGTTAAATCTGTGCCCTTCACTTTGTTTTTAGATTTGGGAAACTGGGAGATAACAATAAATCACTGACATCTACCCGGTTTATTCAATTTTAGCTTCTTACGTGTTACATTTCTTCACACTGCTTTTTCAGTAGGCACACGTATTATTATTTCCTTTACTGTACCCAAAGCCTTTCTTTTCCTCTGGTCACATTGACATTACGGTGACCATTGATGTAGCCTCCTGAGCAAAGGGGCACCCAAATGATGTTAAATAGGGCGGTACAGTGTGGCCTCTGATGGGTATATTTCTCCCTACTCTTGAGTCTTTTTCACCTAGCTATATCATTCTGTTTGTGTCCACTATACTATCACATGTGGGGTGTTGGTGTCGGACTAACAGTTGAGTGACACAGATAGATTCTGACTTCCAGGTACTGTTGGTGTTATGAGTTACTGATTGGGGCATGTACTTGCGGAGGTCGTTAAACTAGCCCTTGGACCCCCCGACCGTTTTTTGTTTCATGTCACAATCATCTCCCTCAAGAGACTGATCATCCCTCTGAGTCAGGGGGGAAGGCCTTAACCCTACTGTTCCTTTTCTTGGAAGGCACCTGGTCCCTTATTCCAGAATCCAGAGCCTGTTCAGTGTTAGACTTTCTGACCTGTGTCCTAGTCACAGCAAACACATGTGCAGGGATCCCCAGCATTGCTGCATGGGTCCTCAACTCCACTTCAGACCAGGCTGAAGTTTCTAAGTCATTTCCCAGCAAGCATTCTACAGGAAGGTCTTCACTTATCACAACCTTCTTAAGGCCAGTTACCCCTCCCCAGGAGAAATTAACAAATGCCAGGGCATGAGTGGTCCTGACATTTGCTAGCATTGATCGCTTGGTAAGTCTCACCAAGTATGACTTCTCCACGGTCCACAAAGTCTGGTGTCACCATTGTGACACTTGCCCCTGTGTCCCTGTAGGCTTCTGCCTTTTTCTGATTTATCAAAGGCTGTTGTCTGTACTTGTCAAAGAGTTTGGGACTCACAGAGGAGGTCATATCCATACCTCCATCACAGACTAACACAGCCTGAGTTGGAACGCTGACTAGGCCACAGTCCATCTCAGATCCCAGGGTTAACCCTACTACACCCTTCTGATGAGAACCACCACTCGTAGCGGAACTAGGGGGAACATTTGCCTTAGGGGCAATGGTAGCTGGAGTTGTCTCCTTCTTGGTGCAGTCACTGGTCCTGTGACTATTCTGCTTACAGATTTTGCACCATTGTTTCTTTGGGCCTTCTTTCTTTTTGGAAGATGTGGGATTCCCCCCATTAGAAGCTTTTTGGGGACCTTGTGAAGACTTCTGGTCTTTACCCTTCTCCCCACCTTTTTGATCTTGCTTCTTTTGGTCACCACCTTGGTTCTGTGCCTTATGCTTCACCCTGGTTCTGACCCATTTGTCTGTCTTCTTTCCCAATTCTTGGGGAGAAGTCAGATCAGTCTACCAGGTGCTGATGCAATAACTAGTTCTGACAGTTATTAAGGATGTGCTCCCTCATGATCAGATTATACAATCCTGTATAGTCATACAATTTACTGCCCAATAACCAGCCCTCCAGAGCCTTAGTAGCACAATCTACAAAATCAACCCAGTCCTGAGTCTGTGCCTTCTGGGTGTCTCTGAACTGTATACTATACTGCTCAGTGGTTAAGCCAAACCCATCTATGAGAGCACTCTTCAGGACCTTGTGATCATCAGCATCCTATTCTCTGACAGTGAGGAGCTTGTCTCTACTTTTGTCTGCAAAGAAGAGCCACACGATTGCTGTCCACTGCTCCTTGGGTACTTTCTGTACTTTGCAGGCCCTCTCCAGTGCAGTAATCCATTTGTGGATGTCATCCCCATTCTGATAGGGAGGGACAATCTTGTAAAGGTTTCTATGGTCATAAGACCTATTCCTACCACCAGGGAAATTGCTGCCACCATGGGGCTCTAGCCCCATCTTTTTTCGTTCTCTATCAAGCTCTAGGGTTTCCTTCTCTAAGGCTACTCTTTGTCTCCTTATTCTCAGTTGAGCTTCTTCCATGCTCACCTGATGTTCTCTCTTCTCCTGGGAGGTACCCCTCCTATGAGAAGAGACAGAAGACCCTATAGATGTCCCAGAATGATTAGATTCCAATGAAGGCGATCTTGGTCTTCTGGGCACTTCACCAACTCTTCCTGGGGGAACAAAGATAGGGGCACCTTGGCCTTCCTCAACTCCAGTAGGAGCTGGGTACCCCAGGTCTAGGTCATTGCCACCTACCTGGTCTTCATCAGATTCAGAGTCCTGGTGGTGTAACCCACTAGGATTCTCCTCCTCAGATGTATCCACCCCGTTGCCTACCTGTTCAGGGTCTGATGCCTTCTTAAAGTCATCGAGCAATAATACCTCTATGAGGCGTTGGGTATTAGGATTCTGTCCTGGCTTCAATTTTCTCAATGCACACAGAGCCCTTAACTCTTGAAAATGGAATATGTCATACTTAGATGTCTGTACTTGACTGACATCTGGCAGAGATCCACTAGGTCCTGCCTTTGAAGTCATGACTAGTGAGGTGTGGTGTATGCACTACCTACATTATTTGTTTACCTACTAAACCTGTCTTGAGTTGTAGAAAGAGTGTGCTGAGCCCTTAACACACAACTCTAAGTTCAGTAGAACTTACTGTATTATAAGTAGGGCTCCCAGTTTTCCGTTTTTACTTATTTTTACAGATAAACACAGGCAGAAAACAATTTTTTTGCTGTCTGTATTTATTTTTAAATACAGAAAAATACAGACAATATGTCTTCTTTGGATGTTTTTTCTACTGTCAATCATGAGTGCCAGGTCAGTAGGTGTACAGACTGAGAGGTAGGGAAGATGAAAAGACAATAGATTTCCTAATTAAGCTTAATTAAGTGCTATTCTACACTGCAAGTGTTATCAGATAACGCTGTTGCACTGTATACTGCTGAAACCTTTTGGACATTCAAATGTGAGTATACATTTATCAGTCACATACATGTGGAAAAAGACCCATGGGAGCTTCATTTATACAGTAAACACAAAATAGAAACGGATAAATACAGACACAATTTGCAAAAAATAAATATGGATAAATACGGACGGAAATGTAGAAAAAATAAATACCATAAAACCGGGAGCCCTAATTAAAAGCTTGTATTATATGTACCTAAGGTACCTTTAGTGTTTTTTCAAATGATCAACACTTGAGATTATCTGGTTAAACAATGCAAGCTGGAATCCCACACACTGCACACCAATGTGAGAAGTTGGCCTGGCATATGATGTCCACTATTCTAGTGGCCACCTTGCACCAGTCCAAACGCCACTTATTGATGGTAGGTTTAAGACAACCTTTATAGAAAGCTATCCTAGTTGTAGCTGTGGAGAGCAGCCTTCAGGCTAAGTCTTGAAGGAATGTAAAGCAGCTTCTTTTACCAGTCTATAACCTCATGAATGATCCAATGAAAGGAGAACCACACCAGGTATATATAAAATATATATATATATATATATGTATTTATTCTAACACAACCCTCTAGTATCTTTATGAGGCTAGAAGTAAAAGTACAATACAAGAACTTAAGTAGTACACAGTAAATTAGCACAGTATACGTTTTGCCCTAGGGGCCTCACAGACCATATACCAAGAAAGTGGTATAAGTACCGCTCTGAGCATAGAGACAAGGCCTAGGGTCTGTAGAAGCACTGGGGCCACCAGGAACCACCCAAGGTAGGGACGCAGGAGACCCACGTTGGACGCGTGCAGTGTCTAAACACAACCGGGAATCACCAAGGACTTCCATGGAGAAAGTTACAGTTAGGTTTTTAAAGAATAAGGACACTTGGGAGTGGACTACGAACAAACCTCTTCAGTACTGGATACTTCGAGAGTCAAGACCCACGGGAGCACCGCAGTACGGGAAACAACCTTTACAACGCAACTTTTACAACGCACTACCATTACAACGAAACTTTTACAACGCAAAAACTTTTACAACGCATACCATTACAACGCATGTTTTTACAATGCAAGTACTTTTACAACGCATGCCATTACAACGTAAGTATTGGTAAGTATATAATTATATTTAATATTTTATATGTTTGGTTTTTTTTAAGTTTTCAGTTTTTGGGTAAAGGGGTATTTTTAGGGTTCAGGGTCAGTTTTCAGTTTTTGGGTAAAGGGGTATTTTTAGGGTTCAGGGTCAGTTTTCAGTTTTTGGGTAAAGGGGTATTTTTAGGGTTCAGGGTCAGTTTTCAGTTTTTGGGTAAAGGGGTATTTTTAAGGTTCATGGTCAGTTTTCAGTTTTTGGGTAAAGGGGTATTTTTAGGGTTCAGGGTCAGTTTTCAGTTTTTGGGTAAAGGGGTATTTTTAGGGTTCAGTTTTTGGGTAAAGGGGTATTTTTAGGGTTCAGGGTCAGTTTTCAGTTTTTGGGTAAAGGGGTATTTTTAGGGTTCAGGGTCAGTTTTCAGTTTTTGGGTAAAGGGGTATTTTTAAGGTTCAGGGCCAGTTTTCAGTTTTTGGGTAAAGGGGTATTTTTAGGGTTCAGGGTCAGTTTTCAGTTTTTGGGTAAAGGGGTATTTTTAGGGTTCAGGGTCAGTTTTCAGTTTTTGGGTAAAGGGGTATTTTTAGGGTTCAGGGTCAGTTTTCAGTTTTTGGGTAAAGGGGTATTTTTAGGGTTCAGGGTCAGTTTTCGGTTTTTGGGTAAAGGGGTATTTTTAGGGTTCAGGGTCAGTTTTCGGTTTTTGGGGTACAGGGGTATTTTTAGGGTTCAGGGACAGTTTTGGGTTTTTGGGGTACAGGGGTATTTTTAGGGTTCAGGGACAGTTTTGGGTTTTTGGGGTACAGGGGTATTTTTAGGGTTCTGGGTTAATTTGTTTTTTTTTGGGGTACAGGGGTACAGGGTAAAAAAAAATTAAATTAATTAAATTAAATTATATTAATTACAATTAATTTAAAATAAAAAAATAGTATATACTTACCAATACTTACGTTGTAATGGTATGCGTTGTAAAGGTATTTGCGTTGTAAAAACATGCGTTGTAATGGTATGCGTTGTAAAAGTTTTTGCGTTGTAAAAAATTCGTTGTAACGGTATGCGTTGTAAAAGTATGCGTTGTAACGTCATACATCCCCGCAGTACTCGTGTTACCTCACCCTGGGAAGCCGGGTGCATAGGTGTCCTTTCGTGTCGGGCTTCGTCGTCGTTTCCAATGGAGAGCTGCAAAGAAGTGCTGCAGGCGACCAGGTGAAAAGTGACCGGATGGATCCAAGAGTGGATGGGAGACATGAAGAACCTGAAAGCAGAGGGGACAGAGTCTGGGTCACTAGCCAGTGACCAGGAAGGCGACAAGAAGATGCCAGCCGATGTCAGGGGATTTCAGGTGATGTAGGTGAAGCTTGACTCTTCAGCCACGAGGACCAGGAGGTGTCGATGACAACCAGGAGCTGGATTCAAGCTGACCCACATCGGGTGTTGAGTGCTGCAGCGTCGGTATCAGGATTGGGCCTAACAAGCTTTGGCAACAGCAACCCACGCAGAATGGAAAGATTGTTTTCGGAGCAGACCAGCTAGATCTGAGGGACCCACCCTTTGAAGGGGAGTCTGGGCACGTCTGGAGCAACCAGGGAAGCCCAACAAACAAAGGCTTTACCTTCGTGGGGACCCACTACTCAACGGACTAGGGATCGCGAAGGAGCCTTAAGCAGGAATGCCAAAAGCGTGTCCACGGAACACTCGTGGAGTGTAGGCCCACAATCTTCAGTGCAAAGGGTGCTCAGTGCTTGGAATACAAGTAGCCCAATGCACAACTTTGGGAAAGCTTGAGAAATGGATGCACTAGCAAATGTGCTGGATGTCCAGGAGTTCCGGTCCCACGTCTCTCGTGATGGCTACAGGTCTCAGCTTCGCTGGGGACTCGTGTCGGCCTTGGAGATGTCTGGAAGTCCGAGTCCTGTGTCATAGATTCTTCGGGATCCGGCGGGAGCCTCAAAAATGCAGACCGTCAAGATGCTTTATTGGTGCCTGTTTGAACAGGGGAGTCACTCCTTGACCCCAAGGGAGATTTCTTCAGTCTTCTAGTCGAAATAGAATGTCGAATTTCCAAGATATATGTTACAGAGTTTCATCCAGGGTAATCTAAAGTCCTAGGGACTGGGTTCCTATACTTATACTAAGTTTAGGGCTTGGACTAACTCTGTGGTCCCACCTATGGGAGGACCTGGGGAGGGGATGGTTACACCCCTTCCCCCTTGTCCAGTATCACGCCAGAGCTGGGGCTGAGTGCCCCAGCAACCGATTTGTTATGTTATGTTATGTTAAATGGCACTTTTTGAGCGCACTGACACCCGAAGGTTTCCTGGCGCTTGCTGACAGAGCATGTGTAGAGTGACAAAGAGAGATTACCCAGAGAGAGTGAACAGGAAAGTTTTAAGAAGTTTCCTGAACTGAAAAAGGGAGCCACTGGATTTAATGGCCTGGGGAAGGGGGTTCCAGAATTTAGGGGCGAGGAGAGAAAAGCGACGGCCCCCGAATTTATTGGTTTTAAATTTGGGAGTGACAAGTAGGTGATGGTGAACTGAACGGAGGGAACGTGCAGGTCGATACAGAGTGATCAGGGAGTTAGGAAAAGCGGGGCTGGGGCAGTGAAGAGATTTGAAAACCATGCAGCCCGTCTTAAAGGCAGCCCTCTCCTCAACTGGAAGCCAATGGAGCTTGTGGAGCAAGGGCTTCGCAGATTGCCACCTAGGGATCTTAAAGATAAGACGGGCCGCCAGATTCTGCATGACCTGGAGACGATACAAAAGAAATCGGGGAAGTGCGTGATAAAGAGAGTTAGAAAAGTCAAGGCGAGAGAGAACAAGGGACATGACGACCTGACACAGAGCCGCATGTGGAACTAGGTGCCTGATCTTCCGGATCTTTCGGAGTTGGAACATACACGAAGAGACCGTGGCACCCACTTGAGCTTTAAGTGACAGCTACGCGTCGATCGTCACCCCCAAGCTCTTAACTGCCTTGACTTGTGTGGGAGGGGGACCCAAATCGAGGGGCCAGAACTGCGGGCCCCAGTATGCAGCACTCGAACCAGGGAGAAGCAGCTCAGTCTTTCCAGGGTTGAGCTTTAATTGGTTTTGATTCATCCATTGTTGGATATGGGTCATAACGGCGTGGAAGTTGTTGACCGCCTGTGGAGAATCAAGTGGAAAGACGAGCTGCAAATCATCCGCATAATTGAAGACTGTGACATCCCAATTATGGAGCGAGCAAATTAAAGGACGAAGGTATAAGTTAAATAATAAAGGGGAAAGTGAGGAGCCTTGGGGGACTCCACAGGTGGTAGGAGACTTCGGCGCAGTGAAGGGACCCAAACGTACAGCTTGTGACCTGCCTGTGAGGAATGACTCGACCCACCTAAGAGCTGAGCCCTGAATGCCAGCCTGTCCGACACGGTGGAGAAGAATGTCATGATCCACCGTGTCGAACGCGGCCGATAGGTCCAGAAGCACCAGGGCCTGTGGTCTTTTTGCATCTGCATTCCCTCTCAGAGTATCCATAACTGCCAGGATAACAGCTTCCATGGAATGGGCCGGCCTAAAGCCGGCCTGATTAGGCTCAAGGAAGCAAGAGCTCTCGATAAAGTTGGAAAAGCACCGGGTGACATGTGCTTCGAGAAGTTTTGACAAATAGGGCAGCAGGGATATTGGTCGGTAGTTAGAAAGTTTGGCAGGGTCCGCCCCTGGTTTTTTCAAGAGCGGCACGAGGATAGCTTCCTTGAAGGAGCTAGGGACTGCGCCAGAGATGAGGGATGCATTCAGGAAAGGTAATATGCATTCTGGTAGCTTAAGACAGATGTCCCGCAGTACTGAAGGAGGGCAATGGTCGTTCGGTGAGCCAGATCTTACACGAGTAGCTAATTCCGCTAAGGCGGGAGGATCTATGATAGGGAGCTGAGTGAGGGATAAAAGATTATCAGGGGAAACATCAGGGAAAGGTGACTGTGGGATAGGAATGATAGAATCTTTTATTTTGATGATCTTCTCAATGAAGAAGAGATTGAGGGCATCACAGGTCTCCTTAGTCGGAGTTTGGGCTGGAAGGGTCCTATCGTCAGTGGTCAGCTCGTTCATAATCTTGAACACTTCTCGAGATTTATTGGTAGCAGAGAAGATTCTGTCGGAGATATGCTCCGATTTAGCTGAGAGAATAGCTAATTTGTATTTTCTGCGGGCTGCCACATATCTCTGTCTAGATGAATTAGAGTAATCCCGTCTCCATGTGCGTTTGAATTGGCGGATATCAAGTTTTAGTTGCTTGAGGTTGTCAGAGAACCACCTGTTGGCGTTAGGATGTCTGGTGCAGGGGAACTTAATTAATGGGGCAAATTGATCACTGGCCCCTTTTAGCCAGCTACCGATATCAGTGTCCATCCTGTTAACATCATCATGGGTGCCGATAATAGGGCGAGTGGTGGCCAAGGGTGCTAAAAATCCCTTTGAATCGTAGTTGTTCCATTTGCGTGAGGAACCGCCTGCCATCAGGGGGGGCTTAGTCCACCCACTAAGATTTGAACTTTGAACTGGGATATGCACAGGGACACCTTGTGTGCCCCAGGCAGTGTCTGAAAAAGCATTCTGTGAATGCACCCACCCTGCCCCAATATAATAAAGCCTGTCTGGGGAGGTGCTGGCACCTCCCTGGACAGGAAACCAATTGTCCTGGCCTCCCCTGCCTGAGTTGCATCCAGCAGCTGGAGGTCAGACTTGTGTCTGTGGCAGCAGCACCCAGTTTGTGATGCTGGGACTCCTTTAAACTATTACCGGGTAAGTAAGTGTGTACATGTCTTCTCCCTCTAGAAGGGTGAAATTATACATCCACAGGGGTAGGATTCCAAAGTGTTTGACACCAAACACAACATGTTTTGATGCCGTCATTCCAAAGTTAGCATTTACCGCGAGGTTATAATGCACTTAAGAGTATATGGTATGGCTGTATCATAGAACAGCTATAAGGAAGGGATTCCTAAAGCTGCAGAGGGGCTCAGATCATGCTTGGGCACCCTCTCACACAAAACCAAGCACTCTACCTTCAGGATTGTCAAGGCCTGCCATAGGAGTGACTTATAGGTTTATATGTGTCTATATATGTAGGTGGATATAGGTCACAGAAACAGGCTAGGAAAAAGCAAAAAAGTCTCGGGGTGAACCTGCCAAAAGGGCCAGGTCCAACAGTATACTATATCTAAGTAAGGGGTACAAGTACCACCTTACCCAGGCTGCAGTAGCGGACCTGTGGTTCCATTTTGGACGGCTTCCCTGGGTGGTGGCATAATACATGCTTCAGCCCCTAGTAGGCCTCTGGGGTACCTATGTCCTTGGTACCTAAGGTACCATATACTAGGGACTCACAAGTGTAACCCAATAACCATTCTCGAGTGTAATTAATGCACATGCAATTAATTTAGAGAGGAAGCAGCTAGGCTGAGGTCCTGGTTAGCAGGACCACAGCCAGACTAAAGTCGATAAATCAGTGAAACACAGCAAAAAGCGGGGGTAACCATAGTAAGCAGATCCTACTCTGCTACAGTCCCCACTTCTCTTCTGAGGCTTCGGCAACTGAAGGCGCGTAGGACACCGCCCTCTTAATTTAAATGCTCCAATGAATGCCCTGAATGGGAAGCTCTGCCGCACCTAGCAGAGCGTTATGGGCCTGGTAGTGTTGTACTGGTGGACTGTATACCATAAAGGCTCATTAGGAGCATGTTGCCGCTCGAGTGCTCCTTGTACATCATTGGGTACTTGGAGCTTTGGATAAATACGCGGCACACCCTGCCGCGAAGGAGTACCACCCCAGGACGCAGGGGCCACGTGGTCTGTTATCGAGCAGGCCGATTTTGTGGGGCAGCAACGGATTTAGCATGTCCACCGGCACACCGAGGCCCATCTGGGGGCTTTCAATGTTACAGCAGCAACATTGCGCGCTCCATTGGGAGATAAAAGACACTACAAGGCCCATAATGCTCTGCTAGTCGCAGCAGAGCATTCCATTCAGGGAATGCATTGGAGCATTTAAATGAAGAGGGCGGTGTCCTATGCACCTTCAATTGCCAAAGCCTCTGAAGAGAAGTGGGGACACTTCAAAACGTGTCAGGCATACATGGCACATTGAACTGCTTAAAGTTATTGTTGTACTGGTGAACTGTATACCATAAAGGCTCTCTAGGAGCATGTTGCCGCTCGAGTGCTCTTTGTACATTGGGTACTTGGAGCTTGGATATATATATATATATATATATATATATATATATATATATATATATATATATATATATATATATATATATATATATATACAAACAAAGTCCTGTGAGATTGGCTCACCACGCGTTCTCCTCCTCCAGGTACAGATCTCTCAACACCAAAAAGCAGTGTATTAAAGTGCCTTTATTCTCCCCTCTCCATCAGCATGACGCGTTTCGGCTGTATAACAACAGCCTTGATCACATGGCCTCAAATCACCAATGGGGGTGTTTAAATACTGTGTTCATTATGGACAACATCAAACATGTGGGTAATAGACATGGAGGAAATACTAATACAAAAATTCACGATATATATACAGTAATTATAACAAACATTCTGGGATTAATTTACTAAACAAAAACTCACTTTCCCAGAAATGCAAATTAATAATGACATTAATCAAATGCTTCCAACCATATATGCAGATTGGAATAAAGTGCAAGTGCCTACAACAGTTCTAATACTGAAAATCAACTCATCTCGAGTTACTACACATGTTGTTTAATATCCAACCATGTGCACCCCAGAGAAAAAAATAACATAGATAAATCTATCTTCCTATGTCTTTGAATATAATACAAACCCTCATGAAATTATGATGTCAACTGAAAGTGCTAAAGTGCTCAAAATTAAAAAAAAGTGCAAAAGTTCAGCGCTATATGTACATAGTGATAATACATCTTACAGTGTGATCAATCACATATAATGGATCTAAACAACTGTACAAGCGCAAAAAGATTTTTTCCTCCTCTTTCATATATATACACAGTTATAAACACAAAGCCTGACTGCTGTTGCTTCGAACCAACTAAAGCCATAGTGACTTCTTTAATTCTGTGGTGCAATAAATTCATGTTAACTCTTACCATAATCCGGTAAATGAAAATCAAATTACCTAATGAGACTGAACCAATAAAAGTAGGGGTTTGTTCTGTTACACAGTTTGGGAAAAGCTGACTAAATTCGTGAGATTAACGTTACAGAGTACTTCAATAACAGGGTCGGGACATTCTTTATTGTGTTACAGACTTTGACAAATTGAATCACTCAACCAGTGAATTCTCCCCAATGGTGAACCTGAAATGCTGTACTGATCTGATGTGAACACTAGTGTAAGTTGCCAGTGATCTCTCAGAGGAAGACCTGTAAGACTTCCCCCCTGTTTAACCCATTCGGTATCCTAGTGTCGAGAAGTACAATGTATTTGCTTTCGAGCTGCCTTTAAAGTTTTTCTCGATCCCCACCTTGTATGTTCTTAGGTATGGAGTCGATTACAAAATATTGTAAATGGGTCAAATTTTTGGCATGTACTAGTTCGATATATATATATATCCGAAAGAAGCCTCAAACCTCCACAGCGCACGGCATGGCGAAAGAAGGAGACAGACCCCGTGGCTTCAGGCAAGATTATGCGTTTATTAATAACCTTTCTGGCGACGCGTTTCGAGTACCCTGTGTATATATATATATATATATATATATATATACACACACAAACCAGTTTCTCAGCACTTCCACATCAATGAAGGGCGAACAGAGAGCCACTAACCACTGGAATACTTTGGCATGTAGATCTGTATTTGCTCCTTAGAACGACGCGTTTGGGCAACACTTGCCCTTGATCTCGTTACAAAGGAAGCTATTCACCATCTTTAATTTAAATATGCTGTGCTTTCACCCGTCGTGGTATGTGAACATAGAAAACATACTAGCACTACCTACTCATGCACAGTCAGTCTGGTTTCTTTTTCTTTATTTTAACTCCCGTTTTTTTAACCTATTTTATATTTTACATTCTACATTCACACAACAGCTTCTAAATTTGTAATATATTCTTACATATGTATTATGCAAATCGTTATTCCCATTTTATCGTATTTCATGGCACAATATGTTTACAGTTTAAAACCAATTCTTTTTCATATCTTGAGTTAAATGTTCAGTTTGACATAGAACATCACTTTACGAAATGCATTACAAAAATGAATCATTAACGCGTTGATAAAAATCCATTATTTCTGCATAATGCTAGTTAGTACAATTAAAACATATATGTACAACCCATTGACCTATACATTGACCCGCATTAAATTGTATCATCAATCCACCAATAACCCACAAATGGTAATGCATGAGTTACTTGTCATATTGAACAACAAAAAGGTGGCTGGGCTGTTCCTAAAAGAAGAAAGGGACGGTCACTGAGGTGTGAGGGGTAGTGCTCGTTGGAGAGCTAACCCTGGGTATCCATTGTGTTGGATATAATGGCCTCACACACCCTTGCGAGTGTCATGCTTCATCATAGGCAATGCTCCTCGTTGGGTAGGCGGTGCAACACCCAACGGGCACACGTCAAAGAGGGGCTCTTTGTCGGAGATCTTTTTATCCAACTGCCTATGGGTGAAGTGTGGGTGAGGGGCCAGAACAAAGTAGACAGTGTGGGTGGGGATAAAATGAGGCACAAGGTACCGGAAAACAATTTTATTCTGGTGGCCCTCTGCCGCAATTAAAATAAGAGTTAGTCTGTACTCGCTGGGTTTCCAAGAGCGGGACAGTACTAAGAAGTGAAAGGTGTGGTCAACATCTTTCTCACTTAAAGTTCATTGACATGCGATTCTTCAGGACCTAGTATAAAAGAAAACTACTACCTACAGAAACATGACCTATAGGAAGTGTCAGTTTACAAAAAGCACACAAGTTGTACTACCTGTTTAACACGTGCTCTTGCCTAATTTGGGAGACAAAAGAGGCCGTTACCACAGGAGAGTAACAAAATGCAGTCCCGGTAGTGACCGTGAGCACACAGTGATAATGTGACATACTAGTGAAGAGTGTGACTAGTATGTGGCTAAAAACCAAGGTGACATTTCAAAGTTGGATATCTTAACAACAATAAAATCAGTTTTATGCAGCCGCATTCATATCTAGTAAGGTAACTAAATGAGTAGAAGCAATTACTCACCTAGTAGTTAAAGTTAATAGGTGTCAACAGTACCCGGCAGGTCTGACATCAGGGGAGAAACCATAGTAAATCTGGCTGAGGAGAGGTATAAAGATATTATAGCGCCTCAAGGTTGCCCCAGAATCTGGGATATATGTATGGCAATATTAGTGAGTAACAAGCGGCCAATAAGGTTACCGGTCATGGGGATAACGGGCCCGGCCTAGGTAGAAGCCTATATTTATTGTTATAATTCAGTCTTAAATTATCGATTGAAATAGTATGTTAGTGACAGTATCAGTATGTATACTCTCAACCGAGTTCCCACTGTTTTAAACGTAGTTACAGGATGTAAAGGCTTTAGAAGGTGTACATAGTCTGTATTGGATTGTATCTGGATCCACATAGTGCCTGTTGTGATCTATATAATGCCTGGTGGATTCACCACAATACAATGAGTCTATCTAGCATCAGGGACAGCCGGCTGAATAGGAAAAACGGGTCGATTCGGTGCCCATTTCTGTATGAGTGCTATGCGGTGAAGACAGAGCAGGACTGGATGTCTGTCTAACTGTAATACCAACTTGATCGAGCCCAGGGAGTGTGCAGGTGACCTGGGGCAGACTGAAATAGTCATTCAGAGTCAGTGTCCAAACCGCACTACGTTAAGCATAAGGGTCCGTTTGAGTCCCCAGGAGTCCCGTGGTTAAAGAAACAGTCTTAAAAGCCCGCATTACATTGAGCGTCAGGGTCCAATAAAAAGCCCGTGAGTCTCGTGGTTGTGGGAGACAATCACAACAGTAATATACCCAGATGTTTCACTTATTTAATGCTACCTGTGTCAGTGTATCTCGCGCCTACCCATCGCTGCCGGGTCCGGATAGTGAGGAACCGCGGCGGCGTCTGTGCTAAAATAGCAGGAAAGGGGCGTAGCTGGGCTCATTAGCCGGAAATGCCTGTCGATAGTAGGTCATGTGACTACCAATGCAGATGGGACGGCCATGACTATGTGGAGTAGGTTTTACCGGAAGATGCTTGGGAACTGGTGTCAGAGCGCGAGAGGATTACCCATACTCCATTACACAAGCTTGTTCAATATGTTAAAAGGCCTCTTATTGTGTAGGGCATTACAAAAATTGTGTATGCCTCGTACTTGCAAAAATAACGTTTTAAACTTGACATTGAAAGTACACAATCTGCGTTGTATGGTCAATAGATATACCATATAGTGACCACCCAGATCCTAACACACCAGTTGTGGGTGGCGTTTTCGAGTAGTATCGAAAGTTAATGCCCTGGGTAAGGCAAGGCCATAGATCTCAAAGTAAGGCTGTCATAGTATAGTAGATTGAATATCCCTATATTAGGTTGGCATAGAGTTCTCAGAGGTGGGGGAATCTTGCAGGGGGGACCTTGGGGGCCACCTAGCCCACCAGGATCCTCCAGTATGTGCAAGGGGGCTGCGTTGCAGAGAGGTGTGAAAGGGGTGTAGCCTCATTACACCTCTCTGCAACCAGTACCCTGGCGCGTTTGCAAAGGTGGAACTAATTCCCCTTGAATACTGGGGGTCCCTGGAAGCGAACTAGCCCACCAGGAACCTCCAGTGTGCGCCAGGGGGCTGCATTGCAGAGAGGTGTAATGAGGCCACACCACTTTTTACACTTCTCTGCAACGCAGCCCCCTGGCGCGTTTGCAGAGGGGGAACTAATTCCCCTTGCATACTTGGGGTTCCTGGGGGCCAACCAGCCCACCAGGAACCTCCAGTATGCGCCAGGGGGCTGCATTGCAGAGAGGTGTATTGCGGCCACTCCCCTTTTTACAACACTCTGCAATGCAGCTCCGTGGCACTTACTGGAGGTAGCTGGTGGGCTAGGACATCACCCTTCTGGGACCCCCTAAGCAGGCCTAGGGGTCAGAGTGTTTCTACCCTGCCCCCTTTTCGTGTTTTTCGCGTTTCTTTTTCTGTTTTCTTGTGCCTCGGTTCTACCGAGGCACAAGATGGCTGCCAACACTTCCTGGTTTGTAGTGTTGACAGACAGTTTTTAGCCAATTAGCATGCAGCTCGTGCTCTTAATGGTACGGGTACTGTCCTCGGACGGTACGCGTACGGTACTGCGTCTATAGATATATCTATGATTTTACTTTTGATTTTCTAAGGAACTACTGAAAGGATTTACACCATTTAAAAAAAAGCGTAATCTGCAAACCAAACTCTACCTTTTTGCCAAATTTGGTGTAATTCCGTTCAGCAGTTCGGGCTGTAGCCTCACTTAAAGAATTCAATGGTCAATTGCATGGGGAAAACACGTTTTGGGACCCCCCTTTTATCTCGGCCCCCACTTGACAAATCACCCGGAAACTTTCAGGGAAGGAGCGGAGTGGAGCAGGCCATTTTCTTGGAGAATTTCGCGAAGATTCGTCGACCGGCGCCAAAGTTATTCCAAATAGAATGTTGTGAATTTCCTATGGAAACTAGGTCCTAACTATAACTGCCTACTGGCGACCGCCAGTAGGTTTTATATATATACACCAGGCCAAGATTAGAGTATTAGAGCATGCCAGGGCCATAACTAATGGCGATGTAACATATCCGGTGGCACGGCATTTTAAGGCTTTGCATAATGGAAACAGGGACCTGTTAACATATTTTTGCTTGGATCATGTACCATTGAACCCTAGGGGGGGGACAGATTGATGACCCTTAGAAGGCTGGAATCAAGGTACATAATTGACCTCCAGACGAGGACACCAGGGGGTCTGAATGCACATGAGGAATTGGCTGTACATTTGGGTGACTAGATAGCTGTGAGGAAGGATTTCTGAAACTTAGAAGAAAATTGACTGATTGTAATGAAGAGATTTTAATGGAGAAATAGTAGTTGATGGATGTGTAGGACACTGAACATATGGACATTATTTGCCCATTCAGGAGCAGAAGTGCATGGCGAGTGATTTCGACATGGTATAGGCCCATCTAGGGGCTAGATGATGATAGGGACGTTGGAAGCAAGTAATGACAGCCAAAGAGCGTTGAACACTTCCGACAGCCCATCTGTGGGCAGTATGTGCGGGCAATATATTTGCGCGAGTTTGGCAAACTCTGCACATAATATGGAAATGTGTCCCGATTGTAAATAATGACGCCACGATTAATCAGCATGTCATAATGGTTATGTAGTATGTCGATCTGCAACGTCACCATGCATTATGTAAATGATTGATTGCATGTTCAAATATGGCGACCATGAATTGGGTTATGTGGTCCGTTAACAGTGTCAATGAGTTGTAAACATAAAAAACGGCCGTTCGCGTCTGGACACCGTGAGCTCACAAATAAAACTTTAGAGCTCGCCACCCTGAGTGCTTGTCTTTTTGCGGTGGCACACTGCGGAAGTTTGGAGCGAGTGTATATATATATATATATATATATTTATATGGCGTTCGGTCTTTTCTTTACTTTCAAAGAAACAAAACAGCACTCAAGGAGTTCGTGTCAACCACAAACGATTTATTTGCGGGGGACTTGCACAAACGCGTTTCGGCGTGCTGCCTTCGTCAGTGTGTATAGCACAGAAACAATCGACAAGTTAATAAAGTTTTTCCATGAATCATAGGAATCAACAAAGGACTCAACCCTCCTAGGATCACAGTGCGTGCCATCTTGGAGTGTATTCACAAAACTATATGGCCCATGTAAAGCACATATTCTGCCCACCGATGGGCTATTATCCGTGAACAGGAGGGTGTTGGTTACATCAAAAAGTTTAAATATTAAACAATCCATAAAGCCGTGGATCGCCTAATGTCCTCTGTTAATCCATCCCATCATGATTATTCTTCTATAACAAGATACGCACGTATCACACCGAATCGATAAAAAGTTCATCAAATTTCATCATTCAAGACATAATATGAATGGGGCAGTTCAAAATCATACCTATAATAGATCAATTATTTCAGATTCAAATTTTAAATTCATCAATCAAGTATTATAGAAAACATAGAAACATCACAACTTCAGTGGCAAATTCATATGCATAGATGTATAGAGCTGGTAAGTGTTCTGGTCAAGAACATATATATCACATATGTATCAGATCACCTATCACAAATCTCAGATCACATTTTTTACAACAGGCATTTTGGGAATAGGTTTGGAATTTCATGTCAGTGCATCTGGACTTCTATATGTTGCCACCTATATGTTGGTCCCAAACGTCTTTAAGTTGCACCCTTACTTTCCCAAATGAAACGCCATTTCCTCCCCACTATTCAGACCTCGTGGATGCTTGGTAGAGAGGTCTATAATGTACCTCGACTCCAATCTGCGGAGTTGTCTTAAACGGTCACCGCCCCTGGCATCAGGTGGCACTATGTCCAAGCCAAAATACTGTAATTTGTTTCGGTCCCGACCTTGGACCTCAGCAAAATGGCAGGCTATCGGATAGGCTGGATCCGCCTTGTCTATGGCCCTGAGATGTTCTAGTATTCTCAATTTCAGATCCTTGATTGTGCTACCGATGTAGCGAAGGCCACAGGGTCAGAGCAAACAACATATTCTCGGTTAAGCTGCTGATGAGGAAATAATGGGACGGCCTGGTGGACGATCTCTATTTTTGTGCAACTTGGGAAGGTGATAAAAAGTAGGGATCATGGGGCAGTTGTTCCGCAAAAACAAATGTTCATCTTTGCCCAGCATCTGAAGGCTGTCCCACTTCTGGATGAGCATGTCATATTCCATGATACTCTGTTGGTAAACATCAGTGGTACATTTAGTGTAAAACTTGTCATCTGAAAGTTGCTTCAGTGCCTCGCTTTTATAATAGTCTCTACTCATTAAGATCACGTTCCCCCCTTTGTCCGAAGGTTTCACCACGATGTTCTTATCATTCATTATGTTGTTCAATGCCAGTTTTTGTTGGTCTGTGATATTGTTTTTGTGGATTTGGTGGTCCGCTTTTCTATATTGCATGAGGTTGTTGTTCATTGCCTCGGTGAATACATCCACAGCGTCCCACGGAGACTGCAGAACAAAGACGGAGGTGGGTTTGAATCTACTTTCCTCCCTCTCCTGTTCTACTCCTTGTAGTTCTGCTCGTTGTGCAGTGTCCAGTTGTCCAGTATCGCATGACTGTTCCATTTGTAGGTCCTCAAGGGTCTCCACTGTAGATAAATCCCTACTACTCAAAGCATCTGTTACAGTCATCCTTGCTCCTTTCTTACTTTGATCTTTCGTATGTGGACGCAGTTTAAAATATTTGTGGAGTTTCAACTTTCTTGTAAAGCGGAACAAATCAATTCGTGTTTGTGTATATTCTAGCTCGTTATTAGGGCAGAATGTCAGTCCCAGGCTGAGTACTTCGGTTTCTGGATCCGTTAATTCTTTGTCTGTGAGATTCATAACTGTCAGATTAACTCGATCTCTGGAACCGTTGCACATGGCTGTCGTTACTTCTTGTTCATGTTGCGGTTGGTCCAGCGGGAGGCTCTTGCTCCTCCCCTGCCTCCTCTTGCCGCCCGACCTCCTTGTCCTCCTGGTTCTCCCGAGCCCACTGCTCCTGCGTCCGGCGGTTTGCTCTTTCCGTCGCAGAGCCATGATTTCCTGATTATCTCGAATTCCTCTTGAAAAGGGGTTCTCTTGGTTTTTCCGGCTTGAGCGGCTCGATTTTTACCTTGTTCTACTGAATGGGGTTGATCGTCACCAGACTCGTTTTCGGTCACATCAGACTCTGAAGTGACTATTTCAGCTGTTAATGTTGTTCCAGCACTGGCGCCGGTGCCTCTTTGTAGAGCCTTCCGAGGAGCGTCAAATTTCTTAGCGTAAGTTAGGACACGCCCTGTCAGATAGTCATTTGCATCGCGTTCATATTTCTCCTGCTTGCGAAACCTTATTTTCGCCTCATACTTCACAAGCCGGGCTTTCCTTTGATCTTTCATTTGCGATATCAGGGCTAATTGTCCAGAATCCATCTCCTTTTCTAGCTCTTCATCAATCACTTTAATCTCAGCCAGCGCCTTTTCTCTGTCGCTCCAGGAGTACTTGACCAAGATTTTAAGGGTCCCTTCACAGTAGGCTGCAGTGTGCTCAAACCAGTCTGTCAATAGCTGTGGGTCGGATGTTCGTAGGATGGTACTGTGTGGACCCTTAAGCCTCTGGGCACCCTTTCCTCCTCCACGTGATTTGTTAGGCTGGTCGCCTCCCACCATTTCCTTACTTCACGCTCGTGAAGTCTCTCCAGCTTTATCATAGTTGTAGGAAGGTGGATACCTGACTATGGTTGCCCCCAACTTTTTGCCCAGTGTTTTGCTGGTTTCTGACTTAGTTGGCCTGGGATCCTGCTATTCAGGACCCCAGGCTTCCTGCTCTCTCTGTTAAAATGGACTCCATGTACCCTAGGTACATATCTAATTGGATACTGAGTCACCTTATCAGTCCCTGTACAGTGTACCTTAGGTACCCAGGGCATAGGTGTACCCAGGGCCTACCAGGGGATGCAGCATGTATTATGCCACCCCTGGCTGGTCACCCAAATCTGACACAACTGGCTGCACGACAGCTGGGGCAAGGTGGTGTAAACACCCTTTGCTTTAGATATAGTATTCCTATATCTAACCCTAAAATGGACACATATATTCCTATCAGTCACTCCTATGGCAGGCCTTATCAATCCTGAAGGCAGAGTGCTTGGAATTATGTTAGATGGTGCTCTGGCATGAGCTGAGCCCGTTTGCAGCTTCCGGAACCAAGTCCAAATAGCTGTTCCATGATAACGCTATACCATATACTCTTAAGTGCATTATAATCCTCGCGGTTATATGCTAACTTTGGTATAGCATTATCAAAACATGTCGAGTAAGGTGTCATACGAATTGGAATACTAACCCCTCGCCAATTCTGGCGACGGGGTTAGCATTCCACCCTTCTAGAGGGACACGACATGTGTGTAACTGTGAAGCCCGGTTAAAGTCAGACATAGCCTCAGCTCCACAAAATGGATGCTGCCACCGAGACACAAGTCTGCCCTCCTGCTGCTGAGAGTCCTTCCAGCACCGGAGGCATGGACAAAGGGTTTCCTGTCAGGGGCGGTGCCAGCACCATCCCAGACAGGATTTTGTGTATCCCAGGTAGGCAGGGCTGAAAGGAAGGTGACTGCAAGTGGCACCCCGGTGCTCACTGTGCATATGCCGGCTCAAACCAGTTCCTGGGGCACACCAGCCCCTGAGCTGGGGAGAGACCGGACAAAGGAGAGGGGTGTAACCACCCCCTCCTAGTCCCACCCATAGGGCAGGACTTAGTCGCGTGCCAGCCCCTTTTCTTAGGATAAAGGTAGGAGCAGGCCCCCTTCCCAAATTAGATAATCTTGGATCTTGAAACTACTTTCCACGAAAGGAACTCTTGACTCTTCTGAAGACTCTCCCTTGTGGCTAAGGAGTAGCCACCCTGCACCAGCAGGCACCATCGAAGCTCTTGCGGTTTGCTGTAAGTCCATCCTCCGGATCAAGACT
Source organism: Lissotriton helveticus (assembly GCF_964261635.1). NCBI lineage: Eukaryota > Metazoa > Chordata > Amphibia > Caudata > Salamandridae > Lissotriton > Lissotriton helveticus. The sequence goes on from NC_136065.1 coordinate 1,394,638,928, forward strand.
GCCCAGCTCGACGAGACCCGGATTCCCCGCCATCTCTGACCTCTACCTACATCATCCAGCACAGCTGAGATTCGTGGGTGCGACGAGACCCGTGGGACCGGCCATCTTCAAGACCTGCACGGCGCTTCTCCAGCACGACCCCCGAGAGACCCTCGAGTAAGTGCACTGGGGTTTGAGAAGCCCTAACCCTAAGCAGCTCCAGCACCGAAGTCCAGCCCCCCAGCATCCACGAGAACTGCGTGGGGCCCTTCTGCTTCCTTGCTACTTGCCACGTTGTCCGGTCACTTGCCCGTTGGCTAGTGACCCTCTTGACGACGTACCACGACGATTTCACCGCTGGTCTGGTTGCTCCAGACTGGCCCTTGCTCCCCTCCAACAGAGGAGCACCCTGGACCCTCCTGGTCCACTCCAGACGCCATCTTGAGTCCACCGCGTGGGCTTGCCTTTGCCAAGGCTTGTTGCTCCAATCCTGGTTTCAGCAGCGCCGACAGCAGACACCCTCGTGGGACAGCTCGCCCCTCCATCCTGGTCGCCGACAACGCCTCCTGGTCCGAGAGACTGCAGAGCCAAGCGTCGCCCACTCACCTGGTCGAGGTGCCCTCATCCGGTGCCATCCTGGTGCCCATCTGATCACTGGCTAGTGATCAAGAACTGAGTCCCCTCTGCTTTCAGGTCATCTTCAACTCCGATCCAGGCTTGGATCCCATCGAACTTCATCACTGGTCGCCTGCCAGCAACTTCTTCTTTCAGGCGCCATAGACTGTAACGAGGATTCCCGACGTCTTTTGAACCCTATGCAGCCGCAGCCCCTGGGCTAGGTAACTCGAGCATTTCGGTGCTCCAACGTAGGTTCACTATCTAAGTGTCAAGATCCTTTTTCGTTTTCAGCCTAACTAGTCGGATTCGTCCGATAACACTAACTTTACGAAATCTAGCATCCATAGACTTTGTCCCGCATCCCGCGTGAGAGTGCACACTCTGCACCCGATCTCCCTAGGCCTCCTGCTCGTAATCTTAAGGTTCAGTAGTTTAGTTCTAGCGATCCTGAAGCCTCTGGATCTTGTTACTTACCTGCTAGTATTTCGCATTCCACTTTTGTAGTATATGGTTTTTCGTGCCCCTCGGGCATTTGTGTAAATTGTGCAACTTAAAGTATTTTCGTAAGAGTTTTGTATTGTGCTTAGCTCCCTGACTCATAAAGAGTTCAGGGTAGACTTGTTATAAATAAATATCCTTTATTTTCATAACAACTTGTGTGGTGTCCTTTCACTTGGTGTTCAAGGGGTATATGTGATGGTAAAACAGCTGGCTTAACACGCCCTCTAGAGTTTAGCCTGAAGACTGCTCGTGTCCATGCTACTAGGATAGCTGGTCTGAAAGGTTGACTTACAACCAATCATCAATAAGGGTTGTTTGGTATGATACAAAGTGATCACTAGAATAGTGAGCACTATATATCAGGCTAACTTCTCACATTGGTGGGCAGCGGTTGGGATTTGAGCTTGCTGTTGTTTTACCTCGCACGTATCCTAAGAATATCATTTGAGAGATCACATAAGTACCCAGGTACATATAACTTAACTTAGAATACTCTGAGTTCTACTGAACCAGCTGTTGTAGTGTAACAGGGCTTAGCACACCCTGACTACAACTCTTAGCAAGGGATCAGTAGGTAAACCCATAGTGTAGGTAGGTGCATCACTTACACCACACTAGAAGCATGTCTACCCATGGAGAGTCTTCAGAGACTCCCCTTGTGGCTGTTGACCCTCCACAGGTCACTTCCAGATATGCAGGCCTTAGCTTCCAGGAGATGAGACAATTGTGTACCTCCAGGAAACTAAAACAGGGTTCTAACCCTACCACTCCTTTTCTGTTAGGTCTCTTAGAGACTTATGATGCTAGGAAAGCTTCTCAGACAGATGGGAGCATGCCCCCCTTAGAAGGTACTCGTGGTGACCCAGACTCCAACCTCCCTGAAACAGAAGTAGAAGAGGAGGAGGAGGAAGAGGAAATCTCTGGGGATGAGGCAGACAATGGTCCTGAGCTAGTCAGGCTTACTAGGGCCAACTTAGACCTACATAGGAAAGGATCTGGGGGACCCCCAGTACTGACCCTAAGGAGGCCTAACTTTGGAGTTAGAAGAGATAGATCTCATTCTAGGGACTCCAACATCTCTGTGCACTCTCATGCCTCTGCTCAGAGGAGAATGATCTCTCCCCAGAGGAGACTGACTTCCCCTCAGAGAAGAGAACATGAAGCAAGGATGAAATAGGCTAATCTGAGGATTCAGAGGGAAGAACTTGCCCTTGCCAAGGAGAAGCTTGCCTTTGCTAGAGAGCAACAGTTAAGTGGGGTAGTCCCCGCTGGTGGCAGCATTATCCCTAAGGATAAAGACAGGAGTTTTGATACTAGACACCTGAGTAAAATAGTGCCCCCCTTTAAACAAGGGGATGACATCCACAAGTTGATGACTGCTTTGGAGAGGGCCTGCACTGTCCAGTGCATCCACCCAAATCAGTGGGCAGCTATATTGTGGCTCTCCTTTGAAGGTAAAGGTAGAGATAAGCTCCTCACTACTAGAGCTGAGGATGCTAACAATTACCAAGTCTTGAAAAATACACTGATTGATGGGTTTGGCTTAACCACTGAACAGTACAGGTTGCTGTTCAGAGATACCCAGAAAACTAAGTCTCAAGATTGGGCTGACTTTGTTGATTGTGCCACTAAAGCTCTAGAAGGCTGGCTACTGGGTAGTAAAGTTACTGACTTCACAGGATTGTATAATCTTATTATGAGAGAGCAAGTCTTAAATAATTGTCAGAACCAGTTATTACACCAGCACCTGGTAGACTCTGATCTGACCTCTCCACAAGAATTGGGTAAGAGGGCAGACAAATTGGTCAGAACCAGGATTAGGCCTAAGAACCAAGGTGGTGACCAGAAGAAGGAATCAACCAAGCCTCAAGAGAAGGGTGGGAATAAATCTACAGATCAAACCACATCAGGGCCCCATAAATCCTCTGAGGGGGGTGGGTCCCAGAATCCTTCCAATACCCAGAAGAAACCTTATTGTCAAACCTGCAAGCAGGTGGGTAATTGGAAAACTGACAGCAGTTGCCCAAAGAACCCCAATAAGGAGAATATACCCCCAAGTAACATTCCCAAGCCCCCTGTTACTACTAGTAGTAATCCCCCAGGTGGTGGGAGTGCCCCCAAGAATTTGGGTGGTTTTACTTTGGGAGTTCCTGGGGACTCTGTCCTAACCAGGTCCCCTAACTTAGATACTCTTGTCTGTGAGGATGGCATGGGGTTTGCCAATTTCACTGACTGTCCCAACACTTTGGGCAAATACAGACAGGAGCCCCTCATCAATGGTTCAAAAGTTGAGGCCTATAGAGACACAGGGGCTAGCATCACTATGGTGACTGAGAGCCTAGTCCCCTCAAGGCAACTTATACCTGGTGCCACATGCCAGGTGACAAACATTGATGGAGTGCAGAAGAGTCATCCCATAGCAGTGGTAAATCTCAGCTGGGGAGGTGTCACTGGCCCCAAGAGAGTGGCAGTGTCATCAAACTTGCCTGTAGATTGCCTACTGGGTAATGATTTAGAGATCTCAGCCTGGGCTGAGGTAGAACAAGAAACCCATTCTAAAATGGTAAATCTTCCTGAACAGGTTAGGAGGGCTGTGCCAGTCTCAGCCCAATCTCAAGTAGATTCCCTCCCTGAAAAGGTTAGCAGGGCCGTGATGGTAACAGCCCATACCCAAACTGAGTCCCTTCCTGAAAAGGTTGGTGGGGTTGTGATGGCCACAGCCCAAACTCAGACTGATAATAGTGTTGTGAAGCCTGAAACTATGGATCACTCCACTCAAACAGAGAGCATTGAGGAGGAAGATAAATCTCCCTCCCTCCAGACTTTAGGAAAGGATCAGCCTCCTCAGGGAACTGATCTTGCCCCTTGTGAAGGAGCTGCCCCAGAGGTAGTCAGGCCTAGCCTGGCAGAGCCCCTGATGTCAGTGGACCCTTCCAAGGTGGGACCCAGTCTGGAGCAGGTAACTTGCCCCTCTCTACCCTGCCTCAGTCAGCCCAGGGCTGTGGAGGTCAGGGAGGCCAGTGGTGGACCCCAAAGGGCCCCCTGTCCAAAAGAACTCCCCAATCAGCAGATTAAGGGCACTGAAGCTAGTAGTCCTAGCCAAGTGAAAATAAAACAAACTCCTGAGGGGTCCCCCTTAAAATTAGTTAGGGACCTCCCACAGATGGACACTGTTGGGCACAGCCAAACCTGGGACCTAAGGGCCCCAAACCTGACCTGTCCCTCCAGTAAGCCAACCAGAGGGACCCAGCCTCCAGCTTTAGGTAGCCAGAGGTTGACCCTGAGAGCATACAGCAACTCAGTCCTGGAAAGAAAGGCATGTATAGTGGATAGTGATTGGAGGAAGCTGAGCCCAAAATTAGTGGAGCCTCACTTCAGTACTCCATATCAGCACCAGCCTTTTTCTTTACCAAAACACACCACAGGTAGAGATTCCCTATGGTGGAGACCCTCAGATACACTTAGGGTGAGGGATTGCTTAGTGGACCATGAGATAGGGGGTAACCATGCCAGTGCATGCACCTCCTCATATGGCCACTCAGGCAATATAGGCTTACCTGGTCAAGGATAGCCTTATCTCCTTTCGTTTGGGGGGGGGGGTTATGTAGGAAGGTGGATACCTGACTATGGTTGCCCCCAACTTTTTGCCTAGTGTTTTGCTGGTTTCTGACTTAGTTGGCCTGGGATCCTGCTATTCAGGACCCCAGGCTTCCTGCTCTCTCTGTTAAAATGGACTCCATGTACCCTAGGTACATATCTAATTGGATACTGAGTCACCTTATCAGTCCCTGTACAGTGTACCTTAGGTACCCAGGGAATAGGTGTACCCAGGGCCTACCAGGGGATGCAGCATGTATTATGCCACCCCTGGCTGGTCACCCAAATCTGACACAACTGGCTGCACGACAGCTGGGGCAAGGTGGTGTAAACACCCTTTGCTTTAGATATAGTATTCCTATATCTAACCCTAAAATGGACACATATATTCCTATCAGTCACTCCTATGGCAGGCCTTATCAATCCTGAAGGCAGAGTGATTGGAATTATGTGAGATGGTGCTCTGGCATGAGCTGAGCCCGTTTGCAGCTTGCGGAACCAAGTCCAAATAGCTGTTCCATGATAACGCTATACCATATACTCTTAAGTGCATTATAATCCTCGCGGTTAAATGCTAACTTTGGTATAGCATTATCAAAACATGTCGAGTAAGGTGTCATACGAATTGGAATACTAACCCCTCGCCAATTCTGGCGACGGGGTTAGCATTCCACCCTTCTAGAGGGACACGACATGTGTGTAACTGTGAACACCGGTTAAAGTCAGACATAGCCTCAGCTCCACAAAATGGATGCTGCCACCGAGACACAAGTCTGCCCTCCTGCTGCTGGGAGTCCTTTCAGCACCGGAGGCATGGACAAAGGGTTTCCTGTCAGGGGCGGTGCCAGCACCATCCCAGACAGGATTTTGTGTGTCCCAGGTAGGCAGGGCTGAAAGGAAGGTGACTGCAAGTGGCACCCCGGTGCTCACTGTGCATATGCCGGCTCAAACCAGTTCCTGGGGCACACCAGCCCCTGAGCTGGGGAGAGACCGGACAAAGGAGAGGGGTGTAACCACCCCCCTCCTAGTCCCACCCATAGGGCAGGACTTAGTCGCGTGCCAGCCCCTTTTCTTAGGATAAAGGTAGGAGCAGGCCCCCTTCCCAAATTAGATAATCTTGGATCTTGAAACTACTTTCCACGAAAGGAACTCTTGACTCTTCTGAAGACTCTCCCTTGTGGCTAAGGAGTAGCCACCCTGCACCAGCAGGCACCATCGAAGCTCTTGCGGTTTGCTGTAAGTCCATCCTCCGGATCAAGACTGCCCAGCTCGACGAGACCCAGATTCCCCGCCATCTCTGACCTCTACCTACATCATCCAGCACAGCTGAGATTCGTGGGTGCGACGAGACCCGTAGGACCGGCCATCTTCAAGACCTGCACGACGCTTCTCCAGCAAGACCCCCGAGAGACCCTCGAGTAAGTGCACTCGGGTTTGAGAAGCCCTAACCCTAAGCAGCTCCAGCACCGAAGTCCAGCCCCCCAGCATCCACGAGATCTGCGTGGGGCCCTTCTGCTTCCTTGCTACTTGCCACGTTGTCCGGTCACTTGCCCGTTGGCTAGTGACCCTCTTGACGACGTACCACGACGATTTCACCGCTGGTCTGGTGGCTCCAGACTGGCCCTTGCTTCCCTCCAACAGAGGAGCACCCTGGACCCTCCTGGTCCACTCCAGACGCCATCTTGAGTCCACCGCATGGGCTTGCCTTTGCCAAGGCTTGTTGCTCCAATCCTGGTTTCAGCAGCGCCGACAGCAGACACCCTCGTGGGACAGCTCGCCCCTCCATCCTGGTTGCCGACAACGCCTCCTGGTCCGAGAGACTGCAGAGCCAAGCGTCGCCCACTCACCTGGTCGAGGTGCCCTCATCCGGTGCCATCCTGGTGCCCATCTGATCACTGGCTAGTGATCAAGAACTGAGTCCCCTCTGCTTTCAGGTCATCTTCAACTCCGATCCAGGCTTGGATCCCATCGAACTTCATCACTGGTCGCCTGCCAGCAACTTCTTCTTTCAGGCGCCATAGACTGTAACGAGGATTCCCGACGTCTTTTGAACCCTATGCAGCCGCAGCCCCTGGGCTAGGTAACTCGAGCATTTCGGTGCTCCAACGTAGGTTCACTATCTAAGTGTCCAGATCCTTTTTCGTTTTCAGCCTAACTAGTTGGATTCCTCTGATAACACTAACTTTACGAAATCTAGCATCCATAGACTTTGTCCCGCATCCCGCGTGAGAGTGCACACTCTGCACCCGATCTCCCTAGGCCTCCTGCTCGTAATCTTAAGGTTCAGTAGTGTAGTTCTAGCGATCCTGAAGCCTCTGGATCTTGTTACTTACCTGCTAGTATTTCGCATTCCACTTTTGTAGTATATGGTTTTTGGTGCCCCTCGGGCATTTGTGTAAATTGTGCAACTTAAAGTATTTTCGTAAGAGTTTTGAATTGTGCTTAGCTCCCTGACTCATAAAGAGTTCAGGGTAGACTTGTTATAAATAAATATCCTTTATTTTCATAACAACTTGTGTGGTGTCCTTTCACTTGGTGTTCAAGGGGTATATGTGATGGTAAAACAGCTGGCTTAACACGCCCTCTAGAGTTTAGCCTGAAGACTGCTCGTGTCCATGCTACTAGGATAGCTGGTCTGAAAGGTTGACTTACAACCAATCATCAATAAGGGTTGTTTGGTATGATACAAAGTGATCACTAGACTAGTGAGCACTATATATCAGGCTAACTTCTCACAATAGTCTCTTTAAGTTTGTTATTTAAGGCTCTGCCACTGCCGTAATTGTTGTCTCTAACAGCTTCTCCCGCCGTTTAAACATGCCTTTTGCCGCCGTCTGGCGCTGGGTGTCTGAAAACATGCCGATATGTTTTAGTATCCCACCCTGCGTTTGTGACCGCAGCTGGAACCAATGCAGTCCTCCGCTTGCTTGCTGTTGACACTCCCCTCCTCTGTCGTCCTGCCGCTATGACCCGCTATGTCGACAAAGATTCGTGGAAAATGGGGATAGAAAAGAATAAATCAGTGCTCACCGAGAAGGCGTCTTCCTTGGAAAGCTCCCGGGCACCCCGGTAAGTTCCTTCGTACTTCGTCCTCTCTGCTCAGCTGAATCCCTCCCCAGCGGTGGTGGTGGTGCGCAGCTTGTATCCTTTGGAAACGCTCCTCTCCGACGAAGAAAGCTGCTCACTCGCGGACGGGTGCTGTTAGCGGCTCGTGGGACGCTGCGTTACATGACGTTCGGTCTTTTCTTTACTTTCAAAGAAACAAAACAGCACTCGAGGAGTTTGTGTCAACCACAAACGATTTATTTGCGGGGGACTTGCACAGACGCGTTTCGGCGTGCTGCCTTCGTCAGTGTGTATAGCACAGCAACAATCAACATGTTAATAAAGTTTTTTCATGAATCATAGGAATCAACAAAGGACTCAACCCTTCTAGGATCACAGTGCGCGCCATCTTGGAGTGTATTCACAAAACTATATGGCCCATGTAAAGCACATATTCTTTATATAATATATATAATATATATATATATATACACATATATATCTCGCGCGGACCCTGATGGAATTTGGGATGCGCCACTACAGAAATAACCGTTATACGCATAATTAAATTCCTACCACTGTACCTCAAAGATATCCAAGGAATATCATCTGGGGACCATAATCCTGTGTTTTTTTTGCCTGTTTCAAATTTCTTATCAGGAATGTGGTGTTATAAAAAATAATGTAAATCCTCAGTGTTATTAAGTCCATTGGGGAACTTACTATCTAGCTCCAAAATCATGTGGGACTTTATCTGCCTTAATTTCCTTTCCCTGTCGCCTCATCTGCACAATTTGGGAACTGCGGCCACCACAAAATATTTCAAACAGTTTAGATTATTGTCGTGCATCTGCTTGAAATGGCGAGCCCCCGAATAAGTTGAGTCATTATTCACGATGGCTCGTAAGTGCTGCAGAATTCGGACATGCACCTGCAGCTTGGTACTTCCCACACTTCCTAAGCCTCAGGTGCATGACAGAATATACACTGCATACTCCATTCTACTGTTGAATTTACCCTGAATGGCAACTCTATCTGGGCTAAATGGAGTAGTGTAATCGGTCATGTTCTCCCTGAATCTGAAAGCTCTACAGGAAGAACATTTGGTGAAGCCTAGTTTGGGTTGCAGCCACATGGTAGCTTTGGACAATTCAGGGCTGCTCTTCACAATCTTAGTGCGCATTGAGGGGCCTTTTCAATATGTAATAACAGGTTGAGCAGGGGGCCTCGTAGCCAACACCCCATCTGTTAACAAAGTGGGCCAACTACGCTTGAATATGGATCAAATCTTTCTTTCTTGTTTATTGTAGGTGGTGATAAGTCTGGGGGCATTATTTGCATCAACCACATTTTCTTTCGTGCTAAGATTTGAAAAAAGAGATTCCCTTGTTCTTTCCCTCATTTTACTTACTGCCTCATTTAAAATGTTGTCATTGTATTTTCTCTTTCTGAATATGCATAACGCTTCTTCTGTGTACACATTCAGATATTCTTGTGTGCTGCAGATTCTTTTTAAACAAAAAAGTTCCCCGTAAGGAATATTTTTAATCAAATGTAGCGGATGCGCACTGCTGGCATGGAGAGTTACATTTCCAGCCGTGGCTTTCTTATGTAATGTGGTTGCTAACCTTACTTCTTTTACATACACTTTTACATCTAAAAACTCAATAGTTTCCTTGTTGATATGTGAGGTAAACTTCAAATTGGTAGTATTGTCATTAATACGATTGATAAAATCACAAGCATGTTTTTCATCCCCCCATCACATCTAAAAACTCAATAGTTTCCTTGTTGATATGTGAGGTAAACTTCAAATTGGTAGTATTGTCATTAATACGATTGATAAAATCACAAGCATGTTTTTCATCCCCCCTCCATACAATAAAAACATCATCGATATATCTCAACTAATATAAAACATGGTCGGTATATTCATCCAAAAGTATAGGTTTGAGAACCTGCTCCTCCCACCAACCTACATGCAAGCATGCATAGCTGGGGGAGAAGCAGGCTCCCACGGCCATACCTCTTTTTTGCACATAGGTGTCATTGCCAAAGGTGAAAAAATTATTATGCAAACACCATGAGATTAACTTTAAAAGCATTTTATTATGGTTGTAGCATTCAATCGGCTTAGTATTTAAAAATTGCTGTACTGCCTTTAATCATCTGTGGTGCTCTATGCTTGTGTCCAGGGATTCAATGTCTAATGTAATAAACACCAAAGCCTTCGCACATTGAACGTCTTGTACTTTCTTTAAGAAATCCCCGGTGTCCTTAACGTATGTGGGAAGCTGTTTCACAAAGTCCTGTAAAACATGATATATATATTGTGTTGCCTTTTCCCCCACAGTGCCGATTGCTGATATAATCGTTCTCCCCGGAATGGGAGTAATGTTCTTATGGACTTTGGGGATGAAATAAAGTCTTGGTAAGACTGGGTGTTCCACATGTAGAAATTTGTATTCATCTAAGGAAATGATTCCTTCTCGCTTCCATTCCAGAAACATCTTTTTAAATTATCTTTGGCCAAATTCTATTGTTTGCTATTTGTTTTCTCATAACACATGGAATCATCTAGGTGTCTATATATATATATATATATGGATGTATGACGTTACAACGCAGGCTATTACAACGCTTGCCTTTACAACGCGTTTTTTACATCGCATACCATTACAACGCATAGCGCTTTTGGATGTTGGATAGTGAATAGTTTAATTTACTATTCCAACTCCAGTCCCCGTGGACACTAGGGAAGGTTATTGGATAGTAAATTAACCTATTCCCTATCCTAGAGCGCCCCCAGCGCAATGCGTTGTAATAGTTTGCGTTGTAATGACCGCGTTGTAATGGTAGTGCGTTGTAAAAGTTTCGTTGTAAGTGATGTTTCCCTATATATATATATATATATATATATATATATATATATATATATATATATATATACCTTACCATAAAGATGTTCGTATATGGTGTTATGCTTGCACTGGCATGATTCTGGTAATTCGTAAAATTTTACAACACTCACTAATGATATCTGACGCCTCAAAGTCTAAGAATGTCGTAACTTATCTGCTTTCATCTGTCAGGATCTAGCTTTATTCGATCTAGCTTGGCCTAGCTTTATTCGATCTGGCCTTGCCTAACTGACATCTGTGTCTTATTTTGTACTTCTTATGCACCTTGTACCACTTATTGCACCTTGTACCAATGTTTAATGTACCTTGTATCAATGTTTGTTTGTTATCTTGATGCTGTGCCATTGCTTGTTTGAAAAGCATTAGTGTGCCAATGCTTGTTTGTTCTTTTGATACTGCTTGCCGTCTTTTGTCCCTTTGCAGCATCAGTAGCTGGATACAGGACTATAAATAGTGCCACGCCCTGGAAGCCGTGCGGATTATTAAAGACCTATCCAGAGTAAAGACGTCTTTTGTTCCGGTCCGGTCCTACATTCAAGATCCGTGTCCTGAGGCTTGCATCTACAGTTCCTGACTTATGGTAGTATCCTACCATGAAATCCGTTCACAGAAATCGCAGGTAGGATCTATCCATTGCTTGCTTTCGTGTGCATTCGAGTCCACATTTTCCCGGCTGGGTTATTTTCCTGAAGCGGCTCGTATTTCATTACGTGGCTGTCATTTCAAAAGCGTCTTTCATTTCCTGGACGCTGCAGTTCCGAATAGAAACTATTTGAAGGTCACTTCTGTTTATTATTCTGAGAAGCTCTTTTTGAATCGCGTGGGAACTCTTTTAACCGCGACTTGAGGCAAAAGTACATTTCAGGAGTTTATTGCTTTTTTCTGAACACTAGCAATGTGTTAGGTTTAATTTGAACTCAATTCAACAATTATTGACTATGTTTGATTAAGGATGTTTCTACACATCGCAGCGTTTCTTATTCATGTACCCAATGTATGATTTGCAACATTTCATCGCATGAACAAAATGCAAGGGTCTCTTTGAGAAGATATAGTTTAAGTTTTGATTTTTGGTTAATCTTTGGTTTAATGCTAATATCAATCAGAACAGAAGCAATAGTCATATTGTGCCCTTTCTCTTACTTCTTATTTTGGGCATAGTTTTAGATGAAAGCAAAACAAAGTCAATTGAACTTTGCATGACTCTGTTAACAAGATAGTCTTTTCCTTAGGTACATGAATCCAAGCCATCTAAGGAGTTTTAGCTGGAAGCGTGTAGGAGTTCATGTGTTCCATTTGTTTTATTTCTTCTCGTTCCAGATCTTCCTCCCCGCAGTACCCTCCCTTACCTCCCCTCGTCTAGCCACTTCGATCCTATGCGGAACTTTAAGTGCAGAGCCGAAGCTGCTGGAAGGTGGGCTTTTGGGTACTGCTCCTGAGGAACGTAAACTGAGACACAATAGTTACGTCTCTGACAGAATAATCCACCCAAGAATTTAGTTCCTTCTGAGCAGTACACAAAAGATGGCCACCATGAATGATCTTTGTGCTATGATAGGGAATCTGCAGAAGGAGTTAGCTGCTAGTCGACAAGAAACTTCCACTTTAGCTAGTAAAGTAACCCAATTACAGACACGTTTGGACTCAGGGCCACAATCTGGTCAGACTCAAACAAATGCTTGTGGTTCTAATTCGTCAATTTCAGTTACTGTACCCACGTCAGTTCCTTTAGCTCAACCTGAAAGGTTTGCTGGGGAGCCAAACAAATTTCAGACATTTTTAACTCAGGTACAATTGCATTTTATGGTTAAACCAGCTTCCTTTCCAGACGCTAAATCTCGTATCGCCTTTTTGATCTCTTTTTTGAGTGGAGATGCAGCGATGTGGGTGGTTCCATTGGTACAATCAGATGATCCTTTATTATATAATTGGGCTCAGTTCAAACGTGAATTTGAAAAGATCTTTGATAGACGGACTATCACTGGATCAGCAGATAGAGAACTATTGGAATTAAAACAGGGAAATAAGGAGTTGATCCATTATCTTACACAGTTCAATCGCTTAGTGGCTGAGACCGAGTGGCCCGAAGAAAAAAGAGCAGCCTTATATTACCAAGGACTAAAAGATGAGCTGAAAGATCTAATAGCACCGATCGATCCTCAACCCCGGTCATGTGCTGATCTAATAGCGCTTAGTCTTCGTTTGGATCATCGAGTTGCGGATCGTAAAGGTGATAAAAGAAGAACGGGCGTCCGAATATTTACTAGAGCCAAAGAAAAGTCACACACAAATTCTCAAGAGACCGTAGAACCCATGGAAGTTGGAAGTATGAGGAAACCATTAACCTCCAAAGAAAAAGACACTCGACGAAAAAATGGTCTTTGCCTGTACTGTGAAAGGAAAGGCCATTTTGTTAGAGACTGTCTTCTTAAGCCCAAAAATTCTTGGTCACGTGATAAGAAAGAGAACAAGTCGGAAAACTAGCTAACTCGAGATTGGATCAGGAGACTTTTTCGAGTTGGCAATATCCTCCTGAACAATCAGTAGCAAACACTCTGCAGTTAACTGTACCACATCTAACTTTAAATGTCCAGTTCATTTTGCCGGATGAGAAACAATTAATGGTAGCGATTATGGTAGACTCAGGGGCTACCGGAAATTTTATCGATACTGCCTTTGTTTCAAAGACAAACATACCAATAACTATAAAAGCAAAACCTGAAATAGTTTATGCAGTAGATGGGACTCAGCTAACTTCAGGAATGATCACCTATTGTACCAATTCTCTTTTAATGATCTGCGATACCAATAACAGAAAACATCAAGAGACCATTTCATTTGATGTTATTGATGTACCTCAATTCGGAGTAATTCTTGGTATACCCTGGTTAACCTTACACAATCCTACCATTGATTGGGTTAAGCGTTCTATTGAATTCACATCTCTTTGGTGCAAACAAGAATGTTTCTGTTCAAAGCAAGAATTGAAAGAGTCTCCAAGTTCTTTTCTTCACAATGCCTCTGCCCTTTATTTATCTACTGCCGCCGAACAAGATATAGACTTACCACCTACTTATGAATCTTTCACTGACGTTTTTTGTGAACAAAAAGCTGAAATTCTACCACCACATAGGGATTATGATTGTGCTATTGATCTAGTACCAGGAGCCAAAATACCCTGTAGTAGAATGTATGCGTTAACAGATCAAGAAAATCAACATCTTCGAGAATATCTTGACAAATTTTTGAAAAATGGTTTCATCAGACCCTCCAAATCTCCTGCAGCCTCGCCACTTTTCTTCGTGCCCAAAAGCAATGGAGAATTACGCACTTGTATTGATTATTGGGCACTTAATAATATCACCATTAAGAATCAGTAACCTCTACCATTGATCCCAGTACTTCTTGACCAAGTGCGATCAGCCACAATTTTTACTAAGCTTGATTTGCGAGGCGCCTACCACTTAGTGCGCATAAGACCCGGCGACGAGTGGAAAACGGCATTTCGAACTCGCTTCGGCTTGTTTGAATATTGTGTAATGCCCTTTGGATTATGCAATGCCCCGCCCGCTTTTCAATTTTTTATTAATGATGTCCTTCGGGATTATCTCGACAGATTCGTCATAGCTTATATTGATGATCTTCTAATTTTTTCTTCTTCAACTGAGGAACATGTTCAACATGTCAAGACCATTTTAACCACCTTGAACCAATGGTTTGTTCTGTAAACTGTCTAAATGTGAATTCCATACAACAAATGTTTAATTTTTAGGCTTCATACTTTCTCCATCAGGTATCACTATGGCTCCTAGGAAAATTCAGGCAGTACTAGACTGGCCTACACCAACTTCCGTAAAGGATATTCAACGTTTCCTAGGGTTCGCTAATTTTTATCGTCGATTTATTAAAAAAAATTCAACCTTGGCTACTCCTTTAACCCAGTAACTGAGAAAGAACGTGAAATTCGTCTGGTCTTCAGACGCTGAGTCTTCCTTTCAGACTCTTAAGAAAACTTTTACTCAGGCACCTATTCTGCCACATCCGGACACTGAAAAGCCTTTCATAGTGGAAGCTGGTGCTTCAGATTTCGCTATAGGAGCTATTTTATCACAAAAAGATCAAAAAACCAATGAATTACATCCCATTGCTTTTCTGTCAAGAAAGTTTTTACCTGCTGAAGTTAACTATACTATAGCAGAGAAGGAACTTTTAGCTATTCGTTATGTCTTCAAAGAATGGCGTCACTACTTACTAGGAGCTAAATACACAGTGACTGTTTATACAGACAACCGCAATTTACAGTTCTTAAGGTGTGCAAAGGCGCTGACTCCAAGACAACTTCGTTGGACGCTGTTCTTTGCAGAATTTGATTTCCTTATAACTTTCAGACCAGGCACTAAGAACAACAAAGCAGATTCCTTGTAACAATATGACTCCAAACAAGATGACTCTCTTCTTAATCCCAAGCCTACGAACATGCTGTCTAGTAATCAAATCATTGGCGCCACAATGTTGGATGTTTTCTTTCAGCAAATAAGACAAGCCATGCCGATACCTAAACTGTTATCTTGGGTACAAGAAGGTCCTGATAGAACTATCCATCAAAATCTACAGTTTTTCTCGAATTTACTGTTTGTTCCAACAAAAAAGTTACAAACACAAGTTTTACAGTGGTGTCATACCAGACAATTAGCGGGCCATCCAGGGATCGCAAAAACAAAAGATTTAGTACAGAGAAATTTCTGGTGGCCATCATGGAAAAAAGATGTGATTTCTTTTATCCAATTTTGTGAAATTTATGCTCAAGCTAAGGGAGAACATGGGAGCAAAAAAGGCCTTTTACTTCCTCTTCCAACACCAACATAAGTTTGGGAAGACATTGCAATGGACTTTATTACCGATTTACCGGAAGATCAAGGGATGACTACTATTCTTGTAGTAGTAGATCGTTTGTCTAAAATGGCTCATTTTGTTGCTTGCAAGAAACTTCCTACTTCTTCCCAACTTGTACAACTCATCTTACAACATGTGGTACGTTTGCATGGTCTTCCTCGGTCCATCACTTCAGACCGGGGTCCACAATTTATTTCACAGGTTTGGAAGACCTGGTGTGAAGCTCTTAAGATTAAAAGTAACACATCTAGAAGTTTTCATCCTGAAACGGATGGACAAACGGAACGAGTCAACCAGATTTTGAGGTGTTTTCTGTTCAAGAAACAAGGGTCCTGGACTACACTTTTGTGGGAAGCAGAATTTGCATACAACAACTTACAGAATGCTTCGACTGGAATGTCACAGTTTCTTGCTGTGTATGGTCGACATCCACATTTCTCACCATTACTATTAGCTCAATAAAAAACGAATATACCATCTTTGGATTTGCATTTCCGAGACATGAAAAGTGTCACTGAGACATTACGAAGAAATGTAATGAAAGCAAAAGCTGCATATAAAAAATTCGCTGATAGGAAAAGACAAAAGGACCCAGACTTCCAAGTAGAGGACTTGGTTTGGCTTTCTACAAAAAATTTCCAGTTTAGAAAACGCTATAAATTCCATCCAAAATGTATCGGACCCTGCAAAATTGTTCAGCGTGTAAATACAGTAACATATAAATTACTCCTTCCAAAATCCATGAACATTTATCCAGTATTTCAAACCTCTTTGTTGAAGCGAGCTACTACAAAAAAAGGTCTTGTCCTCCTGCAATGCAAGTTGACAATCAAGAGGAATTTGAGGTTTGTTGTATTAAGGACATAAAGCGTGTCAGGGGAAAGGTATGGTATTTACTGTCCTGAAAAGTTACGGACCCGAAGAAGACTCCTGGGTATCTCGAGAAAATGTCCATGCTCCCCGTTTGGTGCGACAATTTCACGCTAGGCATCCTGACGCTGTGTCATGACCTTCAGAGGAGGGTGTCTCCATTTTTGTTGGGGGGCACTGTCAGGATCTAGCTTTATTCAATCTAGCTTGGCCTAGCTTTATTCGATCTGGCCTTGCCTAACTGACATCTTTGTCTTATTTTGTACTTCTTATGCACCTTGTGCCACTTATTGCACCTTGTATCAATGTTTAATGTACCTTGTATCAATGCTTGTTTGTGATCTTGATACTGTTCCAATGCTTGTTTGAAAAGCATTAGTGTGCCAATGCTTGTTTGTTCTTTTGATACCGCTTGCAGTCTTTTGTCCCTTTGCAGCATCAGTAAGTAAGTAAGTAAGTAAATCTTTATTCGGTTTTCAAATTGCATAAAAACCATAAAAGAATTTCCACAATACATTTTATAAAAATATCAAGCTAGCCATTATTCCTCAAATATGACATTTAAAATTCACTTTCTCATAAATAAAACAGGATTAATATCTTTATATTTAAAAAGGCTACCCTTCTTCATTTTCCTCAACTAATCAAACAGTACTTTATCAAAGATTTACCCTGTGTTTAAAAATACATTTTAAAAACGTGCTCACAGTTTTACAGGTCAATTCAGAGCTCAGAAATTGCAACCACAACATGGCGGGACGACATCTTCTAAGGCCTAAACTTCTCAAAAGGGGGATTAACCATAGCTTACGGTGTACAGTATAATATTTACAGAACAACACAGTGTGGATCGTTGATTGTTCAGACGTCTGTCACAAGGGCACACCGTTAGACAGTCATCCCAACTATTTCTATTGGGGAAAGCTACAACCCTATGAAAAATGTTCAGCCTAAATCTTGTCAATAAAAAACGCTCGATTTGCGACTCGACATATGTCAGATATGGTTCCATCTCTACAGTAGTCATGACTACCATGGAATGTTGGACTGAGGGTTTCTTTATCTCTATACTGATACGTAATTCTTCTATATGGCTCAAAGCCCTTGTTTTTAGATCTTTCTTTGAGATTTCAGCAATTGTTTTGGGGTTAGAATAATATTTTGCCATCCCCAGATCAGTAAGAATTTTTTTTTACATATCTCAGCCATTCTATTTTTTCCACATGGTCCAGTAACATACAGTCTGCCACAATCTCTTTTGTGAAATAATTTTTCGTTGATGTCCAAATACGACGCCAGAGCAATATGGGTTGGATCTTTGCCAAATCCTCAATATGGGGCATTCCTAGCTCTGCATGACAAGCAAAAGTGGATACTCGTTTAGGGACCACCAAGAGAAATCTCATGAATGTATTTTCTGCTACCTGTAGTGCTTTTGTATTTTTGTGTCCCCACAAACTCGGCCCATAGAGTGCGATGGAATGACACTTTGCTTTATAAATACAAAGCAACTCTACTGGTGGCCTCTTTCCTAGCTTCTGTGTGAATTTTATGAGGGCAGCAATTGCTCGCAGGAGTTGATGTTTGCGGGCTTCTATAGCCGGTTTCCAGTTGAGCTTTTCATCCATCATGATCCCCAGGTAAGGGTATTGGGCAGTTAGTTCTATCTTTTCATTATCAAGGAAAGTACTCTTCCCCCCTTTCTTTCCTTGACCTGCCACCATAACATATGTTTTTTTAATATTTATATGGAGGTCCAAACTGCCCATAAATTTTGCATACCTATTCAATGCTTTCTGTAGCTCTCATGGGGTGCGTGCCAGTATCACAGCATCATCTGCGTATAGGAGCGCAGGCACCAAGCGATCTTTCACTCGGGGGAGGTCCTGGCCCCCCTTCAACATCTCTACCTCAAGCCCATTGGTATAAAAGGAGAAAAGAAAGGGGGCCAGCACACAACCCTGCCTGACGCCACGCTCCACCGCAAATGATTCTGATAGTTCACCCTGCACTCCAAAACGCACCCTGGATGAAGCATTAGAGTATAATTCTCTAAGAAAGGTTACCAGGACTAAATCTATTCCCATCTCGGTAAGAACTGACCACAGTTTTGCATGTGAGACGCAGTCGAAAGCTGCGGATAGGTCGACATAGACCATGTACAACCTACCCCGCTTTGCCGACACGTACTTCCCCATCATTAAGGCCAAGTTCAGGGCTTGCTCCGTTGTTCCGAAGCCCTCTCGGAAGCCAAACTGAATGTCAGAAAGAGTCCCGGTGTCGTCCGCCCACTCCTGTAGACGCTGGAGTACCACTCTGCCCAGTACTTTACCCAGCGAATCCAGGAGCGAGATTGGTCGGTAACAGGACACATCCTCCCTATTTCCCTTCTTAAATATGGGGACCATAGTTGATTGGGTCCAAGATTTAATTAGCCCACATTTCATTGTAGCGTCGAACACCCTTTTTAAAATTGGGGCCCATAAATCTAATTTAAATTTAAAGAAGTCAACTAGTACCCCAACTGGACCAGGGGCTTTTCCGCTTTTACTCGCTTTTACTGCGTTTATAACTTCATGGAGTCCAAAGTCTAATGGAATTGGGAACGGGTTAACCTGATTATTCCAGTTATTTCCCTCAGTTAAGTCTACATCTGAGAGTTTTCCAAAGATTTTTGAAAAATGGTTTACCCATACTGGTCCCTCAATCGCAACTTCTATTTTTGGCTGCTTATCAGTATCTATCAGGAATGGAGCTTTCACCACCTTCCAGAACAGCTCACTATTTCTATTCAGTGAGCTCTCATGGAGTTGCTCCCATAGGGCTTTCTTCAGTTCCTCTTTTCTTGCTTTGCATGCCAATCTATATGACCTTCTTGAGATTCTAACCTCCTCATGATCTCTAACAGCTTTTATTTTTTTTATTTTTTATTTTTTTCGGTTAAAGACTTTTATTGCAATCTGAATTGTGTACACAGCATTTACCTACAACCCGGAGGCCGGCTGCTATAGTGGGACATTGCGTTATACAGTTCAAACAGTATTCGCTCTGCAGCGTCCTTGGTTGTCATTGCACATTTGAAATCAGCAGAGAATACACGATCACTTTCCCAAACAATTCTGTAACAGTCTTAATTTTGTATTTTATAACTACAACTAAACATGTGACTCAGATAGTAGAACAGGTGTTAGTCTTTTTTGACACTCATTACCTATCAATGCATTAATTGATGCAAGTAGCAACCATTCACATCTCGAGAGTCCCAGGTCGTAACATTCCTTTTACGGGACATGCGACCAACTCAACAGCACCACATCAACTCCATTTGTACGTGATATATCAATCTAAGTGCGTCTCATTCGACATCCCCCTCCTCCTCAGAGCTGTCTATATCTTCTTCTGATAGGGGCTCACAGATATCCCCTCTATAAGTGTTCCATGGCATCCATAACTTGTTCCATTTCCTGGGGTTTGTCTAACAGCTTTTGTTAGTGCTATTTTTAAAGTTTTGTGGGCCACTGAAAAATTATGATTGAACTACCCTTTTTTTCCACCTTTTTTCCCTTTTTGCTTTCTTGTTAGGGATTCATTTACCTTGTCCAAAATCACCCTAAAATTTTCTAGGACTTCCTTTTCCCCTATATCAGTGTCTAAACACTTCAATATTGCCGGGTATGCCGCAGTTACCACCTTATTTGTTAAGTCTACGGGATCTATCTTTCCCCATCCTAGGGTATAGCCATTTGTTTTTGTTAAGTGTATCTTATTCTGGGCAAGTGCGGCCATTAAGAGCTGTGCTGATAACTGCCCCTGATCCATAAATAAGTCAAAGCCCAGGGCAGCATGATCGCTCAGGGTATTTATTAACACTCTAAATCTCTGGGCCTTGCTTCCGAGGGTCGCTGTGATCAGTATATAGTCAATTGTTGACTCGCAGCCCCTTCCCAGATAAGTTGGCTCTAAGTGCCCGCAGGTTTTTTTTGCATCATTTAGTATTACCAAACCCAGTTCAGATAAGGTTTCATTTAAGATATCTCCCACCACTGAATGGCTGAAGTGAGTTGTTTGGTCATCAATTTCATCCACCACACCACAGATGTTACTATTATTCCTCTCACAGGGGTGGTGGTTGAAATCGCCCCCCCAAACAATACTTGGGGGGTCTAGGCCTTGCATTTGTTTTGACCAGGTAAAAAGTTTCTTGCGGAGAGCCCCAAGTGTTTTTACTCTCTCGCTTTCTACTAGATTATCGTACATGTTTAGTAGTAGAACAATCCTCTTCTTTTGGAAAGACAATCTCAATATCTGATAGTTTGGTTCTAAAGTAAGCGCTGTCACCTCTAGCCCCGGTATGGTATTTGCTATGTAGGTCATCACCCCCCCCTTTGCCCTACCATAAGTGCCTGCAATTGCTGGGGAAAAATAAGTTTTATACCCCGTCAAGTGCATTTCTGTAGTGAGCCAAGTCTCCTGTAGGCATATCACCTGGTAGTCCTGTACAAAATATAAGGCACTTCCATCTGCAATTTTTACGCGGAGACCTGGAATCCATGGAATCATCTAAGTGCCTATATATATATATATATATATATATATACCTTACCATAAAGATGTTCATATATGGTGTTATGCTTGCACTGGCATGATTCTGGTAATTCTTAAAATTTTACAACACTCACTAATGATATCTGACGCCTCAAAGTCTAAGAATGTTGTAACTTATCTGCTTCCATCTGTCATGATCTAGCTTTATTCGATCTGGCCTTGCCTAACTGACATCTGTGTCTTATTTTGTACTTTTTATGCACCTTGTACCATTTATTGCACCTTGTACCAATGTTTAATGTACCTTGTATCAATGCTTGTTTGTTATCTTGATACTGTGCCAATGCTTGTTTGAAAAGCATTAGTGCGCCAATGCTTGTTTGTTCTTTTGATACTGCTTGCAGTCTTTTGTCCCTTTGCAGCATCAGTAGCTGGATACAGGACTATAAATAGTGATACGCCCTGGAAGCCGTGCGGATTATTAAAGACCTATCCAGAGTAAAGACGTCTTTTGTTCCGGTCCGGTCCTACATTCAAGATCCGTGTCCTGAGGCTTGCAGCTACAGCTCCTGACTTATGGTAGTATCCTACCACGAAATCCGTTTGCAGGAATCGCAGGTAGGATCTATCCATTGCTTGCTTTCGTGTGCATTCGAGTCCACGTTTTCCCGGCTGGGTTAATTTCCTGAAGCGGCTCGTATTTCATTACGCGGCTGTTATTTTAAAAGCGTCTTTCATTTCCTGGAAGCTGCAGTTCCGAATAGAAACTATTTGAAGGTCACTTCTGTTTATGATTCTGAGAAGCTCTTTTTGAATCGCGTGTGAACTCTTTTAACCGCGACTTGAGGCAAAAATACATTTCAGGAGTTTATTGCTTTTTTCTGAACACTAGCAATGCGTTAGGTTTAATTTGAACTCAATTCAACAATTATTGACTATGTTTGATTAAGGATGTTTCTACACATCGCAGCGTTTCTTATTCATGTACCCAATGTATGATTCGCAACATTTCATCGCATGAACAAAATGCAAGGGTCTCTTTGAGAAGATATAGTTTAATTCTGTGATTTTTGGTTAATCTTTGGTTTAATGCTAATATCAATCAGAACAGAAGCAATAGTCATATTGTGCCCTATCTCTTACTTCTTATTTTGGGCATAGTTTTAGATGAAAGCAAAACAAAGTGAATTGAACTTTGCATGACTCTGTTAACAAGATAGTCTTTTCCATAGGTACAGGAATCCAAGCCATCTAAGGAGTTTTAGCTGGAAGCGTGTAGGAGTTCATGTGTTCCAGTTGTTTTATTTCTTCTTGTTCCAGATCTCCCTCCCCGCAGTACCCTCCCTTACCTCCCCTCGTCTAGCCACTTCTATCCTCTGCGGAACTTTAAGTACAGAGCCGAAGCTGCTGGAAGGTGGACTTTTGGGTACTGCTCCTGAGGAATGTAAAATGAGACACAATAGTTACGTCTCTGACACCATCCCTGCACTAGTTTACTCATTCATCTGCCCACATACTGATTATGCAGACATTCACCGATCATTCTATGCACCCTGTCAGTCATCCATGCATCCACTTATTCACCCATCCAAGAGTTGACTCATTCTCACATTCACCCAACCACCAAACCACACACCTCAACTTGCTAATGATTAAAAAAGCACTTTGACCTTAAAAGTACCCACATCTACGAGCTTTGCCAATGCTTGTTGTGATTATTGAACATGGCCTTTGGGTACTACAAATGTGTAATGCTGAGTAGGGTAGGTATGAACAGTATATTAAGAGATACACATTGGTTTAAACAAGCATACTAATATTAAAAACGCATCACAAAATGTCAATACCCACCTCTTGCTGTAGATCATCATAGCATTTGTTTTTTTTCTCGAATTGCTTCTTTAAACCGTTCAGCTGATAAGAATGGAATGCAAATTAGACATATTAAACAGTAGCATATAAAATGTTGTTAATTAGAGAAATACAGATATGAATCATATGCAAGAAAGAAATAGGCCTATAGGAGCATACTTTTGTTTTCCAAAATGTTTTTTATTGAAATACGATTGGGTACAGTGCAGCATAGCATTGTAATACGTAACCTCAATATATCCCCAGTATTTCTTGTGTTTTTTCTTCTTTTAATCCACCCCCCCACACACACAACATTCAAAAGAAACCCAGCACTGTCAGAACGGTTGTATGTACTTTTTGGGCTTGGACTCCGACCATTGCCTGTCATTTGTCAAATTGCTTGTCTTTTAAAATTCCTGGCTTGCCAGTGGGTAATTCCTCTTCCTGGTCCCTCTTTTTTGGAACTTGTTCACCGCCTAGAGCATTGACCCATGACTTGTCGGCTACCACTTTTTTCTATATTACTACAGGATCAGGAACTTTCTTTTAAATTCATAACAGCTCTTTACATACATGAACGCTCACTCCCTCTCCTTGGGCTACAGCTGCCTCCCCTCCCTCCTGCTTGTTTACTTTAGCAGTTCACATATACGAACGGTTGCTCCCACGCTTGATCTCTCTCCTTAGGCTGCGGCTGCCTCCTGCTTGTTTACTTCACGTCTGTTTAACATTTTTAAGGCATTCGATTCTGTCACATCTGTTAACCATTATTTTATTTCATTTGAAAAGTTTTATAAAGCTTGAACATGACCCTTGCGGGTATCAGAGCGCTGTACACAGAGGCAGAATCATGCATAAACTCAGAACAGTTGAGGTCAACATTGTAAAACAACAAGGAGTAAACAATCAAAGTCAGATACCGGGTACTCATTAGTGCAAAATATTTCCCGTAACATTCATTGAAACAATCATATAGTGGCTCATCACAGCATAGTAGAGTAAAGGACCAATCTGTAATTGGTCCAAGAAGTATTCTTCTATTTTATTTCCGAAAGGGCCCTAGAGTAAAATAACAGTTTAACAACCAATCCAAAATACGTAGCGAAAGATACGTTGGGAAAAAAGACAAATCTGTCAACAAGGGGACTAGAGAAAGAGTACATCATGATGCAGTTCATGTCTACTCCGGAAAAACCATTTGGCCTGTTTCTTGAAATAGGCAGTGGAGGGATTGGTTCTCATCTCCGTAGAAAGAGTGTTCCAAATTCTAGGTGCAAGGCCGGAGAAAGCACGTTTGTAACTACTTTTCTTTTTGAATTTAGGAGGTTTCAAGAGTAGTATGGACGTACTTCTTAAGTTTCGACCGGATCCAGAAAGAACAAACTTGTTCGCCAGATAGGCCGGAGTGTTGAAATGCAGGGCTTTATGTGTGAAGCAAGCTATTTTGATCCGCCACCTGGATCCCGACGTTTTTGCAAGCGACACTTATCCGGTGCTTCGATCTACTGCGTAACCCTGAAGAGTCACATCCCTTACACAATGTGACGAAACACGTGTCGGCTAGTTGTATTTTGTATGTACTGATCAAGATTGAACTATAAACTATCGCTTTACATCACTGGATCTCAAACTCATTTACTTGAACCTTATCTATTTGTCTGGTTCTGACAGAAGAACCAAGAATTTTGATACGTGTGCACAGGACTTGTACTCAATTGTTTGGTATGGGACATGTCCCTTATCTATACAGGGGCTGTTTTCTGTCTGGGTTTGTTCCCCTGACCTGTTTGCACCGTGGTATCTGAGAAATTACATACCTACTTGTATAGCACCTGCTAGAGCGCCATTTCTTCCTGTCCTTTACCCAAACCCAATCGATTTTCACTATTTTGAAACGGATCCTGGCTTCAATAGACAACCAGTTGAGCTGCAAAATGTCAGGTGTGATGCGATCGTGTTTTTTGGAGGCTGTGATGAGCCTGGCCGATGCATTAAGTGTGGCTCTGAGAGTGGCCAAGCTCGCTTTAGGAAGCCCTGCAAGGGTCACCAGGTCATATTCCAGTTGTGATATCACCAGGGATTGTACTGCAGGCTGTAAGTCTTCCGGCGGAAGGAAAGGCTTGAGTTTCTTAATTGTTTTAAGATGAAAAGTGGCACCCCTAATGGTGGTGCTGATGTGAGTTTGCATATTAAGGTATTTGTCCAAGGTAATGCCCAATGATTTAGGTGAATCAACCACGTGAGGGGTGCAGTTAGGGGCAGCCAGTTGTTTTAGCCATTCGTGTATCGGTGCAGAGTAGTTGTCTGGGGCAATCAGCAGCAATTCAGTTTTGAGGGTATTCAGCAAAAGATGGTTCTGGGCTAACCAGTGTTGAGTTTGCGAGAGAGCCTCATTTAAGGTTTCAATGTCCTCCAGTGAGGAGATCTACAGGTACAGTTGCGTGTCGTCGGCGTACATGTGGTAATGAATTTGAGAATTGTTCAGAATGACGGTGTGAGGCTCTATATAGAGGTTAAAGGGCGAGGGCAAGAGTGCAGATCCTTGCGGAACTCCAATTCTGACCGCAGTACTAGATGCTAGGGACTGGTTGAGTTTAATCCTTTAAGTGCAATTATGTAAGAAAGAGGCAAACCACTTTAGGACCGGCCCCGAGAGACCCATCCTAAGTTGAAGAAGATTAATCAAGTTTTCGTGTTTGATGGTATCGAATGCAGAAGACAGGTCAAGAAGGATCAGAAGACAGGGGACATTTTGATTTAGGGATTTCAAAGGATCATCCACAATGTGAGTGTAGGAGAGTGGGGTCTGCAATCCTATGGTCACCCCAGATTTTTGCTTTTTGCTTCACTGGTTTACGACTTTCCCTGGCTGTGGGCCTGCTAATCAGACCCACAGCCTAGCTGTTCTCTCTCTAAATTGACAACCATGTACTTTAGGTGCATTTACCAATTGGTACTGGGCCACCTTATCAGTCCCTGTACCCAGGGCATAGGTGTACCCAGGGCCTACCAGGGGCTGAAGCATGTATTATGCCACCCCTGGCTGGCCATCTAAAACTGACACAACTGGCTGCACGACAAGCTGTAGATATAGTATACCTATATCTAACCCTAAAATGGACACATATATTCCTATCAGTCACTCCTATGGCAGGCCTTATCAATCCTGAAGGCAGAGTGCTTGGAATTATGTGAGATGGTGCTCTGGCATGAGCTGAGCCCGTCCGCAGCTTGCGGAACCAAGTCCTAATAGCTGTTCCATGATAACGCTATACCATATACTCCTAAGTGCATTATCAACCTCGCGGTTAAATGCTAACTCTGGTATAACATTATCAAAACATGTCGAGTAAGGTGTCATACGAATTGGAATACTACCCCCTCGCCAATTCTGGCGACGGGGGTAGCATTCCACGCTTCTAGAGGGACACGACATGTATGTAACTGTGAACCCCGGTTAAAGTTAACTCGAGCCTTGGCATCACAAAATGGATGCTGCCACCACAGACACAAGTCTGACCTCCTGCTACTGGGAGTCCTTCCAGCGAGGGAGGCTTGGACAAAGGGTTTCCTGCCTTGGGAGGTGCTAGCACCACCCCAGACAGGATTTTGTGTGTTGGGTAGGATAGGCCTGAAAGGAATGAGACATGCCTGGGGCACACCGGGTGCCCTGTGCATACACCGGTTCAAACCAGTTGCTGGGGCACTCCAGCCCCAGCTCTGGCGGGAAACCGGACAAAGGATAGGGGGTGTAACCACCCCCCTTCCTGGTCCCACCCAGGGGAGGGACCTAGTCAGTAGTGCAGCCCCCTTTAGCAGGATAAAGGTAGGAGCTGGTCCCATTCCAAATTAGATTAATCCTGAACTACTCTACAAGAAGAAACTCTGGACTTCGACGTTCTGCTCCACAGAAGACTGAAGAAATCTCCCTTATGGGCAAGGAGTGTCCACCCTGCAACTGCAGGCACCATCAAGCGTCCAGCGGCTTCCCTTTGTCATCTTCCTTCAAGGATCCAGACTTCAGAGCCCGACGAGACCCGGATTCCCAGACCTCTCCGACCTCAACCTACATCTGCAGCACAGCTGAGATCCGTGGGTGCGACGAGACACGTGGGACCGACCATCTTGAAAGAACCTGCACTTCGCTTTCAGCACGACTCCCGAGGTAAACTCGACCAAGTGCTTTGGGGACTGAGAAGACCCAGCCACAAGCAGCCCCTGCACCGAAGATCAGCCCTCCAGCATCCACGAGATCTGCGTGGGCCCCTTCTGCTTGTCTGCTGCTCGACGCGTTGTCTGGTCACTTGCCGGCTGGCTAGTGGCCTTCTAGACGACGAACTTTGAAATCTTTGCTGCTGGTCTGGTTGCTCCAGACTGGCCCTTGCTCCCTTCCAAAAGAGGGGCACCCCGGACTCTCCTAGTCCGCACCAGCTGCTTTCTCCACTCACCGCGTGGGTTGCCTTTGCCAAGGCCTGTTGACGCCGATTCCGGATCCAACACCGCCGACAGTGAGAGCCTGCGTGGGACAGCTCGTGCCTCCATCCTGGTCATCGAAGACACCTCCTGGTCCACGTGGCTGCAGAGTCAAGCGTCCACTCTTCACCTGATCGCGACGACGACATCTGGTTCCTTCCTGGTTCCACTCCAGTCACTGGCTAGTGACTTTGAACACTGTCCCCTCTGCTTTCAGGTCCTCTTCTTCACCGATCCACCCTTGGATCGCACCGGACATCTTCCTCCTGGTCGCCTGCAGCATCTTTTCTTTCAGGCTCCATTGACTTCAACGCGAGAACCCGACACACTTTGACACCTATGCACCCGCAGCCCGTGGGTGAGGTAACGAGAGCATTTCGGTGCTCAAGGGTAGTTTAACTGTCCTAGTGTCCAGTTCCACAGTCGTTTTAGTCCTACCTAGTCAGGATTGTCCATACTTACCATTAACTTGAACTGTACTGTCCATAGACGTTGTTACGCATCTCGCGTGTGAGTTCACACTCTGCACACGCGT
This sequence comes from Lissotriton helveticus, assembly GCF_964261635.1. NCBI lineage: Eukaryota > Metazoa > Chordata > Amphibia > Caudata > Salamandridae > Lissotriton > Lissotriton helveticus. Next base: position 1,394,666,759 of record NC_136065.1, read on the forward strand.
TCCGTGGGCCTCCTATTACTTACCTAGAGTTAGTGTAGCGTGGTCCCATCGATCCTACAGCCTCTGGACAGCTCCATTTCTTCTATCGACTTTCACATTCCACTTACTTAGTATATGGTTTGTCGTGCCCCTAGGGCACCATTGTAATTTTGTGCAACTTATCATATTTTTCCTAAGAGATTGTCATGTGCTTAGCCCTCTGACCTCATAAAGAGTTCAGAGGTGTTGTTATTAATAAATATACTGTTTATTTTCATAACAACCTGTGTGGTGTCCTTTCATCTGGTATTCAAGGGGTTATATTGTGATAAAACAGCCAGCTGGCTTTACATGCCAAAAGAGTTTAGCCTAATACTGCTTTGTCCATGCTACCATTAGGATAGCTGGTCTATACGGTTGACTTACAACCAATCACCATAAGGGTTGTTTGGACTGATACAATGTTGTATTTTGGCATTAATGGGTTAGCGTTAGCAGAAGCCATCTTGGATTTAGAAGTTATCTTGTCCGCTTTATAGAAGCCATTTTGTATTTCTGGCAGCCATCTTAGCTGCCATGTGCTCACCATGTGCTTTGTCCTACCTTTCTGTTAGCTGCGCCTGAAGTCTGCCCAGTAACAGGATATGTTTAGCCTCCTCCACTTTAACGCATGCTCAGAAGTGCCCGGTAGGGTCTGCATCTGTTACTAATTAGCCTCAAATAGGAATGTGTTCACTTCGTGCTGAAGCTGTTAGTTCCTCCCACTTGGCTGAGCAAGCAGATCTTACATGTCCATATTAGGTAGTTTTGTGTGTTCACATGAGCCAGGACTGCCCCTTTCTTTGTGTTCCTATGTAACTCTGAAATGTATATAACGCTGGAGCTTTCTGAAACTGGCAGACTGCCTCCTACAATGGCTGCGGCTATTGTGAGACGCAGCCTCACCTCATGTAAGTTTAATAAACTTGTACTTTGATATTCCAGATTTGTCTGCCAATTTCTTATTACCCTGAGAAGCAGTTTTTGAAACACCACAATTGGCGACCACGAAGGGACTCATCAGAGAGGTGACTGTCTGCTGGGGTGATCTGGTGTCAGGAGACAGAATATCTACAGAGGGGCTCAGGACTGAATTCTGCCAAGGAGGTACCCTGTGCACAGGAGATTCTGAGGATTCTTTGTCTGCAGCCCACCACTGTGTTTCTGATCCCTGATTTGGATCCTCCACATGCTGTCACCCCTGACTGAGAACATTTTTGGCGTGAGTAACAAAATGAAAAAAAATAAAAAGAGAGACCGTTAGGTCATTTAGAACTTGGCAGTTAGAATTTGGACGCTCTTGATTGGTAAGAACCGTTTTTAAGGTACTTGCTGTGAGCTTTTTGAAGCATGGGATTGGCAAGGCAGTTTTAGGATACGCTTGCTATGGTTATTTGATTTGAATTTGTGGGACTAGTCTTTTTGAATTTGAATTTGAATTTGAAATGTATGTGTTGCAACTCATATAGGCAGGTAAATGCGAGGATTTTTCCTCAAAATGTTTGTATAGCGCAATGATTAAGCGCTCTTTCCATATAAATAGTGTATATTTTGCACTATTTCTGAAGCAATGCCTGTTTGCCGCGCACTTCGAAGGATGTGCTGCTTGATTTGATGGGCGCCAGTTTTGACTTAAGGAATTAGCCGGCTTTCCCTTAGAAGGGATACCTAAATAGGTTAGGTATGAAACATATTTCTTCCTTGGTGATTTCGTATCCCCGGGGAATTAAAAATATGACATATTACATGTCAGGATCCTTTGTTCTGTGTAATTTTATGAATGGCAGAGATGAAGAACGATTTTTGGTGTTCTGCCACTTACAGTTAGTGCATTAAGAGTATTGTGGCTCTGTGCCTATACAGCCGTCTGTTGGGCTGTGTTTTTGCAGTTTTTTGGAGCATTATTGAGAAATGGTTCTTGTAAATATGATCTACATTTCATATTTACAAAGTGGTTTGGTTTGGGTACAGCCTTTGTAGCTGTCCATTATGTTCAGTCCTATGTGTTGATTTGTGGGTTCAATTTGTGTCTAAATGTTTCTGTGGGTTTTTCTGTTAGTGTAAGTTCTGTTGTGAATAGCGTCGGCGCAAATTTATGAAACGAAATGTCTACAGCGCTGTCCTGCGTGTCCTGAATGTTTTGAACACTTTATGTTTCTGTGTGAAATGAGCTCAAAATGTGTGTATCGTGAATTCTTAATGTTTTTCAGTTTATTAAGTAAAATGTTAGATTAATTAAAATTTGGTGGAAATTACATGAACATGCAGCAATTTACCATGCGACATGCTAAAATGGCTATATGTTGCTATTTAATTTATAGATTAAGCAAAATGCATATGTGCAAATTGTTACAGGCTTAAATTAGATACAGTTAAAATTACATTCACTGGGAATATGAAAGGCCTCAAAATTAAATTGTGTGTTCTGTAGGGAAAACGAATTGTAGCTTTTTTTTTACTTACATGCATTTTCATATATGTAAAATGCTAAAACTTCAGCTAAAGTGAATTTTTGCTACGTTTAAATGCATCTTGTGGCACACGTTTTTCTGGGAATGTTTGTTTCAGTAACACTGAAGAGGCTCACGTTTCAGCTTTGTGCAGAGAGCCTTGTTTCCTGTTGTTAAAGGCAGCAGATGTTGTTGTTCAAGAGCCATGGAATGTTTTTCTTAGCCTGGGACTGAGCCCGTAGTTAATTGCAGTGGGTTTTTACATTTCAGAATAGTGGCTTAGAGGCGTACATGAATAAGGTTCACCCTTTTTGTTTCAATGGCAGACATTTAAACTTTTTATGCATTGTTTTTTTCATAGTATAACTGCGTTTTTTAGCAAAATACTGCGTGTCCTTTTAAAATGAAAGAATTTTATGGCGAAACATGTCATGTTTAAAGTTAGGATTTTGGTGCTTCGGCGCATAAATGAATGCATCTAAAATGATAAGCATGGATGCAGCTTATCCTTATATGTGGAATTCTCATAAAAAGATAATTGGTCTCATTGAAAGAAAAATTATTAATTATGAAAAAATTATCTGGGAAAAAAATAAGTGCTTTTCAATATCGTTTTTTGATATTTATAAAGCTTAGTACTCATACTATGACCCCCTAAAATTAAAATTTGATTTAAGTAATGTGTGACTGCATAATTAGGACATTTGCATGTTGGGTTTTCACTTGACGCAGGCGTAAAAGCTCATTTTTCTAAGGCATTACATGTGATATGCCTCGTGTTCGCTCTTTGCAACATGTACAGCACATTCTGAGGATGATTAATATGTAATGCAATTGTAGGATTTTCATTTTTAAGGGACCCAAAGTTAAAAGTCGAAATTGAGTAAAATGGACTTTTTTAACACAGCTTTCTGGCCATTTACAATAGCTTTGCAGTGTTTCTGGCTTTCAGAAGATGCATATTTGTGTATATTACAAACTTGTGGGTTGTTATTAGTCAAGGTTGTTCTTCATAGCTCAGTGAGCCACTGTGCCTGATGCAGAGGTTTATGTTTAATATCAGAGTTGAAGGTTCTAATTTTCGGCGGGGCCTATTTTTTCTTTCATCTTTTTAGAGTTGATAAATGAGTACCATCGCATAGGGTGGTAGCGAACATTTAATTTACTGCTGGTCTGCTATGTTATTATGTTCTGCAACTTGTTTACAGTAAATGTTTTATAATATAGGACTAAATGAATTTTATCCCTGAAAGAAGATTTATATCACATGTGTTTTTTTCAATAGGGTTGATTTTTGAAGCTTAAAAAGTGTGGGGAAGGGTTTCTGGCTTTGTCAGTTTGAGTGAAGGGAATAGAAAGAGGGGTCTGAAGGAGCGTGCGGTGTGCCTGGCAGAGTTTGACCTTAAGGAGAGTGAGATGGGGGTTTAGCAATAAGTGAAGATAGATGGAGCAATGACTGCTTGGTAAAGCTTCTCTGACTTGCAGCAATTCAAGCTTGCACATTAGATGGCTTGCGAGAGGCTTTTACGTCCACATCTGCAGCTCATTAGATTAGGGCTTTGTCTCAGAGAAGTGCATTCCTGACAAGTCTTGGAGAGAGTAAACAAAGCAGGGCCTCGAGGGCCAGGGTCTCAAAGGGCCTCAAGGCTCCCAGGGCCTCGAGTGCCAAGGGTCCAAAAGGGCCTCAAGGATGGGCTAGTGCATGGGACGCAGGGCGTCTGTGAAAGAGCTTTATCTTTGGGCAGCCAATATTAAAGTGGGTTAGCAAGTTTTAAAAGAAGGATGGTTGGTTGACAGTTAGGATTTTGTCTAATATGAGCTGTGTTAGCAGTATGTTGAAAATAGATGGGTTTTTATTATGACTACTGTGCAAAAATGTTCGTGTGTTTTTTTTTCTTCATGATTTTGCATTTCCCTCCTTATGAATAGTTACTGCTGGTCCACAGCGTCTCATAAGTGACATTGTAAGTTTTAATTGACAGTTTGATATTTAGTGAATAATGATCTCCTGTCAAAGGGTGGCTTGTAAGTGAAAGTATAATTTTGGTGAAATTTTGAACTTGTAAGTGAAAGTATAATTTTGGTGAAATTTTGATTTTTCATTCTGAACATGACAAATGAAGCAGGCCTGCATTTCTGGGTTTTTGGGATGCATGAATGCATGCGTCACTATTTATGTGTGTTTTATATGTGCTATTGTAATGTGTCTATGCTTTTTGTGCTAGCTATATTGCATGTATATCTGATGGCTTAGCATATGTTGTTCATGATTTATGTTACTGCTTAGGAAATATTGCAAGTTTTGCCTGTGTTGTAAAAAGACATATATGACGATATGTGTCATTTTGCAATAATTTGGTACAATTTGTGTTTGATACTAAATTTCACAGGCATGATGTTTTGCATGCTGTGGAGAAGAATAGACAACACATCAGTGTATGTCAAACAATTTGGCCATAATAGTATTGAAGTAAAATATAAAGAGATATACAGGAGTCACAATATACTGTCCTCTCCCTTATGGACCGGGTAGTTTTAAATTATGTATCCTTGATTGGACCTAAGGATGAAATTATAGATTTGTGGCGCTTGTTAAAGGTGATCTAAACTTTTCATTTTTTTCGCCCTGCAGAAGGAACTGGACCATTAACTGACATTACTGTATATGGTGTAGGGGCCATTGTCCAAAATTCTGCACTATTTTTGTCCATGCTTTTGGTATTATGTCACACACTTGACTATCACCCAAGTATTTTTTGTCTTTCCTATAGCCATTTCTTTTGTGGCCTCTCCCCTGATGTTACATTGTGCATAGTTATTGAGGATTTTAGCCGTGTCCTACTTATATTTCTTTTTTCTGTATTCCTTTGTTCAGGTTAACAATCCTAGAATGCAACGATATTAGAGACCACCACCATATTATGTATAATTCTCTTTTGTATGACCACATTGATTTTTAGGATTTTCTTTAGGCCTATTTCTTGATGTTTTCCAGTCTGCCTGATAAAATAGTAATAGTCTGATAAACTGATTTAATATTATAGCAAGATAAGTTTTCCACCTCAATAGGAGACACTATACATTTAAGTAATCCTGCTGCTTTAATTTTTGATAGACCAGATGTGTTTTAATAATGGAAACATTAGGATTCTTTAGTTCTTCGGGTTTTTGTGTTCCCACATTTTGATAATTAGCCTTTGTCTACATGTCCCTGATAAAAGGCATTGTGTGATTTTGATTTTTGAGATGTTCTAGATAAAAGATTTAGGAACACCCATGTGTAATGATTAAGAGAAAAAAATGTTTTTACCCCATTAGAAAATGTCATTATGTATTATGTGTGAGGACATCCACTCACATAGATTCTTCATGTAGCTATCTACCCTTAGATGGTAGCGGATATGCTCTCATATTGAAAATCCAATTACAGAAATTAGAGTCACTGTTTTGTGTTTGTATTTTATGAGAATGACGGAGTATTTTAGATCATGATAGTCACATGGTATATGGCCACTCTTTTGAAGATTGCAGGCAACCTGTTTGCAGCCTTTTGCTAAATATTGAACTGTGTTTTTTTTTGCACTCAATTGGAGGAAACTAATGATTGTGTTACTTCCTATATCATTAGGTTCTGCAGGATATTCCAGAGTCAAAGGGAGAGTAGTGATACCCTGCAGAACAAATGACCAAGATGAATCCTAACTCCCATTATTGACAGCTAGATGAAATCGGGAAGTATTGGTTTGCAGTCCCAGCACCCAGAGAAACAGTCAAGTTGAATGAGTGATCGCCACCAAGTTAAATGGTCACTCCGAAATCATTTTGTTTGCATCATCAACCAGCGGTGAAAGAAAAAGAAAAAGAAAAGAAAAGAGGAGCTAGTTTCAAAGATGCAAAGGATCCCTGTTGCTTGATAACAGGGCTGTCATCCAATTTGTTCAGTTTTGCTCAACTGTCATGTGCTTGAACCTCTGACAGCGCGCGGTCCCCTGATCCCCTTTGGCCTGAGTTTTTGGCCACTCCCCTTTTCGTTTTGCTCCAACGTAATGGCATTTCACCGGAAGGTCTAAGATTGGAAGAAGGCACTACATGTGTAGTATCTATGAAAGAGCAGCCTGAGCATTCTCTGACACTGAGTGGAAGTGTTGGAGCATGAAAGTGTTGCAGTTTGTTGCCTTTGTTCTCCCCTTGAGTTTGCACAAGATGATCTGTGCTCATGATACATGAAGAGCACACTGTCTGTAGTGTCTGCCACAAAGGAGAGAGATGAGTGCCATGCCTTGAGACATTGAGACTTTCGAGTGAGCTGTGAGTGTTTGCCAGGAGGGCACTCCAACGGACACTGAAAAACACCATCTTCATGGACAGCCTGAATCAAGAGGCCCAATGAAACAATGGAAGGAGATTCAATGGAAAATAGAAATCTGCCAGAGAGACTCTGAAATGATTCTGGGTACAGTTGTAGTAGTGACAATTGGGTGCTGAGGAACTGATTTTGATAGTGTTTTAGAGTAGTATTGCATTTAGTAAAGGTAGAGTGAAGTTTATTCTTTAAGAAAAAGTATTCCTATTTCAACCTGAGAACATTGAAGGATTGCCACTGTTTCACCTGAGTATATAGTGTTTTCTGAAAGATTTTAGGATTTGCTTTTGCTTAGGGTTGTGAAAATGTTCATTTTCTCTGTAATAGTGGTCGCTACTTTCTCTTACTGTCTGAATAGTTTATGATCTAATGTCCCGTTCTTTTGAATTCCTGCTCATGCCTTAATGAAATGTTTAGAATGGAAAATGCTTACCTTACAATGTATTAGGAAAGTGATACATTTATGCGAGCTAATGAGCACACCTGTCTTATGTTCCTACTGGATTGTTCTAATGTCTTCAGCTAACGCTAAAACGGGCATCTGTTGTATTTTGGCATTAATGGGTTAGCGTTAGCAGAAGCCATCTTGGATTTAGAAGTTATCTTGTCCGCTTTATAGAAGCCATTTTGTATTTCTGGCAGCCATCTTAGCTGCCATGTGCTCACCATGTGCTTTGTCCTACCTTTCTGTTAGCTGCGCCTGAAGTCTGCCCAGTAACAGGATATGTTTAGCCTCCTCCACTTTAACGCATGCTCAGAAGTGCCCGGTAGGGTCTGCATCTGTTACTAATTAGCCTCAAATAGGAATGTGTTCACTTCGTGCTGAAGCTGTTAGTTCCTCCCACTTGGCTGAGCAAGCAGATCTTACATGTCCATATTAGGTAGTTTTGTGTGTTCACATGAGCCAGGACTGCCCCTTTCTTTGTGTTCCTATGTAACTCTGAAATGTATATAACGCTGGAGCTTTCTGAAACTGGCAGACTGCCTCCTACAATGGCTGCGGCTATTGTGAGACGCAGCCTCACCTCATGTAAGTTTAATAAACTTGTACTTTGATATTCCAGATTTGTCTGCCAATTTCTTATTACCCTGAGAAGCAGTTTTTGAAACACCACAACAAGGTGATCACTAGAACTAGTGAGCATCATATGTCAGGCCAACTTCTCACATTGGTGTGCAGCGGTTGGGATTTGAGCTTGCTGTTGTTTTTACCACATATAATCTTGAAATGTCATTTGAAAGATCACATAAGGTACTATAAGTACATATAACAAGCTTAGAAATACTCTGAGTTCTACTGAACCAGCTGTTGTAGTAGAAAGGGCCTAGCACACCCTGACTACAACTCTTAGCAAGGGATCAGTAGGAAACCCCAGAGTGTAGGTAAGTGCATCACTTGCACCTCACTAGAAAGCATGTCTACCCATGGAGAGTCTTCAGAGACTCCCCTAGTGGTTAGTGACCCTCCACAGGTCCTTTCCAGATACGCAGCTCTCAGTTTCCAGGAGATGAGACAATTGTGTACCTCCAGGAAATTGAAACAGGTTTCTAACCCTACCACTCCTTTTCTGTTAGGTCTCTTAGAGACATATGATGCCAGAAGGGCTGCTGGCACAGACCCCTCTAATCCAGATAGGAGCATGCCCCCCTTAGAAGGTACTTGTGGTGATCCAGATCTCCCTGAAACAGAAGATGTAGATGAGGAGGAGGAGGAGGAGGAGGAGGAACCCTCTGGGGATGAGGCAGACAAAGGTCCTGTAGTAGTCAGCCGACTAACCAGGGCCAACATAGACATGCATAGGGAAGGAACTGGGGGACCCCCAGTACTGACCCTTAGCAGGCCTAACTTTGGGGTTAGGAGAGATAGATCTCCTTCTAGGGACTCCAATAGATCTGTGCACTCGCATGCATCTGCTCAGAGGAGAATGACTTCCCCTCAGAGGAGAGAGCATGAAGCAAAGATGAAGGAAGCTAATCTGAGAATCCAAAGGGAAGAACTTGCCCTTGCCAAAGAGAAGCTTGCCTTTGCTAGAGAGCAACAGTTGAGTGGGGTAGTCCCCACTGGTGGCAGCAATATCCCTAGGGATAGAGAAAGGGGTTTTGATACTAGAAACCTGAGTAAAATAGTGCCCTCCTATAAGACAGGAGATGATATCCACAAGTGGATAACTGCTTTGGAGAGAGCCTGCAAAGTACAGCAGGTACCCCAGAGTCAGTGGGCAGCTATATTGTGGCTCTCCTTTGAAGGTAAAGGTAGGGACAAGCTCCTCACTGTTAGAGATGAGGATGCTAATGATTACCAAGTCTTGAAAAATGCACTGATTGATGGGTTTGGTTTAACCACTGAACAGTACAGGTTAATGTTCAGAGACACCCAGAAAACTCAGGCTCAAGATTGGACTGACTTTGTTGATTGTGCCACTAAGGCTTTGGAAGGCTGGTTACTGGGAAGTAAAGTTACTGATTACACAGGATTGTATAATCTAATTATGAGAGAGAAAATCTTAAATAATTGTCAGAACCAGTTGTTGCATCAGCACTTGATTGACTCAGATCTGACCTCTCCCCAAGAATTGGGAAAGAAGGCAGACAGATGGGTCAGGACAAGGGTCAAGCAGCAGAACCAGAACCAGGGTGGTGGCCAGAAGAAAGCAGACCAGAAGGGTAATGAGAATAAGCAAAATGACCAGAAGTCTTCAACAGGGCCCCAACAACCTAAGGAGGGTGGGTCCCAAAATTCCCAAAAGAAGAAGAATGATGGTCCTAAGAAACCATGGTGCCAATACTGTAGAAGTAAAACTCACTGGTTTAGTGAGTGCACCAAGAAAGGCCAAACTCCTACCACTACTGTCCCTAAGACACCTGCACCCCCTAGTACAGTTAGTAGTGGTAGTGTACCTCCCAAGGCTATAGTTGGGTTAACCCTGGGAACTGAGGTGGGTTCTGACTTAGTCAGAATTCCTACTCAAGCAGTTCTTGTTTGTACTGGGGACATGGATATGACCCCTACTGTAAGTCCTAGTACTCTGGGCAAATACAGGCAAACGCCTTTAATTAATGGAAAAATGGCTCAGGCCTACAGGGACACATGTGCCAGTGTCACTATGGTGACACCAACATTTGTGCACCCTGACCAGATCATGCTACGGTCAGATTACCTAGTGACCAATGCTAGCAATGTCACTACCAATCACAGTATGGCAGTTGTTAATTTCTCCTGGGGAGGGGTAACTGGCCTCAAAAGGGTTGTAGTTAGTTCAGACCTCCCAGTAGATTGTCTTTTGGGCAATGATTTGGAATCCTCACTGTGGTCAGATGTGGACTACATGACTCATGTAGGAATGCTAGGTCTCTCCTCACATGTCCTTGCTGTGACTAGGTCACAGGCCAAGAAATGCCCAGCTGAACAAGTGCTGGATCCTGGAAGAATGGACCAGACACTACCCAAGAGAAGGAATGGTAGGGTTAAGGCAGAGCCTTCCTCCCTGCCTCAGGTTGAGGATCAGCCCTCTCAGGAGGCTGACCCAGAGACCCCAGAAGGAACTGTCCTAGAAGAGCTTGAACCTGATCAGGTTGAGTTTCTTGGGACAGGGGGACCTTCCAGGGCAGACATGAGACAGGCCCAATTAGACTGTTCCTCTCTTGAATCCCTCAGACAGCAGGCTGCTGCTGAGGCTGCAGGGAATGCTACAGGTGCCCATAAGGTATATTGGGAAGATGGACTCCTATACTCTGAGGCAAGAGACCCCAAGCCTGGTGCTACCAGGAGACTGGTCATCCCCTTGTCTCTTAGAGGTTTCCTTCTCACCTTAGCCCATGAGATTCCCCTTGCAGGTAACTTAGGCCAGAACAAGACTTGGGACAGGCTTGCGCCACACTTTCACCGGCCTCATATGTCTGAGGACACTAAAGAGTTTTGTCGCTCATGTGTCACCTGCCAAGCCAGTGGCAAATCAGGTGGCACAACAAAGGCCCCCCTCATACCACTACCTGTGGTGGGGGTACCCTTTGAGAGAGTGGGGATAGACATTGTTGGACCAATGGACCCCCCAACAGCATCTGGGCACAGATTTATACTGGTGATAGTGGATCATGCCACCAGGTACCCAGAAGCTATTCCCCTTAGGACCACTACAGCTCCTGTTGTGGCCAGGGCCCTACTTGCAGGTTTTACTAGAGTGGGGTTTCCTAAGGAGGTTGTCTCTGACAGAGGTGCAAACTTCATGTCAGGATACTTGACTGCAATGTGGAAGGAGTGTGGTGTGAACTACAAATACACCACACCCTATCACCCACAGTGCAATGGGCTTGTTGAGAGATTCAACAAGACCCTCAAAGGGATGATAAAAGGGTTACCTGAAAAGCTTAGGCGAAGATGGGACATCCTTTTACCCTGCCTCCTGTTTCAGGTTCAGGTTTCAAGTCTTTATTTCGATTTTTAACAAATCATAAAAGACACATTAAAATACATTAATAAATCACACATGAATTTTTTACAAAAGGGAACTCTATAAAGAAAAAAGAAAAAGAAAAAGGAAAAGAGACAAAACCTCAAAAACCCTAATACATTTAAAAACTAGATACATTTAAAAAAACATTAAATATCGATGAGAAGGAAACCTGAGTGAATAAAAAAAGACACATAGTGTTTTGGCAATACAATATGAAACAATTAGTATGGGACCATTTCTTGCCTGGTGGATGCAGATGGAAAATCTAATAAAGAAATGGATTCAACAGTGTACATAGTTTGTCACTTTACGAGACACTATATGTGGGCTCTGACAACTGAGACGTATGTCTTAACCTTAAAAACCAGGCCCATCCCAAGTATTTGGCCAAGCCTTCAACAAGAAGCTCGGAAGTGTTGGTCTTTAGCGCCCAAATGGCTTCAGCAGATGTTTTGAACGGCAGTCTCTGGAACAATGGTTTAAGCCATTTCTTTCGGGGTAGAGTATATCTCGGACAAACAAAAAGAAAATGTCCCTCTGATTCTCTGTGGCCCGGGCAACCTTTGCAATAGATAGATGTCCCTGTGGACCATTTGGTAACAAAAGGGTTCAAAGGCAATGACCCCACTCTGAATTGGTGGTACAATTTCTTGTCTAGTGGTTTGGTTATTACATCCCAATAGGGCTCTCGGAATGGATCTAGCTTAAAAGTTAAGAACCTGCCTGTGAGGCTGGTATTGCTAGAAAATGAAACTCTTTTTAGACGAATCGAGGCCCAGTACAGGGATTTGAACTCTTGTTTAGAGGGAAAGACATTGGATGAGGGGGATAACCAGAGTTGTTCCAAGCCCATGTCAATGAGAATGGTTTTCACAGCTAAAAACCATGGGATTTTTCCGGACCCGCTGATTGACCTAACTTCAGCTAATTCTTTAGCGAAGAGAGACAGGTCAGGGGAGGTCCATATCCGTCTCCACAGAGCCACCAGCCTAAATCTAGCCATCTCGTTGATCGGAGGGCATCCTAAGTCCAGACATAGAGGGATTGCGGGGGTCGATTGTGGGAGTCCAATTAGGTTCCGAAGGAACTTACATTGGGTTCTAAAAAGGTTTAGCAGGTCCATATAGCCCCAAAGATCTGCACCATAAAGAATAGCAGTGGTGATTTTGGCGTCATAGATCCTAAGGGGAGGGAGAACCCGCTTGGTGGATGATCCTTTTTGCTCTTATATAAGACAGCCAGACAGACGTGCCAGCTTGAGATGTTGAATGTTGGTTTGATCTTTCCATCTCAAGCGGCTGTCAAGGGTGACCCCCAGGTAAGTCATGGTCTCGACTTGCTCGAGATCAACTCCATTCAACCTCACGGAGCTCCGCACTGGATGGTTTCTAGTAAAAACCATAAATTTCGTTTTCCCCACATTTACCTCCAAGTTGTTGATGGCACAGAACTCCTCAAAGCGGTCCAGAGCCCGCTGAAGCCCGCTGCGAGTTCTAGAGAGGAGTAAGGTGTCGTCGGCAAAGATGAGAAGCGGGAATCTCATCCCTGCCAACATTGGGGCGTCAGTGGGGGTATCCATGAAGAATTTTACCACTTGATTGATAAATAGAAGGAAAAGTGTGGGTGCCAGGACGCACCCCTGACGGACACCTCTAGTTACGGGAAATGTTTCCGTCACTTGTCCCTGGCGTCCCCACCTTACCCTCGCGTAGTTATCTTCATGGAATCTAATGATGAGATCCAGTAGTACTGACGGACAACCTAGCTTTTCCAACACACCCCACAATTTGTCCCTTGGCACCAAGTCGAAGGCGGACTTTAGATCAATGAATGCTGCAAAGATTGTACCGCCGCCTAGCCAAACCACCTTCCAATAGATCAGGCAGAGTCTAAACACCTGATCTATGGTGCTTATTCCCGATCTAAAGCCCGCCTGCATGGGAGATAAGATATCATCTGTTTCAATCCAGCCCTGGACCCGTCCCAAGACCATACGTGCGATGATTTTTTGTATAGAATCGATTAAACTAATGGGACGGTAATTCCCTGGCTTGGACTTGTCCCCCTTTTTATATATCGGAATTATCTCGGCGCCCTTCCAAGATTTTGGGATCGTGGCTCCATTAGCCAAGGAGTTAGCAATCATGGTTATGTAAGGAATCCATAAGGCTAGATTGGATTTAAATAGGTCCGCCGGTATCAGATCCATACCAGGTGCTTTTCCTCGCAGAGTCAGGCCCAGGGCCAGCTCGGCCTCTGTAACTGAGAAAATAAGTTTCTCCCCGAGGGGGCTTGACGGGGATGACCTAACCAGGGGATTTATAGCTTTGGGGTCATCAGCTCTAAATTGGGCGGAGTAGAATGTTACCCATTCATCCAGGGGTACATGGTTGGCCGGTGTGGATGAAGCAGGGTCCTTCCCCCATTTAACTAGATCCCAAAACTTTTTTTAGTTGTTTGAGGTGGACGCCTCCAGAAGATCTGTCCAAAACTTATCCTCCCACTCCCGTTTAGATTCCCAGAGGATTTTTCTGTACTGGAGCCTGGCCGCCTTAACTGCGACCATGTCCCTGGATTTGATAGATGAAATAAGATCCGAGTGTGTCTCCCTACATTTTTTGTTGTACCATTTTTGGGGTAAGGGGTTAGCTTTGGTAGAAGCGCTACGGCACGGGAGGGAAAGAAGGGGCTTTAACTGATCAAAACATCCTGTATGGAGATTCATAACATGGTTTGCCAAACCTAGGTTTGCCCCCAACAGATCAATTTTCGACATCTCATTATACACACTGTAGGCCATTGTATTAACATTGTCCCATAATGATTTGTCCTCCAAAACCACGGACCATTTCAATCTCCTCCTATCATTGGTTAGCAAAACGTCCCCTGTATGTGAGGTGGTAGACTCCTCTTGTCTCTTTAGATCTGGTAGTTTTAATGATAGTGACAGCGGATTGTGGTCGCTTTCCGGGCGCTGTATAACTGCCATGTCAATTAATAAGGGCCAATATTCCAATTTTAACAAAAAATAGTCAATGCGGCTCTGCCTTAGCCCATTATCGAAGGTACAGTTGGCTAGTTCATCCGAGATTGTGCGGCCATTGCACGCTCGGAAACCTCTGTTTAGGCAGAATGCCATCCAATTCACTGCCGCCTCTGTTGCTTTGGCCCTTTTGTCGACAATTAGATCAGGGATATCCCAAGCAGTGTCCTCAGCCGTGCTCCAACTGTCTCCTGTGCCAAACAAAGGCTCTATAGTACAATTCAAGTCTCCAGCAAGGATGATAACGATCCCACTACCCATTTCAGCAATTGTGTGGTCGATGATGTTCAGCAAAGGCTGGCTACGACCACCAGGGAGTCCTCTGGCATAGATATTAAAAATGTGCACATCCCGTTGGTTAACTTTGCTTAATTTGATTAGTAGGAGATCCGGATGCTGGGCAGGGAGCTCAGTCGGATGAAGGCCCAATGTCTGCTTCACCCAAATCGTTAGTCCACCTGAGGCACGCCCCTTAGCCCCTTTGACCGCAGGATTAAAAAAGTTGATATAACCCAGCTTAAAGACTGGGTCAGTTGCCCAGGTTTCTTGGAGCAAGATAATATCGTAGTTATCAACGAAGTTCAGCCAGTCTGCGGAGGAAAAACGGGCCTTGATTCCTGCGATGTTCCACGATAGGATTTTCAGGTGTTCATTCGGTGCCACCACACGGGGGGGTTTAAGAGGTGAAGCCGAGATAGCTGCCTGTTTATGACCTCTGTCGTACTTAATCTTTATGAGCTTGGGATTATTAGCAGGATCGTTAATTATCATGGCCTTTTGGACATCACTGTATACGGGTGAATTAGGTGCCCTAGGCTCTAGGCCTCCCCCCACTACAGCTTGGTTGCTGATTATCTGTGGACCCATCATACAGTGCCCAATAGGCTCATATCCAACAGGTTTAACCATGGGAGACTCGCTAGATGGAACAGGGAGTCAGTCAATGGCCTCAAGGTCAGAAAGGGGGCCAAAATGATTAAAAAGGAAGGGGCGCTGATGGTCAAGCGGAGTTAGTGTCAAGGGAAGTCTTATTGGTGGGGCCTGGTGAAAAATGGGACGAGGTTGGAGGGGTGTTTGCCTGTGGGGGTAGAAATATGATAGGGCTAAAGTTTGTACATCCCCCTGTCTTGCAAATCTAGGTTTTCTTCTAATGGCATCTACCACCCATGCATCCTTAAACGAAATCAAAATGCAATCTCCCTCCAGGTCTTTAGTCCCATGGCCCACCCAGTCTACTCTTCTTACATATAATATCCCCGTAGGAGATGATGGAGGTAGAGGGCAGTTTTTGTTTAGCCAAAAGATTACTTTATTGCGGAGATCCCCAAATGACTCCTTGCTGCCTGGATTTAGCGGGGCAACACCTGTCAAAACTATAGTGTGTTTGGCAGCTTCAAGCGGAAGGTCGACACGAGGGGTGGTTAATCTTTTGCGATTCCCCTCCCTGTGGTTGATATTAGTGTTGCGTTGACTCACAGGGTCTCTATAAGTGCTGGGGGGGGCAGGATTTATTTTAGGTGGTAAGGATGATCCCGTGCTTTGCTGCCCACCAGAATCTTGCTTATCCATAGCTGGTTTAGATGGTGGGGCTTTTTGCTTCACCCCCCCTTTTGGGGTAATGGGATTTGGCCCTAAACTTTTAATATGGGGAGGTTTACACCTTGCCTGAGTGGTGCTAACGGGGTCCTTGGTGGCTAATTGAGTTTGACTTGCACCCATATGGCTAGTGCCAAGTAAATTTTGAAGGATGGCATGGTTAGAATTAGTTATAGCCTCCATACTGTCAATTTTTGAGGTCATGAGCCTTGTCCGCTCTAGGACAGGTAACCATAAAGTTTTAAACATGGCCTCCATTTTTGCTAGCAAAACTTCATCGCTGTTAAGACACATGGGGCAAGTACTAGAGGAACCCAACGACAAGAGGGAGGGGCACAGCAAGTTGGCAAATTCAGAGGGGTTTTGAATGTCAGGAGGATGCTGGTGACCCTGGCTCACTTTATCTGTGACCTCATTTGTTTTTGGGATCTTTCGTTCTCTACCCCCCGATATTCGAGAATCCAACTTTCTCTTTTTAATGTTAGGATCAGAAATGAACTCCGGGTGGTTTGTGATTTCAACAGAGTTAGGGTTGTTGAGGGGGAAATGTCCAGATAACTGACTAGGTTCAAGCCCCCCACTGATCCGTGAGGCACCCCCCTGGCTAGCTTCAGAATCATCAGAACTATACCCTTCTTCCACCTGGGAAATGGCGGTTGGACTCCCCCCCACACTTTCTAAATGAACGATGGCGTCCGTGGAAGAAGTTTGGACACAATTAAAGGCAGCATGTGATACAGGGGAGGTAATGGTGGCTAGTCCCCCCAAAGATGAGCGCTTACCGCTGATAAGGTCAAGTGAGAGTCTTTTTTCAACCATAGTGATTTCCTTTTCCAGGATCCCCGTAGCCCGTGTGATAAATGCATCAAGGGGGCCTGATACGACTCCCTTAGTGGTATGGATTTGTACTGTTCGTTCTTTACCTGATCTTAAAGTCATTGTAAGGGATTCGTCGAGGGTGGTAGGCCTGGTCCGTCCTCTGCCGTCCTCGAACGGCCTCAAACGGCCCGCTCTTAGCCCGGTCTTCGCCCCGAGCTGCGTCCCGCGCTGCGGGAGGAATGAAGGAGGATATAGGGGGCGTGGAGGGCGGGGGGCGGGCCAGCAGGGAGAGCGGACCGGAAGGTGGTAGACGGTCTCGCAGGGACTCCTGGCTCCTGGAGTCCCTGCACGCTCGCAGCCCCGCTAGCGCCTCTCACCCGCAGCCGTCCCACAGCAGCCAAGCCTTTTCCGGTATGCCCTGTGCCCAACTGCGCGACGCGGCACCCGCGGAGCGGGTGCGGCGAGGTGTGGGCGGTGAAGGATGGGCGCCGCTGACGTCCTGGTCAGACAAAGGTAAAGTGACTCCGTGCAAAAGGAAATGTGATCCCACAGGAAAGGCAGTGAGGAAAGGTTTTGATTCCTCAGCAGGGTGGGGGCGGGCCAGCAGGGAGAGCGGACCGGAAGGTGGTAGACGGTCTCGCAGGGACTCCTGGCTCCTGGAGTCCCTGCACGCTCGCAGCCCCGCTAGCGCCTCTCACCCGCAGCCGTCCCACAGCAGCCAAGCCTTTTCCGGTATGCCCTGTGCCCAACTGCGCGACGCGGCACCCGCGGAGCGGGTGCGGCGAGGTGTGGGCGGTGAAGGATGGGCGCCGCTGACGTCCTGGTCAGACAAAGGTAAAGTGACTCCGTGCAAAAGGAAATGTGGTCCCCTGTTTGCCTCCTGTTTGCTTACAGAGAGGTCCCACAGAAGGGGGTTGGCTACAGCCCTTTTGAGCTTCTGTTTGGGCATCCTGTAAGAGGACCCCTATGTCTTGTGAAGGAAGGATGGGAGTTACCTCTCAAAAAGCCTAAGCTTGACATAGTGGACTATGTACTTGGTCTCCGCTCCAGGATGGCAGAGTACATGGAGAAGACATCCAAAAACCTTGAGGCCAGTCAAGAACTTCAAAAAGCTTGGCATGACCAAAAGGCTGTCCTAACTGTTTACCATGCAGGACAGAAGGTGTGTGTGTTGGAGCCAGTGGCCCCAGCAGCTTTCCAAGACAAATGGTCTGGACCCCATACCATCATTGAGAAAAAGGGAGAGGTCACCTACTTGGTGGACATGGGAACTCCCAGGAGCCCCCACAGGGTGCTTCATGTAAACAGGCTCAAGGCATTTGTCTACAGGGAGGACATGAGCTTGCTCATGGCCACAGATGAGGGGCAGGAGGAAGAGAGTGACCCTCTCCCAGACCTGCTCACTCAGAACCCTGATGATGGGTCAGTAGATGGTGTAGTCTTTTCTGACAGCCTCTCTGAACATCAACAAGAGGATTGTAAACAAGTTCTTCAATCCTTTAGACAAATGTTCTCACTGACCCACAGTCAGACAAGCTGGTGCACCCATGAGGTGGACACTGGTGACAGTCTGCCTGTCAAGAGTAAAATCTACAGGCAACCTGACCACGTCAGGGACTGCATTAAGAAAGAAGTTCAAAAGATGTTGGAATTGGGAGTCATTGAACCCTCAGAGAGCCCTTGGGCTAGAACTGTAGTTCTAGTGCCAAAACCTCACACCCAGGATGGTAAGAGAGAGATGAGGTTTTGTGTAGACTACAGGGGTCTCAATGCTGTCACTAAGACAGATGCCCATCCAATACCTAGGGCAGATGAACTGATAGACAAGTTGGCTTCTGCAACTTTCTTAAGTACATTTGACCTAACAGCTGGTTATTGGCAGATCAGGTTAGCTGAGGATGCCAAGGCCAAAACAGCATTTTCTACCCCAGGAGGTCATTACCAATTTGTGGTGATGCCCTTTGGTTTGAAAAATGCCCCTGCCACTTTTCAAAGGTTGGTGAACCACGTTCTCACTGGGTTGGATGACTTCTGTGCAGCATATCTAGATGATATTGCTGTCTTTAGCTCCACCTGGGAGGATCACCTGATCCACCTGAGGAAAGTTTTGGAAGCCCTGCAAAAGGCAGGCCTTACTATCAAGGCTACTAAGTGCCAGATAGGGCAAAGTCAGGTTGTGTACCTGGGCCACCTTGTGGGTGGAGGCCAGGTTCAACCATTAGAGAGCAAGATACAGGCCATAAAGGACTGGGCTCCTCCAACCACCCAGACACAGGTCAGAGCTTTCTTGGGCCTGTCTGGTTACTATAGGAAGTTTGTCAAGAATTATGGGTCCATTGTGACACCACTTAATGACCTGACAAGCAAGAAAATGCCAAAGAAAGTTCAGTGGACAGTTAGCTGTCAGAAGGCATTTGATGACCTAAAGCAGGCTATGTGTACTGCACCTATTCTCAAGAGTCCTGACTACTCCAAAACCTTCATTGTCCAAACAGATGCATCTGAGTTGGGTGTGGGAGCTGTTCGATCTCAACTGATTATTGATGGTCATGACCAGCCCATTGTTTTTATAAGCAGAAGGCTGACCCCTAGAGAGAAACTTTGGTCAGCTATTGAGAGGGAGGCCTTTGCTGTGGTTTGTGCTCTGAAGAAGTTGAGGCCCTACTTGTTTGGAACTCACTTCAAGATTCAGACCGACCATAAGCCCCTCTTATGGCTAAATCAGATGAAGGGTGAAAACCCCAAACTTCTTAGGTGGTCCATTTCCCTACAGGGGATGGACTTTACAGTGGAGCACAGACCAGGGACTGACCATGGCAATGCAGATGGTCTCTCCAGGTATTTCCACTTAGAACAGGAAGACTCACCTGGTCAAGGTTAGTTTAATGTCCCTAAGTTTGGGGGGGGTTATGTAGGAGAGTGGGGTCTGCAATCCTATGGTCACCCCAGATTTTTGCTTTTTTCTTCACTGGTTTACGACTTTCCCTGGCTGTGGGCCTGCTAATCAGACCCACAGCCTAGCTGTTCTCTCTCTAAATTGACAACCATGTACTTTAGGTGCATTTACCAATTGGTACTGGGCCACCTTATCAGTCCCTGTACCCAGGGCATAGGTGTACCCAGGGCCTACCAGGGGCTGAAGCATGTATTATGCCACCCCTGGCTGGCCATCTAAAACTGACACAACTGGCTGCACGACAGCTGGGGCAAGGTGGTGTAACACCCTTTGCTGTAGATATAGTATACCTATATCTAACCCTAATATGGACACATATATTCCTATCAGTCACTCCTATGGCAGGCCTTATCAATCCTGAAGGCAGAGTGCTTGGAATTATGTGAGATGGTGCTCTGGCATGAGCTGAGCCCGTCTGCAGCTTGCGGAACCAAGTCCTAATAGCTGTTCCATGATAACGCTATACCATATACTCTTAAGTGCATTATCAACCTCGCGGTTAAATGCTAACTCTGGTATAACATTATCAAAACATGTCGAGTAAGGTGTCATACGAATTGGAATACTACCCCCTCGCCAATTCTGGCGACGGGGGTAGCATTCCACCCTTCTATAGGGACACGACATGTATGTAACTGTGAACCCCGGTTAAAGTTAACTCGAGCCTTGGCATCACAAAATGGATGCTGCCACCACAGACACAAGTCTGACCTCCTGCTGCTGGGAGTCCTTCCAGCGAGGGAGGCTTGGACAAAGGGTTTCCTGCCTTGGGAGGTGCTAGCACCACCCCAGACAGGATTTTCTGTATTGGGTAGGATAGGCCTGAAAAGAATGAGACATGCCTGGGGCACACCAGGTACCCTGTGCATACACCAGTTCAAACCAGTTGCTGGGGCACTCCAGCCCCAGCTCTGGCGGGAAACCGGACAAAAGATAGGGGGTGTAACCACCCCCCTTCCTGGTCCCACCCAGGGGAGGGACCTAGTCAGTAGTGCAGCCCCCTTTAGCAGGATAAACCTAGGAGCTGGTCCCATTCCAAATTAGATTAATCCTGAACTACTCTACAAGAAGAAACTCTGGACTTCGACGTTCTGCTCCACAGAAGACTGAAGAAATCTCCCTTGTGGGCAAGGAGTGTCCACCCTGCAACTGCAGGCACCATCAAGCGTCCAGCGGCTTCCCTTTGTCGTCTTCCTTCAAGGATCCAGACTTCAGAGCCCGACGAGACCCGGATTCCCAGACCTCTCCGACCTCAACCTACATCTGCAGCACAGCTGAGATCCGTGGGTGCGACGAGACACATGGGACCGGCCATCTTGAAAGAACCTGCACTTCGCTTTCAGCAGGACTCCCGAGGTAAACTCGACCAAGTGCTTTGGGGACTGAGAAGCCCAGCCCCGAGCAGCCCCTGCACCGAAGATCAGCCCTCCAGCATCCAGGAGATCTGCGTGGGGCCCTTCTGCTTGTCTGCTGCTCGACACGTTGTCTGGTCACTTGCCGGCTGGCTAGTGGCCTCCTAGACAACGAACTTTGAAATCTTTGCTGCTGGTCTGGTTGCTCCAGACTGGCCCTTGCTCCCTTCCAAAAGAGGGGCACCCCGGACTCTCCTAGTCCGCACCAGACGCTTTCTCCACTCACCGCGTGGGTTGCCTTTGCCAAGGCCTGTTGACGCCGATTCCGGATCCAACACCGCCGACAGCGAGAGCCTGCGTGGGACAGCTCGTGCCTCCATCCTGGTCGTCGATGACACCTCCTGGTCCACGTGGCTGCAGAGTCAAGCGTCCACTCTTCACCTGATGGCGACGACGACATCTGGTTCCTTCCTGGTTCCACTCCAGTCACTGGCTAGTGACTTTGAACACTGTCCCCTTTGCTTTCAGGTCCTTTTCTTCAACGATCCACCCTTGGATCGCACCGGACATCTTCCTCCTGGTAAACTCCAGGGTATGGCCATAGGTGACAAGGTCCAATTCCCTCTTGTCTAAGGTGATGCGCCAGTGAGGGAGGTAATGGGATATCTTCACACCAACAGGATGACAGGATGTCGCAGCTGGTACCTAAAGAAGGTCACTGTTTGCAACTGGTGCCACGGCTTTGTGTGGGTGGTAGTCTATGAGGCCCTTGTTCGGGGTAACCAGCTGTAGAGGATTGTCTATACAATTGTTGTTGGTATCCTGTTCTGTATTGTAGCTGGTATGGCTAGTACTGCTAGTACTAGGGTTCTCAACCAATGGGGCCTGTTCATGAAAGTGAAATTCATCAATCGACGTCTGGAGCGGCGCCCAGCGGGGCCGTCCCGACGGCTGAACAGGAATGGAGGTAGGACCGGGGCCGGCGCCGCCCGAGGACGGCGCCGGAGGCGACACCTGAGGGTCCGATGCCGGGGAGGCCGTCAGATCCACCAGCGACGAACCAGATCCCGAAGGAGGACCAGCGGCGCCCTGCGGCGCCGGGCCCGAAGGCGCCGGTGGGGTCGGAACAACTGGACCCCTCGGCGCCGGGCCCGAAGGCGCCGGCGGCATTGGGATAGAGGGGACCTGCGGCGCCGGGCCCGAAGGCGTTGGCGGCGTCGGGGCCGAAGCACCCGACGGCGTCGGGGCCGGAGCCGCCGACCCGCTAGGGGCCCCAGACGGGTCCACTGGGCCCGGAGGCGCCGCAGAGCCCGTCGGAGGAGAGAGTTTCCTCATGGCCATGAGGAAGCGCTCGATCTCCTCCGGCGACGCGTTCAGCCCAGGGACCGGAGGGTGTGGAGCTGCACGCGGCGCCCGCGACTCCGACGGAGCCGCGTGGGTGGTGTCACCCGAACCCCCGGCCGCATCGTGCGAGCGTCGGGGGGAGTCCGAGGAGCGATGACGCCGCTTGGACTTCTTGTGCCTCTTAGCTGACGACGACTTCGACCCGGAGGAGTGCGGCCTACTCTCGGAGCTGTGGTGGCTCCGAGCCCGTGACCTGTCCCTCGACCTCCCATGGGATCGGGACCTCTCACGGCGCGGGACCGACTGCCGGAGCTCGAGGCGCCTACGGGACCGCTCCCACCTGGCTTTCGAGGAGAGGGCCCGGCAGTCGGAGCAGGCCTTGTCGTTGTGGTCGACGCCCAAACAGGACAAACAGACGCGGTGAGGATCCGTGACCGACATCAGACGGTTGCAATCGTCACAGGGCTTGAACCCGGGCATCCCTACGGCACCATTCGGAGTCGAGAGACTTCGAAAAGCAATCAAAAAGGATCAAAAAGGTTAGTCAAAAATGACTAGGGTTACTGCTTTTTCCATATCTGCGCTTGCTGGCGCGGAAAAAAGAAGAACTGACATCAGCACGCGGAGGCGGCATCTAAGTACTCCGACGACGTCATCACGGCGCCGACGACGCCGACGACGGACGCGGAGCCTCAGACGACGCCTACCGACGCGCAAGGGTACTGCTACGCAAAAAATTCCGGATCCAGTCTGACGCCTGGGGATATTCTAAGGTAAGGAATCTAATACTAACGTGTCTGTTTCAGATTGATGAGAACCCACAGCCACACGCTCCTCTAAAGGGAAACTTGCGGTATTGAAGTGTGCCTAAGGACTTCCCAGTGTCAGTGTCCGTCCTAATGGCAAAGAGAGCGTGGTCTATGTGCTTGCCAAATAGTGTGCCACCATCGAAGGCCATATCTAGAATATTTAACTGGACCTTCAGTCAAAATGACGTTGTCTTTAGCCACCCTTGGCGTCTTAAGACAACTGACCCAGCTAGCTGACAAAAGCCTGAGGGTGCAATGTACATGTTGCAGTCTATGATTTCAGATAATGTCCGTTCACCCTCCAACAAAATCTTCTGTGCTTCCTTTTGACTGTCCTCAGGAATAAAGTTGGTGATATCCCCAATATCAGACCACATTTGGCTGCCATAGCTGTATGAAGCTGGCTCTGTATATACTATACCAAATGAAGGCATAGTGTGCACAGAGTCCAGTGGATCCCCAGAGGCTTTACAGAGGCTAAAGTAGATAATACCTTACTCTCTTTGGTGGTAGTGTGGTTGTGCAGTCAGTCTTATCAGAGGGCTGTGTTAAGCATGTGTTGTACACACTCAGGGAAGAAATTATTACACACACTCAAAGACTGAATCCAAGGCCAACTGTTTTGATGAAAAAGTTATTACTTTCTTATTTTATTTTTGAAACCAAGAGGAACTCAGTTTCAGGTAAGTAACAGTTTTAAAGAATAGAAATACCTTTCAAATACAGTAGGTATTGGGTTGTAAATACAAAGAAGTAGCAGACTTAGCAAAGGCATTTAGTATACAAGGCAGAAATACAATGCAATCCTATGGCAGGAAAACAGTCATGTACATTTACAGGTAAGTACCCAACTTCCACATCCAGTCTTTAGGGGTTTAGACCAACATTGGGCAAGGATCAGATCAAGGTAAGTACTGCAGCATCAGCTGCACTGGAGGGGCCAGAGTCACTGGGCCCAATGTTAGTCAATGGAGACTGGGGAACCCAAAAGAGGTGCGGATTGCAAGGTAAGTACCAGTAGTTTCAGGGCAGAGACCCCAGGGTTAAAGCAAGCACAGGGGACACAAGTCAGCACAAACCAATCACCACCAGCGGCACAGGGGTGGCCAGCTGCAGGGTGCAAATCAGCGTTGGGCGCCCAAAGCACGAAAATGGGAATCTTGTACACACAGAGGCTGCAGGATTGGACCAGGAGGCTGGACAAAGGTGACCAACAGCTGGGAAGGTAAGTACAGGTGTTCATGGATGCCTGGGCACCGTTGCCTGGGCTCCCCAAAGGCGGGGGCTGAGGATGCAGGGGTGCCTTTTGGTGTCGGATTTTCCTAACCGAAGCTGGTCGAAGTCAAGGGAATCCTTTGAGATGAGGCTGCAGGTGTCTTCGTGGAGTCCAGGAGAGGTTAGCCAATGCTGGATTTGAGGTCAGGATCACTGGAGAGACTTCACTGGACCGGTGAGCCACTCCAACTCGGGCCGTGGGCATTGGGTGTAGAGTGGGCAGGAGACGCGGATCTGCCTAGATCCGGAGTCCAAGTAGTGAGATTCTTCTGGACAGGGCCAGTGTCCTCGGGGGATCTGGTCTTCCTCAGGTTCTGGAAGTCGCTGGCCATAAGGCAGGTGTCGTCTACTTCGCAGGGTCTTTCGGCTGGAGAAAGGCTGGTAAGACACGTCAGTTGTTGTCTTCAGGCTTTGCTGCACGGCGTCTTCTTTTGTCCTTTTTCTTCTAAGGTTGGAAGAATCTGAGGATTAAAGTTTAGGGGGTGCCCCTAAATACTGAATTTAGGGGAGTTACAGGTACTGACAGATGGTAGCCAATGGGCTACTTGCCTTTTAGGGTGACTACACCTGTTGTGTGTCCCCTCCCTTTGGGAGGTGGCGTCCCTAACCTCATTGGCTAAAATCCTTCCATTCAAGATTGAGGATTTTCTAAGGAGGGGTTCACCTCGGTCCAGGGCACCTTTAGGGTGGTCATCATGAAAGAAAGGGGACACTCAACTCCTGAATACTAATTGTCCCATGACCTTGCTGCCAAAAGTGGGGCTTAGAGGCATCTCCACTAGCTGGCGAGGCCCTGGCTAAAATATCAAAGGGCAGGAAGCCTTTGAGGCTCACCGCCCTGAATGTTATTCCTACTTGGAGGTAGGTGTGAAGCACCTCCACCCCAAGCAGGTTTTGTGCCTGACCCACACGGGCTCCCACCTCAGGGGATCAGAAACATGTCTGTGTATGGCAGGCTTGTGCAGACCAGTCAGCTGGACACAAGGAAGTTGGATGTTTTTCAGCGGCATCTCTAAGAGTGTATTTTACAATAAAGCCAACACTGGCATCACTGTGGGTTTCTGGTGCTGAGAAGTTTGATACCAAGCTTCTTGGCATTTGGTAAAGCCATCATGGAGCTGTGGAGTTTGTAATGACAAACTCCCAAACCATGTACTCAATATGGCTTCATTGCACTTACAGTGGCTACAAATGGACTTAGACACTGTAGGGGTATATTGCTCATGCAGCTATGCCCTCACCTGTGGTATATTACACCTTGCCTAGGGCTGTGAGGCCTGCTAGAGGGGTGAATTACCTATGCCACAGGCAGTGTTGGTGGGCATGGCACACAGGGATGTGTGTCATGTCGACTTTTTAGTTTTGTCTGCACCAAAACACACAGGGCCTCATTTATGAAAAGGGACGCATCGCTGCGTGAAAACAGCGATGCCTCACTTTTCATTGCACCCTCCTTGCGATATGCTGGATGAGTCATATTTACAGTTTGACTCATCATGTCGCAAGCAGTTACAGAAACTGTAGGCGCAAAAATGACGCATTGCTGGAGTATATCACAAAAGTGATGCAACCCCAGCAATGTGTCCTTTCACATGGGACAAGCCCCATGTGAAAGGGCCTGCGACAGTCTTACGCCTTCTGTGAGGCGGGCATAAGGTATTGACGCAATGGCGTCCAAGAAGTGACACAGTGAAATCTCATAGATTTCACTGCGTCACTTCTACGAAGCTTACTTGCGTGGTAATGCCCCCCCTGCATACATTATCAATGACGCAGTTATAATATAGTGCAGGGGTTTACAAAGTGACGCATCGGCTTGGAAGCGTCACTTTGTAAATAGAACGCAAAAGGGGGCATGTTTTACGCTGTCTCTGCGTTACAAAAAGTGACGGAACAGCAGCGCAAAACAGAAGCATGGCCTCATAAATCAGGCCATCAGTCTGCAATAGAGGTGTATATGTGTTAGATGAGGGGTCTCTGAGGGTGGCACAATACATGCTGCAGCCCTTATAGACCCTCTTTGGTCACAAGGCCCTTCTCCTTGTGACCTTGTGTCTCCTTTTTCTTGGAGCTGTGAGTTACATGGGAAGTCTTGATAGATTTTCTGGACGTATCAGAAGCTCCTTCAAGGGATCTGGCCCTTTTGTGAGACCATACAGAGAAATCACTGTCCTCCTTAGATGTTGTTTTCTAGCTCTTG
The DNA here is from genome assembly GCF_964261635.1 of Lissotriton helveticus. Classification (NCBI taxonomy): domain Eukaryota; kingdom Metazoa; phylum Chordata; class Amphibia; order Caudata; family Salamandridae; genus Lissotriton; species Lissotriton helveticus. The sequence goes on from NC_136065.1 coordinate 1,394,693,435, forward strand.
ATCTTCGGAAGCCATATAAGTAGCCTGCCTTCCCTGTCTGTCAAGGTTTTTGAGGAGAAAATGCGGCTCATCTTGCTCTCCCTAATCTGATGTTTGGGATGAAGGCAGTAAAGGCTCTCTTCCGGAGGAAGCCGTTGATGTTCCGCAGATCCAAGATAGGGCGTAGGCCCCCTTTGACCTTCTTGGGTACCAGAAAGTAGTGGGAGTAACAACCACACCCTACTTCTGGCCCAGGAACACGCTCGATGGCCCCCTTGGCCAAGAGGGCCGTAACTTCCTCTTGTAGAAGTTGCAAGTGATCCCCCGGCACGCGGTGGTACTGCGGTGGCATGGCTGGAGGGGACGCCTCAAAGGGGACGGAGTAGCCCCGTCGGATGATTTGCAGCACCCACCTGTCCGATGTGACAGTGCGCCAGTGGAGGTGGTGATGGCGAACCCTGCCCCCCACTGGCGTCACATGGGCCTGAAAGCTCGGACTAGGAGGGTTTTGAGGCGGATGCTGCAGGGGTAGGTGTGGACTGGCCTCGCCCTTGTCCCGGACAGCCGCCACGGCGGTTTCCCCATCCACATCACACTGGATGGTAGTCTGCGGCTCTTGGCTGGCAGGACGTGTGGGGGTGCCGCTTCCTTGGCCACGAAAGGGGCGAAAAGCAGCCGTTTGCTGGCGTGGGGCAGAGAGGCCCAAGGACTTGGCCGTAGCCCTGGAGTCCTTAAAGCGCTCAAGCGCACGGTCTGACTTGCCGCCAAAGAGGCGACAGCTATCAAATGGCATGTCCATAAGGGTCTTTTGGACATCAGCCGAAAAGTTGGCGGACCTCAACCAGGCGTGGTGACGAATTGTCACAGTCGTTGCCATCGCTCTGCCCAGTGAGTCTGTGGTATCCAGGCCACACCGGATGGAATACCGTGCCGCATCTTGACTCTCCGCAAGGGCTTGGGCGAGTTTAGTCCGGACCTCCTCCGGACATTGTGGCAGCATGTCCGCAACCGTGTCCCACAGAGAGTGGGTGTAACGGCCCAAGAGGCATACGGTGTTGACTGACCGCAACCCCAAACTCAGGGAGGAGAACACCCTTTTCCCGTATTGCTCATACCTCTTGGATTCCCGATCGGGGGGAGCCATCGGGAATGCAGTCTTGGAGTTAGAGGCCTGGATGACCGGACTCTCGGTGGTGGGGTGGGTAGACAGGAAGCAAGGGTCGCCCGGAGGCGGGCGGTGGCGCCTGGCCACGTTCCTATCCACAGGCCGACCTGTAGCGGGCTTGGGCCAAGTGCCCAGAAGAACGTCTGATAAGGCCTCATTAAAAGGCAGCAGAGGCTCGGCCGAGCTTGCCTGCGGTTTAAGGACCTCAGTGAGGAGGTTAGTCCACACGGCCGCGACGGGGAGCTCAAGGCCAAAGGCCTTGGCAGCCCGCGTCAGCAGCACACTGTAGGCAACCCCATCTTCCGTAGCCACGGTAGGAGGGGAGACAAAACCAGTGTCGGGCGAAGTGTCCAGACCACTGGCCTCCTTAAGCTCCCCTGTCCAGTCCTGAGAAGACTGACACTCATGTGCCAGAGGGTCCTCGGACCCCTCCCAATCCTCCTCGTTACCGATCACCTGGTACTCAGGTTCAAAGGATGGGGCGGGTCGTAGAAGTAAAAGTCTCCCATCGGCGTTGAGAGCGGCGCCGAGCGGCGCCGCTCCGATGCCGGACCCGAATCGAGGGTAGGACCGGGGACGGAGTTGTCCTGGGATGTGGCCGGGGGCGACACCCTGGGGGGCGGCGGCGGCAAGGTCGTGAGGTCGACCGGCGACGACCCGGATCCGGAGCCGGATCCGGCGGGGCCCAACGGCATCGGGATCAAAGTACCCGGCCCGCGTGGGGACCCAGTCGGGGCCGCTTGGCCCGAAGGCGCCGCGGAACCCGACGGAGGAGCGAGCGACCTCATGGCCGGATCAGTGACTTAATATCGAGGGACATAATATAGAATGCCCAAAATATCGAATCCAAAATATAGTACAGAATATCGAATCCCTACCTACAAACAGGTAAGTACCAAAATATCGAATCCAAAATATAGATTGTTAAAAATATAGTTAACTAAAATATCGAATTTTGTAAATGTATTAAAAATAATATAACAATAATTAAATATGAAAAACAATTAAATAAAAAATACTTGTAAATGTAAAAAATCTTAAAATGTCAAAATAATAAATGTAATGTAAAAAAAGCAGAGAATTTGTTGGATAGTGAGAGGGTAAAAGTTACTATTCCCACTACAGTGAGTGCAATAGTAGGGAAAGCGTTGCATAGCGTAGGGGTGAAAAATTACTATTCCCACTCCAAAGAGTGCAACAGTAGGGAAAGCGTTGGATAGCGTAGGGGTAAAAATTACTATTCCCACTCCAGACAGTGCAACTGTAGGGAAAGCGTTGGATAGCGAGAGGGTAAAAATTACTACTTTCACACCAAAGAGTGCAACAGTAGGGAAAGCGTTGGATAGCGGGGGGTAAAAAGTACTGTTCCCACTCCAGAGACTGCAACAGTAGGAAAAGTAATGATTTAATATTAAAATAAAATTACATTAATTATCAATACCAATAAAAAATGAATTTAAAATAATTACCAATTAATAAAAATTGATTACCAATTAAAAAATGTATTACAAATTAATAAAAATTAATTAACAATTAATAATTAATTATCAAAACATACATAAAAATAAATATTTACTTTATAACAATTAAATTACTTCCCACCCTATTCCCTTAAAAAGCCACAACCCGCTACAAATAAATAATACAATTAACATAATTATCAATTAAGCAATTAATACAAATTATTTAGTAATTAATAAAAATTATTGACCAATTAATAAAAATTAATTACCAATAAAAAATTAATTATCAAGCAATTAATTATCAATACATATAAATAAAAATAAATATTAACTTTATTACAATTAAATTACTTCCCTCCCTATTCCCCTATAAACCCACAACCCGCTCCAAATAAATAATACAATTAACATAATTATCAATTAATCAATGCATAAAAATGATTTACCAATTAATACAAATTAATTACAAATTAAAAAAATGAATTACCAATTCATAAAAATTACTTACCAATTCATAATTAATTATCAATACATATAAATATAATTTGATATTTAATTTACTATAATTAAATTACTTCCCACCCTATTCCCCTATAAACCCACAACCTGCTACGGAATTAAATTACGCAAAAATGTAATTACATAACATTCATAACTTTAAATAAATAAACATACATTACAAAATTAATACATAATTTTAACACATATACTACAATACATAACACTAAACACATTCGATATTATGGGAATAGATAGTTTAAATTAGATATTATGGAATTCGATATTTCATACCCCAAATTCGATATTCTGACTGACTATATTTTGAGAATTCGATATTCTGGGCAGTCTATATTTTTGATTCGATATTTTGGGAAGTCTATATTTTGGAATCGATATTTAGGGTGTTTACCCTCCTGGCCATGAGGAAGGACTCGATCTCCTCCGACATTGTGTGCTTCCCAGGGACCGGCGGGTATGGAGCAGGCCGTGATGCCTGCGGCTCTGGCGTCGCCCGAAACCCTGGCCGCATCGCGCGAGCGTCGGGGGGATTCAGAAGAGTGATGGCGCCTCTTCGACTTCTTGTGCCTCTTACCTGAGGACTTCGAGCCCGAAGACTGATGACGACTGATGACCCGGAACTGTGGTGACTCCGGCCCCGTGACTGTTCCCTCGACCTCCTTCTGGACCGGGACCTCGAGTGGCGCGGGACCGACTGCCGGAGTTCGAGTCGCCTGCGGGACCGCTCCCGCCTGGCTTTCGAAGAGAGGGCCCGGCAGTCGGAGCAGGCCTTGTCGTCGTGATCGACGCCTAGACAAGTTAAACACAGGTGGTGAGGATCCGTGACCGACATCGTGCGGTCGCAATCCTCGCAGTGCTTAAAGCCGGGCATCCCTACGGCACCAATCGGAGTCGAAAGACTTCGAGAATGATCAAAAAACGATCAAAAAGTTAGTCAAAAATTGACTAGGGTTACCGCTTTTTCCAGATCTGCGCTTGCTGGTGCGGAAAAAACAAGAACTGACGTCAGCACGCGGAGGTGGCGTCTAAGTACTCTGACGACGTCATCACGGCGCCCACGACGCCGACGACGGATGCGGAGCCGCAGACGACGCCTACAGACGCGCAAGGGTACTGCTATGCAAAAGTTTCCGGATCCAGTCTGACGCCTGGGATATTCTAAGGTAAGGAATCTAATACTAACCTGTTTCTTTCAGATATGGCGCCATACCCAAATCTTTCCTCCCAGTGCATTTTAACCCCTTCGATGCTCATGACGGAACGGTTCCGTCATGAGCTACGGTTGAGCTGTGCTCATGACGGAACCGTTCCGTCATGACCACGCCCGTTTTTATTAGGGCCCAGCACCGGAGGGGGAATCGCGGTCGCGCTGAAAAGGTTAAGATGACCTCTGCCTACATCTATTACTCCTGCACAAGAATGTGTCTGATACATAGGGCTGAAAGCAACATCCAGCATCAATGGCTACTCCTGCGGGAGCACTCTTTTCCAAATAAGGTCTAACACAGTGCTTCCTGCATGCACAATGCACTTTAAAATAATTGACATTTAGATCCGTTAAAATAAATAAAGAGGCACATTTCAAGTTTACTGCACTGCCAATTACTCAAAATATATTTGTTAGATGTGAATAATAATCTCAAATTATTTTGATGTAAGAAGTCTTAGACTCATATAACATCCCCTAAGCATGACTCATACCCAAAACAGAGCTGCATTCTCCTTTCTCCTACTGCACCCCATGCCTTGTACAGCATGGAGAAGATGTGACATTACAGTCCGAGCTTTTGACTTTGAAACTGGGGAACCACGTTCAAGTGTCGGCTTACAATTTTGTGATTCTGTAGAAATAACTTAATCGTCTTGCGAATGAAAAATAAAATGTGAAATTATGCAAAATAATCGGTGCACATGTAAGCCAGTACAGTATCTTTGGTTTTCATTTTAGCATTATAAAACTGTGAAAGTAAATATATAGGACCTACCACCTGAGTCAAATGTGCAGCCATTTGCACGTTGCTGTATGTATTTGTGCCTGTCTGTGGTGTGTATGTGGTGCCTGTCTGCGTTGTGTATGTGCGGTGCCTGTCTGCGGGGTGTGTGTGTATGTGTGGTGCTTGCTGTGAGAAGTTGGCCTGATATATGATGCTCACTAGTTCTAGTGATCACCTTGTATCAGTCCAAACAACCCTTATGGTGATTGGTTGTAAGTCAACCTTATAGACCAGCTATTCTAATGGTAGCATGGACAAAGCAGTCTTAGGCTAACCTCTTTTGGCATGTGAAGCCAGCTATTTTACCACATATAACCCCTTGAATACCAGATGAAAGGACACCACACAGGTTGTTATGAAATGAAACAATATATTTATTAATAACAAACACCTCTGAACTCTTTATGAGATCAGAGGGCTAAGCACATGACAATCTCTTAGGAAAAATACGATAAGTTGCACAAAATTACAAAGGTGCCCTAGGGGCACGACAAACCATATACTAAGTAAATGGTATAAGGAAATCGATAGAGGAAATGAAGATGCCCAGAGGCTGTAGGATCGCTGGGACTACACTACCCTAACCTTAGGTGAGGGGCAGGAGGCCCACGGGACGCGTGTGCAGAGTGTGAACTCACACACGCGATGCGGAACAAAGTCAATGGGCACAACAAGTTACTAAAAAGGTGAGTAAAGACAGTTCGGACTAGTTATGACTAAAACGACAGGATACCTGCACACTAGGAGAGTTAATCTACCCTTGAGCACCGAAATGCTCTTGTTACCTCACCCACGGGCTGCGGGTGCATAGGTGTCAAAGTGTGTCGGGTTTCCGCGTCGAAGTCTATGGAGCCTTGAAGAAAGATGCTGCAGGCGACCAAGTGGAAGATGTGCGGTGCGATCCACGGGTGGATCGAGGAAGAAGAGGACCTGAAAGCAGAGGGGACAGTGTTCAAAGTCACTAGCCAGTGACCGGTGTGGAACCAGGAGGGAACCAGATGCTGTTCTCGCGATCAGGTGAAGAGTGGACGCTTGTCTCTGCAGCCACGTGGACCAGGAGGTGTCTTCGACGACCAGGATGGAGGCACGAGCTGTCCCACGCAGGCTTTCGCTGTCGGCGTTGTCGGATCCGGATTTGGAGTCAACAGGCCTTGGCAAAGGCAACCCACGCCGTGAGTGGAAACGGCGTCTGAGGTGGACCAGGAGGGTCCGGGGTGCTCCTCTTTTGGAAGGGAGCAAGGGCCAGTCTGGAGCAAGCAGACCAGCAGTGTAGATCTCAAGGATCGTCGTGTAGGAGGCCACTAGCCAGCCGGCAAGTGATCAGACAACGCGTCGAGCAGCAACCAAGCAAAAGGGCCCCACGCAGATCTCGTGGATGCTGGAGGGCTGGTCTTCGGTGCAGGAGCTGCTCGGGGCTGGGGCTTCTCAATCCCCAAAGCACTTTCTCGAGGATGCCTCTGAAGTCGTGCTGGAAGCGAAGTACAGTTTCTTCAAGATGGCCGGTCCCACGTGTCTCGTCGCACCCACGGGTCTCAGCTGTGTTGCAGATGTGGGTAGAGGCCGGAGAGGTCTGGGAGTCCGGATCTCGTCGGGCTCTGAAGTCTGGTTCCGTCAGGAAGGACGACAAAGTGAACTGCTAGGATGCTTGATGGTGCCTGCGGTTGCAGGGTGGACACTCCTTGCCCACAAGGGAGATTCTTCAGTCTTCTGTGGAGCAGAACGTCGAAGTCCAGGGTTTCTTCTTGTAGAGTTTCAATTCAGGATAATCTAATTTTGAATGGGACCAGCTCCTACCTTTATTCTCCTAAAGGGGGCTGTACTGTGACAAGGTCCCTCCCATGGGTGGGACCAGGAAGAGGGGTGGTTACACCCCCTATCCTTTGTCCGGTTTCGCGCCAGAGCTGGGGCTGGAGTGCCCCAGCAACTGGTTTGAACCGGTGTATGCACGGGGCACCTTGTGTGCCCCAGGCATGTCTCATTCCTTTCAGGCCTGTCCTACCTAATACACAAAATCCTGTCTGGGGTGGTGCGAGCACCTCCCAAGGCAGGAAACCCTTTGTCCAGGCCTCCTCACTGGAAGGACCCCCAGCAGCAGGAGGTCAGACTTGTGTCTTTTGTGATGCTAAGGCTCGAGTTAACTTTAACCGGGGTTCTCAGTTACATACATGTTGTTTCCCTCTAAAAGGGTAGAATCCTACCCCCGTCGCCAGAATTGGCGAGGGGGTAGTATTCCAATTCGTATGACACCTTACTCGACATGTTTTGATAATGCTATACCAAAGTTAGCATTCAACCGCGAGGATTATAATGCACTTAAGAGTATATGATATAGCGTTATCATGGAACAGCTATTAGGACTTGGTTCCGCAAGCTGCAGACGGGCTCAGCTCATGCCAGAGCACCATCTCACATAATTCCAAGCACTCTGCCTTCAGGATTGATAAGGCCTGCCATAGGAGTGACTAATAGGAATATATGTGTCCATTTTAGGGCTAGATATAGGTCTACTATATCTATAGCAAAGGGTGATTACACCACCTTGCCCCAGCTGTCTTACCAGCCCGTTGTGTCTGTTTAGATGGCCAGCCAGGGGTGGCATAATACATGCTTCAGCCCCTGGTAGGCCCTGGGTACACCTATGCCCTGGGTACCTATCGTACACTGTACAGGGACTGATAAGGTGGTCCAGTACCAATTGGTATATGCACCTAAAGTACATGGATGTCAATTTAGAGAGAGAACAGCTAGGCTGTGGGTCTGATTAGCAGGCCCACAGCCAGGGAAAGTCGTAAACCAGTGAAGCAAAAAGCAAAAATCTGACCATAGGATTGCAGACCCTACTCTCCTACAGGCTTGATCAAAACATGTCGTGTAAGGTGTCATACGCTTTGGAATACTGCCCCCTCGCTAATTCTGGTGACGGGGGTAGCATTCCACCCTTCTAGAGGAGAAGACATGTTAGTGCTGACTGTGAGAAGTTGGCCTGATATATAGTGCTCACTATTCTAGTGATCACTGTGTATCATACCAAACAACCCTTATTGATGATTGGTTGTAAGTCAACCTTATAGACCAGCTATCCTAGTAGCATGGACACGAGCAGTCTTTAGGCTAAACTCTAGAGGGCGTGTTAAGCCAGCTGTTTTACCATCACATATACCCCTTGAACACCAAGTGAAAGGACACCACACAAGTTGTTATGAAAATAAAGGATATTTATTTATAACAAGACTACCCTGAACTCTTTATGAGTCAGGGAGCTAAGCACAATACAAAACTCTTATGGAAATACTTCAAGTTGCACAATTTACACAAATGCCCGAGGGGCACGAAAAACCATATACACAAAAAGTGGAATGCGAAATACTAGCAGGTAAGTAACAAGATCCAAAGGCTTCAGGATCGCTAGGACTACACTACTGAACCCTAAGGTTAGGAGCAGGAGGCCTAGGGAGATCGGGTGCAGAGTGCGCACTCTCACGCGGGATGCGGGAAGAAGTCTATGGATGCTAGCGTTTCTAAGTTACTGTTTCCAGATGAATCCAAATAGGTAGACTAAAAACGAAAAAGGATCTGGACACCTGGATAGTGAACCTGTGCTGGAGCACCGAAATACTCAAGTTACCTAGCCCAGGGGCCCCAGCTGTATAGGGTTCAAAAGACGTCGGGAATCCTCGTTGAAGTCTATGGAGCCTGAAAGAAGAAGTTGCTGGCAGGCGACCAGTGGAGATGTTTGGAGTGATCCAAGCCTGGATCGGAGTTGAAGACGACCTGAAAGCAGAGGGGACTCAGTTCTTAATCACTAGCCAGTGATTGAGTGGGCACCAGGATGGCACCGGATGAGGGCACCTCGATCAGGTGAGTGGGCGACGCTGGACTCTGCAGGCACCCGGACCAGGAGGCGTTGTCGGCGACCAGGCTGGAGGTACGAGCTGTCCCACGTAGGGGTCTGCTGTCGGCGATGCTGGATCCGAGGTTGGAGCAACAAGCCTTGGCAAAGGCAAGCCCACGCGGTGAAGACAAGATGGCGTCTGGAGTGGACCAGGAGGGTCCGGGGTGCTCCTCTCTTGTAAGGGAGCAAGGGCCAGTCTGGAGCAACCAGACCAGCGGTGAAATCGTCGTGGTACGTCGTCAGGAGGGCCACTAGCCAACGGGCAAGTGACCGGACAACGCGGGAAGCAGCAAAGAGCAGAAGGGCCCCACGCAGATCTCGTGGATGCTGGGAGGCTGGACTTCGGTGCTGGAGCTGCTTAGGGTTAGGGCTTCTCAAACCCCAGTGCACTTACTAGAGGGTCTCTCGGGGGTCGTGCTGGTGAAGCGTCGTGCAGGTTTGGAAGATGGCCGGTCCCACGGGTCTCGTCACACCCACAAATCTCAGCTGGGCTGGATGATGTAGGTAGAGGTCAGAGATGGCAGGGAATCCGGGTCTCGTCGAGCTGGGCAGTCTTGATCCGGAGGATGGACGTGCAGCAAACCGCAAGAGCTTCGTTGGTGCCTGCTGGTGCAGGGTGGCTACTCCTTAGCCACAAGGGAGAGTCTTCAGAGATGACAAGAGTTCCTTTCGTGGAAAGTGATTCAAGTTTTAAGATGATCTAATTTGGGAAGGGGGCCTGCTCCTACCTTTATCCAAAGAAAAGGGGCTGGCACGCGACTAGGTCCTGCCCTATGGGTGGACCAGGAGGGGGGTGGTTACACCCCTCTCCTTTGTCCGTTCTCTCCCCAGCTCAGGGGCTGGGGTGCCCCAGGAACTGGTTTGAGCCGGCATATGCACAGTGAGCACCGGGGTGCCACTTGCAGTCACCTTCCTTTCAGCCCTGCCTACCTGGGATACACAAAATCCTGTCTGGGATGGTGCTAGCACCGCCCCTGACAGGAAACCCTTTGTCCAGGCCTCCATTGCTGGAAGGACTCCCAGAAGCAGGAGGGCAGACTTGTGTCTCGGTGGCAGCATCCATTTTGTGGAGCTGAGGCTGTGTCTGACTTTAACCGGTGTTCACAGTTACATACATGTCGTGTCCCTCTAGAAGGGTAGAATGCTAACCCCGTCGCCAGAATTGGTGAGGAGTTAGTATTCCAATTCGTATGACACCTTACTCGACATGTTTTGATAATGCTATACCAAAGTTAGCATTTAACCGCGAGGATTATAATGCACTTAAGAGTATATGGTATAGCGTTATCATGGAACAGCTATTTGGACTTGGTTCCGCAAGCTGCAAACGGGCTCAGCTCATGCCAGAGCACCATCTCACATAATTCCAAGCACTCTGCGTTCAGGATCGATAAGGCCTGCCATAGGAGTGACTGACAGGAATATATGTGTCCATTTTAGGTTTAGATATAGGTATACTATATCTAAAGCAAAGGGTGATTACACCACCTTGCCCCAGCTGTCGTGCAGCCAGTTGTGTCTGTTTGGGTGGCCAGCCAGGGGTGGCATAATACATGCTTCAGCCCCTGGTAGGCCCAGGGTACACCTATACCCTGGATACCTAAGGTATGCTGTACAGGGACTGATAAGGTGGCCCAGTACCAATTGGTAAAATGCACCTAAGGTACATGGTTGTAATTTAAAGAGAGAACAGCTAGGCTGTGGGTCTGATTAGCAGGCCCACAGCCAGGGAAAGTCGTAAACCAGTGAAGCAAAAAGCAAAAAATCTGGGGTGGCCATGGGATTGCAGACCCCACTCTCCTGCATAACCCCCCCCCCCCCCAAACTTAGGGACATTAAACTAACCTTGACCAGGTGAGTCTTCTTGCTCTAAGTGGAAGTACCTGGAGAGACCATCTGCATTACCATGGTCAGTCCCTGGGCGGTGCTCCACTGTAAAGTCCATCCCCTGTAGGGAAATGGACCACCTAAGAAGTTTGGGGTTTTCACCCTTCATTTGATTTAGCCATAAGAGGGGCTTATGGTCGGTCTGAATCTTGAAGTGAGTACCAAACAAGTAGGGCCTCAAATTTCTTCAGGGCCCAAACCACAGCACAGGCCTCCCTCTCAATAGCTGACCAACGTTTCTCTCTAGGGGTCAGCCTTCTGCTTATAAAAGCAATGGGCTGGTCATGACCATCAATATTCAACTGAGATAGAACAGCTCCCACACCCAACTCAGAAGCATCTGTTTGGACAATGAAGATTTTGGAGTAGTCTGGACTCTTGAGAATAGGTGCAGTGCACATGGCCTGCTTTAGGTCATCGAATGCCTTCTGACAGCTGACTGTCCACTGAACTTTCTTTGGCATTTTCTTACTTGTCAGGTCATTAAGTAATGTCACAATGGACCCATAATTTCTGACAAATTTCCTGTAATAACCAGACAGGCCCAAGAAAGCTCTGACCTGTGTCTGGGTGGTTGGAGGAGCCCAGTCCTTTATGGCCTGTATCTTGCTCTCCAGAGGTTGAATTTGGCCTCCACCTACAAGGTGGCCCAAGTATACAACTTGACTCTGCCCTATCTGGCACTTAGTAGCCTTGATAGTGAGGCCTGCCTTTTGCAGGGCCTCCAAAACTTTCCTCAGGTGGATCAGGTGATCCTCCCAGGTGGAGCTAAAGACAGCAATATCGTCTAGATATGCTGCACAAAAGTCATCCAACCCAGTGAGAACTTGGTTCACCAACCTTTGAAAAGTGGCAGGGGCATTTTTCAAACCAAAGGGCATCACCACAAATTGGTAATGACCTCCTGGGGTAGAAAATGCTGTCTTGGCCTTGGCATCCTAAGCTAACCTGATTTGCCAATAACCAGCTGTTAGGTCAAATGTACTTAAGAAAGTTGCAGAAGCCAACTTATCTATCAGTTCATCTGCCCTGGGTATTGGATGGGCATCTGTCTTAGTGACAGCATTGAGACCCCTGTAGTCTACGCAAAACCTCATCTCTCTCTTACCATCCTGGGTGTGAGGCTTAGGCACTAGAACTAAAGGACTAGCCCAAGGGCTCTCTGAGGGTTCAATGACTCCCAATTCCAACATCTTTTGTACTTCAGTTTTTATGCAGTCCCTGACGTGGTCAGGTTGCCTGTAGATTTTACTCTTTATAGGCAGACTGTCTCCAGTGTCCACCTCATGTGAGCACCAGTTTGTCTGACTGGGGGTCAGAGAAAACATTTGCCTGAAGGATTGAAGGACTTGCTTACAATCCTTTTGCTGAGGCTCTGAGAGGCTGTCAGAAAAGACTACACCATCTACTGACCCATCATCAGGGTTCTGAGTGAGCAGGTCTGGGAGAGGGTCCCTCTCTTCCTCCTGTCCCTCATCTGTGGCCATGAGCAAGCCCATGTACTCCCTGTCAACAAATGCTTTGAGCCTATTCACATGAAGTACTCTGTGAGGGCTCCTGGGAGTTCCCATGTCAACCAAGTAGGTGACTTCTCCCTTTTTCTCAATGATGATGTGGGGTCCAGACCATTTGTCTTGGAGAGCTGCTGGGGCCACTGGCTCCAACACCCACACCTTCTGTCCTGCATGGTATACAGTTAGGACAGCCTTTTGGTCATGCCAAGCTTTTTGAAGTTCCTGGCTGGCCTCAAGGTTTTTAGATGCCTTCTCCATGTACTCTGCCATCCTGGAGCGGAGACCAAGTACATAGTCCACTATGTCAAGTTTAGGCTTTTTGAGATGTAACTCCCATCCTTCCTTCACAAGACATAGGGGTCCTCTTACAGGATGTCCAAACAAAAGTTCAAAAGGGCTGTAACCAACCCCCTTCTGTGGGACCTCTCTGTAAGCAAACAGAAGGCAGGGTAAAAGGATGTCCCATCTTCGCCTAAGCTTTTCTGGTAACCCTTTCATCATCCCTTTGAGGGTCTTGTTGAATCTTTTAACAAGCCCATTGCATTGTGGGTGATAGGGTGTGGTGAATTTGTAATTGACACCACATTCCTTCCACACTGCAGTCAAGTATCCTGACATGAAGTTTGCACCTCTGTCAGAGATCACCTCCTTAGGGAACCCCACTCTGGAGAAGACTCCAACCAGGGCCCTTGCCACAACAGGAGCTGTAGTGCTTCTAAGGGGAATAGCTTCTGGATACCTGGTGGCATGATCCACTACCACCAGTATAAATCTGTGCCGGATGCTGTTGGGGGGTCCATTGGCCCAACAATGTCAATCCCCACTCTTTCAAAGGGAACCCCCACCACAGGTAGTGGTATAAGGGGGGCCTTTGTTGTGCCACCTGATTTGCCACATGCTTGGCAGGTGACACAGGAACGACAAAAGTTCTTAGTGTCCTCAGACATATGGGGCCAGTGAAAGTGTGGGGCAAGCCTGTCCCAAGTCTTATTCTGGCCTAAGTGACCTGCAAGGTGAATTTCATGGGCCAAGGTGAGAAGGAAACCTCTCAGAGACAAGGGGATGACCAGCCTCCTGGTAGCACCAGGCTTGGGGTCTCTTGCCTCAGAGTAAAGGAGTCCATCGTCCCAGTACACTTTATGGGCACCTGTGGAATTCCCTGCAGCCTCAGCAGCAGCCTGCTGTCTGAGGGGTTCAAGAGAGGAACAGTCTAACTGTGCCTGCCTCAAGTCTGCCCTGGAAGGGCCCCCTGTCCCAAGAAACTCAACCTGTTCAGGCTCAAGCTCTTCTAGGACAGTTCCTTGTGGGGTCTTGGGGTCAGTCTCCTGAGAGAGCTGATCCATCACCTGAGGCAGGGGGGAAGAGTCAATCTTACCCCTACTGCTCTTTCTCTTGGGTAGTGTCTGGTCCATTGTTCCAGGATCCAGCAATAGTTCAGCTGGGCATTTCTTGGCCTGTGACCTAGTCACAGCAAGGACATGTGCTGACAAACCTAACATTTCCACATGAGTCCTATACTTCACATCTGACCATAAGGAGGATTCCAAATCATTGCCCAAAAGACAGTCCACAGGGAGGTCTGAACTAACAACAACCCTTTTGAGGCCATTTACCCCTCCCCAGGAGAAGTTAACAAGTGCCATACTATGGGAGGTAGTGGCATTGCTAGCATTGGTCACCAGGTAGTCTGCTCCCAGTATTACCTGGTCAGGGTCCACAAAGTTAGGTGTCACCATGGTGACACTGGCACAAGTGTCCCTGTAGGCCTGAGCCATTTTTCCATTAATCAAAGGCGTCTGCCTGTACTTGCCCAGAGTACTGGGACTTATTGTAGGGGTCATATCCATGTCCCCAATACAAACAAGAACAGCCTGAGTAGGTGTTCTGACTAAGTCAGAGCCCGCCTCAGTTCCCAGGGTTAACCCCACTATAGCCTTAGGAGGATTACTACCACTACTAACTGTACTAGGGGGTGCAGATGCCTTAGGGGCAGTAGTGGTAGGAGTTGGGCCTTTCTTGGTGCACTCACTAAACCAGTGAGTATTACTTTTGCAGTATTGGCACCATGGTTTCTTCTGACCATTATTATTCTTCTTTTGGGAATTCTGGGACCCACCCTCTTTAGATTGTTGGGGCCCTGTTGAAGACTTCTGGTCATTTTGCTTATTCTCATTACCCTTGGGGTCTGCTTTCTTTTGGCCACCACCCTGGTTCTGGTTCTGCTGCTTGACCCTTGTCCTGACCCATCTGTCTGCCTTCTTTCCCAATTCTTGGGGAGAGGTCAGATCTGAGTCAATAAGGTGCTGATGCAACAACTGATTTTGACAATTACTTAATTTGTTCTCTCATAATTAGATTATACAATCCTGTGTAATCAGTAACTTTACTTCCCAGTAACCAGCCTTCAAAAGCCTTAGTGGCACAATCTACAAAGTCAGCCCAATCTTGAGATTGAATTTTCTGGGTGTCTCTGAACAGCAACCTGTACTGTTCAGTGGTTAAGCCAAACCCATCAATCAGTGTATTTTTCAAGACTTGGTAATTGTTAGCATCCTCAGCTCTAGTAGTGAGGAGCTTATCTCTACCTTTACCATCAAAGGAGAGCCACAAAATAGCTGCCCACTGACTCTGGGGGATGCACTGGACAGTGCAGGCTCTCTCCAAAGCAGTCATCCATTTGTGGATGTCATCCCCTTGTTTAAAGGGGGGCACTATTTTACTCAGGTGTCTAGTATCAAAACTCCTGTCTTTATCCTTGGGGATATTGCTGCCACCAGTGGGGACTACCCCACTTAACTGTTGCTCTCTAGCAAATTCAAGCTTCTCCTTGGCAAGGGCAAGTTCTTCCCTCTGAATCCTCAGATTAGCCTGTTTCATCCTTGCTTCATGTTCTCTCCTCTGAGGGGAAGTTATTCTCCTCTGAGCAGAACCATGAGAGTGCACAGATCTATTGGAGTCCCTAGAATGAGACCTATCTCTTCTAACTCCAAAGTTAGGCCTGCTTAGGGTCAGTACTGGGGGTCCCCCAGATCCTTCCCTATGTAGGTCTAAGTTGGCCCTAGTAAGTCTGCTGACTAGCTCAGGACCATTGTCTGCCTCATCCCCAGAAATAACCTCTTCATCCTCTTCCTCTTCTACTTCCTCAGTTTCAGGGAGGTAGGATCACCAAGGGTACCTTCTAAGGCTGGCATGCTCCCATCTGTATGAGTAGCTCTTCTAGCATCATAAGTCTCTAAGAGACCTAACAGAAAAGGAGTGGTAGGGTTAGAACCCTGTTTTAGTTTCCTGGAGGTACACAATTGTCTCATCTCCTGGAAGCTAAGGGCTGCATATCTGGAAGTGACCTGTGGAGGGTCAACAACCACAAGGGGAGTCTCTGAGGACTCTCCATGGGTAGACATGCTTCTAGTGTGGTGTAAGTGATGCACCTACCTACACTATGGGTTTACCTACTGATCCCTTGCTAAGAGTTGTAGTCAGGGTGTGCTAAGCCCTATTACCCTAACACTGCTGGTTCAGTAGAACTCAGAGTATTCTAAGTTAAGTTATATGTACCTGGGTACTTATGTGATCTTTCAATTGATATTCTTAGGATACGTGTGAGGTAAAGCAACAACAAGCTCAAATCCCAACCGCTGCACACCAATGTGAGAAGTTGGCCTGATATATAGTGCTCACTATTCTAGTGATCACTGTGTATCATACCAAACAACCCTTATTGATGATTGGTTGTAAGTCAACCTTATAGACCAGCTATCCTAGTAGCATGGACACGAGCAGTATTTAGGCTAAACTCTAGAGGGCGTGTTAAGCCAGCTGTTTTACCATCACATATACCCCTTGAACACCAAGTGAAAGGACACCACACAAGTTGTTATGAAAATAAAGGATATTTATTTATAACAAGACTACCCTGAACTCTTTATGAGTCAGGGAGCTAAGCACAATACAAAACTCTTATGAAAATACTTCAAGTTGCACAATTTACACAAATGCCCGAGGGGCACGAAAAACCATATCCACAAAAAGTGGAATGCGAAATACTAGCAGGTAAGTAACAAGATCCAGAGGCTTCAGGATCGCTAGGACTACACTACTGAACCCTAAGGTTAGGAGCAGGAGGCCTAGGGAGATCGGGTGCAGAGTGTGCACTCTCACGCGGGATGCGGGAAGAAGTCTATAGATGCTAGCGTTTCTAAAGTTACTGTTTCCAGACGAATCCGACTAGGTAGACTAAAAACGAAAAAGCATCTGGACACCTGGATAGTGAACCTGTGCTGGAGCACAGAAATACTCAAGTTACCTAGCCCAGGGGCCGCGGCTGCATAGGGTTCAAAAGATGTCGGGAATCCTCGTTGAAGTCTATGGAGCCTGAAAGAAGAAGTTGCTGGCAGGCGACCAGTGAAGATGTTTGGAGTGATCCAAGCCTGGATCGGAGTTGAAGACGACCTGAAAGCAGAGGGGACTCAGTTCTTAATCACTAGCCAGTGATTGAGTGGGCACCAGGATGGCACCGGATGAGGGCACCTCGATCAGGTGAGTGGGCGACGCTGGACTCTGCAGGCACCCGGACCAGGAGGCGTTGTCGGCGACCAGGCTGGAGGTACGAGCTGTCCCACGTAGGGGTCTGCTGTCGGCGATGCTGGATCCGAGGTTGGAGCAACAAGCCTTGGCAAAGGCAAGCCCACGCGGTGAAGACAAGATGGCGTCTGGAGTGGACCAGGAGGGTCCGGGGTGCTCCTCTCTTGGAAGGGAGCAAGGGCCAGTCTGGAGCAACCAGACCAGCGGTGAAATCGACGTGGTACGTCGTCAGGAGGGCCACTAGCCAACGGGCAAGTGACCGGACAACGCGGGAAGCAACAAAGAGCCGAAGGGCCCCACGCAGATCTCGTGGATGCTGGGAGGCTGGACTTCGGTGCTGGAGCTGCTTAGGGTTAGGGCTTCTCAAAACCCTGTGCACTTACTCGAGGGTCTCTCGGGGGTCGTGCTGGTGAAGCGTCGTGCAGGTTTGGAAGATGGCCGGTCCCACGGGTCTCGTCACACCCACGAATCTCAGCTGGGCTGGATGATGTAGGTAGAGGTCAGGGATGGCAGGGAATCCGGGTCTCGTCGAGCTGGGCAGTCTTGATCTGGAGGATGGACGTGCAGCAAACCGCAAGAGCTTTGTTGGTGCCTGCTGGTGCAGGGTGGCTACTCCTTAGCCACAAGGGAGAGTCTTCAGTTCCTTTCGTGGAAAGTGATTCAAGTTTCAAGATGATCTAATTTGGGAAGGGGGCCTGCTCCTACCTTTATCCAAAGAAAAGGGGCTGGCACGCGACTAGGTCCTGCCATATGGGTGGGACCCGGAGGGGGGTGGTTACACCCCTCTCCTTTGTCCGGTCTCTCCCCAGCTCAGGGGCTGGGGTGCTCCAGGAACTGGTTTGAGCCGGCATATGCACAGTGAGCACCGGGGTGCCACTTGCAGTCACCTTCCTTTCAGCCCTGCCTACCTGGGATACACAAAATCCTGTCTGGGATGGTGCTAGCACCGCCCCTGACAGGAAACCCTTTGTCCAGGCCTCCGTTGCTGGAAGGACTCCCAGCAGCAGGAGGGCAGACTTGTGTCTCGGTGGCAGCATCCATTTTGTGGAGCTGAGGCTGTGTCTGACTTTAACCGGGGTTCACAGTTACATACATGTTGTGTCTCTCTAGAAGGGTGGAATGCTAACCCCGTCGCCAGAATTGGCGAGGGGTTAGTATTCCAATTCGTATGACACCTTACTCGACATGTTTTGATAATGCTATACCAAAGTTAGCATTTAACCGCGAGGATTATAATGCACTTAAGAGTATATGGTATAGCGTTATCATGGAACAGCTATTTGGACTTGGTTCCGCAAGCTGCAAACGGGCTCAGCTCATGCCAGAGCACCATCTCACATAATTCCAAGCACTCTGCCTTCAGGATCGATAAGGCCTGCCATAGGAGTGACTGACAGGAATATATGTGTCCATTTTGGGTTTAGATATAGGTATACTATATCTAAAGCAAAGGGTGATTACACCACCTTGCCCCAGCTGTCGTGCAGCCAGTTGTGTCTGTTTGGGTGGCCAGCCAGGGGTGGCATAATACATGCTTCAGCCCCTGGTAGGCCCTGGGTACACCTATGCCCTGGATACCTAAGGTATGCTGTACAGGGACTGATAAGGTGGCCCAGTACCAATTGGTAAAATGCACCTAAGGTACATGGTTGTAATTTAAAGAGAGAACAGCTAGGCTGTGGGTCTGATTAGCAGGCCCACAGCCAGGGAAAGTTGTAAACCAGTGAAGCAAAAAGCAAAAAATCTGGGGTGGCCATGGGATTGCAGACCCCACTCTCCTACACTGACTATCCCGGTTAAAGTTAACCAGAGCCCCAGCGTCACAAAATGAACGCTCCTGCCACAGACACAAGTCTGACCTCCTGCTGCTGGGAGTCCTTCCAGTCACGAAGGTTTGGACAATAGGTTTCCTGCCTGGAGTGTTGCGAGCACCACCCCAGACAGGACTTTGTGTATTGGGACAGGGAGGGCTGAATAGATTGAGACACTGTCTGAGGCACACTAGGTGCTTCATGCATACCCCAGTTCAAACCGGTTGCTGGGGCACTCCAGCCCCAGCTCTGGCGTGAAACTGGACAAAGGAAAGGGGGTGTAACCACCCCCCTTCCTGTTCCCACCCATAGGAGGGACCTAGTAGGTAATCCAGCCCCTTTTTAGATATATAAAAAGTAGGAGCCGAGTCCTGAGACTTTAGATTTGATCCTGAACTGAAACTTGACACGAAACTCTGGACCTTCGACGTTCTGCTGAAGCTGAAGACTGAATAAACTCCTTTGTGGCCAAGGATGACCACCCTGGGCAACCAGGCACCATCCAGCAAACCAACGGCTTGCTTTGTCGACGTTCCCGCCGGAACCCGAGCACAGAGCCTGACAAGACCCAGACTTCCAGACCTCTCTGACCCTCTCTTCATGACTGCAGCATAGCTGAGATCCGTGGAGGCGATGAGACACGTGGGACCGGACATCTTGGCAAGCCTGCAACCTGCTAACTGTGCAGCTCCTGAGGTATCCTCGAAGCTGTGCACTGGGGATTGAGAAGCCCCGAATCCGAGCTCCACCTGCACCAAAGATCAGCCCTCCACATTCCACGAGTTCTGTGTGGGGCCCTTCTGCTTTTGTTCTGCTCGACGCGTTGTCCGGTTGCTGGCCCGTTGGCTAGTAGCCTCTGTGACGACAATCCTTTTGAACCAACTCGCTGGTCTGGTTGCTCCAGACTGGCCCTTGCCTCCCTGCAAAGGTGAGGCACCTCAGACCTTGCTGGTCTGCACCAGGAGCCTTCTTTGAATCCTGCGTGGGTTGCAATTGCCATGGCTTGTTGACTCCAATCCGGAGTCGACCCCTCCATCTGCGAGAACCTTCGTGGGACAGCTCGCCTCCAGCACCTGGCCATCCTCGACGCCTCCTGGTCCGCGTGGCTGAAGAGACAAGCTTCACGACTGCACCTGATTGCTCCACGACGTCGTCTGGTTCCTTCCTGGTTCCACCCGGTCACTGGCTAGTGACCCAGACTCCGTCCCCTCTGCTTTCAGGTCCTCTTCATCCTCGATCCATCCTTGGACCACCCGGACATCTTCCTCCTGGTCGCCTGCAGCATCTTTCTCCAGGTCTCCATAGGCTTCAACGACGAAACCCGACACATCTTCACACCTATGCACCCGCCGTCCGTGGGTGAGGTAACGCCAGTACTTTGGTGCTCCCAAGGGTATTGACTATCCAAGTGTCTAGGTTTTTAGTTGTTTCCTCCTAGCTAAACCGGAAGTGTCCTGAATCCTTTTTCTAACTTCTAAGTTCCCATTGACTTTGCATTGACTCACGCGTGTGTGTAAAGACACTGCACGCGCCGCCTGTGGGCCTCCTACTCCTAACCTAAGGTTCAGATAGTGTAGCCCCAGCGATTCTCTAGGCCCCAGGCCTTTCCTTTTCTCGTGACGTGATACTTATACCACTTTCTTAGTATATGGTTTGCTTCGCCCCTAGGGCCTAACTGTAAATAGTGCAACTTAACGTATTCTGACTAAGTAACTTGTTATGTGCTTTTGCCTCTGATCTCATAAAGAGTTCAGAGGAGTGTGTTAGTAAATAAATACATATATATTTTATATATATCCTGTGTGGTGTCCTTTCATTTGATATTCAAGGAGTTACATATCGTAAAACAACTGGCTTTACACGCCCTCAAGAGTCTTTTAGCCTAAGACTGTTTTGTTCACGCTACCACTAGGATAGCTGGTCTATAAGGTTGACTTACAACCATCACCATAAGGGTGGTTTGGACTGGTGCAAGGTGTTCACTAGAATAGTGAACATCATATACCAGGCCAACTTTTCACAGAGGGTAATTGTGAAGTGTCTCGAAAGGAGCGCACATCAGATAGGTGAGAACAAGGTTCAAGTCCCACTGAGGCATCACAAAAGGAACAGGAGAAAGCATGTGCGTGATGCCCTTCAAGAATCTATTTACAACAGGGGACTTGAAAAGAGAAGACTGATCAGGAAGCCTCAAGAAGGCAGAAATGGCAGAGAGGTAGCCCTTAACAGTGCTCAGAGCAGAGCCCTGCTGGGTAAGAGAAAGAAGGAAGTGGAGGACCTCTGAAAAGGGGGGCAGAGAGAGGATCCACAGCCTTTGCTGTGCACCATGCCACAAATTTGTTCCACCTGCAGGCGTATAACAATTTTGTGGAGGAACGCCTGGCTGCCAGAATCACATCACAGACTTCAGAAGGCAAGTCAAATGGCCTCAACTGCCACCGCTCAATCTCCATGCACGGAGGTGGAAGCTGGACAGGTTCAAGTGGAGGACCGTCCCCTGCTGCTGCGACAGAAGGTCCTCCTGAAGAGGCAGACGAATCGGGGGATTGACTGACATGCTGAGTAGTTTGGGATACCAGTATCTTCATGCCCAGTCCGAGCCACAAGGATGACTTGGGCCAGGTCTCGCCTGATCTTCTTCAGCACTCTGGGCAGAAGTGGTATAGGCGGAAAGGCGTACAACAGACAGCAGCTCCACTCACGTTGATAAGCGTCTCCGAGCAAGTGCCGCCTTGGAAATTCCAACACGCAGAACTGATGACATTGCACGTTCTCTTCGGTGGCGAATAGATCCAACAAAGCCTCTCCCCACTGCCGAAAGAGGACTTGCGCCACGTCCGAGTTCAGACGCCATACGTGATCCATCATGCACCGGCGGCTGAGTTCGTCCGCCCTGGCGTTCAAGGAACCTGCCAGGTGTTGAACCACCATGGTGAAGCCCTGGTGTTCCAGCCATGTCCAGAGGCGTAGAGCCTCCTGACAAAGGGTTCACGACCCCACCTCGCCCTGTTTGTTGCAGTACCACATGGCGGTGGTGTTGTCCGTGAACACCAGCAATACACTTCCCCAGACAGAGAGAAGGAAAGCTTTCAGTGCAAGCCGGATCGCCCGCAGCTCCAGAAGGTTGATGTGGAGCCAGGACTCCGCCGGAGACCAAAAACCTCTGATCTCCCTCTCTCCCATGTGGCTTCCCCATCCCAGGAGGGACACATCTGTCACTACTACGTGCTCTGGTTAGGGAAGGGAGAGAGATCTGCCGCTGACCCAATCGCGGTTCGTGAGCCACCACTGCAACTGTTTTGCAGTGCCCTCCGAGATCCGGACGTAGTCGGACAGGTTGCCCTGATGCTGTTCCCACTGAAACTTCAGGTCCCACTGCAGAGCCTGCATCCGCCACCAGGCGTGATGCACCAGAAGGATGCAGGAGGCCATCAGCCCAGGAGCCGCAGCATCAACCTGACCAAGACTCGGGATAAAGGCTGAAAGACCGGAATCAGAGCCTGAATATCCCAAACCCTCTGTTCGGGGGGATAAACCCGAAACTGCGCTGAGTCCAGAACCGCTCCGATGAAGAGGAGCTTCTGGGAGGGGCACAGGTGTGACTTCAGCACGTTGATGGAGAACCCCAGCAAGTGCAGGAGGTCGGCCATAGTCTGGAGGTGGGAGACGACTGTCTGGGGCGAGCCTGCCTTCAAACAATCAATCGTCGAGATAGGGGAAGGCTGAAACCCCTAACCTGCGCAGTTGAGCTGCGACCACCGCCATCACTTTCATGAATACCTTTGGGGCGCTTGTAAGGCCGAAGGGGAGCACGGTAAACTGAAAGTGCTCGTGGCCTACCGTGAACCGCAGGTAACGCCGGTGGGCCGGCAGGACGGGGATGTGCAAATACGCGTCCTCCAAGTCCAACGCTACCATCCAGTCTTCTGGGTCCAGGGCAGCTAGGACCTGAGCCAAAGTCAGCATCTTGAACTTCTCCTTCCGGAGGAAGCCGTTGACGCTCCTTAGATCCAAGATAGGGCGTAGGCCCCCTTTGCCCTTCTTGGATACCAGAAAGTAGTGGGAATAGCAACCATGTCCTACTTCTGGCACAGGAACGCGCTTGACGGCCCCCTTGGCCAAGAGGGCTGTAACTTCCTCCTGCAGAAGTTGCACGTGATGCCCCGACATGCGGGGGTACTGCGGTGGCATGGCTGGAGGAGTCGTCTCGAAGGGGAGGGAGTAGCCCCTTCGGACGATTTGCAGCACCCACCTGTCCGATGTGATGGAGCGCCAGTGGAGGAGGGGATGGCGAACGCTGCCCCCAACTGGCATCGAATGGGCCTGAAAACTCGGACTGGGAGGATTTTGAGGCAGATGCTGCGGGGGCGGGTGTGGACTGACCTTGCCGGTGTCCCCCGGCACCGCCACGGCGGGTACCAAGTCCGCGACCGCGTTGAGGTTGGTTCTGCGGCCTGTGGCTGGCTGGACATGTGTGGGCGACCCTTCCCTGGCCAGGAAAGGGACGAAAGGCGGAAGTCTGCTGGCGTTGGCCGAGGCCCAAGTTCTTGACCGTAGCCCTGGAATCCTTGAAACGCTCCAGCGCGCTGTACGCCTTGTCGCCAAAGAGGGGACGGCCATCAAAGGGCATGTCCATAGAGAGGCTTGGACATCTCCTGAAAAGTTGGCAGGCCTCAGCCAGGCAGGGCGGTGAACCGCCACGTTGTTGCAATCGCCCTGCCTAGCGAGTCCGTGGTATCCAGTCCACACCGAATAGAATATCGTGCTGCATCCCTTTCCTCTGCTAGGGCTTGGGTAAGCTTTGCCTGGACCTCCGCCGGGCACTGCGGCAGCACTTCCGCAACCGTATCCCACAAAGAGTGAGAGTAACAGCCCAAAAGGCAGGCGGTGTTGACAGACCCCAATCCCAAACTCAGTGAGGAGAACAGCTTCTTACTGAACTGGTCGTAATTTTGGATTCCCGATCCGGAGGGGCGGTCGGGAATGCGGTCTAGGAAGTTGAGGCCTGGATCAACAGACTCTCAGGGGTGGGGTGAACTGACAGGAAACTGGGTCGCCCGGAGCCATGCGGTGGCGTCGGGCCACGTTCCGATCTACAGGGAGGCCTGTAGAGGGCTTGGTCAAGGTGCCCAACAGAACGTCAGTGAGGGCTTTGTTGAAC
This sequence comes from Lissotriton helveticus, assembly GCF_964261635.1. Classification (NCBI taxonomy): domain Eukaryota; kingdom Metazoa; phylum Chordata; class Amphibia; order Caudata; family Salamandridae; genus Lissotriton; species Lissotriton helveticus. The sequence goes on from NC_136065.1 coordinate 1,394,717,401, forward strand.
GTCAGGAGAGGCTCCGAGGAGCTTGCCTACGGTTTGAGCACCTCAGTGAGGAGGTTAGTCCTCACGGCCTGACTGGGAGCTCAAGAATTAAGGCCTTGGCTGCCCTAGTAAACACCACGCTGTAAGCAGCCCCCTCCACCGGAGCCACGGTAGGAGGGGAGACAAAACCTGTGTCAGGCGAAGTGTCCAGACCACTGGCCTCCCCTAGTTCGTCTGCCCAGTCCTGGCTCAACTGGCACTGCAGTGCCAGAGGGTCCTCAGACCCCTCCCAATCCCCCTTGTCATCCATCTCCTGAAGGTCAGGAAGAAATGATGGAGCCTGGTCGTCGGTGAAGGGCTCACCGAACGGCGTCGAAGAAGGCGCCAGGCGGCGCCGGTCCGACGCCGGATCCGGACGGGGGGTGGGGATAGGGGATGACGACGCCCGAGGACGGCGCCGAGGGCAAAACCCTTGGTGACGACATCAGCAGAGGGGTCGTAAGGTCAACCGGCGTCATCACTGATCCAGGCCTGGATCCTGAGGAACCCTGCGGTGTCGGGACCCAAGTCGTCGATGGCGCCAGGGCTGAAGCACCCGACGGCACCGGGGCCGAAGCTGCCGGCCGGCATGGGCTCCCAGAAGGGTCTGCGGGGCCCGAAGGCACCTCAGCGGGACCCGACGGAGGGAAGCGTGACCTCATGGCCGTGAGGAAGGCGCTGATCTCCTCTGGCGTTGCGTTCAGCCCAGGGTACGGCGGGTGTGGAGCTGGATGCGGTGCTTGCGGCTCCGGCGGAGCCGCATGGGCGGTATTGCCCGAACCCCGGGCCGTGTCGCGCGAGCGTCGGGGGGAGTCAGAAGAGCGATGTCGCTTCTTTGATTTCTTGTGCCTCGACTTACTTGAGGACTTGGAGCCCGACGAGTGGTGTCGACTCGCCGAGCTGTGTTTGACTGTGGCCCCGCGACCAGTCCCTCGACCTCCTCCTGGACCAGTACTTCGAGCGGCGTGGGGCCGACTGCCGGATCTCGAGGCGCTTAAGGGACTGTTCCTGCCTAGCCATCGACGTCAAGGCCCGGCAGTCGGGACACGACTTTTCATCATGGTCGGCCCCGAGGCAATAAAGGCACCAACGGTAGGGGTTGGTAACCGACATCAGTCGGCTACAGTCGTCGCAGGGTTTGAACCCGGGCATCCCTATTGGCACCGGAGTCGAGAATCGACTCGAGAAGATCCAGAATAGATCGAAAAAGTTAGTCAAAAAGTGACTAGAAGTACTGTTCTTCCCGGATCTGCGCTTGCTGGCGCAGAAAAAAGAAGAACTGACGTTAGCACGTGAGGGCAGCGTCTAAATACTCCGACGACGTCATCCCAGCGACCACGACGCTGACGACGGACACTGACGCGCTGGGGTACTGCTACGCAAAACTTTCTGAATCCAGTCAGACGCCTGGGGATATTCTAAGGTCAGGAATTTAACACTAACCTGTTACTTTCAAATAGGCCCAGTATATCATAGATGATGATTTAATATCTTTAATTGCTAATGTAATATAATGGATAATGTACTGCATGGCTAAACACTTCAGAGGTCCCAAAGGCAAGACCTATTGGCTGTACCAATGTAGTAGGAGCACCTGTCAGTCCATTTTTATGTTAGCAGAACTACCTATTCGCACCAGCAGGTATTGGAAGAAAAGAGTTGCTTGCCTTTTCATCACTGTTTCATTTAAAAGACTTGCATGTGTTAAATATTATGTAAATTATGTTTATCATTAATATAGTGCCAGGTTTGTCCTGCTTATGTTCTTTTCCCTTTGCATAGCTTTATATTCCTGTTTCTTTTTACATAATTTCCGAGCGACACCCAACTTTGAACTGATAAAACAGGCATAAAATTTACATTAACTTTAAAGACAACACAGAATCGCTACGTTGACATTAAAACACTTTTTAGAGTGGGACGGTAGCCTTCTGCTTCAGCAATGATCACTGCCTTAGAGACCTGCATAGGAAATTACAATCTGTCATGTTTATTATTACACAGTTCGTCACAGGAGTTGGAAACAATTTATCATGCAGTCTGTAGAGTAATGTGATGTACACAGATGTTACATGACTGTCGTTCTTTGAGTAGTAAGGTTGTTATAAAATGTCATGAGAAAATCATGCATTATAGATTATTTAGAATAAATGCTTGCTTATCCCTGCTGCTCTAATGAAATAGTTCCTGCAGAAGCTTAGTGGTCTTGTAGCACTTGTGCAATTCGGTCATGTAAGGAACATGCATCAGGAACAAATAATTCCCACATTTGACCTTGAATGCTATGATAGAATTTTACTGCATTTCCTTAATAATAAATCCTTATGTGGACTACCATTATTCATGACATACTATAAGCTCACCCATTCTAAGCTCCACTGAATACTTTTCCAGCCATGTATAGCCATTGGTACTTGCGTGACTCTGGAGTCAGACGATGATAAATTATTTGCCACCTTTTCAAATTTTTGTATGGATTAATTATATTATTTATGTGGAAGTATGTGTGTTGTGTAACTCGCCTGTTCTGGTGAATTGTTCCTAAGCTTATTGGGTGATAATGTTTAGGTCTGGTCAGTCTTTTTTAGGTCGAGCATCAATGCGCATGCACTGTCTGTAAGACCTGCTGTGATAACACTATCCGCATTGTAATCCCGCTTGAATTGGTTCACTCCTATGTCGCTTGTGTTTCCTGGCTTGTTATTGGTGATGTTCATGACAATTCACTTCCGTTTTTTAGTTCAGGAGCACCAGTCAACTACCGTTTCCTTACGCTGTAGTTGTTTCCTTTGGGTAGTACTGGTTTAAAATGTAAATTTGTGCTAATGTTACTATATACAGGGGCCTGTGCTTAATGTTTTTGCACAGCGCCCCTCTCATATTTATTTGCGGGCATCGTGCTTTATATTTAGCACGGTACCTACTTTTACTGTTTTTTTTTTACTAAGGCACCCACTTCATGGGTCCCCAAACACATATGTTCTATTTATTTACACGCTTTGTTTTAGCAAGGCGCCCGCTTGTATGTTAGATACTATTTACGTAGCTAGAGGCTGTGCTCAGAAAGGTAACATCCCCTGACCTGGAAAGTGCAAGAGCATTCATACGCGTCTATTCATTAGAAGCATTTGCAGACCCTGCAACCGTTAGCACCATGCTTTTTAAATTATTTTCGTTACCATGGGCATGGAATCTGTCAAATTCAAAAGTGCATTAAAGAACAAGTTACTTACCTTCAATAATGATATATCTGTAAGAGACATATATTAGTTATAGATTCCTTACCTTATAATAACCCCTAGGCATCAGACTGTATCAGGCACATTTTTATTCAGCAGTACTCCAGCGCATCCGTAGGTGGCGTCAGTCGACTCTGTGTTCGTCATTGACATTGTGATTGCTGGAATGAGGTCGGGTATCGACATAGACGCCACCCCTGTGTGCTGATGTCACTTCTTTACATAACATTCCACGCCAGAAGCGCAGGGCCATGCAAGGCACTGACCACTGGTGTCCAAAACTAGGGCCCTGAAAGGGAGTCCCTTACTCTAGAAGTCAGTTTGCAGAATGGGGAGAATGGGTGGGGCAGTAAGTAATCTATAACTAACATATGTCTCTTACAGCTATATCGTTACCGACGGTAACTTCTTCATCTGAAATAGACTATTAGTTATAGATTTCTTACCTTAGAATAGATACCATAGCAATCCCAACCCCAGAGGTGGGTCTGCGAACCAAGTTCACACCAGAAAGTCCTGGAGAACAGAACGGCCAAAGAAGCCGTCTCTCTAGACTTGACAATCCAGGCAGTAATGCTTAGTGAGCGTGTGCAGTGATGCCCAAGTGGCTGCCTGGCAGATGTCACTAAGGGGGGCTCTACGTCCCAAAGCAGTAGAGGCTGCCATCGCCCTGGTGGAATGGGCGCGCAGTTCTACTGGAGGCTGCTTTTTCGCCAAGGAATTGCAAATTTTAATGCAAAGGACGACCCATTGAGAGATGGTCTGCTTTTGCACACCCAACCTTTCTTGGCGCCCACATAGCCAACAAAGAGTTGATCATCCACCTAGAATTGTTTTGTGTGATCCACATAAAAAGATAGTGCACGTTTTGGATTAAGACGGTGGAGCCTCTCCTCCTCTTTAGAAGGATGTGGGGGCGGGAAGAAGGTGGGCAAAGTGATGGTCTGTCCCTTGTGGAAAGAGGTAACCAATTTGGGAAGAAAAGAAGGTTGAGTTAGAAGTACAACCTCGTCCGGATGAACAGCAAGGAAAGGAGGTTTAGAAGGAAGAGACTGAAGCTCACTAATCCTGCGAGCAGAGATGATGGCAACCAGAAAAGCAATCTTCAAGGTCAATAGTCTGAGAGTACAATTTTGAAAGGAGCACACATAAGGTAGGTTAAGATCAGATTCAAATCCCACTGGGGAATTATGAAAGGAATAGGAGGAAAGAGGTGAGCAATGCCCTTAAGAAATCTATTTACAATAGGGGACTTGAAAAGAGAAAGCTGATCAGGAAGGCGAAGAAAGGCTGAAATGGCTGAAAGATAGTCTTTAAGGGTACCCAGAGCCGAGCCCTGCTAGGCCAAAGAAAGAGTGAAGAGGAAAAGCCCTGAAAGAGGAGCAGAAAGGGGATCCACAGCCTTTGCTGTTCACCATGCCACAAATTTGTTCCATCTACAGGCGTATACCGTTTAAGTGGAGGGACGCCTGGCTACCAAGATGACATTACAGACTTCAGAAGGAAGGTCAAAAGCTGTCAACTGTTGCCGCTCAAGCTTCACGTACGGAGGTGGAGGCTGTAAAGGTTTGGGTGGAGACTGTCCCCTACGACAGAAGATCCTCCCGAAGAGGCAGTCTGATCGGAGGACCGATGGTCATGATCAAGAGCTCGGGATACCAGACTCTACATCCGGAGCCACAAGAATTATGGGCCGGTCGTGCTTGATCTTCTCCAGCACTCTGGGCAAAAGTGGTATAGGTGGAAAGGCATATGTAAAACTGCAATTCCACTCGCGCCAAAAAGCGTCGCATAGCGAGTGCCGCCTTAGAAATTCCAACATGCAGAACTGCTGACATTGCGTGTTCTCTTTGGTCGTAAACAATTCTAACCACGACTCTCCCCACTGCTGAAATAGACCTTGCACCACCTCCGAGTGAAGAAGCCATTCGTGATCCATCATTCACCGCGGCTGTGTTCATCTGCCCTAACGTTCAGGGAACCTGCCAGGTGTTGAACCACCAGTGCAGGCTCTGATGTTCCAGTCACGTCCAGAGACGAAGAGCCTCTTGAAATAGGGTCCACCACCCCACCTGATTTGTTGCAGTACCACATGGCGGTGGTGTTGTCCGTGAACAACTGCACTACTCTCCCTTGGCTAGCAGGAAGAAATACTTTCAGTGCAAGACGGATTGCCCGGAGTTCCAGGAGGTTGATGTGGAGCCCGGACTCCGCCAGAGACCTGAGGCCTCTGATCTGCGCCCCATTCCAGAAGTGGCGCATCTGTCACCACTGTGAAGTCTGGTTGGGGAAGGGAGAAGGATCTGCCGTCGACCCAATCCTGGTTCTTTAGCCACCATTGCAATTGATGTGCAGTGCCCTCCGAGATCTGGACGACATCGGAAAGATTTTCCTGATGCTGCGCCCACTGGAACTTAAAGTCCTACTGCAGAGCCCACATATGCCGCCTGACATAGTCCACCAGCAGGATGCAGGAGGCCATGAGGCCCAGCAGCCTCAGGGTCATGCTCACCGAAACCTGGGATAGAGGCTGAAACATCGGTATCATAGTCCGAATATCCCAGACTCGCTGCTCGGGAGGATAGGCCCAAAACTGCACTGTGTCCAGAAACGCTCCGATGAAAATGAGCTTCTGAGAGGGAATCAGGTGTGACCTTCGGCACGTTGATAGTGAACCCCAGCGAGTGTAGGAGGTCTGCCGCAGTCTGGAGGTTGAAAACGACAGCCTAGGGCGAGCTCCCCTTCAACAGCCAGTCGTCAAGATAGGGGAAGACTGGAACCCCTGATCTGCGACACCGCCATTACTTCCATGAACACCAAGGGGCGCTGGTAAGGCCAAAGGGGGGTACGGTACTCTGAAAATGCTTGTGGCCTACCGTGAACCGTAGGTAACACCTGTGAGCCGGCAGGAGGGGGATGTGAAAATAAGCGTCCTGCAAGTCCTACGCTACCGTCCAATCTCCAGGGTCGAGGGCAGACAAGACCTGAACCATTGTCAACATTTTTAAGTTCTCCTTCCGGAGTAAGCAGCTGACATCCCTGAAATCCAAGATAGGACATATGCCTTTGTCCTTCTTAGGCACCAGGAAGTAGTGGCAATTACACCCACAACCTACTTCTGGCACAGGAACTCGCTCAATGGCTCCCTTGGCCAAGAGAGCCGCAACTTCCTGACGGAGAAGGGCCAAGTGATCTTCCGAAATGCTATGGAGTGTTGATGGCATGGAGGGAGGGGTAGTCTCAAAGGGGAAGGAGTAGCCTCTTCAGACTATCTGCAAAATCCACCTGTCTGAAGGGATGTTGCATCAGAGAGGGAGGTGATGGCAGACCCAGCCACCCACTGGCAACTGGTAGCCCTGAACGGTCGGACTAGGAAGGGTTGGAGGCTGCTGGAGAGGGGACACTGGTGGACCAGCCCGCCAACTGGCCCCCAGACCCAAGGCGCTGGGTACCAGCTCTCTGGCCACGCGGAGGCTGAGCAGCTTGTGCCAGCCTGTGGCCCTGGGTGGAACGTGGTGGGGCACCCCTTCCATAGCCATGAAAGGGGTGAAAGCAGACTGCACAGGGCACAAGGTCCCCAGAGTATCCAGTGGACCTCAGCGGGGTGAAGAGTCTCAGGGCTACTGACGTAGAAATTGTCCTACCCAGCAAGTCGGCGGTGTCCAGCGGATGGCGAACTTTGCTACATCTCTACCCTCGACAAGCGCAAGGGAGAGTACAATCCCGGCCTCCTCCGGGCACTGTGGCAGCCCTTGCGTGATGGAGTCCCACACGGAGTGGGAATAACGGCCCAAGAGACATGCAGTGTTCACCAACTGCAGTCCTAAACTGGCAGAAGAAAACATCTTCTTCCCAAGAAGGTCCAGCTTCTTGGAGTCCCTATCTGGGGAGCAGTAAGGAACGCGCCTTTTGAGGTTGAGGCTTGGACCACCAAGCTCTCAGGGTTAGAGTGTTGGGAGAGGAAAAGTGGGTCACCCGGAGCCGGGCAGAGGCATTGGGCAATAATCCTGTCCACAAGAGCCACTGTGATGGGCTTGGACTAAGTGCACAGTAGGATGTCCGTAAGGGCGTCATTGAAAAGCAGCAGGGGCACCGAAAAGGTTGCTGCCGGCTGAAGCACCTCAGTCAGGAGGTTAGTCCTGACTGCCACCGTAGGAAGCTCAAGGCCTCAGCCGCCCTACACAACACCACAGCACAGGAGGCTCCCTCCTCTATGGCAACGGTAGGGGGAGAAAGGGGACCAGGGTCCGGGGACGTATCAAGACCACTGGCTTCACCCAACTCCGTTCTCCAGTCCGGCTCCTCTAGCTGGTCTGTCAAGGGGTCAATAGACCCATCCCATCCCAGTCCTCCTCATCCTCTCCTGGATGCCACTCAGGCTAAAATGAATGCAAGGGATGAACAACCGTACAAAAGAACCGCCAGTCAACGCCGATCCGGCTCCATGTCCATGTCGAAGGGGAGGCCGGGGTTGATGCCGGGTTGGGACACAACCGGCGTCTGAAGCAGTGGAGGTGTTGTCAAAGGCATCAGCGCCGGGTGAGGTGTTCTAAGGTCAACCAGCGCCGACCCAGATCCAGGGTCGGAGCAGACTGCATCAAAAGCCTAGAGCTCCCAGCTGAGTTTGCGGGGCCCTAAGTTGCGCCAGTGGAGTCGGGCTGCCAAAAGATGGAGTGGAGAGCTTCGTAAAATGCAGGAAGCTGGGTTGGGGACGCTCTGGCTCCCAGGAAGGGAGGGAAGCTCACAACCGACCCAGCTGGCTCCGTGGACAGAGCCGAAGAACGACTACCTTCGGCGTCCTGCGTCGTGTCAGCTGACGGAAGGGGAGAAGGCGAATCGCTACAGTGCTTCTTCGCCTTTTTCTTGTGCTTTGACTTTTTTCATTTTTTTTAATTTTGAAAACCTTTATTAAAGGTAGAAAATGAGGTCCACAGGATAATGCCTACATCCCTGAATGTGCCGGCATAGCGATGTGATATACTAAATGTTGTTAGAGACGGGAAACTGTTACACAGCAAGCCGCCTACAACCACATCGGGCCGGGAAGGGAGTCTTTAAGGTCCATATAGTTATCTGTAAGCTTGAGATTTTAAACAACAACCTACTAAAAATAACATTTCCACTATTTCCACTATTGCATTGTGTGTAGATTAAGCATGCTTGTATGTTTTGGCGCATTCTGATCTTTCGAATATGCAGTGATGTTGCATGGTGACCCATCTTCTCCTGTGTGTACCGCGTTTCGTACAAGGTGGGGGTTCCCTTTGTGTCAGTTCACTTCATTCCGTTGGGGTATGCGGGGGGTATTAGCATCTGTGGTGGTGGTGTGTTCCAGTTAGTAGATTTGTAGTGGTGCCCATATATCCCGTGGTCGTGATGAGGGGGGAAGGAGTTCCGCATAAGTGTGCAATTGCTCTTGGCAATAGATAAGGTCTTGAAGCCAATCCTTAAATTTGGTGCCTTCCCTCTTCCCCACCTGCAAGAGACCATTCTATTGGCAAGGAGAAGTGCAAGGGATGTGTATCTGCGGATTTTGGCAGCTAGAGGTTCAGTGTATCCTAAGAGTGTAGTCAGGGGGTCATCGGGAACATGCAATCCTGTCATGTGGTCTAATGCCGCAAGTACCTCCGTCCAGAAGAGGCGAACGAGCAGACAGTCCCAGACTATGTGTTGAAAGTCAGCGCCGTCACTACCGCAGCGTAGCGCAGCGGTCGCCTCTGTCATTATCGTACAAGTTACTTACCTTCGGTAACGATATATCTGTAGGAAACAGTAGTTAGTATTAGATTCCTTACCTTAGAATATCCCCAGGCGTCAGACTGGATCCGGAAACTTTTGCGTAGAAGTACCGTTGCGCGTCGGTAGGCGTCGTCTGCGGCTCCGCCTACGTCCTCGGTGTCGTTGGCACCGGGATGACGTTGTCAGAGTACTTAGACTTCGCCCTCGCTCGCTGACGCAGGTCTTCTTTTTTCCACGCCAGCAAGCGCCGATCCGAAAAAAGTTGTACCCTAGTCAATTTTTGACTAACTTTTTCGATCCTTTTTGATCATCTTTCGAAGTCTCTCGACTCCGACGGTGCCTGTAGGGATACCCGGGTTTAAACCCTGCGTCGATTGCAACCGACTAATGTCGGTTACCGACCCCCAACGCCGGTGTCTTCACTGTCTGGGCCCAGACCACGACGACAAGTCCTGCTCTGACTGCCAGGCCCTGACGTCCAAAGCTAGACAGGAGCGGTCCCGCAAGTGACTCGAGCTTCGGCAGTCAGCCCCGCGCCGCTCAAGGTCCCGGTCCGGAAGGAGGTCGAGGGACCGGTCGCTGGGCCGGAGTCACCACAGTTTCGGGAGTCGTCATCAGTCTTCAGGCTCGAAGTCCTCAGGTAAGAGGCACAAGAAGTCGAAGAGACGCCATCGCTCTTCTGACTCCCCCCGACACTCGCGCGATGCGGCCAGAGGTTCGGGTGACACCGCCCTCGCGGCGTTGCGACCTGCTCCATACCTGCCGGTCCCTGGGCAGCACGCGACGCCTGAGGAGATCCAGTCCTTCCTCATGGCCATGAGGTCGCTCGCTCCTCCTTCGGGTTCCGCGGCGCCTTCGGGCCAAGCAGCCCCGACTGGGTCCCCACGTGGGCCAGGTGCTTCGGCCCAGGTGCTGGTCGACCTCTCGACCTCACCGGCGCCGGCCCCCAGGGTGTCACCCCCGGCGCCGTCCCAGGACGCCGCCGTCCCTGGTCCTACCATTGATTCGGGTCCGTCGTCGGAGCAGCACCGCTCGGCGCCGATGGGAGACTTTTACTTCTACGACTCGGCCCCATCCTTTGAACCTGAGTACCAGGTGATGGGTGACGAGGAGGATTGGGAGGGGTCTGAGGACCCTCTGGCACGTGAGTGTCAGTCTTCTCAGGACTGGACTGGGGAGCTTGGGGAGGCCAGTGGTCTGGACACTTCACCCGACACTGGTTTTGTCTCCCCTCCTACCGTGACTACGGAGCAGGGGGCTGCCTATAGTGTGGTGCTGACGCAGGCTGCCAAGGATTTGGCCTTGATCTCCCCGTCACGGCCATGAGGACTAACCTCCTCACTGAGGTCCTTAAACCGCAGGCAAGCTCGGCCGAGCCTCTGCTGCCTTTTAATGAGGCCTTGTCAGACGTTCTTCTGAGCACTTGGTCCAAGCCCGCTACAGGTCCGCATGTGGATAGGAACGTGGCCAGGGGCCACCGCCTGGCTCCGGGCGACCCTTGCTTCCTGTCTACCCGCCCCACCCCGAGAGTCTGGTCATCCAGGCTTCTAACTCCCAGACCGCATTCCCCCGACGACGGACACGGAGCCGCAGATGACGCCTACCGACGCGCAAGGGTACTGCTACGCAAATGTTTCCGGATCCAGTCTGACGCCTGGGGATATTCTAAGGTAAGGAATCTAATACTAACCTGTTTCTTTCAGATGCAATGTCGTAGGCGATGTAGTCATGCAGAAGAGACGATGGAAATATTTATAGTGAATGATCCAAAATTTGCTGTTAGCGGATGTTAGACCTGGCCCCTTGGCGTCAGTCTCCCTTCCACTTTTTGCTGATGTGCCTCAGATGTTTTGCTGGTATTCGATGCTCAGGGCACTGCGCCACGGCCAATCCGTGCCGCAGTGCAAGTGCTCCCAATGTAAAGTGTATGTGTAATTGATTTCCACGATTGGCTTATTTGGTTTACTATCAGTCCCTAGTAAAGAGCACGAGGAGTGCCGGGGCTTGTAGATACAAATGCTGCTAGTGGGCCTGCAGCGCTGGTTGCGATACCCACAGAAGCGGCCTCGTAAGATGTGTCTCGGGTCCGCCATTGCAGACCCTGCGTACGGTCTCGTACTGTCACGCTGACTGCGCAAGTGCCCACACTTGCCAGTCTCTGAACCTTCCCTAACCTTCATGTCAGTCACCCCTATGGTAGGCCTACGGGCAGGGTGCATTGTAAGCGTAAGGTAGGACAAGCCTAGAGTGTGGCATGTCTTTGTAGTGAATTACCGCCCTTTTACGTTCTTCACTATTGAAGGGCTACCTGTTCTCTTAGGCCACGATGAGCTGCCGGAACTATTACTCGCTATAGTCCCGGCAGGCTCAGGGAACATGTTAGCACGTCGAGTTTAGTATGCCTATGTAGGAGAGTGGGGTCTGCAATCCCATGGCCACCCCAGATTTTTGCTTTTTGCTTCACTGATTTACGACTTTCCTGGCTGTGGGCCTGCTAATCAGACCCACAGCCTAGCTGTTCTCTCTCTAAATTACAACCATGTACCTTAGGTGCATTTTACCCATTGGTACTGGGCCACCTTGTCAGTCCCTGTACAGCACACCTTAGGTTTCCAGGGCATAGGTGTACCCAGGGCCTACCAGGGGCTGAAGCAGGTATTATGCCACCCCTGGCTGGCCACCCAAAAAGACACAACTGGCTGCACGACAGCTGGGGCAAGGTGGTGTAAACACCCTTTGCTTTAGATATAGTATTCCTATATCTAACCCTAAAATGGACACATATATTCCTATCAGTCACTCCTATGGCAGGCCTTATCAATCCTGAAGGCAGAGTGCTTGGAATTATGTGAGATGGTGCTCTGGCATGAGCTGAGCTCGTTTGCAGCTTGCGGAACCAAGTCCAAATAGCTGTTCCATGATAACGCTATACCATATACTCTTAAGTGCATTATAATCCTCGCGGTTAAATGCTAACTTTGGTATAGCATTATCAAAACATGTCCAGTAAGGTGTCATACGAATTGGAATACTAACCCCTCGCCAATTCTGGCGACGGGGTTAGCATTCCATCCTTCTAGAGGGACACGACATGTATGTAACTGTGAACCCCGGTTAAAGTCAGACACAGCCTCAGCTCCACAAAATGGATGCTGCCACCGAGACACAAGTCTGCCCTCCTGTTGCTGGGAGTCCTTCCAGCAACGGAGGCATGGACAAAGGGTTTCCTGTCAGGGGCGGTGCTAGCACCATCCCAGACAGGATTTTGTGTATCCCAGGTAGGCAGGGCTGAAAGGAAGGTGACTGCAAGTGGCACCCCGGTGCTCACTGTGCATATGCCGGCTCAAACCAGTTCCTGGGGCACACCAGCCCCTGAGCTGGGGAGAGACCAGACAAAGGAGAGGGGTGTAACCACCCCCTCCTGGTCCCACCCATAGGGCAGGACTTAGTCGCGTGCCAGCCCCTTTTCTTAGGATAAAGGTAGGAGCAGGCCCCCTTCCCAAATTAGATCATTCTGAATCTTGAACTACTTTCCACGAAAGGAACTCTTGACTTTTCTGAAGACTCTCCCTTGTGGCTAAGGAGTAGCCACCCTGCACCAGCAGGCACCATCGAAGCTCTTGCAGTTTGCTGCACGTCCATCCTCCGGATCAAGACTGCCCAGCTCGACGAGACCCGGATTCCCTGCCATCTCTGACCTCTACCTACATCATCCAGCCCAGCTGAGATTTGTGGGTGTGACGAGACCCGTGGGACCGGCCATCTTCAAGACCTGCATGACGCTTCACCAGCACGACCCCCGAGAGACCCTCGAGTAAGTGCATTGGGGTTTGAGAAGCCCTAACCCTAAGCAGCTCCAGCACCGAAGTCCAGCCCCCCAGCATCCACGAGATCTGCGTGGGGCCCTTCTGCTTCTTTGCTGCTTGCCACGTTGTCCGGTCACTTGCCCGTTGGCTAGTGACCCTCTTGATGACGTACCACGACGTTTGCACCGCTGGGCTAGGTCCCCTAGACTGGCCCTTGCTTCTTGTCCAACAAGAAGTGCCCTGGACCCTCCTGGTCCCCTCCAGACGCCATCTTGACTCCACCGCGTGGGCTTGCCGTTGCCAAGGTTTGTTGCTCAAATCCTGAGTCCAGCATCGCCGACAGCCGACAGCCTCGTGGGACAGCTCGCACCTCCAGCCTGGACGCCAACAACGCCTCCTAGCCCGTGTGACTGCAGAGTCCAGCGTCGCCCACTCACCTGGTCGAGGTTACTTCATCCGGTGCCATCCTGGTGCCCACATAATCACTGGCTAGTGATTAAGAACTAAGTCCCCTCTGCTTTCAGGTCGTCTCCTTCACTGATCCAGTCTTGGATCACACCGGACATCTTCACTGGTCGCCTGCCAGCAACTTCTTCTTTCAGGCTCCCTAGACTTCAACGAGGATTCCCGACGTCTTTTGAACCCTATGCAGCCGCGGCCCCTGGGCTAGGTAACTTGAGTATCTCGGTGCTCCAGCACAGGTTCACTATCCAAGTGTCCAGATCCTTTTTCGTTTTCAGTCTACCTAGTCCGATTCGTCCGGAAACAGTAACTTTAGAAACGCTATCATCCATAGACTTCTTCCCGCATCCCGCGTGAGAGTGCACACTCTGCACCCGATCTCCCTAGGCCTCCTGCTCCTAACCTTAGGGTTCAGTAGTGTAGTCCTAGCGATCCTGAAGCCTCTGGATCTTGTTACTTACCTGCTAGTATTTCGCATTCCACTTTTTGTGTATATGGTTTTTCGTGCCCCTCGGGCATTTGTGTAAATTGTGCAACTTGAAGTATTTTCGTAAGAGTTTTGTATTGTGCTTAGCTCCCTGACTCATAAAGAGTTCAGGGTAGAACTGTTATTAATAAATATCCTATATTTTTATAACAACTTGTGTGGTGTCCTTTCACTTGGTGTTCAAGGGGTATATGTGATGGTAAAACAGCTGGCTTAACACGCCCTCCAGAGTTTAGCCTAAAGACTGCTCTTGTCCACGCTACTAGGATAGCTGGTCTATAAGGTTGACTTACAACCAATCATCAATAAGGGTTGTTTGGTATGATACACAGTGATTACTAGAATAGTGAGCACTATATATCAGGCCAACTTCTCACATGCCTGAACTCAGAATGTATGAAATACTTCCTTTAGTAAGGTTTATTTTAATATCCTGTGTTTGCAAATGCTACTTTAGAAAGTTAGCCTTTGCTGACCTAACTGTTTCAGCCCGCCTCTGCCAGGATGTGTATCTGCTGCCTGGGTTTGTGTGAGTGACAGGGCTGGGAGATTCCCGGGGACAGTCGGGGGCTCCATGTGGTGAATAGGATGCTTACTCCATGATGGGTGGGCTGAGTAGTCCTTGACTCTGAATAGGGTTATGCTCCACCACCACAATATTGGCTCCACCTCCTGCGGAGCGTCTGATGTCTCTGCCCGGCGCCCTGAAAGAAGACGGCAGCGTCCTGTCAACAGAGTACTCCAAAACCGGGTTGAACTAGGCTCAGGCCCCCTGGCCTGCAAAGACAAAAGAAACGCAGTATAAATATAGGGGCTCCGCTCCTTACAAATCAGATCCAGTTTTGACCACGACGAACCTCTGCCTGACTAGAAGGACCAAGAGAAGCTGAAGGACGGAAACCAGTCTGTATCCTGTAAGACTGGCCTGCAGTGGTGCCTTGCTGAGAACGGAGAGGAAAGGACCAGAGAGGACTTTGTAGACTTGTGCCTGTAACGATCTCCAAGGGCTTGATCGAGAGCTTGCCCCCTGAACGGAACCCCAGGACCATTGGGTTCTATTCTGCTTGTGCCCGTCTGCTGTTAGGCCTTAGTTCTTATTCCCTCGCCAGAGTTGTGACTCGGGTGCCTTCGTCCCCTCCCAGGTCGTGACAGCTCGGAGCCTGGTCGCCCCGCCGCAGAGAGCCCCGCTCATCCCTGAGTCACTCTCCGCTCCAGTACCGGGCCGCCCACTCTCCTGTCACCTCGCCGCTAACGGAGCGCGTTGTGCGCCTCTCATCTTCTCCAGCCGGAATCTGCACGGAACGCATTACATAGCCTCGGACGGTCCGTACGTCGTAACGTACCCGACTGTCTCGCTTTGCCCTCCTGCATACCAAGGCTCGTGCCGCACCTCAAGAACGGCCTCACCGTACAGTGGTACCGGAAGCCTGGTGCTGCACCCGTCTGCCCGAGAACGCAACGCCCCTCAGAGATCCACGAGTACGACCCGGCGTGCTAAGAAGTAGTACGTCCCACAGGCCTGAACGGCACCTCGCCCCGTGAGCTGCATCGACCCCAGATCGCCGTGACCCTCCACAGTCCTACTCCCCCGCCTCGCTCCTCGAGGGGGACCGAGACGGAGAGATCCTCTGGAGAACCGTCGGCCTCGTCCCGGGTCCGCCCTCACCAGTAGCCGCGCCTGAAACGCCTCGGACTTCCACAAGCAAGGTACACTTGAACTCCGTCTCGAGTTCATATCGGATCCAGGGTCCGCAACGTTCTTATTTCCCTGTCATCGTACCTTGCTGAACAACGAACATTTAAAGACTAATTGCCTATTGTAATCTGGTGGCCTCGAATCGCTAAACGTTATATGGTCTTGTGATAATCCTGCTTGAATCTATCTTTTATATAAAGTATACGTATTTTTGATACAACCATACGACTGGTGTCCATTTGTGGTGGGTCAGTGGGTTTACTGTGTGTGATCATAAATGCTTAACTTACTATTGCCCTGAGGATTAGCCTTGTCTGCTCGCTCCACACTACCTAGAGGGTGAGCAGGGGTTATTCGAAGGAGTAGTTCCCTTGCCCTGACTGGAAGTGAGGGTGCCTGCTTGTCACAAGTGCATACCTGTGCCAACCAGAGACCTTCGGTTCCAACAGCGGAGATATCTCTGGTTTCACTACAGCAAAAGGACCACTGTTTGTCTGTTAAAGGATGCCCTAATTCCTCTTAATATCTGCCCTTAGCTAGGGGTGAGTTCATATTCATTGCCTTTCTGTACTGTGCGGTATAATAGTGATATCACGTGGGAGGGAGCCGTTTTTTGTAGAAAGGCATGTAGGGGGGACATGATGGGGAGCTCCTGTGGGAAGCAGGGAGTTAGGGCTTTCACATCTTGATGCAGCCTGACATAGTAGAAGCGCTCTAAGGGGGAGGGAATTGTGGAGCCAAAGAATTCCTTGCTCGTGCGGAACTTGCCCCTGGCGTAAAGTTGTCCCCAGGTTTGTATGGACAGCTTTCGGAGGAGTCTGCGACAGCCACCTTCTTGTGTAACCGGGATATCCTGTCTACTGGACAGGAGTAGAAGGGGGAGTACAGCAGAGGGCATTGTGTGAGGTTCGCTAGGTCTTGCCATGTGCTGGTGGTGCATTGTACAGTGGAGGAGGCAAGGAGCCTCAGGACTGCAGGGGTGCTTATGTAGGCAGTGTATGGGGTTGGGGTCATATATCCGTCCTCAATCGCAAGCAAGGTGTGGTATATGGGGGGGGGAGTTATCCAATATAAGGCAAAATGAGCTTGGGCACAGCTAAAGTATAACTTCAGGGCCGGTATTTCGAATCCGCCTTCACAGAAGGGTTGCGTGAGAGTGTTCCGCCGCAGTCTGGCTAGTTTTCCTCCCCAAGTGAGTTTTCTGCGTTTGCTCTTAATGGCTGAGAAAAAGTGGCGGCTGGGGGCGTAGGGAATATTGACGAACAGATATAATAGTTTTGGCAATATTACCATTTTTATAAGAGCAACTCTGCCAGCCATGGACAGGGGCAATGCGATCCACCACGTGACTTTTTAGGTTATTGAATACAATGCGCGTCCGTAATTGGCCCTCATTAGTTGTGTACGTTTGCGGGAGATGACTATACCGAGGTAAGTGAGTGTGTCATCGCACCATTTTAGGGGATAATCCAGTTCGAATCTGGGAGTGGAATCGGTGAGGGGATAGATTTGGGATTTTCCCCAGTTGATATTGACTCCAGTGAGTCATCCGAAGAGGATGAATAGTCTGAGAATGGGGTTCAAGATTTCATCCGGGTTTTGTAAATAATGGGTAAGATCATCTGCATATGAAGAAATTAATATTTGCCTTTCTGGGTAGATGATGGCATGGTTGCGGAAGTGTTGGCGGACTTTGGCGGCGAAGGGTTCGATGGCCAGGGCAAACAAGAGGGGAGATAGGGGGCACCCCTGTCTGATGTCTCGGGCTATTGTGAAGGTGGATGAGCGCAAGCCATTGATCAACACTGTAGCTTGCAGGCCCGTGTATAGTAGATTTATCCAGGCCAGAAATGGGAGGGGGAATCCCATGCGATGTAGTACAAAGGCTAGATAGTCCCAATCCAGGGAGTCAAACGCCTTAGTGGCGTCTAGAAAAATGACAGCAGCGTTTCATGAAGGATGGCAAATTATGGGAGGTGCCCCTGGTCGGCACACAACCCGACTGGTCAGGAAGGACCAATAAAGGCATAGGAGGACTGATGCGATTCGCGATTAGTTTAGCTAGAATATTGGCGTCAACGTTAATAATGGACAGGGGTCTATAGGAGCCAACTTGTGTAGTCGGCTTCCCGGGTTTAGGTAGGGAGATAATTAGTGCTTCGCGCATTGATTGAGGCAGAATGCCCAACTCACGAGCTTCTTCAAAGACATGGCGTAGTACAGGAATGAACCTCTGATAGCAGCTATACCTAGTTGGGTATGGCTGTCCCCCTGGGCACCGATTCGTGCTGTGTAACCAGCTTCAAGGTTCAATCCAAATTTCAAATTCAAATGAATAAAACTTGATGCTTTTTCAAAATGAGTTGATTAATCCATTACTTCATTTATTTCTCATGAAATCCAATGCATTTCGGCAGTAGATACTGCCTTCATCAGGGAAATAATTAATCTACAATGATCAAAGAAAATATACATCGAATTAACATCCATTATTCCATTAAATTCATAACATGTGTAATTGTACTACTTCTTAACAATATCGTATTACATTTCCCTAGTGCGCACTGCTATGGTTAGTTACTTGCTGCGAAGATTCTAATTTACCGTCAAGAGTTCTGCAGTAGCGTTGTCTAAACTTTTGCTGTGCTGGGATAGTACTATACGTGGCTTTCGCATGGAGTTATCGTCTATCTCTTGGTCTTTTAGGAGACCGCATTGCCGTGTTTTGTAATACTCGCCGAAAGCGCTGACTGATTACTTTGGTGCTTTGTCCCCTCTAAAAAGGAACGGGATTAAAGGTTTCTTACGCGCTTATAGTTCATTAATTTAATGGCTTAACGGCTCACCTCGGCGTTTGTTACATCCCGCTCTGCTGCTCAACTTGCTGTTTCTGCTCTCTTCCGGTATTGCGAAGTTCGCGCATGCGCACTATTAACGCTATCGCGGTTATTTTTTGCTTGCTATCTAACTTTATTGAGCTCTCGGTATCTGGTCAATCTACCCTAGTGCTCGCTTCCACTATGTTGTGGTACTGCTAAAAAGCTAGTTCTGTGCTTTGAGTTAAATGGTTGGTCATCTAATGTAAATATAAACAGTAACGTTTATACTTATAAGTAACAAAGAAATTCAGTACGTTCATTCAGTCTGCCTGGCTTCAGGCTACCCAAATTGTAAATCCAGTAATTCTCCTGTTTTAATAAATTCGTTTTGTTAGTGGACCTTCTTTTCTAGGTAATGTTTCTAAGACACACACTCTTAGTTGGCTTACATTATGTTGCATCTGAGTAAAATGTTCTGCAATGCTGGTTTTCGTGGATTTTAGTCTTATGGTACTTTTGTGTTCGTTTATACGTATTTTCAATTTTCTTTCTGTGTGTCCTACGTAAACGTCTCCGCATGGGCACTTAATCATGTAGATTAAGCTGCTTGAGTCACATGTTGCATTCACTTTCAATGGAATGGGATATCCCTTTTGTGGGTGTGTTATGGTAGATCCTTTTATGATGTTGTTGCATGTGTTGCAATTATAACAAGGTACTGTTCCACGAAAAGGAGTTTTGATTGCTTCTTCATTTTTTGGTTTTAGAAAGTCTGCAAGATTCTTAGAACGAGTATGTGCAAAAATCGGTTCTTGTGCAAAGATACCTCGAAAATCAGATTCCATTTTTAGCATTGGCCAATGTTTTTTAATGATGTGCTTAAATTGAGGGCTGACAGTGGAGAATTTGCTCACGCATGTGATGCGGTTGCTGGATGTTGTTTCTTTCCTTCGTAGGAGGTCTTGCCTCGATTTCGATTGGGCTCGTGTTAGTGCTTCTTGGGTGATATCTTGAGGATATCCTCTGTCCCTAAATCTTTTTGTCATTTGATTTAGTTGTTCTGTGCATTGTGAAGCCTCTGAGACCACTCTCTTCACCCGTAACATTTGAGAATATGGCAGGTGTTTTTTGAGGGCAGGAGGATGATGACTTTTGTATTGTAACAAATTGTTTCTGTCTGTATTTTTACGGTACAGATTAGTAGAGAATGTATTAGTCTGTTTGGTGATCTCAACATCCAGATATTGTACTCTTGATTCATTGATGTTCCATGTAAAACCAATTTGATCTAGTTTTGTGTCGAAAATCTTTAGTTGTTCTTCTAATGAGTCTTTTGTACCTCTCCATATGGTAAAAATATCATCTATGAACCGTACATACATGACAGTGTGATCGTTCCAAGTGGGGTCTTGGTATACATGTTCTTCTTCAAATGATGCCATAAATAAATTAGAGTATGCCGGGGCGGGACACACTGGACTACAAATTACAAGAGGTTTATACATGGGCGGAGGTCTACGCGAGAAAAAGACAAACTAAAGGATACACGTCTCATACAGATACATCCTCAACGGACAGCGAAAGAACAACCCAAACGAAAAGCAGACCACAAAAAGAGCAACAGCAAAAAGAACAAGCAACTACATCAACAGCGGTAACTTTTTTAGAGGAAGGTCGGATAGAAACAGAAGACTCCGGAGGGGACGCAGAAAAAGAAACAGGATCAAACCAACCTCAAACCCGATCAACACTAACCAAAAAGGAGAAGAAGCAATTACAGACACAGAAAACTTAGTGTTAAACATATCGGATTATACATTTAGTCCTATACAAATAGCAACGTTACAAAAAGGATTATCGTTTGTCCCGACAGCTCATACCAACATCTTAGAACACGAAGTTAGTTTGTTCAAACTAACAAGAAAATTGCGCTTAAGACATTTTTTTGAAAACATCGTGGAAAAACAGCCCACAGAAGAACCGAAGGAATTAATGGGCCTTAGAACCCGAAGCACATACATGCCACCAATAAGCCACAAAACTATAGATCTCTATGAACAACTTTGTAGTAAGGAATTACAACAACTGAACACCAAACAAAAAGCACACAAAATGAACATGACAAAAAAAGAATTCGGTATCCTAAGATCAATAGCAACTAATCAGAACATCATATGTCAAAAGGCAGATAAGGGAGGAGCCCTAGTAATACTCAACAAAACATACTATCAAGAAACCATGTCTGAACATCTTGGAGACATGAACTTATACATGGAGATGAAATCAAACCTCACAGAAGAAATCAAAAAAACTTTGACAACAATTGTAAATAGAGCACATGATCTGGGCACCATCACAGATAAAACTCTTAAATATCTAATTCAAGAAAATTGCAGAACACCATCAATCTACCTTGTACCCAAAGTACACAAAGACTTACAGAAACCACCTTGTAGACTAATAGTGTTCACCAAACAAAGCATCCACGAACCAGTGGGGAAATATCTAGACAGATATCTTCAACCGTTAGTACTAAAAACCAGATCATACTTGAAAGACACCACAGACTTTCTACTTAAGCTATCAACCATCTACCCAGAAGATAACATGATCATGGCAACGATTGACGTAAAAGCACTTTATACCTCGATACCGCATCAACAAGGATTGGAAGCTATCGAAAGGGCCCTTTTGGATAGCGAATATTCTCAAGAACTGCAAGTGTTCATTCTAGAGCTTATGCAATTTACACTTTTACACAGTTATTTTGAACAGGACAAAAAATGGTACATGCAAAAGAGCGGCACGTCCATGGGAAATTGTGCCGCCCCGGCATACGCTAATTTATTTATGGCATCATTTGAAGAAGAACATGTATACCAAGACCCCACTTGGAACGATCACACTGTCATGTATGTACGGTTCATAGATGATATTTTTACCATATGAAGAGGTACAAAAGACTCATTAGAAGAACAACTAAAAATTTTGGACACAAAACTAGATCAAATTGGTTTTACATGGAACATCAATGAATCAAGAGTACAATATCTGGATGTTGAGATCACCAAACAGACTAATACATTCTCTACTAATCTGTACCGTACAAATACAGACAGAAACAATTTGTTACAATACAAAAGTCATCATCCTCCTGCCCTCAAAAAACACCTGCCATATTCTCAAATGTTACGGGTGAAGAGAGTGGTCTCAGAGGCTTCACAATGCACAGAACAACTAAATCAAATGACAAAAAGATTTAGGGACAGAGGATATCCTCAAGACATCACCCAAGAAGCACTAACACGAGCCCAATCGAAATCAAGGCAAGACCTCCTACGAAGGAAAGAAACAACATCCAGCAACCGCATCACATGCGTGAGCAAATTCTCCACTGTCAGCCCTCAATTTAAGCACATCATTAAAAAACATTGGCCAATGCTAAAAATGGAATCTGATTTTCGAGGTATCTTTGCACAAGAACCGATTTTTGCACATACTCGTTCTAAGAATCTTGCAGACTTTCTAAAACCAAAAAATGAAGAAGCAATCAAAACTCCTTTTCGTGGAACAGTACCTTGTTATAATTGCAACACATGCAACAACACCATAAAAGGATCTACCATAACACACCCACAAAAGGGATATCCCATACCATTGAAAGTGAATGCAACATGTGACTCAAGCAACTTAATCTACATGATTAAGTGCCCATGCGGAGACGTTTACGTAGGACACACAGAAAGAAAATTGAAAATACGTATAAACGAACACAAAAGTACCATAAGACTAAAATCCACGAAAACCAGCATTGCAGAACATTTTACTCAGATGCAACATAATGTAAGCCAACTAAGAGTGTGTGTCTTAGAAACATTACCTAGAAAAGAAGGTCCTACTAACAAAACGAATTTATTAAAACAGGAGAATTACTGGATTTACAATTTGGGTAGCCTGAAGCCAGGCGGACTGAATGAACGTACTGAATTTCTTTGTTACTTATAAGTATATACATTACTGTTTATATTTACATTAGATGACCAACCATTTAACTCAAAGCACAGAACTAGCTTTTTAGCAGTACCACAACATAGTGGAAGCGAGCACTAGGGTAGATTGACCAGATACCGAGAGCTCAATAAAGTTAGATAGCAAGCAAAAAATACCCGCGATAGCGTTAATAGTGCGCATGCGCGAACTTCGCAATACCGGAAGAGAGCAGAAACAGCAAGTTGAGCAGCAGAGCGGGATGTAACAAACGCCGAGGTGAGCCGTTAAGCCATTAAATTAATGAACTATAAGCGCGTAAGAAACCTTTAATCCCGTTCCTTTTTAGAGGGGACAAAGCACCAAAGTAATCAGTCAGCGCTTTCGGCGAGTATTACAAAACACGGCAATGCGGTCTCCTAAAAGACCAAGAGATAGACGATAACTCCATGCGAAAGCCACGTATAGTACTAGCCCAGCACAGCAAAAGTTTAGACAACGCTACTGCAGAACTCTTGACGGTAAATTAGAATCTTCGCAGCAAGTAACTAACCATAGCAGTGCGCACTAGGGAAATGTAATACGATATTGTTAAGAAGTAGTACAATTACACATGTTATGAATTTAATGGAATAATGGATGTTAATTCGATGTATATTTTCTTTGATCATTGTAGATTAATTATTTCCCTGATGAAGGCAGTATCTACTGCCGAAATGCATTGGATTTCATGAGAAATAAATGAAGTAATGGATTAATCAACTCATTTTGAAAAAGCATCAAGTTTTATTCATTTGAATTTGAAATTTGGATTGAACCTTGAAGCTGGTTACACAGCACGAATCGGTGCCCAGGGGGACAGCCATACCCAACTAGGTATAGCTGCTATCAGAGGTTCATAACGTATCACTCCAGACGGGGAAAGCATACACAAGGAGTAATAGCGGTGCAAGACTCTATACCCATAGAGTAGTACAGGAATGAGCAGATGACGAAACATTATGAAAAATTCGTCCGGAAGGCCGTCCGGCCCTGGGGCCCTGCCAGAATGCAGTTGCATTATAGTGGTGATAATCTCCTTGTCATCGTGATGTGTAAGAAGGAATTCTCTCTGACCGTCTCCTAGCCAAGCGGTAGCAGTGTCTTCAAAGAATGGGGTAAAATCAAGTGGCTGCTTTCTGTGAGTTTTGGATAGTTATTTATAGAATCTTTTGATGTTTACTATGTCTGAGGTGCCTCTATGTGTAGTATTGGAAAAGGGGGGGAGGGGGGAAGTGGGGGTTCACAGAGGCCCGTGCTTTTCCAGGCCTCTCTCCCTCGCCGTAATGGCGTGCGTGATGGTATTTCCCTCTAAATTTACACTCCCTTTCAGCTGTTTCTTGGTAATCAGTGAGTAGGTCGCGTAGGTGCTCTTTCAGTTCAAGGATGGGCTTGGCTTGAATAAATAATTCTGCTTGTTTGATATCAGGTACTAGCTTCCGCAATGTGGTACAGATATCTTTTAGGATCCCTCCACTTTTGGCTATGCAGGTACCGCGTCCATACCGTAGAACAGTGGTCTTCAAACTTTTTGATGCTGAGACCGCCCCAACAACATTTTTGAAGCGTAAGGACCCAACAAAAACTTCTAGAACCTGGTACTCCGTATCATTGCCAACCATAAATGTTCACCAGAGAAACGGTCAATCTGTGTTTGCACCTCATTAGTACCAGTTTAACACTAAATATAGCAATACGCAACAAAAAGGTGACCAGCACAGCTTTACAAATGGCCTTCCACTAAGCGTCAACACCTGTTGCTGCTTTTTAGTTACTTTTGAACCTTTTGAATAAATAAAACATTTTTGGTTAAAATCAGCAGATTATGTTGCAGATGATTGATTATGTGGTAAATGCGACAATTCTATAATCATGCTGCACAAGTTACTACTTGTGTAACGATATATCTGTAAGAGACATTAGTTAGTATTAGATTCCTTACCTTAGAATATCCCCAGGCGTCAGACTGGATCCGGAAACTTTTGCGTAGCAGTACCCTTGCGCGTCGGTAGGCGTCGTCTGCGGCTCCGCGTCCGTCGTCGGCGCCGTGATGACGTCGTCGGAGTACTTAGACGCCGCCTCCGCGTGCTGACGTCAGTTCTTCTTTTTTCCGCTCCAGCAAGCGCAGATCTGGAAAAAGCAGTAACCCTAGTCAATTTTTGACTAACTTTTTGATCGTTTTTTGATCATTCTCGAAGTCTTTCGACTCCGATTGGTGCCGTAGGGATGCTCGGCTTTAAGCACTGCGAGGATTGCGACCGCACGATGTCGGTCACGGATCCTCACCACCTGTGTTTAACTTGTCTAGGCGTCGATCACGACGACAAGGCCTGCTCCGACTGCCGGGCCCTCTCTTCGAAAGCCAGGCGGGAGCGGTCCCGCAGGCGACTCAAACTCCGGCAGTAGGTCCCGCGCCGCAAGAGGTCTCGGTCCCACGGGAGGTCGAGGGACAGGTCGCGGGCTTGGAGCCACCACAGCTCCGAGAGTAGGCCGCACTCCTCCCGGTCGAAGTCGTCATCAGGTAAGAAGCACAAGAAGTCCAAGAGGCGTCATCGCTCTGCGGACTCCCCCCGACGCTCGCGTGATGCGGCCGGGGGTTCGGGTGACACCGCCCACGCGGCTCCGTCGGAGTCGCGGGCGCCGTGTTCAGCTCCACACCCTCCGGTCCCTGGGCTCAACGCGACGCCGGAGGAGATCGAGCGCTTCCTCATGGCCATGAGGAAACTCTCTCCTCTGACAGGCTCCGCGGCGCCTTCGGGCCCAGCAGACCCGTCTGGGCCTCTAGCGGGTCGGGGCACCGTCGGGTGCTTCGGCCCCGACGCCGCCGATGCCTTCGGGCCCAGCGCCGCAGGTTCCCGCTATCCCAACGCCGCCGGCGCCGCAGGGTACAGTGGCCCCGGCACCTTCGGGCCCGGCGCCGCGGGACGCCGCTAGACCTTCTTTAGGATCTGGATCATCGCCGGACCATCAGGTGTCACATCCGGCGCCGTCCTCGGGCGGCGCCATCCCCGATGCCCCCTTCATTCCTGTTCCGACGTCGGGACGGCCCCGATGGGCGCCGCTCCAGACGTCGTTTGGGGAGTTTCACTTCTATGAGCAGGCCCCATTAGTTGAGAACCCGGAGTTTCAGGAGATGGGTGATGAAGGGGATTGGGAGGGGTCTGAGGACCCTCTGACCTGAGAGTGTCAGTCTCATGAGGACTGGGCAGGAGACCTTGGGGAGGCCAGTGGCCTGGACACCTCTCCAGACACTGGTTTTGTCTCCCCTCCTACCGTGGCTTCGGAGGAGGGGGCAACATACGGTGTGGTGTTGATGAGGGCTGCCAAGGCCTTGGGCCTTGAGCTCCCCGTCACGGCCGTGAGGACTAATCTCCTCACTGAGGTCCTTAAACCGCAGTCAAGCTCGGCTGAGCCTCTGCTGCCCTTTAATGAGGCCTTGACCGACGTTCTTCTGGGCACTTGGTTCAAGCCCACTACGGGTTCGCCCGTAGATAGGAACGTGGCCAGACGCCACCGCCCAGCACCGGGCGACCCATGTTTCCTGTCCACCCACCCTACCCCCGAGAGCCTGGTCATCCAGGCCTCCAATTCCCAGACCGCATTCCCATCGGCACTGCCGGACAGGGAATCCAAGAGGTACGAGCAGTACGGCAAAAAGATCTTCTCGTCCCTTAGTCTGGGACTGCGGTCTTCCAACACCGCATGCCTCTTGGGCCGCTACACCCACTCTCTGTGGGATACGGTTGCGGAAGTGCTGCCAGAGTGTCCGTTGGAGGTACGGGCCAAACTGGGCCAAGCCCTTGTGGAGGGCCGGGATACAGCCAAATGTTCTATACGGTGTGCGCTGGATACCACCAACTCACTAGGTAGAGCGATGGCAACGACGGTGGCGGTCAGACGGCACGCCTGGTTGAGGTCCGCCAACTTTTCGGCCGATGTCCAGAACACCTTGATGGACGTCGCCTCTTTGGCGACAAGACAGACCATGCGCTCGAGCGCTTTAAGGACTCCAGGGCTACGGCCAAGTCCTTGGGCCTCTCGGCCCCGCGCCAGCAATCGGCTGCCTTTCATTCCTTTCGTGGCCACGGAAGGGGTGTACCCACACGTGCTGCCAGCCACGCTCCGCAGGGTAATACCCAACGCGGTGGCGG
The DNA here is from genome assembly GCF_964261635.1 of Lissotriton helveticus. Lineage (NCBI taxonomy): Eukaryota > Metazoa > Chordata > Amphibia > Caudata > Salamandridae > Lissotriton > Lissotriton helveticus. Next base: position 1,394,743,844 of record NC_136065.1, read on the forward strand.
CCGTGGGAACCGCCGTCCCGGCAGTTGGGGACAACGGCGAGGTCAGTCATACCTTCCCCTGCAGCATTCGCCTCAAAACCCTCCTAGTCCGTGCTTTCAGGCCCATGTGACTCCAGTGGGGGGCAGGGTTCGCCATCACCACCTCCACTGGCGCACCGTCACTTCGGACAGGTGGGTGCTGCAGATCGTCCGAAGGGGCTACTCCCTCCCCTTCGAGGCGACTCCTCCAGCCATGCCACCGCAGAACCACCGTGTATCGGGGGATCATTTGCGAATGCAGGAGGAAGTTACGGCCCTCTTGGCCAAGGGGGCCATCGAGCGCGTTACTGGGCCAGAAGTAGGGTGTGGTTGCTACTCCCACGACTTTCTGGTACCCAAGAAGGGCAAAGGGGGCCTACGCCCTATCTTGGACCTAAGGAACGTCAACGGCTTCCTCCGGAAGGAGAAGTTCAAGATGCTGACACTGGCTCAGGTCCTGGTTGCCCTGAACCCAGGAGACTGGATGGTAGCTTGGACTTGCAGGATGCTTATTTCCACATCCCCGTCCAGCCGGCCCACCGGTGCTACCTGCGGTTCACGGTTGGCCACGAGCACTTTCAGCATACCGTGCTCCCCATCGGCATTACCAGCGCCCCACGGGTGTTCACAAAGGTGATGGCGGTGGTCGCAGCTCATCTGCACAGGTTAGGGGCTTCAGTCTTCCCCTACCTCGACGACTGGTTGTTGAAGGCGGGCTCGCCCCAGACAGTCGTCAGCCACCTCCAGACTACAGCAGATCTCCTGCACCGGCTGGGGTTCTCCATCAATGTGCCGAAGTCACACCTGTGCCCCTCTCAGAAGCTCCTTTTCATCGGAGCGGTTCTCGACTCGGCCCGGTTTCGGGTTTATCCTCCCGAACAGCGGGTCCGGGATATTCAGGCTCTGATTCCCATCTTTCAGCCGTTATCCCGGGTCTCGGTCAGGTTGACGCTGCGGCTTCTGGGGCTGATGGCCTCCTGCATCCTGCTGGTGCATCACGCCAGGTGGCGGATGCGGGCTCTGCAGTGGGACCTGAAGTTTTAGTGGGCCCAGCATCAGGGCAACCTATCCGACCACGTCCTGATCTCGGAGGGCACTGCGAGACAGCTGCCGCGATTGGGTCAGCGGCAGATCCCTCTCCCTTCCCCAACCGGAGCATGTAGTTGTGACGGATGCGTCCCTCCAGGGCTGGGGAGGCCACATGGGAGAGGCGGAGATCAGAGGCCTCTGGTCTCCGGCGGAGGCCCGGCACCACATCAACCTGTTGGAGTTACAGGCGATTCATCTAGCACTGAAAGCATTCCTCCCCTCTGTCCGGGGGAGTGTAGTGCAGGTGTTCACGAACAACACCACTGCCATGTGGTACTGCAACAAACAGGGCGGGGTGGGGTCATGGACCCTTTGCCAGTAGGCTCTGCGCCTCTGGCAATGGCTGGAACGCCAGGGCGTGACCCTGGTGGCTCAACACCTGGCAGGTTCTCTGAACGCCAGGGCGGACGAGCTCAGCCATCGGTAAATGATGGATCACGAATGGCGTCTGAACTCGGACGTGGCGCAAGGCCTCTTTCAGCGATGGGGAGAGCCTTGGTTAGATCTATTCGCCACCGAAGAGAACGCGCAATGTCATCAGTTCTGCGTGTTGGAATTTCCAAGGCGGCACTCGCTCGGAGACGCTTTTTGTCGCGAGTGGAGCTGCGGTCAACTGTACGGCCTTCCACCTATACCACTTCTGCCCAGAGTGCTGAAGAAGATCAAGCGCGACCGGGCCCAAGTCATCCTTGTGGCTCCGGACTGGGCTCGAAGGTACTGGTATCCAGAGCTACTCAGTATGTCAGTCGATCCCCCGGTTTGTCTGCCTCTTCAGGAGGACCTTCTGTCGCAGCAGCAGGGGACGGTCCTCCACCCGAACCTGTCCAGTCTTCACCTCCATGCATGGAGATTGAGCGGCGACAGTTGAGGCCATGTGACTTGCCTCCTGAAGTCTGTAACGTCATTCTGGCAGCCAGGCGTCTCTCCACAAAGTCGGTATACGCCTGCAGGTGGAACAGATTTATTGAATGGTGCACAGCAAAGGCTGTGGATCCTCTTGCTTCCCCTCTTTCTGAGGTTCTTCTCTTCCTTCTTTCTCTTGCCCAGCAGGGCTCTGCTCTGGGCACTATCAAGGGCTTGTTTTTTATTTATTTTTTATTTTGATTATGTGGTAAATACGACAATTCTATAATCATGCTAAGAACGCTACAGCCTTACAATCACATAATTCTAGTGGCCCTTGGTATAATAGCTGTAATGCATGGGCTGCAACTTTATTGCACGGCATTAGAGGAAAACCATATTATATTTCATGGGATGTTGACAGCTTGGCATTTACAGCTGCATGTAACTGGAGGTAGTTCAACATCATTCATCATATTTAAAAAGCATACATACTTTTTTTTAGGTCTTTCACCGCCTGGTAGCTACTTATAAAATAACAGTCAGCTTCAATGAATAATAAATACCTTTTAAAAAGGTGTTACTCAGTGGGAAATGCACTATAATACATTATGAAGACTCTATTAGTTAATGCACTGCATGTGTGAAACTAGAGAGCCACAGAATTAAATTGTGGTTGGTGCAGTGGAAAATAGTGACTTGTGTATTTTTAGTGCTATGATTTCACAGCCTGTGACAGAAAGCACTGTAAATATGTAAGTCTTTATTTTACACTTGCATTACACACAGTATAAAATAGAAACTACAAAATGCGCAAAATGTTTTACGATAAAATGATGCTTCCAAAATATACGGGCTGCTTTCAAAATATAGGGGCTTATTTATAAGCCCCTTGCGCTGCATCATTTTTTATGACGCTCTGGTTGCGCAGACTCATATCTACGAGGTCATGCGAAGTCACTATGTGTGGCATTTCATGGCCTCCTTGATTTGGTGTGAGGCTGCACTGCGCAATTGATATGTTGCCTTACACTCCGTTGGAGGCGGTGTTCCATGGGTGTTGCGGTGGGGTTTCCCATGGGTTTTGACACATTCTCAGATTTACAAGCATCTGCAAACCTGAAGATGCATCAAAACTGTACGCTGCCCCAGGGAATGCGTAACGAGGAGTGTGTGGCACACATAGAAAGAGGAAAAAGCCTCCATGGGTTGTTTTTGCGCAGAAAAGTGTGCCTTCATGCACACCTTTTACCGTGGCGCAAGGGTGCCTGCATTGGCGCTAGGCACCAAATTGTGTCCTGCCAGAAAGGACAGGAATGCACTGTATTTTATAAATACAGTCCAATCCTGCCCTTTTGAATTGGCATAGGGCAGCGCAGCAAAAATACTTGCGGAGCTGCCCTACATCATTTCATCGTAAATGAGGCCCATAGATTTTAGTAATATCTAGACCCTACGTAATGCATTTTTTTTAAACATAACTGTCCCTTCAACACATTCTCAAGGATAGTAAAAACTATGTAAACACAATGATAATAAAACACAAGCACTTCACAATTCAGTTAACTCTGTGCACTACCACTTAAAAAGTTTCAAGTGATTCAATAAATGAACTTGACATCACTCTCCTTTCCTGAGAAATCAAAGCCAGGCAGACAGTTAAACACACCTTTCTGCCAGTGTACTGCTGGCCTGAAAGAAATGCAAATGTGCTCAAGGAGTTAATCTGCAAATCCTTTACATTTGCAGATTAACTCGTTGCGCACATATGCATTTCTTTCAGGACAGCAGTACACTGGAAGAATGGTTTTTTGTCTGTCTGTCTGGCTTCTGTTTCCCAGCATGGGAGAGTCCCTGAATGACGCTCCAGGGAAGGCAATTTAACTACCCTGTCTGGAACGTTTTCTTTGAGCAAAGGAAAAGCGCGACCCCCTTGCCATGACTACATGTCCCCTCTGGGGTTTGCGCCCCACAGATTGTAGACCTCTGCCGTAGAGTAATGCGGAATTTAGTTGTCGTTTCGGGGGAAGAAGTCTGATATTTCTTGCTCAAGTTCGTCTTTGAAAACGGGATCTAATAATGTTTGTGGGTTGAGGCGCCAGGAGATGTAGGGTGGGTCTTTCTAAGGTGGTGTGAGAGTGAGGAGTATGGAAGAGTGGTCCGAATATGTGCAGGAGAGGTGAGAAGCATGCGACATCCAGGTTGCTAAACCTTTGTCTATTAGCCAACTGTCTATGCGAGACCAACAGAAATGAGCAGTGGAGTAGCAAGGTCGTTCTCGGGTTTGTGGGTGGAGAATTCTCCAAGCGTCTATGAGGTTGTGTTCATCTACAATGCTTTTGAGGGCATTCTGCGCATTAGAGTAGTGGTGAGTTTGTGGATGTGACCTATCCAAAGTCGGGTTTATGGTAACATTGAAGTCTCTCCCCCCTATATAAGGAGTGTAGAGCCTATGTCCATTATTTTGCCCCACACGATCCCAAAAAATTCCGGGTCATCAGTATTGGGCCCGTAGCAAAAGACGAGTGTGATGGATTGTGAGAATAGCCTTCCCCATAGGATGCTGTAGTGTCCCTGTGGTTCTCGATAATGGGGGTGTAGGACGAGAAACATTTGCTGGTCGCCCAGCGGGCTGCAAATGTGGGGGATGTGGTGGGAGCGAGGTGCGTTTTCTGAAGTTTGGCACAGTGAATGTTGTCGTGGTCTAAGCAGGATAGGAAATGGCGACGTTTGCCGGGGTCCCCTAACCCTTGTACGTTCCATGTCAAAAAATTATATTGAAGAGAGCTGGGTCGTGTCTCCATTGCGTGTATACAGAATAATGCGGATGAAGTGTGCTTAGTGTGTATTCAGAAATTTCGGTGTCAGCATGCATGTGCAGAGTGGTACAATAAAAAGTGATGTAAAAACACTCCCTCCCCCTCCTACATCAGCAACCCAAACTCGCCGTGAGTCGTCCCTTCCCCCTCTCCATGAGTCCCAAATTCCACTGTCCCAATAGGGGACAACTTTTTAACCATTTATAGTGTACAATACTTAGGATTCACCTGTCAGGTAGATTCTAGAGTAGGCCTGGGCGGTAAATTCCGTCCCGCTCGCGGAATTTGGGTAATTTCGCATTCCGCAGAGAACGCAAAATTGCCCAAAATTCTGCATTCCGCGACTTCGCGAAATTTTTGCTTGTTCGCATTCTCAAAATGCCTGTTCACAAGATATTTCCCCTCGAGCACGCAAACAGCAATTGCGAACAGCAAAAAAGCATCACGAACAAGTAATTCCGCGTGTTCGTGGAATTTCTGCGTGTTCGCGGAGTTTTTTTTACCTTTTGTGGAAATTTGCGTAACGCGATTACGCAAATTCCGCCCACCCTTAGTTTGGAGGGTGACCAGCCTCTCCTCATCAAGGCAAGGGTGCTCAGGTGGTATTGTGTAGTTTCATCTTGTCACTGTTTTGATTCTTCATTTGTGAGGTGCCGCCGAGCACGCATGGTGTTTCGGGCGGCATGGTTCAGCTTCAGGATAGCTAGTCGCGAAGCTGTTGCAGTGGTCAGGCATTAATCTACTGCCAGCGGTGGGCACAGTTGAAGAGAAGCAGTAGTGCCTTGCAGGATGGCAATTGTGATAAGAGTCAAGGAGCAAGTTCTGCCTCGTCTCGGTATACGTTGACAATCGTAACCTTTCAGGCTTCACTGTGAAGTGTATGTTCTGGACTCGTGTTTTTAGGAGATTGAGCGTGTTTGCAGGAACTTAATGCATATCTTTACGGTTTTGGGGTAGGTCCCCCTAGTGTTTACTCGACATCTGATATACCGCCATTTCCTTCTGGGCGATGCGCAGGGGATGATTGGCCTGTGGATTGTTTGGGCAGGGTCTTGAGGAAATCCAGGGCATGTTGCGGATTGGTAAAGAAATGATGTTGTTTTCCTTGATGCGTTACTTTGAGGCGGGCCGGGAACAGCATAGCATAGGGCATGTTGAGTTGTTGTAGTTTTTTCTTTACCTGGAGGAACTTTCGTCTTTGGTCTTGCATGACCATGGTGAAGTGGGGATAGATTGATATCTCCGTCCCCTTGTGTTTAAGTTGTTCTTTTTTTCTAGAAAGGTGGAGGACAGTGTCCCTATCCCCATAACTAAGTAGCTTGGCTATTATGAGCCAAGCAGGGGCCCCGGGAGCTGGTCGATTTGCCAATGATCGATGTGCTCATTCGACAACGAGGACTGATGAAAAGCCTCTCTGCCAAATAGCGTTATGAGGAGACGTTCTATATATTCTTCTGTTGATTCAGGCACTCCAAGAATTCGTAGGTTGTTTCTTCTCAAACGAGATTCTAAATCCTCGTTTTTGGCAGCTATCTCCTACAGGACCCTCTCCATCTCCAGTGTGCGGCTTGTGGTGGCGCTGGATGCGTCCTCCAGGTCAGAAATGTGTCATTCTGCTTCAGTTAGGTGATAATCGTGTGTCTCCACCCTGTGCGTAAGGCCATCCAACCTGGTGTTCATAGAGTCCATTTTTTATTCAATAGATGTCAGGCTCGACTGCATCACCAGCAATAGTTCCTTTAAATCTGCAATAGAAGTGGTCGGCGTCTCGGGTTGATCTTCTTCGTGCTCTGTTTGGGAGCGGGTAGTCTTGGGGGTGTTGAAGTTGAGTTTTGGTTGCCGCACTTATGGTTTCCCTATGGCTATGGAGCGGGCAGGGCGGTGGCGCGGCTGTATTCGGGGTGGGTCCGTTGTTCAACCTTGTTATTTGCGCCCAGTGTCCCATGGCAAGGGTTGCAAGCTTGGTGCGTTGGGGGCTGGTAGCAATCGGGGCAGGCGGTGCTCAATATTTACCCCCTATAGATGATTTCAGTGGTTAAGATTTTGTAGTTGTGACAGCAGAACTCTACATCCATTTGCATGAGTCTCAGCTCTAGATTTCCCCACCCGAGCTGCGAGGCTGCCGTAGGGAGGTGTGGGTTGTGGGAGTAAGGCGGTTGTTTCTGGGACCGTTCTGGGCAAAGCCGCTGGGAAGAGCGCAAGTCGGTGCTCTCGGCTGGAGACCCGGAAAGACAGCACTGTGTTTTCCCCACCCGGTATATACCCGGGGTGTAGAGCTGTGGGCCACTGGGTATGGGGAGCGGTAAGTGTCAGCCTGTAGTGCGCGGCAGCAGGCAATGATCGGGACGACATCCGTAAAGTTCCAACAGACACGGTGAGATCAGAGGGTGCTTTTCTTCCTCCTTCCTCGGTCCTTAGTGCCAAGGAGGGGGTCCATGTCAAGGCAGAGGGACGATTGAGTACGCCCCAGTTATGTGAAGCGTTGTTATTCTGCACTATGGGCTTTGGGATGGGAGTCCAGCGTCGTCTTTAGCGGTATCAGTGGATTACCCCCACTCCCCAAGCTCTAAAGAGTGACAGGCCACAGGTGTCAGGCGCGGCTGCGTCGCAATGGTCGGTGTCGTGTCTGCCAGCAGCTGGGACGTTATAGTGGTTGTCAGCTTGTAGTTCTGAAAAATTCTGGACTCGTGAAGTAATTCTGGACTCGAGAATTAAACTTCATCCTAGCATGACAAATTTTATATCAAAAGACCGAAAATGGCTAGTACACCATGTACAAGCATTTTCGTCATATTCGAGTGACGATTTCACCTCGAAATCGTCATTTTCGTCTTGAACCCTTGGCTTCCATTTTGTGCACGGCAGCCATTTTAAGGGTTGCCCTCACATAGGCTTATAATACAGCTAAATTCGATTCCAAAGGACACGTACACCTTAATTGACTTTTCTCTGACCTTGACAAGCTGAAACCATTGCCCCAGGCCGAACCTGTTTGGTCAGTTCCTCTCCCAGTGGCCGAATGAGATAGCATCAAGGCACAACGGGCCATAAACCCATTTCATCGCACACACCCTGCCGAATCTTGCTCACACCTGTCCCTGCTCTTTTCTCTCTCACTTGCTTTATGATGGGGAGGTGGTATTTTTATTGGGGTCCCACCGATATCTGATGAGAATGTTGGGCCTTGCCGGGTAATTTGTTGTGGGCTGGACAAACAGAAATGTGGCTGTCATCATGACTCTGCTTCTCCTTTGTAGCTAAAATATTTGAATGGTATACTGTAAATCCAAGAATGTTTGCCTGAAGCACAATATTTCATATAAAAAGAGAAGCCTGACTTTGTAAATTTGAGCAGTCTCCTGAGAACATACATCCCGTGCTGTTGTACTTCTAGGACACTTGTTACCTTGGTTGCAGCCAATAAAATCGATCCTTGACTTCACCTAGAAGACTCTGAGTTTCTGTGGTCTGAATCAGGAAAGTACTCGAGGTCTTTGGGTGTACCCTGACACCGCTGGGTTACCGGTTCGGTACCGGTTCTGAAAAACCCAGTACCTCAAGCTATCTCCAACCTCGCATTTGGTGTTGAGGCCGCAGCGGTCGATGACAGCAGCTGTTCAGGCTGCCTAGTATGGCCCACCAGGCCACAGTCGTTCGCGCCCGAGAAGGAGGTGCAGCACCGCCCTCGCAAGGCCAGAGCAGGTAATCCAGGCCCTGCAGCAGCATGGGTGCTTCAGCGGCTGCAGGGGTAGCAGCAAACAGCACAGCTCACTCACCGCCCATTCCTGTCGCTGTCTCCTCCGGTAGCACCAGCATCCAGCATCCTGATGTATACACAGGCCTCGCTGCCTCAATCAGGTGCAGTATGTCGCGGTGCCCCGTCAGAAGGCGACAGGCCCAGCCTCTGCGAAAGAGGGCTAATGGCTCCTCAATTCAGCTGCAGTGCCAGCTCAGCAGGGGCTCCGGCGGCATAGGGTCGGCGACAGGTCCAGTGATCACTGTGGCTTGGAGAGCGGTGATTCTTCCCCGAGCAGCGCAATTGTGTCCCAGTGCGATCACCAGGAGGGCGCAGCCGCCATTCTGTCTGCTCCGCCAGGTGGCAGAAAAGTTAGCCACCCAGTACCTCAGTTGGCGCCCAACGTTGGGCGATACCAGCGGTACCGGTCCAGCCAGAGGTTCGTGAGGAGCTTCGTGTGAAAATTCTGGAGGAAGGCCAACCACTGCAACGACCCCTGCATGTCGACGTGGTCCGAAAGTCTTTGCTGCGAGGTTCCCCGCTTCCCGACGGCTACAAAGGACTGCTTCCCTGGCTATCGCCCTGATTTGGACCCTTGAAGTTTGGTAGAGCGAAACGCTAAGACGAGTCTTCTGGTGACGTCATCGATATCTCAGTTAAGTATAAGTGGAGCGTCTCCCAGTCCTTAGTTGGTCTTAGTTTGAGTATCCCCTTTGGGATCACTTTTTGGTACTTGCAAGTGCCAAAACCAAAGGACTCGTGTATTCACGAGAATATCGTAATCGATAATCCTTTGAAGTTTGGAGCTAGACTAGAGAGCGAAGATGCCTCGTCTTAGCAGACTTGGAAATTTGTTTTGTCTTGGTTGTAATAATAGGGACTCCCGATTGGAGGACTCGTGTCCGGTTCCTCCGATTGGAACTCCAACTTATGAACTGTATGTAAAACATGGCGTAGGTGCCATCACATATAATGAAGTGTGGATCAGATACACCAGAAAAGATGGTGTTTTAAAATGGCCCCAATATGGTAGCTTTGACACGGAAATCTTAGACAATCTCGAAGTTAAACTTTTCAAGAAGAAAGCCCGGCCGGCGATGTTTGACTCTTTCCGCCTATGGCGTAAGGAAGCCAAACAGAAGGAAATTAAATTAGCGAAGAAAAATAAGAGAGAAAGGGGTATTTCGATAATGCAAGCTGCTATGCAGTTTAAAGACAATGAAGAAGAACAGATGAGTGAGCAGTTGCACAGGCAACGTAAAATGGTGATAGATAAATGCTATCCAGTTTTGCCGCCTCTTAAGCAAGATGCAGCAAAAGAGCTTGAAAAAGATCCGTTGATGTCGCATTTGTTAAGTTCGCCACCCCACTATGCGCAAAATGCTACGGCACCTCCGCAACCTTTAGTTGCGTAACCTGTGATTGCATTGCCTCCTGCTCCTCCACAGCACCCACCAGCTGTTCTTCAGCTGGCTCCTGCTCCTTCGGTGCAGCCTCCTCAAGGCCCACCGATCACATCTGTTTCACCTGTGCTTTCTACGACTTTGACTAGTGCACCTTCTATTTCTCCTAATGCTCCCTCTGCTATTGCCTCTGCTCCTGCCTTATCTCACCCTGTTTTTCCGCCCGTTCTTCCGTCAGTTTCTCCTTCCGTTCGACAGAGAATGGCCAACACTGTTACTAATCTTTTCTCACCTTTCTTCGGGTCGCCTAATACGACCCCTAACATGGAACGAAGACAGTTGCGGAGTCAACTGCCTGACTATCGAGAGAGAGATTTACTGAATCGTTTAGCGCATAAATGGGTTATCGACGCTGTAAGGTATGATGTAGAGTCTGTCATGGAAGTCTTCCGTCAATGGGAAGCACCGAAGCAGAGATATGTTTTTGAACAAATGTGTGTTTTTCTCTGGGAAGATTTGGAAGACAATGATCTGGAATACAACCCGCCCGAGTTGTGTCGTGTGCGGTTCGAGTTCGCAGAGGGCATGATCGTAGGTCCCGATGTCGAGAGAGCGGTTGAGACATTGTTGTCGTATCGGAGTAAGGGGGGTACTTCTCGATCACTATTTGAGCGTGACGCATCCTGTAGGAAAAAGGCGCGACAGTATCCCATGAGAGAAGTTCCTCCAGTATGGAAGGAAGAAGTAGCAGCTGGTCCTGGTAATGTTCCACCACTTGTGCCAGCACATTTTCAGCGTGTGTGGGTACATGTTCCTTGGAAGCGAGCTGAAGTTTTGGCCCTTAAACAGACATTGCCCGATCCCCGTAAAAATCCCGCAGGGTATTACAAAGAATTGTCACAGACTGCTGGGTCATGTATCATGAATTTAGCAGACATAGACATGTTGTTTGGGAACGTTGTTCCACAGCCTCTATGGGGAAAGATTCGTCATGCAGATCATGATCAGGAGTTAGGTGACTCATGGGCTAATATTACTGCTGCAGATGGCCGACAAGTTGGTGGTGCTAAACCTGAGCCTTTAGTAGCTGAACTTCCTGGTAAAATAATTGATTACATGAAAACGATAATTCCTGCGATGCGTGTAAACTGGGATAAGTTGTCTGCATGTAAGCAGAAGAAAGATGAAACGGTGTCTGATTTCTTCACCAGGTTTGAAGAAAAGTTTGTTGACCACAGTGGTCAAGATATGAGCACAGAAGGTGGTCAGCGTTTGTTCGTCGATAAATTCGTGCACAATCTGCTTCCGGAGTTGTGTAAGAAGTTAAAAGATTCAGAGAGTTCTTTTGCAGTTTCCTCTTCAGCACAGATATTGGCTACTGCACAATATTACGAAAATCGAGACAACGATGAGAAAGATAGAGCAGAAAAGAAAACTAAGGAGCTGAAAACGAAGGTTTTGTTACAGCAAGCATATCCGCCACGTGGTGGTGGTGGCCAGAGTAATTATCAGCAGCCTCAACAGTATCAGAGGAACTCGCAAAGAGTCGAGTATACTCAGCCACGTGTTCCTGTAGGCCCCAACCAGTGTTCGTATTGCAAGGAAGAGGGTCATTTTAAGTATAGCTGCCCTATTCTGTTACAGCGCGCGAATGGTGTTTCAAACACAAGAGGTAAAGGTGTTCAGAAAGCGCCTAGAGGAAGAGGACGTGGGAACGTCCCCCAGAACGCACGTCCCCTTCCACCCCAAAATTCTATGAATAGGTTCGATCAGCAGAATAACGCATCTGGTAGGACAGCTCAGTACTATGCTGATGATTGCTATACGGAAGATGAGCATTGGGCAGGTAATGATTGCTAGGACAGCCATAGACAAAGAGAGGGAGTTGTTTCAGGTCCAGTAGATCAGAGTGGACCATACGTCGAGGTGATTACATCAGGTGTGTCAGAGCCTTTTCTGTTGGATACTGGTGCTACAAAGAGTTCTATTATGCACTCCAAACTCCCTGGCGCACATTTGTCTGGCGAAATGAATGTTTCTGTAGGTTTTTCTGGCGCCCCGGTTAGGAACCCGATTTCTAGTCCTATGTCTCTTTCTGTTGGTCCTCGTGAATTAGAAGCACCCCTTATTCTGACAACAGGTTGTGGTGAAAACTTGTTGGGATTGGATCTGTTAAAAGGGTTGTATGCAAGTCTGTACTGTTCTCCTTCGGGAGTACAACTTACTTTAGGTAAGAAAGTGGTTTCTCCAATGTATTTGTCAAGGGATAAACTTCCAACAGAATTGTCGTTTCTTCCTGAGATTCTTTGGGCTACTGGTCCTAATGATGTGGGTCTTTTAGAAATACCACCATATGTTGTAACATTGAAAGCCAATGTTAAAATACCACGAATTCCCCAATATAGAATTTCTAGTGAAGGTGAAAAAGCTTTGCTAGCGATCGTTTACGATCTAATTGAAAAAGATGTCATTGAAGAGACAAGAGGCAACGTTTGCAATAGTCCTGTTCTGCCTGTTTTGAAACGAACTGATCTTTCCCAGCCACCTGTTTACAGATTTGTGATTGATCTTAGAGAGGTCAATAAAATAGTTGTACCACAATTTCCAGTTGTCCCCGACATTACTGCCCTATTGACTATGATTCCAGCTTCTGCCACCTGGTTTTCGGTGATTGACCTGAAGAATGCTTTCTTCAGCATCCCGATTGCTGAGGACAGCGGAGATATTTTTGGCTTCAGTTTAGGAGGAAGAAGCTTCTGCTTTAAACGAGCTCCACAGGGCTGCTGTGAAAGCCATCAATATATAGTCAAGCTTTAAAAACACAGCTTGATATGACTGTTTTACCTGAAGGTGCTACTCTTGTACAGTACGTTGATGATTTGCTTGTTGCTGCAGATACTCAGGAAATATGTAAGATATCCACGTTGTCTTTGTTGAGTCATCTGTGTGATTTGCATCACAAGGTGTCACTTTCCAAATTGCAATATTGTCGACAAGAAGTGACCTTCTTAGGTCATCTCTTATCGAAGGAGGGAAGGAAACTGACCCCAGAAAGAATTCAGGCAAAAGCGAAATTGAGTGTGCCAAGAACACAGAGAGAAGTGCGTGCTTTCTTGGGTATTACATCATATTGCAGACAGTGGATACCAAATTTTTCGTTATTAGCCAAACCTTTGGTGGCATTAACGTGTAAAGATATACCCAATCCCGTTCCTTGGTCTGAAGAGTGTCAGAAAAGTTTTTCTGAATTGCGCACAGCATTATGTTCGGCTCCTGTGTTGGGCACCCCCAACTACAGTAAGCCCTTTACATTGTATGTCCATGAGAAACAAGGCTGTGCATTGTCAGTGCTGACACAGTTGTTTGGAGGCAAGCAGCGTCCATGTGCATATTTTTCGTCGACTTTGGATCCGGTAGCCAAAGCATTGCCGAGTTGTTTAAGAGCAACAGTGGCAGCAGCTGTTTCTATTCGACAGTCTGCTGGTCTAGTAATGAATAACATGCTAGTCGTGATGGTTCCACATGCAGTAGACACGTTGTTAAACAGAACCAAGACACAGCACTTAACTAGTGCTCGATTGTCAGGTTACGAATTAACCTTGTTAGCAAGTCATGTGCACATAAAAAGATGTAGCACGTTAAACCCAGCTACGTTGTTGCCAATTGTAGAGGAATTAGATGCTTCAGAACAGCAGGATTGTTTTCTTAGAACAGAAGAAGAAACAAAAGGGAGAATAGATCTTAGGGACACTCCTCTTGCTGAATGTGATGGTACATTGTGGGTGGATGGTTCATGCTTTAAGCTCCCGAATGGTGATACGACTGCAGCATATGCTGTCACGACTTTGCATACAATTGTTGAAGCTGCACGTATTCCACATAATTCAGCTCAGGCAGCAGAATTAATTGCACTCACGAGAGCATGTGTGTTGTCGAAAGGAATGAAAGTGAATGTCTACAGCCACAGCCAGTATGCGTTTGGAGTGGCTCACAGTTTTGGACGACTGTGTGAAGAACGTGGGTTCCTGACTTCGCATGGAGCTAAGATTCAGCATGGTCAGTTGGTGAATGAGCTTCTTGAATCACTGACCGTGCCTCTGCAAGTGGCGATTGTGAAATGTAGTGCTCACAAGAAGGTGACTGATGATGTTGGTCGTGGAAATGCATTTGCTGACGAAATCGCGAAAGAAACTGCAAGGAATGTAATGAGCTGAATGTATGTTGCAGGCCCTGCAAGATGGGTTGGTGATGTTGGAATATGTGAAGACACGATAGAGAGTGTGAAGTCTATTCAAGCTGAGGCTACAGAGAAAGAGTTGAGCATGTGGAGAGAAAGTACGGGTAGAATGGATGCAAATGGTTGTTGGGTTGAATTGTCAGCGCATCAGAGATGGTTGTTACCCAATGCATATGTGCTTGCAGTGGTTACAATGGCTCATGGAATGGCTCACATCAGTGTGAAAGGGATTTGTAAGTTGTTGGCTCCAGTATGGCAAAATTCAGGAATTCCCAAGTGTGCAAAGAATGTTGTCAAGAATTGCATGGTGTGTCTGAAACACAATCCTGGTAGGGGAACCCCAACTCCAGCTGGTCATTTTGCGCCTCCTACGTATCCGTTCGAGGTTTTGCAGCTAGATTTCATCCACATGGAGAGGTGCAATAATTTAAAATACGTACTCGTTGTTGTTTGTGCCTTCTCAAGATGGGTAGAAGCATATCCCCTAAAAGACAATACTGCCTTGTCTACAGCGAAAGCCCTTGTGAAAGAGTACTTCCCCAGATTCGGAATGCCTAGAATGGTCTGGAGTGACAATGGAAGTGAATTTGTGGGTCAAGTGATGAAAAAAGTATGTGAAGGGCTAGGCATTCAGCAAAAGTTCCACGCTGCAAATCACCCCCAATCAGCTGGATTAGTAGAATGTTACAATGGCACGCTTAAGTTAAAATTGGCCAAAATTCAAGCGAGCACAGGTCTTAAATGGCCTGACGCTCTCCCTTTAGCACTCCTATCCACCAGAATGACTGTGCATTCGCGAGTGAAATTTAGTCCCTACGAAATAGTCTTTGGCCGGCCGGCCAACATATGGGGAGTGCCAAGGCCCACAAAGTTCAGCGACATAGAACACCCTGTTTTGCTTGAATATTTGTACGAATTGACGGCTAAATTGCGTGTTTTACACCAACAGGTGCATGATGCACTGCCTCAAGTCTCTGAAGCTCCAGGACATCAGATCGACCCTGATTCCTGGGTGCTGGTCAAGAACTTTCAGCGTACAAAGAACGACCAGCCCAGGTGGACCGGCCCACACCTCGTCCTTCTTTCCACAAGATCAGCTGTTCGAGTGGAGGGGAAGAAAAACTGGATCCACGGGATCCACTGCAAGCGGATCCCTCTGCCTCTGCCGTACGACCAGTGGGTCCAGAAAGGTGTCGCTGACTCAGAGACTGAAACCGTGCCTCGTTTCCTGCCTTTCAGTGATGCATGTGTAAAAGGAACATTGACTGAACAAGAGAGTGATGAAATTTTGCAACCAGCAGTATCACCATTAAAGCGATTGAACACTACAGAGCCTGAACTCCTGTTTCAGGATCAGACAGTACTTGGAAAAAGGCGCTATAATTTGAGGCCAAGACCTATGGACAAATAAAAAAAAAAAAAAATTCCCTCCAAGTGCTATTTTTGATAGTGCAGCTCTCCCATCTGAGAAACTTGCTTATTTTTGTTTTTCGAACCGCCATCCGGGTTCCGCTGCTAGGGCCGCGATTGCCCAAAGTCTTTGGGGTGCAGCTGACGACGTTAGGTCGGCAGTTCTGGTTGGTCCAAGGGAGTTGCCCTAGACTGACAGAAGCATTCCTTAGCAGAAACAACCTCCCATCGCGGGCAGCACTTTAGAGAGGATGGAGTTTTTCAAGATGGAGAGACCTGCCAAGGAAATGAACTTTAAACGCAAGATTTGTAAAATAATGACAATATATTGTGCATTTTCATGTTATTCAGTGTGATGATATTTTTAATAAGTTATGTTTTATTCTCTTTTCGAGTAATATTTGCACCCACTACATCGCCCATACCTCCTCCTTCTACTGTTTCCCCACACTCTTTTCAACCCCTTCCTGAACACGAATCAGCTAGGAGATTAGAGTTTATTAATAACTCCTTTGTTCAGCTCTTGCACCAACACCAACTTGTAATGAACACAACTAACTGTTGGGTGTGTGTTCTTATGCCTCACACAACGGATAAAGGTATCCCTTATCTGGTCCTGTCTTTCAGCCACAATGGTTCTGTGTGGACATACAGAACAATGTTCATATATGCACATGAAATCTACCCCCTACGTTCTGTAACAGACAATCCTAAGAATAGTGCTCTAGTTAAGGGTATAGTAGACATGATTAAGGAAGATATTTCTTATGAGACTATCCCGAGAGATGAGACACTAGTATACATAGGATGGAACGTAACCGGATATGGAGCTACTCTGAGTGAGAAACAGCAAGCTAAGAGATCTTCCCCGATTTGGATTGTACCCCATCAGGGTCACCTGTGTCTGCAAGGCAATGGCAAGAATCCCAGAGCTCAGTTAGGGAAGAGTATCTGCACTAAAACGCATGTTTTTGCAGCCCATCTTTCCCCTTCGTTTTTAGCAGCTAAGGGTACCTATTTCATCTGCCGTGATAGGGCCTATACATGGTTGCCCCCTGACTTTTCGGGCACATGTTTTGTTTCATTCCTATTGCCTCCCACCTACACAGCAGCGGTAGATTACCACAAGACAAGGATAGTTAGAGGTGTCTTGAGTAAAGAAGACACTGCATGCAGGACAAGAATTTGGGGACTTCGTAAAGGGTTTTCTGCCGTTCTGGGGAGCGATGGCTAACAGCAGGACAATAAGGCAATTAACAAGGGTGGTTGAGTCCACCGTAATTGAAACAGCTGGTGCCCTTAGTAACTTGACTGCTGAGCTCCAGTCGGATCGTCTTATGACCCTTCAGAACAGGGTCGCTTTAGATGTCATACTTGCAGACCGAGGTGCGGTATGTAAATTGATCCAATCAAGTTGCTGTGTTTTCATTCCAGATAACGCTCCAACAGTGTACCAGGCCATCTCCAAACTGCATAAGATTTCCGAATCTATTCATGTGGACAAAGGAGATTTGTCATTAATGGGGTGGTTCTGGGAACTGATATCCGGCTGGGGATGGAAAATTCTGATGGTCATTGGGATGGTCTTAGCCATTCTTTTCCTGTTCTGTCTGTGCGTGCAGTGTGCTCCTGCAATATGTGGCCTCTGTGCTACACCATGTGTAAGAAAGCCTGTATCAAGAGATGAACTAAGTAATAGAATGATGTTACAGCAACATCTCAATGACTTTAGGAATCTAGACCTGAACTCAGATTAGCATGAGATTAGGTTAAATTGCCTATGTAAGGGCAAAAGGAGGGTTTGTAGTTCTGAAAAATTCTGGACTCGTGAAGTAATTCTGGACTCGAGAATTAAACTTCATCCTAGCATGACAAATTTTATATCAAAAGACCGAAAATGGCTAGTACACAATGTACAAGCATTTTCGTCATATTCGAGTGACGATTTCACCTCGAAATCGTCATTTTCGTCTTGAACCCTTGGCTTCCATTTTGTGCACGGCAGCCATTTTAAGGGTTGCCCTCACATAGGCTTATAATACAGCTAAATTCGATTCCAAAGGACACGTACACCTTAATTGACTTTTCTCTGACCTGGACAAGCCGAAACCATTGCCCCAGGCCGAACCTGTTTGGTCAGTTCCTCTCCCAGTGGCCGAATGAGATAGCATCAAGGCACAACGGGCCATAAACCCATTTCATCGCACACACCCTGCCGAATCTTGCTCACACCTGTCCCTGCTCTTTTCTCTCTCACTTGCTTTATGATGGAGAGGTGGTATTTTTATTGGGGTCCCACCGATATCTGATGAGAATGTTGGGCCTTGCCGGGTAATTTGTTGTGGGCTGGACAAACAGAAATGTGGGCTGTCATCATGACTCTGCTTTTCCTTTGTTGCGAAAATATTTGAATGGTATACTGTAAATCCAAGAATGTTTGCCTGAAGCACAATATTTCGTATAAAAAGAGAAGCCTGACTTTGTAAATTTGAGCAGTCTCCTGAGAACATACATCCCGTGCTGTTGTACTTCTAGGACGCTTGTTACCTTGGTTGCAGCCAATAAAATCGATCCTTGACTTCACCTAGAAGACTCTGAGTTTCTGTGGTCTGAATCAGGAAAGTACTCGAGGTCTTTGGGTGTACCCTGACACCGCTGGGTTACCGGTTCGGTACCGGTTCTGAAAAACCCAGTACCTCAAGCTATCTCCAACCTCGCATTTGATGTTGAGGCCGCAGCGGTCGATGACAGCAGCTGTTCAGGCTGCCTAGTATGGCCCACCAGGCCACAGTCGTTCGCGCCGAGAAGGAGGTGCAGCACCGCCCTCGCAAGGCCAGAGCAGGTAATCCAGGCCCTGCAGCAGCATGGGTGCTTCAGCGGCTGCAGGGGTAGCAGCAAACAGCACAGCTCACTCACCGCCCATTCCTGTCGCTGTCTCCTCCGGTAGCACCAGCGTCCAGCATCCTGATGTATACACAGGCCTCGCCGCCTCAATCAGGTGCAGTATGTCACGGTGCCCCGTCAGAAGGCGACAGGCCCAGCCTCTGCGAAAGAGGGCTAATGGCTCCTCAATTCAGCTGCAGTGCCAGCTCAGCAGGGGCTCCGGGGGCGTAGGGTCGGCGACAGGTCCAGTGATCACTGTGGCTTGCAGAGCGGTGATTCTTCCCCGAGCAGCGCAATTGTGTCCCAGTGCGATCACCAGGAGGGCGCAGCCGCCATTTTGTCTGCTCCGCCAGGTGGCGGAAAAGTTCGCATATCTCACGTTACGGGCAGGGGTGGGATCAGCAAGATATTGCACCGGGTGCTCCGAGGCTTTAACAGTCAGATAGAATCATTCATCTGCTTGTTAGGCAGGAGATGAAGCGGATATTCCCGAGCAGCATGAGACTCACGTAAGTGCGGCCTTCTTGCTTGGCACCCTCTATGGCCCCCTATCTTGTGCTTTGACTTACCCGAAGACGAAGACTTCAACCATGAATGCGGGGATGACTCCGCAACTGGTCCAGCGACCTCCCTCTCGACAGGGACTGTGAGCAGCGCTGAGCCGACTACCGGGCCTCCGGAAGCTTTTGGGACCGCTCCTGCAAAGACTTCGGGTTCATGGCTTGACAGTCGGTGTACGACTTTGGGTAGGGGTTGTGCTCCAGGCACCAGAGGCACACGAGGTGTGGGTCCGTGACCGACATCAATTTGTGACAGGAGTCACAAGGTTTGAAGCCAGTATGTCGATGGTGTGAGAAGTTGGCCTGATATGTGATGTCCACTATTCTAGTGGGCACCCTGTATCAGTCCAAACAACCCTTATGGTGATGGTTGTAAAGTCAACCTTATAGACCAGCTATCCTAGTGGTAGCATGGACAAAGCAGTCTTAGACTAAAACTTCAGAGAGCACGTGAAGTCAGCTGTTTTACCATATGTAACCCCTTGAATACCAAATGAAAGGACACCACACAGGCTATATATAAAATATATATGTATTTATTATAAACACAACCCCTCTGAACTCTTTATGAGGTCAGTGACTAAAGCATATAACAAGATATGCTGCAGCCCCTGGTAGGCCTTGGGTGCACCTATGCCCTGGGTACCTATGGTACACTATACAGAGCTCACAAAGGTGACCCAACATCCAATTAGAGATGTACCTAAAGTATATGGAGTCCATTTTACAGTGAGAGCAGATAGCCTGGGGCCCTGATTAGCAGGATCTCAGGCCAACTAAGTCGAAAACCAGCTAAACACTAGGAAAGAAGTTGGGGGTAACCATTGTAGGACAGTAGGGTCTGCTTTCCTATGGTCACCCCACTTTTTGCTTTTTGCTTCACTGGTTTTTGACTTAAAATGGCTGTGGCCTGCTAATCAGACCCACAGCCCTGCTGTTCTCTCACTAAATTTCACACCATGTACTTTAGGTACATCACCAATTGGGATTTGGATCACTCTTGTGAGTCCCTGTACAGTGTACCATAGGTACCCAGGGCATAGGTGCACCCAAGGCCTACCAGAGGCTGCAGCATATCTTATGCCACCCCTGGCTGGCCATCCAAACTGACACAACTGGCAGATCACTCAGCTGGGGCAAGGTCGTGTAATCACCCCTTGCTTAGGTATAGTATTCCTATACCTACCATTATATATAGACATATTTGCACCTATAAGTCACTCCTATGGCAGGCCTTAACAATCCTGAAGTCAGAGTGCTTGGTTTTATGTGAGATGGTGCTCTAGCATGAGCTGAGCCTGTCTGCAGCTTTCGGAACCATGTCCTTAAAGCTGTTCCATGATATAGCCATACCATATACTCTTAAGTGCATTATAATCCTCGCGGTTGAATGCTAACTTTGGTTTGGCTTTATCAAAACATGACCACCCTTCTAGAGGGAGAAGACATGTTGTTCCTACTAATCCCGGTTAAAGTTAAACAGAGGCTCAGCATCACAAAATGGATGCTGCTGCCAAAAACACAAGTCTGACCTCCTGCTGCTGGGAGTCCTTCCAGCGAGGGAGGCTTGGACAATAGTTTTCCTTTCTTGGGAGGTGCTAGCACCACCCCCAAACAGGCCATAGTGTATTGGGGCAGGGAGGGCTGAATTAAATGAGACACTGCCTGCGGCACACAAGGTGTCCCATGCATAGTCCGGTTCAAACCAGTGCTGGGGCACTCTAGCCCCAGCTCTGGCGCGAAACTGGACAAAGGGAAAGGGGTGTAACCACCCCCTTCCCTGGTCCCACCCATAGGAGGGACCTAGCAGGTAATACAGCCCCTAAATTTGGTATATAGGTAGGAGCTGAGTCCCAAGATTTTAGATTTATCCTGAGGTATTGAAATTCTGAACCTTGTTATAAAAGTCGTCCTATCATGACGATTTTGGTATCAGCAGACTGAATATGGCGAGTGCAAGATGTGTGAGTATTTTCGTCCTATTCGATTGACGAGATCACCATGAAATCAGGGAGTCCGTTCTGAACCCTCGGGTTCCATCTTGCGTACGGCAGCCATTTTGTGGTTGCCCTCACATAGACCGAGGACAGTGGCCGAACGAGTCTCTAAACACACGTACACTTTAGCTGTCTTCTGAATGACCTGAACGAGCGACCCTCTTGCCTGAAGCCAAACTTGTTAAACCAATCCCTTCCCCGGTAGCTGATCAAGATTACGGATCGAGACACAAAACACCATCAAACCTTTTATTGCGCATAACTATGTCTTATCTTGCTCACACCTGTCTCTACTCTTTTCTATATGATCCGTTTACGATGGGGATGTGCCCGGTTTTATGGTGGGTTCGATCGACCTGTCTGATCAAGAATGTTGGGTTTGACCAATAATTGATTATGGGCTGGACAAACTGAAAAATGGGCTTGTCATCATGATCCTGCCTTTTTCTTTCTGTGAAAACATGTGAGTGGTCAACTGTAAATTAGGGATATTTGCCTGAAGCATAATATTTGGTATAAAAAGGGATGACTTGTTTTTGTGAGCGAGCAGTCTCCTGAGAACATACACCGTGTTGTACTTCTAGGATCTCTGTTACAGGCTGCAGCTAATAAAATTGATCTTTGACGTCACCAAGAATCACCCGTGTCTCTGTACTCTAAGACAGGTGGACCCGGAGACTAGGGCGTTTCCCCTGGCGCCGCTGGGTCTTAAATAACCCGGTTCTTCATTCCTGACTGAAACTTGAAACGAAACTCTGGACCTTCGACATTCTACCTGAAGATAGAAGACTGAAGAATCTCCCTTGTGGTCAAGGAGTGACCACCCTGTGCAAGCAGGCACCATCAAGCGATCAGCGGTTTGCTTTGTCGACGCTCCTGCCGGAGCCCGAGCACACAGCCTGACAAGACCCGGACTTCCAGACTTCCAACAGCCCGATCCACAGTCACAGCAGAGCTGAGACCCGTGGAGGCGACGAGAGACGTGGGACAGGCCATCTTGGAAAGCCAGCGAATTGCTTTCCGTGCAACTTCTGAGGCACCCTCGAAGTTGTGCATTGGGGATTGAGAAGCCCCAGCCCCGAGCACCAACTGCAATGAAGATCAGCCCTCCACACTCCACGAGTTCTGTGTGAGGCCCTTCTGCATTTTCTGCTCGACGCGTCTCTCCGGTCACTTGCCCGTTGGCTAGTGGCCTCTGTGACAACGAACCTTTTAATTTACACTGCTGATCTGGTTGCTCCAGACTAGCCCTTGCTTCCCTGAAAAGGAGAAGTCCATGAGACCTTGCTGGTCTAATCCGTAAGCCATCTTTGATTCCTGCGTGGGTTGCCTTTGCCAAGGCTTGTTGGCTCCAATTCGGAAGCCGACACCGCCGACAGCGAGAGCGTTTGTGGGACAGTCCGTATCCAGCTCCTGGTCGTCGTCGACACCTCCTGGTCCACGTGGCTGCAGAGACAAGCTTCACGACATCACCTGATCGCTTCGCGACATCGCCTGGTTCCTTCCTGGTTCCTTCCTGGTCACTGGCTAGTGACCCAGACTCTGTCCCCTCTGCTTTCAGGTACTCTTCATCCTCGATTCGCACTTCTCTCCTGGTCCCCTGCAGCATCTTTCTTCAAGGCTCCATAGGATTCAGCGATGAAACCCGACACACTTTGACACCTATACACCCGCTTCCTGTGGGTGAGGTAACGCGAGTACTTAGGTGCTCCTGTGGGTATTTACTATCCTAGTGTCTAACTTTCAAGTAGCTTTCTCCTTGTCCATCCGGAAGGGACCTAAAAGAACTAGTTTCCAATTCTTGCGTTCCCATTCTAACTCTATGGTAACTTGTGTGTGTGTGTAAAGACACTGCACACACATCCCGTGGGCCTCCTACTTCCTATCCTTTGGTAGTACAGTGTAGCCCCAGCGATTCCCTAGGCCCTAGGCCTATCCTTTATTCGTGATGTGATTCTTATACCACTATTTTAGTATATGGTTCGAAGTTCCCCTAGGGCATTACTGTATTTTGTGCAACTTATTGTATTATAATTGAGTATCTTGTTATGTGCTTGTGCCTCTGACCTCATAAAGAGTTCAGAGGAGTGTGTTAGAAATAAATATATATATATATGTTGATACACAACCTGTGTGGTGTCCTTTCACTTGGTATTAAAAGGGTTACATATGGTAAAACAGCTGGCTTCACATGCCCTCTTAAGTTTAGCCTAAGACTGCTTTGTCCATGCTACCACTAGGATAGCTGGTCTATAAGGTTGACTTTACAACCATCACCATGAGGGTTGTTTGGACTGGTGCAAGGTGCTCACTAGAATAGTGAACATCATATACCAGGCCAACTTCTCACAACTATTACAAGTTATGTCAGTCAGTGAGGCCAACTTCTCACATTGGTGTGCAGCGGTTGGGATTTGAGCTTGCTGTTGTTTTATCAATTGTAATCTTTGAGATATCATTTGAAAGATCACATTAGGTACCATAGGTACATATAACAAGACTTAAAATACTTAAGTTCTACTGAACTTAGTTGTTTTAGACCAAATGGCCTAGCACATCATGACTACAACTCCTAGAGAGGTTTAGTAGGAAACACTTAGAGTAGGTAGGTGCACACACCACACCTCACTAGAAAATGTCAACCGCAGGTGAATCTAGTGTATCTCTACCTGTGGGAGGTGACCCTCCCAGGGCACCCTCAACATTTGACATACTCAACTTCAGAGAGCTGAGGCACTTGTGTACCACAAGGAAGTTGAAACAGGGTTCTAACCCTACCCTTCAGCACCTGATAGACCTCTTAGAAGAATCTGAGGTTCCTAAGGCCTCTAGCACAGGTCCTACAGGGAATGCAGAAGGTATACCATCCTCAGAAGATGACCACAGCGGCATATTACTAAGCTAAGTACCGTTTCTTCGTATTTCTGACATCTTGTATGTTTGTTTCCTTTCTACTAAGGGTGTGCCAATTACGCTACCACCCCCCTCCCGTGACCCATGGTGTACCACTGTTACACCATCAAAGTGAGACATTTTAACCTTATTTTATTAGCGATCGCTTCACAGACTTTGATACATTGATCGCTATGAGGAACACATGCTTCCTTTTTAGGGCTCGCCTGCTGATGCGCTTCAGCGCATAGCTGGCGAAGCTCTATAGGGGCTTATCCAGTGTTTATCCACTGGCGATTCCACTGGCGATTCCTTCAAGTGCATGTGCTTTTTAGGTCATTGCGCTTGCGCAAGCCCTAAAAAGCGCGTGCACAATGCCACCAGCCGCCTGCCTGCCTGCCTCGCATTACCACATCAAAGGCAGCCCTCCGAGCGCATTTCTCACCCCCTAATTATTCACGGCCGGCCTGCAGGCACATCAAAGGCTGCTGCTGCCGTGACTCGCATTTCTCCTCCCTCCTCCCCTATCACTGCCCAGGCCGGCCGTACTTTCTCTTTACAAGGGCGCCCATTCCTGAATCACTTGAAATCTCTCCACATTATTTGCATTTTGTTAATTAAAAAAATTAACTTCAACACAGCGTTGCACATTTTTCTCGACTTCGGAAGGATGAGTCCCAATCTCATTTGTACAAAGTGTTGTAATGGGATTATTGGAGAGTTAGAGAAACGTGCTCACAAGTTACATTTTTATGCAAATCATCTGAGTAAATAAACAATAGCATGGTGCCGTTTGCGTCCTTGACTTGATCTGGTTTTTATTTTTATTTTGCTATTATTCTCACAAAGGCTAAGAAGGTCTGCCTACTTTAGTATTAAGTGCTATACGTCGCATAAGCAACAGCTAACCATTCACTCACCCACGCAACGCCACTCACCCACGCAACGCCACTCACCCATGCAACGCCACTCACCCATGCAACGCCACTCACCCACGCAACGCCACTCACCCACGCAACGCCACTCACCCACGCAACACCACTCACACACGCAACGCCACTCACACACGCAACGCCACTCACACACGCAACGCCACTCACACACGCAACGCCACTCACACACGCAACGCCACACACACACGCAACGCCACACACACACGCAACGCCACACACACACGCAACGCCACTCACACACGCAACGCCACTCACACACGCAACGCCACTCACACATGCAACGCCACTCAACCACGCAACGCCACTCAACCACGCAACGCCACTCAACCACGCAACGCCACTCACCCACGCAACGCCACTCAGCCACGCAACGCCACTCAGCCACGCAACGCCACTCAGCCACGCAACGCCACTCAGCCACGCAACGCCACTCAGCCACGCAACGCCACTCAGCCACGCAACGCCACTCAGCCACGCAACGCCACTCACACACGCAACGCCACACACACACGCAACGCCACACACACACGCAACGCCACACACACACGCAACGCCACACACACACGCAACGCCACACACACACGCAACGCCACTCACACACGCAACGCCACTCACACATGCAACGCCACTCACACATGCAATGCCACTCACACATGCAACGCCACTCACACATGCAACGCCACTCACACACGCAACGCCACTCACCCACGCAACGCCACTCACCCACGCAACGCCACTCACCCACGCAACGCCACTCACCCACGCAACGCCACTCACCCACGCAACGCCACTCACCCACGCAACGCCACTCACCCACGCAACGCCACTCACCCACGCAACGCCACTCACCCACGCAACGCCACTCACCCACGCAACGCCACACACCCACGCAACGCCACACACCCACGCAACGCCACACACCCACGCAACGCCACACACACACGCAACGCCACACACACACGCAACGCCACTCACACACGCAACGCCACTCACACACGCAACGCCACTCACACACGCAACGCCACTCACACACGCAACGCCACTCACACACGCAACGCCACACACACACGCAACGCCACACACACACGCAACGCCACACACACACGCAACGCCACACACACACGCAACGCCACTCACACACGCAACGCCACTCACACATGCAACGCCACTCACACATGCAACGCCACTCACACACGCAACGCCACACACACACGCAACGCCACTCACACACGCAACGCCACTCACACATGCAACGCCACTCACACATGCAACGCCACTCACACATGCAACGCCACTCAACCACGCAACGCCACTCAACCACGCAACGCCACTCAGCCACGCAACGCCACTCAGCCACGCAACGCCACTCAGCCACGCAACGCCACTCAGCCACGCAACGCCACTCAGCCACGCAACGCCACACACACACGCAACGCCACACACACACGCAACGCCACACACACACGCAACGCCACACACACACGCAACGCCACACACACACGCAACGCCACTCACACACGCAACGCCACTCACACACGCAACGCCACTCACCCACGCAACGCCACTCACCCACGCAACGCCACTCACCCACGCAACGCCACTCACCCACGCAACGCCACTCACCCACGCAACGCCACTCACCCACGCAACGCCACTCACCCACGCAACGCCACTCACCCACGCAACGCCACTCACCCACGCAACGCCACTCACCCACGCAACGCCACTCACCCACGCAACGCCACTCACCCACGCAACGCCACACACCCACGCAACGCCACTCACCCACGCAACGCCACTCACCCACGCAACGCCACACACCCACGCAACGCCACTCACACACGCAACGCCACTCACACACGCAACGCCACTCACCCACGCAACGCCACTCACACACGCAACGCCACTCACCCACGCAACGCCACTCACCCACGCAACGCCACTCACCCACGCAACGCCACTCACCCACGCAACGCCACTCACCCACGCAACGCCACTCACCCACGCAACGCCGCTCACCCACGCAACGCCGCTCACCCACGCAACGCCGCTCACCCACGCAACGCCGCTCACCCACGCAACGCCGCTCACCCACGCAACGCCGCTCACCCACGCAACGCCACTCACCCACGCAACGCCACTCATCCACGCAACGCCACTCATCCACGCAACGCCACTCATCTATATGCAAAACGAAAAATGTCAAACTCTTCTATTGCGAGACCTATTGCATTTTCAATGCTTGTTTAGAAACCCACAACTACCTTATCATTTTTTCACTTTTAGCACTCCGCACTTCCCAGTGATTAGTGCTTATTAACCCAGGGACAGAGGTGGTGATAAACATACCGTTACTGCGCCACTCACTGTCTATTCACAACGAATGGAGCACCATAGATCTACCAGTGTGATTAAGACCAACCACTAACTATTTGTCTTGTCCTTTATGTATGTATATGTCATTCTTTCTCTACAGGTGCAGAAACCTAATATAGAAAGCCTCCTAAACCAGGAGTTATTAGGAAGACCAACCTCTCTTCCTTTTTTTGCACTTTTTTCACTTTCCTTTTCACTTTCACGTCCCTAGGTAAGGGTGGGCCTTAGCGTGTCCATACCGCCAGGGTTTAGTACACTTCTAGAGTCCTGACGAATGCCTGGTAACTTTACACCGTTTCAAAAGCAGAAACATGTTGACTGACGATTAACGACTTTTTGGAAATAACCACACAACTAATTGTGGACTACTTTCCTACACATAATTTTAAATATATGTCCTAAGTGATCAAACAATAAATCATTTTTTGGATACACTAAAGACATTTTTAACCCTTTCACCACCTTATAATTTAATTCTCACTGCACGCCTGAACTCACAAGTCCTGCTCCCCAGTAGATCTGGCGTCGAAGCACACTAAAGAGGCACTCGGCCTCTTTAGTGGGGCCCAATGATGAAGCATGTCATCACCAGGTGGTGAGTGAGGGCTTTCTTAACTGACCTGAGTGAGGCTGGTTCTTTTTCTTCCTCTCCTTCGTGTGGTCTTGTTAAACCATATGACACTCTTTTTTTGTTTAAGAGACATAACCGGGGAATAAGCGTGTCACATACCTCTCCCTATCTCTCTTTTTGTTGGTATAGAGCAAATACTTAACAATTGTCAGAACCAGTTGTTGCACCAACACCTGATTGACTCAGATCGGACCTCTCCCCAAGAATTGTGAAAGAAGGCAGACAAATGGGTCAGAAACCAGGGTTAAGCAGAAAAACCAGGTCCAAGGTGGTGATCAGAAACAAAAAGACCAGCAGTCTTCATCAGGCCCCCGAAATTCTAATGAAGGGGGGTCCCAAAATTCCAAGAAGAAGAAGAAAGAAGGTCCAAAGAAACCTTGGTGTAATTATTGTAAATCTGCCTCTCACTGGTTCAGTGAGTGCACCAAGAAAGGTACAGCTCCTACCACTGTAGCCCCTAAGGCATCTGCACCCCCTAGTACAGTTAACAGTGGTAGCTCCCAACCCAAGGCTATAGTGGGGTTAACCATGGGTACTGAGGTGGATTCTGGCCTAGTCTGGATCCCCACTCAGGCTGTTCTTGTCTGTAAGGTGGACATGGCTATGTCCTCAACTGTGAGTCCCAGTACTCTGGGCAAGTACAGGCAAACACCTTTAATCAATGACAAAGTGGCTCAGGCCAACAGGGACACATGTGCCAGTGTCACTATGGTGACACCTAACCTTGTGGACCCTGGACAGATTGTACTGGGTGATAATTACCTGGTGACCAATGCAAGCAACATCACTAATACACATAGTGTGGCAGTTGTTAACTTCTCCTGGGGAAGGGTAACTGGCCTCAAAAGAGTTGTGGTAAGTGCAGACCTCCCAGTTGAATGTCTGTTGGGCAATGATCTTGAATCCTCAGTATGGTCCAAAGTGGAGTATAGTAATCATGTAGAGATGTTAGGCATATCAGCTCATGTCCTTGCTGTGACCAGGTCACAGGCCAAAAAGTGCCAAACTGAACAGGTCTTGGATCCTGTAACTAGGGACCAAGTACCACCCAAGAGAAAGAGCAGTAGGGTTAAGGCAGTGGCTTACCCGCTGCCCTCAGGTGATGATCAGCCTTCTCAGTAAGCTGATTGTGAGACCCCTGGAGGAACTGTCCTAGAAGAACTTGAACCTGACCAGGTTGAGTTTCTTGGGACAGGGGGACCTTCAAGGGCAGACTTGAGGCAGGCACAGTTATACTGCCCCTCTCTTGAACCCCTCAGACAACAAGCTGCTTCTGAGGCTGCTGGGAATGCTACAAGTACCCATAAGGTTTACTGGGATGAAGGACTCCTTTATTCTGAAGGTAGAGACCCCAAGCCTGGTGCTTCCAGGAGGTTGGTCATACCTCAGGCCTTTGGGGTTTCCTTCTTACCTTAGCCCATGATATTCCCTTAGCAGGACATCTAGGCCAGAACAAGACTTGGGACAGGCTTGTCCCTCACTTTCACTGGCCCCATATGTCAGAAGATGCCAAGGAGTTTTGTCGCTCCTGTGTGACCCACCAAGCCAGTGGCAAATCAGGTGGCACAACAAAGGCCCCACTTATACCACTACCTGTGGTGGGAGTACCCTTTGAAAGAGTAGGGATTGACATTGTTGGACCAATGGATCCCCAAACAGCCTCTGGGCACATATTTATACTGGTGATAGTGGATCATGCCACCAGGTATCCAGAAGCTATTCCCCTAAGGACCACAACAGCACCTGTTGTGGCAAGAGCCCTCCTGGGAGTTTTCTCAAGAGTGGGCTTTCCAAAGGAGGTTGTCTCAGACAGAGGTGCAAACTTCATGTCTGGGTACTTGACTGCTCTGTGGAAGGAGTGTGGTGTTAATTACAAATTCACTACACCCTACCATCCACAGTGCAATGGGCTTATTGAAAGATTTAACAAGACCCTAAAGGGTATGATCAAGTGTTTACCTGAAAAGCTGAGGCGAAGATGGGACATCCTTCCACCCTGCCCTCTGTTTGCTCACAGAGAGGTCCCACAAAAGGGGGTTGGCTACAGCCCTTTTGAACTTTTGTTTGGGCATCCTGTAAGGGGACCCCTATGTCTGGTGAAGGAAGGATGGGAGTTACCTCTCAAAAAGCCTAAACAAGACATAGTGGACTATGTACTTGGTCTCCACTCCAGGATGGCTGAGTATAACCTTGAGGCTAGCCAAGAACTCCAAAAAGCTTGGCATGGCCAAAAGGCTGTGCTGACTGAGTACCAGCCAGGACAGAAGGTGTGGGTATTGGAGCCAATGGCCCGAGCAGCACTCCAGGACAAATGGTCTGGACCCCACACAATTGTTGAGAAAAAGGGAGAGGTCACCTACTTGGTGGACCTTGGAACTCCCAGGAGCCCCCACAGGGTGTTCCATGTCAACAGACTTAAAGCATATGTTGACAGGGCAGACATGGGCTTGCTCATGGCTACAGATGAGGGACAGGAGAAAGAGAGTGACCCTCTCTCAGACCTGTTGACTCAGAACCCTGATGATGGTTCAGTTGATGGTGCGGCCTTAGCTGGAAGCCTCACTGACCAGCAGCAACAGGACTGCAGACAAGTTCTCCAGTCCTTCAGACATATGTTTTCCTTGACACCTAGTCAGACTAACTGGTGCACCCATGAGGTGGATACTGGTGACAGTCTGCCTGTGAAGAGTAAGATCTACAGGCAACCTGACCATGTCAGGGACTGTATAAAGACTGAGGTGCAGAAAATGTTGGAGCTGGGAGTAATTGAGCCATCAGAGAGCCCCTGGGCCAGCCCAGTAGTCCTTGTACCAAAACCTCACACCCAAGATGGTAAGAGAGAGATGAGGTTTTGTGTGGACTATAGAGGTCTCAATGCTGTCACTAGGACAGATGCTCACCCCATTCCAAGAGCAGATGAGCTCATTGATAGATTGGCTTCTGCCAAGTTTCTGAGCACATTTGATTTGACAGCTGGCTATTGGCAAATCAGGTTAGCTGTGGATGCCAAGGCTAAAAACTGCTTTCTAAACCCCAGGAGGTCATTATCAATTTGTGGTGATGCCCTTTGGCTTGAAGAATGCACATGCCACTTTCAAAAATGGTTGGTGAACCAAGTCCTCACTGGGTTGGATGACTTTTGTGCAGCTTATCTTGATAATATTGCTGTCTTCAGCTCCACCTGGGAGGATCACCTGATCCACCTGAAGAAGGTTTTAGAGGCCCTGCAGAAGGCAGGCCTAACTATCAAGGCCACAAAGTACCAGATAGGGCAGAGTAAGGTTGTGTACCTTGGCGACCTTGTAGGTGGGGGACAGGTTCAACCACTGGAGAGTAAGATCCAGACCATCAAGGACTGGGCTCCTCCAACCACCCAGACACAGGTCAGAGCTTTCCTGGGCCTGTCTGGTTACTACAGAAAGTTTGTTAAGAACTATGGGTCCATTGTGACACCACTTAATGACTTGACTTCAAAGAAGATGCCAAAAAAGGTTCAGTGGACAGTAAGCTGTCAAAAGGAATTTGATGACCTGAAGAAGGCCATGTGCTCTGCACCTATCTTGAAGAGTCCTGACTACTCCAAAGAGGTTATTGTCCAAACAGATGCTTCTGAGTTGGGGGTGGGAGCTGTGCTTTCACAACTTAATGTAGATGGTTATGACCAGCCCATTGCTTTTATTAGCAGAAGGCTGACCCCTAGAGAGAAACGTTGGTCAGCCATTGAGAGGGGGGCCTTTGCTGTGGTTTGGGCCTTGAAGAAGTTGAGGTCATACTTGTTTGGCACTCACTTCAAAATTCAGACAGACCATAAGCCCCTCGTGTGGCTAAATCAGATGAAGGGTGAGAATCCCAAACTGCTCAGGTGGTCCATTTCCCTACAGGGGATGGACTTTACAGTGGAGCACAGAACAGGGACTGACCATGGCAATGCAGATGGGCTCTCCAGGTACTTCCACTTAGAACATGAAGACACAACTGGTCAAGGTTAGTCTAAAGTCCCTGCATTTGGGGAGGGGGGTTATGTAAGAGAGTAGGGTCTGCTTTCCTATGGTCACCCCACTTTTTGATTTTTGCTTCATTGGTTTTCGACTTAAAATGGCTGTGGGCCTGCTAATCAGATCCACAACCTGCTGTTCTCTCTCTAAATTCCACACCATGTACTTTAGGTACATCACCAATTGAGATTTGGGTCACTCTTGTGAGTCCCTGTACAGTGTACCATAGGTACCCAGGGCATAGGTGCACCCAAGGCCTACCTGGGGCTGCAGCATATCTTATGCCACCCCTGGCTGGCCATCCAAACCGACACAACTGGCTGATCACTCAGCTGGGGCAAGGTCGTGTAATCACCCCTTGCTTAGGTATAGTATTCCTATACCTACCAATATATGTAGACACATATGCACCTATAAGTCACTCCAATGGCAGGCCTTAACAATCCTGGAGGCAGAGTGCTTGGTTATGTGTGAGATGGTGCTCTAGCATGAGCTTAGCCTGACTGCAGCATTCGGAACCATGTCCTTATAGCTGTTCTATGATATTGCCATACCATATACTCTTAAGTGCATTATGAACCTCGCGGTTAAATGCTAACTCTGGTTTGGCTTTATCAAAACATGTCGTGTAAGGTGTCATAGGCTTGGGAATACTGCCCCCTCGCCAATTCTGGTGACGGGGGTAGCATTCAAACCCTTCTAGAGGGAGAAGTCATGTTAGTACTGAATATCCCGGTTAAAGTTAACCAGAGCCCCAGCGTCACAAAATGGACGCTGCTGCCAGAGACAGAAGTCTGACCTCCTGCTGCTGGGAGTCCTTCCAGTCACGGAGGTTTGGACAATAGGTTTCCTGCCTGGAGTGGTGTGAGCACCACCCCAGACAGGACTTTGTGTATTGGGACAGGGAGGGCTGAATAGATAGAGACACTGCCTGAGGCACACTAGGTGCTTCATGCATACCCCAGTTCAAACCGGTTCCTGGGGCACTCCAGACCCAGCTCTGGCGCAAAACTGGACAAAGGAGAGGTGGTGTAACCACCCCCCTTCCTGGTCCCACCCATAAGAGGGACCTAGATAGTAACCCAGCCCCTTTTAGTTGTATAAAGGTAGGAGCTGAGTCCTGAAACTTTAGATTTGATCCTGAACTGAAACTTGAAACGAAACTCTGGACCTTCGACATTCTGCTGAAGCTGAAGACTGAAGAATCTCCCTTGTGGCCAAGGAGTGACCACCCTGGGCAACCAGGCACCATCCAGCAAATCAACGGCTTGCTTTGTCGACGTTCCCGCCGGAACCCGAGCACAGAGCCTGACAAGACCCAGACTTCCAGACCTCTCTGACCCTCTCTTCACGACTGCAGCATAGCTGAGATCCGTGGAGGGGAGGAGACACGTGGGACCGGACATTTTGAAAAGCCTGCAACTTGCTAACTGTGCAGCTCCTGAGGTATCCTCGAAGCTGTGCACTGAGGATTGAGAAGCTCTGAATCCGAGCTCCACCTGCAGCGAAGATCAGCCTTCTAGCACCTGGTCGTCCTCGACGCCTCCTGGTCCACGTGGCTGAAGAGACAAACTTCACGGCAGTGCCTGATTGCTCCACGACGTCGTCTGGTTCCTTCCTGGTTCCACCCGGTAACTGACTAGTGACCCAGACTCTGTCCCCTCTGCTTTCAGGTCCTCTTCCTCCTCGATCCACCCTTGGATCCACCCGGACATCTTCCTCCTGGTTGCCTGCAGCATCTCTTTCCAGGTCTCCATAGGCTCCAACGACGAAACCTGACACATCTTCAGACCTATGCACCCGCGAGTACTTCGGTGCTCCCAGGGGTATTGAATATCCAAGTGTCTAGGTTTTTAGTTGTTTCCTCCTAGCTAGACCGGAAGTGTCCTGAATCCTTCTTTTTCTAACTTCTAAGTTCCCATTGACTTTGCATTGACTCACGCGTGTGTGTAAAGACACTGCACGCGCCGCCTGTGGGCCTCCTACTCCTAACCTAAGGTTCAGATAGTGTAGCCCCAGCGCTTCTCTAGGCCCTAGGCCTTTCCTTTTCTCGTGACGTGGTACTTATACCATTTTCTTAATATATGGTTTGCTTCGCCCCTAGGGCCTAACTGTAATTTGGGCAACTTAACGTATTCTGACTAAGTTTCTTGTGATGTGCTTTTGCCTCTGATCTCATTAAGAGTTCAGAGGAGTGTGTTAGTAAATAAATACACATATATTTTATATATATCCTGTGTGGTGTCCTTTCATTTGATATTCAAGGGGTTACATATGGTAAAACAGCTGGCTTTACACGCCCTCAAGAGTCTTTTAGCCTAAGACTGTTCTGTCCACGCTAACACTAGGATAGCTGGTCTATAAGGTTGACTTACAACCATCACCATAAGGGTTGTTTGGACTGGTGCAAGGTGTTCACTAGAATAGTGAACATCATATACCAGGCCAACTTCTCACACTAGGCCTATCCTTTGTTCGTGATGTGGTTCTTATACCACTATTTTAGTATATGGTTCGAAGTGCACCTAGGGCATTACTGTATTTTGGTATACACCCGTTACAACGGATCTTTTACTCCGCAGACCCATTACAACGCGACCATTACTCCGCATACCATTACAACGCATTGCGCTGGGGGGCGCTCTAGGATAGGGAATAAGTATAATTTACTATCCAACACCTTCCCTAGGGTCCACGGGGACTGGAGTTAGAATAGTAAATTATACTTACCACTACCCAGCGCCCCAAGGCGCTATGCGTTGTAACGGTATGCGGAGTAAAAGTCGCGTTGTAATGGTCTGCGGAGTAAAAGTATGCGTTATAACGTCATACATCCCTGTATTTTGTGCAACTTATTGTATTATAATTGAGTATCTTTTTATGTGCTTGTGCCTCTAACCTCATAAAGAGTTCAGAGGAGTGTGTTAGAAATAAATACATATATATTTTGATATACAACCTGTGTGGTGGCCTTTCACTTGGTATTAAAAGGGTTACATATGGTAAAACAGCTGGCTTCACATGCCCTCTTGAGTTTAGCCTAAGACTGCTTTGTCCATGCCACCACTAGGATAGCTGGTCTATAAGGTTGACTTTACAACCATCACCATAAGGGTTTTTTGGACTGGTGCAAGGTGCTCACTAGAATAGTGAACATCATATACCAGGCCAACTTCTCACAACCATAGTCAGATATCCATCCTCCTACAGATGGGGCATCCCTACGTGCACCAGGAGTCAAACGACTTAAAAAAAGATGTCGACAAAGTCGAAAAAACGTTTGTCAAAAAGTAACTAAGGGAACCACTCTCTCCAGATCTGCACTGGCTGGCGCAGAAAAAGAAAGAACTGAGGTCAGTGCGCAGGGGCGACCTCTAAGTAGATAGCGTGACATCATTCCGGCGTTCATGATGCCAACGACGAACGAACACGGAGTCGACCAACGCTACCTAACGACACGCAGGGGTACTGATGAAGAAAAATTCTCCGTATCCAGTCTGATACCTCGGGGTAATTCTAAGGTAAGGAATTTATAACTAATAGTCTCTTTCAGATATGCTGTCTAAGCACATGTATAATTGTAATTAAGACGGAGCACACAGTCGGAGATATCTGGTGTGAAAGGGTATTAACAGACTACTGAGATATGCCACCTTTACACATGCATTTACTGTCTGTGATGTGGCATGGCATGCTAATTTTGCCAAATTTAAGATTGATATCTTTCAGTTCTAAGTAGAGATGACATTATGCTGAATTTGGTATACCACATAAATCTACATATTTTCCGCTTGTGCTTCCTGTGGCATTATGTACAGGACTCTCCTCCAGGGAGAGACATAGAAACAGGACTGGCCCTGTGTGTTTTCAGCCCTGGGCACGCACCACTTAAGGGGCTGCTACTTATTGGTAGGTCGCCTGAGTGTCAGAAAATGGAGGGCAGTAAGGCACAGGAGAAAGATCTGAGTACCCTCACAGAAATAAGCTAGATCCTGTTTCCAGAGCACGCTCCTTAACACCTTCAATGCTACAGGAGATTTTCCTCCTGTGCTGCATTCCCAGATTTACCATTGTTCATGACGAGCTCAGCTCGTCATAAGCACACGACCAGTGTACTGCATGACGAGCTGAGCTCGTCATGAGCATGGAAGGGGTTAAGAGTTTAAAATACACCTTCGTCACACTGAAATACAATTGTACACCTCTGTTGCCTTAAACTGCGGTAAATTGTGCGGTTTCCATTTAAATAACCATAACTATACTGTTTTGGCACGTTTTACATTACCTACTGTATCACCTGACTAGAAATATTGTTTGCTCATATGCCACTGATTTAATGCAAATAAACACCACTGGGTACGGGCTCCCAAGCAGCAAGGCCAAGCCACAGCCTCATGTAGTATAAACAAAAGAGATGCCAATGCTGCCTATCTCAATTTAATATCAATTTTTCATCTCACCTTAGAGTTAAACATGGAGTGAGGGGACCTTAGTTTCTTGAATTAATCTTTTTATTTTATTTTAATTCACTTCATTGGAAATATTCAATTTTTTAGTTCACATAAATTTTTTACATTTCAAAACAATTGTGACACACAATATATATACACAATATTCTGTACAAAAAAACTTCACCCTTCAAACGACATTCACACTCATTATCATACCAAAAATCACTATCACGCTTTCCCAAACAAACTCGCAGTCATACCATTCTTATTTACAAAAATAACATATTTCTCAAAAAGCAAACATTTTTTAGATAGCCATAGATTACACTGTACACATTAGTCAGAAATCCTTAAAACTCAAATTTTTGTTTGATTTCTTATGGCTTTTGAGACTCAAGGTCAAGGTCTACGCGTTTCGAACTCTTCCTATTGCGGAGTTCTCATCAGGACCACACACTGTGAATGGAGAAGGGAGACCTGTATTAGGTGTATGCTCTTATCCACATTAAAAACTGCTAGTTAGCTCAACAACCACCTCTATGCACCTACCTCCAATTTTATCCACAACTAAATTGTGCTATTCTCTGAAAGAGCCGGCGCGGAACCACCTAAATGGGATAAAGTGAAATAAAAGTGCTCAGCCGAGCTGTCTACTACAATTACTTCCACACAGTGCGACCAAAAATACATAAATACATAGATACACACTACTCACAGTTATTACGTGGTGTGCAAGCGCTCTACCCTATAAGGGAAATAGAATCACTGTCATTGTGGCGGACTCTTTTTTATATGTTTGTTGTTGTCAATTGCTACACAAAGTATTTTCGTCCACAGAGTCTTTCTTACCTAACGGTTTTGTCGTTTGCTCGTGTAGGTAGGGGTGATGTTTTTGGAAAAAAGGTTGTCGCCCCTGCAAAACACACAAAAAAGTAATTTTGTGTCACTATGTGGAAACACGAATCCTAGTTCTTTCTATCGCCTAATGCGTGCCGGTGTCAAGCTTACCCGGTTGTCGGGCGGTCTTCAGAGGTCCTCGGTTAGTTCGACGGAGACGCCTTCAGCTCTCCGTATTGCGGTGTGTCTCGCTTGCTGGCGGGACTTCCGGGTCGCGCCATCCTAAAATGGTCAAACTTCGTCAAGTCATAATTTGATTGCCTGGGCAAGCTCGCATGTGAATTAGGGCGATTCTTTATGTATATGTTGATTATTATATGAATATATCATGTCCGCTGCATCGTTGTGACAACGATCAGCTTGTTCCAGGTGTTCTGGCTAGGTCACGTTTTTTGGGGCGCCATCTTGTAGTGTGCAACTAATAGTTGTTAAATTGGTCATCAGTGTCATACACTCTGTGTGTATAATCCTTATTGAATTGATCATCGGTGTTATACACTCTGTGTGTTTGGTGGAATTTTTAAGATAATCTATACATTTCAGATAATTCGTTCAAACCTTCTGTCGCTGTATTGAATTTGACTATCATCATAGCCTCTTGTCTTGCCAGTTTTGCCTCCAAATCTCCACCTCGTGCATCCTGTTCAATTTTGGCGATGACCGTCCATCGCAAATCATTCTCTGTATGTTCTTTTTTCTGCCAATGATTGACCAGGGGGGCATTTGGAACCTTCCGTTTGATTCTAGATGTATGTTGCTGAATTCTTGTCTTGATTTCTTGATTGGTCTTTCCAACATATAATAGATCACACGGGCATTTTACCCCGTATATCACATACCGTGATTTACAATTAGTAAAGGATTCGTGTTTCCAGAAGTTTTCCTTATGTTTAAACACAGAACCTTCTTCAGTTGTGGCACAACAATTGCAAACACCACATTTGTGATGCCCTTTAATTGGTGGTAATCCAATCATACTTCTTAAATTAACTTGTTCTCTGGCTGGCGGAAGGAAACAGATCGAAATAGGGCACTTCACTTTGCTAGTAATCACCCTCGGAGCCTGAAGGAAAACCTTCCATATGGGCAATACCTACGGATTCGTAGGAATTGCCAACAAAAAACAGAATATATGAAACATTCGGAGAAGCTAACTGCAAACTTGATCGACCGGGGATACCCGAAAAAATTACTCAGAAGATGCATGAAACGCGCATGGTGGACACCACGTGAATGTCTCCTGGAAAAAAGGACAAAACAAAAAATGGAAAGAATGGTGTTGGTAACGACATACTGCCCCAACTCTAACTTGTTAAAAAAGGTAGTCAATAGTAATTGGCATTTGATAAAAAATCTAAATGAGGAGTTTTCAAAGCCACCTCTGTTTGCTTTTCGAAAAGAATCGAGTATAGCAAATAAACTCGTGAGAGCGGCAATGCCCGCCAGAGAACAAGTTAATTTAAGAAGTATGATTGGATTACCACCAATTAAAGGGCATCACAAATGTGGTGTTTGCAATTGTTGTGCCACAACTGAAGAAGGTTCTGTGTTTAAACATAAGGAAAACTTCTGGAAACACGAATCCTTTACTAATTGTAAATCACGGTATGTGATATACGGGGTAAAATGCCCGTGTGATCTATTATATGTTGGAAAGACCAATCAAGAAATCAAGACAAGAATTCAGCAACATAAATCTAGAATCAAACGGAAGGTTCCAAATGCCCCCCTGGTCAATCATTGGCAGAAAAAAGAACATACAGAGAATGATTTGCGATGGACGGTCATCGCCAAAATTGAACAGGATGCACGAGGTGGAGATTTGGAGGCAAAACTGGCAAGACAAGAGGCTATGATGATAGTCAAATTCAATACAGCGACAGAAGGTTTGAACAAATTATCTGAAATGTGTAGATTATCTTAAAAATTCCACCAAACACACAGAGTGTATAACACCGATGATCAATTCAATAAGGATTATGCACACAGAGTGTATGACACTGATGACCAATTTAACAACTATTAGTTGCACACTACAAGATGGCGCCCCAAAAAACGTGACCTAGCCAGAACACCTGGAACAAGCTGATCGTTGTCACAACGATGCAGCGGACATGATATATTCATATAATAATCAACATATACATAAAGAATCGCCCTAATTCACATGCGAGCTTGCCCAGGCAATCAAATTATGACTTGACGAAGTTTGACCATTTTAAGATGGCGCGACTCGGAAGTCCCGCCAGCAAGCGAGACACACCGCAATACGGAGAGCTGAAGGCGTCCCCGTCGAACTAACCGAGGACCTCTGAAGACCGCCCGACAACCGGGTAAGCTTGACACCGGCACGCATTAGGCGATAGAAAGGACTAGGATTCGTGTTTCCACATAGTGACACAAAATAACTTTTTTGTGTGTTTTGCAGGGGCGACAACCTTTTTTCCAAAAACATCACCCCTACCTACACGAGCAAACGACAAAACCGTTAGGTAAGAAAGACTCTGTGGACCAAAATACTTTGTGTAGCAATTGACAACAACAAACATATAAAAAAGAGTCCGCCACAATGACAGTGATTCTATTTCCCTTATAGGGTAGAGCGCTTGCACACCACGTAATAACTGTGAGTAGTGTGTATCTATGTATTTATGTATTTTTGGTCGCACTGTGTGGAAGTAATTGTAGTAGACAGCTCGGCTGAGCACTTTTATTTCACTTTATCCCATTTAGGTGGTTCCGCGCCGGCTCTTTCAGAGAATAGCACAATTTATTTGTGGATAAAATTGGAGGTAGGTGCATAGAGGTGGTTGTTGAGCTAACTAGCAGTTTTTAATGTGGATAAGAGCATACACCTAATACAGGTCTCCCTTCTCCATTCACAGTGTGTGGTCCTGATGAGAACTCCGCAATAGGAAGAGTTCGAAACGCGTAGACCTTGACCTTGAGTCTCAAAAGCCATAAGAAATCAAACAAAAATTTGAGTTTTAAGGATTTCTGACTAATGTGTACAGTGTAATCTATGGCTATCTAAAAAATGTTTGCTTTTTGAGAAATATGTTATTTTTGTAAATAAGAATGGTATGACTGCGGGTTTGTTTGGGAAAGCGTGATAGTGATTTTTGGTATGATAATGAGTGTGAATGTCGTTTGAAGGGTGAAGTTTTTTTGTACAGAATATTGTGTATATATATTGTGTGTCACAATTGTTTTGAAATGTAAAAAATTTATGTGAACTAAAAAATTGAATATTTCCAATGAAGTGAATTAAAATAAAATTAAAAGATTAATTCAAGAAACTAAGGTCCCCTCACTCCATGTTTAACTCTAAGGTGAGATGAAAAATTGATATTAAATTGAGATAGGCAGCATTGGCATCTCTTTTGTTTATACTACTGATTTAATGCAGACATTTGTAAATCATCCTGCTTGAAATTACGTTTCAGAGCTAAAATAAGCACTTGCCTTAGTTTCGTGCTTGCATTCATTTAGTATTTCCTTTACTGAACTTCTAGATTTTCAGACCTTAGGCGACAGGATTCTCAAATGGTCTACAAGACATTGCAACAAAGTTTAGCATGGATGTAAGGGGTTTGCGGGCTACTTGTGCCTTTCCACTTAAGGTCTGAGCGGCCACTAAGCACACTCTTTCTTTTTTTTTTTATTCTTTTCATTAACAATTCACAACAAGACAGTGTACTTGTAGTATTACAAAAATCAAATGGCCATTAAGTTGTTACAGTGATACATCAGAAAATGCTCAGGGAATATACATATTACATCATTTAATGTGAGGTTGGTTCATCATGGGTTGGGAGATTGGGAGATATACAAATATTACCTCGGAACGCATTCCATTTGCTCCAGATAGCGATCCATTTTTGGGGGCAGCCTCGTGCCACATATACTGTCTTTTCTCTTACCATACACCAGTCCATGTCTGCTTTTAAGGCCATAAATTTAGGATGATTGTCTGCCCCCCACAACTGTGCAATGTTCCTTTTTGCCACCATCAGGCCCAGGGTGACCCATAGTTTATCTTTGTGATTAAGGTCTGTGGGTTCCCACACATTTAGGAGACATCTTTTTGCTTCCGGTCATATTGTAGTTCCCAACACTTCACCCATACATTCATGTATCTGTTTCCAATATTTTTTAATAACATCCCATTCCCAAATGACATTCATGAAGGTGCCTATAGGGCTGCATCTTCTCTTACAATCGGCGCTATTAACCCTACCCATCTGCATTAATCTGGGGCTTGAAACAAACATTTGGTGCAAGATTTTTAGTTGAACCAATCGCAGTCTGGTTGAGATTGCTACTTCTCTAGGTGAGGAAATTGCCTCTTGCCATTACTCATCATCTAAATCTAGCTAACCCGTCTCCCTCCCATCGTTCTCGCAGTGCTCTCAGTGGGTCGTCTGTGTTGTTGATCAATTTCTTATATGTAAGTGAGATAGCTTTGTCCTGTAAGTAGCCATCAAGCAGTCTGTCCTCTAGTGGAAAGGAGTCCGTAGGGGAGGTTTCCTGTGGTACTTTGCCTGGAGGGCATGTCTGATCTGTGCATATTTAAAAAACTCAGTGTCTGTTAATTCGTATTCTTGTTGGAGGGAAGCTATTGAAACCACCTTGCCCTTCTTCCATAAGTCCCCTATCTTTGAGATCCCAATAAGGTCTCATTTATCAAAACCTTTGGAGGTGCTCAGCATACCCAATTTTTGGGAATTCCACAGAGGCATGGCGAGTGTAAGCGTCTGGTTCCACCCTAAACTTTTATTGGCGTCCTATCAAATCTGAACCGATTGTTTGGTCGGGCCCGTAAGATGATAGCGGTTGGGTCTAGAGTACAGTGCTCTGCTGTGATTGCCACCGGGGAGTAGCCTACGATCCATTCTATAGCCAGGATCATCGCCAGGGCGGTATGTACAGTGATTTATAGCTGCTAAATGTGCTGCCCAGTAATAT
Organism: Lissotriton helveticus; assembly: GCF_964261635.1. Classification (NCBI taxonomy): domain Eukaryota; kingdom Metazoa; phylum Chordata; class Amphibia; order Caudata; family Salamandridae; genus Lissotriton; species Lissotriton helveticus. The sequence continues at coordinate 1,394,786,002 of NC_136065.1, forward strand.
TTTTTAATATCAGGGAGACTCATCATACCACCCAAGTACTAACTTATGAAGCGCAATTCTGGGTCTGCCATCCCATAGTAGCACTCTCTGCAATCCCTCTATCACCTTGAAGTATCTCACTGGGACTAGGTCAGGAAAATGTTGCAATATATATAGGAATCGTGGCAGCGATATCATTTTGAAAGTGCTGTGCGTCCCAGGAGAGAAAGTGGTAATGATTTCTAGTTTGTGACACCAATCCTCAGTCTCTGCAGTGGAGGATGCAAATTGCGGTCATAGCGAAGTTTGGGGTCTGGCGTAATAAAGATTCCTAAGTATTGGAAGCCCAATGTTGTTATTTTTATGCAGCAGCCCGTGGGCAGGGAGGGAGGGTCACATTGGAGTACATACATTTGGGATATATCCCACTTAATTGTATATCCTGAATTTTTCCCAAAGTTCGCGAAGATGTTAAGTACACTAAAGAGCAACTTTTTGGGTTGTGCCAAGTAAAGCAGGATATCATCGGCATATAACGAAATGCAGTCTTCTCACCCCTAAGTCCATTTAAGCCCTCTAATCATTGGATCCCACCTAATCCATGCTGCTAGAGGTTCTAAGTCGAGTGCAAAAAGCAAGGGTGAAAGCGGATAATCCTGCCTTGTCTCACAGCCCAGGGGGAATACCTCAGATTTCTTATTATTCACCACAACTTGTGCTAACGGATTGGAATAGAGAAGTCGAATCAATCCGATAAATCCTGGTCCGAATCCCAGTTTGGCTAAAACCGCAAAAAGATATGGCCATTCAATGCTATCAAATGCCATGTTAGCGTCTAGAGAAATCACCACCACATCTTCCTGGATGGTATTCAGCCTTCCCAACACACCATGTAGCTTTCGTAAGTTTAGCGCAGTGTTACGGTGCGGGATACAACCAGATTGGTCGGGGTGCACCAGTTTGTAGATTACCCGGGCCAAGCGGTTAGCCAGCAATTTCACGGGGATTATAGGTTCTGCATTTAGGAGGGAGATAGGTCTATATGACGAACACTCTTTCTTTGGCGTCCATTCTTGTATATAGTGACCATGGTCGTCACCCTCTGATCTCGTGGGAGTTCGCCCTCCTCCTTACTCTCCTCAAACATGGCTTTTAAATACGGAGCTATTGCGTCAGGTTTGAGTTTGTATAATTTAATGGGAAGGCCATTAGGGCCTAATTTCTTTACTAATTTCTTTACATGATTGAAGCATTCGTATTGCCTGTGCAATCTCATCATTGGTAAGAGCGCTACTAGTGTATTTCTTTCCTCTTCTGATAGAGTTGGCAATGCTATGTCTTGTAAGAGGGCACGTGAGTCTTCTTCCAGGAGCTGTGAGCTACGTCGACATATTCCTTTGTAGTAATCAGCAAACATATTAACAATAGATTGCGGTTCTGTTATTAGTTCACCCTCATCATCCATCAGTTCAGGTACTAATCTGTGTATCCTCTCCTTTTTATATAACCAGGCAATTAGTTTCCCTGCCCTGTCTCCTTCATCATAAAGCTTGCCCTCCTTATCCATACCTAATGTTTTTGCCATTACTGTAGCCAAAGCTTTGTATTCGGCACGCTGAAGTGTTTTATCAGAATCGCCTTCATCGATCTCATCCTGAAGCTGAAGTATGTTCTACTCGATTAGTGTCATATCTTTGATTTTTTCTTTACGCACCCCAGCAATTAATGACAGCGCCTGTCCCCTTATCACAGTTTTGAAAGCTTCCCAGAGTGTCTGGTAGGAAGCAACCAACCCCTCATTAACTTCAAAGTAGTAGTTGAGTGCCTGCATGAGTTCTTTCTTCACTTTGGGATGTCTGAGGTACCACAGGTTAATGGGTGCCACTCTACCCACTCTATGGCCACTCAGAACCACATGGGCCCTTATCGGAGAGTGGTCCGATATCCCTCTAGCCATATGTTGTATATCTCTTATATTGGGAAGTTGGACGCTGGCACTAGGAGATAGTCTATTCTAGACATACTATTGTGTGCCCCTGAATAAAAGGTATATTGGGTTTTATCCGGGTAATATGCTCTCCAGACGTCCTCAAGTCCGAGGGAATCCAGAAGATTTGGCAACCAGTTACTCTCTGCACCAATGTCCCGGGGTGAATAGTGGTCCAAGGGTCACGATGCTATGGAGTTAAAGTCCCTTCCAACAACCGTATGACCCTCGGGGAGGGACAATAAAAGAGCACTCAGGTCTTTAAATGTGGAGCCTTGTAAACCCGGTGGGACATACACAGTCATGATAGTAAGTTTTTGATCCTCCCATTGCCCTGAGATCGCAGAGTAATGTCCCAATGTGTCAGACCATGTGCGATGTATGGACAGGGGGAAGGAGCGCTTCATAATAATACCCACCCATCTGGATCCCGAGGTGAAACTGGAGTGTGCCACTAATTTGTAACCCCACCTATCCATTGATTTGCACGTCCTACCCAGTGAGATTCCGGAAGCAATACTACTTCCGGTGAGTGTTGTTTTATATATTGCATTACAACTCCACGTTAAACTTTATTCCCAAGACCATTGACATACGAGTTACTTACCTTCGGTAACGATGTATCTGGTAGAGACGATTCTAGTGGCAGATTCCTTCACGTAGAATTACTCCCAGGTGTGAGACTGGATCCGGAAACTTTTTTGCTACAGCATCCCTTTGCACCGGAGGAGGGACGACATCACGCGACTCCACCCAGGCGTCGTCCGCACACGTGACGTCAGCAAGGTCCCATAAGACCCGCCCCGGAGCGCCTACTTCAGTTTTCTTTGGAGAACTTTTCGGCACTTTAGGAGAGTGGGGTCTGCAATCCTATGGTCACCCCCGATTTTTGCTTTTTGCTTCACTGGTTTACGACTTTCCCTGGCTGTGGGCCTGCTAATCAGACCCACAGCCTAGCTGTTCTCTCTCTAAATTGACAACCATGTACTTTAGGTGCATTTACCAATTGGTACTGGGCCACCTTATCAGTCCCTGTACAGTGTACCTTAGGTATCCAGGGCATAAGTGTACCCAGGGCCTACCAGGGGCTGAAGCATGTATTATGCCACCCCTGGCTGGCCATCTAAACAGACACTACTGGCTGCACGACAGCTGGGGCAAGGTGGTGTAATCACCCTTTGCTGTAGATATAGTATACCTATATCTAACCTTAAAATGGACACATATATTCCTATCAGTCACTCCTATGGCAGGCCTTATCAATCCATAAGGCAGAGTGCTTGGAATTTATGTGAGATGGTGCTCTGGCATGAGCTGAGCCCGTCTGCAGCTTGCGGAACCAAGTCCTAATAGCTGTTCCATGATAACGCTTTACCATATACTCTTAAGTGCATTATAATCCTCGCGGTTAAATGCTAACTCTGGTATAACATTATCAAAACATGTCGAGTAAGGTGTCATACGAATTGGAATACTACCCCCTCGCCAATTCTGGTGACGGGGGTAGCATTCCACCCTTCTAGAGGGGCACGACATGTATGTAACTGAGAACCCCGGTTAAAGTTAACTCGAGCCTTGGCATCACAAAATGGATGCTGCCACCACAGACACAAGTCTGACCTCCTGCTGCTGGGAGTCCTTCCAGCGAGGGAGGCTTGGACAAAGGGTTTCCTGCCTTGGGAGGTGCTAGCACCACCCCAGACAGGATTTTGTGTATTGGGTAGGACAGGCCTGAAAGGAATGAGACATGCCTGGGGCACACAAGGTGTCCTGTGCATACACCGGTTCAAACCAGTTGCTGGGGCATCCCTGCCCCAGCTCTGGCGCGAAACCGGACAAAGGATAGGGGTTGTAGCCACCCCCCTTCCTGGTCCCACCCAGGGGAGGGACCTAGTCAGTAGTGCAGCCCCCTTTAGGAGAATAAAGGTAGGAGCTGGTCCCATTCCAAATTAGATTATCCTGAACAACTTTTACAAGAAGAAACTCTGGACTTCGACGTTCTGCTCCACAGAAGACTGAAGAATCTCCCTTGTGGGCAAGGAGTGTCCACCCTGCAACTGCAGGCACCATCAAGCGTCCAGCGGCTTCCCTTTGTCGTCTTCCCTCGAGGATCCAGACTTCAGAGCCTGACGAGACCCGGATTCCCAGACCTCTCCGACCTCAACTCACATCTGCAGCACAGCTGAGATCCGTGGGTGCGACGAGACACGTGGGACCGGCCATCTTGAAAGAAACTGCACTTCGCTTCCAGCACGACTTCTGAGGTAAACTCGACCAAGTGCTTTGGGGATTGAGAAGCCCCATCCCCGAGCAGCCCCTGCACGGAAGATCAGCCCTCCAGCTTCCACGAGATCTGCGTGGGGCCCTTCTGCTTGTTTGCTGCTCGACTCATTGTCTGGTCACATGCCGGCTGGCTAGTGGCCTACTAGACGATGAACTTCGAAAACTACACTGCTGGTCTGGTTGCTCCAGACTGGCCCTTGCTCCCTTCCAAAAGAGGAGCAATCCGGACCCTCCTGGTCCACTCCAGACGCCGTTTCCACTCACCGCGTGGGTTGCCTTTGCCAAGGCCTGTTGACTCTAAATCCGGATCCGACACCGTCAACAGCGAGAGCCTGCGTGGGACAGCTCGTGCCTCCATCCTGGTCATCGAAGACACCTCCTGGTCCACGTGGCTGCAGAGACAAGCGTCCACTCTTCACCTAATCGCGTCGACAACATCTGGTTCCTTCCTGGTTCCACTCCAGTCACTGGCTAGTGACTTTGAACATTGTCCCATCTGCTTTCAGGTCTTCAGCATCTCTGATCCACCCTTGGATCACATCGGACATCTTCCTCCTGGTCGCTTGCAGCATCTTTTCTTCCAGGCTCCATAGACTTCAACGCCGGAACCCGACACGACTTTGCACCTATGCACCCGCAGCCCGTGGGTGAGGTAACAAGAGCATTTCGGTGCTCAAGGGTAGATTAACTCTACTAGTGTCCAGTTCCCCAGTCGTTTTAGTCCTAACTAGTCAGGATTGTCCGTACTCACCTTTTTCTTGAACTGTACTGTCCATAGACGTTGTTACGCATCTCGCGTGTGAGTTCACACTCTGCACCCGCGTCCCGTGGGCCTCCTATTACTTACCTAAAGTTAGGGTAGCGTGGTCCCAACGATCCTACAGCCTCTGGACAGCTCCATTCCTTCTATCGATTTCCTTATACCATTTACTTAGTATATGGTTTGTCGTGCCCCTAGGGCACCATTGTAATTTTGTGCAACTTATCGTATTTTTCCTAAGAGATTGTCATGTGCTTAGCCCTCTGACCTCATAAAGAGTTCAGAGGTGTTTGTTATTAATAAATATATTGTTTATTTTCATAACAACCTGTGTGGTGTCCTTTCATCTGGTATTCAAGGGGTTATATTGTGGTAAAACAGCTGGCTTCACATGCCAAAAGAGTTTAGCCTAAGACTGCTTTGTCCACGCTACCATTAGGATAGCTGGTCTATAAGGTTGACTTACAACCAATCACCATAAGGGTTGTTTGGACTGATACAAGGTGATCACTAGAACTAGTGAGCATCATATATAAGGCCAACTTCTCACAGGCACCACAACACGGAACCACCAGATAAAAAACTGTGGAAGCATGGGAACTGTTAGACTTGGGCCTTAGGGCAGGTTCACCCCTAATCTTTTTGCCTTTATTTGTGACCCTGTGTAGTGATTTTTGGGTCTTGGCGCACTTTTTCCCTGTGTTCCAGAGTGAAAGTGCGTGCGTGTAGTATGGCTGGCCTGCCCTCCCATAGGAATGCATGGGGAATGTGTGTGCCCTGGTAGTTCCTGATGTGTGGGGAGTGCAGGCTCGAGTTTAGTATGTATGAACTCGGGAGAGTGAATGCTGCGCAATGGTATGTGCGGCTTGTATGTGTCTAGAAGGGAAGTGCTACTTCTGGACATTGATGTATGTGTGCAGTGAGGATACTGGAGCGTGATTGGCTGGAGCTGGCTGGCATGCCAGGCTCCAGGAAGTCTGGATGGGTCTGCCCGGTGGTGAGTGTGAGATCAGCATGAGTGATGTGTGGGAGGAGTAGATCTGTGTCCTGGATGGGCTGGGTTTTTCCCCACACAATGCTGGCTCCGCCCCCCTGTGGTTTGTCTAATGACCCTAGCCTCCCCAGTGAATGAAAGGGGTGGTTGGGCCATCAAGGGTACTCCCAAGCCAGCTGCAACTGGTTTCCCCCCACCCTGCACCTCCTAACAAAGGATTTCTCTGTATAAATATGGGGCTGTGTCCCCACAGAAGTTGTTCTACTTGTGGATCCTTGCCAGAGGGGGCTGTTGCTGCTGCTGGGGCCAGGAGGACCGCCACTTGGCTTGTCTCCCTGCCTGGAGACCCAGTGTGCTGGCTCTGGCCCTGCCTTGCCCCCCTGCCTGCCTCCAGACCCTGCTGGAGCTTTGCTGTGCTGGGGGAGCGCTCTCCCTTGTCCCCAGCGCTGGGAGCGCTTCGTTTTGCTTTTAGCGCTGAGGGCGCTTTATTTTTACCCCTAAGCGCTGGGCGCGCTGTATTTTGATTCTAGCGCTGTGGAGCGCTTTGTCTGCCTAGCGAGTGCCCACCTCGCTGACTTTCACCGATTTTCGGCGTAGCGAGTGCCACCTCGCTTTATCTTTTAATTGGGGAGCCGGTGCCACCCGGCATTGCCCCGTGTTCTTTTATTTGATTGCGAGCCGGAGCCCACCCGGCATCGCCCGTGATCACCGCCGCAGCCCGGGGATGCAAGGAAGCAGCCGCTGACGTCACAGCCCGGCCGCGCTGGGATTGGCCCAGCCGGCCGAGCCTTCCGCCGCGTCATCCAGCCAGGCCAAAGGAGCAGGAAGCGGCCGGCGCGTCGTCCCGAGGCTCCCGATCGAGAGGAGAGCCCCGGAGTGGCAGAGGAGCCCCGAGCCGCCCAGCGACCCAGCCGGTGAGTGAGGCGAGTGAGTAGAGGAAGGGAGGAGGGCGTCGGGGCACGTTGTCGGTGCCCGCCCCTCCCCGTCTGTGTGCGGGCCGAGTGAGGCCCTAGCTGTGTCCGAGCCCAGAGAGGCTCTGTGGCATTCGAGTGAGCCCCGAGGCTCTGAGGGGCATGGGATTGATTTATTGAGCCCCAGGAAGGCTCCCCGCCCTAGCCATAGAGGATTTACGAGCCAGAGGAGCTCGTGGGGGGCACAGTGGTTCTTCGAGCCCAGCGAGGCTCATCGCCCTCATTGATTGCGAGCCAGAGAGGCTCTGGGGGCATTTTTATGATTTTAAGAGCGCTGAAGCTCTACATTGCCTACTTTGCTTAGCGAGCCCTGAGAGGCTCTAGGGGGACACAGGCAGTTAGTTGGTTGCAGCCCCGAGGCTCCCACGCTGTGTCTCCCCACCTGTGTTCTTGAGCCCACCTGGCTCCAACGTTGCCTACCTGCTATTCACAACTGTCCAGCACTTAGTGGACAGTTGCTACGTTTAGGCTTTTGTGTCTGTGCTGCCTGCGCAGACCCCCCTGACACTGAGACTCAGGGCATTCCGCCCCTTTCGAGGCCAGTTGGCCTGAGGGACATTTTGAGTGTTGTGCTACATGCACCCTGCGCATTGTGATTTCTTTGCTATATGATTCTTGCGCAAAAGTTCTAACCTGCACCTCTGAATGTGTTTTAATGTTACATGTGCAATTCTTGTTTATCATTACCTTTGCTAAAAGTGACCTGCTTAGGTAATGCCTTGTTCTTTTATTCCCCTTTGCTAAAAGTAACCTGCTTAGAGGAATGTTGATGTTTGATTGCCTTTGCTAAATGTTACTTGCCTAGGTGATTATTTTAGGTTTCCTTCCCCCTGCGTGATTTCCCTACAGAGACTAGGGTGGCGTAGGAGGTGATAGGTTTTCCTTCCATAGGTCCTAGCTCCCTGCGTGATTTCCCTACAGAGACTAGGGTGGCGTAGGAGGTATTTTCTCTTTACCAGTAGTTACTGGTTGTATGCTACATTTACTATTTCTGTGTTACAGTCATTGTATGTTGATGTGCTAAAGTGTTATACCTACAAGTATTATTTCTAAAAGTGCATACCCCTGACAGTGGTCCAGGTGGCCCTGTCCTGTACATAATCCCTTGTAAATCTTGCCCGTGCCTGTTGGCACATTGTAAAGTGTGTGTGTTATCCAATGTGTTCTTATTATTATAATACAAAGGCTATTTTTGATATAACCTTGTGTGGAGTTTCCTTTGTGGTGGGCCTTTGGTTGTTGTCGCTGGGGTGCGCGCGCAAACGCTTTACACATCGCCTCTGAGATTAGCCTTGCTGCTCGCGCCACGTTACCTAGAGGGTGAGCGGGGGTTATCTTGGTGTGTGACTCCCTAGCCCTGACCTTAGAAATGGTGATCCCTGACTGACCTCGACGCGAGTCTTGGCCGGCCAGGGTCCCGTTTCTAACATTGGTGGCTAGCGGTGCGGATTGGACTTGCGTTTGCGTTGTACCACAGTGGCGACAGGCCACACTTCAAAACTCTGCAATTTTAGATAACCACATTTTTGGGATTATTGTTTTTTAGGGAAGTTCAGTTTTGCTTCTCCTGAAAGGTGTCATTTGTATTTTGTCCAGTACCTTGTTCCCCGCCCTGCTCCCAGAGTTTGGTACCTGTGTCGCTAGTGGTCAGGTTGAGATAATCAGGGGTGGTAGAAACTGCCTTACCAGTCCGAGGGGAGGGTTGTGTGTGAATGAGTGTGTGTTACGCTGGACAGTGGAGTGCAAGTTCTCTGAGATAGGAATCTTGCTGAATTGTGTAATTGTGTACTCCTGTGTAAGCTCAGACCCCCAGGTTCCCTGTGTCAAACTCTTCTTGAGAACGTCCGCCAAAATGGAGCCTGTTTTTGATCTCTGTTGTCTTTTTAGGTACAGTAGGTCAGAGCTGGTCAGATTCTGTGAAGAGGGAGGCATGGAGGTGAGTGAGTTGGATACTCAGTCCCAGCTTAGGGACAGCCTGATCCAATGGCAAAAGGGTCAGTGGGATCTTGAGTACAGTGAGAGAGAGAGGGCCCGGGCCGCACGTCATGAGGATGGTGAGTCTGTGGAGAGCCCTGAAGAATGTGAGTTGTATGATGATGACAGTGGATGGATGTCAGCAGATGGTGAGGACCCCATAGGTAGGGAGTCCCTTGCTGAGTCCAGTGTCAGTACCCGCGCCACATCCCTTGTCCTGTCCCCAGAGGATTGGTTAGATAGGAAGGAAGAGAGGGAGCATCAGTTAGCGATGGAAAAGCTCATGTTGGAGCATGCCCAGGCTATGGCGCAGCTAGAGATCGAAAGACTCTTAGCGCAGGAGAGGATAGAGGTGGAGAGAAGGGCCATCATCCGTGAGAGAGCAGCCCTAGAGGATAGACTCTTCCCTGCGCATAATTGTGATTGTCTGGATTCCCCATGGAGGGTGGAGTCCAGTGGTGGCAGCTTTTAAAATATTAGTGTGGACAGTCCCACTCCCAGTTCCCCGAGTATGGTTCCTGTTTCCCCAGAGGAGGAGAATAGGTTGAGGTTTAGGAACCTTAGGAAACCGTCTCATCAGTCTTGGGTAGACTTTGAGGATGACTGTTGTGGAGCCCTGTGTGATTGGGTACGGGAGCCCACGAAATGTGATTGGGACATATTGTTCGATATGTTTATCAGAGAGCAGTTGCTCAGTTGTTGTGTGCCAGAGTTGCGCCAGCACCTGTTGAAGTTTGGATCGTTTATTGCATGTGAGCTTGCAGCGGAAGCAGACCGTTGGGACAGTGCGAAAGGTTCTTTTGAGTCACTAGTGAGTGATTCCAACAATAGTGGGTCAGGTGTCTTCCAGCCCAGTGTGGTGGAGGAGGGTGAGAGTAGCCCAGCTAGGTCCTTGGTTAGTGAGAAGGGTGTAGGGGCTGACTGCCTGTCTCAGTGGAGCGGGAGTGAGTGTGTGACCGAGAGTCCCCAGATGCCCGAAGCCCTGTCACAGAGCCTGGATGGTTTCTTTAGGGAACACCAGGAAAGGAACCTAGACTTGCCTGTTAGTTCACTTGTGGGAGATCTCCTAGTGTGTAGAGAACCTGGAGCATCTGTAAGCGGAGCTTCTATGGTCCTAGAAGCTGGCAGTACCGCTCCAGGAGGGAGAGTACAGAAGTCCAGTGAAAGGAGTGATTGGGGGATAGGATGTGAGTCCCCAGAAGTCCTGGAGTGCCAGGCATTGGTTCCACCAAAGGTTGTAGACCGGAGGTTGGAAGGCCAGGTTCAGGATCAGCCTGACCTGAAGGGTGGGACTACTGTAATCAGTGTCCTAACCAGTTCTTTCTCCAGAGGTACCGCCCCGGTTGGGAGGGAGCAGGACTCTGGAAGGGGGTGCAGAGGGTGGGAGAGCCCACCTCTGACCCCAGTACCACCTGAGGGGTTAAACCCTAGGTTGGGAGAATGTTGTTTAGAGGGTACCTCTCGCAGGAGGAGGAGGAACCCTAGGAGAAGAGGTAAGGGGAGGAGAGCCTTCCCTGAGACTCCTGGTCCGCCTGAGGTTGTAGACCCTAGGCTGGAGAACCAGTGGCAGTCTAGTCCTGTCTTGCAGACAGGAAGAGTGGAAAATGGCTGTTATGTGCCAGGGGTTACTACCCCCCACTTTGTGAGTAGGCAGGATCCAGTGGTACCTGGATGGCCTAGGGCCTGGTCCTGGCCGAGGGCAGCTGGAGAGTATCAATGGGGTACCCCAGTTAGTCCCTACAGTAGTTTTAGAAGGAACCCTAGGGGTTCACCGTGGCGTAAAACAGGAGGGTGTCCCTGCAGTTGTGGGCCCGCGTCCTTGTTTTATCGCCCCAAGCAGGGAAGCCCATCACGGTGGTGATCGGTCTGCCCTGCGTTTTGGCTGGAAGGGGGTCGTGTTAGACTTGGGCCTTAGGGCAGGTTCACCCCTAATCTTTTTGCCTTTATTTGTGACCCTGTGTAGTGATTTTTGGGTCTTGGCGCACTTTTTCCCTGTGTTCCAGAGTGAAAGTGCGTGCGTGTAGTATGGCTGGCCTGCCCTCCCATAGGAATGCATGGGGAATGTGTGTGCCCTGGTAGTTCCTGATGTGTGGGGAGTGCAGGCTCGAGTTTAGTATGTATGAACTCGGGAGAGTGAATGCTGCGCAATGGTATGTGCGGCTTGTATGTGTCTAGAAGGGAAGTGCTACTTCTGGACATTGATGTATGTGTGCAGTGAGGATACTGGAGCGTGATTGGCTGGAGCTGGCTGGCATGCCAGGCTCCAGGAAGTCTGGATGGGTCTGCCCGGTGGTGAGTGTGAGATCAGCATGAGTGATGTGTGGGAGGAGTAGATCTGTGTCCTGGATGGGCTGGGTTTTTCCCCACACAATGCTGGCTCCGCCCCCCTGTGGTTTGTCTAATGACCCTAGCCTCCCCAGTGAATGAAAGGGGTGGTTGGGCCATCAAGGGTACTCCCAAGCCAGCTGCAACTGGTTTCCCCCCACCCTGCACCTCCTAACAAAGGATTTCTCTGTATAAATATGGGGCTGTGTCCCCACAGAAGTTGTTCTACTTGTGGATCCTTGCCAGAGGGGGCTGTTGCTGCTGCTGGGGCCAGGAGGACCGCCACTTGGCTTGTCTCCCTGCCTGGAGACCCAGTGTGCTGGCTCTGGCCCTGCCTTGCCCCCCTGCCTGCCTCCAGACCCTGCTGGAGCTTTGCTGTGCTGGGGGAGCGCTCTCCCTTGTCCCCAGCGCTGGGAGCGCTTCGTTTTGCTTTTAGCGCTGAGGGCGCTTTATTTTTACCCCTAAGCGCTGGGCGCGCTGTATTTTGATTCTAGCGCTGTGGAGCGCTTTGTCTGCCTAGCGAGTGCCCACCTCGCTGACTTTCACCGATTTTCGGCGTAGCGAGTGCCACCTCGCTTTATCTTTTAATTGGGGAGCCGGTGCCACCCGGCATTGCCCCGTGTTCTTTTATTTGATTGCGAGCCGGAGCCCACCCGGCATCGCCCGTGATCACCGCCGCAGCCCGGGGATGCAAGGAAGCAGCCGCTGACGTCACAGCCCGGCCGCGCTGGGATTGGCCCAGCCGGCCGAGCCTTCCGCCGCGTCATCCAGCCAGGCCAAAGGAGCAGGAAGCGGCCGGCGCGTCGTCCCGAGGCTCCCGATCGAGAGGAGAGCCCCGGAGTGGCAGAGGAGCCCCGAGCCGCCCAGCGACCCAGCCGGTGAGTGAGGCGAGTGAGTAGAAGAAGGGAGGAGGGCGTCGGGGCACGTTGTCGGTGCCCGCCCCTCCCCGTCTGTGTGCGGGCCGAGTGAGGCCCTAGCTGTGTCCGAGCCCAGAGAGGCTCTGTGGCATTCGAGTGAGCCCCGAGGCTCTGAGGGGCATGGGATTGATTTATTGAGCCCCAGGAAGGCTCCCCGCCCTAGCCATAGAGGATTTACGAGCCAGAGGAGCTCGTGGGGGGCACAGTGGTTCTTCGAGCCCAGCGAGGCTCATCGCCCTCATTGATTGCGAGCCAGAGAGGCTCTGGGGGCATTTTTATGATTTTAAGAGCGCTGAAGCTCTACATTGCCTACTTTGCTTAGCGAGCCCTGAGAGGCTCTAGGGGGACACAGGCAGTTAGTTGGTTGCAGCCCCGAGGCTCCCACGCTGTGTCTCCCCACCTGTGTTCTTGAGCCCACCTGGCTCCAACGTTGCCTACCTGCTATTCACAACTGTCCAGCACTTAGTGGACAGTTGCTACGTTTAGGCTTTTGTGTCTGTGCTGCCTGCGCAGACCCCCCTGACACTGAGACTCAGGGCATTCCGCCCCTTTCGAGGCCAGTTGGCCTGAGGGACATTTTGAGTGTTGTGCTACATGCACCCTGCGCATTGTGATTTCTTTGCTATATGATTCTTGCGCAAAAGTTCTAACCTGCACCTCTGAATGTGTTTTAATGTTACATGTGCAATTCTTGTTTATCATTACCTTTGCTAAAAGTGACCTGCTTAGGTAATGCCTTGTTCTTTTATTCCCCTTTGCTAAAAGTAACCTGCTTAGAGGAATGTTGATGTTTGATTGCCTTTGCTAAATGTTACTTGCCTAGGTGATTATTTTAGGTTTCCTTCCCCCTGCGTGATTTCCCTACAGAGACTAGGGTGGCGTAGGAGGTGATAGGTTTTCCTTCCATAGGTCCTAGCTCCCTGCGTGATTTCCCTACAGAGACTAGGGTGGCGTAGGAGGTATTTTCTCTTTACCAGTAGTTACTGGTTGTATGCTACATTTACTATTTCTGTGTTACAGTCATTGTATGTTGATGTGCTAAAGTGTTATACCTACAAGTATTATTTCTAAAAGTGCATACCCCTGACAGTGGTCCAGGTGGCCCTGTCCTGTACATAATCCCTTGTAAATCTTGCCCGTGCCTGTTGGCACATTGTAAAGTGTGTGTGTTATCCAATGTGTTCTTATTATTATAATACAAAGGCTATTTTTGATATAACCTTGTGTGGAGTTTCCTTTGTGGTGGGCCTTTGGTTGTTGTCGCTGGGGTGCGCGCGCAAACGCTTTACACATCGCCTCTGAGATTAGCCTTGCTGCTCGCGCCACGTTACCTAGAGGGTGAGCGGGGGTTATCTTGGTGTGTGACTCCCTAGCCCTGACCTTAGAAATGGTGATCCCTGACTGACCTCGACGCGAGTCTTGGCCGGCCAGGGTCCCGTTTCTAACAGGAACATTGTGCAAAAAAACTGAAAATGCTTAGAGAAACGGTGACTAACAACACTACACCGTAGTGTCACACTGCAGAACCCAAGGCAGGGAAAAAAGAAGAGAGGAGAGCCCTGCACCCCCACCCTGCCAGCACATAGACAGCCTCCCACCTCCGTGCCCCAGAGGAAAGGAACATGCTACAAGTAGGACACCCACCACCCCGATCCTGAGCAAGGAAGGGGACCAGTCCCAACACTGACAGGGACAACAAAACTCCAAGCCACCCCAACATAGAGGGCGACCACCCACAAGGGACAAGGGCAAGACATGGCCAGATGACCCTGAATCAGAGGATAGCAATGAAGGGAAGGGAGGGGATGGAGGGGAGGGAGGACAGGGATAGAAAGCAATCTCACCCAAACCTGGAGTAGCCAGAGCAGCAGGGCACCGGAGCACCAGAACCCCATCCTCCAAAGAACCAAAGGAGGAATGAACCGCCCCCAGACGGAGCCACCCGCCAAGAACAAAGAAAGCACTCACAGGAGATACAGCCCCCCACCGGAAGGTGAGTACCGAAGACCAACCTAAGGGTCCTTGCAGAATAGGGGAGGAAGGGCGGGCTGTGAAGGAATCTGCGGCTAGAATCGTCTATAACAGATACATCGTTACCTAAGGTATGTAACTCGTACATTTAATAGAGACTACTAGCCGCAGATTCCTTCACGTAGAATAGATACCCTAGCAATACCCCCAGGGAAGGAGGGTCTGCGAAAGGACCCCACCAGCCAGTACAGAACAGATGGCCTCACAGGAAACCAGATCTGTGGACCAGGTAGATCTTCGTCCCTGCCAGACAGGGGGAACCCCCCCCAAGCACACCCCCACAGACCCCAAATAGGACGTAGGAGGAAGAGAAGACTGAAGAGGAACCAAGGGCCAGGACAGAGGGGCCAAAGCACCCCACTGCCCCACAAGGCAACACAGCTTCAGCCCAATGCCAAGACAGGAAGGGAGGAAGAAGAAGAAGAAGCCTAGAAGACCCAAGGAAGCGAGGGTAAAGGAGGCGAACCCACTCAAGGTGGAGAACAACCTGCCAGCTAGCACAGCGCTGGCAGTCAAAGCCGCCAGAAGCTAGAAGAACAGCCTGAGGCCCCAGGAGAGCCCAGTAGGCAGCGCATGGCAAGGGAGAACATAGAATCATCCCAGATCTCAGGGCAGGAGCAGGGAGAGGAGGAGACGCCCGAGCACACCACTATGAGTGGCCCCGTACACAACCTCAAGGAGCAAAGCAACCCACACAACGCCATGGAGGACAGACAACCCAGGCGACCAAAACCATGCAGCAGAGCGCAAGCCAGATGATAGCTACCAATACCCCACCTAGGGTACGATAAATTCCACAATATGGGAACCCTCTTTGGAAGAACTTCCGCAGCACAGGAAAAAAAAAAAGAGCCATAGGGAACAAAACAGCCCCGCGTATGGCTTGACGAGCAGCCCAGGCAAGCAGAAGGCCTAATCTTAGGGTCAAGTCTGCGCAAAAATTCCAAACACACATAATCAACATAAGGGCCGCCCAGCAGCCAACAACGCCTAAGTCCCAGGGAGGGATGTAATGGTCAGAAAATGCACTCCACAGCCAAAACAACCGGCCTAAGAAGGACCAGAGTCAACCCGACTCAAGAGTCACTGAGGAGGGGATGGAGGAGGAGGAGAGTAAGGCAGAGGCGGAGGAGGAGGAGGACGGAGCCCTGCCAAGTGCCTCGGTCGGGGCATGGAACAACAGGCTGCCATCAAAGAGAAGGTCAATGAGTCGCTCTCGAATATTCTCAGGGAATACTCCATCCCGAAGCAACCGAGGAAGCCATGCCCAGCACCTCTGGAATGTCCAGAGCGGAGCAGAAAATAAACGCCGAAAGCTCCTGGCCATCCAGCGCATGATGCCTTTAATCCACCTGACCACCCTCCTGGGATGCTGCGGATCTCAATCAATCAATCAATCACAGGATTTCTAAAGCGCGCTACATACCCGTGAGGGTCTCAAGGTGCTGCGGGGGGGTACTGATCGAAGCGCCTGGTCTTGAGAAGTCTTCTGACGGCCAGCAAGTCCTGGGTTTGTCGTAGGTTGGTAGGGAGAGCGTTCCAGGTCTTGGCGGCGAGGTAGGAGAAGGATCGGCCGCCGGCGGTGGTTTTCCGGATACGAGGAACTGTGGCGAGGGTGAGGTTGGCAGAGCGGAGGATGCGGGTGGGGGGGTGGAAACTGAGTCGGTCGTTGAGGTATGTAGGTCCGGTGTTGTGTAGTGCTTTGTGTGCGTGGATGAGGAGTTTGGAGGTGATCCTCTTGTTGATGGGGAGCCAATGTAGGCCTCTCAGGGGGGTGTGATGTGGCTGCGTTGGGGGACGTCAAGGATCAGACGTGCCGAGGCGCTCTGGATTCGTTGTAGACGTCTCAGGAGCTTGGTTGTTGTTCCTGAGTAGAGGGCGTTCCAGTAGTCGAGTCTGCTGGTGATGAGGGCCTGGGTGACGTTTTTTCTCGTGTCGGGAGGGATCCATTTGAAGATCCTGTGGAGCATTTGGAGGGTGTTGAAGCAGGACGCGGAGACGGCGTTAACTTGCTTGGTCATGGAGAGGGCGGAGTCGAGGATGACCCCCAGGTTGCGTGCGTGGTCGGTGGGTTCCGGGGCTGTGCCTAGCGATGTGGGCCACCAGGAGTTGTCCCAGGCTGATGGGGTGGGTCCGAGGATGAGGACCTCCGTCTTGTCTGAGTTCAGCTTCAGTCTGCTGTCCTTCATCCAGTTGGCGACGGCCTTCATTCCTCTGTGGAAGTTGGCTTTGGCGGTATGAGGGTCTTTGGTGAGGGATATGATCAGCTGGGTTTCGTCGGCGTAGGAGATGATGTTGAGGTTATGTTGTCGTGCGACGTGGGCGAGCGGTGCCATGTAGATATTGAACAGCGTCGGGCTGAGGGAAGATCCCTGTGGGACGTCGCAGATGATCTTGGTGGTTTTTTGAGCGGAAGGGTGGGCGGCGGACGCTCTGGGTTCTGCCAGAGAGGAAGGACGTGGTCCAGGCCAGGGCCTTCTCTTGGATTCCGGTGTCATAGAGGCGTGCTGATAGGGTGCGGTGGCAGACCGTGTCGAAGGCTGCTGATAGGTCCAGGAGGCTGTTTCTCCTTTGTCCATCAGGATCCTGATGTCGTCGGTGGCGGCGGTCTCGGTGCTGTGGTTGCTGCGGAAACCAGATTGGGAGGGGTCCAGGATGTTGTGGTCTTCGAGGTAGGGGTTAGCTGTTTGTTGACAATCTTCTCTGTCACTTTTGCAGGGAATGGGAGCAGGGAGATGGGCCGGAAGTTCTTGAGGTCCTTGGGGTCCGCCTTGGGTTTCTTCAGTAGGGCGTTGATCTCGGCATGCTTCCAGCTTTCCGGGAAGGTTGCTGTCTCAAAGGAGATGTTGATTGTTTTCCGGATGTGGGGCGCGATGGTTGTGCTGGCTTTGTTGAAAACGTGGTTAGGGTAAGGGTCGGATGGGGACCCGGAGTGGATGGAGTTCGAGGTTTTGATGGTGTCTTCATCGCTGACGTTGGACCAGGCGGTCAGGCGACTGGTGCGGGTGGAGGTCGCAGGGGTGGTGGTCTTGGTGGTGGGTGCGGGGGTGTCGGAGTTGAAGCTGTCGTGGATGTCGGTGATCTTGCGGTGAAAGAAGGTGGACAGGGAGTCGCACAGGTCTTGTGATGGTGGAATGTCGTTGGTGTTGGAGCTGGGGTTGGAGAGTTCTCTCACGATGCTGAAGAGCTCTTTGGTGTTGTGTGCGTTGTTGTCTAGGCGGTCCTTGAAGGCGGTCCTCTTGGTGGTCCTGATGAGTTGGTGGTGTCTGCGGGTGGCGTTCTTGGGGGCTGTGTGGCTGTCTGGTGTTCGGTCGCGGAGCCATTTCTTCTCCAGCTTCCGACAGGTGTGCTTGGAGGTCCGGAGGTCTTCGGTGAACCAGGCGGCTTTTTTGTTGGTGTGGTTGGTTGTGGAGGTCTTGAGAGGGGCGAGGGCGTTAGCGCAGTTGTTGATCAACTGTTTGAGGTTGGTAGCGGCGGTTTTGGGGTCGATTGGGGTCGGCGGGTGGTCTCAGGGCGAGGGTGGTAGTCAGTTGGTCCTTGGTGACCTTGCCCCAGCAGTGGCGTGGCAGCTGTTGGGTGCGTGGTGTGTGGTGGGTTTCCTGAAGGTGAAGTGGACACATCTGTGGTCGGTCCAGTGGGGTTCGGTGGTGTGGTTGAAGGAGACGTGGGGGCTTGCGGAGAAGATGGGGTCCAGTGTGTGTCCAGCGGCGTGGGTGGGTGTCATCACGAGCTGTTTGAGTCTGAGGTTGGCGAGATTGTCGATCAGGGCGGTGGAGTTGGCGTCGTTGTTGTTCTCGAGGTGGAAGTTCAGGTCCCCGTGGAGGATGTAGTCCGTGGATGCGAGGGCGTGGGTGCTGACGAGGTCGGCGATGGTGTCGTTGAACTGTGGTCGTGGTCCGGGTGGTCTGAAGATGAGTGTTCCTCTGAGGGTCGTGTTGGGGTCGGTGTGGATCTGGAAGTGCATGTGTTCGGCAGTGGTGAGGGTGTCGTCGGTGTTGGTCGAGACTCTGAGGGTGTCCTTGTGGATGATGGCGATTCCTCCTCCAACACCGTAGGTGCGGTCTCTGCGAGAGATCTTGTAGCCCTGTGGGATGGCTATGGCGATGTCTGGTGCTGAGGTGGCGTTCAGCCAGGTCCCAGGCAGGAAGGCGACGTGGGGTCAGTAGAGTCTAGGAGGTCCCAGAGTTCGATGGCGTGCTTGCGCGCGGAGCGGGTTTTGAGGAGGATGCAGCGGAGGTGGTTGGGTTCTATGGATGGTGGTTTGGTGGGCTGGATTCTGGTGAGTCTGCAGTTCCGGCAGGTGAAAGGCCCTTGGGTGTGCTTCCGGATGGCCTGGTAGCATGGGTGGTCTTGTCCGGTGTTGAGTGCGTGGAGGGTGCTGGAGTCGTAGTGCAGTCTGGCGTTGCGGGGGGCGCGGGGTCCATGGCTTCTGGCGCTGGGCGAGGTCCAGGCTTGCCTTTGGCATGCCCGCTGCGTGCCTCCGCTACGCTTCCGCGCGGCATACTCCATAAGACGCCAAGTGGGAGGCAGGAGCAGCTGGGAGGCGGGAATGGGCGGCCAATGGGGACGGGACACAGAAGCAAAGGGGCGGGCCGCAGGGGAGCAGCGGCGGGAGGCGGGGAGCGCGCAGAGGGCAAGGGGCGCAGAGGGACCGAGTACAATGAGAAAGAAAAATACAGAATACCAAATGCAATTGAGAATTGTGGCAGTACAGTACAGTTCGTGGGAGCTCACCCACAGCGAACACCTGGCAGCGGCAGCAGTGGGGCAGAGTCACGGGTGCACAGGAGGAGCCGTGCGGCATGGGGAGCGACCTGACCCGAGATAAGGGTCAAGGGTCACACTCACTGCCGCGCGGCGTCCTCCATAAGAGGCCAAGTGGGAGGGAGGAGCAGCTGGGAGGCGGGAGTGGGCGGCCAATGGGGACAGGACACAAAAGCAAAGGGGCGGGGCCACAGGGGAGCAGCAGCGGGAGGCGGGGAGGGCACAGAGGGCAAGAGGCGCAGAGGGACCGAGTACAATGAGAAATAAAAATACAGAATACCAAATGCAATTGAGAATTGTGGCAGTACAGTACAGACAAAAGAAAAACAAAAAACAGTCACCAGACCACGGGAGCACACCCGCGGCGAACACCTGGCAGCGGCAGCAGTGGGGCAGAGTCACGGGTGCACAGGAGGAGCCGTGCGAGGTGGGGAGCGACCTGACCCGAGATCAGGGTCAAGGGATCTGAGAGACTCAGCTGAGTCCCACAAACAGGAGGAGGCCCTAGTCAGCACACACCAGGTGTTCAGTGCCCGCAGGGGAGCGCAGGTCGAGGCAAACATGTTGCGCCCCCAAGAGTCCAGCCGGACTGGAGGCAGAGGGGTGGAGGCAAAAGGCACGCCGCATCACGCGGCACCGGGAGATGCCGGTGCAGAAGATGTTGAGGCACTGGGCCCCCTTAGGCAGGACGCCTCTAAGCCCTGGTCAAGGAAGAAAGGAAGGAAGCCACAAAGGGAAGAAAGATCTCCCTCCCACCAGAGCCCTGGTGGAGGACCTCCAATAGATGGTCGGGCGGATAGTGAGCCACCGGGTCACCCACATGCAGGATGCTCACAGCCCTGGACACTGCATGAGCGAAGGCCGCACCAGCCTCCATGGGGTCCAGCAGTAGGCAAAGCAGCTCTTCCGTGGGTGACGGCTGCAAACTAAGGCGGCCGTTCCCAAGGCCAAGCGGAATGGGCAAGGGCCAGACCTGAAAGTCAGAAGGAGCCGAAGAATGAGGGACCTGCCGCTCTTCCGACGAACACCTCTGCCTCAGGAAGGGAGGGGAGCCTCCCTTCGGAGCTGGTGGAAAAGACACCACACGGCGACCAGTTTCCAGGGAGGACGACACCAAAATACAGGCCGGCTCTGGAGAAGAAGGAGCATCCGAAGACGAATTCAAGGTACGACCCCTGCGCGTAGCTGTAGAGTCCGCAGCCTGAGGCAGGTTGTCGGCACCATCCGTCGTCGCCGGACAAGGTTCCTCCAAGTAATCCCGCATCGGAGACCGGAGCGGAGCGGGGCTGGAGTCGAACCCACCCCAGGGCGGCGCCGGACAGGCGCCGACCCCACCCCTGTCGAGATAGCCACATGCACGGAAAACGAGAAGGGCTTGGAGAGTGGCACGAAGCCCTTTGCCAGCCGTGTCCCAGAATGAGGCGTAGATCGCTCGGCAACCCATGAGGTGGCGCCAGGGATGTTTCAACCTCTGACTCGCCCTCTGTCGAGGCAGGTGCCTGTGGGGAAGGACGAGAGGGGCCCAGAGAGGGGTGAGGGGTCCGCACCCGGCCACGACCCAGAGCGGGATGAGGAGGGTACCCCGACCCCTGTGGCTCTGCACAATCCAGCTGCTGCCGGCGCCGTAGCGGCGTCACCTCGGCCTTAGACGGGACCACCTTGTCAAAGTACCGAGAGGGACTCGGGGATGCGACCCGAGCCCCAGGAACCTCCTGCGACACCACAGGGACTCCTGCAGGAGTTTGCAGTGAGGCAGAGACGGTGTGGCCTGAAGGAGGGGCCCCAGAGGAGGGCCACCCCAACAGCACCACATCCTCCAAGCCTGGATCCGAACCAGTCGGCGCCGGGGCCGGAGCCACAGGTGGTGCCACAGAGGGCCCTGTGTGAGGTGAGTGGTCCGCCGACACCCCAAGATGGGAAGGAGGGGAAGACGCCAGCGAGGTCTGCAAAGCTGCCACGTATGTCTCCATTTGGACTATCGACGCCCCAACACCGGGAATCGGTGGATAGGACGACACACGGGCCGCATCACCCATGGAGAGTCCATGCCCCCAGAAGGCCGGAACCCAGCCCCCAGGGACAAACTGTGACATTTACCTACCGGGGAGCAACGCTCACGTGACATCAGAGAAGGGCGTGGACGACTGTAGGAGAGTAGGGTCTGCTTCCTATGGTCACCCCCACTTTTCGCTGTGATTCTCTGGTTTTTCGACTTTACCCCTTCCGCGCTCATGACGAGCTGAGCTCGTCATAAGTTGCGCCGCTCGCACCCTCATGATGAGCTCAGCTCGTCATGTAACGCGGCTTTTTTTTAAACGCAGCACGCAGTGGGAAAACTGCTAGCGCGCATGCGGTTAATGTGGCTGTGGGCCTGCTAATCAGACCCACAGCCCAGCTGTTATCTCTAAATTGATACCATGCACTTTAGGTGCATACCAGATTGGTTGCTGGGTCACTCTTGTGAGCCCCTGTATAGTGTACCGTAGGTACCCAGGGCATAGGTGTACCCTAGGCCTACCAGGGGCTGCAGCATGTATTGTGCCCCCCTGGTTTGCCTCCCAAACTGACACCACAGGTCTGTTCACACAGCCTGGGTAAGGTGGTGTAATCACCCTTTACTCAGATATAGCATACCTATATCTACCTTTACATATAGACACATAGACACCTATGAGTCACTCCTATGGTAGGCCTCGACAATCCTAGAGGCAGAGTGCTTGATTTCATGTGAAAGGGTGCCCTGGCATGAGCTGAGACCCTCTGCAGCTTTCGGAACCATCTCCTTATAGCTGTTCTATGATATAGCCATACCATATACTCTTAAGTGCATTATAATCCTCGCGGTTAATGCTAACTTTGGTTTGGCTTTATCAAAACATGTCGTGTAAGGTGTCAAACACTTTGGAATACTACCCCCACCCGCCAATTCTGGCAGCGGGGGTAGCATTCCACCCTTCTAGAGGGAAAAGACATGTAGTTTACTGCTTTACCCGGTTAAAGTTAAATAGAGCCTCAGCATCACAAAATGGATGCTGCTGCCACAGACACGAGTCTGACCTCCTGCTGCTGGACAAAACTCCGGCAGGGGAGGCCTGGACAATAGGTTTTCTACCTTGGGAGGTGGTAGCACCCACCCAGACAGACTTTTAGTGTATTGGGGCAGGGAGGGCTACATTCAGTGAATGTATCTAGACACTGCCTGGGGCACAAAAGGTGCTCCATGCATAGCCCGGTTCAAACCAGTTGCTGGAGCATTCCAGCCCCAGCTCCGTCGCGAAACTGGACAAAGGGAAAGGGGTTTAACAACCCCCTTCTCAGGTCCACCCATAGGAGGGACCTATGCAGGTAATCCGGGCTCCCATCCTTAGTATAAGTATAGGAGCTGTGTCCCCAGGACTTTAGATATTCCTGGAAAGAAACTTTGATACAGAACTCTTGGACCTTCGACATTCTATTCTGACTAGAAGACGAAAGACATCTCCCTTGTGTCAAGGAGTGACCACCCTGTTCAAACAGGCACCATCAGCAACTTTGCCAGTCTGCAGTTTCTAGGCTCCCGACGGAACCCGATGACCATGCGACTAAAGAACTGGACATCCAGACTTCTCTGATCCCGATCCACATCCACAGCAAAGCTGAAACCCGAGGCGGACACGAGAGACGTGGGACCAGACATCTCTGATATCCTGCATTTTGCTAAATACACTCATTTCCTGAAGCCTCTGTAAGTTCTGCATTGGGGTACGAGAAGCCCCAGCCCCGAGCATCATTTGACCTGAAGCCCAGGCCCCCACACTCCGCGAGTATCCCGTGGGCCCCACCTTTACATTTGTGCTCAACGCGTCGTCCCGGCTGCTTGCCCATTGGCTAGTGAGCCCCCTGAAGTCACCATCTTGAATCTAACTTGTAATCCTGGTTGCACCAGGCTTGCCCCAGCTTCCCTACAAAGGAGAAGCGCCACAGACCTTGCTGGTCTGCAACAGAGCCAATCTCATCATCCTGCGTGGGTTGTGGTTGCCAAGGCTTGTTGGGTCCAATCTGGATACCAACACTGCAGTCATCTAGATCCATCGTGGGACAGCTCGAATCTAGCTCCTGGTCCTCGTCGATGCCTCCTGGACCTCGTGGCTGAAGAGATAAAAGTCACCTTCTTCACCTTAAAGCACCCAACATCGTCTGGTTCCTTCCTGGTCACTGGCTAGTGACCCAGACTCTGTCCCCTCTGATTTCAGGTTCTTCACATCTCTGATCCACCCTTGGATCCACCCGGACACTTTTCCTCTGGTCGCCTGCAGCACTTCTTTGCAGCTCTCCATAGAAAACGACGACGAAACCCGACACGAAAAGACACCTATGCACCCGGCTTCCCTGGGTGAGATAACTCGAGTACTCCGGTGCTCCTGTGGGTATTGACTCTTCTAGTGTCCTAGTTTAAAAGGGTTCCATCCAAGTCCATCCGGAAGTGTCCTTTATCTTTAACTTTGTAGGGGTGCTAGCGAGCCCAGAGCAAGATGGCTGTGCTTTAGTGTAGCTCTGCTGGTCAAGCTATCAATCCGCCCGTAATCCGACCATATTGGCGCCATCCACGGCTAAAAACAACGTCCATCTGTTCCTGCATTGCTGCGGAGTGCTCTGCTGCTGAAATTCCTGTCATTTCTGACCTCCAGTACCCTGTGTCTGACTTAATTTCCTCACGCCGCATCGCAAGAAAATGGCGACCCCACTACTGGCCGACTGCTAACTCCCTGAAGGAGATTCTGCCCTTGAAATACATTGCACCTGTGGTGGGGTGCCCGAGCACTGGCGAGCGACGAGGGACTGCGAACAGCTGCCCTGGCGTCCTATATCGATCTGCTATTACGGGCTGACTGCGGGCTCCATGGCGGCCGATATCTAAGGCTGAACTGCCCTGACCGTTAGCGGTGAGTCAGCGGCCGCTGCTGCTTCCTTCATTCGCGCTCTTTAATAAGCGGCGAGCTGACCCCCTGCGTACTTTACCTGCATGCTGTGAGGATCCGTGACGCCACCGACCGCCGCAGCGCTGCTCCCTACTCAGCGTCGCGGCGTTGATTGAAGAGTTTGGCTCCTGCATGACGTCCCGCTCCCGGGGGCGCTGCCTGGCAACCTCCGGCCCGTTCTCTCCTGTGTAGGCAGCGGAGCCCGGTTGCGGCCTGCGGGGAGCATGGAGGCAGCTCAATTGGAACGGAGATGATTATGGGGAAGGAAATAGGAGCGTCTGTGTTTAGGCAATAGCGGTGAGTGCAGTAGCGCCTGTTATTGCTGAGAAACTCTAGGTGGCATACAAATACTGAATGCAAGTGGGAGATGTAAAGACTTGAACAGCCCCTGGGAATATCATGGCCTGTGGGATATCTAGAAGACCAGATCACTGTGTGTCAAGCAAATATAGTGATTGGAGGGGCACCACGGCCGGCAGTCCCACCCTCCTTTAGCCATATCAGCTCCTTGCACCTCTGACCGTATACCACCTTAATCCTTGTGCGGCCTTGATCAGCTTGAGTGTGACCTATAACATTTATTTGCCACTTCTCTATCCCTCTGCGCCACTGGTTGTAGTTTGTGCACCCTCGAGGTACAATTTCTTTGTGGTGGTGGTTTGGTCATTGGACTTCTCCTGTGTACCGTATCTGGTACGAACACTCCTTACTGACATTAGTTGCACACGTATCACAGGGTAGCAGTTTAACACAGCGGCCTCCTTATAATTGATATGGGGCGCACAGACAAACAGCAGAGCAAGCTTCAATTTGAGGCCAAAAAAAGTACTAAACATTCCACACCGGCCTCCTCAGACTCAGAGCAGGACCCCGAACATGGTCCAACCACAAAGTTGGAGCGCTTAATGCTCAGCATGCAGCACAGTCTGCACACTATCGATGCCAAGATTGACAATATCAATCTCCGCATGGACACTATGGCTTCGAAATTAGAAAAGCACGGCGCCCAGATTGCGGAGGCGGAAAAGCGCATCTCGGCCACGGAAGACCGTGTGGAGGTGGTGGAGGCTTCCTGCGCTACCATGGAGAAAGTATTAGAAGTCATCAAGGCCAAAAACGAGGACATTGATGCACGGTCCCGGAGGAATAACCTTCACATTCTTGGAATATCTGAAACCACCAATACCGGGCCCATGGAGACGTACATTGAAACACTGCTCTCCACTTTGCTAGGCGCCAAACATTTTTCAAAAGTGTGTATAGTCGAGCGCGCTCATCGTTCCCTGGCCGCTAAACCTATTCCTGGAGCACCACCACGACCAATAATTGCCATGCTCCTGAACTATAGGGACAGGGACACGGCGCTCCGTCTGGCTAGAGAAAAAGGAAAGCTTGAATACCAGGGGATGAAAATAGAAAAGTTCCCGGATTTTACCGTCGCAGTGCAACAAGCTCCTCGAGATTCAATCTTAGGAAAAAAATGCAATCTGTCCAAATCTCCTACTCTATGCTATATCCCGCCCGTTTACGGATACAACATGATGGGAAGGCACACATCTTCACAACGCCGAAAGAAGCACTGCAATATACTCGACGACTGGAGCGACAAGAATCATTGCGCGATAAGAATGGACACTCGGACTCTGAGGGATGAGCACGTGAGACTAATCTGAATCTGTTTTTGACTGTCTATTACCTCTATACCTTGCTGGCACAATACATGTATGTGAGAAGTTGGCGTGATATATGATGCTCACTAGTTCTAGTGATCACCTTGTATCAGTCCAAACAACCCTTATGGTGATTGGTTGTAAGTCAACCTTATAGACCAGCTATCCTAATGGTAGCATGGACAAAGCAGTCTTAGGCTAAACTCTTTTGGCATGTGAAGCCAGCTGTTTTACCACATATAACCCCTTGAATACCAGATGAAAGGACACAACACAGGTTGTTATGAAAATAAACAATATATTTATTAATAACAAACACCTCTGAACTCTTTATGAGGTCAGTAGGCTAAGCACATGACAATCTCTTAGGAAAAATACGATAAGTTGCACAAAATTACAATGGTGCCCTAGGGGCACGACAAACCATATACTAAGTAAATGGTATAAGTAAATCGATAGAAGGAATGGAGCTGTCCAGAGGCTGTAGGTTCGTTGGGACTACACTATCATAACCTCAGGTAAGTAATAGGAGGTCCACGGGACGCGTGTGCAGAGTGTGAACTCACACGCGGGATGCGTAACAACGTCTATGGACAGTACAGTTCAAGAAAAAGGTGAGTATGGACAATCCTTTTTTTTTTTTTTTTTTTTTTTTTTTTTTTTTTTTTTGTCCTCATACATGCCACCAGATAGTGTCAACTCTAGGTAGGCGCTCTCCTGGCCACAGGCATAAACCAACTGTTCCGGCCCTGGGGTCTATGGATAGCCAATGGAGGTCACCAAGAGGTAGGTTGTTTCCTAAGCCAACTCCCATTCACGATGTAGCTTGCCACTTTGGGAGAATAGGACCACTAACCTCTGGCATAATCATTGGACTCATTGGATGTTATCGTTCAGTCCATACATTCAGAGCACACCAGATCTCATTGGCGCTTTCTCCACCACACAACATATCTAAACGACTGACCGCCATGATGTTTCTAAGGCAGTCTACAAATCTGGGAGGGTTAATAGACTTCCACTCCCTACAGATTTCTCTCCTGGCAATAACAATAACATAAAAAATAAACTGTGACACACAATTTCGAGTATTATAATCATTAGGGAGACCAAACACAATCAATCTGGGGCTGGGAACAATTGGGGATGATACCACTTCTTCTATGAATTCACACACCTCACTCCAATAACCCTTGATAGACGGACAATCGAAAAACATATGTCTATCATCCGCCGCTGGAAACTTACATCTTGGGCAAAAATATACTTCTGCAGACAGCTTAGCTAGTTTTGCTGGAGTCCAATAGACCCTATGCAATGTGAATAGGTGGTTTCTTCTAAGATTGGAAGGTTTTATAATTTTTTGGGAGAGTGTAAAAGAATCTATCCAGACCTTCAGGACCTCCCCAGCATCAGGGTCTAAAAGGTCATTCCATAGCTTAATAATTTCAGATTCTAGATTTTCTTTAACCCCCACAAATTTATTATACCAATACGCAACCTCACCTTTCCATCCCCTGTCCCTATTAATTAATTCCAATGAGAGTATTTCCTTATTATAGGCCCAACACTGCCTCGCCCACCACGAGGACAATTGATAAAATTTGAACCTAGTAATAGTACCCTCCGTTAGGTTCGAGAGGGATTCCCAACTTAATAAAGCCGAATTGATACACAGGTCCCCCCAGTTTGTGATACCTGCCGCCTTCAAAGGTAGCGCTAATCGGTCCAAAAGGCATTCTGGTGTGCCTGGGGAGTCCCAGATTGGGGCTAGGGAATGGTAATAAGGTATATTAAACATTCGACGTAATGTTTGCCAGTTGTTGAGTGCAGTTTTTAGGAGCTTCAGTCGAACCTTTTTAAAAAACTTGTGATCCCCGAATTTGTAAAGAAAAAAGTCTAGGGCGTGTGGGAGATCAGAAAGCATAGCCTGAAAGAGTTTACCCTGAGATGAAGAATCAAGTTTATTTGCTAAAAGTCTGAAGTTCTTAAACTGAAAAGCATAACAATAAAGAAGCAAATCAGGAAGAGCCAGCCCACCCAACTTCAACCCTCTTCTCAATTTCCTCCAGGCGATCCTTGGAGATTTAGTTGCCCAGATGAAGGAACCAATTCTTCCTTGGAGATTAGCAATATCTGTTTTTTTGAAATTGAGGGGGATGGAATTAAATAGGAAGGTGATTTTCGGCAAGATGATCATTTTGACCAGATTGACTCTACCATAGATATTAAGCGGCAAGGTATTCCATCTGGTCAATAGTTTCCTCACTTCCTTTACTACAGTCTCCCAACTTACTTTCGTGACATTATCCAAATTATGGGTAACATAAATTCCTAGGTACCTGATTTTTTGTTTAGCTTCAGGTATCTGTACTGTATTGTTCCAGCTCATAATGTCTGTTTTGTCTTTATTTATTTTATATCCAGACACAGCGCCAAAATCCTCCGCTAACTCAAACAGCCTAGGGATAGCCTCAACCGGATTGGACGTATATAGGAGGAGATCGTCAGCATATAATGCTGTCTTAAGCGTCAAATCCCCTATTTTAAAAGGTAGAATTACTGGATCTGATCTTAAGGAACACACAAAGGGCTCAATATATATATCAAAAAGGAGGGGAGACAGGGGACAACCCTGTCTTGTTCCTCTTGAGATGTTAAACCAGTCTGTAAGGCAACCGTTGACCAAGATTTTGGCCCGGGGATTCCTATATAATGTTATAATGCCCTCGATAAATACATTCGGGAACCCAAACTTCGCCATGGTTTTCCACAAAAATGACCAGTTCACCTGATCGAAGGCTTTTGCTGCATCGATCGCAACGATAGCAAGTGGCAGCCCCCTGTCTGTTGCTATATCTATTGCTCCTAGAACTTGGAACGTGAGTTCATTAAGTTGACGGCCAGGTATGAACCCCCTCTGATCCGAATTGATAATAGATTTAATTATTTTTGCCAACCTAGATGCGAGTATTCCGGAATATATTTTCTGGTCACAGTTAAGCAAGGAAATTGGCCTGTACGATTCTATTTTTTTGGGATCTTTATTAGGTTTCACTATCAAGGTAATCGTAGCCTCAGCCCAGGATGGTGGTGCTTGATCTCCCTGCAGGAAGATTTTATTAAACAGAGTTAATAAGGGTGTTAAGACTTCCTCCACATTATCTTTATACACCTCGGATGGCAGACCATCCGGACCAGAGGCCTTATTCTTAAACATCTTTTTTATCTGGGCCCGTATTTCTCCTTCAGTAATCCCTGTACCTAGGAAAGCTATGTCACTTTCACTCAGCTGGGGTAGCTCTCTCTGATCCCACCACTTTTCAAGCTCCTCTAGTCCACAGTTATTTTCTTCGTGGTAGAGCTCCTCCATGAATCTTCTTGCCTCTATCCTGATTTCTACATCCTTTGTTAAGAGCATCCCAGAGTCTTTCTGAATAAGCAAGCTTATGTTATTCCTACTTCTCTCGGTCCTCGCCTTCCAGGCCAGGAGTGAGCCACACTTTTCTCCATATTCAAAATTGTGAAGCTTGCTAACTTCCCACTTATCTTTGTTTACCTTATCAGCTCTAGCCTTAAAATCTATCTGTAGCTGTAACAGCTCTTTTTCAAGTATGGGAATCCTGTCTCTTTCTTCCAAGACGGCTAACTGCAACTGTAATTCCTTCTTTTTGATTAAGTCGAGGACCTTAGTATTCTCTATTTTCTCCAGTTTTCTTTTTAATGCCATATGTGAACCAAGGATACCCCTAAGATAGGATTTCAAAGTGTCCCAGACTATTTGCTCTGAGGCAGTCCCAACGTTAACTGAAATAAATTCTAAAAGACTAGCTCTGATTTTGGTTTTAATCTCGTCATCGAGAAGAATAGTTCTATCCAGAGTCCACCTGAACTCCGAGGAGCTAAGCTTGAAGTTGATATTTAACTCCACAGCAAGGTGATCGGACAATCCTGTGGGAATGTGTGAGACTGAAGTAATGTCAGGCACAAAAACACGATCTAGGAGAAAGAAATCTATTCTGGAGTACTGTTTATACTTCTTACTGTAGAAGGAGTACTCTCTGAGGTTGCCATGTTTTACTCTCCATACATCAATTAACGAGAAATCTTTCATGATATTTTTAAGAGCTAGGAGGGATTTATTTGGGGGATTATATTTAGCGTTTGAAGTACGGTCCAGCTGTGTGTCTAATAGAAGATTAAAGTCCCCTCCTAAGATGACTGGAGCTGAATGTAGAAAAATATGTTCCTCTAACTTCTGAAGATAATCTGGGCTGTCCTCATTTGGACCATAGTACACAGCACACTGAAAAGTAAAACTTCCGATAGAGAGGACTGCCACCAGCCATCGACCCGATCGATCGGTTTCCCAGTTCTGAACCTTAATCCCCCTGTTCGCACGCACAACTAAAGCTACTCCTCTAGTAGAACCCCTCTGTTTAGAGCAGAGAACTTCCTGTACCCAACTAAGTTTTCCAAATATTTGAGCACAAACCTCCGCCTCAAGATGAGTTTCTTGCAAAAGGTATATATACGCCTCGGTATTTTTTAGAAACTCACATATTCTTTGTTGTTTCCTCAAACTTCTTATACCATTCAAATTCCAGGAAAGGAACTTATTGTTGGAGACTGTATTAGGAATCATCAGAGACCATGACCAGACCTGCAGCTAATAGAAATTTCTGTTTAAGCTCTGTGTTGCAAAATAGCAATTTATGGCATATGAGGACATTTTTATATGATTTTTTCCCCTCTCCCCTGACCCCCCCCGACCCTCCCCCCCGAGGAACCCTCCCCTTATACCTGGCGTAATCACGCCTTAAGGAGCTCTACACCCTTGAAACACCATCAGTATCTGAAAAATAAATAATTTTTCCCATTTACTCGGTGCTACATCTGACCCTTGTCTATGTGTAATTTATTTTTATTCTTTGTATATATATAAATGTTTTTTTTTTTCATTTTATCACATTTTTTTTTTTTTTTTTTTTTTACGCAAAGTCAGTTGCATCCTATTATATAAACACAAAAAAAGAATAAAATTTACCTCTTGAGTGTTCCTTACAGAATCAAGCCTAGAAAGTAAAGTGAGTATATGGCCTACGTATGGATATTAACTTACATTTGACTTCTTATTAAGTCTTCCCAAATTAAATTAAATCATATGAGCCAAAAAGGGTTATAAGGAATATGAATCTTTCTCATTTACCCTCATGCCAGAGGACTGGAATTTACTATTATCTCTATTTTCTCATTTTTTGAAGCAGTTCATCTACCTCCTCTGGATGATTACAATTGAACATCTTATTGTTCCACATAATCTTGAGTAAGGCGGGAAACTTCATTTGGACCTGGGCACCTAATGCTCGAAGCTCTGGCATCCTTGAACCCAACTCCCACTGCCTGTGGGCTGCCTTCCCCCCTATATCAGATCTAATTTGGTAAGGGTTTGCACGATAATGGAGGGAAGAACGTGCAAGACATCTAGTCAGGATTAACTCCTTAACACTATATGTCTGGAAGTAGACTAAGATTTTCCTTGGAGCTTTACGGTCTGCATGCAGTCTAAAGGGATCTCTGTGTACACGCTGGATCTCGGCCTCTAGATCGATATCTAACCGGTCTTTCAGTATGTCCTCTCGCAATAATCTGCATACAAATCCCTTGATATCTTCTACCTCTTCACCTTCTGGTATCTTAAGAATTCTTAGATTGTTCCGACGGCTCGCAATTTCCAGTCTCTCCAAGTCCATAGTGAGGGTTCGATTTTGGGCTTTGATAGCGTCAATGTCTCTGGAATTCCCTGATGATGCTTCCGACAGTGAGTTAACTTTACTCTCCAACACACATGTTCGAGTTGCCAGCCCCTCCAGTTTGGCCTCCAGAGCGTCAAATCTATCATGCAACCCTTTCTGATTGCTCTCTGAGATTTCAAATTTCCCAAGCAGGTCTCCTCTTAAAGTCTGGAATAAAAGACCCAATCTATCGACTTCGATCTCTGCCTCAGCTGGTTCAACTGACGAACTACCAGTCTGCTGCACAGTGACTTGTTTATCGGAGGTTGGAAGGGAGAGGGTTTGCAACTGGAAGGCAGTGTTACCTGTCTGTGAGCAAAGGAGGATACTGTGCGACTCTGTCCCAGACAGAACTCGAGCTAAGGGTATCTCAGAAGTTAAGCTCTCCATAGCTGTAGCAGAAGCTGTGGCAGTGGCAGTAGCAGTAGTCAGAATAGGAGAACTCTGAGCTGTTAAAGGTAGTGAAAGGCTGGAACAGAAATCGGGACCGGGGGTAGGGCTATATACTGTATTAGGATGTATTAGATGAGTTGGAGCCTCTGACTCCCCCCCGTTAGAAAGCTCAAGTACTGTGTACCTGTTACTCAAAGGTACCGATGGAGAAGAGATCACATTACCTTCGGAGGAGTGAGCCCCTACCCCCACTTCCCCTTCCACTTCAGCATCAACTTCAGCTAGTACCTCTCCTCCTGTTCTCGTATCCGCTGTGCTAGTAACCTCTACGTCTAGCGCTCCCAATTTAGCCCCCGCAGTCTCTTTAACTTAAAGTATGGACAATCCTGACTGGTTAGGACTAAAACGACTGTGAGTCTGGACACTAGGAGAGTCAAGCTACCCTTGAGCACCGAAATGCTCTTGTTACCTCACCCACGGGCTGCGGGTGCATAGGTGCGAAGTCGTGTCGGGTTTCTGCGTTGAAATCTATGGAGCCTGGAAGAAAAGATGCTGCAGGCGACCAGGAGGAAGATGTTTGGTGCGATCCACGGGTGGACCGAGGAAGAAGAGGACCTGAAAGAAGAGGGGACAGTGTTCAAAGTCACTAGCCAGTGACCGGTGTGGAACCAGGAAGGAACCAGGTGCTGTCGTCGCGATCAGGTGAAAAGTGGACGCTTGTCTCTGCAGCCACGTGGACCAGGAGGTATCTTCGATGACCAGGATGGAGGCACGAGCTGTCCCACGCAGGCTCTCACTGTCGGCCGTGTCCGATCCGGATTTGGAGTCAACAGGCCTTGGCAAAGGCAACCCACGCGGTGAGTGGAAACGGCATTTGTAGTGGACCAGGAGGGTCCGGGGTGCTCCTCTTTTAGAAGGGAGCAAGGGCCAGTCTGGAGCAACCAGACCAGCAGTGAAGATTTCAAGGTTCGTCGTCTAGGAGGCCACTAGCCAGCCGGCAAGTGACCAGACAATGCGTCGAGCAGCAAACAGGCAGAAGGGCCCCACGCAGATCTCGTGGATGCTGGAGGGCTGATCTTCGGTGCAGGGGCTGCTCGGTGCTGGGGCTTCTCAATCCCCAAAGCACTTGGTCGAGTTTACCTCGGGAGTCGTGCTGGAAGTGAAGTGCAGTTTCTTTCAAAATGGCCGGTCCCACGTGTCTCGTCGCACCCACGGATCTCAGCTGTGCTGCAGATGTGAGTTGAGGTCGGAGAGGTCTGGGAATCCAGGTCTCGTCGAGCTCTGAAGTCTGGATCCTCGAGGGAAGACGACAAAGTGAAGCCGCTGGACGCTTGATGGTGCCTGCAGTTGCAGGGTGGACACTCCTTGCCCACGAGGGAGATTCTTCAGTCTTCTAAGGAGCAGAACGTCGAAGTCCAGAGTTTCTTCTTGTAAAGTTGTTCAGGATAATCTAATTTGGAATGGAACCAGCTCCTACCTTTATTCTCCTAAAGGGAGCTGCACTAGTGACTAGGGGCCAGATGTAGGTAGGCTTTTACCGGTCGGTAACGGCCGAATTCGGCCGTTACCGACCGGTAAAAGGCATTTGAGATGTAGGGGGCAGAATCGGTAAATTTACCGTTCTGTAAATTTACCGATAGGTAATTTTACAGAATCTGTAAATATACCGGTCGGTAAATTTACTGACCGGTATATTTACAGAATCTGTAAAATCGATATGTAGGTGGGACTCTTATGAGTCCCACAAGGCCTTAGAAATCGGTATTTTACCATCAAATTCAATTTGATGGTGAAATACCGATTCAGGTGTGCATGCACCTGTGCCATATGTGCATGCACCTGTGCACCGGTGCATGCACCTGTGCCATATGACAGGCAGACCTGCCCTTAGGGCAGGTATGCCTGCCATATGGCCCCCGAACCTTTTTTGGGGGTGCTAGAGGGTGTCAAAGTGACACCCCCTGCACCCTTGCCAAAAATCTGTATTTACCGATCGGTAAATACCGACCTGTAATGCCCCATTCATTCCTATGGGCTTCATAGCCCATAGGAATGAATGGAGCATTACAGGTCGGTATTTACCGAATTGGTAAATACCGACTTTTACCGATTCGGTAAATAAACATCTGGATTTCCCTACATCTCCCCCCTTCATATTTACCGACTTTTAAATACCGAATCGGTAAAATTCGGTATTTAAGGGTCGGTAAATATGCTTTACCTACATCTAGCCCTAGGTCCCTCCCATGGGTCGGACCAGGAAGGGGGGTGGCTACACCCCCTATCCTTTGTCCGGTTTCGCGCCAAAGCTGGGGCAGGGATGCCCCAGCAACTGGTTTGAACCGGTGTATGCACAGGACACCTTGTGTGCCCCAGGCATGTCTCATTCCTTTCAGGCCTGTCCTACCCAATACACAAAATCCTGTCTGGGGTGGGGCTAGCACCTCCCAAGGCAGGAAACCGTTTGTCCAGGCCTCCCTCGCTGGAAGGACTCCCAGCAGCAGGAGGTCACACTTGTGTCTGTGGTGGCAGCATCCATTTTGTGATGCTTAGGCTTCGTTTAACTTTAACCGGGGTTCACAGTTACATACATGTCATGTCCCTCTAGAAGGGTGGAATGCTACCGCCGTCGCCAGAATTGGCGAGGGGGTAGTATTCCAATTCGTATGACACCTTACTCGACATGTTTTGATAATGTTGTACCAAAGTTAGCATTCAACTGCGAGGATTATAATGCACTAAAGAGTATATGGTATAGCGTTATCATGGAACAGCTATTAGGACTTGGTTCCGCAAGCTGCAGACGGGCTCAGCTCATGCCAGAGCACCATCTCACATAATTCCAAGCACTCTGCCTTCAGGATTGATAAGGCCTGCCTAACTTTGGTATAGCATTATCAAAACATGTCGAGTAAAGTGTCATACGAATTGGAATACTAACCCCTCGCCAATTCTGGCGACGGGGTTAGCATTCCACCCTTCTAGAGGGACACGACATGTATGTAACTGTGAACCCCGGTTAAAGTCAGACACAGCCTCAGCTCCACAAAATGGATGCTGCCACCGAGACACAAGTCTGCCCTCCTGCTGCTGGGAGTCCTTCCAGCAACGGAGGCCTGGACAAAGGGTTTCCTGTCAGCGGCGGTGCTAGCACCATCCCAGACAGGATTTTGTGTATCCCAGGTAGGCAGGGCTGAAAGGAAGGTGACTGCAAGTGGCACCCCGGTGCTCACTGTGCATATGCCGGCTCAAACCAGTTCCTGGGGCACCCCAGCCCCTGAGCTGGGGAGAGACCGGACAAAGGAGAGGGGTGTAACCACCCCCCTCCTGGTCCCACCCATAGGGCAGGACCTAGTCGCGTGCCAGCCCCTTTTCTTAGGATAAAGGTAGGAGCAGGCCCCCTTCCCAAATTAGATCATTCTGAATCTTGAAACTACTTTCCACAAAAGGAACTCTTGACTTTTCTGAAGACTCTCCCTTGTGGCTAAGGAGTAGCCACCCTGCACCAGCAGGCACCATCGAAGCTCTTGCGGTTTGCTGCACGTCCATCCTCCGGATCAAGACTGCCCAGCTCGACGAGACCCAGATTCCCTGCCATCTCTGACCTCTACCTACATCATCCAGCCCAGCTGAGATTCGTGGGTGTGACGAGACCCGTGGGACCGGCCATCTTCAAGACCTGCACGACGCTTCACCAGCACGACCCCCGAGAGACCCTCGAGTAAGTGCACTGGGGTTTGAGAAGCCCTAACCCTAAGCAGCACCAGCACCGAAGTCCAGCCCCCCAACATCCACGAGATCTGCGTGGGGCCCTTCTGCTTCTTTGCTGCTTGCCACGTTGTCCGGTCACTTGCCCGTTGGCTAGTGACCCTCTTGACGACGTACCACGACGTTTTCACCGCTGGTCTAGGTCCCCTAGACTGGCCCTTGCTTCTTGTTCAACAAGAAGTGCCCTGGACCCTCCTGGTCCACTCCAGACGCCATCTTGACTCCACCGCGTGGGCTTGCCTTTGCCAAGGTTTGTTGCTCAAATCCTGAGTCCAGCATCGCCGACAGCCGACAGCCTCATGGGACAGCTCGCACCTCCAGCCTGGACGCCGACAACGCCTCCTGGCCCGTGTGACTGCAGAGTCCAGCGTCGCCCACTCACCTGGTCGAGGTGACTTCATCCGGTGCCATCCTGGTGCCCACATAATCACTGGCTAGTGATTAAGAACTAAGTCCCCTCTGCTTTCAGGTCGCCTTCTTCACTGATCCAGCCTTGGATCACACCGAACATCTTCACTGGTCGCCTGCCAGCAACTTCTTCTTTCAGGCTCCATAGACTTCAACGAGGATTCCCGATGTCATTTGAACCCTATGCAGCCGCAGCCCCTGGGCTAGGTAACTCGAGCATTTCGGTGCTCCAGCACAGGTTCACTCTCCTAGTGTCCAGATCCTTTTTCGTTTTCAGTCTATCTAGTCAAATTCGTCCGGAAACAGTAACTTTAGAAACGCTAGCATCCATAGACTTCTTCCTGCATCCCATGTGAGAGTGCACACTCTGCACCCGACCTCCCTAGGCCTCCTGATCCTAACCTTAGGGTTCAGTAGTGTAGTCCTAGCGATCCTGAAGCCTCTGGATCTCGTTACTTACCTGCTAGTATTTCGCATTCCACTTTTTGTGTATATGGTTTTTGGTGCCCCTCGGGCATTTGTGTAAATTGTGCAACTTGTAGTATTTTCATAAGAGTTTTGTATTGTGCTTAGCTCCCTGACTCATAAAGAGTTCAGGGTAGAACTGTTATTAATAAATATCCTATATTTTTATAACAACTTGTGTGGTGTCCTTTCACTTGGTGTTCAAGGGGTATATGTGATGGTAAAACAGCTGGC
Source organism: Lissotriton helveticus (assembly GCF_964261635.1). Lineage (NCBI taxonomy): Eukaryota > Metazoa > Chordata > Amphibia > Caudata > Salamandridae > Lissotriton > Lissotriton helveticus. The sequence goes on from NC_136065.1 coordinate 1,394,822,678, forward strand.
TTAACACGCCCTCTAGAGTTTAGCCTAAAGACTGCTCGTGTCCATGCTACTAGGATAGCTGGTCTATCAGGTTGACTTACAACCAATCATCAATAAGGGTTGTTTGGTATGATACAAAGTGATCACTAGAATAGTGAGCACTATATATCAGGCCAACTTCTCACAGCGTGGACTGTCAGACCATTCCCCGGCCGGGATAGAGGTCACTCTTGGCAAAGAGAGGCAGCCGTTTAGATGGCGCCTCTCGCCTTGGACCCTACAGCAGGAGGACTGCCAGTGGAAGATGGGGGAGGCTATTGCACGTTACTGGGACGAAAACCTAGGTTCAGTATCGGACGTGAGGACGGTTTGGGAGGCCCTAAAGCCAACACTTCGAGGGGTAGATATAGCCTGGTGTGCGGCAGCACGCCGAGGACGGAAAGAGAAACTAGTACAGGCCGCAGCGAACGTCGAAATGTTGGAGACCCAGTGCGGAGTGGCGGGTCGCCAGGAGGAAGTAAGTCAGCTCCTTCTGGCGCAGCAAACATATGCGTCACTGCTGATGGACGAGGCTCGGCAGGTGTGGCTAGCAACGAGGAGCAGGATATACCAGTGAGGCGACAAGTCTAGCACGATGCTATACCGACTCTGTCAGGCCACCTTCCAGACTCAGGCGCTGCCGGGCCTCAAAGATGATACTGGTGCCACGATCTCAGCCCCGGGGGACTTGGCGGGGAGCTTCGCGCGATACTTTGCGACCCAATATGCCCCGCAGGAGCGTCTCCCAGCATCAGAAGTTGACAAATTCATAGCGGACCTTCCACCTAGAGCGCTACCAGATGATGTACGGGAGCGCCTCGAGATCCCTCTGTCGGCGGAGGAGCTAGGTACTGCATTGGGGGAACTCAACACCGGTAAAGCCCCAGGACCTAATGGGTTCCCATGCCAATTTTTCAAACGATACCATCTCCAGCTCGGATTACACTATAGGGCGGCCCTGGAGGCGGCGAGGGAAGATGGCCTACTGCCAGCGGACTGGATGCATGCAGAGATAGTGGTGTTCTGCAAGCCTGGGCGGCCCCCTGATCGTCATGAGTCTTACCGACCGATTTCCCTTTTAAATACAGAGGCCAAGATATTGGCCAAAGCGCTTGCGAATCGCCTCCTCCCCTATATCAGAGACCTGATCCATCCGGGTCAGGCGGGATTTATGCCCCATAGAGCGACGAGACACAATATCAGACGGGCCCACGTGGCAATAGAGGCGATGGGTAGGACCGGGGATCAGGCAGCGCTATTACTGGCCGATATTGATAAAGCTTTCGATTCTTTGAGCTGGACATACTTGTTCGCTCTCTTGACAAGACTCAACCTGGGACCACACTTCCTATCGTACATACGATTGCTATACACCGATCTGACAGCCTCTGTGAGGGTGGCTGGAGTGACTTCAGCAGCCTTCCCAATAGGACGAGGCACCCAACAGGGATGCCCGCTCTCGCCCTACCTGTTTGCTCTCGCTATGGAGCCATTGGCGGCGTGGTTCCGGTTAGACGCGCAGCTGAGGGGTTTCGAATGGGAAAAGGGACCGTCTGACAGAATTGCGTGTATGCAGACGACGTCCTGTTCTTCCTGACCAATGTGAATAGATCCGGGCCTAGGGTTCTGGAGATAATGAAAATCTTTGGAGAGGTTTCGGGATTGTATCTCAATCCCCGGAAATCCACCCTTTGGCTGCTAGATAACCGCATGGAAATTGGGCCATGGGCATCGCCACTGCAGATCGCTATAGGAGGTCTCCAGTATTTGGGGGTATTCCTGACGGTCTCACCGACAATTGCTTGGGAACGTAATGTCGCCCCAGTGTGGGATAGGGTACAACAGGATATGAAGAGCTGGTCTCGTATGCCCCTTAACATCTACGGCAGGTCGGCCATCTTTAAAATGGTTGCCCTCCCGCGCCTATTATATCAACTACAGAATCATCCATATTTTATCCCGCAGCAATGGTTCCGACAGGTTAACTCGGCATTGGGCCAATTCCTGTGGGCCGGAGGAGCGGCACGGGTGGCCTTGCGTACCTGTTTCTTGTCCACGTACTGTGGGGGCTTAGCAACAGCAGATATGCTGTCATACTATCAGGCTTCCCACCTTGTCGTTTTGAATGAATGGTGGTATAATGATAGAGGGGACCCCGCATACGCCCTAGAGAGATATCTGATGGACCCAGATACACTGCACACTGTTCTATACTCGGCGAGGCTGCGAGAGAGGCTGCCAAGGGCAACCCAAGTGGTCTTCCAGATATGGCGGCAGGCACTGCGCCGTATGGGATGGTGGGGGAAGCTGACGGGAGAGACCCCACTATGGCACAATGGGCGACTACCGGCACTGGCACAACTGCGGGGCTTCCAAGGATGGGACCTGATAGGGATATCCAAACTGGGGCATGTCTTGAGGGGCACAACGCTAAAATCATTTCAAGAACTTAGTGAGGAGTTTTGTATGCCCCGAACACAGTTCTTCAGATACCTACAATTTAGGCATGCCATCACACCCGCAATGGAGGGATTGGACACCCTGCCCGAATTCAGCCCAATAGAGGCGAAACTGTTTATGGGAGACCTGGGAGAGAAGAAAATCTCCAGAATCTATCAGACCTTAGTTATACACTGCTCTTCTGATTTACAGTCACTGCGTGATCACTGGGTGAGAGATGTGGGGGACATAGAGGAGGAAGACTGGAGAGAAGCTCTCGAATCCCCCAGGGGAGCAGCTATAGCCATGCGCCTGCGCTTCATACAATTTAAATATCTCCATCGCGCTTATTATACTAGAGAGAGGTTGTGGAGGGCAGGGCTGATTGGGTCCCCGACGTGTCTGAGATGTAATCACGAAATAGGGGATTTTTTGCATACAGTGTGGGATTGTGCTGGTCTGGTGAGATTTTGGACGGATGTATGGAGCTGTTTGTCGGAAGTACTGGGCTGGGACCTTCCCCGTACTCCCAAGCTAGGCCTGCTCCATGTCCTTGAAGGGGTTGGGGGCAACATCTATAAGAGGCCCCTGCTCTTGTTGGGACTTACAGTAGCGAAAAGGGATGTGGCCCAGGCGTTGAAGGATCCCAATGCCCCCAAAGGGATTATGCGGAAAAAGGGCCTGGACTTCTGTATGGGTCTTGAGCGGCCGATATTTGAGGCCAGAGGTTGCCCCACAAAACATTATAAGATCTGGAAAAGATGGGAAGACTACAGAGGCTTGTGGCTGGAACCTCTGGCACCAACTAGAGACGTTGAAGGGGCAGAGGCGACGGGCACATGAGGGGGATGCTTAACATCTAACGGACATGTATATACGCAGGCTGCAGAGCGAGAGAGACGTCGTGCAGGGGGTGGGTGGGGGAGGGGGTAGGTCGGGATGGGGGGGTACGGGGTTGGGGTGTTCTTTTCCTTGTTTAAATACTACTGTAAATTGAATCGCTGATCATGCTGTACTGTATTTGCCACAGTTCCTCCGGGGTGCGGAGAGCTGTATCATCTATGCGATCTGTCAATAAAAAGAGTTGTTAAAAAAAAAGGGCATCACCACAAATTGGTAATGACCTCCTGGGGTAGAACATGCTGTTTTGGCCTTGGCATCCTCAGCTAACCTGATCTGCCAATAACCAGCTGTTAGGTCAAATGTACTCAAGAGAGTTGCAGAAGCCAACTTGTCTATGAGTTCATCTGACCTAGGTATTGGATGGACATTTGTCTTAGTGACAGCATTGAGACCCCTGTAGTCTACACAAAATCTCATCTCTTTCTTACCATCCTGGGTGTGAGGTTTTGGCACTAGAACTACAGGACTAGCCCAAGGGCTCTCTGAGGGTTCAATGACTCCCATTTCCAACATCTTTTGAACTTCTTTCTTTATGCAGTCCCTGACGTGGTCAGGTTGCCTGTAGATTTTACTCTTGACAGGCAGACTGTCACCAGTGTCCAACTCATGGGTGCACCAGTTTGTCTGACTGGGTGTCAGTGAGAACATTTGTCTAAAGGATTGTAGAACCTGTTTGCAATCCTCTTGTTGATGTTCAAAGAGGCTGTCAGAAAAGACTACACCATCTACTGACCCATCATCAGGGTTCTGAGTGAGCAGGTCAGGGAGAGGGTCACTCTCTTCCTCCTGCCCCTAATCTGTGGCCATGAGCAAGCCCATGTCCTCCCTGTTGACAAATGCCATGAGCCTGTTTACATGAAGCACCCTGTGGGGGCTCCTGGGAGTTCCAAGGTCCACCAGGTAGGTGATATCTCCCTTTTGCTCAATGATGGTATGGGGTCCAGACCATTTGTCTTGGAGAGCTGCTGGGGCCACTGGCTCCAACAACCACACCTTCTGTCCTGCATGATAAACAGTTAGGACAGAAATGTTGGTCATGCCAAGCTTTTTGAAGTTCTTGGCTGGCCTCAAGGTTTTTGGATGCCTTCTCCATGTACTCTGCCATCCTGGAGCGGAGACCAAGTACATAGTCCACTATGTCAAGCTTAGGCTTTTAGAGAGGTAACTCCCATCCTTCCTTTACAAGACATAGGGGTCCTCTTACAGGATGTCCAAATGTGATGTATTCCTATAGGTTCTGTATCGATCCCCCTATTCCTGACCCTATTCTGGTTAACAAGTTAACTAGCAGCCATCCCATGATGCAGAAACCGTTATCTGATTAAGCCACACCACGGCACAGGAACGTGTTATCTGATTAGGTCATAACGCTTGCCATCTAATTAGACAAGCGATACTCCTCCAGCCCCTGATAAGGCATACGGAGTTCTCAAAACAAATCAAACCTATGACAACCTGGGAAAAACCCTGCGGCCATTGTTTTGATTTCATCGAGAACTTCAGCAAAAGAATGTGCTAACGACCAAGTCGTATGACATCCTTATTGACGTATCTATGTCCATCCTTACGTCAATCTCGGCACCTTACAGGTATAAATATTACCGGTATTGCCTTAAGCAAACACACGCGGTGCTGACGAGATCGGAGCAGCCAGACTTGCCGAAGCCCAGAGCAGAGCAGACCCCGCTGGCGCAGCCCCGCCTTCCTGACGCGCTGAAAACGAGACGCTGCTTTCTCCTGCCGAGAAATCCAGCTCCGGCGCTTCCGGGTAGCCCTCGCAGGCAGCCTGGAATATCGAGACCAGAGACGAGAGATACCATCCCTCATTCATCCTAAATTCCAGGTACAGAACTGAATAACCCCTCGCAGAGAATTCTTGAGTCAATCACTTGGCAAAACAAACTTAACTTAAACTACTACTTTCTATTCCCGCCCACGTATTAGGCTTAGGTCAGGTACACCGGGGTAGGCGTAGTTAGAAACACCAGTTGAGTACGATTAGTCAAATGTATATATGTATATATCTATTTTATCCATTTTAAACCTGCTTATGGCTTAGAAACCATATAAATGTTTTTACAGTATTATTTTATACTTCTGCTTTTATTGTATGCACTTTACTTAACCATAAGTATTGCGATAATATCGATCCACTTCTCTTGTATGAGAAAAGAGACTGATCAATAAATACCATCTTTTATTGAACACGCCCGTCTCTTCCTTTTCTCTACAATCTGGTGAGACTAAGAATGCACGTACTGACTGAGCAAAGTAAGTTGTCTTTTGTTTTCACACGACTCTAGAGATACACTCTTGATTAGGGGAGAGCAAAGTTGTCATGTTCTATGGTTGTCAGAAACTAAATCCCTTCTTGTCTATCCAGGGAGGTTCAACTCCTCCTTGCCTATTCGAGAAAGTTTCTAGTGAACTCTGAGCTAGCTGGCAAACCCAAAACTTTAAGTCTAATATCGACAATAGAAGACCTAGTTAACGTCTGGTCTAGGCCTATACTATTGAAGGTATTATTCCAATGCGCAGAGCCTATTGGGATAATAGGAACTACACTACATGGCGCCCAACGTTTGGAAAGGCGATAAAACTAACGCAAGACATTAGAGTAACTCAGTCGTGCTTTTTCACTCAGACCCCTTTTTTCCCATAATACTCCAAAGACGTCTGGAGTGGGTGAAAGGTCATATCCGCCAAACCTCGCAGGAGGAAACTCCTATGTATGGTTCTTGGTTTAGTCAACGTTGAAGGATACACTGTTCCAAAATATTGTGCATCTAATCTCTGTTTCCATAAGAAACCTGATCTGCAAACAAACAAAATAACCTTCCTGACAGTAGAATGTCAGATACTGAAGAAGAAAGAGAGACAGCTAGAGTAGCAGCTGAACTCGTAGCAGCTGATAATACTATGCAAGAAGCAGACCCTGATATAATACTCATCGCGGTCAACATAAGGAAATCTATAACTTTAAAACTTATAGAAAATGGACTGACACCTAGAGGTGGCACAGTCATATTCGTAATAGAGGCACACGAATATCGGCAGACAGAGGTATTCTATTCATGGATACACTTTACAGCAGCAAACGCTGTAACAAAGGTCTTCCACTATTACAAAACAGAGGAACCTCCTAATGAGTACACTCCATTCGAGGAGGTGGAAGTACCACTTAAATTTCAAGAGCACCTGCTCTTGTTTAATGGCGCCCTAAAACATAATAATCACATCACCAGGCTCGGTCCATTAGGTAGACCAGGAGCAACGTGGCCGGTCCTAGCCGGATACACACCACATCCAGACATCGATGGGATGTCTGCAGCAAACCTTTTAATACAACTAAAACAATTAATAAAAGTACATAGACAATTAGTCCAATATGTAATGCGGACTTCAACAATCCAACCAGCAATTAAAATTCCACAGCTGACCCCTCATCAGGGGAACACAAATAAAATTACACCACATAACATACAGTCCTGCCTAGGTAAGGTACCAGCTAAAAGGGAACAAATACCATTCTGGTTAGCACAAAAAATCACCCAAATAGAGGCGGTGTTTCCAGACACCACTCCTGTGGATAAACACAGGATTCTGACTATCTGTCTTCCAATGGGAATCGCACCACACGTGGAGGACTGTGACACTTGGGGTACAGTCTTTGCTTCCATCTACACAAAAACGCATGGTGTTCCATCCATCTCGGTAATACCAGATGTGCTAAAACAAATTCAAGATGAATACGGTCCAGAGCCCGCTTTAACTCTTGGTATGAAATTACTGAAAGACTTCAAGCAGGTCTCGGCTATATTACTAGCCAACATAAAGGGAGAAGCAGCGAATGTGGCGATCCGCCAGAGGTTAAAAGAAACAGATATAGCAGACCAACCAGCTGAAATTGCCAGAATTATAGAAAAATCCTATGAGGAACTGGGTAGAGATAGTTTAGGTGGAATACCAGTAAAACCCCAACTGATTGAAAGTCCTGAAAAAATATTTATTAAATATAATTTAACATCACAAAAAAAGAGCTGGGATGGAAACAAACAATCCAATCCGAAAGAAAAGAGATTCCAGTCCAGAGGAAGGTCTCCTCGGCGGAGAGAAAGATCTCCGGACCAAGGACCCAAGTCTCCCCAAAGTGAGCCCTCTGGGAAAAAATACAACCTTAGAAATAGGGATAATATAAAGAAACCGGATAGATATCAAGATTTTGATACACGTCCCTCTCAATCTTTTCAGACTTCCTCGCAGAAATCGGAAAGAAGAGGACGATCTGAACCCAGGGAAGGGCACGTCAAGTCCAAAGACAAGGAACCTGCTCATCCAAATAAGAAATTACAATTTCCAAAAAAGAAGGTAGCCAGTATTAAAGTATTCAACAATGCCGAGAATACTGAGGACACAGCTGAAAAACGGAGAGTGGGCTCAGACAATGCTAGACAGCGCAGCAGAAGTGAGCATAGCCCGCAAAGTCCTTATGAATCATCTGGAGACAGTGGACACGAATGAATACCTTCAAGTGGAAACTGCAGACACCAGAGTTAGCAAACCTCACAAAATATATGAAATAACATTACGTATAGAGGGGGATAAGACTAGAAAAATAAGGGGACTATTTTGGGATAATCTCTCCAAGGGCTATGACATCCTTCTAGCTGAAAAAGACTGGCCACCAGAGTTTGTCAGGGACTGCCCTCATGGCGAAGAAATAATTATGCCTGCCTTCTCAAATCATATCCCAATTCATAAAAAATATACACTTGCAAGAAAGTGGGCAGTAGCTCAAGCTCCGGCTTTATATAAAAATCATGTAGGATGGGATGAGGACTCTCCTCCTCACAAAATCCAGTTAAAATCACAACCTACTGCACAAAGACATGACCCAATTAAGCAAGAAGCTAAAAAACAGGTAAAAGAAATCCTAGACCAATTAGAATACCAGGGGGTGATTGAAACTTGCACCTCACAAATGAACAACCCTTTGTTTCCGGTCTCCAAACCAGACAATTCATATCGTCTAGTTTTGGATTACAGACACCTTAACTCATGTTGCAAAACTTTTGCAGTGCAAAACTCGCATAGTGCAGCACTAATGAATAACATAGTGCGCAAAAATACAAAACAACATTAGACATCTCTAATGGATTCTTTTGTCAAAATATAGCACCAGAGAGCAGATACTTGTCTGCGTTCTCAATAAATGGCGCTCAAAAACAATTCTGTCGGTTACCCCAGGGGTACAAGAACAGCCCAGGATTATTCTCAGCGAGAGTAACAGAGTTATTACAAACATATGATGAAGAGGCATTATCTTATGTCGACGACATATACCTAACAGATGATGACTTGGATACTCACTTGAAGAGAGTGAACACCATAATACTTGGGTTCGCAGCAGAGGGTTACAAATTCAACTTTAAAAAATCTAGAATTGCCCATCTAACAGTCCTGTTCTTAGGATATGAATTATCAAGTGAAGGCAAAAGCCTGGCTGACAATTTCCTAGAGAAATGTGCCGTACTCCAAGCACCTAGAACACTAAAAAACCTACAGTCAATTCTAGGCTTCCTAAATTTCGGAAGAACATACATTGCAAATTACGCAGAAAGGGTCAAACCCCTTTATGATCTAATAAAACCAGATTTTAAAAAAACCAATTGGACTCAAATACACACAGAAATTCTGAGATCCTTACAAACAGACATGTTAATTAAAACAAAATTAGAAACACGTGATAACACACGCAATCTTGTGATTCGAGTCATCCCAGGAAGATGCGGATTCACATACCTGACCTCTAATGAGGGAGAAAAGGTACCAATTGCATTCAAATCACACTTGTACACAGAAGCTGAAAAGAAATTCAGCATTAAAGAAAACATTGTTCATGCAGTTCAAACCGCAATAGCTAGAGAAAAAGATAAAGCTGACGGTAGACGAATCACGGTCAGAACAGCAGAATCAGCCTTTGAGGCATTAACAACCCCGTGTAATTTACCAACAACGGCATTGAATCCAAAATGGATACAATGGGTGAATTCAATTACAACGGACAAAGTATACTACTACTTTGATCCAGAACTAAAGGAATTAAAAAAATTAGAATATGAAAGAATATTCCCTCTGCCAATCGACATTCTGCCTTTACGACAGTATGCTTGTGTAATCTATACAGACGGACATGCTCAACCCTCCGTTTGGGGAGAACAAGCATACAACCCCACATGTGAGATTACAAAAGAAGTGTGGCGCGGAGGTAAACTAAGACCTCTATTAACAAAAACACACTCAGTAGAAACTAATTCAGAACAACAGACTGAAATAATAGCATTGAAAATGGCGCTAGATAATGCGGATCACGAATTCCCGACACTTATAGTGTCCGATTCATATTACTGCGTCAAATCATATAACAACGATTTGCAGAAATGGATTCAAAACGGTTACAAAGATGACACAGGTGCAACAATAAAGCAAAAACTGCTTTGGGAACAAATAGTTCTGTTACAAAAAGAACTACCAAGGACTCACGTGATACATACACTGAGTCATCAGCGTGATGGCGTTCACGTTGCAGGGAATTCATTGGCTGAGACAGCCACAACGGCAGCAACTGAATCGGCTTCCGTCGCTAGGAAAAAGCGCACAATGAAATACATTGACGGTGAAACAGTGCTGGCGGTGAAAACGTCATCAAAAGGCGACTGCTCAGCGCTACCGATCAACTATCCACTCAATTATACATACATAATTGATGCAAACTCCGTCCCTTTTGCTCGAATCCCTGGAGTGGGGGATAGAGTAATTCCAAACATGGACAGGAGAACTTTGTTAATTGCAGACGCACATATGGGCGAGGGTCTCAGACACCTCAAACTAAAAGATTCTCTGGAAGAATTACAATCAGTGTACTGGTGGCCAGGCATGAGCCTGCAGCATCACATTTTTGTAAAAAAATGCCCGGACTGCAACAGAGATCGCAGTGGCGAGAGAAACGGTATACTACCGTGGCGTTTCACTCCAGAAAGAATCAACAGTAAAAAGCAAAGCGTCCGATTAACATATACAGGCTAGTTTCCACTTATAATGTAGATCCCCAGCACTCTGCTGACGTCTGGACTGTTATACAAAGATTTGCGAGTCTAAATGGCATATACGCTAGGAGCATGCTACGTTTGACCAATGTTTTCACTTTAGCCCTCAAGCCTGTGGGGAAACAAGGCCAAATGAGCATAGCATAGCGGGATTCTTCTCACTTCCTTCCTGAGGGATACGGGATGGTGTAAAGAAAAAACCAAGGCATAAAGCTATCTATAACGGAAAGGATATTAGGTTCGGGAGCTGGGTGGGTCAAACATCTAATAAGTGCCCAACGTAGTCTAAACAACCTGCCAAGAAATTCTCTGAAGGGATTCAGTCCGTACGAATTATTGTTTGGAACTAGGATGTTAGTCTTAGATCTTGACAGTCAGACTTCAGTGGTGAAGGGAAAAAGCTTTGATATCAAAGATCGTTTGGCTATTTTACAGGACTTAAACAAAACAAGAAAAGACCTGAGCAACATAAAGTTGAAACAGCAGCCAACAACCACTGAAGAACTACCACCTGTCCCAGCAAGACCTGTCCGGATTCCAAAAGTCGGGGATCTAGTCAGAGAAAAGATCGCGGTAAAGAAGGAATTTGGGCCTTCTTACAGAAAAGCAGTTCCTGTCTTGTCTATCAACGGGACAAGATCAGTTGTACTACCGCCGCTTGCTGGTAAAAAGGAGAACCGAGTTGTATCCATCGACCTGGTAAAACCACAATCATGTGGCCGATAACAAACAGTAGGCCAAGTGGACTCCCGATAAGTAGCAGAACACCAAGGTTTGCTACAAATACAGAGGTCCAAACTAAGAGGCTAATCACATTCGAAACGCCTACAGAACAACAACAAGGACTATGCAACAATGCATTGGAACTCAGACCTCTAACAACCCAAATAAAAACATTTAGTAGAGACACACCGACCTACAATGAAGTAACAAACGAATATGCAAGAAACAGTAATCCTGAAGCAATTGGAACAATTGACAGAACTGCATCCGGCTACTTCATAAACTTCGATGATTCCTCTGAAGACCTAAGTGAATCAAAAACACAGCCATCAACAAAAACCTTTAAAGATAAAGCTAAAGAACTTTTGAAACAACTGAAAGAAACATATCTGATTTCTCCATGGATTGAATTTTGGGTGGGCTTTGGTGCATTTATCCTCATACTTTGGCTCATCATGGTACTAACTTTGGGACGCTTCATTGAGGGAAAATATGCTAAAATGGACACAGCAAGTCAGAAAATCAACTTGATCCTCAAGCCTCACACATCTTCACACGTCGAGAAAAGAGAACTTTCTTCAGTCAACTTCACAGCCAATCCTATACCAGGTGGGGTAGCATGGGACAATACTGACTACGAAATTTATGGTCCGGTTGAAATCCTGAAATATCCACACCAAATCAAGATCTCGTTAAGTGACTTTGTAAAACCAAGCTCATTTGCTGATGATTGGGACTTTGAAAATATAAATGATATGATGTCTGACTTAGTGATGTCTGCTAAATTTACCAAACATGATTATTTGCAGGGTTCGGCTAATTATGATAGTATGTACTGTTACAACCACTATGGTAACCATTTTCTACATAAATCGGCATAACCTAGAAATGTTTTAAATTATAATCAATGGGAACATTGTGCGACCCCTCCAAAAGGAAGCTCAAGAACCTTTTATAACAAATATTCATACTTTTCAGGGTTCAACACAAGTAATGCTGAAACATTTTATTTCAAGTTGTCAAATAAGACAGGGACAAAGACCATGCTTACAAACACGAAATTGATATATTCAGACTCATTTTTTGAACGAATGAATACCTTTGGTTTTGATTATTGGGACAAAAATGTTGAAGTAAAAAGTGTTTGGGGTACAAAAGAATGGCAAGTACAAGGTATAGAATCATTGTTTAGAGCCTGCATGATCCCAGAACAAATTATATTTTTAAATGACACTGTTCAACAAACCACCTGTCTTGGCTTAGCCAAAATCAAAGACTTAAATAAACCGTCTATTCCAAAGCCAACAATGGACAGCAATAGCTCTACAGATGAAGGGATAGACGTAAACTATGTATTAAACCAAAACAGAACACATCCTGATTGGAAACAATGGTTGATCTGGCCCACAGATACTAATAACTGTCAAGATAGATTCCTGAACAAAACACAGGGGTTCACATTGACCAGGCCAGACCCTAGATATTCCCAAAGACAACACCCAGGGATAATAACCACCTACAGTGTGGGCAAATTATGCCTTCAATGGCTACAAACTTCCACACTGACAGAAATTAAGCAACACCTAACTTTACTTACTGATGGTGCTGACTTGCGTGATTTCATTATGGGACCGCGCAAACAGCGTCAAGAACGCTTCATAGCAGCCTCTGTATACGCAGCTTATAACGAGGCCTGGAAGGTGACTCAAATTGAGACAGCAGAAAGTATACGGGAAATTGACCGTATTAATTTGGAAAAATCACTTTCTGTAGTGGACAATGGGTTAATGACTCTGTCCTCCAGAATTTTTTCTTTGGACAGCATTGTGTCTTCAGCAATCGACATATTATCGCAAGACTTACTGTTGTTACAACACGGTCAGTCTCAATTGCGTTCTATTGTACAGCTTGGCTGGACGTTACAAAATCTGCGTTCAGGCTATGTGCCTTGGCGTTTAATCAACACAACGTCACTATTCAATATCTTTAACCTTACTGATAAACAAATCAGTATGGCACAGAAGGGTGCTGATTATACAATCCTGAGCATTGAGAAACTCGAGAGATTACCAGTGACAATGTCAGAACGACCTGTCAGTGAATGGATAATACATGGGATAATTAATATTCCAATATCAACCTTCAGGTTTCAATACTGCCAAAAATATATACAGGCTGGCATGTACGAAAAATTGGGAAAAGGGTACATTAAGACAACATGGAACTTGCCCTATTCACATGCATGTGTCAGTAATAAAGGACAGAAAGTGTTTCTTAGTGGCAATAATTGTGCGATGTCACTAAGCGGTACACTTCTGTGTAATGGAATTAGTTTGCATGGAGCCTGTGAAGGGAACTCAAACAACCTTTCATGTCACCAGCTAGGCGCACCTGCAACAGAGATAGAACCATTCTTTAAAAGACTCTATAATGGGAGTTACATTCTAATTGTGGATCGCAGATGTTGTAGTTTACTGCCCGGGACTCCTTATCTCGTAACTACGACTGCGAAGGTCATGTGCTGTGGACACTCATTGTTCCCCAGCTCCTTTCCAGACAGGGAGGCAAGGGCATGGCCCAACTTGAAAATTACTTCTATTCGAATAGACACTTTAAGCAGAATGAAAACAGTGCTTCTTCAGACGCCAACCAGGCTCACGTCATCAAAAGAAACATATGATCTCCTAGTCGCAAGGACGACTGCAGAGATTCACTCATTGTTATCAACTAATTCCCCCATACATTTCGCAGAAATCCTGAATGAAATCTTAAATATTTCTGAGACCAGTGGAGTCTCAAAAGTATTTAAGACAGTATTTTCGATGGCATTAACACCATTCAAAGCCATACTGGGTATTTTTCCAGATTTCGTCCATTCGACTTTTGGCGGACTTCCCCTCATTTTAGGACTAATTGCAGGAATCCTATTCTTAGTCCTTATATTTCGTTATGGCAAACCGTGTCACAGACAAAACACCTGCGACAAGGGAAGAAACAATCCGAGCCATTGGATACCGGGACCGGATATCAAAAATCCTGGGACTATCCCGGCTTAGAGACCTGAACATGACTTGGTTTCTTTCATTTCGACCAATGTGGCATCGATGTGTTTTACCTGTATTAAGGTGCTTGCTGTGCGGAGAAGAATGCGTGTTGGACACCTGTCTGACGCTACAATCGGATGCGCCAATGGATGCAGAAACATTGTTGGGTCCGATAACGGCTCATGCTTTGTGCTGCCCTCAACGGCTGCCAATTCTGATGACGGCATTCGTGGAGACTTCACCGCTACGATTAAGGGGTAGTGAAGTTCAAGATGAAAGCAGCATCGATTAGGTACGACCTTCTGTCAGCAATACTAATCAAAACGTCAGTGGAGACAATCATGCACACGAATGCATGGTTACAACTTTTTCCGAGTTAGTGGAACTCTCCCAGGAAGCTGTTGACAGCTTTTTCGACAGTCTAAATGATATGATGTTCTCACCAGAGCAGAAATAGAGACTTTTGAGCAAGCTAGCACACAGCGTTCCCAACACCCTGAATTTGGCCTTCAACCTTAATAACAAAATACCATGAACAATTTTCCCTCCAGTTCACGGACAGCAATTTTTTCAGCAGCCCCAAAATATTTTTACGATTTTTCGGGACACTTATCTTCTGCTTAAAGTAAGAACTATTCTTAGAGAACTAAAATTTCTATTTTTAGATACTTTATAGACATTAGCTGCCCGCTGGTATGTTCATAATTATTTTATTCTGTGATGGAATGGTCTCGAACTTTTTCTTCTGTATTAAGAGCCATTTCATGTGTAATTCTCATATTCGATTAGTAATAATGTATACATATGCTTGATTACTTTGGCATTATTCTACAGCTTGAGTGCATTTAATACATGTGACTATTTTTTCGTATATTAGATAAATTCGAAATGCATTATATGTATTTTGGGGTGGTAAAGTATACACAATACTCTACAGTATGTTTTACTATGCCTAGATTCGTAAATATGGCCATAGTTAGCGTGGAGTGGGTGTGATGTATTCCTATAGGTTCTGTATCGATCCCCCTATTCCTGACCCTATTCTGGTTAACAAGTTAACTAGCAGCCATCCCATGATGCAGAAACCGTTATCTGATTAAGCCACACCACGGCACAGGAACGTGTTATCTGATTAGGTCATAACGCTTGCCATCTAGTTAGACAAGCGATACTCCTCCAGCCCCTGATAAGGCATACGGAGTTCTCAAAACAAATCAAACCTATGACAACCTGGGAAAAACCCTGCGGCCATTGTTTTGATTTCATCGAGAACTTCAGCAAAAGAATGTGCTAACGACCAAGACGTATGACATCCTTATTGACGTATCTATGTCCATCCTTACGTCAATCTCGGCACCTTACAGGTATAAATATAACCGGTATTGCCTTAAGCAAACACACGCGGTGGTGACGAGATCGGAGCAGCCAGACTTGCCGAAGGCCAGAGCAGAGCAGACCCCGCTGGCGCAGCCCCGCCTTCCTGACGCGCTGAGAACGAGACGCTGCTTTCTCCTGCCGAGAAATCCAGCTCCGGCGCTTCCGGGTAGCCCTCGCAGGCAGCCTGGAATATCGAGACCAGAGACGAGAGATACCATCCCTCATTCATCCTAAATTCCAGGTACAGAACTGAATAACCCCTCGCAGAGAATTCTTGAGTCAGTCACTTGGCAAAACAAACTTAACTTAAACTACTACTTTCTATTCCCGCCCACGTATTAGGCTTAGGTCAGGTACACCGGGGTAGGCGTAGTTAGAAACACCAGTTGAGTACGATTAGTCAAATGTATATATGTATATATCTATTTTATCCATTTTAAACCTGCTTATGGCTTAGAAACCATATAAATGTTTTTACAGTATTATTTTATACTTCTGCTTTTATTGTATGCACTTTACTTAACCATAAGTATTGTGATAATATCGATCCACTTCTCTTGTATGAGAAAAGAGACTGATCAATAAATACCATCTTTTATTGAACACGCCCGTCTCTTCCTTTTCTCTACAATCTGGTGAGACTAAGAATGCACGTACTGACTGAGCAAAATAAGTTGTCTTTTGTTTTCACACGACTCTAGAGATACACTCTTGATTAGGGGAGAGCAAAGTTGTCATGTTCTATGGTTGTCAGAAACTAAATCCCTTCTTGTCTATCCAGGGAGGTTCAACTCCTCCTTGCCTATTCGAGAAAGTTTCTAGGGAACTCTGAGCTAGCTGGCAAACCCAAAACTTTAAGTCTAATATCGACAATAGAAGACCTAGTTAACGTCTGGTCTAGGCCTATACTATTGGAGGTATTATTCCAATGCGCAGAGCCTATTGGGATAATAGGAACTACACTACACAAACAGAAGCTCAAAAGGACTGTAGCCAACCCCCTTCTGTGGGACCTCTCTGTAAGTAAACAGGAGGCAGGGTAAAAGGATGTCCCATCTGCGCATAAGTTTTTCAGGTAACCCTTTTATCATCCATTTGAGGGTCTTGTTGAATCTCTCAACAAGCCCATTGCACTGTGGGTGATAGGGTGTGGTAAATTTGTAATTTACACCACACTCCTTCCACATTGCAGTCAAGTATCCTGACATGAAGTTTGCCCCCCTGTCAGAGACAACCTCCTTAGGAAACCCCACTCTGGAGAAAACTCCAAGTAGGGCCCTGGCCACAACAGGAGCTGTAGTGGTCCTAAGGGGAATAGCTTCTGGGTACCTGGTGGCAGGATCCACTACCACCAGTATAAATCTGTGCCCAGATGCTGTTGGGGGGTCCATTGGTCCAACAATGTCTATCCCCACTCTCTCAAAGGGTACCCCCACCACAGGTAGTGGTATAAGGGGGGCCTTTGTTGTGCCACCTGTTTTGCCACTGGCTTGACAGGTGACACATGAGCGACAAAACTCTTTGGTGTCTTCAGACATATGAGGCCAGTGAAAGTGTGGGGCAAGCCTGTCCCAGGTCTTGTTCTGGCCTAAGTGACCTGCAAGGGGAATCTCATGGGCTAAGGTGAGAAGGAAACCTCTAAGAGACAAGGAGAGACCAGCCTCCTGGTAGCACCAGGCTTGGGGTCTCTTGCCTCAGAGCATAGGAGTAGAACATCCCAATATACTTTGTGGGTACCTGTAGCATTCCCTGCAGCCTCAGCAGCAGCCTGCTGTCTGAGGGGTTCGAAGGAGGAACAGTCTAATTGTGCCTGCCCTGGAAGGTCCCCCTGTTCCAAGAAACTCAACCTCTTCAGGTTTAAGCTCTTCTAGGACAGTTCCTTTTGGGGTCTTTGGGTCAGCCTCCTGTGAGGGCTGATCCTCAACCTGAGGCAGGGGGGAAGGCTCAGCCTTACCCCTACTGCTCTTCCTCTTGGTTAGTGTCTGGTCCATTCTTCCAGGATCCAGCACTTGTTCAGCTGGGCATTTCTTGGCCTGTGACCTGGTCACAGCAAGGACATGTGAGGAGAGACCTAGCATTCAATCAATCAATCAGGGCATTTATATAGCGCACTGCTCACCCGGAGGGTCTCAAGGCGCTGGGGGGTGGGGGGGGGTCCGCTACTGCTCGAACAGCCAGGTCTTGAGCTGCTTCCTGAAGGCGAGGTGGTCCTGGGTCAGGCGGAGGTGGGTCGGAAGGGAGTTCCAAGTCTTGGCAGCCAGGTAGGAGAAGGACCTTCCTCCTGTGGTGGCTCTTCGGATGCGGGGGACGGCGGCGAGGGCGTGGCTGGTCGATCGAAGCTGGCGTTTGGGAGCGTAGAAGTTGAGGCGGCTGTTGAGGTAACCTGGTCCTTGGTTATGTAGGTCTTTGTGTGCGTGGGTGAGGAGCCGGAAGGTGATTCTCTTGTTGACCGGGAGCCAGTGCAGGTCTCTAAGGTGTCCGGAGACGTGGCTGCGGCGGCGGATGTCCAGGATGAGTCGTGCTGAGGTGTTCTGGATCCGCTGGAGTCTCTTCTGGAGTTTGGCGGTGGTTCCAGCGTAGAGGGAGTTGCCGTAGTCCAGACGGCTGGTGACGAGGGCCTGGGTGACCGTCTTCCTGGTCTCGGTGGGGATCCATCGGAAGATCTTACGTAGCATGCGCAGGATGTTGAAGCATGACGAGGAGACGGCGTTGACTTGTCTGGTCATGGAGAGGGAGGAGTCCAGGATGAAGCCCAGGTTGCGTGCATGGTCTGTTGGTTTGGGTGCGCTGCCCAGGGCGGGGGGCCACCAGGAGTCGTCCCAGGCGGAGGGTGAGGATCCCAGGATGAGGACTTCCGTCTTGTCTGAGTTCAGTTTCAGGCGGCTGTTCGACATCCATTTGGCTACGTCTGTCATCCCTTCGTGCAGGTTGGCTCTGGCGGTGGCGGGGTCGTTGGTGAGGGAGAGGATCAGCTGGGTGTCGTCGGCGTAGGAGATGATGTTCAGGTTGTGCTGGCGTGCGATGGTTGCGAGGGGGCTCATGTAGACGTTGAACAGTGTTGGGCTGAGCGAGGAGCCTTGAGGAACGCCGCAGATGACTTTGGTGGCTTCCGATCTGAACGGGGGGAGGCGGACTCTCTGTGTCCTTCCGGCGAGGAAGGAGGTGATCCACTCCAGTGCCTTCTCCTGGATTCCGACGTTGCTGAGGCGCTGTACTAGGGTACGGCGGCAGACAGTGTCGAAGGCCGCGGAGAGGTCCAGGAGGATGAGGGCCGCTGTTTCTCCGTTGTCGAGCAGGGCTCGGATGTCATCGGTGGCTGCGATCAGGGCGGTCTCGGTGCTGTGGTTGGCCCGGAAGCCAGACTGCGAGAGGTCGAGGGAACCGTTCGTCTCGAAGAAGGCGGCCAGTTGCTTGTTGACGGTCTTCTCGATGACTTTTGCAGGAAACGGGAGCAGCGAGATGGGGCGGTAGTTCTTGAGGTCGGTGGGGTCGGCTGATGGCTTCTTTAGTAGAGCGCTGAGTTCGGCGTGCTTCCAGCTCTCTGGGAAGGTAGCGGTGTCGAAGGAGGTGTTGATGATGTCCCGCAGGTGGGGTGCGATGACAGCGTCGGCCTTGTTGAAGACGTGGTGAGGGCAGGGGTCTGTCGGAGATCCGGAGTGGATGGAGTTCATCGTGCGGATGGTGTCTTCGGTGCTGATCGGGGTCCAGGCGCGTAGGGTGGTGGTGGGGGGCGGTGGTTCGGACGTGGCGTGCGTCGGTTGAGTGCTGAAGCTGTTGTGTATGTCCGCGATCTTGTTGTGGAAGTAGGAGGCGAGGGAGTTGCAGAGGTCCTGCGAAGGGGTGATGTCGTTGTTTCCGGCGTTGGGGTTGGAGAGCTCTTTCACGATGTTGAAGAGTTCCTTGCTGTTGTGTGCGTTGTTGTCCAGTCGTTCCTTGAATGCGGTTTTCTTGGTGGCGTGGATCAGCTGGTGGTGTTTTCGGGTGGCGAGCTTGAGGGCAGTCATGTTGTCCGGTGTTGGGTCTCTGCGCCAGGTTTTCTCGAGTGCTCTGCAGTTCTTCTTGGAGCTCTTGAGTTCGTCGTTAAACCATGGGGCTTTCTTGCTGCCGGGTCTGTTCGGCGGGGTCTTCAGCGGGGCGAGGTCGTCTGCGCAGTCGCTGATCCATTTCGTGAGGTTGGAGGCCGCTTGGCTGGGGTTCGTTGTGCTGGTGGGAGGGTTCTTGCTCAGGGAAGTAGCGAGCTGGTCTGCAGAGATCTTGTTCCAGCTTCTGCGGGGAGCCTGTTGCTGGTGATGGTGGCGCGTGGTCCTTCTGAAGCTGAAGTGTACGCAGCTGTGGTCCGTCCAGTGGAGTCCCGTGGCGTGGCTGAAGGTGATGTCCTTGCTGGAAGAGAAGACCGGGTCGAGTGTGTGTCCGGCGTAGTGGGTGGGGGTGTTGACCAGCTGCTTGAGTCCGAGGTTGGCGAGGTTGTCCAGCAGGGTGGTGGTGTTGCGGTCGTTGTTGTTCTCCAGGTGGAAGTTGAGGTCCCCGAGGAGGATGTAGTCAGCGGAGAGGAGGGCGTGCGGGCTGATGAAGTCGGCGATGTCTTCGCTGAATTGTGTGCGTGGTCCCGGGGGTCTGTAGATGAGGGTGCCTCTGAGGGTGGTCTTGGGGTTGACGTGGATCTGGAAGTGCAGGTGTTCGGCGGGTGCGAGGGTGTCGTCGGTGTTGGTCGTGATGCGGATGGTGTTCCTGTGGATGATGGCGATAGCATTTCTACATTAGTCCTGTACTCCACATCTGACCACAGTGAGGATTCCAAATCATTGCCCAAAAGACAATCTACTGGAAGGTCTGAACTAACTACAACCCTTTTGAGGCCAGTTACCCCTCCCCAGGAGAAATTAACAACTGCCATACTGTGTTTGGTAGTGCCATTGCTAGCATTGGTCACTAGATAGTCTGAACCTAGCATGATTTGGTCTGGGCCCTTAAATAGTGACACTGGCACATGTGTCCCTGTAGGCCTGAGCCATTTTTCCATTGATTAAAGGCGTTTGCCTGTATTTGCCCAGAGTACTAGGACTTATAGTAGGGGTCATATCCATGTCCCCAGTACAAACAAGAACTGCCTGAGTAGGAATTCTGACTAAGTCAGAATCCACCTCAGTTCCCAGGGTTAATCCAACTATAGCCTTGGGAGGTACACTACCACTACTAACTGTACTAGGGGGTGCAGTTGTCTTAGGGACAGTAGTGGTAGGAGTTTGGCCTTTCTTGGTGCACTCACTAAACCAGTGAGTCTTACTTTTACAGTATTAGCACCATGGTTTCTTAGGAACATCATTCTTCTTCTTTTGGGAACTCTGGGACCCACCCTCCTTAGATTGTTGGGGCCCTGTTGAAGACTTCTGGTCATTTTGCTTATTCTCATTATTACTCTTCTGGTCTGCTTTCTTCTGGCCACCACCTTGGTTCTGGTTCTGCTGCTTGACCCTGGTTCTGACCCATCTGTCTGCCTTCTTTCCCAATTCTTGGGAAGAGGTCAGATCTGAGTCAATCTGGGGCTGATGCAACAACTGGTTCTGACAATTATTTAATTTTTGCTCTCTCATAATTAGATTACACAATCCTGTGTAATCAGTAACTTTACTTCCCAGTAACCAGCCTTCCAAAGCCTTAGTGGCACAATCAACAAAGTCAGTCCAATCTTGAGCCTGAGTTTTCTGGGTGTCTCTGAACATTAACCTGTACTGTATGAAGCTTATATGAAGGCCTATACATTTCCCCCGAATGGTCACCTTAAAGGCCTCCCACAGTGTTTCCATAGTTTGGACCGACCCAGTATTAAACGAGAAGTAAAAACAGGATCAAGTAGGGAGGAGGATTGTAGGCGCCATTGAAAGGGAGGCAGAGTGCAGGAGGGGATTGTTATGTCTATAGCTACAGGGGAGTGATCTGACAAGGTTCTGGGCAAGTGTCGTATCTGCGTTACCCAGGAACAGATATCTCACGTTCCCAGCCAGTAGTCAATACGTGACCAGGACTGTCGCGCATATGAGTGACAAGTTCCTTCCCTGACTTGTGGATGCCGTAGTCTCCAGATATCAGTGAGACCTAGTGCACACATCCCCTCACGCACCACACTAGTATCCCTATGGGGGGAGAGGGGGTGAATAACAGTTGATTGTCTATCCATTGTGGGATCCAGCACTACATTAAAATCACCTCCACAAATAAGCGTCTCAGGGGAAAGATTGTAAAGTTTACTCCACAGGGTATCAAAAAAGGCGGGACCATCCGTGTTCGGACTATACACATTTACAATAGTCAAATGCGTATTATACAGTGTACCCTGCACAATTATATATCTGCCACTAGCATCTTCATCGACATGAGTGGGCACAAATGGAACATTTTTTTTTTAACCAAAATCAGAACACCCCGGGCATATGACGAATATGATGCAGCCAGCCTTATCCAAGCCCACCTGGGGGCTATGCGCGAGACCGCCTGCCTTGTAAGGTGCGTCTTCTGTAACAGGGCGATCTGCACATGATGCCTGTCTAGATAGACCAGCACCTGTCGCACCTTCTTGGCGTTGTTAAGCCCCCTGACATTCCAGCTCACCCAAGACAGATTAGACCGATTTATGTTAGCCATGCTCGTATATACTGAGATGTAAAAGCTGCAACGCCTATGAATCTGCATGTGACATACCAATTCATCCCGCATAGTGCCATTATGCTGAAAAAGAGTTCCCCAACCACCCCTCCCTCCCACAGCGGCCATTGAACCTAACCGCATACATCCCCCAGGGTAAACAGAACATGAAAAAACCTGTTGAGATTCCATAATGCATAGCATGGCAGGCTTATGAAAATACAGAACCCCAGTAAAGGCGCCAAAGGGGCACCAAGACAGAGCCAGAACTTTGCGGGGAATTCCCATTTTGTGGGTCGCTAGTAGCCCTTGGCCCCCCGCACATGCGGGGTGGGTCGAGCCAGAATGAAAATGGCTAACCAACTCATGGCTATACAGTCATTATGAAGTGGCACCAGAAACTTCCTAGTACACACTCCGCAATGAGTGCACAGTACTCTACTAAACAAATGAGTTTACCCATATACTATAACGGCAACATACAGAGCCTAGAATATACGACAATGAAAAAACAGTCAAAACATTGTAAACACTAGGTCAGCCAATAAAGCCTGTCAACAAAACTACATTGCAGGAGAGTGGGGTCTGCAATCCTATGGTCACCCCAGATTTTTGCTTTTTGCTTCACTGGTTTACGACTTTCCCTGGCTGTGGGCCTGCTAATCAGACCCACAGCCTTGCTGTTCTCTCTCTAAATTGACATCCATGTACCTTAGGTGCATTTACCAATTGGTACTGGGCCACCTTATCAGTCCCTGTACAAGTGTACTCTAGGTACCCAGGGCATAGGTGTACCCAGGGCCTACCAGGGGCTGAAGCATGGCTGGCCATCTAAACAGACACAACTGGCTGCACGACAGCTGGGGCAAGGAGGTGTAATCACCCTTTGCTGTAGATATAGTATACCTATATCTAACCTTAAAATGGACACATATACTCCTATCAGTCACTCCTAAGGCAGGCCTTATCAATCCTGAAGGCAGAGTGCTTGGAATTATGTGAGATGGTGCTCTGGCATGAGCTGAGCCCGTCTGCAGCTTGCGGAACCAAGTCCTAATAGCTGTTCCATGATAACGCTATACCATATACTCTTTAGTGCATTATAATCCTCGCGATTGAATGCTAACTTTGGTATAACATTATCAAAACATGTTGAGTAAGGTGTCATGCGAATTGGAATACTACCCCCTCACCAATTCTGGCGACGGGAGTAGCATTCCACCCTTCTAGAGGGACACGACATGTATGTAACTGTGAACCCCGGTTAAAGTTAAACGAAGCCTAAGCATCACAAAATGGATGCTGCCACCACAGACACAAGTCTGACCTCCTGCTGCTGGGAGTCCTTCCAGCGAGGGAGGCTTGGACAAAGGGTTTCCTGCCTTGGGAGGTGCTAGCCCCACCCCAGACAGGAGTTTGTGTATTGGGTAGGACAGGCCTGAAAGGAATGAGACATGCCTGGGGCACACAAGGTGTCCTGTGCATACACCGGTTCAAACCAGTTGCTGGGGCATCCCTGCCCCAGCTCTGGCGCGAAACCGGACAAAGGATAGGGGGTGTAGCCACCCCCCAACTGGTCCCACCCATGGGAGGGACCTAGTCACTAGTGCAGCCCCCTTTAGGAGAATAAAGGTAGGAGCTGGTCCCATTTCAAATTAGATTATCCTGAACAACTTTACAAGAAGACATTCTGGACTTCGACGTTCTGCTCCACAGAAGACTGAAGAATCTCCCTTGTGGGCAAGGAGTGTCCACCCTGCAACTGCAGGCACCATCAAGCGTCCAGCGGCTTCACTTTGTCGTCTTCCCTCGAGGATCCAGACTTCAGAGCTCGACGAGACCTGGATTCCCAGACCTCTCCGACCTCAACTCACATCTGCAGCACAGCTGAGATCCGTGGGTGCGACGAGACACGTGGGACCGGCCATCTTGAAAGAAACTGCACTTCGCTTCCAGCACGACTCCCAAGGTAAACTTGACTAAGTGCTTTGGGGATTGAGAAGCCCCAGCCCCGAGCAGCCCCTGCACCGAAGATCAGCCCTCCAGCATCCACGAGATCTGTGTGGGGCCCTTCTGCCTGTTTGCTGCTCGACGCGTTGTCTGGTCACTTGCCGGCTGGCTAGTGGCCTTCTAGACGATGAACCTTGAAATCTTCACTGCTGGTCTGGTTTCTCCAGACTGGCCCTTGCTCCCTTCCAAAAGAGGAGCACCCCGGACCCTCCTGGTCCACTCCAGATGCCGTTTCCACTCACCGCGTGGGTTGCCTTTGCCAAGGCCTGTTGACTCCAAATCCGGATCCGACACCCTGGTCGTCGAAGACACCTCCTGGTCCACGTGGCTGCAGAGACAAGCGTCCACTCTTCACCTGATCTCGACAACAGCACCTGGTTCCTTCCTGATTCCACACCGGTCACTGGCTAGTGACTTTGAACACTGTCCCCTCTGCTTTCAGGTCCTCTTCTTCCTCGATCCACCCGTGGATCGCACCGGACATCTTCCTCCTGGTCGCCTGCAGTATCTTTTCTTCCAGGCTCCATAGACTTCAACGCAGAAACCCGACACGACTTCGCACCTATGCACCCGCAGCCCGTGGGTGAGGTAACAAGAGCATTTCGGTGCTCAAGGGTAGCTTGACTCTCCTAGTGTCCAGATTCAGAGTCGTTTTAGTCCTAACCAGTCAGGATTGTCCGTACGCACCTTTTTCTTGAACTGTACTGTCCACAGACGTTGTTACGCATCCCGCGTGTGAGTTCACACTCTGCACACGCGTCCCGTGGGCCTCCTATTACTTACCTGAGGTTAGGATAGTGTAGTCCCAACGAACCTACAGCCTCTGGACAGCTCCATTCCTTCTATCGATTTCCTAATGCCATTTACTTAGTATATGGTTTGTCGTGCCCCTAGGGAACCATTGTAATTTTGTGCAACTTATCGTATTTTTCCTAAGAGATTGGCATGTGCTTAGCCCTCTGACCTCATAAAGAGTTCAGAGGTGTTTGTTATTAATAAATATATTGTTTATTTTCATAACAACCTGTGTGGTGTCCTTTCATCTGGTATTCAAGAGGTTATATGTGGTAAAACAGCTGGCTTCACATGCCAAAAGAGTTTAGCCTTAGACTGCTTTGTCCATGCTACCATTAGGATAGCTGGTCTATAAGGTTGACTTACAACCAATCACCATAAGGGTTGTTTGGACTGATACAAGGGGATCACTAGAACTAGTGAGCATCATATATCAAGCCAACTTCTCACATTGGTGTGCAGCAGTTGGGATTTGAGCTTGCTGTTGTTTTTACCAAATAAAATCTTCAAATATCATTTGAAAGATCATATAAGGTACCATAGGTACATATAACAAGCTTAGAAATACTCTGAGTTCTACTGAACCAGCTGTTGTAGTAGAAAGGGCCTAGCACACCCTGACTACAACTCTTAGCAAGGGATCAGTAGGAAAACCCATAGTGTAGGTAGGTGCATCACTTACACCTCACTAGAAAGCATGTCTAACCATGGAGAGACTTCAGAGACTCCCCTAATGGTTTGTAACCCTCCACAGGTCCTTTCCAGATATGCAGCACTCAGTTTCCAGGAGATGAGACAATTGTGTACCTCCAGGAAATTGAAACAGGGTTCTAACCCTACCACTCCTTTTCTGTTAGGTCTCTTAGAGACATATGGTGCTAGAAGGGCTTCTAACACAGGCCCCTCTCATCCAGATGGAAGCATGCCCCCCTTAGAAGGTACTCCTGGTGATCCAGACTCTAACCTCCCTGAAACAGAGAATGTAGATGGTGGGGAAGAGGAAGACTTATCTGAGGATGAGGCATAAAATGGGCAACCTTTAGTCAGCAGACTTACAAGGGCCAACTTAGACCTACATAGGGAAGGAACTGGGGGACCCCCAGTGCCATCCTCTAGCAGGCCTAACTTTGGGGTCAGGAGAGATAGATCTCCTTCTAGGGACTCCAACAGATCTGTTCACTCTCATGCCTCTCATGCATCTGCTCAGAGGAGGATGACTTCCCCTCAGAGGAGAGAGCATGAGGCAAAGATGAAGGAGGTTAATCTAAGGATTCAAAGGGAAGAACTTGCCCTTGCCAAGGAGAAACTTGCCTTTGCTAGAGAGCAACAGTTGAGTGGGGTAGCACCCACTGGTGGCAGCAATATCCCTAGGGATAAAGACAGGAGTTTTGATAACAGAAACCTGAGCAAAATAGTGCCCTCCTATAAGACAGGAGATGATATCCACAAGTGGATAACTGCTCTGGAGAGGGCCTGCAAAGTACAGCAGGTACCCCAGAGTCAGGTGGCAGCTATATTGTGGCTCTCCTTTGAACGCAAAGGTAGAGATAAGGTCCTCACTGTTAGAGATGAGGATGCTAATGATGGCCAAGTCCTGAAAACTGCACTGATTGATGGGGTTGGCTTAACCACTGAACAGTACAGGTTAATGTTCAGGGATACCCAGAAAACTCAGGCTCAGGATTGGACTGACTTTGTTGATTGTGCCACTAAGGCTTTGGAGGGCTGATTACTGGGAAGTAAAGTTACTGATTACACAGGATTGTATAATCTAATTATGAGAGAGCAAATCTTAAATAATTGTCAGAATCAGTTGTTGCATCAGCACCTGATTGACTCAGATCTGACCTGTAGGAGAGTGGGGTCTGCAATCCTATGGTCACCCCAGATTTTTGCTTTTTGCTTCACTGGTTTACGACTTTCCCTGGCTGTGGGCCTGCTAATCAGACCCACAGCCTAGCTGTTCTCTCTCTAAATTGACAACCATGTGCTTTAGGTGCATTTACCAATTGGTACTGGGCCACCTTATCAGTCCCTGTACAGAGTACCTTAGGTATCCAGGGCATAGGTGAACCCAGGGCCTACCAGGGGCTGCAGCATTTATTATGCCACCCCTGGCTGGCCATCCAAAACTGACACAACTGGCTGCAAGACAGCTGGGGCAAGGTGGTGTAGTCACCCTTTGCTATAGATATAGTATACCTATAGCTAACCCTAAAATGGACACATATACTCCTATCAGTCACTCCTATGGCAGGCCTTATCAATCCTGGAGGCAGAGTGCTTGGAATTATGTGAGATGGTGCTCTGGCATGAGCTGAGCCCGTCTGCAGCGTGCGGAACCAAGTCCTAATAGCTGTTCCATGATAACGCTATACCATATACTCTTAAGTGCATTATAATCCTCGCGGTTAAATGCTAACTCTAGTATAACATTATCAAAACATGTCGAGTAAGGTGTCATACGAATTGGAATACTACCCCCTAGCCAATTCTGGCGACGGGGGTAGCATTCCACCCTTTTAGAGGGACACGACATGTATGTAACTGAGAACCCCGGTTAAAGTTAACTCGAGCCTTGGCATTACAAAATGGATGCTGCCACCACAGACACAAGTCTGAACTCCTGCTGCTGGGAGTCCTTCCAGCGAGGGAGGCTTGGACAAAGGGTTTCCTGCCTTGGGAGGTGCTAGCACCACCCCAGACAGGATTTTGTGTATAGGGTAGGACAGGCCTGAAAGGAATGAGACATGCCTGGGGCACACAAGGTGTCCTGTGCATACACCGGTTCAAGCCAGTTGCTGGGGCATCCCTGCCCCAGCTCTGGCGTGAAACCGGACAAAGGATAGGGGGTGTAGCCACCCCCCTTCCTGGTCCCACCCAGGGGAGGGACCTAGTCAGTAGTGCAGCCCCCTTTAGGAGAATAAAGGTAGGAGCTGGTCCCATTCCAAATTAGATTATCCTGAACAACTTTACAAGAAGAAACTCTGGACTTCGACGTTCTGCTCCACAGAAGACTGAAGAATCTCCCTTGTGGGCAAGGAGTGTCCACCCTGCAACTGTAGGCACCATCAAGCGTCCAGCGGCTTCACTTTGTCGTCTTCCCTCGAGGATCCAGACTTCAGAGCCCGACGAGACCCGGATTCCCAGACCTCTCCGACCTCAACTCACATCTGCAGCACAGCTGAGATCCGTGGGTGCGACGAGACACGTGGGACCGGCCATCTTGAAAGAAACTGCACTTCTCTTCCAGCACGACTCCCGAGGTAAACTTGACCAAGTGCTTTGGGGATTGAGAAGCCCCAGCCCCGAGCAGCTGCTGCACCGAAGATCAGCCCTCCAGCATCCACGAGATCTGCGTGGGGCCCTTCTGCCTGTTTGCTGCTCGACGCGTTGTCTGGTCACTTGCCGGCTGGCTAGTGGCCTCCTAGACGACGAACTTTGAAATCTTCACTGCTGGTCTGGTTGCTCCAGACTGGCCCTTGCTCCCTTCCAAAAGAGGAGCACCCCGGACCCTCCTGGTCCACTCCAGACGCCGTTTCCACTCACCGCGTGGGTTGCCTTTGCCAAGGCCTGTTGACTCCAAACCAGGATCCGACACCGCCGACAGCGAGAGCCTGCATGGGACAGCTCGTGCCTCCATCCTGGTTGTCGAAGACACCACCTGGTCCACGTGGCTGCAGAGTCAAGCGTCCACTCTTCACCTGATCGCGACGACACACCTGGTTCCCTCCTGGTTCCACACCAGTCACTGGCTAGTGACTTTTAACACTGTCCCCTCTGCTTTCAGGTCCTCTTCTTCCTCGATCCACCCGTGGATGGCACCGGACATCTTCCTCCTGGTCGCCTGCAGCATCTTTCCTTCCAGGCTCCATAGACTTCAACGCAAAAACCCGACACGACATCGCACCTATGCACCCGCAGCCCGTGGGTGAGGTAACAAGAGCATTTCGGTGCTCAAGTGTAGCTTGACTTTCCTAGTGTCCAGATTCACAGTCGTTTTAGTCCTAACTAGTCAGGATTGTCCGTACTCACCTTTTTCTTGAACTGTACTGTCCATAGACGTTGTTAAACATCTCGCGTGTGAGTTCACACTCTGCACCGCGTCCCGTGGGCCTCCTATTACTTACCTAAAGTTAGGGTAGCGTGGTCCCAACGATCCTACAGCCTCTGGACAGCTCCATTCCTTCTATTGCTTTACTTATACCATTTACCTAGTATATGGTTTGTCGTGCCCCTAGGGCACCATTGTAATTTTGTGCAACTTGTAGTATTTTTCCTAAGAGATTGTCATGTGCTTAGCCCTCTGACCTCATAAAGAGTTCAGAGGTGTTCTGTTATTAATAAATATACTGTTTATTTTTATAACAACCTGTGTGGTGTCCTTTCATCTGGTATTCAAGGGGTTATATTGTGGTAAAACAGCTGGCTTCAAATGCCAAAAGAGTTTAGCCTAAGACTGCTTTGTTCATGCTACCATTAGGATAGCTGGTCTATAAGGTTGACTTACAACCAATCACCATAAGGGTTGTTTGGACTGATACAAGGTGATCACTAGAACTAGTGAGCATCATATATCAGGCCAACTTCTCACATTGGTGTGCAGCGGTTGGGATTTGAGCTTGCTGTAGTTTTTACCAAATATAATCTTGAAATACCATTTGAAAGATCACATAAGGTACCATAGGTACATATAACACGCTTAGAAATACTCTGAGTTCTACTGAACCAGCTGTTGTAGTAGAAAGGGCCTAGCACACCCTGACTACAACTCTTAGCAAGGGATCAGTAGGAAACCCATAGTGTAGGTAGGTGCATCACTTACACCTCACTAGAAAGCATGTCTACCCATGGAGAGACTTCAGAGACTCCCCTAGTGGTTAGTGACCCTCCACAGGTCCTTTCCAGATATGCGGCACTCAGTTTCCAGGAGATGAGACAATTGTGTACCTCCAGGAAATTGAAACAGGGTTCTAACCCTACCACTCCTTTTCTGTTAGGTCTCTTAGAGACATATGATGCTAGAAGGGCTTCTAACCCAGGCCCCTCTAATCCAGATGGGAGCATGCCCCCTTAGAAGGGGATCCTAACTCCAACCCCCCTGAAACAGAGAATGTACATGAGGAGGAGGAGGAGGAAGAGTCCTCTGGGGATGAGGCAGACAAAGGTCCAGTAGTAGTCAGCAGACTCACCAGGGCCAACTTAAGCCTACATGAAGGTGGTACTGGGGGAGCCCCAAGACCACCCTCAGGCAGGCCTAACATTGGGAATAGACGAATTAGATCTCACTCCAGAGGCTCTAACAGATCTATTCACACCCATGTCTCTCAGGCATCTTCTCAGAGAGGGATGACATCCCCTCAGAGAAGAGAGCATGAAGCAAAGATGAGGGAAGTGAATCTGAGGATTGAAAGGGAAGAACTTGCCTTTGCCAAAGAGAAACTTGCCTTTGCCAGAGAGCAATAGTTGAGTGGGGTAGTCCCCACTGGTGGCAGCAATATCCCTAGGGATAGAGACAGGGGTTTTGATACTAGAAACCTGAGTAAAATAGTGCCCTCCTATAAGACAGGAGATGATATCCACAAGTGGATAACTGCTCTGGAGAGAGCCTGCAAAGTACAGCAGGTACCCCAGAGTCAGTGGGCAGCTATATTGTGGCTCTCCTTTGAAGGCAAAGGAAGAGATAAACTCCTCACTGTTAAAGATGAGGATGCTAATGATTACCAAGTCTTGAAAACTGCACTGATTGATGGGTTTGGCTTAACAACTGAACAGTACAGTTTAATGTTCAGGGACACCCAGAAAACTCAGGCTCAAGATTGGACTGACTTTGTTGATTGTGCCACTAAGGCTTTGGAAGGCTGGTTACTGGGAAGTAAAGTTACTGATTACACAGGATTGTATAATCTAATCATGAGAGAGCAAATCTTAAATAATTGTCAGAACCAGTTATTACACCAGCACCTGGTAGACTCTGATCTGACCTCTCCACAAGAATTGGGTAAGAGGGCAGACAAATGGGTCAGAACCAGGATTAGGCCCAAGAACCAAGGTGGTGACCAGAAAAAGGAATCAACCAAGCCTCAAGAGAAGGGTGGGAATAAATCTCCAGATCAAACCACATCAGGGCCCCAAAAATCCTCTGAGGGGGGTGGGTCCCAGAATCCTTCTAATAACCAGAAGAAACCTTATTGTTATCCCTGTAAACAGGTGGGTCATTTGAAAACTGACAGCAGTTGCCCAAAGAATAACAATAAGGAGAACATACCCCCAAGTAACATTCCCAAACCCCCTGTTACTACTAGTAGTAATCCCCCAGGTGGTGGGAGTGCCCCCAAGAATTTGGGTGCATTTACTTTGGGAGTTCCTGGGGACTCTGGCCTAACCAGGTCCCCAAACTTAGATACTCTTGTCTGTGAGGCTGGCATGGGGTTTGCCAACTTCACAACTTGTCCCAACACTTTGGGTAAGTACAGACAGGAGCCCCTCATCAATGGTATAAAAGTTGAGGCCTATAGAGATACAGGGGCTAGCATCACTATGGTGACTGAGAGTCTAGTCCCCTCAAGGCAACTTTTACCTGGTGCCACATACCAGGTGACCAATATTGATGGAGTACAGAGAGATCATCCCATGGCAGCTGGGGAGGTGTCACTGGCCACAAGAGAGTGGCAGTGTCACCAAACTTGCCTGTAGATTGCCTACTGGGGAATGATTTAGAGCTCTCAGCCTGGGCTGAAGTAGAGCAAGAAACCCATTCTAAAATGGTAAACTTCCATGGTAAGGTTAGTGGGGCAGTGATAGCCACAGCCCCAGTCCAAGATGTCCTCCCTGAACAGGTCAGGAGGGCTGTGCCAGTCACAGCCCAATCTCAGACAACTTCCTTCC
This sequence comes from Lissotriton helveticus, assembly GCF_964261635.1. Taxonomy (NCBI): domain Eukaryota; kingdom Metazoa; phylum Chordata; class Amphibia; order Caudata; family Salamandridae; genus Lissotriton; species Lissotriton helveticus. Next base: position 1,394,854,620 of record NC_136065.1, read on the forward strand.
CAGAACAGGTTGTCAAGGCTGTGATGGTCACAGCCCACACCCAAACTGAGCCCCCTCCTGAAAAGGTTGGGAGAGTTGTGATGGCCACAGCTCAAACTCAGACAGATGATAGTGTTGTGAAGCCTGAAACTAGGGATCACTCCACTCAGACAGAGAGCATTGAGGAGAAAGAGAAATCTCCCTCCCACCAGACTTTAGGAAAGGATCAGCCTCCTCAGGGAACTGATCTGGCCCCTTGTGAAGAAACTGCCCCAGAGGTAGTCAGGCCTAGCCTGGCAGAACCCCTGATGTCAGTGGACCCTTCCAAGGTGGGACCCAGTCTGGAGCAGGTAACCTGCCCCTCTCTACCCTGCCTCAGTCAGCCCAGGGCTGTAGAGGTCAGGGAGGCCAGTGTTGGACCCCAAAGGGCCCCCTGTCCAAAAGAATCCCCCAATCAGCAGATTAAGGGAACTGAAGCTAGCAGTCCTAGCCAAGTGAAAATAAAACAAACTCCTGAGGGATCCCCCTTAAATTTAGTTAGGGACCTCCCACAGATGGACACTGTTGGGCACAGCCAGACCTGGGACCTAAGGGCCCCAAACCTGACCTGTCCCTCCAGTAAGCCAAACAGAGGGACCCAACCTCCAGCTGTAGGTAGCCAGAGGTTGACCCTGAGAGCCCAAAACAAGTCAGTCTTGGAAAGAAAGGCCTCTATGGTGGAAAATGATTGGAGGAAGCTGAGCCCAAAATTAGTGGAGCCTCACTTCAGTACTCCATTTCAGCACCAGCCTTTTCCTTTGCCAAAACACACCACAGGTAGAGATTCCCTATGGTGGAGACCCTCAGATACCCTTAGGGTGAGGGATTACTTAGTGGACCATGAGATAGGGGGTAACCATGCCAGTGCTGGTACTTCCTTATATGGCCACTCAGGCAATATAGGCTTACCTGGCAAGGATAGCCTTATCTCCTTTCGTTTGGGGGGGGGGTTATGTAGGAAGGTAGATCCCTGACTAAGGTTGCCCCCAACTTTTTGCCTGGTGTTTTGCTGATTTTCTGACTTAGTTGACCTGGGGCCCTGCTATTCAGGACCCCAGGCCTACTGCTCTCTCTGTAAAATGGATTCCATGTACCTTAGGTACATATCTAATTGGATGCTGAGTCACCTTATCAGTCCCTGTACAGTGTACCTTAGGTACCCAGGGCATAGGTGTACCCAGGGCCTACCAGGGGCTGCAGCATGTATTATGCCACCCCTGGCTGGCCATCCAAATCTGACACAACTGGCTGCACGACAGCTGGGGCGAGGTGGTGTAATCACCCTTTGCTGTAGATATAGTATTCCTATATCTAAACCTAAATTGGCACACAGATCTCCTATCAGTCACTCCTATGGCAGGCCTTGACAACCCTGAAGGCAGAGTGCTTGGAATCGTGTGAGATAGTGCTCTGGCATGAGCTGAGCCTGTCTGCGGCTTTCGGGATCCATCCCTTAGCCGTTTCCATGATATCGCATACCATATACTCTAAAGTGCATTATAATCCTCGCGGTTATGTGCCAACTCTGGTATCGCTTTATCAAAACATGTCGAGTAAGGTGTCATACGAATTGGAATACTAACCCCTCGCCAATTCTGGCGACGGGGTTAGCATTCCACTCTTCTAGAGGGACACGACATGTATGTAACCTGTAACCCCGGTTAAAGTCAGACAGAGCCTTAGCTCCACAAAATGGATGCTGCCACCGAGACACAAGTCTGCCCTCCTGCTGCTGGGAGTCCTCCCAGCCCAGGAGGCAAGGACAAAGGGTTTCCTGCCAGGGGCGGTGCCAGCACCGTCCCAGACAGGATTTTGTGTATCCTAGGTAGGCAGGGCTTTAGAGGAAGGTGACTGCAAGTGGCACCCCGGTGCTCACTGTGCATAGGCCGGCTGGAACCAGTTCCAGGGGCACTCCAGCCCCTGATCTGGGGAAAGCCCGCCAAAGGAGAGGGGTGTAACCACCCCCTCCTAGTCCCACCCATAGGGCAGGACTTAGTCGCGTGCCAGCCCCTTTTTGCAGGATAAAGGTAGGAACTGGCCCCCTTCCAAATCAGATCATCTTTGAATCCTGAAACTACTTTCCACGAAAGGAACTCAAGACTTCTTCCCAAGATTCTCCCTTGTGACTAAGGAGTAGTCACCCTGCAGCAGCAGGCACCAACCAAGCATCGCGGTTTGTTGCCAGTCTCTCCTTCGGATCAAGACTGCTCCAGCACGACGAGAACCGGCTTCCCTGGCACCTCTGACCTCAACCTACATCATCAGCCCAGCTGTGATCCGTGGGTGTGACGAGACCTCGAGGGACCGGCCATCTTCAGAACTGCACGACGCTTGTCCAGCACGACCACCGAGTGACCCTCGACCGAGTGCTTTGGGGTAAGAGAAGCCCCGACCCTGAGCAGCTCCAGCACCGAAGTTCAGCCCCCCTGCATCCACGAGATCTGCGTGGGGCCCTTCTGCTTTTTGCTGCTCACCGCGTTGTCCAGGTCGCTTGCCCGTTGGCTAGTGGCCCTCTCACGACGCTCCACGACGACAACTACTGCTGGTCTGGTTGCTCCAGACTAGCCCTTGCTCCCCTCCAAAAGAGGAGCACCCTGGACCCTCCTGGTCCACTCAAGACGCCATTTTAGGTCCACCGCGTGGGCCTTGCATTTGCCAAGACTTGTTGCCCAATCCTGGGTCCAGCGACGTCGACAGCAAGTACCTTCGTGGGACAGCTCGCACCTCCATCCTGGTCGCCGACAACGCCTCCTGGTCCGAGAGACTGCAGAGCCCAGGAGCGCCCACTCACCTGGCTGAGGTGACTTCGTCCGGTGCCATCCTGGTGCCCACTCAAATCACTGGCTAGTGATTCAGAACTTGGTCCCCTCTGCTTACAGGTTTCTTCTTCCCTGATCCAGGCTTGGATCACCACGAACTCCTTCACTGGTCGCCTGCCAGCAACTTCTTTCTTCAGGCTCCTGGATCTTCAACGAAGGTTTCCGACGCAACTTCAACCCTATGCAGCCGCAGCCCCTGGGCTAGGTAACCTGCGTACTCCGGTGCTCCAGCATAGTCCAACACCCTAAGTGTTCGGATCCACTCCCGTTTTCGACCCACCTAGTCGGGTTCACCCGAGAACAGTAACTTTGCCTTTGCTAGCCTCCATAGACTTTTTCCCGCCTTACGCGTGAGAGTTCCCACTCTGCACACGAGGTCCATAGGCCTCCTGCTACTAATCTAAGGGTGTAGTATTGTAGGCCTAGCGTTTCTGAAGTCTATGAGAATAGTTACTTACCTGCTAGTAATTCGCATTCCACTTTTGTAATATATGGTTTTTCGTGCCCCTCGGGCATTTGTGTAAATTGTGCGACTTAAAGTATTTTCTTAAGAATTTTGTTGTGTGCTTAGCTCCCTGACTCATAAAGAGTTCAGGGTAGTCTTGTTATAAATAAATATCTGTTTATTTTCATAACAACTTGTGTGGTGTCCTTTCACTTGGTGTTCAAGGGGTAATGTGATGGTAAAACAGCTGGCTTAACACGCCCTCTAGAGTCTTAGCCTTAGACTGCTCGTATCCATGCTACTAGGATAGCTGGTCTATAAGGTTGACTTACAACCAATCATCAATAAGGGTTGTTTGGACTGATACAGAGTGCTCACTAGAATAGTGAACATTATATATCAGGCCAACTTCTCACAATAAGGACCAACAGACAGTCATACAAACTAATTTTGGCACTGCTGTCTCACGACTGGAGGACCAGGTAAATTGGTGGATCAAACTGCCTCTATCCTTCGCTGATCGTATAGCCCTAATGAAATTGGTAGTACTACCACGATTTTTATATCTGTTTTTAAATGTTCTTGTACACCTAACACAACACTTTTTTAACACTCTTCGCTCTCTTCTGATCACTTGGCCTGGGGGGGTAAGAAACCTCGGCTCAAGTGGGAGATGCTCACTCTGCCGTATGAACAAGGCGGGTTTGCAGCGCCGGACCTCCATCTTTATTACCTCTGTGCGCGGGCGCAATTCGCCTACTACTGGCAGCATGATCCGGCATATATTCCGCATATTGCAGTGGAGGCGGGCGCGGTGCATCCTATTCCCCTTAAAGCCATGATAGTGAACACGCACACGGTGTATGAGAAAGGAGAATTCGATACAATAGAAATTACATCTGGGGCCTGGCAGAATTTAGGGCGGCGGGCGAGTAAACTACTGTTATATGTTCCTAACATGCCACTGCTACATCATTCAGGGATCTCGGTCACCCAGGAGGCTAGTACACTGAAGACACTTGCAGAGATGGGGCTGTCCGTTATGGCGGACGCGTACCCTGGTGGTCAATTTGTAACGCTAGAAGGCCTAGCCGCCCGGGGTGAGCCCTCCTTCATGCAGATATTTGTGTATTCCAGGTTGCGCTCAGCAATGCGAGCGCTTAATCAACACTTCCCTTCTGAGCCACCGACTCTTGAGGCGCTGCAACTCCTATACACTGCTACATCCAAAACCAAACTAATCACAAAACTCTATAGAGCGTCCCAGCGTGACTTGGTCCCTGTAGGTAAGACCGCACTAGATGACTGGAATGCTGTGCTACCAGAACCGCTCTCTGAAAGCGACTGGCTTGACAGCTGTTACCTGACGGGCCAATTGACGGCGAATGGCAATCTACGGTTGGTGCATTTTAAGTATCTGAACCAGTTATATTATACTCCTGCACAGCTTTATACCTTTGGGCTCCAACCGACTGACGCCTGCAGGCGATGTGGTGCGCCTGGGGCCGGATTTTACCATCTAGCTTGGGAATGTCCTAAAATACTTGAATATTGTGGCTCAGTTGTTCAAATACTGTGTTTAATGATTGACGAAACTCTGAGTGTCACCGAAGTTGGGCCTGCTGGGGATTGAGGCTCTAGTAAAACCTTCCAGTAAAATATTTGTGTCTATAGCACTGCTCGTGGCTAAGCATAGAATTTCTATTTGTTGGGAGAGTAGAATTGCACCTACAACTAAACTATGGCTGCAAAATTTGACGTATTGTCGTGACCAGCTCATATGCTACGCGGAGGAGTTACCACCTGCTTCTAAGCCCCGTGATATCTGGGGACCCCTCACATGCTACCTGCTATCCCACTCAGATACGTAATGTTTGTACTATATCTATACTGCTACCCTGCTCACCTTCACTGTATTTATGCTACTGCCCGTACATGCCATGCCTGTAACTGTGAATACGTATGATATTATGCTTGCGACAATGTGTTCTTTGCACTGTGATTCTGTGCTAATACTGTACTACCTGTACTGTATTACCTGTACTAGTGCCATCTATTTGAAATTATGATATGTTCTGTACTGTATTTGAAATTCCAAATAATTTTTTTTTTAAAAACGTAACATTTACGAACACCATAGAAAGTCAAAGGGAACCCGCGCCTGTGTTTAGACACTGCACATGGCTCCCGTGGGTCTCCTACTTCCTAACAACTGGTCGTTTAGTGTAGCCCCAGCGATTCTACAGGCCCTAGGTCTGCTTTCTAACTCTCACGTGGGACTCATACCACTTTCTTAGTATATGGTTTGTGAGGCCCTTAGGGCATAACGTATACTGTGCAACTTATCGTATATTAACTGTTAGACTTGTATTGTATTTTTACCTCTGACCTCATAAAGAGTGCAGAGGGGTTGTGTTTAGATTAAATACATATATATTTGATATATACCTTGTGTGGTGTCCTTTCATTTGGTATTCATGGGATTATATATGGTAAAACAACTTGCCTAACTCGCATACAGAAGTCTTAGCCTAAGACTTCTGGTCCATGGTACCACTAGGATAGCTTTCTATAAGGTTGACTTTACAACCATCATCAATAAGGGTCGATTAGACTGGTGCAAGGTGCCCACTAGAACTAGTGGACATCATATGCCAGGCTAACTTCTCACAACGACGACTTCGGCTGAACCTTAAGCTGTCCGCCGAAGCAGACCGAGGGGAGGATGTTGACCCGGAGAGAAGCGCCGAGAGAAGTTTCATGCTGCGCTCCCGCCGCGACTTCGGCTTCAACTGCTGACAGGCCTCGCAGTCGGTGGTGCTGTGATCCTCCACCAAATACCATATACAAATGAGGTGTGGGTCCGTCGTCGACATAAGACGCCCACAAAACGTACACGTTTTGAAGCCCGAATGCATTCGCACACTGTTCCACCAAAAACATTTAGAAAAAAACGGCCCGAAACAGGCCCGGATCTGCCGCTGACCCAATCGCGGTCCGTGAGCCAACACTGCAACTGCCTCGCAGTGCCATCCGAGATCAGGACGTGGTTGGACAGGTTGCCCTGATGCTGGGCCCACTGAAACTACAGGTCCCACTGCAGAGCCAGCATCCGCCACCTGGCGTGATGCACCAGAAGGATGCAGGAGGCCATCAGCCCCAGAACCCGCAGCGGCAACCTGACCGAGACCCGGGATAAAGGCTGAAAGATCGGAATCACAGCCTGAATATCCCGAACCCGCTGCTAGGGTGGATAAACCCGAAAATGCGCCGAATCCAGAACCGCTCCGATGAAGAGGAGCTTTTGAGAAGGACGCAGGTATGACTTCGGCACATTGATGGAAAGCCCCAGCAAGTGCAGGAGGTCGGCCATAGTCTGGAGGTGGCTGACGACTGTCTGGGGCGAGCCACCTTCAACAAAAAGTTGTCTAGATAGGGGAAGACTGACACCCCTAATCTGCGTAAATGAGCTGCGACCACCGCCATCACTTTTGTCAACACCCGTGGGGCGTTGGAAAGGCCAAAGGGGAGCACGGTGAGCTGAAAGTGCTCGTGGCCTACCGTGAACCGCAGGTAACGCCGGTGGGCCATCAGGATGGGTATGTGGAAATAAGCGTCCTGCAAGTCCAACGCTACCATCCAGTCTTCGGGGTCCAGGGCAGCTAAGACCTGAGCCAAAGTCAGCATCTTGAACTTTTCCTTCCAGAGGAAGCCGTTGACGTTCCGCTGGTCCAAGATAGGGCGTAGGCCCCCTTTGCCCTTCTTGGGAACCAGAAAGTAGTGGGAATAGCAACCAAGACATACTTCTGGCCCAGGAACGTGCTCGATGGCCCCCTTGGCCAAGAGGGCCGATACTTCCTCTTGCAGAAGTTGCAAGTGATCCCCGGCACGTGGTGGTACTGCGGTGGCATGGCTGGAGGGGTCGCCTCGAAAGGGAGGGAGTAGCCCCTTCGGACGATTTGCAGCACCCACCTGTCCGATGTGATGTTGCACCAATGGAGGAGGTGATGGCGGACCCTGCCCCCCCGGCATCAAATGGGCCTGAAAGCTCGGACTAGGAAGGCTTTGAGGCAGATGCTGCTGGGATGGAAGTGGACTGGCCTCGCCGTTGTCCCCTGGCACCGACACGGCAGTTACCATGTTCGCCGCTATGAGAAGTTGGCCTGGTATATGAGGTTCACTATTCTAGTGATCACCTTGCATTAGTCCAAACAACCCTTATGGTGATGGTTGTAAGTCAACCTTATAGACCAGCTATCCTAGTGGTAGCGTGGACAGAACAGTCTTAGGCTAAAAGACTCTTGAGGGCGTGTAAAGTCAGCTGTTTTACCATATTTAACCCCTTGAATATCAAATGAGAGGACACCACACAGGATATATATAAAATATATATGTATTTATTTACTAACACACTCCTCTGAACTCTTTATGAGATCAGAGGCAAAAGCACATCACAAGATACTTAGGGCCAGATGTGGGTAATTCCAGATTACCGATTCTTAAATACCGAATAATACCGATTCGCTATTTAAGAACTGGCAATCGGGATGTAGGTAATTTTACCGATTTAATTACCGAATCGGTATGATTCGGTAATTACCGAATCGGTATTTACCGATTCGGTAATTGCCATTCATTCCTATGGGCTTGGAGGCCCATAGGAATGAATGTCAATTACCGAATCGATTAATACCGATTCGGTAATTGGGGGAAACATTGAAGGGTGGCAGGGTGTCACTTTGACACCCTGTTGCACCCCTCAATTGTGCATGGGTGCACATGTTGCAGACATACATGCCTTTAGGGCATGTATGTCTGCAACATGGCAAGCTACAGAAATGCTTTTTAAAGGGTTTTCATAATTTACCACCAACTTCTAGTTGGTGGTAAATTAAGAATTCTTAAACCCCTGTAGCACTGATTACTGTGCTACCTTCATGTCAAAATACAGATTTGGTAATTATACCGATTCGGGGCCAGATGTAGGTAATCCCAGAATACCGATTCTTAAATACCGAATCATACCGATTCGGTATTTAAGAACTGGCAATCGGGATGTAGGTAATTTTACCGATTTTATTACCGAATCGGTATGATTCGGTAATTACTGAATCGGTATTTACAGATTCGGTAATTGCCATTCATTCCTATGGGCCTGGAGGTAAATCGGTAAATACCGATTCGGTAATTGGGGGAAACATTGAAGGGTGGCAGGGTGTCACTTTGACACCCTGTTGCACCCCTCAATTGTGCATGGGTGCACATGTTGCAGACATACATGTTTAAAAAGCAAAAGAAATGCTTTTTAAAGGGTTTTCATAATTTACCACCAGTAGTTGGTGGTAAATTAAGAATTCTTAAACCCCTGTAGCACTGATTACAGTGCTACCTACATGTCAAAATACAGATTCGGTAATTATACCGATTCCGTAAAATTACAGATTCTGTATTTTCACATGCCCCTTGGGCTAAGTTGCACGTTATAAGACTTTATTCATTCATTCTACATCCCAAACTCCAAATACCGGTCGGTAACAGCCGCAATCGGCCGTTACCGACCGGTATTTGCCTTCCTATATCTGGCCCTTGGTATTTTACCGATTCGGTAAAATTACCGAATCTGTATTTTCACATGCCCCTACATCCCAAACTCCAAATATCGGTCGGTAACGGCGAAATCGGCCGTTACCGACCGGTATTTGCCTTCCTACATCTGGCCCTTAGTCAGAATAAGTTAAGTTGCACAATTCACGGTTAGGCCCTAGGGGCGAAGCAAACCATATATTAAGAAAGTGGTATAAGTACTAACCCTGGGCGAAGCACTACGCTACACTCGCGTAGTTTGCGCAACTTCGCACTAGGTAAGCTGCACGTAGCACAGTGCGAACGTTGCGTATAGCGCAGCGTAGCGTAGTGCAGCGGTAATTTTTTGCTTGTTCACGGTCCTCAACGTCATGTTCGCGACCGCGAGCAAGCAAAATGACATCCCGGTGAGACTCTCTCAACGCAGGGAGGTCAGGTTTCTCATTGCGAGTGGTCGTGCATGCTCGCGACCGCTCGCGATGAGAAACTACCAGTTCGCGTTGAGAAAGCTGCTGCTCGAGTATAAACCTACTCGAGTGGCAGAAAACTACAGCTCGCACTGTGCAAGATGCCGTTTTGAATGATTGCACAGTGCCGGATGCTTGTTCGCACTGTGCAATCATTGAAAATGCACCTTGCACAGTGCGAACATGCTACTACGCAGCTCGCGTAGTGGTACGTGAAGTTCGCGTAGTGTGAAGTGCTCTTCACATACTTTCGCGTAGCGCTACGTCGCAAACTACGCCCACCCTTAATAAGTACCACGTCACGAGAAAAGGAAAGGCCTAGGGCCTAGAGAATCGCTGGGGCTACACTATCTGAACCTTAGGTTAGGAGTAGGAGGCCCACAGGCGGCACGTGCAATGTCTTTACACACACGCGTGAGTCAATGCATAGTCAATGGGAACTTAGAAGTTAGATTTAGAAGGATTTAGGACACTTCCGGTTTAGCTAGGAGGAACCAACTAAACACCTAGACACTTGGATAGTCAATACCCTTGGGAGCACCGAAGTACTCGCGTTACCTCACATACGTACGGCGGGTGCATAGGTGTGAAGATGTGTCGGGTTTCGTCGTTGGAGCCTATGGAGACCTGGAGAAAGATGCTGCAGGTGACCAGGAGGAAGATGTCCGGGTGGATCCAAGGGTGGATCGAGGATGAAGAGGACCTGAAAGCAGAGGGGACAGAGTCTGGGTCACTAGCCAGTGACCGGGTAAAACCAGGAAGGAACCAGACGACGTCGTGGAGCAATCAGGTGCTGTCGTGAAGCTTGTCTCTTCAGCCACGCGGACCAGGATGCGTCGAGGACGACCAGGTGCTGGAGGCGAGCTGTCCCACGAAGGTTCTCGCAGATGGAGGGTCGACTGCCGGATTGGAGTCAACAAGCCTTGGCAAAGGCACCCCATCCAGGATTCAAAGAAGGCTTCTGGTGCAGATGTAACGACCTAGTGGTCTCGGGATCGGTAACTGGCACTCCCAAGGAGGACACGACAAGTAAGTCAGTAATGAGGGCTTTAATGAATGGTAAACAAAGCTACAAGAAGCCAAAAAGAAAGTGTCGCTGGAATCTTCCAGCCTGGTACGTTACCAACCCTCCGCAAGAATCCCCCTCGAGATGCTGTGAGGGTCAATGTTATTCTGTGGTTATTGCGAGGAACCAGGGAGACACCCAGCCGGGGTCTCTACCTGAAGGGAGCAGCCGCTCGACCTCCTCCTCGGACTACTCCTGAGTTCTTTGTCAACCCGCAGCGCGGATGGACCAAACCGTCCTCTGCATATACGCCGGTCCCGGCGTATGCCAACAGAGGGCAGGAAACCCAGTGGCCGGCAATACCACTCGATAGGTTTGAGAATGACACAAGGTGTTCTGTGTTTGAACAGAGGAGACGGGGAGACACCCAGCCGGGGTCTCTACCCGAAGGGAGCAGCCGCTCGACCTCTTCCTCGTTCTACACAGTGACGCCGAACACCGCCTGGTGTTGCGTCTCCACTGTTCCCGACCAAGGCAGCAGAAAGGGCGAGAGCAGCCGCTCGATCACCCCTGGACACCTGGCGGCTGTGACGCGGCAAACACCTCCCGGTGTGCGTCACAGCGTGTATTACTACAATGCAGTTAGGGCTGGGAGCCACGGCTCCAACCAGCGTCTGCACCGCCGGAACTCTGTAACCGCCGAGTCAATCCTGCTGAAGGCAGAGGCTTGGTTGAGCGTCTGAACGGACACAGGGCGAGCTCCACAAGACACGGCACAGGGAGTAACGACTCGACCTACCTCCGTTCTCGCAGACAGCTCCCACTGCGTCTCAACTCTCCAACAGCCTCTAACGATGCAAGTGTGCCAGTACTAACTCAATATCCGACAGCGTTTCTTCCCCGGGGTTCCTCCTTTATGGGCGTGTTTACCCCCTGTGTTACGCAACGGCTTCCCCGTTTGCATAACCTATCCCGCTAGGCGTCCTGGGAGTTGTAGTCCTTCTTCGCCGATCACGGCATTTTCCCCCCGCATGACTGGAAATCCTGACAGCAGACCAGCAAGGTCTGAGGTGCCTCACCTTTGCAGGGTGGCAAGGGCCAGTCTGGAGCAACCAGACCAGTGAGTTGGTTTTAAAGGATTGTCGTCACAGAGGCTACTAGCCAACGGGCCAGCAACCGGACAACGCGTTGAGCAGAACACAAGCAGAAGGGCCCCTCGCAGAACTCGTGGAGTATGGAGGGCTGATCTTCGGTGCAGGTGGAGCTCGGATTCGGGGCTTCTCAATCCCCAGTGCACAGCTTCGAGGATACCTCAGTAGCTGCACAGTTAGCAAGTTTGCAGGCTTTTCAAGATATCCGGTCCCATGTGTCTCGTCGCCTCCATGGATCTCAGCTATGCTGCAGTCATGAAGAGAGGGTCAGAGAGGTCTGGAAGTCTGGGTCTTGTCAGGCTCTGTGCTCGGGTTCCGGCGGGAATGTCAACAAAGCAAGCCGTTGATTTGCTGGATGGTGCCTGGTTGCCCAAGGTGGTCACTCCTTGGCCACAAGGGAGATTCTTCAGTCTTCAGCTTCAGCAGAATGTCGAAGGTCCAGAGTTTCGTGTCAAGTTTCAGTTCAGGATCAAATCTAAAGTTTCAGGACTCAGCTCCTACCTTTATACAACTAAAACGGGCTGGATTACTTTCTAGGTCCCTCCTATGGGTGGGACCAGGAAGGGGGGTGGTTACACCCCCTCTCCTTTGTCCAGTTTCGCGCCAGAGCTGGGGCTGGAGTGCCCCAGCAACCGGTTTTAACTGGGGTATGCATGAAGCACCTAGTGTGCCTCAGGCAGTGTCTCAATCTATTCAGCCCTCCCTGTCCCAATACACAAAGTCCTGTCTGGGGTGGTGCTCGCACCTCTCCAGGCAGGAAACCTATTGTCCAAACCTCCGTGACTGGAAGGACTCCCAGCAGCAGAAGGTCAGACTTGTGTCTGTGGCAGCAACATCCATTTTGTGACGCTGGGGCTCTGGTTAACTTTAACCAGGATAGTCAGTACTAACATGTCTTCTCCCTCTAGAAGGGTGTAATGCAACCCCGTCGCCAGAATTGGCGAGGGGGTAGTATTCAAAAGCGTATGACACCTTACACGACATGTTTTGATAAAGCCAAACCAGATTTAGCATAACCACGAGGTTCATAATACACTTAAGAGTATATGGTATGGCAATATCATAGAACAGCTATAAGGACATGGTTCGGAAAGCTGCAGACAGGCTCAGCTCATGCTAGACCACCATCTCACACATCACCAAGCACTCTGCCTCCAGGATTGTTGAGGCCTGCCATAGGAGTGACCTATAGGTTACTGTTTGTCTATATATAAGGGTAGATATAGGAATACTATACCTAAGCAAGGGGTGATTACATGACCTTGCCCCAGGTGAGTGATCAGCCAGTTGTGTCAGATTGAGTGGCCAGCCAGGGGTGGCATAATACATGCTGCAGCCCCTGGTAGGCCATGGTTACACATATGCCCTGGGCACCTAGGGTGCACTTGTACAGGGGCTGATAAGGTAAACCACTTCCCAATTGTGGATGTACTTAGAGTACATGGTTTAAATTTAGAGAGAGTGCACCTGGGCTGTGGGTCTGATTAGCAGGCCCACAGCCACATCTAAGTCGAAAACCAGTAAAGCAAAGCAAAAAGTGGGGGTGACCATAGGAAGCAGATCCTACTCTCCTACAGCCGCCACGCTGGATGTTAGACTGTGGCCCGTGGCTGGCAGGACGTGAAGGGGCGCCCCTTCCTTGGCCATGAAAGGAGCGAAAGGCAGAAGACTGCTGACGCTGGCCCGACAGGCCCAAGGACTTGGCCGTAGCCCTGGAGTTCTTGAAGCGTTCAAGCGCATGATCTGCCTTGCCACCAAAGAGGTGGCTGCCATCGAACGGCATGTCCATGAGGGTGTTCTGGACATCAGCCGAGAAGTTGGCAGACCTCAGCCAAGCGTGGTGGCGAACCGCCACCGTCGTTGACATCGCCCTGCCCAGTGAGTCCGTGGTATCCAGCCCACATCGAATGGAGTACCGCGCTGTGTCTCGTCCCTCCGCAAGGGCTTGAGCGAGCTTCGCCCGGGCCTCCTCCGGGCACTCCGGCATCACGGCCGCAACCGTATCCCACAGAGAGTGAGTGCTGTAGGAGAGTGGGGTCTGCAATCCCATGGCCACCCCAGATTTTTGCTTTTTGCTTCACTGGTTTACGACTTTCCCTGGCTGTGGGCCTGCTAATCAGACCCACAGCCTAGCTGTTCTCTCTCTAAATTGACAAGCATGTACCTTAGGTGCATTTACCAATTGGTACTGGGCCACCTTACCAGTCCCTGTACAGTATACCTTAGGTATCCAGGTCATAGGTGTACCCAGAGCCTACCAGGGGCCGCAGCATGTATTATGCCACCCCTGGCTGGCCACCCAAATCTGACGCAACTGGCTGCACGACAGCTGGGGCAAGGTGGTGTAAATACCCTTTGCTTTAGATATAGTATTCCTATATCTAACCCTAAAATGGACACATATATTCCTATCAGTCACTCCTATGGCAGGCCTTAGCAATCCTGAAGGCAGAGTGCTTGGATTTATGTGAGATGGTGCTCTGGCATGAGCTGAGCCCATTTGCAGCTTGCGGAACCAAGTCCTAATAGCTGTTCAATGATAACGCTATACCATATACTCTTAAGTGCATTATAATCCTCGCGGTAAAATGCTAACTTTGGCACAGCATTATCAAAACATGTCGAGTAAGGTGTCATACGAATTGGAATACTAACCCCTCGCCAATTCTGGCGACGGGGTTAGCATTCCACCCTTCTAGAGGCACACGACATGTATGTAACTGTAAACCCCGGTTAAAGTTAACTCAAGCCTCAGCATCACAAAATGGATGCTGCCACCACAGACACAAGTCTGACCTCCTGCTGCTGGGAGTCCTTCCAGCGAGGGAGGCTCAGACAAAGGGTTTCCTGCCTTGGGAAGTGCTAGCACCACCCCAGACAGGATTTTGTGTATTGGGTAGGCTCAGGCTGAAAGGAATGAGACATGCCTGGGGCACACAAGGTGCCCTGTGCATACACCGGTTCCAACCAGTTGCTGGGGCACTCCAGCCCCAGCTCTGGCGGGAAACTGGACAAGGGAAAGGGGGTGTAGCCACCCCCCTTCCTGGTCCCACCCAGGGGAGGGACCTAGTCGTAGTGCAGCCCCCTTTAGCCGGATAAAGGTAGGAGATGTTCCCATTCCAAGTTAGATTACTCTTGACAACTTCCACGAAGAACTCTTGACCTTCGACCTCCTGATCATCAGAAGACTGAAGAATCTCCCCTATGGTCAGGGAGTGACCATCCTGCTTCGCAGGCACCATCAAGCTTCTGTGCGGTTTGCTGCAAAGTCCTTCCTTCCAGGAATCCGACGACCCAGCTCGACAAGACCCGGACCTCCAGACCTCTCTGACCTCTACCCACATCCACAGCACAGCTGAGACCCGTGGGTGCGACGAGCAACGTGGAGACGGCCATCTTGAAGAAACCTGCACAGCGCTTCCAGCACGACCCTCGAGTGACCCTCGTGTAAGTGCATCAGGGTTTGAGAAGCCCTACACCGACGCAGCTCCTGCACCAAAGACCAGCCCCCCAGCATCCCCGTGATCTGCGTGGGGCCCTTTTGCCTGGTTGCTGCTTGTCCTGTTGTCTGGTCACTTGCCGGCTGGCTAGTGACCTCTGAGACGACGACCCAAAGAATTCGACTCTGCTAGTCTGGTCCCCCAGACTGGCCCTTGCTTCCTTGTAAAAGAAGAGCACCCCGACCCTCCTGGTCCGCACCAGACGCCATCTTTGTTCCACCGCTTGGCTTGCATTAGCCAAGGCCTGTTGTCCAGATCGACGATCCGATACCGCCAACAGCAGCAGACTACGTGGGACAGCTCGTGCCTCCAGCCTGGTCGTGAAGAACAGCTCCTGGTCCACGCAGCTACAGAGAAAAGCGACCCTTCCTTCACCTGACTGCGGCGACAGCACCTGGTTCCCTCCTGGTTCCAGCACCGTCACTGGCTAGTGACCAAGACTCTGTCCCCTTCCTTTTCAGGACTTCCTTCTTCCTAGTTCCATCCTTGGAACCACCGGACTCCTCCATCTGGCTGCCTGCCAGCAACTTCTTGTTTCAGGCATCACCGGGATCCACACAGCAAACCCGACGCAACTTCAGCCCTATGCACCCACAACCTGTGGGTTAGGTAACTAAAGCTTCTAGGTGCTGAAGTCTGTGTTCACTATCCTAGTGTCCAGGTCCACTGTTGTTTTCCCTCCATCCAGCCGGGTTCGTCCGGAATCCGTAACTTTGTAAACTGTAAGATCCATAGACGTTGTTACGCATCCCGCGGGAGAGTTCCCACTCTGCACGTGAGTCCCGTGGGCCTCCTGCTCCTTACTTACTTAGTTTGTAGCGTAGTCCCACCGATCCTCCAGCCTCTGGATCTCCTTACAGTATTTTTCTTCCTCGCATTCCATTGATTTGAGTATATGGTTTGTCGTGCCCCTAAGGCACTTGTGTAAATATTGTGCGAACTCGTATTTCCTTTTTAGTATTGTCATGTGCTTAGCCCTCTGATCTCATAAAGAGTTCAGAGGTGTTGTTATTAATAAATAGACTGTTTATTTTCATAACAACCTGTGTGGTGTCCTTTCATTTGGTATTCAAGGGGTTATACTATGGTAAAACAGCTGGCTTCACATGCCAAAAGAGATTAGCCTAAAAGACTGCTTTTGTCCACGCTACTAGGATAGCTGGTCTATACGGTTGACTTTACAACCAATCACCATAAGGGTTGTTTGCACTGATACAAGGTGATCACTAGAATTAGTGAACATCATATATCAGGCCAACTTCTCACATTGGTGTGCAGCGGTTGGGATTTGAGCTTGCTGTTGTTTTACCACGTATAATCTTGAAAATATCATTTGAAAAATCACATAGGTACCTAGGTACATATAACAAGCTTAGAAATACTCTGAGTTCTACTGAACCAGCTGTTGTAGTGTAACAGGGCTTAGCACACCCTGACTACAACTCTAGCAAGGGATCAGTAGGTAAACCCATAGTCTAGGTAGGTGCATCACTTACACCACACTAGAAGCATGTCTACCCATGGAGAGTCTTCAGAGACTCCCCTTGTGGTTGTTGACCCTCCACAGGTCACTTCCAGATATGCAGCCCTTAGCTTCCAGGAGATGAGACAGTTGTGTACCTCCAGGAAACTAAAACAGGGTTCTAACCCTACCACTCCTTTTCTGTTAGGTCTCTTAGAGACATACGATGCTAGAAAAGCTTCTCAGACAGATGGGAGCATGCCCCCCTTAGAAGGTACTCGTGGTGACCCAGACTCCAACCTCCCTGAAACAGAAGATGTAGAGGAGGAGGAGGAAGAAGAGGATCCCTCTGGGGATGAGGCAGACAATGGTCCGGAGCTAGTCAGCAGACTTACTAGGGCCAACTTAGACCTACATAGGGAAGGATCTGGGGGACCCCCAGTACTGACCCTAAGCAGGCCTAACTTTGGAGTTAGAAGAGATAGGTCTCATTCTAGGGACTCCAATAGATCTGTGCACTCTCATGCCTCTGCCCAGAGGAGAATGACTTCTCCCCAGAGGAGAATGACTTCCCCTCAGAGGAGAGAACATGAAGCAAGGATGAAACAGGCTAATCTGAGGATTCAGAGGGAAGAACTTGCCCTTGCCAAGAAGAAGCTTGCCTTTGCTAGAGAGCAACAGTTAAGCGGGGTAGTCCCCACTGGTGGCAGCAATATCCCTAAGGATAAAGACAGGAGTTTTGATACTAGACACCTGAGTAAAATAGTGCCCCCCTTTAAACAAGGGGATGACATCCACAAATGGATGACTGCTTTGGAGAGGGCCTGCACTGTCCAGTGCATCCCCCAGAGTCAGTGGGCAGCTATATTGTGGCTCTCCTTTGAAGGTAAAGGTAGAGATAAGCTCCTCACTACTAGAGCTGCGGATGCTAACAATTACCAAGTCTTGAAGAATACACTGATTGATGGGTTTGGCTTAACCACTGAGCAGTACAGGTTGCTGATCAGAGACACCCAGAAAATTCAGTCTCAAGATTGGGCTGACTTTGTTGATTGTGCCACTAAGGCTTTTGAAGGCTGGTTACTGGGAAGTAAAGTTACTGATTACACAGGATTGTATAATCTAATTATGAGAGAACAAATCTTAAGTAATTGTCAGAATCAGTTGTTGCATCAGCACCTTATTGACTAAGATCTGACCTCTCCCCAAGAATTGGGAAAGAAGGCAGACAGATGGGTCAGGACAAGGGTCAAGCAGCAGAACCAGAACCAGGGTGGTGGCCAGAAGAAAGCAGATCCCAATGGTAATGAGAATAAGCAAAATGACCAGAAGTCTTCAACAGGGCCCCAACAATCTAAGGAGGGTGGGTCCCAGAATTCCCAGAATTCCCAGAAGAAGAAGAATAATGGTCAGAAGAAACCATGGTGCCAGTACTGCAAAAGTAATACTCACTGGTTTAGTGAGTGCACCAAGAAATGCCCAACTCCTACCACTACTGCCCCTAAGGCACCTGCACCCCCTAGTACAGTAAGTAGTGGTAGTAATCCTCCTAAGGCTATAGTGGGGTTAACCCTGGGAACTGAGGCGGGCTCTGACTTAGTCAGAACACCTACTCAAGCTGTTCTTGTTTGTACTGGGGACATGGATATGACCCCTACAATAAGTCCCAGTACTCTGGGCAAGTACAGGCAAACGCCTTTGATTAATGGAAAATGGCTCAGGCCTACAGGGACACTTGTGCCAGTGTCACTATGGTGACACCAAACTTTGTGGACCCTGACCAGGTAATACTTGGTTCAGACTACCTGGTGACCAATGATAGCAATGCCACTACCTCCCATAGTATGGCACTTGTTAACATCTCCTGGGGAGGGGTAAATGGCCTCAAAAGGGTTGTTGTTAGTTCAGACCTCCCAGTGGACTGTCTTTTGGGCAATGATTTGGAATCCTCCTTATGGTCAGATGTGGAGTATAGGACTCATGTGGAAATGTTAGGTTTGTCAGCACATGTCCTTGCTATGACTAGGTCACAGGCCAAGAAATGCCCAGCTGAACTAGTGCTGGATCCTGGAAGAATGGACCAGACACTAACCAAGAGAAAGAGCAGTAGGGGTAAGGTTGACTCTTCCCCCCTGCCTCAGGTGGAGGATCAGCTCTCTCAGGAGACTGATCCCAAGACCCCAGAAGGAACTGTCCTAGAAGAGCTTGAGCCTGAACAGGTTGAGTTTCTTGGGACAGGGGGCCCTTCCAGGGCAGACTTGAGGCAGGCCCAGTTAGACTGCCCCTCTCTTGAACCCCTCAGACAGCAGGCTGCTGCTGAGTCTGCAGGGAATGCTACAGGTGCCCATAAGGTATATTGGGACGATGGACTCCTATACTCTGAGGCAAGAGACCCCAAGCCTGGTCCTACCAGGAGGCTCGTCATCCCCTTGACTCTGAGAGGTTTCCTTCTCACCTTAGCCCATGAAATTCCCCTTGCAGGTCACTTAGGCCAGAACAAGACTTGGGACAGGCTTGCCCCACACTTTCACTGGTCTCACATGTCTGAGGACACTAAGGACTTTTGTCGTTTGATGTATCACCTGCCAAGCCAGTGGCAAATCAGGTGGAACAACAAAGGCCCCCCTTATACCACTACCTGTGGTGGGGGTTCCCTTTGAGAGAGTGGATATTGACATTGTTGGACCAATGGACCCCCCAACAGCATCTGGGCACAGATTTATACTGGTGGTAGTGGATCATGCCACCAGGTATCCAGAAGCTATTCCCCTTAGAACCACTACAGCTCCTGTTGTGTCAAGGGCCATGGTTGGAGTTTTCTCCAGAGTGGGGTTCCCTAAGGAGGTGATCTCTGACAGAGGTGCAAACTTCATGTCAGGATACTTGACTGCTATGTGGAAGGAATGTGGTGTCAATTACAAATTCACCACACCCTATCACCCGCAATGCAATGGGCTTGTTGAAAGATTCAAAAAGACCCTCAAAGGGATGATAAAAGGGTTACCAGAAAAGCTTAGGCGAAGATGGGACATCCTTTTACCCTGCCTTCTGTTTGCTTACAGAGAGGTCCCACAGAAGGGGGTTGGTTACAGCCCTTTTGAGCTTTTGTTTGGACATCCTGTAAGAGGACCCCTATGTCTTGTGAAGGAAGGATGGGAGTTACCTCTCAAAAAGCCTAAACTTGACATAGTGGACTATGTACTTGGTCTCCGTTCCAGGATGGCAGAGTACATGGAGAAGGCATCTAAAAACCTGGAGGCCAGCCAAGAACTTCAAAAAGCTTGGCATGACCAAAATGCTGTCCTAACTGTTTACCATGCAGGACAGAAGGTGTGGGTGTTGGAGCCAGTGGCCCCAGCAGCTCTCCAAGACAAATGGTCAGGACCCCACATCATCATTGAACAAAAGGGAGAAGTCACCTATTTGGTGGACATGGGAACTCCCAGGAGCCCTCACAGAGTACTTCATGTGAATAGGCTCAAAGCATTTGTTGACAGGGAGGACATGGGCTTGCTCATGGCCACAGATGAGGGACAGGAGGAAGAGAGTGACCCTCTCCCAGACCTGCTCGCTCAGAACCCTGATGATGGGTCAGTGGATGGTGTAGTCTTTTCTGACAGCCTCTCTGAGCATCAGCAACAGGATTGTAGGCAAGTCCTTCAATCCTTCAGACAAATGTTTTCTCTAACCCCCAGTCATACAAACTGGTGCACACATGAGGTGGACACTGGAGACAGTCTGCCTATAAAGAGTAAAATCTACAGGCAACCTGACCACGTCAGGGACTGCATAAAAACTGACGTACAAAAGATGTTGGAATTGGGAGTCATTGAACCCTCAGAGAGCCCTTGGGCTAGTCCTGTAGTTCTAGTGCCAAAACCTCACACCCAGGATGGTAAGAGAGAGATGAGGTTTTGTGTAGACTACAGGGGTCTCAATGCTGTCACTAAGACAGATTCCCATCCAATACCAAGAGCAGATGAACTCATTGACAGATTGGCTTCTGCCAAGTTCTTGAGTACATTTGACCTGACAGCTGGTTATTGGCAAATCAGGTTAGCTGAGGATGCCAAGGCCAAGACACCATTTTCTACCCCAGGAGGTCATTACCAATTTGTGGTGATGCCCTTTGGTTTGAAAAATGCACCTGCCACTTTTCAAAGGTTGGTGAACCAAGTTCTCACTGGGTTGGATGCCTTCTGTGCAGCATATCTAGATGATATTGCTGTCTTTAGCTCCACCTGGGAGGATCACCTGATCCACCTGAGGAAAGTTTTAGAGGCCCTGTAAAAGGCAGGCCTCACTATCAAGGCTACTAAGTGCCAGATAGGGCAGAGTCAAGTTGTATACTTGGGCCACCTTGAAGGTGGAGGCCAAGTTCAACCTCTGGAGAGCAAGATACAGGCCATAAAGGACTGGGCTCATCCAACCACCCAGACACAGGTCAGAGCTTTCTTGGGCCTGTCTGGTTATTACAGGAAATTTGTCAGAAATTATGGAACCATTGTGACTCCACTTAATGACCTGACAAGTAAAAAAATGCCAAAGAAAGTTCAGTGGACAGTTAGCTGTCAGAAGGCATTCGATGACCTAAAGCAGGCCATGTGCACTGCACCTATTCTCAAGAGTCCAGACTACTCCAAACCTTTCATTGTCCAAACAGATGCTTCTGAGTTGGGTGTGGGAGCTGTTCTATCTCAGCTGCACATTGATGGTCATGACCAGCCCATTGTTTTTATAAGTAGAAGGCTGACCCCTAGACAGAAACGTCGGTCAGCTATTGAGAGGGAGGCCTTTGCTGTGGTTTGGGCCCTGAAGAAGTTGAGTCCATACTTGTTTGGTACTCACTTCAAAGTTCAGACCGACCATAAGCCCCTCTTATGGCTAAATCAAATGAAGGGTGAAAACCCCAAACTTCTTAGGTGGTCCATTTCCCTACAGGGGATGGACTTTACAGTGGAGCACCGCCCAGGAACTGACCATGGTAATGCAGATGGTCTCTCCAGGTACTTCCACTTAGAGCAAGAAGACTCACCTGGTCAAGGTTAGTTTAATGTCCCTAAGTTTGGGGGGGGGTTATGTAGGAGAGTGGGGTCTGCAATCCCATGGCCACCCCAGATTTTTGCTTTTTGCTTCACTGGTTTACGACTTTCCCTGGCTGTGGGCCTGCTAATCAGACCCACAGCCTAGCTGTTCTCTCTCTAAATTGACAAGCATGTACCTTAGGTGCATTTACCAATGGGTATTGGGCCACCTTATCAGTCCCTGTACAGTATACCTTAGGTATCCAGGGCATAGGTGTACCCAGGGACTACCAGGGGCTGCAGCATGTATTATGCCACCCCTGGCTGGCCACCCACATCTGACACAACTGGCTGCACGACAGCTGGGGCAAGGTGGTGTAAACACCCTTTGCTTTAGATATAGTATTCCTATATCTAACCCTAAAATGGACACATATATTCCTATCAGTCACTCCTATGGCAGGCCTTAGCAATCCTGAAGGCAGAGTGCTTGGATTTATGTGAGATGGTGTGTGAGAAGTTGGCCTGATATATGATGTTCACTAATTCTAGTGATCACCTTGTATCAGTCCAAACAACCCTTATGGTGATTGGTTGTAAAGTCAACCGTATAGACCAGCTATCCTAGTAGCGTGGACAAAAGCAGTCTTTTAGGCTAATCTCTTTTGGCATGTGAAGCCAGCTGTTTTACCATAGTATAACCCCTTGAATATCAAATGAAAGGACACCATACAGGTTGTTATGAAAAATAAACAGTCTATGTATTTATAACAACACCTCTGAACTCTTTATGAGATCAGAGGGCTAAGCACATGACAATACTAAAAAGGAAACACGAGTTTGCACAATATTTACACAAGTGCCTTAGGGGCATGACAAACCATATACTCAAAACAATGGAATGCGAGGAAAGAAAATACTGTAAGGAGATCCAGAGGCTGGAGGATCGGTGGGACTATGCTACAAACTAGGTAAGTAAGGAGCAGGAGGCCCACGGGACTCACGTGCAGAGTGGGAACTCTCACGCGGGATGCGTACCAACGTCTATGGATGCAACAGTTTACAAAGTTACGGATTCCGGACGAACCCGGCTGGATGGAGGGAAAACAACAGTGGACCTGGACACTAGGATAGTGGACACAGACTTCAGGACCTAGAAGCTTTAGTTACCTAACCCACAGGCTGCGGGTGCATAGGGCTGAAGTAGTGTCGGGTTTGCTGTGTTGATCCCGGTGATGCCTGAAACAAGAAGTTGCTGGCAGGCAGCCAGATGGAGGAGTCCGGTGGTTCCAAGGATGGAACTAGGAAGAAGGAAGTCCTGAAAAGGAAGGGGACAGAGTCTTGGTCACTAGCCAGTGACGGTGCTGGAAGCAGGAGGGAACCAGGGGCTGTTGCCTCGTTCAGGTGAAGGAAGGGTCGCTTCTCTCTGTAGCTGCGCGGACCAGGAGCTGTTCTTCACGACCAGGCTGGAGGCACGAGCTGTCCCACGTAGTCTGCTGCTGTTGGCGGTGTTGGATCGTCGATCTGGACAACAGGCCTTGGCTAATGCAAGCCACGTGGTGAAACAAAGATGGCGTCTTGAGTGGACCAGGAGGGTCCGGGGTGCTCCTCTTTTACAAGGAAGCAAGGGCCAGTCTGGGGGACCAGACCAGCAGTGTTGAAATCTTCGGGTCGTCGTCTCAGAGGGCACAAGCCAGCCGGCAAGTGACCAGACAACAGGAAGGGCAGCAACCAGGCAAAAGGACCCCACGCAGATCACGGGGATCCTGGGGGGCTGGTCTTTGGTGCAGGAGCTGCGTCGGTGTGGGGCTTCTCAGTCCCCAATGCACTCACTTGAGGAACCCTCAGGGGTTGTGCAGGAAGCGCTGTGCAGGTTTCTTCAAGATGGCCGTCTCCACGTTGCTCGTCGCACCCACGGGTCCCAGCTGTGCTGTAGATGTGGGTAGAGGTCAGAAAGGTCTGGAGGTCCGGGTCTTGTCGAGCTGGGTCATCGGATTCCGGGATGGAAGGACTCTGCAGCAAACCGCACAGGAGCTTGATGGTGCCTGCGAAGCAGGATGGTCACTCCCTGACCATAGGGGAGATTCTTCAGTCTTCTGATGTTCAGGAGGTCGAAGGTCAAGAGTTTCTTCGTGGAAGGTTGTCAAGATTAATCTAACTTGGAATGGGACCAGTTCCTACCTTTATCCGGCTAAAGGGGGCTGCACTACGACTAGGTCCCTCCCCTGGGTGGGACCAGGAAGGGGGGTGGCTACACCCCCTTTCCTTTGTCCAGTTTCCCGCCAGAGCTGGGGCTGGAGTGCCCCAGCAACTGGTTGGAACCGGTGTATGCACAGGGTACCTTGTGTGCCCCAGGCATGTCTCATTCCTTTCAGCCTGGCCCTACCTAATACACAAAATCCTGTCTGGGGTGGTGCTAGCACCTCCCAAGGCAGGAAACCCTTTGTCCAAGCCACCCTTGCTGGAAGGACTCCCAGCAGCAGGAGGTCAGACTTGTGTCTGTGGTGGCAGCATCCATTTTGTGATGCTGAGGCTCGAGTTAACTTTAACCGGGGTTTACAGTTACATACATGTCATGTCCCTCTAGAAGGGTGGAATGCTAACCCCGTCGCCAGAATTGGCGAGGGGTTAGTATTCCAATTCGTATGACACCTTACTCGACATGTTTTGATATTGCTATGCCAAAGTTAGCATTTAACCGCGAGGATTATAATGCACTTAAGAGTATATGGTATAGCGTTATCATGGAACAGCTATTAGGACTTGGTTCCGCAAGCTGCAGATTAAAGCCAGTATCAGTGTCGAGACCACTGTCTTCCCCTAGCTTGTCTGTCCAGTCCTGAAATCACTGACACGCCCATGTCAGAGGGTCCTCAGACCCCTCCCAGTCACCCTTGCCCTCCATCTCCTGAAAATCAGGTGCAAAGGCCGGAGCTGGATCATAGAAGAATTGCTCTTCTGCCGGCGTTGAATGCTGCGTCGAGCGACGCCAGTCCGATGCCAGATCCGGACTGAGGGAAGGACCAGGGACGACGCCGTCCGGGGACCGTGCAGGGGCGACACCCTAGGGGTCGACGCCGGCGGGGTCGTAAGGTCGACCAGTGGCGACCCGAATCCGGAACCGGATCCAGCGGGGCCCTGCGGCGCCGGGACCGAAGTCACCGATGGCGCTGGGGCCGAAGCATCCGACGGCGCCGACACCGAAGCACCCGGCCCGCTTGGGCTCCAACGGAGGAGAGAGTGACCTCATGGCCATGAGGAAGGCATCGCGTTTGGCCCAGAGACCGGCCCAGGGACCGGCGGGTATGGAGCAGGCCGCGACGCCTGCGGCTCCGGCCCGAACCCCCGGCCGCATCGTGCGAGCGTCGGGGGAGAGCCGGAAGAGCGATGTGGCCTCTTCGACTTCTTGTGCCTCTTACCTAAGGACTTGTAGCCCGACGAATGGTGACGAATCGCCGAGCTTCGACGACTGTGGCCCCGCGACCAGTCCCTCGACCCCCTTCTGGACGGGGACCGTGAGCGGCACGGGGCCAACTGGCGGATCCCGAGGTGCTTACGGTACCGCTCCTGCCTAGCCTTCGACGTCAGGTCCTGGCAGTCGGGGCATGACTTGTCGTCGTGGTCGGCCCCAAGGCAATAGAGGCACCGGCGGTGTGGATCGGTAGCCGACATCAGTCGGTAGCAATCGTACAGGGCTTGAACCCGGCATCCCTACCGGCACCGAGAGTCGTAACGTCTCGAAAAGTGATCAAAAAGGATGGAAAAAGTTTAGTCAAAAAATTACTAAGAGTAATGTTTTTTCCGGATCTGCGCTTGCTGGCGCGGAAAAAAGAAGAACTGACGTCAACGCGCGAGGGTGGCCTCTAAGTACTCTGACGACATCATCCCGGCGCCAACGACGCCGACGACAGCCGCGGAGCCGCAGACGACGCCTACCGATGCGCAAGGGGACTGCTACGCAAAACTTTTCGCATCCAGTCTGACGCCTGGGGATATTCTAAGGTAAGGAATCTAACACTAACCTGTTTCTTTCAGATCCACCAAGGTAATGCTTTGATGTTCCATCCATGTCCAGAGGCACAGATCCTCCACGACCCCACCGCACCCTGTTTGTTGCAATACCATATGGCGGTGGTGTTGTTCGTGAACACTTGCACTACACTTCCCCGGACAGAGGGAAGGAATGCCTTTAGTGCAAGCCGGATCGCCCCCAGCTCCAGAAGGTTGATATGGAGCCGGGATTCCGCCGGAGACCAGAGGCCTCTGAACTCCGCCTCTCTCATGTGGCCTCCCCATCCCAGGAGGGACGCATCAGTCACCACTATGTACTCCGGTTGGGGAAGGGAGAGGGATCTGACACTGACCCAATCTCGATTTATGAGCCACCAGTGCAACTGTCGTGAAGCGCCCTCCGAGATCTGGATGTGATCTGACAGGTTGCCCTGATGCTGTGCCCACTGGAACTTTAGGTCCCACTGCAGAGCCCGCATATGCCATCTGGCATGAGTCACCAGCCGGATACAGGAGGCCATCAGGCCCAGAAGCAGGGGGTCAACCTGACTGAAACCCGGGATAGTGGCTGAAAGAGCAGAATCATAGGAATATCCCGGACTCGCTGCTCGGGAGGATAAACCCAAAACAGCGTTGAATTCAGAACTGCCTGATGAAAGTGAGCCTTTGAGAGGAACTCAGGTGCGACTTCGGCTCATTGATGGAGAACCCCAGCACATGCAGGAGGTTGGCCGTAGTCTGGATGTGGGTGACAACTGCCTGTGGCGAGCCCACCTTCAACAGCCAGTCGTCGAGGTAGGAGAAGACTGACACCCCTAACCTGCGCAGATGAGCTGCGACCATCGCCATCAACTTCGTGAACACCCGAGGTGTACTGGTAAGGCCGAAGGGGAGCACTGCAAACTGAAAATGCTCTTGGCCTACCGGGAATCGTAGATAACGCCTGTGGGGCGGCAGGTCGGGGATAGGAAAATAGGCGTCCTACAAGTCCAACGCTACCATCCAGTCTCCAGGGTCCAAGGTAGCCAGGACCTGAGTCAGAGTCAGCATCTTAAACTTCTTCTTCTGAACGAAGCGATTAACGTCCCGAGGTCCAAGATCGGGCGCAGGCCCCCCTTGTCCTTCTTGGCGACCAGAAAGTAGTGGGAATAACGACTCCCTACTTCCTGACCGGGAACGCACTCGATGGCCCCCTTGGCCAGGAGGGCCGTGACTTCCTGACGGAGAAGAGCCAAATGATCCCCCGACATGCAGTGGTACCGAGGTCGCATGGCTGGAGGGGGGGACAGAAAGGGGAGCGAGTAACCTTGGCAGATTATCTGCAGCACCCACTTGTCCGCTGTAATTTCGTGCCAGTGGTGGAGGTGGTGGCGACCCTGCCACCCACCGGCGTGGGATGCTCCCTGAAGCTCGGATTAGGAAGGCTTAGAGGTAGAAGCAGTGGGTGTGGAGGTGGACTGACCCGCTCGCTGGTTACCAGACCCGACCCTGCGGAATGCACGCCTGCAGCCGTGCTGAGGCTGGTTCTACACAGGTTTTGTGGAGAAGTGTGCTTGGGTGCCCTTGCCCTGGCCACAAAAGGAACGAAACCCAGGCATGGCAGAGTTCTTTGTGGAAAGACCCAAAGACTTGGCCGTGGCCCGCGAGTCTTTAAAGAGCTCCAGGGCATTGTCAGCCTTATCGCCAAAGAGGCAGGAGCCATCAAATGGCATGTCCATGAGCGAGCCCTGGACATCGGTCGGGAACCCGGTAGACCGCAACCAGGCTTGGCGCCACAACACCTCAGTCATGGAAATCGCCCTGGCCAACGAATCAGCGGTGGCCAGACTACACCAGATGGCAAACTTCGCCGCATCCTTGCCTTCCGCAATCGCTTGGGAAAGGACAGCCTGGACCTCCTGTGAGCACTGAGGCAAGACCTCGCCCACCGAATCTCACACCGCGTGGGAGTAACGGTCCAATAAGCAGGCGGTGTTAACCGACCGCAACCCCAAACTAGCTGAGAAAAACCTCTTGCCATATTGGTCCAGTCGCTTAGAGTCCTTATCCGGCGGAGAAGTGGGAAATGCACTCTGCGACGCCGAGGCCTGAATGACCAGGCTTTCAGGTGTGGGATGAGTGGTCAAAAAGACAGGATCACTAGGCGCCGGGCGATGATGCTGTAGTGGGGCTGAGCCTTGCATTTATACAGTGTTAAGTTAGCATGAGCTTATTAGAAGTTTAAACACCATTTTCAAATTTTGCTTTCTTTTGCACACGACACACACATTGGATATTGTTTCAAGTTAGACTGAGTGTTTTGCTTCACATGAGAATAATTTGTATATCTACATTGGTAGACTTCCTTCGCAAGCTTAGTCTGAACTGTGAGTGCCGAGGCCTTCAAGGTTATATCAACACTGTTGCTGTTGTTCGAACTGATCAGCGCACATTCTAAACATAACATATATGCAGCTGTGGACAGCTCAGATACTGGCACCTTTAATAATACACTGTGTAGGCATGATTGAACACACTTTGAGAACATTCGTATGCTGAGAGCTTGTGCAGAACTCAATGTGATTCACTCCTGCTAATCTCTAAGGTATGGGGTCGCCTATGCAAGCCTAAGAGACCTTCTTTAGTTATAAAATAACCTACTAGCAAGGGAGGGTGAAATATGGGTATATATTTAACCTGTTTCCATTTGGCATTATAACATGCTTTCCCCCTTTGTATTTTATGGAATAGTAACTATGCTGACAATCTTATTTCTTAACATATGTCTGCTTGTATTAGCTAAGATGCTGCACCTGAGATCACAGGGTTAAAATAAACATTTTAAACTTGCTCGTGTGTCCCTTTACTCCCTGTTCTGGACTGGTATGAGAGTACAACGAAAGAGTGCTCATGTTTCCCACATTACCTGAGGTATCCTAAGTCGCATGTTCTGGGTTATCTAATCATTGGTAACTTTGCTATAGGACGAAGAGCTAGCTGGATTTTAGGTACTAAGGTGAGTTTTTGGTACACCCTAATTCACTGAGGTCCTGAGTCTCTGTGCACAGTTCTGTGACTGAGCAGAATCCCTGCCGGACGATGATGCCTAGCGACATACTTATCCACTGGTGCCCCCGAGGCCGGCGGCAATTAAGTGCCAAAGAGGATTTAGGTAAGAGCCTCATTGAAAGGGAGCAGCGGCTCCGACGACGTAGACACCATCTGGAGCACCTCCGTGTGGTGGTTGGTCTTGAGGGCCACCGTAGGGAGGTCTAGATGGAGAGTCTCCGCCGCCCGGCGCAGCACCATAGTGTAGGAAGTGTCCTCCTCCATAGTAGGTGGAGGGGAGGCAAACCCCGGGTCAGAAGACACATCAAGTTTGCCTGCATCTTGAAGGTCGTCCACCCAATCCTGCTCGGAGTCACACTGCCTTGCAAGGGGGTCCTCGGAGCCGACCCCGTCCTCGTCCGGCTCCGGAGTAGAGGGAGACAGCCACGGCGGCAGGGCATGAGCCAGAGAAGGGGCAAGCGGCGCCGGAGAGGGGGCAAGCCGGAGCCGCATCCTAATGCGGTTCCCAGGTTGGAACGAAATGGTCCGAGTGCCGGACCTCCAGCAACTTCCGGTGCCACCCCGCAGGACATTCGGGACCTGGCTCGACAGTCCTGACAGTCCCTGGAGTCATGGTTGGTATCCAGGCAGTAGAGGCAGACATCGTGGGGATCCGACACACCGACATGTTATGGCGGAACGACCAACAAGACTTAAAACTGGGCATCCCTACATGCACCAGGAGACAAGAGAAGGAGACAAAAAGTCTCAAAAAAGTAGTCAAAAAATGACTGAGATACGTGCTCAATCCGGATCTGCACTTTCGGCGCAGAAAAAGAAAAATCTGACATCAGCGTGCATGGTGGCGCCTACGTAGTCTCCGTGACGTCTTACGACGCCAGTGACGGATGCGGGGCTGCACGGCACCACCTACAGGCGCGCAGGGGTACTGCTAAGCAAAAAACTCTCCAGATCCAGTCTGACGCCTGGGGAATATTCTAAGGTAAGGAATCGATCACTAACGTGTCTCTTTCATATATCACCATTCCCTGGCATGCAATAATAACACTCAATAAATTATTGTCCTGTTTTTTCTTTAGAAAACGAAAATACATTTATTACACACACACTGCTTAATACTACTTAGTAATTTACAAATATACATAAGGCTGGTGGAAATACCTTTGACAGCATTGCATTTGACCCCAAAGGGGTTATGACGGCAAATATTATAGTATCCGTCTTCATGTACATGGCAGCCTATATGGCGATATCACTTTATACCAGGTCAATGTTACCACACTTAAAGACCAGAATCAAGTCAAAATACCTCATATCATCACTGACTTCCATAACCGTAATCCATCTGCAACCATTATAGTAATAATGCATTGCAACCAGGTGTATACTTTATAATTACTAAAGCATTTCAGACTTTTTGGAATAATATCAGCAATAGCAATACCCTTAAATTATGCATTACATAAACATAAATCATGTGTGTGCGTCCTTTTTATATATTTTTAGGTGACTTACACTGCAGTTATAAAACTGCCCTCCAGAGGGCTTTCACTTACAGGTTTATAACTAAAGCTCCAGTCTGGGGAGTGCATTGAACTGGAATAAAAGCTTGGGGTAGTCATTCTTTCTTTGATCCTTGAAAACTTGGGTCACCTTGTGTGGATCCTTCTGGTTTCCATAGAGGGGAGCTGCTGTACTCCTGCAACTCTCCCACACATTTTTATCCTGGTTGATAGGGGCCCTGCTGTCCCGGGGCCACCACAAATATTCCAAAACACTTTGTCAATTTCAACCTTGTAGGGCATTAAGGGCGCTAAGTCGTGATAAGCGTGCATTCATAATAAATGGCCCAGCTTTTGCTTTGTTGTACCGTGCGGTCTCGTGCCCTGAGGCTTTTCATTTTCTTTGCCCTTAAATCCTTGGAAGTACTGCATCCCACATGGGTACCTCGCATGCCCTCATTTGTTGGGGACAGCTGGGGAGTCCACCGTCGGCTGCCCCAGCAAGCTCCCGCCTGACGGGTAGTACTTTGCTGTCACCGTGGCAACCAGCAGCACTTCTCCCAAACCGGCTTCTGTGGGCAGGGTGTGCTTCCTGTCCTAGCTGCCCGCTCTCCCCCTAGACAAGAGCACAGGTAGCAGGGCAGGCCCACCATTTCTGAGGGGAGTGTGGTGGTCCTCCTTCTTAATTAAGCTGCAGGGGAACAGAGTTGGGATTCTGGGGCCCTCTGTTAGGCTCCCATTTTGCAGATCACATTGGGGGCCCGGGTACATGTCTTGCCTCTAGGGGGCTCAACGGTGCTTGCCACTCAGTGCTGTGGGTCTGGATTTGAGGTCCCAAGCCCTTGTACATGAAATCCGCCTAGGGTTGTGTTGGACCCGGCCTCATGGCGTGGTCCTACCCCTCCCGCATGGCGGGCCCGGGACGACATCGACCCGCTGTCGCCCCCCTGACACTACCCTCCACGAACTCTCGACGAGAGCAGCCCCTGGCAACCCACGGCTCTCCCCCCCGGGACCCTGTTCGCCCCAACCCTGCAGGTCCGGCTACCACTCCGGGCCACCATTTCAGGCCCGACGCCATCTTAGGCCCCTCATGTCCCGAGCACGTGGCCTCGGCCCGACCCCGGCCGCGGCCCCAGTGAAGCCTCGATATCGGGGCACCAAGATCCGCCCAGGTGGTAGAGTGGCCACTTGACGGATCCAGGAGGAGGGGAGTTTCGATGGCCCTCCAGCCGTCCCCGGACGCCTGGTATCGATCGCCCTCCGGCCTCCCTGGGCGCTGGCTCCACCCCGTAGGGAGGTCTAGATGGAGAGTCTCCGCCGCCCGGCGCAGCACCATAGTGTAGGAAGTGTCCTCCTCCATAGTAGGTGGAGGGGAGGCAAACCCCGGGTCAGAAGACACATCAAGTTTGCCTGCATCTTGAAGGTCGTCCACCCAATCCTGCTCGGAGTCACACTGCCTTGCAAGGGGGTCCTCAGAGCCGACCCCGTCCTCGTCCGGCTCCGGAGTAGAGGGAGACAGCCACGGCGGCAGGGCATGAGCCAGAGAAGGGGCAAGCGGCGCCGGAGAGGGGGCAAGCCGGAGCCGCATCCTAATGCGGTTCCCAGGTTGGAACGAAATGGTCCGAGTGTCGGACCTCCAGCAACTTCCGGTGCCACCCCCGCAGGACCTTCGGGACCTGGCTCGACAGTCCTGACAGTCCCTGGAGTCATGGTTGGTATCCAGGCAGTAGAGGCAGACATCATGGGGATCCGACACCGACATGTTATGGCGGAACGACCAACAAGACTTAAAACTGGGCATCCCTACATGCACCAGGAGACAAGAGAAGGAGACAAAAAGTCTCCAAAAAGTAGTCAAAAAATTACTCAGATACGTGCTCAATCCGGATCTGCACTTTCGGCGCAGAAAAAGAAAAATCTGACATCAGCGTGCATGGTGGCGCCTACGTAGTCTCCGTGACGTCTTACGACGCCAGTGACGGATGCAGAGCTGCACGGCACCACCTACAGGCGCGCAGGGGTACTGCTAAGCAAAAAACTCTCCAGATCCAGTCTGACGCCTGGGGAATATTCTAAGGTAAGGAATCGATCACTAACGTGTCTCTTTCATATATCACCATTCCCTGGCATGCAATAATAACACTCAATAAATTATTGTCCTGTTTTTTCTTTAGAAAACGAAAATACATTTATTACACACACACACTGCTTAATACTACTTAGTAATTTACAAATATACATAAGGCTGGTGGAAATACCTTTGACAGCATTGCATTTGACCCCAAAGGGGTTATGACGGCAAATATTATAGTATCCGTCTTCATGTACATGGCAGCCTATATGGCGATATCACTTTATACCAGGTCAATGTTACCACACTTAAAGACCAGAATCAAGTCAAAATACCTCATATCATCACTGACTTCCATAACCGTAATCCATCTGCAACCATTATAGTAATAATGCATTGCAACCAGGTGTATACTTTATAATTACTAAAGCATTTCAGACTTTTTGGAATAATATCAGCAATAGCAATACCCTTAAATTATGCATTACATAAACATAAATCATGTGTGTGCGTCCTTTTTATATATCTTTAGGTGACTTACACTGCAGTTATAAAACTGCCCTCCAGAGGGCTTTCACTTACAGGTTTATAACTAAAGCTCCAGTCTGGGGAGTGCATTGAACTGGAATAAAAGCTTGGGGTAGTCATTCTTTCTTTGATCCTTGAAACCTTGGGTCACCTTGTGTGGATCCTTCTGGTTTCCATAGAGGGGAGCTGCTGTACTCCTGCAACTCTCCCACACATTTTTATCCTGGTTGATAGGGGCCCTGCTGTCCCGGGGCCACCACAAATATTCCAAAACACTTTGTCAATTTCAACCTTGTAGGGCATTAAGGGTGCTAAGTCGTGATAAGCGTGCATTCATAATGAATGGCCCAGCTTTTGCTTTGTTGTACCGTGCGGTCTCGTGCCCTGAGGCTTTTCATTTTCTTTGCCCTTAAATCCTTGGAAGTACTGCATCCCACATGGGTACCTCGCATGCCCTCATTTGTTGGGGACAGCTGGGGAGTCCACCGTCGGCTGCCCCAGCAAGCTCCCGCCTGACGAGTAGTACTTTGCTGTCACCGTGGCAACCAGCAGCACTTCTCCCAAGCCGGCTTCTGTGGGCAGGGTGTGCTTCCTGTCCTAGCTGCCCGCTCTCCCCCTAGACAAGAGCACAGGTAGCAGGGCAGGCCCACCATTTCTGAGGGGAGTGTGGTGGTGCTCCTCCTTCTTAATTAAGCTGCAGGGGAACAGAGTTGGGATTCTGGGGCCCTCTGTTAGGCTCCCTTTTTGCAGATCACATTGGGGGCCCGGGTACATGTCTTGCCTCTTGGGGCGCAACGGTGCTTGCCACTCAGTGCTGTATGTCTGGATTTGAGGTCCCAAGCCCTTGTACATGAAATCCGCCTAGGGTTGTGTTGGACCCGGCCTCATGGCGTGGTCCTACCCCTCCCGCATGGCGGGCCCGTGACAACATCGACCCGCTGTCGCCCCCCTGACACTACCCTCCACGAACTCTCGACGAGAGCAGCCCCTGGCAACCCACGGCTCTCCCCCCCTGGGACCCTGTTCGCCCCAACCCTGCAGGTCCGGCTACCACTCCGGGCCACCATTTCAGGCCCGACGCCATCTTGGGCCCCTCATGTCCCGAGCACGTGGCCTCGGCCCGACCCCGGCCGCGGCCCCAGCGAAGCCTCGACATCGGGGCACCAAGATCCGCCCAGGTGGTAGAGTGGCCACTTGACGGATCCAGGAGGAGGGGAGTTTCGATGGCCCTCCAGCCGTCCCCGGACGCCTGGTATCGATCGCCCTCCGGCCTCCCTGGGTGCTGGCTCCACCCCCCTGCTGGGTGTCTGGACACTCTCATCCCGGCCCCTCTGACCCCCAGGCGCGAGGGTCCGGACATCTAAGGACTCCAGTCCTATATCTGGGCCAGCCCTGGATTAGGACTCCAGTTGTATCATGGAGTCGAAGCCCTGTTGACCTCGTCGCGGCTGATCCTAATAAGAACTCTTGTACTTGGAACCTGGATCCTCGGAGCCCTGCTGACGCTGTCGCGGCCCGACCACGCTGAACCATCCTCGGAGCCCTGCTGACGCTGTCGCGGCCGGACCACACTGAACCATCCTCGGAGCCCTGCTGACGCTGTCGCGGCCCGACCACGCTGAACCATCCTCGGAGCCCTGCTGACGCTGTCGCGGCCCGACCACGCTGAACTATCCTCGGAGCCCTGCTGACGCTGTCACGGCCCGACCACGCTGAACCATCCTCGGAGCCCTGCTTACGCTGTCGCGGCCCGACCACGCTGAACCATTCTCCGAGCCCTGCTGACGACGTCGCGGCTCCTTGCACCCCCCAGCTCGAGGATTGAGAGCTGTGCACCGGGTATCCTAGTACCAGTTGGTACCCAGACTGTCCCGCTACCTCCTTTCCCTGATACCGATACTTTACGGATCTCTCGATCCCCCTGTAAATATTGCTGCGAGAACGTGCCTTTATTCTTTATATAAAGACTCTTAAGAATCTACTCTCGTGTGGTGTCCCTTTGTAGTGGTGAGATTGCTCGGCTGTTACGATTGTATGAGAGGAGCCTTGCCAAGGAGGCCCCTCGACGGCGCTCGGCCAATTCCATACGGAGAGGTGGGTCTCGGGGTGGTCAGTCAGACATCTTCTGTCCCCCCTGGGATCTCCTTTCGAACATTGGTGGCAGGCGACGGGATTGGAGCCGACGCAAATCGTACAGCAAGTGACTCGCCCACTACTAACAGAGACACACAGCAACCATGAGTACTAAAGAAGCCGGAACAACCACAGAGTTCCAGAAGGAACTATTGGAGGAATACACCCATAAAGAACTCAGACAATTTTGCAAAGACTTAGGTATCGCTACCACCGGACTAAGCACCAAAGAGGATTTTAAAGAAGTGCTGCAAACATGGGGGGAGGCCGAAGCGACACCACCCCAAACCGAAGGCGACGGGGCCCCAGGTGTGCCCCAGGAAATGGCACCAGCGAAAGAAAGAACCGCCAACATAGACACGGGCCTCTCCCACGAAGACGCCCGAGAGCGAGAGAGAAGTCGGCTCCATGAGTTGGATCTCACCCGACTCCGGATGGACGGAGAACTCCAACTAGCGGAAAAGAAAATGGCCATTGAGCAACTACGGCTGCAAGGAGACCTGGAGGAGAGACGGAGGCAGAGAGAATTGGAAGAAAAGAAACTCACGTTCGAGCATGAGCGTGGCCTCAAAGAACTGGAGATCAAGGCCAAGAGCGAAGAAGCTGGCGCCGCTGCGAACCGAAGCCCCCCGCCCCCTGCCGACACGAAGGTCCACATTCCCAAGGACATCGTCAAAGAATACTATAAAAATGATGACATCCAGCAGTGGTTTAAGGCCTACGAAGTCGCCATGACCGCGCACCGCATACCCCGAAAAGATTGGGGTGCCGGCTTATGGGGGAAGTTCGTCAGCGAAGGAAGAGACACCCTGCTGGAACTGGCCGACAACGTGATGTCCTCCTATGATCACATGAAGGACGCCCTGCTCGCCCGTTACGGTCTCACTCCTGAGATGTACCGGCAGAGATTCCGAGACTGTAAAAAGATCCCCGGTACCACATGGGTGGAGTACGTGAACTTTTATAGCCGGGCCCTGGAAGGGAGGATCAAGGGCAGCAAAGTGACCACCTACGAGCAGCTGTTCTATCTCATCGTATGGGAGCACCTCTTCAACAACTGCTTTGTCGATCTCAGACAGCATCTACTCGACAGCAAACTGACCAAGCCATGGAAACTCGCCGTCGAGGCCGATCGATGGGTGAGCACCCGGGTCCCCCGGGCCCCGATAGGAGAATCAGGACGGAACCCCCAGGGGCACCTCCGCCAGCGAGGCGGCGGAGGAGGCCAGAACCGGAACCGAGACTGCGCCACCCCGGAGTCCGCCCCAGGGGTCGCCCCAGAACAACCCTTCGCCATCCCTGACCAGAAGAGGGGCCCCTCCAGCACGGCTGGGGCCCCACCCGAACGTTACCTGCCACAGATGCCAGCGGCCAGGTCACTTTGCCAGTGACCCCCACTGCCCAATGAACCAGCGGCCCGGCATCGCCGGACCTCCGACTCGCCAGGTCACGGCCGCCGCCCTGTGGGAAGGAGAAGAAAAAGAAAAAGAGGCCTACGACGAGGACCAGACCGAGTGGGAGCCGGACGCCATGGCCCTAGTCTGTCTGGGCGAAAGAGACATGATCCCCCAGGCTCCACTCCCGCGCAACACCCAAAAATACCGCCAGTGGGTCAACATTAATGGGCGACGGGCCGAAGCACTCCGTGACACTGGAGCCAGTGTGAGGGCCGTCCGCTGCCACTTAGTGACTCCCGAACAGATCCTACCGAATGTGCTGTGCCCGGTGCTGGCCGCCGACAATTCTGAGACCCTGTGCCAGATGGCCCGGATCCCCTTCGAGTGGGGAGTGGTGTCGGGCACCTTAAAGGTGACCGTCCGGGACGACGCCCCTGTGGACTGCCTCCTCGGAAACGACCTCGAGAGTTCCCCCTGGGCCCAAGTCGAGCGGAGAGAGCACCTGGGGATGTTGGGACTACCCGAGTGGGTCTGCGCGACCACCCGATCCATGGCAGCCCGGGCCCCGGCGTCGACCGAGGCTGCCTCGACCGAAGTACAGGAGTGGCCCGCACCGCCGCCACCCGCCGTCGATGTAGAAACCGACCCGGAGTCCGGTCCCCCGGAACCCCACCGCGAAGACATCACCGAGCTCGGCGACATCCCCGAACTAGCCCAATGGCGCCAGGAAGGTGGCCCCACCCGAGAACAATTCCGGCAGGAACAGAAGGCCTGTCCCTCCCTCGAGGGAACCCGGCAGCAAGCCGCAGCTCAAGCCGCCGGGGACACATTGGGGTCCCACTGGGTCTACTGGGACCACGACCTCCTATACAGCGAACAGAAAATTGCCGAACTGGGGGCCAGCCGAGTGTTGGTGGTCCCCCTACGATTCAGAGACTTCCTCTTAAACCTGGCACACGACGTGCCCCTCGCCGGGCACCTGGGCCAGGACAAGACCTACAGCCGCCTGGTGACCCATTTTTACTGGCCAAAAATGCGCAACGATGTGAACAATCACTGCAGGACCTGTCCGACCTGTCAAGCCAGCGGAAAGAGCAGGGGAAAAGGCAAGGCCCCGCTCCAACCCTTCCCCGTGGTGACCACCCCCTTCAAGCGAGTAGGGATCGACATCGTGGGGCCCCTGGACCCCC
The DNA here is from genome assembly GCF_964261635.1 of Lissotriton helveticus. NCBI lineage: Eukaryota > Metazoa > Chordata > Amphibia > Caudata > Salamandridae > Lissotriton > Lissotriton helveticus. The sequence goes on from NC_136065.1 coordinate 1,394,891,978, forward strand.
GAACCTCTCAGGGGCACCGCTTTATCCTCGTCCTGGTGGACCATGCCACCCGCTACCCGAAGCCATCGCCCTCCGGACCATAACGGCCCCTGTGGTGGGCCGGGCGCTGATGGGGATCTTCTCCCGAGTGGGATTCCCTCGAGAGGTCGTGAGTGATCGGGGCACAAACTTTATATCCAAATATATGCGGTCCCTGTGGCAACAGTGCGGGGTCACGTATAAGTTCACCACCCCGTATCACCCCCAAGGGAATGGACTTGTGGAGCGGTTTAACCGGACACTCAAGGGGATGATCAAGGGCCTGGAAGAGCCCCTACGCTGCAAATGGGACGTCCTGCTGCCCTGCCTCCTGTTTGCCTATCGGGAGGTGCCACAGAAGTCCCTGGGGTTCAGCCCCTTTGAACTATTGAACGGACACCCTGTCCGAGGTCCCCTCAGCCTGGTCAGAGAAGGCTGGGAGACTACAGTCCGAGATGCTCCGCCTGATGTCTACCGGTACCTCCTGACCCTCCGAAACCAGACTCGGAAGTTCCGGGAGCTTGCCGAGGCCAACCTTGAGGCCAGTCAGGAGGAGATGAAACGCTGGTATGACCAGAATGCCTCGTCCATCGAGTTTGAGCCGGGCCAACAGGTCTGGGTCATGTCCCCGGTCGAACCTTGTCCCCTCCAGGACAAATGGACGGGGCCCTTCAAAGTGGTGGAGCGCAAGAGCCCCGTCACCTATCTAGTGGACATGGAATCCCCCAGGAACCCCCTCCGGGTTCTGCACGCCAACCGGCTCAAGCCTCACTTTGCCCGCACGGAGCTGAGCCTGCTGCTAGCTACAGATGACGGAGCCGAAGACGACTCCGAGCCCCTGCCCGACCTCCTGAAGTGCTCTGAAAAAGACGGCTCCATCGAGGGAATCCCCCTCTCCTCCGCCCTGACCCTCGAACAGCGCCAGGACTGCCAAGAGCTGCTGGGGCAGTTTGAGGACCTGTTTTTACTCACTCCCGGGGTCACCCCGTGGTGTGTCCACGATGTCGACACCGGGGACAGCCCGCCCGTGCGACACCGGGCCTACCGAGTTCCCGACGGAGTTCGGGCCTGCATCCAGTCCGAAGTTGCCAAGATGCTATCCCTGGGGGTGGTCGAGCCCTCAGACAGTCCCTGGGCCAGCCCAGTTGTCCTGGTCCCTAAAGCCGCCGCCTCCAGCACCCCTCCGGAACTCAGGTTTTGTGTCGACTACCGGGGACTGAATGCCGTCACCAGGACCGACGCCCATCCCATTCCCCGGGCCGATGAACTGGTCGATCGCCTGGGGGCCGCCAGGTACCTCAGCACCTTCGACCTCACGGCCGGGTATTGGCAGATCGGCCTCACCTCTGGTGCCCAAGAGCGATCTGCCTTCTCGACCCCCGACGGCCACTTCCATTTCAAGGTGATGCCCTTCGGTATAAAAAACGCCCCGGCCACCTTCCAGAGACTGGTGAATAAGGTGCTTGCGGGGCTAGAAGAGTTTAGTGCCGCCTATCTGGACGATATTGCGGTGTACAGCCTCCACTGGGACGAGCACCTGAAGCACCTTTGGGAGGTCCTGACAGCCCTCCGACGGGCCGGACTGACAATAAAAGCCAGCAAGTGCCAGATAGGCCAAGGGTCTGTGACCTATCTGGGGCACCAAGTGGGGAGCGGCCATGTGGCTCCCCTCCAACCAAAGATTGACGCCATCGTGGCCTGGGAGCCCCCAGTCACCCAGACAGCAGTCCGAGCCTTTCTGGGGCTCACTGGATATTACCGGCGCTTCATAAAAGACTATGGGAGCATTGTGGGGCCCCTCACCGAACTTACCTCCAAAAGGCAACCACAGAAGGTGCACTGGACCCCCGAGTGTCAGACGGCCTTCGAGACTCTGAAAACTGCCATGTGCACCGCCCCTGTGCTCCAAGCCCCCGACTACAGCCGAGAGTTTGTGGTCCAAGCCGACGCCTCGGAGCACGGCATCGGGGTGGTCCTATCGCAAGTTAACCCCGAGGGGGTTGACCATCCTGTGGCCTTCATCAGCCAGCGACTGCTGGCTCGAGAACAACGATGGAGCACCATCGAGAGAGAAGCCTTCGCCGTCGTGTGGGCCCTAAAGAAACTCCGGCCCTACCTCTTCGGCACCCACTTCCGGGTCCAGACCGACCACCGGCCCCTGCGGTGACTAATGCAGATGCGTGGCGAGAACCCGAAGCTGCTGCGATGGTCCATCTCCCTGCAAGGGATGGACTTCACTGTGGAGCATCGCCCTGGTAACTACCACGCCAATGCTGATGGCCTGTCCGGCTTCTTCCGCCTCGGCGAGGAGAACCCCCAAGAAGATGGGTGACTCTCCCTGCCTTCAGCTGGAGGGGACGTGTGTTGGACCCGGCCTCATGGCGTGGTCCAACCCCTCCCGCATGGCGGGCCCGGGACGACATCGGCCCTCCATCGACCCGCTGTCGCCCCCCCTGACACTACCCTCCACGAACTCTCGACGAGAGCAGCCCCCCTGGCAACCCACGGCTCTCCCCCCCTGGAACCCTGCTCGCCCCAACCCTGCAGGTCCGGCTACCACTCTGGGCCACCATTTCAGGCCCGACGCCATCTTGGGCCCCTCACGTCCCGAGCACGTGGCCTCGGCCCGACCCCGGTCGCGGCCCCAGCGAAGCCTCGACATCGGGGCACCAAGATCCGCCCAGGTGGTAGAGTGGCCACTTGACGGATCCAGGAGGAGGGGAGTTTCGATGGCCCTCCAGCCGTCCCCGGACGCCTGGTATAGATCGCCCTGGCTCCACCCCCCCTGCTGGGTGTCTGGACACTCTCATCCCAGCCCCTCTGACACCCAGGCGCGAGAGTCCGGACATCAAAGGACTCCAGTCCTATATCTGGGCCAGCCCTGGATTAGGACTCCAGTTGTATCATGGAGTCAAAGCCCTGGTGACCTCGTCGCGGCTGATCCTAATAAGAACTCTTGTACTTGGTGTAGGAGAGTGGGGTCTGCAATCCTATGGTCACCCCAGATTTTTGCTTTTTGCTTCACTGGTTTACGACTTTCCCTGGCTGTGGGCCTGCTAATCAGACCCACAGCCTAGCTGTTCTCTCTCTAAATTGACAACCATGTACCTTAGGTGCATTTACCAATTGGTACTGGGCCACCTTATCAGTCCCTGTACAGTATACCTTAGGTATCCAGGGCATAGGTGTACCCAGGGCCTACCAGGGGCTGAATCATGTATTATGCCACCCCTGGCTGGCCATCTAAACAGACACAACTGGCTGCACGACAGCTGGGGCAAGGTGGTGTAATCACCCTTTGCTTTAGATATAGTTACCTATATCTAACCCTAAAATGGACACATATATTCCTATCAGTCACTCCTATGGAAGGCCTTATCAATCCTGTAGGCAGAGTGCTTGGAATTATGTGAGATGGTGCTCTGGCATGAGCTGAGCCCGTTTGCAGCTTGCGGAACCAAGTCCTAATAGCTGTTCAATGATAACGCTATACCATATACTCTTAAGTGCATTATCAACCTCGCGGTTAAATGCCAACTCTGGTATAACATTATCAAAACATGTCGAGTAAGGTGTCATACGATTTGGAACACTACCCCCTCGCCAATTCTGGCGACGGGGGTAGCATTCCACCCTTCTAGAGGGACACGACATGTATGTAACTGTGAACCCCGGTTAAAGTTAACTCGAGCCTCAACATCACAAAATGGATGCTGCCACCACAGACACAAGTCTGACCTCCTGCTGCTGGGAGTCCTTCCAGCGAGGATGGCTTGGACAAAGGGTTTCCTGCCTTGGGAGGTGCTAGCACCACCCCAGACAGGATTTTGTGTATTGAGGTAGGGAGGCGTGAAAGGAATGAGACATGCCTGGGGCACACAAGGTGCCCTGTGCATACACCGGTTCCAACCAGTTGCTGGGGCATCCCAGCCCCAGCTCTGGCGGGAAACCGGACAAAGGATAGGGGGTGTAGCCACCCCCCTTCCTGGTCCCACCCAGGGGAGGGACCTAGTCAGTAGTGCAGCCCCCTTTAGGAGAATAAAGGTAGGAGCTGGTCCCATTCCAAATTAGATTATCCTGAACTATTCAACAAGAAGAAACTCTGGCCTTCGACGTTCTGCTCCACAGAAGACTGAAGAATCTCCATTGTGGGCAAGGAGTGTCCACCCTGCACAAGCAGGCACCATCAAGCGTCCAGCGGCTTCCCTTTGTCGTCTTCCCTCGAGGATCCAGACTTCAGAGCCCGACGAGACCCGGATTCCCAGACCTCTCCGTCCTCAACTCACATCTGCAGCAAAGCTGAGACCCGTGGGTGCGACAAAACACGTGGGACCGGCCATCTTGGAAGAAACTGCACTTCCCTTCCAGCACGACTCCCGAGGTAAACTCGACCAAGTGCTTTGGGGACTGAGAAGCCCCAGCCCCGAGCAGCCCCTGCACCGAAGTTCAGCCCTCCAGCATCCACGAGAGCTGCGTGGGGCCCTTCTGCTTGGTTCCTGCTCGACGCATTGTCTGGTCACTTGCCGGCTGGCTAGTGGCCTCCTAGACGACGAACCTTTGAATTTTCACTGCTGATCTAGTTTCTCCAGATTGGCCCTTGCTCCCTTCCAAAAGAGGGGTACCCCGGACTCTCCTAGTCCGCACCAGACGCTTTCTTCACTCACCGCGTGGGTTGCCTTTGCCAAGGCCTGTTGCCTCCAATCCCGGATCCAACACCGCCGACAGCGAGAGCCTGTGTGGGACAGCTCGTGCCTCCATCCTGGTCGTCGAAGACACCTCCTGGTCCACGTGGCTGCAGAGTCAAGCGTCCACTCTTCATCTGATCGCGACGTCGACATCTGGTTCCTTCCTGGTTCCACTCCAGTCACTGGCTAGTGACTGTGAACATTGTCCCCTCTGCTTTCAGGTCTCCTTCTTCAACAATCCACCCTTGGATTGCACCGGACATCTTCCTCCTGGTCGCCTGCAGCATCTTTTCTTTCAGGCTCCATTGACTTCAACGCGTGAACCCGACGCACTTTGAACCCTATGCACCCGCGGCCCGTGGGTGAGGTAACAAGAGCATTTCGGTGCTCAAGGGTAGTTTAACTGTCCTAGTGTTCAGTTCCACAGTCGTTGTCGTCCTATCTAGTCAGGAGTGTCCGTACTCACCTTTTTCTTGAACTGTACTGTCCATAGACGTTGTTACGCATCTCGCGTGTGAGTTCACACTCTGCACACGCGTTCCGTGGGCCTCCTAGTACTTACCTGAAGTTAGTATAGCGTGGTCCCATCGATCCTACAGCCTCTGGAGAGCTCCATTTCCTTTATCGACTCTCACATTCCACTTACTTAGTATATGGTTTGTCGTGCCCCTAGGGCACCATTGTAATTTTGTGCGACTTGTAGTATTTTTCGTAAGAGATTGTCATGTGCTTAGCCCTCTGACCTCATAAAGTGTTCAGAGGTGTTGTTATTAATAAATATACTGTTTATTTTCATAACAACCTGTGTGGTGTCCTTTCACTTGGTATTCAAGGGGTTATATTGTGGTAAAACAGCTGGCTTCACATGCCAAAAGAGTTTAGCCTAAGACTGCTTTGTCCATGCTACCATTAGAATAGCTGGTCTATAAGGTTGACTTACAACCAATCACCATAAGGGTTGTTTGGACTGATACAAGGTGATCACTAGAACTAGTGAGCATCATATATCAGGCCAACTTCTCACATTGGTGTGCAGCGGTTGGGATTTGAGCTTGCTGTTGTTTTTACCACATATAATCTTGAAATATCATTTGAAAGATCACATAAGGTACCTAGGTGCATATAACAAGCTTAAAAAAACTCTGAGTTCTACTGAACCAGCTGTTGTAGTAGAAAGGGCCTAGCACACCCTGACTACCACTCTTAGCAAGGGATCAGTAGGAAAACCCATAGTGTAGGTAGGTGCATCACTTACAACTCACTAGAAGCATGTCTACCCATGGAGAGTCTTCAGAGACTCCCCAAGTGGTTAGTGACCCTCCACGGGTCCTTTCCAGATATGCAGCTCTCAGTTTCCAGGAGATGAGACAATTGTGTACCTCCAGGAAATTGAAACAGGGTTCTAACCCTTCCACTCCTTTCTGTTAGGTCTCTTAGAGACATATGATGCTAGAAAGGCTTCTAATACAGATGGGAGCATGCCCCCCTTAGAAGGTACCCTTGGAGATCCAGACCTCCCTGAAACAGAGAATGTAGAAGAGGAGGAGGAAGAAGAGGACACCTCTGGGGATGAGGCAGACAAAGGCCCTGAGTTAGTCAGCAGGCTTACTAGGGCCAACTTAGACCTACATAGGGAAGGATCTGGGGGAGCCCCAGTACTGACCCTGAGCAGGCCTAACTTTGGAGTTAGAAGAGATAGGTCTCATTCTAGGGACTCCAATAGATCTGTGCACTCTCATGCCTCTGCTCAGAGGAGAATGACTTCTCCCCAGAGGAGAATAACTTCCCCTTAGAGGAGAGAACATGAAGCAAGGATGAGACAGGCTAATCTGAGGATCCAGAGGGAAGAACTTGCCCTTGCCAAAGAAAAGCTTGCCTTTGCTAGAGAGCAACAGTTAAGTGGGGTAGTCCCTACTGGTGGCAGCACTATCCCTAGGGATAGAGACAGGAGTTTTGATAATAGATACCCGAGTAAAATAGTGCCCCCCTATAAGACAGGGGATGACATCCACAAGTGGATGACTGCTTTGGAGAGAGCCTGCAAAGTACAGCAGGTACCCCAGAGTCAGTGGGCAGCTATATTGTGGCTCTCCTTTGAAGGTAAAGGAAGAGACAAGCTCCTCACTGTTAGAGATGAGGATGCTAATGATTACCAAGTCTTGAAACTTGCTCTGATTGATGGGTTTGGCTTAACCACTGAACAGTACAGGTTGATGTTCAGGGATACCCAGAAAACTCAGGCTCAAGATTGGACTGACTTTGTGGATTGTGCCACTAAGGCTCTGGAAGGCTGGTTACTGGGAAGTAAAGTTACTGATTACACAGGATTGTATAATCTAATTATGAGAGAACAAATCTTAAATAATTGTCAGAACCAGTTGTTGCATCAGCACTTGATTGACTCAGATCTGACCTCTCCCCAAGAATTGGGAAAGAAGGCAGACAGATGGGTCAGGACAAAGGTCAAGCAGCAGAACCAGAACCAGGGTGGTGGCCAGAAGAAAGCAGACCAGAAGGGTAACAATGAGAATAAACAAAATGACCAGAAGTCTTCAACAGGGCCCCAACAACCTAAGGAGGGTGGGTCCCAAACTTCCCAAAAGAAGAAGAATGATGGTCCTAAGAAACCATGGTGCCAATACTGTAAAATTAAGACTCACTGGTTTAGTGAGTGCACCAAGAAAGGCCAAACTCCTACCACTACTGTCCCTAAGACACCTGCACACCCTAGTACAGTTAGTAGTGGTAGTGTACCTCCCAAGGCTATAGTTGGGTTAACCCTGGGAACTGAGGTGGGTTCTGACTTAGTTAGAATTCCTACTCAGGCAGTTCTTGTTTGTACTGGGGACATGGATATGACCCCTACTGTAAGTCCTAGTACTCGGGGCAAATACAGACAAACGCCTTTAATAAATGGAAAAATGGCTCAGGCCTACAGGGACACATGTGCCAGTGTCACCATGGTGACACCAACATTTGTGGACCCTGACCAGATTGTGCTAGGTTCAGATTACCTAGTGACCAATGCTAGCAATGTCACTACCAATCAGGAGGGGTAACTGGCCTCAAAAGGGTTGTAGTAAGTTCAGACCTCCCAGTACATTGTCTTTTGGACAATGATTTGGAATCCTCACTGTGGTCAGATGTGGAGTACAGGACTCATGTAGAAATGCTAGGTCTCTCCTCACATGTCCTTGCTGTGACCAGGTCACAGGCCACGAAATGCCCAGCTGAACTAGTGCTGGATCCTGGAAGAATGGACCAGATACTAACCTAGAGAAAGAGCAGTAGGGGTAAGGCTGAGCCTTCTCCCCTGCCTCAGGTTGAGGATCAGCCCTCTCAGGAGGCTGACCCAGAGACCCCAGAAGGAACTGTCCTAGAAGAACTTGAGCCTGATCAGGTTAAGTTTCTTGGTACAGGGGGACCTTCCAGGGCAGACTTGAGGCAGGCCCAATTAGATTGTTCTTCTCTTGAACCCCTCAGACAGCAGGCTGCTGCTGAGGCTGCAGGGAATGCTACAGGTACCCATAAAGTTTATTGGGAAGATGCACTCCTATACTCTGAGGCAAGAGACCCCAAACCTGGTGCTACCAGGAGGCTGGTCATCCCCTTGTCTCTTAGAGGTTTCCTTCTCACCTTGGCCCATGAGATTCCCCTTGCAGGTCACTTAGGCCAGAACAAGACTTGGGACAGGCTTGCCCCACACTTTCACTGGCCTCATATGTCTGAAGACACTAAAGAGTTTTGTCGCTCATGTGTCACCTGCCAAGCCAGTGGCAAATCAGGTGGCACAACAAAGGCCCCCCTTATACCACTACCTGTGGTGGGGGTTCCCTTTGAAAGAGTGGGGATTGACATTGTTGGACCAATGGACCCCCCAACAGCATCTGGGCACAGATTTATACTGGTGGTAGTGGATCATGCCACCAGGTATCCAGAAGCTATTCCCCTTAGGACCACTACAGCTCCTGTTGTGGCCAGGGCCCTACTTGGAGTTTTCTCCAGAGTAGGGTTTCCTAAGGAGGTTGTCTCTGACAGAGGTGCAAACTTCATGTCAGGATACTTGACTGCAATGTGGAAGGAATGTGGTGTCAATTATAAATTCACCACACCCTATCACCCACAGTGCAATGGGCTTGTTGAGAGATTCAACAAGACCCTCAAAGGGATGATAAAAGGATTACCTGAGAAGCTCAGGCGAAGATGGGATATCCTTTTACCCTGCCTCCTGTTTGCTTACAGAGAGGTCCCACAGAAGGGGGTTGGTTACAGCCCTTTTGAGCTTTTGTTTGGACATCCTGTAAGAGGACCCCTATGTCTTGTAAAGGAAGGATGGGAGTTACCTCTCAAAAAGCCTAAACTTGACATAGTGGACTATGTACTTGGTCTCCGCTCCAGGATGGCAGAGTACACGGAGAAGGCATCTAAAAACCTTGAGGCCAGCCAAGAACTTCAAAAAGCTTGGCATGACCAAAAGGCTGTCCTAACTGTTTACCATGCAGGACAGAAGGTGTGGGTGTTGGAGCCAGTGGCCCCAGCAGCTCTCCAAGACAAATGGTCTGGACCCCATACCATCATTGAGCAAAAGGGAGAGGTCACCTACTTGGTGGACATGGGAACTCCCTGGAGCCCCCACAGGGTGCTTTATGTACACAGGCTCAAAGCATTTGTCAACAGGGAGGACATGGGCTTGCTCATGGCCACAGATGAGGGGCAGGAGGAAGAGAGTGACCCTCTTCCAGACCTGCTCACTCAGAACCCTGATGATGGGTCAGTAGATGGTGTAGTCATTTCTGACAGCCTCTCTGCCCATCAACAAGAGGATTGTAAACAAGTTCTTCAATCCTTCAGGCAAATGTTTTCACTGACCCCGAGTCAGACAAACTGGTGCACCCATGAGGTGGACACTGGTGACAGTCTGCCTGTCAAGAGTAAAATCTACAGGCAACCTGACCACGTCAGGGACTGCATAAAGAAAGAAGTCCAAAAGATGTTGGAATTGGAAGTCATTGAACCCTCAGAGAGCCCTTGGGCTAGTCCTGTAGTTCTAGTGCCTAAACCTCACACCCAGGATGGTAAGAGAGAGATGAGGTGTTGTGTAGACTACAGGGGTCTCAATGCTGTCACTAAGACAGATGCCCATCCAATACCTAGGGCAGATGAACTGATAAACAAGTTGGCTTCTGCAACTTTCTTAAGTACATTTGACCTAAAAGCTGGTTATTGGCAGATCAGGTTAGCTGAGGATGCCAAGGCCAAAACAGCATTTTCTACCCCAGGAGGTCATTACCAATTTGTGGTGATGCCCTTTGGTTTGAAAAATGCACCTGCCACTTTTCAAAGGTTGGTGAACCAAGTTCTCACTGGGTTGGATGACTTCTGTGCAGCATATCTAGATGATATTGCTGTCTTTAGCTCCACCTGGGAGGATCACCTGATCCACCTGAGGAAAGTTTTGGAGGCCCTGCAAAAGGCAGGCCTAACTATCAAGGCTACTAAGTGCCAGATAGGGCAGAGTCAGGTTGTGTACCTGGGCCACCTTGTGGGTGGAGGCCAGGTTCAACCATTGGAGAGCAAGATACAGGCCATAAAGGACTGGGCTCCTCCAACCACCCAGACACAGGTCAGAGCTTTCTTGGGCCTGTCTGGTTACCATAGGAAGTTTATCAAAAATTATGGGTCCATTGTGACACCACTTAATGACTTGACAAGCAAGAAAATGCCAAAGAAAGTTCAGTGGACAGTTAGCTGTCAGAAGGCATTTGATGACCTAAAGCAGGCCATGTGTACTGCACCTATTCTCAAGAGTCCTGACTACTCCAAAACCTTCATTGTCCAAACAGATGCATCTGAGTTGGGTGTGGGAGCTGTTCTTTCTCAACTGAATATTGATGGTCATGACCAGCCCATTGCTTTTATAAGCAGAATGCTGACCCCTAGAGAGAAACGTTGGTCAGCTATAGAGAGGGAGGCCTTTGCTGTGGTTTGGGCCCTGAAGAAGTTGAGGCCCTACTTGTTTGGAACTCACTTCAAGATTCAGACCGACCATAAGCCCCTCTTATGGCTAAATCAGATGAAGGGTGAAAACCCTAAACTTCTTAGGTGGTCCATTTCCCTACAGGGGATGGACTTTACAGTGGAGCACAGACCAGGGACTGACCATGGCAATGCAGATGGTCTCTCCAGGTATTTCCACTTAGAACAGGAAGACTCACCTGGTCAAGGTTAGTTTAATGTCCCTAAGTTTGGGGGGGTTATGTAGGAGAGTGGGGTCTGCAATCCTATGGTCACCCCAGATTTTTGCTTTTTGCTTCACTGGTTTACGACTTTCCCTGGCTGTGGGCCTGCTAATCAGACCCACAGCCTAGCTGTTCTCTCTCTAAATTGACAACCATGTACCTTAGGTGCATTTACCAATTGGTACTGGGCCACCTTATCAGTCCCTGTACAGTATACCTTAGGTATCCAGGGCATAGGTGTACCCAGGGCCTACCAGGGGCTGAAGCATGTATTATGCCACCCCTGGCTGGCCATCTAAACAGACACAACTGGCTGCACGACAGCTGGGGCAAGGTGGTGTAATCACCCTTTGCTTTAGATATAGTTACCTATATCTAACCCTAAAATGGACAAATATATTCCTATCAGTCACTCCTATGGAAGGCCTTATCAATCCTGAAGGCAGCGTGCTTGGAATTATGTGAGATGGTGCTCTGGCATGAGCTGAGCCCGTTTGCAGCTTGCGGAACCAAGTCCTAATAGCTGTTCCATGATAACGCTATACCATATACTCTTAAGTGCATTATCAACCTCGCGGTTAAATGCCAACTCTGGTATAACATTATCAAAACATGTCGAGTAAGGTGTCATACGATTTGGAATACTACCCCCTCGCCAATTCTGGCGACGGGGGTAGCATTCCACCCTTCTAGAGGGACACGACATGTATGTAACTTTGAACCCCGGTTAAAGTTAACTCGAGCCTCAGCATCACAAAATGGATGCTGCCACCACAGACACAAGTCTGACCTCCTGCTGCTGGGAGTCCTTCCAGCGAGGATGGCTTGGACGGCTTGGACAAAGGGTTTCCTGCCTTGGGAGGTGCTAGCACCACCCCAGACAGGATTTTGTGTATTGAGGTAGGGAGGCCTGAAAGGAATGAGACATGCCTGGGGCACACAAGGTGCCCTGTGCATACACCGGTTCCAACCAGTTGCTGGGGCATCCCAGCCCCAGCTCTGGCGGCAAACCGAACAAAGGATAGGGGGTGTAGCCACCCCCCTTCCTGGTCCCACCCAGGGGAGGGACCTAGTCAGTAGTGCAGCCCACTTTAGGAGAATAAACGTAGGAGCTGGTCCCATTAAAATTAGATTATCCTGAACTATTCAACAAGAAGAAACTCTGGCCTTCGACGTTCTGCTCCACAGAAGACTGAAGAATCTCCCTTGTGGGCAAGGAGTGTCCACCCTGCACAAGCAGGCACCATCAAGCGTCCAGCGGCTTCCCTTTGTCGTCTTCCCTCGAGGATCCAGACTTCAGAGCCCGACGAGACCCGGATTCCCAGACCTCTCCGACCTCAACTCACATCTGCAGGAAAGCTGAGACCCGTGGGTGCGACGAGACATGTGGGACCGGCCATCTTGGAAGAAACTGCACTTCGCTTCCAGCACGACTGCCGAGGTAAACTCGACCAAGTGCTTTGGGGACTGAGAAGCCCCAGCCCCGAGCAGCCCCTGCACCGAAGTTCAGCCCTCCAGCACCCACGAGATCTGCGTGGGGCCCTTCTGCTTGGTTCCTGCTCGACGCATTGTCTGGTCACTTGCCGGCTGGCTAGTGGCCTCCTAGACGACGAACCTTTGAATTTTCACTGCTGATCTAGTTTCTCCAGATTGGCCCTTGCTCCCTTCCAAAAGAGGGGTACCCCGGACTCTCCTAGTCCACACCAGACGCTTTCTTCACTCACCGCGTGGGTTGCCTTTGCCAAGGCCTGTTGCCTCCAATCCCGGATCCAACACCGCCGACAGCGAGAGCCTGCGTGGGACAGCTCGTGCCTCCATCCTGGTTGTCGAAGACACCTCCTGGTCCACGTGGCTGCAGAGTCAAGAGTCCACTCTTCACCTGATCGCGACGTTGACATCTGGTTCCTTCCTGGTTCCACTCCAGTCACTGGCTAGTGACTGTGAACATTGTCCCCTCTGCTTTCAGGTCTCCTTCTTCAACAATCCACCCTTGGATTGCACCGGACATCTTCCTCCTGGTCGCCTGCAGCATCTTTTCTTTCAGGCTCCATTGACTTCAACGCGAGAACCCGACGCACTTTGAACCCTATGCACCCGCGGCCCGTGGGTGAGGTAACAAGAGCATTTCGGTGCTCAAGGGTAGTTTAACTGTCCTAGTGTTCAGTTCCACAGTCGTTGTCGTCCTATCTAGTCAGGAGTGTCCGTACTCACCTTTTTCTTGAACTGTACTGTCCATAGACGTTGTTACGCATCTCACGTGTGAGTTCACACTCTGCACACGCGTTCCCTGGGCCTCCTAGTACTTACCTGAAGTTAGTATAGCGTGGTCCCATCGATCCTACAGCCTCTGGACAGCTCCATTTCCTTTATCGACTCTCACATTCCACTTACTTAGTATATGGTTTGTCGTGCCCCTAGGGCACCATTGTAATTTTGTGCGACTTGTAGTATTTTCGAAAGAGATTGTCATGTGCTTAGCCCTCTGACCTCATAAAGAGTTCAGAGGTGTTGTTAATAATAAATATACTGTTTATTTTCATAACAACCTGTGTGGTGTCCTTTCACTTGGTATTCAAGGGGTTATATTGTTGTAAAACAGCTGGCTTCACATGCCAAAAGAGTTTAGCCTAATACTGCTTTGTCCATGCTACCATTAGGATAGCTGGTCTATAAGGTTGACTTACAACCAATCACCATAAGGGTTGTTTGGACTGATACAAGGTGATCACTAGAACTAGTGAGCATCATATATCAGGCCAACTTCTCACACTTGGAACCTGGAACCTCGGAGCCCTGCTGACGCTGCCGCGGCCCGACCACGCTGAACCATCCTCGGAGCCCTGCTGACGCTGTCGCGGCCCGACCACGCTGAACCATCCTCGGAGCCCTGCTGACGCTGTCGCGGCCCGATCACGCTGAACCATCCTCGGAGCCCTGCTGACGCTGTCACGGCCCGACCACGCTGAACCATCCTCGGAGCCCTGCTGACGCTGTCGCGGCCCGACCACGCTGAACCATTCTCCGAGCCCTGCTGACGACGTCGCGGCTCCTTGCACCCCCCAGCTCGAGGATTGAGAGCTGTGCGCCGGGTATCCTAGTACCAGTTGGTACCCAGACTGTCCCGCTACCTCCTTTCCCTGATACCGATACTTTACGGATCTCTCGAACCCCTGTACATATTGCTGCGAGAACGTGCCTTTACTCTTTATATAAAGACTCTTAAGAATCTACTCTCGTGTGGTGTCACTTTGTAGTGGTGAGATTGCTCAGCTGTTACGATTGTATGAGAGGAGCCTTGCCAAGGAGGCCCCGCGACGGCGCTCGGCCAATTCCATACGGAGAGGTGGGTCTCGGGGTGGTCAGTCAGACATCTTCTGTCTCCCCTGGGATCTCCTTTCTAACAGGTTGGGAGCCCCAAGGCCTTCAGAGCTCTGGGGTGGGGACACATCAACAGGGTTAAAATGTATTATAGTGCTTGTGCTGACTCTCGGGCTCTGAACTACCCCATGGGGAACAGAAAACTCAAGCAGGGGTGCACCATATGCTCCAAGGCCTCACTGGAGTGAAGGATCAAATCATTTTTCCTTTGAAATCTCGGGCCCGGTTTGGGCTATTGTGCTTGAAGTTGGGCTTATTTTGCTCCTGATGTCGAGCCCTAGCCACCTGGCACCTTTTCCTTAGGCCTCATGGCCTCTAAGGTAGAAAACTGTGCATGGAGCTAGTTCGACTGTCTCCTAGGCCAGACTTTCTCCTTTTTTCTCCTCTGGTGCTTCTCTCCTCCGTACTGCAGAAGTCCAGTTCTTCCACCAACTGGTCCTTAGGGTAACCAGCTTCCCTGGTTCTGGGGAGAGATCCACTGGCCCTCAGGTCAACTGTAGACAGAGTCCTTAGTTCAGGTGGGCATCAGTAGGTTCCTCCTTCCAGCTCTCCATGGCTTAAAAAGCCCTCTCCCCCATTGTGCAAGAATTTTTAAGTGGGGGCGGAAAGTTCTAGAAGCCTTGTGGTAAATAAATAAATAATACCCTATTTTTGACTAGACTTATAGCATAACAGATAGCTCAATAAAATAAGAGTCAAGATTCGAGGTAGTAGGAGCTTCTGCAGGTTTATTACAGCATAAGGACAGGATCAGGACAACCTGCATGGGAATAGGACAATAAGGCCCAGCAGGACAACTGGGGCCCAGCAGGGGAAAAGAGGCCCAGCAGAACAAAAGGATCCCAGCAGCTGCTGGGGCTGGGTCTGGGATGAGCGCGCTGACATTTAATAACAAGACATTGACTTATATACATAGCGCAAACACATAGCATTACATTGCAGTAGGCGTAACAGTAGGTGGAGTAGAAGGCGTGACGCGTAGCAGTCGCGAGAGATAACAGTAATAAGAGATGTAACTGGGAGTTTACTTAGACATGTGATGCAAAACGTAACAGAATATGTCATGAATGGGCGGAAACATTAGAGGGGGCTACCTAAGGAGCCGGGACCTCTAACCTAATGGTGCGCGAAAACTAGCAATGACGTGTTACTAGGAGAAGCTGGGGGCTACGAACTCTGTGCTAGGAGCAGAGACTGGAGTCTGGAGGGTCGGAGCGACATGTACCTAAACCCTATCTGATATCTACTGTTTAGGGAACACGTTGATATAAACTAGAAGTCATGAGGGGAAAAGCTAACTTGACTCTAAGACTGGACCATGCATTATTCTACATGTAGTGCGTGAAGAAGAATACTAAATGACCATTAAATACAGTATTTTTCTAACGTGGAGACGAGAAGGCTAGACAATGACGGAAACTATTGATGCAGTTCAGTAGCTTAGGAATGCAGAGGAGGAGGACTGAACTGATAGCAGGAACTATAACATACTTTTGGCAGACTCAGAGGCAGAGCCGGGGTGCACCGGGCACTGCAAGGCAGGAAGTAAGTGAAGGGTCGAGGATACAGGTGGGGGCTGTATCGCTCCTCAGCGAGGCTTTCAGGAGACAGGAGCTGAATCTGTGGTCCGGGCCCTTTTGAGGCCTGGAAACGGAGACTTTATAATTGAATAACGTGCACACTGAGAAACGTGGCAACATTACTTACATAGGCCTGATATTCGTAGTATTCACGAGGACTGGAAAATAGCATATTAGAGGTGGACACAACTGTAATTGTGTCTTTAATCAGAAATGGGGAATAACATATGCATATTGATCATGCACACATAACATATGATGGATGAGGCGTAGGGACACAGAACATGGCAAAATTTACTTTTCCACATTCCCTCCTTGTCACTACGTTTTCATCAGGAAACATCAATATTCATGATACCGTCTATCATTTCATACAGTACCATTTGCTCGTCTCGAATTGTCTTGGAACGGGATTTAGAACGGGGTTTGGGACTGGGAATACAAGAGGTAGCACACATGCTGCAAATCGCAGGGCCACATTGTATACAGAGGCAGCAGCTAAATATGATCGCTACTGCAATACCTAAAAAGGACAGGACTTTCCATCCCCATGCGGAAATTATATTCCAGAACCAACCGGACCATGTCCAGGTGCCTGGATCTTGGTGTAACAGATGGGCAATTTTATGGAGTCTGGTTATAGCTGAATAAACAGACGGCGCGTTATTTGGAATGAAAATACAACAACTGGATCCGAGAATTCTACAGGCCCCGCCCCTATCGGCCAGTATGACGTCAAGGACGAGACGATTCTGTAAAACGACAATTCTCATAAAGGATTGTTCTTCAGTTAAGTTACCTAGAGCAGAGGCAGTCTCATCTACTACTGCTTCAAGGGTTCTTGTTAACCTACGGATTAGCTTACTATTTACAACTGTGCCTAAATAAGGGAAAACACCTTTATCTATATCAATGAATTGCTCTGCGGCAGTTTCAGTATAATCGACAATCGGGAGATTTCTCTTGTGTCTAGTGTGTACTAAGAAAGAATTCCTATGATAGTCAGGTGGGGCTAGAAAAACAGGTGGCAGTAGGAAAGCAATGTAACAGGTTCCCTCCCAATCGAGAGGCAGACGGACATATGCAGTTTGACCACAAATAAAATAAGAATGACGTGAAGCTTTGAAAATAGATTTCCCACTGTCACTATACTGGATAACAGTAGTACATTCACTATGACCTATATGTACAGAACCATAACTACGGACACATAATTCGCCTTTGATTGGTAGTACTGAAATAGCGGGTGAGTCTGGAGTAGTATCAGACTGAACATTCAGAACCATGAAATTCGACGAATAATTTCCTAAATTATATACTTCATTTTCTAAATCTAAACCTGTTCTGTGGGGGAGACCTTGCTTGTCAGGGAAACATGTACCGTTAAGAAAAGACATATCTGTTGAGGATGACGTTAACGTGGACCATGCTCCACACGAACCATTGTGTGAGAATGGATAAGGAAAGAGTGGCAGAACTCCCTTCGGTGTCTGGAAAGGGGGGAGTCGACCACACACCCAACAATTTATGGCATTGCTGGTCTGGTGTGAATAATGTAACATACGGATAAATGTGTTATTACGCATAGCGAGGCGGTATGAATATTCGTGAGGAGGCAGATCACTAAACGTGTGCTCTACTGTAGCATGAGCAGACATATTTACATGAGGAACTGAAAAACACAGATAGAAAGCATAGCTGGTGCAAGAAGCCATTAGGCTGATGAATAATACGAAACTCAGAAAAACGATACATTGAAGTGAACTTCGACTGACTCTCTCACTATGGGGGTCTATTTTATACATGTCAGAAACCGTCTAACCGTTTCACCTAGGGGAGGACTTATACAATCAAACTGGCTGACTTATTAGACCTGAGCTTTAACTTATACTCCTGTTGCGGAGTTTTCTCTAACAAGGGAGGGGTTGTAATAATGTCTTGTGCGGGACAGTCCTTTAAAACAATGTTCTGGCAATCCTTCGAATCCTGGGAAATGTTCTTGGAAATGTTTTTGAAGACTGGTTTCGATCCTTTGAAAAGTTTTACATGAGAAAGGTGGACCCACCCCTTCCTGCCTTCCAACTTGACGGCAGTTCGGGTGGTCAAGAGGACCTGACGTGGTTCCTTCCAACGTGGTTCCAGCGGACTTGATCTGTCGAAATTTCTGATCATCACAAGGGACCCTGGAACGATCTCGTGCGGTGCCACCTCGGTATTGTCTGGAAATGCGGCGGCAACCTGTGAACGACATGAGTTGAGGGCAGACATCAAGGAAGCTAGGTAATCTGTCAACATATTACATGAAACATCGGTAATACTTCGGGGTCTAGGAGTACCCCACATGTTAGGGGGGCGGCCGAAAACGACCTCATACGGGGACAGACCTGATCTGGAATGTGCGACCATACGCATATAAAATAAAGCGACTGGCAGAGCTATTAACCAGTCCACACCCTTGTCTTTACAGACTTTTGCTATACGGATTTTCAGAGTCTGATTATGCCTTTCGACTAGTCCAGCTGCTTCTGGATGGCGTACACAATGGAACTTCCACTGGTACCCTAACAAAAGGGAAACGTGTTTCATGAGTTCAGATGAGAATGGCTGGCCGTTATCAGAATATACGACTCTAGGGAGTCCGTATCTAGGGAAAAATTCACGAACCAACTGCTTGGCAGTGGTCGCGGCTGTGTAATCTGGGACTGGATATGCTTCTGTCCATCTGGACAAGGCGCATACTACTACAAGGACATACTTGAAACCTCGACATCGCTCCATCTGAATATAATCCATCTGGAGGACCTCAAAAGGGTGGTCAGGGGGCTGGAAACCACCTTGTTCCACCGGGACACTTTTACCTGGATTAAACTGGCAACATATCATACAGGTACGGACTTTCTGCTTGGCTGCAGCTCGTAAATGCTTGTTGAACCAAATGGTCTGGATACTGTCTAACATAGCTTTTTCTCCTAAATGTGCTGGACTATGTGCGGTATTGATAATGACTTGAACCATAGAATCGGGGAGAAACCATGTGGCTCTACCCTTCGTTACCCATCCCTGATCTGTCTGGACCCCTCCTTGTACAGACCATTTCTTGATTTCATCGGGAGTAGCATGTGACTGGATATCTATGACATCTTGAGTAGGGTCCTTAACTGTCATGCATGTAATCGGATCTGGAGTATGTGTCTGTGTCTGATTAACTGGAATGTCTGGTGTCTGTGCTGTAAGCTTGGCTGTGCGGTCTGCTAAATCATTACCTTGGGAAATAATGTCAGTGACTTTCGTATGTGCTTTGCACTTCATGATAGCAATAGATGTCGGTAAATGTATGGCATCTAACAGGGCTTGAATAAGGAGACCATGCTGAATCTTGGTTCCATGAGAAGTCATAAAACCTCTCTCCTGCCAGAGCACTCCGAAGTCGTGTACAACTCCGAATGCGTAACGTGAATCTGTGTAAACATTAACCTTCAGGTTCTTGGCATGTATACAGGCTTGTGTCAGAGCGACTAGCTCTGCTGCTTGAGCGGACAGGGTATCAATACGATGTGTTTCAATAACTTCAGTGTCAGTAGTCACTGCATACGCGGCGACTAGTTCTCCTGTACTAGTTCTCATACATGAACCATCCACATAAAGTGTCAGGTCAGGATCTGGTAACGGAATGTCTGTCAGGTCTTGTCTTGGCTTTGTCGTAATGTTAACTACTTCCACACAATCATGTGTGTCTGGATTTGAACTAACTGATGGTAACAGTGTAGCAGGATTCAGGACGTTGCAGCGTCTAATTTCTATGTGTGGCTGGAACAGTGTCAATTCATAACCTGTTAAACGTGCAATTGTCAAGTGCTGAGTTTGTGTTCGGTTTAAAAGAACTTCTACTGAATGTGGAACTTGTACTGTCAAGGAATGTCCTAAAACTATAGAATCACTTTGTCTGATAGCTAGTGCTGTGGCTGCAACTGACTTGAGGCACGCAGGCAACGCCTGGGCGACTGGATCTAATGTGCTCGAAAAATAAGCACAGGGCTTGTATTGACCTGCTTGATCTTGTGTGAGGACAGATAATGCTGTACCTTCGCGTTCTGTAACGAAAAGTGTAAAAGGCTTACTGTAGTTCGGTGTAGCTAGAACTGGAGCTTGACATAGGGCTTTCTTTAACTCGTTGAAACTAAGTGTATGGTCAGATGTCCAAGGGAGGACAGTCGATGCGGCTGCCTCCTGTGTCGTTAACTGTATCAGTGGCTTGGCTAGGAATGCATACTGGGGAATCCATTGTCTACAATAAGAAGTAAGGCCGATAAAGGCACGTACCTCCTTCTGGGTTCTGGGCTGGGGAAGACTCGCTATTAACTGGATACGGTCGGGTGTCAACTGCCTACCCCTCTTGGACAGCAAGTGTCCTAAGTATACCACTTGCTGGACACAGAATTGAAGCTTCGAAGGTGACACCTTGTGTCCCATCTCGGCTAGAAAATACAGAACTGTAAGTGATGCTCGCTCGCAGTCACGTTCAGAACGGGCTGTGATCAGTAGATCATCGACATACTGGAGCAGGGCAGTGTCAGTTGGCATGTGAATGTTGTCTAGTTGTCTCTTGAGTGCTTGACTGTAAATACTAGGGCTTTCTGTGAAACCTTGAGGAGCGCGTGTAAACATATAGCTCCTTCCATTTAAACAGAATCCGAAAAGAAACTGGCTGTCTGGATGAATTGGAACACTAAAAAATGCATTCTTGAGGTCAATAACAGTGAAGAACATGGCTTCGGAATCAATGGCTGTTAACAGGGAAGAAATGTCTGGGACAACTGGGTACTGAGGAATAATACATTTGTTAAGCTCTCGTAAATCAATCACTAATCGATATACTGGCGGTGCATTTGGATCAGTACGTTTCATGACTGGAATGATCGGAGAATTGCATACATTGGAGTCAGTTTCTACAACTACTCCTTGAGCCATGAGCTCGTCAATAATTTTGGATAAGGCTGCTACAGCCTCAGGTGGCAATCTGTACTGCCTGATTCGTGGTAACACTACACCTGGTTTGAGAGTCACACGATAGGGTGTGATTTGCATGTAACCTACATCAGTTGGACCTTGCGCCCATAAATGCTGCGGAACATTAGACAATCTTGAATCAAAATCTCGTAATACATAGTGACCCTTAAAGTCACGTAGGAACAGACGTATTCCCTCTGGGGAACAGCAAATAACTGCACCTAATTCTTTCAGTGTCTTAATGCCTAATAGATTTTCTGGACATGACTTAGTAAGTAACAGATCAGTAGTACGGGACAATGGACCTACTTCTAGAGTAACTGGCTTTGATATCTCATTAACTATGGGTTTTCCTGAAAATCCAAGGGAAACATTTCTTGAGCCTGAGAGCGGAGCCCCTGGAACTTCGGCATGACTAATTGTGGTCCTACTTGCCCCTGTATCGATCAAAAACTTTCTGTCTTTCCCTAATACTTGACTATGAACATAGGGACCTTCTTGGTCTACAGGTATCTCGATGAGAGGCAAGCCTACCTCCTTCTCTAGGCTGTTTCATGAATATGACTGGTACTCTGGATACTCGGACTGTGCATACTGGTACATCTGCGATGTAACGTGCTGTGTTGCAGCAATAGGCTGCGGTACTGTAACTGTCTGTGGTGCATTCTGTGACTGAGGAGTCTGTGAAACTTGTTCTTGTCTCGGCGGACGTGGTCTTTCTTTAGTCTTACCAGTAGCTATGTTGTGTTTCAGAACTGCACACTCGTTTATAAAATGACCTGGCTGTTTACAATAGTTGCAGTTCCCTTTAACGGGAGCCGCAGGATGACTGGCTTGATTCGGACCCCTCTTCTGACTGTCTTGAGGAATAGATTGTGCAACTAGCACTTTCATTTTCGTGTCTTTCATACGTTTTCTTTCGTGTTCTTGCTCTTCTCTGATTCTGTTCTGGTGATACTGGAGCATCTGGAGCATCTGGGACGGAGTATTTGCTTGCCAGGTGCTTTCGACTTTCAAAACTCGGTTTTTAATTTGTGGACTTGAATTCTCGACTAATTTGGTAACGAAAAGATGAGGGTATGACTCACTACTTGTCTTGAGACCACTGTTAATACTAAAACATTTTTCGAATCTAGAATAAAAATCACTAATATCCTCTTCTTGTTTCTGTTTACAGGCTGAGATTGCATCCCAGTCTTCTTTCCTAGTTGTCAATAATCTGGGTAAAACTTGAATCAATAATTCTGGTAATTCTTTACACTTATCTCCAAGACCGGTACCTGGTACTCGTGCCTTGTCTTCAGCTTCTAGAGCTGCCCAATCGATCTTTTTCTCTCCCACCTCCCATTCTTTTTCCTTTAACTTTTCATACACCCCTGCGGGTAGCAGGACCTTTAACATTTTAATGATATCTGGGTAAGTGTATTCTCCCATACGGAGCATGTCTTTTAATTCTCTATGGAACCCCGCTGGATCTTTGTCATGACAGGGGATTAATTTCTTCATTTCAAGAAGTTCCATCTTTGATATCGGAGTGTATACAAACACTCGTTGCATTACGCCACCCGCCCCTTGGACTGGGTGGACTTCTCGTAGCGGATTCTGTCTGTCTATGTAGAATGGTTTACTTTCCGGGGGTGAAACATGAACAAAATGCGGGTTCAGGAACGTTCTATACTTGTGGCGCTGTTCTAGAATGACACTAATTAAATCGGTACCTAGACCTCTCCATCTGTACTGGAGTAACTCGTTCAGGATATCATGTAACGGGCCTGGATCAGAATGTTGACCCTCATACAGGGTAATGAGGTGCTGGATCATATACATACCCACCAGTCGTTGCTCGGCTGGGGGCAGTTTCAGAAACATTCGTGCCACTATTTCGTCTGGAAAAGTGGTAGAATCAGTAATCCATCGGACTGCTGATCGGGCTAGTTCTTGTTCGTGCATGGTACTTAATTCGCTATAACCGACTCGTGATTTCAGAATGTGATCGGTAGCTTGAAATACTTGTTCTAGAGAGCCTCGTTCTGGTGCTGGATGATGAAACATAGACTTAGGTTCTGGACGTAAATGGCGATCTGGAAATCTGGATTTTCCTACATACGCTATTCTGGCGGGATTCTCGTCTTCCTCTTCAGGATCAGAGACACTTTCTTTCTCGCTTACTTGTGCTGCTTTACGCTGTTCGTGTAACCTTATTACTTCTTTACGAATTTTCTTGTACATACTTTCCATGGCACTAATGGTCTTGTGCTTACCCTCGGCTATATTATCACTCCACCTTGTCAGAATTCTCATTTCGGCGGGATCTTTAGACGGGTAATCTTGTTCTCTTATTAGACAATTGATCAGGAACTTTAATATCATGAGCTGAATCTCGGCTTTCCTTTGAGACATAATCTCGCCAATACTTTCTGGATCATCCCCTGTACGGATGAAACGATATATTCTGTCTAGATCTTCTTTCATATTTGGTAAGGTGACTAGATACTCGGTCACCCTTCTTACGCGTACGGAATATAAAACCATATTATACTCGCCTGGGACTGTGTCATAGACACATTCGGCAAGGGCTTGCCTGATTTCTGTAACAGACTTATTACTTTTAGGAGTACGCTGTGATGCTTGAGCATGTAATTCGAGTGCTGACAAACGCTTGTGAGGCGGCGGGGTTTGAGGAGGACCTCCTCCTGCGGCCCCTAGACTAGAATCGTCGACTGACATTCTTCGCGCTTGCAGGGTCGGTAATTGTAACGTGGGCTGAACTTGTATGGCTGGCTGACCCGGGGGTACCGTAACAGGTATTCCGGTGTCTGGAGAAACGGGAAGTGCCTGATTTACAGGGACAGGCGGAGCGCGAACAGGATTTGCATATTCTGGAACTGTGTCATCCAAATAGGACGAAATAAAAATATCAGCTGCGGTCGGTTTGTGACGTAGCTTGGTCGGAACTAATGGTGGCGGGAAATTACTGGATGCCTCTGGGGTCGCTTTTGGCACTCCTTCGGCAAGAAGAGGATACATACCCTTAATAAGGGCATGCCTCTGTCTGTCTGACTGTTCGGCTTTAACTTGTTCACCTATCTCGATTAATTCTCTTTCTTGGGCTCGTTCTTGGGATTCTCTACTTAACTCTGACTTTCTGACTTCCTTTTCCGTTCTTCTATGCGCTTCCTTACGCCATAACTCGATGGCATCTTTCTGTGACTGTCTGGCTTTCTTTTTCCATAATGCTTCTTCTACTCGCATGATACATTCGGCATCCCATGTACCCGATACGGGCCATCTATACTTTTCTTCTAACTGTTTGGTATACTCTACCCATAAATCTAGATACAATATGGCGCTTATGCCATGTTTTTGATACATAAAGTGACCTGGACTGTCCCTAGGCGGAACAGGAACTGCTGCTTCCAGCAGACCCTTTCTAGTTTTTAACTGACGTAACTTGGAAAAGAGCGGCATTCTAAACTTGAATCGGAACACAATACAATACACGAAAAACAATAACAATTGGGAAAACAATTCAGGCATACCACGACATTGGAAATACATTAAACAACATTATAAATAACAGTTCGAACAGAATACTACCTGAAAATACTGAAAACAGAAACAGAACAGAATTCTCGAGAACGGAACAGACTAGAGTTACTGGATGCACTGCTGTAACAGTACGGAACATACCGGTCCCATAAAGGAACGCATCAAGACCCGTATCCACCTAGGTGAACACTTCGTTTGTGGGCTTGGGTACCACCAACCCACGGACCAGGAGTCAATTTAGACTGACCCTGTCTAGACACTACCCCAGCAATGGTACTCACCGGGCAGCACGGAACGGAAGGCCTCGGACTGGACTGGACGACGACGACGAACTTCGGACCTCGGACTTTAGTTACGGGTGGGCCTCCGGATACCTCGGACCTTGGACTCTCGGCTTGGGCTCTGGTCGGGACTCGCCGCGTTCCTCCACCGTCTCGTTCGGATGCTGGACCGCCTCCTCCGTCTCCTCCGTGGGCCTGAGGGATACTTTGAAGCAGAAATATCTGCACTTGGCCAGTATGGTTCCGTCACGACTGCAGAGGGTCAGGGGGTCGGCGTGGCTTCACCGACGCGTGGGGAAAGGGCAAGTCCCTATTCGGGCGCCATTATGTGGTAAATAAATAAATAATACCCTATTTTTGACTAGACTTATAGCATAACAGATAGCTCAATAAAATAAGAGTCAAGATTCGAGGTAGTAGGAGCTTCTGCAGGTTTATTACAGCATAAGG
This sequence comes from Lissotriton helveticus, assembly GCF_964261635.1. Taxonomy (NCBI): domain Eukaryota; kingdom Metazoa; phylum Chordata; class Amphibia; order Caudata; family Salamandridae; genus Lissotriton; species Lissotriton helveticus. Next base: position 1,394,917,165 of record NC_136065.1, read on the forward strand.
ACAGGATCAGGACAACCTGCATGGGAATAGGACAATAAGGCCCAGCAGGACAACTGGGGCCCAGCAGGGGAAAAGAGGCCCAGCAGAACAAAAGGATCCCAGCAGCTGCTGGGGCTGGGTCTGGGATGAGCGCGCTGACATTTAATAACAAGACATTGACTTATATACATAGCGCAAACACATAGCATTACATTGCAGTAGGCGTAACAGTAGGTGGAGTAGAAGGCGTGACGCGTAGCAGTCGCGAGAGATAACAGTAATAAGAGATGTAACTGGGAGTTTACTTAGACATGTGATGCAAAACGTAACAGAATATGTCATGAATGGGCGGAAACATTAGAGGGGGCTACCTAAGGAGCCGGGACCTCTAACCTAATGGTGCGCGAAAACTAGCAATGACGTGTTACTAGGAGAAGCTGGGGGCTACGAACTCTGTGCTAGGAGCAGAGACTGGAGTCTGGAGGGTCGGAGCGACATGTACCTAAACCCTATCTGATATCTACTGTTTAGGGAACACGTTGATATAAACTAGAAGTCATGAGGGGAAAAGCTAACTTGACTCTAAGACTGGACCATGCATTATTCTACATGTAGTGCGTGAAGAAGAATACTAAATGACCATTAAATACAGTATTTTTCTAACGTGGAGACGAGAAGGCTAGACAATGACGGAAACTATTGATGCAGTTCAGTAGCTTAGGAATGCAGAGGAGGAGGACTGAACTGATAGCAGGAACTATAACATACTTTTGGCAGACTCAGAGGCAGAGCCGGGGTGCACCGGGCACTGCAAGGCAGGAAGTAAGTGAAGGGTCGAGGATACAGGTGGGGGCTGTATCGCTCCTCAGCGAGGCTTTCAGGAGACAGGAGCTGAATCTGTGGTCCGGGCCCTTTTGAGGCCTGGAAACGGAGACTTTATAATTGAATAACGTGCACACTGAGAAACGTGGCAACATTACTTACATAGGCCTGATATTCGTAGTATTCACGAGGACTGGAAAATAGCATATTAGAGGTGGACACAACTGTAATTGTGTCTTTAATCAGAAATGGGGAATAACATATGCATATTGATCATGCACACATAACATATGATGGATGAGGCGTAGGGACACAGAACATGGCAAAATTTACTTTTCCACAGCCTGGTACCACATGCCAATCCCAGGGTGCCACATCACTTTCCTGTTCTGACTCTCCTGCACTGTATGATTTGACAATTTCAGATGGTGTCACCTGGGAGTCACTGGTCACATCTTTGGGGAGGGGAGCTCAGTTCCGCCCCTCACTGACATCATTGGCAGGGCCATTCCAACCAAAACTACAAAGAGGAGCTCCCCGCCTGTGTTGGCTTCAGAGGTCTGGGCTCCCTATATTGTTCAGGGGGCTTGGGTTCTCCCATCCCTGGTATAGTGTGACAGCTAATTAATGGATGCAGATTTTTCTCCCCACTCCTTGCTACTTAAGAGCTAACTGGAACACTGTTAATTTCTCCCTTTGTGTAGGGAGGTCTTTGTTCCTGCTACTGGAGAGCAATGTAATTCACTTGGGTCAGCAGGGGGATAAAAGACCTGAGCTCTGAACCCAAGCTAAGCCAGAGAAATATGGCAATTCGAAATGACCCATAACATGCACATATACCATTTTGGAACTTGCAGAGTTTATCTTGCTGCATATGCTCCACCCTATTTTGATATTTCAGTGGACTCTGTTGGCTGAAGGGAAGCGTAAATGCACTCTAAAGCAGATTTCACATAATGTGTATAATAAAGTGTCACTGCAGAGAAACCAATACTGACTTTCCCTTTGAGTGCACACTAACATTACAATGCCTACATCAGGTCAACATCTACTCCTGCAGAGCCCCATCTGTGCCAGGCTACTTGTGCGCAGTCACTGGGCTGCGCACAACAATGGTTTCACATGCATGGCTCTCACACTTGTGCACATGCGTATGCATGTGTTCATGTGTAACCAGCCAAGTGGCCCTTACTGTTGCTGCATCGCAGCAGCCTTATATTAAAAGGCAGACACCAGCGGTAACACGTCCGGTCCATTTACTGTGTGTTTACTGTAGGTGAGTCACTAGTTGTGAGGCTCACTTGCAGTTTTAAAGGTAAAAAAACAGGTGATCAAAAAGTGACATGGCAGAACCAATTTCCTTACACATGCATACCAGGGAGTGACATGATGTCACCTCTGAAAGTAGAAGACCTGTTGGAACAGGAGTTCCCACTCTGAGGAACCGCTTGATTTTTTCAAGCCGTCGAAGACCAGATTAATTGAGAGTTGGTTATCTTCATCAAATGCATCTTTCTGAGAACCAACTTCTCCACAGAAGAAACGTTCTTCCTCCAGCAATCTTTTTGCCTCTCTGCGAGAATGATGAGGCATAGTTGGCAAGGGACCTTAAGAAGGTTGTGCTACCAGTGGTTCCATGGTTGGCAGGGGCACAAGTGTATTCAACATTGGTTTATGTGGAGAATGTTGTGGCGCTAGTGACATTTGCTGCTGCTCCAATCATGTCGGTTGCAGGGGCATTGGTTGTGAAACCCCTCTATATGAAGATCCAGCTGAAGCAGCATCGTTTGTGGTGCCAGACACGTGGGTGGCGGAGTGGAGCCGGCCAGGGACACTGGGCCAGTGGCATAAATGACAAGAAAGGTACATTTTTTTTAATTGAAGTTTTGTATAGCGCTGCCTGGACCCGAGGGTATCAGAGCGCTTCACAGCAAATACATAAATGCAACAAAGGGAAATGTGGAGACAGAAAAACAAGAACAAGGAACACAGGCGGAAAGTAAAGTCTGAACAATATTAACTTGAGCGCACTACGGGACGGAGATCAGGAGCAAATCATCCGGCACTGGGTTCAAAGAGATAGCGGTCTTTCACAGTCAGGCGTTTGGTTCTCGTTACGAACCAGAGCGCTCAAGGAAGAGGGCTTTGAGTAGCGTCTTGAATTTCGGTAAGGAGGCGGTCATTCTGATGTGGGGGGGGATGGAGTTCCAGATCCTGGGAGCATTACCCGTGAAGGATTTATTAGAGGTTTTGTGTTTCTGTGATTTCAGAGGGATGAGTAGGAGTGTGTTGGAGCTTCTGAGGTTCCTGGACTGACTGGCCCTTTTGAGTTTGGTGGCCAGATATTCTGGTTTGCCTGTATGCAGGGCTTTGTGTGTGAGTCAAGCTGTACGGAGGCTGTCTTGCTGGTCTATCGGGAGCCGCTTCAGTTCCTTGAGTGCCGGAGAGATGTGCTCATATTTCTTTGTTCCTGTGACCATTCTTGCTGCAGCGTTGAGGGTGGAGGTAAGAGGTCCCAGGTGAGATTTGGCTGTTCCAGTCAGTGCTGCGATGCTATGGTCAATTCTGGAGAGCACCAGTGCCTGAGTGGCCTGTTTCAGATCTTTTTGGGGGAGGAAGGTGTGAGAAGTTGGCCTGATATATGATGCTCACTAGTTCTAGTGATCACCTTGTATCAGTTCAAACAACCCTTATGGTGATTGGTTGTAAGTCAACCTTATAGACCAGCTATCCTAATGGTAGCATGGACAAAGCAGTCTTAGGCTAAACTCTTTTGGCATGTGAAGCCAGCTGTTTTACCACAATATAACCCCTTGAATACCAGATGAAAGGACACCACACAGGTTGTTATGAAAATAAACAGTATATTTATTAATAACAACCACCTCTGAACTCTTTATGAGGTCAGAGGGCTAAGCACATGACAATCTCTTAGGAAAAATACGATAAGTTGCACAAAATTACAATGGTGCCCTAGGGGCACGACAAACCATATACTAAGTAAGTGGAGTGTGAAAGTCGATAGAAGGAATGGAGCTTTCCAGAGGCTGTAGGATCGATGGGACCCCGCTACTCTAACTCTAGGTAAGTAATAGGAGGCCCACGGAACGTGTGTGCAGAGTGTGAACTCACACGCGAGATGCGTAACAACGTCTATGGACAGTACAGTTCAAGTTAAAGGTGAGTACGGACAATCCTGAATAGGTAGGACTAAAACAACTGTGGAACTGGACACTGGGACAGTTAAACTACCCTTGAGCGCCGAAATGCTTTCGTTACCTCACCCACGGGCTGCGGGTGCATAGGTGCCAAAGTGTGTCGGGTTCTCGCGTTGAAGTCAATGGAGCCTGAAAGAAAAGATGCTGCAGGCGACCAGGAGGAAGATGTCCGGTGCGATCCAAGGGTGGATCGGTGAAGAAGAGGACCTGAAAGCAGAGGGGACAGTGTTCAAAGTCACTAGTCCGTGACCGGTGTGGAACCAGGAAGGAACCAGGTGCTGTTGTCGCAATCAGGTGAAGAGTGGACGCTTGACGCTGCAGCCACGTGGACCAGGAGGTGTCTTCGATGACCAGGATGGAGGCACGAGCTGTCCCACGCAGGCTCTCGCTGTCGGCGGTGTTGGATCCGGAATCGGCGTCAACAGGCCTTGGCAAAGGCAACCCACGCGGTGAGTGGAGAAAGCGTCTGGTGCGGACTAGGAGAGTCCGGGGTGCCCCTCTTTTGGAAGGGAGCAAGGGCCAGTCTGGAGCAACCAGACCAGTAGCAAAGATTTCAAGATTCGTCGTCTAGGAGGCCACTAGCCAGCCGGCAAGTGACCAGACAACGCGTCGAGCAGCAGACAAGCAGAAGGGCCCCACGCAGATCTCGTGGATACTGGAGGGCTGATCTTCGATGCAGGGGCTGCTCGGGGCTGGGGCTTCTCAGTCCCCAAAGCACTTGGTCGAGTTTACCTCGGGAGTCGTGCTGGAAGCGAAGTGCAGTTTCTTTCAAGATGGCCGGTCACACGTGTCTCGTCGCACCCACGGGTCTCAGCTTTGCTGCAGATGTGAGTTGAGGTCGGAGAGGTCTGGCAATCCTGGTCTCGTCGGGCTCTGAAGTCTGGATCCTCGAGGGAAGACGACAAAGTGAAGCCGCTGGACGCTTGATGGTGCCTGCAGTTGCAGGGTGGACACTCCTTGCCCACAAGGGAGATTTCTTCAGTCTTCTGTGGAGCAGAACGTCGAAGTCCAGAGTTTCTTCTTGTAGAGTAGTTCAGGATTAATCTAACTTGGAATGGGACCAGCTCCTACCTTTATCCTGCTAAAGGGGGCTGCACTACTGACTAGGTCCCTCCCCTGGGTGGGACCAGGAAGGGGGGTGGTTACACCCCCTATCCTTTGTCCGGTTTCCCGCCAGAGCTGGGGCTGGAGTGCCCCAGCAACTGGTTTGAACCGGTGTATGCACAGGGCACCTTGTGTGCCCCAGGCATGTCTCATTCCTTTCACGCCTCCCTTCCTCAATACACAAAATCCTGTCTGGGGTGGTGCTAGCACCTCCCAAGGCAGGAAACCCTTTGTCCAAGCCGCCCTCGCTGGAAGGACTCCCAGCAGCAGGAGGTCAGACTTGTGTCTGTGGTGGCAGCATCCATTTTGTGATGCCAAGGCTCGAGTTAACTTTAACCGGGGTTCACAGTTACATACATGTCGTGCCCCTCTAGAAGGGTGGAATGCTACCCCCGTCGCTAGAATTGGTGAGGGGGTAGTATTCCAATTCGTATGACACCTTACTCGACATGTTTTGATAATGTTATACCAGAGTTAGCATTTAACCGCGAAGGTTTTTAATGATGCACTTTAAGAGTATATGGTATAGCGTTATCATGGAACAGCTATTAGGACTTGGTTCCGCAAGCTGCAGACGGGCTCAGCTCATGCCAGAGCACCATCTCACATAATTCCAAGCACTCTGCCTTCAGGATTGATAAGGCCTGCCATAGGAGTGACTGATAGGAATATATCGGTCCATTTTAGGGTTAGATATAGGTATACTATAGCTATAGCAAAGGTGATTACACCACCTTGCCCCAGCTGTCTTAGCAGCCAGTTGTGTCAGTTTGGATGGCCAGCGAGGGGTGGCATAATACATGCTGCAGCCCCTGGTAGGCCCTGGGTACACCTATGCCCTGGGTACCTAAGGTACACTGTACAGGGACTGATAAGGTGACCCAGTATCTAATTAGATATGTACCTAAGGTACCTGGAGTCCATTTTAACAGAGAGAGCAGGAGGCCTGGGGTCCTGAATAGCAGGATCCCAGGCCAACTAAGTCAAAAACCAGCAAAACACTAGGCAAAAAGTTGGGGGTAACCATAGTCAGATATCCACCTTCCTACAGAAGGGTTTTATTTTGTAGAGAAGTTTCAGGTTAAGGAACGCACTTTTGGCGGTTTTTGAGATGTGTTTTTTCATGTCCAGTTTGGGGTCAAGAGTGATCCCTAGGGATTTTGCGGAGTCCGTTGGCACTAGAGAAACATTGAGGGCGTTTAAGGCTTTGAGCCATTCTACTATTTGGGGGTTTTCATCTTTATTCGAGATGAGGAGCACTTCTGTTTTTTCTTCATTGAGTTTGAGGTGGTTGGACGAGAGCCAATGTTGGACCTCTATGAGTGTATAATGTTTTATTTTACAGAACCCACTAATTGAGAGGAACGTATGTATTTGAAAATAAATGCATGCATGAATTCACTTTAATATTGTTATAATATTCACGATCCCAACGAGTGGGATTTAGGAGTGGCATATGCAGGGCTGGTCCCTGCATGGTCCAGATGAAATGCTAGGGGTAGCATGAAACATGTCGACCATATTGATCACTGAGTCAACCACATTATAGGTTGTCCTACAGTGACATCAACCCCACTTTTAATATACCTGCATAGGAGCTCAATAAAACAGTTAGGCCCACTAAGTATGGTATTTTTAACACACACACACCCACTCCACTTATTCTTTTCGCACCACACATAGTCATTCACACTAACAGTGCTCCTGCGTAGTTCGCGAGTCGCAGCACGCCCCTTTTCGTAGAGAACTGGGAGGACCCCAATGATGAAGCATGTCACCGTGGGGCAACCCAGGTGAGTGAGGGGACACTAGAAAGAAATTTCTCTTTCTTGACGGCGTAGGGTTCCAATCAACCATACACCTGAACTGAGCTAGGCCCCAGGGTCCCATGACTGGGATCCACACTGTTGTTTGACTGCCACATGTGCACCCATGCACTAGTCAGGGGTGCAACAGGGTGTCAATGTGACACCCTGCCACCCTTGTAGGTCTTCCCCCCCTTACCGATTCGGTATTTACCGAATCAGTATTCCCCATTCATTCCTATGGGCCTGGAGGCCCATAAGAATGAATGGGAAATACCGATTCGGTAAATTCCGAATCGGTATTCACCGAATTTTACCGATTCGGTAAAAAATACTGAATGAATACCTACATACCATTTACCCATTCTAAAATACCGAATCGGTAAAATTCTGTATTTTAGAATCGGTAAATGGTATTTACCTACATCTGGCCCTAGGTGAGCCGCTGCATGTTGTACCACTTGTAGTCTCTTTAGTGTTTGTTTATTTGCTCCCACTAAGAGGCTATTACAGTAGTCTAGACACGAAAGAATCAGCGCCACCGCAACTGTCTTCCTTGCAGGAAGGGAGATGAAATTGAAGAATTTTTTTAGTGTTTTGATTAGATTAAAGCAGGTCCCTACCACTGTCAAGGCATGTGGTCGAAAGGAGAGTGAGGTGTCGAATTGCAGTCCCAGGTTTTTTGCTACTTTGACTGTAGTAGGAGGTGCTGTTGCATCTTCCGGCCACCAGACACTTGGCTGGAAGGGATTGTCCTTTCCTATCAGGAGGATCTCGGTTTTGTCTCTATTACACCTGAGGTGGTTGGCCTTCATACGCTGGATGAGCTCGGATAGACAATGTTTAAAATTGAGTTCTGCGTTGGTGGAATCTCTGTCCAGGGATAGGATAAATTGTGTATTGTCTGCATAGGACGTTACTTCGATATCAAAAGAAGAAATCAAGGTGATAAGAGGAGCCATGTATATGTTGAACAACAGCGGGCTGAGAGATGAGCCCCGTGGAACTCCTGATGTGATAGGACATTCGGCAGAGAGGAAAATACCAAGAGACGCTGCTTCCCTACGATTGGTAAGAAAGGACCTAGTACTTTGGCCGATGCCCTGCGGAGCTACCTTGACAGCTGTTGAGGTGATGGGCTGTGGACTTCCCCCCTGCCGTCACCTACCCAGATAGACTTTGGGCAGACTTCTCTTCGTCTATCTGCCTTATCTTCCTCCTTCCCTTTTAGCTTACCCTTCTATGCTCCTTTTCCTTGACTTCTATGCTCTTTAAATGCCCTCCAACGACAGATATAATGTGTAACTGATGTAACTTCGTAACTATGTGGAACCTCATGTAAAGCGCAATGATATCTCCGGGTCTAGCCAGCGCTATATAAAACTCAAATAAATAAAAAATAAATAAGTAAAAAAATAAAAGACCTAATCCAGGGGCGGAAATCGAGGTCCCGGCTTCGGGACCTAATAGTGGCCGACGCCCGACATTGTGACAGTGGTGAGGGCCCGACCCTGATGACGACAAGCGCGCTCATTGCGGGCATGAAGTGACATTAACTGGCGGACTGCCTTAATACATGGGCCCCCACGGCCCCTGAGAAGCTGCGACCTTCCGGCGTGCTCCCCCAGGCCCTGGTGAGATGCTCTCTGCGGGGGGCTGAGTACCCGCCTCTGCGTGCGCCGCATCTGCTCTCAAGGGTTGGTCCCCTGACTGCATCCTTGTTGGAGGTGGGGGCAGGATACATACTGCACCCAGAAATACTGCGGCACCTAAGAGCCTCGGCGGATTAACTGAGGGACGGGTACCTTCTCTGCTCCCCCTCCAGAAAAGACCTGGCATAGAAGGGGCGCCCACAACTGCGCCTGAGGTGGAGTATTGGACCGCGGGCCCTGGTGCGGACTTGCAGCCTTCACTGTGGTGCTTGTGCAGCCTGCCGAATATTGTCGAAGCCGCTTTGAGGGATCGGCTGCTACTTGTGGGCGCGGTCCGGCTCCAGGGAGCTGCGGGACCGACGTCAAGTAACCCAGCAGCCTGTTAGAAATAAATCCAAGCCTTCCAGAGGGTTTCAAGATATAGCGGAGAATACAAGACCGTCAAAGCCATTGCCCTTGTGCGTTTTCCCGGCTTGCCTCCCATGATGACGAGAAAAATGGCGACGGGGGCAGAGGTCCAAGGAGTAACCCTCAGGCACAACTGTCCAAATTCGCATGGAACAAAGGCGGAGATAAAAGCAATTCACCGAGAGCGGACAAGGATGGCGCAGAGACGTCGTCCCCACCGGCTAAGGAGCCTACGCTGCACGACGTCCTGGCGGCTATAGGGGGAATGCGCACCCCCATGGACTCAGTCACAGTGGAAGTTTCCCTACTCCGTGCTGACTTTAAACAGATGAATGAGAAAGTGAAGGAGCTCAAGATGGTGACGGCGGCGCTACTGGAGGACACTTCCGAATTGCAACGTCAAATGTCCGAAAAGGAAAAAAAGCAGACTCGAATGGCGCAGCAGTAGGATGACTACGAAGGGAGGGCCCGCCGAAATAATATAAGAATCCTAGGTGTTCTGGAGAAAACAGAAGGGCTGGCTGCGAACCTATATGTGGAGGACCTGATCACGAAACATCTAAAGCCCAAGGCGCTTTCCGCTTACTTTTCCATAGAACGAGCTCATAGGGTGCCAGGCGGGCGACCCAAGCCCGGGTACTCCACCACGACCCCTGATTGCCAGGGTTTTTCATTTTCGGACAGGGATAGTATCTTACAAGCCTCTAGAACGGGCCCTCCGCTTAAGATCGACAACTATGAGGTATCCTTTTTCCCTGACTTTAAGGCAACGGTCAAGGCACAACGACGAAGTTTCCAAGCAGTTAAACAGAAACTCCGCAGCAGAGACATTAAATATGCGATGCTTTTTCAGGCAAAATTGAGAGTTGAATGGGACGGTAAACCATGGTTTTTCGACTCACCTGATGCAATCGGGGTGTGGCTGGAGGGATGGACGAAGGTCGGTGACAAGAATGGCACCCACTGCAACAATGCAGAACGGAGGAAAGGTAGAGGGCCCAACAGGACGGCGTTGGAGGCCGAGATTGGAGCAAGTGGCCTGACTGAGGGACAACCACGGCCCACTGATGGACCGGTCCTTGCGGACATTCGCAAGTATTGGGCGGGGGATATCTGTGGGGGAGGGGACCAGCGAGGGAGTAAATACATGAAGATGCACGGGCTTGAAGATTCCGGGTATGTACAGTGCCTGATTTATACCTAGTCTAGATAATTTTCTAAGGGTTCTATCTTCGATTGCAGGCTGTATCTTAATGTTGACATTATAGACTGCCACAGGGCAGGGAGGCTCACTTCACCTCTCTGCATTTAGCATGGTTGGGGGGCATATAGGCACGCTGCCATGTTGGGGGGTGGGCAGTTTGAGGTCCACAGGCAGGGGAGCAGGGAGGAGGGCGGAGTGGAGTAAGAGGGATGTTCCAAGGGAAATGAGGGGTGGTGGTATTGTTAGCTATGACAATGTACAAACTATGACCGTAATGACGGAGGGGGGAGGGGTTGTTGAGTTTCGTTTATAGTGCAAGTTTTGGGCTGCATTTCAAGGTTCTGTCTGCTAAGATATATGCTGCGGAGATTGGTTCACAGGGACGTTTTGATTATGATGGAAGAGGCGGGGTTAGTGGGCACTGCAGCAGATGTTAGTGCCCCCCTTCTGGCCCCGGTGTCTCCTATGACCTTACTTACTTGGAATGTGCACGGGCTGGGGGATACAATTAAACGGGGATTGGTACTGCAGTATGTACGCCGTACAGCCCCGGCATTGGTGTTGCTTCAAGAGACGCACCTGGTGGGTTCGACCTGTAAAGCTTTGGACCGCTGGGGGTACACAATGGTGTTGCATTCGGAGTTTTCAACGGGCTCCAGAGGGGTGGGCATACTAATACGCAAACGCTTCCCTTTGATTGTGCAACAGGTCTAGAAAGACACTCAGGGTCAATTTGCTGCTGTCTCATGCCTATGGGAGGGGAGGAAATTTAATGTGGTGACAGTATATGTTCCGCTGGCCCTTCATGCTGTTGCGCTTCCTGCACTTAGTGCATTTTTATTGACACTGCCAGAAGGAGAGCTCATAATAGGGGGCGACTTTAACGCAGTTCTAAATGATGAGCTGGACCGCCACCCCTGCAGGACGCCAAGGACGGGTAAGTCCCGACTGGCTGGCTTTGTAGATGCACTGGGCCTCACGGATGGGTGGAGGTTCGAACATCCTGAGGATCTCGGGTACACTTTTTATTCAGGGGTTCACAATAGTCTTTCCCGCATTGATTATTTTTTCCTTTCCGCTGACAGTTTACCCCACTTGCTGGAGACAATAATAGGCCTGCAAGGTATTTCCGATCATTCCCCGGTCACCATGACCTATACCTCCTATGTTAAAGCTCGGAGACGTATTTTTCCAATCTCCCCAGGCTATTTACAGATCCCGCAGATTAGAAAGGAACTGATTACAGTCACAAAGCACTACTTCCAAGAAAATACAGAATCAGTACAATCACCAGGTGTCCTGTGGGAGGCATACAAGACAGTGCTAAGAGGACAAGCTATAGCCTCGATAACGGGTCACAGGCGGGCGGCAAGCAACGACCTACAGGCGATCGAGGCTGACCTGGCCATGCTACAGTCACAACACGAGAACGACCCCACTGCGGAGGTCGCGCACCTACTACGCCTTAAACAAACAGAATTCACCGAATACCAGCAGGAATGGGTTCGACAACGTCTCCAATGCACGCAGCACATTATTTATGAGGTGGGGGATAAGACAGGGAGGCTTCTGGTCTGGTCGGATAGGAAGGAAAGGGCCCAGAGGAGGATAGCGCAACTCCGCACCCCAGCAGGTGTCGTAGTCACCACTCCAACGGACATAGTAGATGCCCTAGCTGACTATTATGAAAAGTCTATGCCCCGCCTCACACCTGTCCACAAAGGAAGCGCAAACCTATATCAAAGACATAAAAATGCCTACCTTGTCGGAAGGCGAAGCGTCACTTCTAGAATCTGATTTCACAAAGGACGAGGTCCTTACTGCGGTTCATTCTTTACAATCGGGCAAAGCCCTTGGTCCCAATGGGATCCCTATAGAATTTTATAAGTGCGTATCTGACCTAACGGCACTGCATCTTCTAGAGATGTTTTCGGATAGCTTGAGTAAGGGGGAGTTACTGCGGGACCAGCGGACAGCTACAATAATAGCTATACCGAAACCCGGCAAACCCCCGGACGTATACACATCATATCGCCCAGTCTCCTTACTGAACGCGGAAGCAAAGATACTGGCAAAAATTATAGCCCACCAGCTGACCCCACATCTAGAGACACTGATTCACCCGGACCAATCTGGGTTTATGCCGAACAGAAATACTGCTCTTAATCTGCGCTGGGTCCATGCGGTGATGGCACAGATGCCGAGTCTTCCGGAGCCGGCGGTGATCCTCTCACTGGACGCCCGAATGGCGTTCGACATGGTTGAGTGGCCATATCTATTTGCGGTTCTTCACCATCTTGGTTTTGGACCCAAGCTGCTTCATACTAAGCCTCTAGCGCATGTAGTGGCTAACGGCCATATCTCTAGGGATTTCCAACTCGGTCAAGGCACGCGTCAGGGGTGCCCCCTGTCTCCCTTGCTTTTTGCCCTGGTCCTTGAGCCTCTGGCAGCATGGATACGGTGGGACCCCATGATTAAAGGACTCAGCTGGACTGAGACATGGGAGGACGGCATTTCGTTATATGCTGATGATATCCTTTTGTATTTGACTGGGCCCAGGCGCTCGATTATAGTACTCCTTAAAATCTGTGAGATATTTGGGCGGGCCTCGTGGTATACTATCAACTGGTCCAAGTCTGTTCTATTTGTCCTTAAAGGCCCCCCACCACAGGTTCCGACTGACTGTCAATTGGTGGTCACTGATGGGCCCTTTAAATATCTGGGGGTCTGGGTGACGCCTCAGCAGGAGGCCTTCTTTCGCCATAATTTGGCACCCCCGCTCGAACGTTTTAGTAGTGACGTATAACACTGGCATACCTTGCCACTGACCCTTCTGGGAAAGGCGGCGTTGTTTAAAATGATGACTCTGCCCCGGCTGCTATATATCCTCGAGAATAGGCCGTTTCTTGTGCCTCCTAAATATTTCAGGTCTATAGACGCACTGGTCTCGGGTCTCTTTTGGGGGGACAAACCAGCGTGCATTTCCCGACATAAACTGGTCAGGGGCTGGTTTGATGGAGGAATAGCACTCCCTGATATTCAACTATACTACTGGGCGGCCCAGTTGAAGATCATAAACCAGTGGCTGCACGCTCCGCAGACTGAGCCAGCGTTTAAGGCGGACAGGTATGACCTAGGTAGCGATGGTGTGCTGACCGCACTCTACGACAAAAAAAGTGCTGAGGCCTTGCTTGGCCCTAGGGCCCATATGGTGAGATTGTGGTACTTGGCCTCGGCTCGCCTTAAATGTAGAGACACGCTAACGCAGATGACACCACTCTGGTCATCACGCCGACTGGGCCGTCTATGAAAAAGTAAAGGCCTCGAGGCCTGGGACTTGATTGGTATCTCCACGGTGGGAGACCTCTGGAGGCGAGGTGCCATCCTTTCATTTGAACAACTTGTGGAACAATATGATCTAGCGCCCACGGAACGATTCCGATATTTACAAATTAGTCATGGCCTGAGGTCACTTGTCCAACCTGGCGATGAATTACCTGAGTCTACCCCATTAGAAAATAGGCTTCTGACGGAGCATATGCCCAAAAAAGCGGCCTCGTTTGTTTATCGTAAGCTCATCAATAACCTGCCCGAACCTACTCTGCAGCTACGGGCGGCCTGGACCACAGAGGTGGGAGAATTTGACGAATCGGATGGACAGACTGCGCTCACCTCGCCACAGGAGGTTGCCATTCCATCTAGGCTCTGATTAATACAATTCAAAATCCTACACCGTGTATATTACACCAGGGTCACCCTTCATAAGATAAGCAAAGCCGAACATAAGTACTGTCTGCGGGGATGCGGAGAGGAGGGGACATCCTATCATACCATCTCGGAGTGCCCTCGGGTGTCCAGCTTCTGGGCTAAGGTTATGCGAACTATATCACAGGTGGTGAAAGACTCATTGTTCCCGGAACCGCGATGCTGCTTATTATACGTTTGGAAGCCCAATGATCTTAATCACTCCATGCAGGAGTGGGCCACACTGAGTATCATGTATTCTAAAAGAAATATAGCCAGGTTCTGGGGATCTCCTTTGGTGCCAGCGCTCAGGGAATGGTGTTCAGATTTGGATTCGGCGATGGTGGCTGAACGGACAGTATATCTGAACCGCAAATGTCCACGAAAATGGGTCAAGATCTGGGGAGCATGGAATGAATATAGAGGGTTCCTATGCGAGCCACCGCAGCTAGATAGCGACAACAACTCCGAGTAGAGTGGAGAGGGTGTGGATACGGGGAGGGGGTGTGGCTGCCGGTTTGCCACAACTGTATTGTCTACTTAAAGTGTATGCTGCATAAGATTCTCTGATTTGCCGTTCTCTCTGTACGCATGGAAAGCTTTTTATATGCCTAATGATTGTTTTTTCATATTAATAAAATTGTTTAAAAAAAAAAAGAAATGCCACTGCATTCTAATCTTGCAAGGAGAATGTTGTGTGAGATGGTATCAAATGTAGCAGACAAGTCGAGCAAAATCAAGACTGCCTTCCTGCCTTTCTCAGCTATAGATTTCAGTGTATCCAATATTTCCAGATGTGCGGACTCTGTTGTATGCTTGGGATGTAAGCCTGATTGCCCCGGGTGGAGGATCCTGGCGGTTTCAAGGAATTTAGATAATTCTCTGTTGACTAACCTTTCTGTGATATTGCCCAAAATCAGTAGGAGTGAAATTGGACGGAAGTTGGTTTTACAATGGCTAGTTTCATTCATCTGGGACTGTGCCTGTAGGTAGTGAGGAATTTTCTATCTGGTTGATCACCGGGTTAATAGTGTTTATAATTTGGTGAAGCATCATGTGGGGGGCAGGCCTCCAAGGGAGAACCTGATTTGAAGGCAGTGATTGCTACACGTGTATGCTCAAGCGAGACTGGTTCAAACACTTAGGGAGGGACTAATGCTAGTAGGGTCAGGCTTCAGGTCAGGCTTCAGGTTCTTGTGCAGAGGATGTTACAAAGTCCTTTTGAAAAATTTTGATTTTTTCCTCAAAGAAGATCAAGATCAGGTCACATAGTCTGAGAAGTGGGAATTACTCTACTTAATGCTTTGGGGTCGGTGAAGGACTTTATTATTGAGAAGATGGATTGTTGGTCTTGGTTGGCCTCGAGTATTTTATTGGAGTAGTACTCTTTTTTTGCTAACTTAATATGGGTGTGATATTGTCTCCTACTTGTTTTGAAAGCTATTTTGTCTACTGGGTCAAAGGCCCTTCTCCGCTTGCATTCCATATATTAAGAAAGTGGTATAAGTACCACGTCACGAGAAAAGGAAAGGCCTAGGGCCTAGGGAATCGCTGGGGCTACACTGTCTTAACAATAGTTTAGAAGTAGGAGGCCCACAGGCGGCGCGTGCAGTGTCTCTACACATACGCGGGATTCAATGCAAAGTCAATGGGAACTTAGAAGTTAGATTTAGAAGGATTTAGGACACTTCCGGTTTAGCTAGGAGGAAACAACTAGAGACTTAGACACTTGGATAGTCCATACCCTTGGGAGCATCGAAGTACTCGCGTTACCTCACCCACGGACGGTGGGTGCATAGGTGTGAAGATGTGTCGGGTTTCGGCGTTGGATCCTACGGAGACCTGAAGAAAAGAGGCTACAGGCGACCAGGAAGAAGATGTCCGGGTGCATCCAAGGGTGGATCGAGGATTAGGAGGACCTGAAAGCAGAGGGGAAAGAGTCTGGGTCACTAGCCAGTGACCGGGTGGAACCAGGAAGGAACCAGACGACGTCGAGGAGCAATCAGGTGCTGTCTTGAAGCTTGTCTTGGCAGCCACGTGGACCAGGAGGCGTCGACAATGACCAGGTGCTGGAGACGGACTGTCCCAAAAAGGATCTCGCAGATGGAGGGGTCGACTTCCGGATTGGAGTCAAGAAGCCTTGGCAAAGGCAGCCCACGCAGGATACAACAAAGGCTTCTGGTGCAGACCAGCAAGGTCTGAGGTGCTTCACCTTTGCAGGGAAGCAAGGGCCAGTTTGGAGCAACCAGACCAGCGATGTGGTTCAAAAGGTTTGTCGTCACAGAGGCTACTAGCCAACGGGCCAGCAACCGGACAATGCATTGAGCAAAACAAAAGCAGAAGGGCCCCACGCAGAACTCGTGGGGAGTGGGGGAGGGGTTCTTCGTCGCAGATGGAGCTCGGGATCGGGGTTTCTCAATCCCCAGTGCACAGCTTCGAGGGTACCTTAGGAGCTGCACAGGTAGCAAGTTGCAGGCTTTCCAAGATGTCCGGTCCCACGTGTCTCGTCGCCTCCACGGATCCCAGCTATGCTGCAGTCGTGAAGAGAGGGTCAGAGAGGTCTGGAAGTCTGGGTCTTGTCAGACTCTGTGCTCGGGTTCCGGCGTGAACGTCGACAAAGCAAGCCGTTGATTTGCTGGATGGTGCCTGGTTGCCCAGGGTGGTCACTCCTTGGCCACAAGGGAGATTCTTTAGTCTTCAGCTTCAGCAGAATTTCGAAGGTCCAGAGTTTTGTGTCAAGTTTCAATTCAGGATTAATCTAAAGTCTCAGGACTCGGCTCCTACCTTTATACAACTAAAAGGGTCTGGATTACTTTCTAGGTCCCTCCTATGGGTGGGACCAGGAAGGGGGGTGGTTACACCCCCTTTCCTTTGTCCAGTTTCGCGCAAGAGCTGGGGCTGGAGTGCCCCAGCAACCGGTTTGAACCGGGGTATGCATGGAGCACCTAGGGTGCTCCAGGCAGTGTCTCAGTCTATTCAGCCCGCCCTGTCCCAATACACAAAGTCCTGTCTGGGGTGGTGCTCGCTCCTCCCCAGGCACAAAACCTATTGTCCAAACCTCCGTGACTGGAAGGACTGCCAGCAGCAGGAGGTTAGACTTGTGTCGGTGGCAGCAGCGTCCATTTTGTGACGCTGGGGCTCTGGTTAATTTTAACCGGGATAGTCAGCAACAACATGTCTTCTCCCTCTAGAAGGGTGGAATGCTACCCCCGTCGCCAGAATTGGCGAGGGGGTAGTATTCCAAAGCGTATGACACCTTACACGACATGTTTTGATAAAGCCAAACCAGAGTTAGCATTTAACCGCGAGGTTCATAATGCACTTAAGAGTATATGGTATGGCAATATCATAGAACAGCTGTAAGGACATGGTTCCGAAAGCTGCAGACAGGCTCAGCTCATGCTAGAGCACCATCTCACACATAACCAAGCACTCTGCCTCCAGGATTGTTAAGGCCTACCATAGGAGTGACTTACAGTTTACTATGTGTCTGTATATAAGTAGGTATAGGAATACCATACCTAAGCAAGGGGTGATTACACGACCTTGCCACAGCTGAGTGATCAGCCAGTTGTGTCTATTTGAGTGGCCAGCCAGGAGTGGCATAATACATGCTGCAGCCCCTGGTAGGCCTTGGTTACACCGATGCCCTGAGTACCTAGGGTACACTTCTACAGGGGCTGACAAGGTGAATTAATTCCCAATCGTGTATGCACCTAGAGTACATGGTGTGAATTTAGAGAGAGTGCATCTGGGCTGTGGGTCTGATTAGCAGGCCCACAGCCACATCTAAGTCGAAAACCAGTAAAGCAAAGCAAAAAGTAGGGGTGACCATAGGAAGCAGACCCTACTCTCCTACAGTCATCCAAGAGTGGAAGAGTTGGGAATCTTCTGCGGTTTTACTAGTTAGGACAGGGATGTGGGCATGGGCAATAGTGTGCAGCTGCCAGCTTTGAATTGGTGACTAATTACGCCCATTTGCACCTTGGTTGCGCAGTGGGGATTTGCTTAGCAGAACGATTCATGATTGGGATCTCCAATGTGTAGCCTGTCTGGTGTGTTGGGGCATCAACTAATTGGTGCATTCCGAGGGATTCTGTTATCTCAAAGAAGTTGTCCACTCCCGGCTCCTTTCTGCATTCCAGATGGAGATTAAAGTCTCCTAGGAGGGTGAAATCAGAGTACCTGAGCAGGAAGTGGCTAAGGGTTTCCCCTAGTGAGTCTAGAAAAGTAGCACTTTAACTGGTTGGGCGATAGATTAGAGCTCCTGTAAAGGAGAATGAGGGATTTATTGTGAAACAGAAGCCATGACTTTCTGCTCCCTTTAGTGAATTAAGTTCAAAATGGGTGCATTGTATTGAATTATGTAGAATAATGGCCAGCCCCCTCCTCTGGACTATCCTCTATCTTTCCTACAAACTGTGTAGTTGGGGGGGAGTGCTGCCACAATGTCCGAATTACACCATTCCTTTAGCCAGGTTTCGGTAACTGTTAGACCTGGCATCATTGGCATGAGTCTCTCCTCCATTTTTTCTGTTTGCCTCCTCTGTTTACGATGTTTTTGCTGGTATATGCTTTGGGCACTGTGCCACTGCTGATCAGTGCCACAGTGCAAGTGCTCCCTATGTGAAATTGCTGTATTGATTTACTTCCATGTTTGGCTTATTTGGTTTACTATCAGTCCCTAGTCGAGTGCACCAGGAGTGCCAGGGCTTGTAAATACAAATGCTGCTAGTGGGCTTGCCAAACAGGGGGTTTACCTATGCCTCTTGAAAGCACTATTGTATGCACATAAATCAACAATATAGAGAAAACCACATGAATTAGTAAACTCTGACAATCATGTCATTTGTATTTAAGCTTTTATGCATTCAAAATATTTTTAGAAAAAAACAAGGAAAGATACATCGTCAACTGAACTTTGAGCAAACATGAATTATTGCTAGGGAAAAAAAGACAAAGCATTGTGTACAAAAAATAAACCTCAAACAAATAAGTGCAAATGAATTGACAAATAGTGCAAAGCTATTTACATATTCACAAGTGTAACAGTATCATGCAATCATATGAAACAATATCAAAGAAATTTGTGACTTGTGTGTTCAATCACAATTCCTGTTGCTAACTATTTATCAAGGACCATTTTCCTTAAGCGTAGGAAACCAGAAATGAATTCAGGCAAGACAGTGACATTTTGTCACAATTAGTTTTTTTGCCGACGCGTTTCGAAATCCAATGAAGAATCGTTGGATTCTCATCAGGGCGTGGAAATATATCCGCCGATACTGTTTAGGGAAAGAAAGAAAAGGAAGGGGAGTTTAGAAGGCTAAGCCTTTCATCATACATTTAAAAAAATCTTTTCCCAAGTGAATGCACCCAGGGGTGCAACATACCTCAAATGACCAATAATAGTTGGTCACCAAACGTTATTTCAAAAATCCAAACGAGTCATCAGACACTGTGGTAGTCAACCTGCAAGGAAGTGACATGGCTACAGTAAGTGGCTGCCATGTGTAACGTGACGTAATACACAAAGAGGAAGGTATACCGGGGCTACAGTTACCTTCGATTCCAATGAGCGGAGGACTCGTGGTCAAGATGCTGAATAACAATGGTACTCTGTCCCTTGTAATTGCTGCAAACATCAAAGGGATGTATGTATTAGAGAACAATTCGCGTGTATGCATTTGAATTTAAACACAGAGTTGGATGGACACTCTTACTTTATAGTTGATTCGCTGGGAGTGAATGCAGGAATAATCCAATGCGTTAAGCCCTCATAGCGTTTTGGACTTGCTTGAAGGAGAAAGCAACGTTGTTTGCACAAAGTCAGCTTGATTCCTGAATAAATAACGGAATGAGCGTTAATGGGATCCCCACGGCGTGGGCAGAGGCGTGTGAATGCGTGCTATGAATGGAGGGGCAAAAAACGGGGACTCACCATGCGTGCTTGATTTGCAGCGGTGTGTTCCCAGGAGGAAAGGCAGAGAAGGCGGAACGCTACCGCGATAGTGTTGATGAAAAAACGCCCAGTGGTCACATGCACAAACCAGCGAATCAGGGTGAGGGATTACTATGATGCATACCGCTAAGGATTGTGGGACATGAAGTCCAATTGATGAAGGGACAAAACGGACCGAAGCCACTTAAATTCTTGTCACCTCACTCAAAACATTTAACCCATTGTTGACGCTATTGAACTTCATAATGAGGTATGCCTCTTTGCGTAAAAGTGCAGCCTCAATGTCCTGTGTACATTGTTTTGGGTCCACCCATGTGAGGACCGTCCACCTAAAATCATTTTCACCATGGTTCTTATTCAAAAAATGTTCAACCATGGGTGCAGAGGTCACCTTTTTCTTCAACCTGGAACGGTGTTGTGTGATGCGTGCATTAACGGCTTGACTCGTTTTTCCTATGTACACTTTATTGCAGGGACACACCACAGCGTAGATGACATTCTTGGTGCGACAATTTGTAAACATATCATGTTTCCATCTGACCCCATCATGGACAAATGTGTTTCCTTCCAAGGTTGTCGAACACGACACACAATTGCCACATTTGTGGTGCCCGCTTATAGGTTTGAGATTCCAGTGTGATATCAAGTCACTTTTTGGTTTGGGGATATAACTATCCGCCCTAATCAGATGTTGCCCAATGCTCTTATTTTTGCGCATGGCGAAAATGGGTTTCTTTAAGGGGTGTTCCAAGTCCTCCAATAAGTGCCAATTCTTCAGAATTATACGTTTGAACTGATTTGTGTGTGGTCCAAAGGTAGTGACACACACCAATTCATTAGTGTCATTTTTGTCTTTCTTCTGAAGCAGATTTTCCCTCGGAGTAAATCTAGCCCGTTTTTTTGAATGCTTGAGAAGTTTTTTGGGGTAGCCCCTGTCCGCCATTTCTGCGCAAAAATTTGTGGCATGATGTTCAAAATCTGAGATATCAGTACAATTTCTCCTTATTCGGAGCAACTGCCCAAAAGGGAGATTTTCCTTCAAAAAACGTGGATGCGAGCTTTTAAAATGAAGGATTGTATTCCTATCGGTGTTTTTTTTGTGTAAGGTTGTTGTGAGGATGTCATCGCGGACGCCCACTGTGATGTCCAAGAAAGTCATTTTCGTTTTGCTTGACTCAATGGAGAAACTAATGTCCCTGTGCCGAGAGTTAAGCCAATTGTAGAACTGGTCAAGTTCTGTCTGGTCTCCTTGCCATAGGAGCCAGACATCATCAATGTATCTAAGCCATTGACTGATATGGCCCAAAAATGGATTGTTATTGTATATGAACCGTTGTTCATATTGGGCCATATACAGTACCGCCATCTCAGGAGCATAAGGGCAGCCCATGGCGATGCCCTTGATCTGGACAAAAAACGCATTCTCAAATGAGAAATAATTACTGCGTAATGTGATCTCAGCAAGTGATACAATGAATGAAGTGGGGACTCTATGTGGTCTATCGCGTTGGTCGAGGTAAATCTCTAAAACCTCCAATGCCTCGTCCTGAGGTATTTGGGTGTAGAGTGAATTAACGTCAAGTGTCACCATCAAGTGAGTGTCGCTGTTGAATGATTGTCCCTCCATCTTATTGATAAAGTCGGTTGTGTCCCTGAGATACGATTTGACCTGTGGTAGAAATGGTTTTAGAAAAAAATCTATATATTTAGAGACCGGTTCAAGTGCAGAATCGCACCCCGATACAATTGGTCGGCCAGGTGGTGTGCGCTCGTTCTTGTGAATTTTGGGTAAAAAATACAGGACTGGGGTCCTTGGTGATTTTTTATTTAAAAATTCAAATTCTTTGGGTCCTAAGAATCCCTCCTCTAGACCTGCCCTTGTGATACTTGAAATTTTGTCTTGTATGGCTTTAACTGGGTCCTCCTTGACTGGTCTGTACCAATCTGGGTTGTTAACATGTTTGTTACCTTCCTCTAGATACATGGTGCGGGGCCAGATGACCACTGCCCCGCCCTTGTCTGCTTGCTTAATCAGAATGGACGTATCGGATTTAAGGTCCTGGATGGCAGATGTTAACCCCTTAGTCATATTTTTGTTTACAAAACTTTTTTGTTTTTCCAGTTTGGAAAGGGAGGAGAGGACGGACTGTTCAAAGGCCATGACTTGTTTGGGAATGTTCTGGGTCGGGGTAAACCTAGATTTAACTCTTAACCCAGTGGTTTCTTGGTTGGACATCACTTCGGTATCCGCAAAAAACACCCTCAACCTAATCTTGCGGCAAAAATCAAGTGCTTCTAGTTTAAGTTGGGTGAAGTCTGTTTTTTTGTTTGGAACATACTTGAGGCCAAGGGATAAGAGCATGACTTCGTCCTTAGTGAGCTGTCTGTCAGAAAGATTGACAATAGAGGATTTTTCTAACTCTTGTAGGTTTTGTTGCGAGTGCGCATCTCCCATGGTGGCTTGAAGCGGACTTGTGGCTGTCCGCCTCTGCCTAAAAAAGGAGATGAAACTGCACCCCCCCGTCTTTTCGAATTGTCTTGTCTAGACTCTGATGACGAGTCTGACGATGTTGTGTCCGAAAACGTAAGGAACTTATTCCTAGATCTGCCACGGAATGTTGTTAACGCTCCTCTTGATTCACCTGAAGTATAGAAATCTTCTCTTAGGAACGGATATACTTGTTCCAATTTAAAAGATTTGGAGTCTCTTTCAAATTGTGAGGTTTTAGTATTTAGTGTATTATCCTTGAAAAGTTGGATTTCCTTCTCAATTTTGTCAAGGAGAATTTTGGCCTCTGTAACAGTTTGGTTATCGCTGATAGCTTTGATCAGCTCTTCAATTTCCTTTTCTTCCTGGCTGCAGATGCGTTGAGCTGTCTCTATGGTATGGACCATGAGGTCCCTACTACATTTGGTGTTGATCTGGCTGAAGCCCTTTTTGTAATCTGCGTCCTCGGTGAAAATCACCGGGATGTTCTTTACCTGTAGCCCCCAAGGAATTGTTCCCGCTTTCAAATGTTTTAATAAAAAGTGACCGTGTAGTTCGGTTCGAATGTGTTTTTTCTGGAGTCGGGTCAATTTGTCCGCCTCATTTTGTTGTTTGGCTGAAGTGCTCAGAGTTATATTAGAAAAAGGAGATGACTCAATGAGGTTCTGTATGTGGCTCTCCGTAAAGGACAGCGTATCCTTCTCTGCCATGCTATGCAGGAGACGCAATAGTACGTTTGATCTAACGTCTGGGTACTGGCAGATCGCCTTGACCGATGGGGCAAAAGAGAGGTCAGCATTCTCCACACCAGATGGGCACTACCAGTTCCGGGTTATGCCCTTTGGGATGAAGAATGCCCCTGCCACCTTCCAGAGGTTGGTCAACCAGGTCTTGGCTGGGCTGGAGGATTTCAGTGCCGCCTACCTGGACGACATCGCAGTGTTCAGCGCCAGCTGGGAAGAACACTTGTGCCACCTCCAGGAAGTGTTGTTGGCCCTGCGCAGAGCAGGCCTCACAATCAAAGCCAGTAAGTGCCAGATTGGGCAGGGTTCAGTGGTGTACTTGGGGCACCAAGTAGGGAGCGGCAAGGTGGCCCCCCTACAACCCAAGATTGATACCATCCTGGCATGGGCACCGCCCAAAACCCAGACTCAGGTGAGAGCCTTCCTGGGTCTCACGGGTTACTACAGGAGGTTTGTCAAGGATTATGGTAACATTGTGCACCCCTTGACTTCGCTGACTTCCAGGAAGCAGCCACGACTTGTGAACTGGACTGACGCCTGTCAGACGGCCTTTGACACCCTGAAAACTGCAATGTGCACAGCACCCATACTCCAGGCACCCGACTTTTCTAAAGAATTTGTTGTCCAGACGGACGCTTCAGAGCATGGCGTGGGGGCTGTTCTAGCTCAGGTGAATGAAGAGGGCCGAGACTTACCTGTAGCCTTCATCAGCAGGAGGTTACTTCCCAGGGAACAGAGGTGGAGTGCGATAGAAAGAGAAGCATTTGCTGTGGTCTGGGCACTGAAAAAGCTGAGACCCTACCTGTTTGGGACTCACTTCCGGGTGCAGACAGACCACCGGCCCCTCAGATGGTTGATGCAGATGAGGGGTGAGAATCCAAAGCTGTTGAGGTGGTCCATTTCCCTACAGGGGATGGACTTCACGGTGGAACACCGCCCTGGCACAGATCACGCCAATGCTGATGGTCTGTCCAGATTTTTCCGCCTTAGTGATGAGGACTCCCTAGGGTAAGGGTAGTTCTCCCCACATTTCAGCTGGAGGGGACACGTGTTAGACCTGGCATCATTGGCATGAGTCTCTCCTCCATTTTTTCTGTTTGCCTCCTCTGTTTACAATGTTTTTGCTGGTATATGCTTTGGGCACTGTGCCACTGCTGATCAGTGCCACAGTGCAAGTGCTCCCTATGTGAAATTGCTGTATTGATTTACTTCCATGTTTGGCTTATTTGGTTTACTATCAGTCCCTAGTCGAGTGCACCAGGAGTGCCAGGGCTTGTAAATACAAATGCTGCTAGTGGGCTTGCAGCACATGTTGTGCCACCCACAAGAGCGGCCTAGTAAAAGTATGTCTGAAGGTCTGCCATTGCCAGACCACGTGCAGTCTGACTGTCACGAGGACTGCGCAAGTACACCTACTTGCCAGTCCCTAAACCTTCCCTTAACTTCATGTTAGTCACCCCTATGGTAGGCCCACGGGCAGGGTGCATTGTAAGCATAAGGTAGGACAAGCCTGACAAGGTTGGCATGTCCTAATAGTGAATTACATCCATAGTCGTTTTCACTATTGTAAGGTAACCTGCTCTCCATCAGTTAGAATGGGCTGCCAGGATTATTAATGCTATAATCCTAGCGGGCTCGGGGAGCATGGTGCAATGTCGAGTTTGGTATCCCTGAACTCAGGGTTTAATAACGCATCCGTTTGTGTGGATGGTTTTTGGACTCTGTGTTTGAAAATAGCACTTTTAGAAAGTAGCTATTTTCTTGTCTAACTGTCTACCGGTCTCTGCTGGTTCTGGTGTGCGTGTGACAGGAGCTGGGTGGCTCCAGAGAGTCTGAATGAGTCAGTGTGGGATGAGTGGGGCATTTGCATTGAGAGTAGGGGAGAGTAGCTCTTGATAGCCTGCCCTGCCTGATACAATGTTGGCTCCACCCCCCTGCCAGGCGACTGATGACTCTGTGCTTGCCTGGGACTTTCCTGGCCCGCCTCCTGCCGGGCAGCTGATGGCCCTGCCCCTGCCAGTGACAATGCTGGCTCCGCTCCTGCTGAGCGGCTGAGGACTCTGCCCTGCCCAGTGAATAGGCCAGGTGCTCTGGCCTGGCAACACCCACAACAAACCCAGGATGGGGGGAATTTCCCCTGCATGGACAAAGGGATCAAAGCCAAAAAGGGGTATAAGAGAAGGACCCCTGAACCAAGAATTTAGATCACTTCTGACAAGGAAACCTGAACCAAGGACAAGAAGCCTGCTGATCTAAGGACTGCCTACCCCTTCTGCCAGAGTGCTGTTTGTTGGGGGAATCCTGCATTGCTTCTTTATTTTTGCCAAGGAACCAGGAGAGAGGAACTTTGTGTGTACTCTCACTCTTTGCTGAGAAAATCTCCAAGGGCTGGAAGAGTGCCAGTCTCCTGTTGAAGTCACAGGGCTAAAGGACTTCATCTGCTTAAAGTGCTATTTGCTGGAATTTGTGAATCCAGCACCTCTGAAAGAATCCAGCAATCTCGACGCCGACGGACGCCGCCGAATCCAGCTCGACATCGTGAGTAACGGCTCCAGTGTCCCGCTTCCTCGACGCCGGCCGCCGGGCCCGATCGACGCCAGCAGCAACGCCAGTGAGTAGTGAGTTCGGCTCCAGCTCCAAGTGACCCCGTGTCTGCACCGCTGCTGATCGCATCGACTTCGAGCCCTCTCGACGCCGTGAGCGCTGCTCACTCTTGCAACATCGACATCGACGACGCCGTATCCTGCTTCATCCCGTGAGCGCTGCTCCCGCCTGACTTCGGTCGACGCCGCTGCAGATCGCCCCGACTCCGAGGCCCGATCGACGCCGAAGACGCGACGCCGGACATCTCGACGCCGCTGATCATCGAGTGCTTCACTTTTCCAAGGTACTGTGTTGTTGGGGTCAGTGCGACTCCGGGCTCGACGTAGCGCTCCTCGCGGTCGACGCCGAACCTTTGGATTAACTTTGCCTCGACGTCGTGTGACTCCCGTGTGGGTTACATTGTTGCCAAGAACTGTGTTTTAGAGAAGAAGAGTTGCTTTTGATACTAAAGACTTTGTGCTAAGAAGAAACCGTGCTTGAACTATTATTTTTCCTTCCAAGAGTATTTATTGAGACTGTGGTATATTTTTGTCGTTATTTGGTCTTGTTTTAAGCCTTATATAAAAATACTTATTTTTATAATACTACTGTGTCGTGTCCATTTGTAGTGTATTCACTTTATTACTGTATGTGGTCATAAATGCTTAACGCACTGCCTCTGAGATAAGCCTGTCTGCTTTGCCAAGCTACCGAGGGGGTGAGCAGGGGTTATCTAAGTGTGTGATCTCCTTGCCCTGACTAGAAAAGGTGTGTCCCTATTTGTCAGAAGTGTATACCTCTGCCAACTAGAGACAGCCGCTTCTAACATTGGTGGGTCAGCGGTGGGATCTTGAACTTTGCATTTATGACCCATGTGCAGTGATTAGTGTGCGCTACATAGTGAAAGCAGACCATAGCGCAGCCACAATCTGTTTTGGTTGGATATTCTATTTTTGTTCTCCAATTTCCTGAAGCTTGATTTTTGAAACTGCCAGTATTGACCATGAGTGACGCCGGAGTCACTGCCCCTGTTGTTGCTGTTGTGGAGGAATTTGATAGGAGTAAGATAAATGATTATTCCTTAAAGGAGCTGAAACACTTTTGCAAACAATTGAAAGTCCCTACTCCAGGCCTCTCCAAGAAAGCAGAATATTTCAAAGCATTGGAAGCCTGGTTAGAGGCCAGAAATCCCTCTGATCCGGTGGTGGTACCGACAGAGGAAGGGGAGGAGGAAGTGCCCGTGACTGGGCCTGTATCCCCTCCTGGCAGCAGTGTTTCCTCCAAAGGTCTTTCCCCTGAAGAAAGAGAAGAAAGGGCGAAGGAGCGAGCCTACAACGTGGAAATGGCAAAACTTAAGATAAATGGGCAGTTGGAGATAGAGAATGCAAGAGGCAGGAGAGAAGCTGATTTGGAGATCAAAAGATTAGAGTTTGAAAGAGAGAAGTTAGCTTTTGAGCGTGAGAGAATGGTGAGGGACATGGAGCTCAAAGCTAAGGAGTTAGAATTGAATCCCTCTGGTGGCAGCGTCCCATCTGTGCCTGCAGAAAGTAGGTTTTATTTTCCCAAAGATGTGATCAAAGATTTTCAGAAGAATGAGGATATTGGTCAGTGGTTTAAAGCATATGAGTTAGCATTGTTGGCCCACCGGGTCCCTGAGAAGGATTGGGGAGCGGGGTTGTGGGGTCGCTTTGTGAATGAGGGAAGAGATACCCTGTTAGACATGCCTGTTGAGAATAGGACGTCTTATGCTCATATGAAAGATGCTTTAATGTTAAGGTATGGCCTCACCCCAGAAAAGTACAGACAGGCCTTTAGAGAATGTAAGAAGTTGCCTGGTACCACGTGGGTGGAGTATGTGTCATATTTTTGCAGAGCCATGGAAGGTTGGGTAAAGGGCAGCAAAGTGGAAAGTTATGATGCTCTTTATGATTTGTTTGCTTGGGAGCACTTGTCTAATAACTGTTTTCCAGAGCTGCGCCAGCACCTTATTGATAGCAAGATATCTAACCCTAGAAAACTTGCTGAAGAGGCGGACCGCTGGGTCAGTACCAGGGTCCACAAGGGTCCAGTGGGAGACTCAGCCAAAGGTGGGCAGGGTCCCCAGCAGAAGAGTGGGGGGGACAAGGGTAAACAGAAGGAGTCCCAGAAAGGGCCCCAAAGTAATCCCCAAGGGAACCAAGGGAAAGGTTCCCAGCCTCCCCCTGTGAAGAAATCAGAGGCCCCGCCAGGTAAACCTGGTCATAGGGGCCCCCTGACCTGCTTCGTTTGTAAGCAGGTAGGACACCGTTTTTATGACCCTCAGTGTCCCTTGAAGAAGTCTGGTGCACTACCCAGTGCACCACCCCGTCAGTTGGCTAGTGTAGCTCTGGGAGGGGAGGAGATGGTTGCCCATGGTGGGGAGGGTCCCGCGGAGATGTCCCTGGTCTCTCTAGGAGACATGGAATTGGTCCCTCCACCCCCTCTGCCTAGTAACACTAAGAAATATAGGCAGTGGGTGACCATTAATGGCCATAGAGTAGAAGCTCTCAGAGACACCGGAGCGAGTGTGACAGCTGTCAAGTGTCACTTGGTGTCCAGAGAGCAGGTTGTTCCCCACGCATTCTACCCTGTGATAGCTGCTGACAACTCCCAGAAAGAGTGTGAGGTAGCTCAAGTTTCCTTTGAATGGGGGGGAGTTTCAGGTACTCTTCAGGTTGCTGTGAGGCCCGCCATGCCTGTCGATTGTCTCCTGGGCAACGATTTAGAAGACTCCCCTTGGGCTAAGGTGGAGAGGGAGACACATTTGAAAATGTTGGGTGTGCCAGAGTGGGTGTGTGCAACCACTCGATCCATGACAGCAAGTAAGGGTGTTGATGGGGTTCTGGAGCCTGAAAGTATGGCCCAGGACCCAGCTGTGAAGAGAAGAGGCAGGGGGCGCGGGAAACCGTCCCCCGTAGTTCCCGTGGTCCAGGAGGAGGCAGACCTTGAGGGGTATGCCCTGGAACCCACAGGGGAACAAGTTGCTGAACTGGGAGACCTGCCCGAGCTGACCCATTGGCAGCAGGATGGTGGTCCCTCCAGGGAGGAATTCTGTGCAGAACAGAAAGTGTGCCCTTCTCTTGTGGGTATGAGGCAGCAGGCCTCAGCCCAGACCTCAGGTGATCAGCCAGGGTCACATTTTGTTTACTGGGAGAACGACCTCCTGTATAGCGAGCCTAAGGCTGCTGAGCCTGGGTCAGCCCGTGTGCTGGTGGTACCCCAGCGCTTCAGAGCCTTCCTACTGGGTTTGGCTCATGACGTTCCGTTAGCTGGACATCTGGGGCAGGACAAGACCTATGACAGGCTTGTCACCCATTTCTATTGGCCTCAGATGCGAAGGGACACAGATGTCCATTGCAAGACCTGTCAGACTTGCCAGGCAAGTGGGAAAAGCGGGCGGAAGCAGAAGGCTCCCCTCCAACCTTTTCCCGTGGTCAGTACCCCCTTTGACCGGGTGGGGATTGACATTGTTGGGCCCCTGGACCCCAAGACAGCCCTGGGCAACAGGTTCATCCTGGTCTTGGTGGACCATGCCACACGGTACCCGGAAGCCATCCCTCTCAGAACAGTGACTGCCCCCGTGGTGGGACGGGCACTGATGGGTGTTTTCTCCCGAATGGGGTTCCCCAGAGAGGTGGTGTCAGACCGGGGCACCAACTTCATTTCCAACTATATGAAGTCTCTGTGGAAGGAGTGTGGGGTAACTTATAAGTTCACCACTCCTTACCACCCTCAAGGTAATGGGTTGGTTGAAAGATTCAACCGTACCCTTAAAGGCATGATCATGGGTCTTGAAGAACCAATGAGGCGTAAATGGGACGTCCTCTTGCCATGCCTGTTGTTTGCTTACCGTGAGGTGCCACAGAAGTCTCTAGGGTTCAGCCCCTTTGAGCTTTTGTATGGTCACCCGGTAAGAGGACCTTTAAGTCTGGTCAAAGAAGGCTGGGAGCAATCTCCCAGGAAACCTCCCCAGGATGTATACAGTTACATGCTGGCCTTTAGGAACCAGACTAGGCGCTTCAGGGATCTTGCTCAGGCAAATCTGGAGGCCAGCCAGGAGGAGATGAAGCGGTGGTACGACCAGAAGGCCACTCTGGTAGAGCTTCAGCCTGGACAGAAAGTTTGGGTCATGTCCCCTGTGGAACCTTGTGCGCTCAAGGACAGGTGGACTGGACCATTTGAGGTTGTGGAGAAGAAGAGCGATGTCACCTACCTGGTGGATTTAAAGTCTCCCAGGAACCCCTTGCGGGTCCTGCATGTCAACCGTTTGAAGCCCCACTTAGAAAGGTCCGAAGTGGGCATGCTCCTAGCTACAGATGCTGGAATGGAGGAGGAGAGTGAGCCTCTTCCTGACCTCCTGTATGCAAAAGAGCAAGATGGGTCAGTGGATGGTGTTGTCCTCTCTGACACACTGACCCCTGAACAGCAGCAGGATTGTCGCCATTTGTTGGGGCAATTCCCTGATCTGTTTTCCTTGATTCCTGGTGTTACTCAGTGGTGTGTCCATGATGTAGACACCGGGGACAGCACTCCTGTCAAGCACAAGGCTTACAGAGTAACTGACAAGGTCAGAGCATACATCAAGGAGGAGGTCTCCAAGATGTTTGCCCTAGGGGTGGTTGAGTCCTCTAGCAGTCCTTGGGCCAGCCCCGTGGTCTTGGTTCCAAAGGCTGCAGCGCCTGGTGCTTCACCGGAACTTCGGTTCTGTGTGGATTACCGAGGACTCAATTCAGTCACCAAGACTGACGCGCACCCCATCCCCAGAGCTGATGAGCTCATCGATCGGTTAGGGGCTGCCCAGTACCTTAGTACGTTTGATCTAACGTCTGGGTACTGGCAGATCGCCTTGACCGATGGGGCAAAAGAGAGGTCAGCATTCTCCACACCAGATGGGCACTACCAGTTCCGGGTTATGCCCTTTGGGATGAAGAATGCCCCTGCCACCTTCCAGAGGTTGGTCAACCAGGTCTTGGCTGGGCTGGAGGATTTCAGTGCCGCCTACCTGGACGACATCGCAGTGTTCAGCGCCAGCTGGGAAGAACACTTGTGCCACCTCCAGGAAGTGTTGTTGGCCCTGCGCAGAGCAGGCCTCACAATCAAAGCCAGTAAGTGCCAGATTGGGCAGGGTTCAGTGGTGTACTTGGGGCACCAAGTAGGGAGCGGCAAGGTGGCCCCCCTACAACCCAAGATTGATACCATCCTGGCATGGGCACCGCCCAAAACCCAGACTCAGGTGAGAGCCTTCCTGGGTCTCACGGGTTACTACAGGAGGTTTGTCAAGGATTATGGTAACATTGTGCACCCCTTGACTTCGCTGACTTCCAGGAAGCAGCCACGACTTGTGAACTGGACTGACGCCTGTCAGACGGCCTTTGACACCCTGAAAACTGCAATGTGCACAGCACCCATACTCCAGGCACCCGACTTTTCTAAAGAATTTGTTGTCCAGACGGACGCTTCAGAGCATGGCGTGGGGGCTGTTCTAGCTCAGGTGAATGAAGAGGGCCGAGACTTACCTGTAGCCTTCATCAGCAGGAGGTTACTTCCCAGGGAACAGAGGTGGAGTGCGATAGAAAGAGAAGCATTTGCTGTGGTCTGGGCACTGAAAAAGCTGAGACCCTACCTGTTTGGGACTCACTTCCGGGTGCAGACAGACCACCGGCCCCTCAGATGGTTGATGCAGATGAGGGGTGAGAATCCAAAGCTGTTGAGGTGGTCCATTTCCCTACAGGGGATGGACTTCACGGTGGAACACCGCCCTGGCACAGATCACGCCAATGCTGATGGTCTGTCCAGATTTTTCCGCCTTAGTGATGAGGACTCCCTAGGGTAAGGGTAGTTCTCCCCACATTTCAGCTGGAGGGGACACGTGTTAGACCTGGCATCATTGGCATGAGTCTCTCCTCCATTTTTTCTGTTTGCCTCCTCTGTTTACGATGTTTTTGCTGGTATATGCTTTGGGCACTGTGCCACTGCTGATCAGTGCCACAGTGCAAGTGCTCCCTATGTGAAATTGCTGTATTGATTTACTTCCATGTTTGGCTTATTTGGTTTACTATCAGTCCCTAGTCGAGTGCACCAGGAGTGCCAGGGCTTGTAAATACAAATGCTGCTAGTGGGCTTGCAGCACATGTTGTGCCACCCACAAGAGCGGCCTAGTAAAAGTATGTCTGAAGGTCTGCCATTGCCAGACCACGTGCAGTCTGACTGTCACGAGGACTGCGCAAGTACACCTACTTGCCAGTCCCTAAACCTTCCCTTAACTTCATGTTAGTCACCCCTATGGTAGGCCCACGGGCAGGGTGCATTGTAAGCATAAGGTAGGACAAGCCTGACAAGGTTGGCATGTCCTAATAGTGAATTACATCCATAGTCGTTTTCACTATTGTAAGGTAACCTGCTCTCCATCAGTTAGAATGGGCTGCCAGGATTATTAATGCTATAATCCTAGCGGGCTCGGGGAGCATGGTGCAATGTCGAGTTTGGTATCCCTGAACTCAGGGTTTAATAACGCATCCGTTTGTGTGGATGGTTTTTGGACTCTGTGTTTGAAAATAGCACTTTTAGAAAGTAGCTATTTTCTTGTCTAACTGTCTACCGGTCTCTGCTGGTTCTGGTGTGCGTGTGACAGGAGCTGGGTGGCTCCAGAGAGTCTGAATGAGTCAGTGTGGGATGAGTGGGGCATTTGCATTGAGAGTAGGGGAGAGTAGCTCTTGATAGCCTGCCCTGCCTGATACAATGTTGGCTCCACCCCCCTGCCAGGCGACTGATGACTCTGTGCTTGCCTGGGACTTTCCTGGCCCGCCTCCTGCCGGGCAGCTGATGGCCCTGCCCCTGCCAGTGACAATGCTGGCTCCGCTCCTGCTGAGCGGCTGAGGACTCTGCCCTGCCCAGTGAATAGGCCAGGTGCTCTGGCCTGGCAACACCCACAACAAACCCAGGATGGGGGGAATTTCCCCTGCATGGACAAAGGGATCAAAGCCAAAAAGGGGTATAAGAGAAGGACCCCTGAACCAAGAATTTAGATCACTTCTGACAAGGAAACCTGAACCAAGGACAAGAAGCCTGCTGATCTAAGGACTGCCTACCCCTTCTGCCAGAGTGCTGTTTGTTGGGGGAATCCTGCATTGCTTCTTTATTTTTGCCAAGGAACCAGGAGAGAGGAACTTTGTGTGTACTCTCACTCTTTGCTGAGAAAATCTCCAAGGGCTGGAAGAGTGCCAGTCTCCTGTTGAAGTCACGGGGCTAAAGGACTTCATCTGCTTAAAGTGCTATTTGCTGGAATTTGTGAATCCAGCACCTCTGAAAGAATCCAGCAATCTCGACGCCGACGGACGCCGCCGAATCCAGCTCGACATCGTGAGTAACGGCTCCAGTGTCCCGCTTCCTCGACGCCGGCCGCCGGGCCCGATCGACGCCAGCAGCAACGCCAGTGAGTAGTGAGTTCGGCTCCAGCTCCAAGTGACCCCGTGTCTGCACCGCTGCTGATCGCATCGACTTCGAGCCCTCTCGACGCCGTGAGCGCTGCTCACTCTTGCAACATCGACATCGACGACGCCGTATCCTGCTTCATCCCGTGAGCGCTGCTCCCGCCTGACTTCGGTCGACGCCGCTGCAGATCGCCCCGACTCCGAGGCCCGATCGACGCCTAAGACGCAACGCCGGACATCTCGATGCCGCTGTTCATCGAGTGCTTCACTTTTCCAAGGTACTGTGTTGTTGGGGTCAGTGCGACTCCGGGCTCGACGTAGCGCTCCTCGCGGTCGACGCCGAACCTTTGGATTAACTTTGCCTCGACGTCGTGTGACTCCCGTGTGGGTTACATTGTTGCCAAGAACTGTGTTTTAGAGAAGAAGAGTTGCTTTTGATACTAAAGACTTTGTGCTAAGAAGAAACCGTGCTTGAACTATTATTTTTCCTTCCAAGAGTATTTATTGAGACTGTGGTATATTTTTGTCGTTATTTGGTCTTGTGCTAAGCCTTATATAAAAATACTTATTTTTATAATACTACTGTGTCGTGTCCATTTGTAGTGTATTCACTTTATTACTGTATGTGGTCATAAATGCTTAACGCACTGCCTCTGAGATAAGCCTGTCTGCTTTGCCAAGCTACCGAGGGGGTGAGCAGGGGTTA
Organism: Lissotriton helveticus; assembly: GCF_964261635.1. Lineage (NCBI taxonomy): Eukaryota > Metazoa > Chordata > Amphibia > Caudata > Salamandridae > Lissotriton > Lissotriton helveticus. The sequence goes on from NC_136065.1 coordinate 1,394,951,031, forward strand.
TCTAAGTGTGTGATCTCCTTGCCCTGACTAGAAAAGGTGTGTCCCTATTTGTCAGAAGTGTATACCTCTGCCAACTAGAGACAGCCGCTTCTAACAGTAACAAATAGAAAGTCCAATTGTAGCTCCGTAATCAATTCTCTGATATCATGGGAGTGTTTACATATTGAGCGTGCATTAATTAGTCCCCCTTTTAATTGAGCGCTGCTAAGTGTAAAGGCTTTTCTACCAGTAGTTTAAGGGCATATGTCTGTGAAGGGGAACTCCGATCTACACATGTAACATGTGGGGGGCCATATCATTTTATCTGGTGGTAGTTGGCAACCACACTTTCCACTGGTGTCAAGGTGTTTTAGGATTATTGACAAAAATACAGTACCTGGGTAAGTTTGGGCAGCATGGCTGGCGCTGGCCACGTTCGGGATGCGGACGGGCACAGATGGGCTTGCCTTTGGCGCTCCTTTGGAGTGCCAGCGGTACGTCTGCGCTGGCAGGCTCATTAAATACTATGGCCTGCCAGCCACTAGAGCGCACACTATAGGGCCTTTTCTCCTCCCGGCAAGAGGGAGCAAAAAGTGTAAGTGCAAAATGGCAAAGGACGCGAGTGCAGCTTCTTGAGAGCTCGAATTGAGGTAGGCGGGGGCCTGCACCTGAATCTAAAACCGAGTCAGGTGGCAGGACAATTATTAAAAGCGGTCAAATTCATGCAGTTTCCCTTCTATGTATTTACAATTTAATTGAATTCTCCACAGATTAAAAATATTCCCCCCGTTAAAAGAGAGATTACAATCATAAAGAATTAAAAAAATCAGCAGATCAAGTAGTTACAAGCTCTTGACATGCAGTCATGCGAACCAAAGCGGGAAAAGGTGAAGCTGTCAGCCTTTCCTAACATCACCTTTCAATAACTCCAGACCACATATACTCTGATTGCCCCCTCACCATTGCGAGTTCTTCTAAATTGAGGCTGGTACAGAAATACTACTTGCACAATGCCTACCTAACCCCCACCAGCCTACACATAGTGCGCTTACTCTCAGTCTCTATGTGCTTTAGATGTTTGAGGGCTCCCGCAAATTTTTTCCATTTGTCTGGACATGTCCAGGTATTGTAAAGTACTGGACGTCTATCGCTGGGAAGTTGTCAGAGGTGCTGGGCTGGATGGTGGACTTGTCACCACGATTGTTTCTTCTGGCATTTTTGAGGGGTGGGAGGCACAAGGGCCGACCAAGCACTACTGGGAGTGACCACTGTGGTGGCAAAAAGAGACATAGCCAGTAAAGGAAAATCTGATACTCTGCATTCACTATCTCAATGGCATAAAGGGGTGTGCGGGTGCACCCATCAGGACAAATGGGTCTATGACGGCAAAGGATGCCCTATATAAAATGCCAAGATCTGGGGCAAATAGTGGGAGTGCTTTGGGTTAGGTACGCTATAATTTCATGTAGAGAATTGTTCTGGTGTGGTGACAGTGGATTGCTATTTAGTCTGTAATGCTACTACATTTTCTTTAATGTCAATCGAGAGTCACCAGATGTGGTAGTTCTTATGTTCCTACAAAACAATAACATTGGTTTAAAAAAAATGATCAGCATATAAACAAGTGAGCTACCTTCTTACAAATCCACAAATTTGCCTATGCTATTTTTATGAAAGGACCCCAACTAACAAATGCAAGTGTTCCCACAGGTGTCACAAAATTATTCTGTTGATTATTTAAATTTAGTACCACTATGAATTATTTAGATGGTCTAACAGTCTACTCTCTAAAACCATGCATTCATACCTTATTCTCTAAGGCTTTTAACTGTTTATCCTTTTTAGATATTTTAGTTTCTATGTTTTTGGTCTGAAATGCAAAGAAAAAAAAGACGGATTGGAAACATTATAAGGAACACAGTTAAACTAAACAAGTACTTACAAACACTTACAAGAGAAAGTAGCTTGGTAAAAAGTTCATCACACATTATGATGCAAAAGAACAAGTTACTCACCTTCGGTATTGCTTTTTCTGGAGGATACAGTATCTGCCTGTGGATCCCTCACGTATTGAATTACCCCTGCCCCAGCATTCCATGGAAATGATTTTCTTAGCTCCCCCACATCAACTAGGACGTCATAATAGCAACCCCCCGCTTGCGACATGAAGACCTCGTCGGCATGCTGACATCAGTTTCACCCAATTTTTCTGTGCCTTCGAGGTTAATGGGCGGGCCGACAACATAACACAAGAATACCCAGTATAACAAATAAGTATACAAACACATATAGTATATACATAATTAGAAAGGAAAAGCCAATAACCAAAGCATTTCCTAGCAACAAACTGTATGCATGAAAGAGACATATAGAAAATAAGAACGTCAGAAAATTTTCGGTATATGTGTGGTATCGGGTTCTATCAGGTCTACATACTTGCAGAAACACTCGGACACCATAAAACAGAAGTTGGCACGGAAACTGAAAATGCAAAGAGACGAGTTTATTAGGACCCCATGGGGTGGTGGTACATTCCTACAGCACCCTTCGGCAATGCAAGAAGTATCACACCGAACATCGGTGCGCGACCTCTTTTATACAGTTTAACAGCAATAAAAAGGTAGGTGGTATACTTTAGAACAGTTTTAGGTACATGTAAGGGCATTTTTGGAACACAGCCAACATGTGGGAGGGGTTTAATACCACTGGTCAGTTGGGAGGAACATTCCTAAGGAGTGACCACTCTCTAGTCCAAAGATCAGATGTACGCATGCGCGAGACTGACCATGTTCTACAAATAGCCTGTTGCTGGGCAGGGTAAAGGTTCATTGGCATGAAGGAAGGACGAAAGGGTACGCTGACCACGAGGCCGCATGTTCATACAAAATGGAAGCCACCGAATACAAAATGGCCCCCGCACGTTTAGTCAAGTTAACAGAAATGTTCGTGTAGCTGAGCTTAACACTAACTCAGGTACTGCCAAATTACGACAGACGACCCTTTTAGCGTTTAGCTGAAGCTACCTCATAACAGAAGTAATCCGAATGTTCATCATTAATATCGATCAGCATAATTTGCTTGGTGGCGCCGCGGCCAGGGCGACTGACGCTGGAATCTGGGGACCACGGTTCGATCCCCGGCTCCGGCGGCAGGTTAGCCCAGCACCATGTGACTCTGGGCAATAGCTCGCTTAATCTTCCCGACGGCCCCCCAGCGCCTAGAGACCCTTACGGGTGATTGTGCGCTTTACAAATGTGGACTTTACTTTACTTTACTTCAGCATTACTCATCTGTACATTTTTAGCAATAGCTCGTTTGGATGGGATACAGGCTGTAATACATACAGTACATAAAGTAGGACCACATTGAATACATAGGCAACAGAAGAAAAATATCCCAATAATCACACATAGAACAGTTAGCAGTTTCCAACCCCAGGTACTAAGCAGGGCCCAAAACCAGCTAGAAAAAGTCCAAGTACCGTTGTCAGTGTGAATTTCAGAGGCAATTTTGTGCAACCTAGAGATAGCATCATACACAGATGGTGAATTATCTGGCACATAAACTCAACAACTACTTCCGGTGATGCGGCATGCACCCCCACGATCAGCTAACACTTCGTCCAGAACCATCCGGTTCTGAAGCATAACGATTCTTGTAATCTGAAGCTCTTCAGTTATATTCCCTAAAGCGGAAGCAGTTTCATTAGCAACTCCCTCCACAACACATGTTAACCGTCTAATTTTCCTACTGTTTAGGGCAGCACCTACAAAAGAGAACAACACTAAATTAAAATCCACATATTGTTGTAGGGAGGTGTCGGTTTGATCGACATCATCAATACCCAATGTTCTCGTAACTCTATTCAATATAAAATCGTGATACAATACAAAATCATTATGGTACATGGGTGGGTCAATAAACACAGGGGGTAATACAAAAGATATATAACATGTACCTAACCATCCAAGAGGAAGACGATGATAACCTTTATTACCGCAAATAAAGTAAGTGTTTCGTGAGGCCACAAATGAAACACCATTGGGTGTATCAAAGGCAAGAGTAACATTACATTCACTTCTTCCCACCGGAATTGTTCCCTTATTCCTAATACAAAGGTCTGCTTTTGTATCAATAACTGTAATTACATGTAAACTGATCATATTTGTAAGTCTCTGATTGGTGAAGATACGAGGCGTAGATACATTGTCCGGTCGATATTCTTCCCACTCAAATTTAGTTCCTTCTGCTTGTGGATAGCCATCTCGATCGTTATAGCAAACCTTGTTCAATCGAAAAAGTAGTCCACCTTTTGTTGGCCATCTTAATGTAAAGAGAAGTGTGTACCAAGCATTACATGAACCATTGTGGGAAAATGGAAGAGGAATAAGAGGTGTTCCTCCTTTCTTTTGAAGTCCCGGTAACATCCCACAAACCCAACAGTTGGATGTAATTATCATATTGTGTGTGTGATGTAGAATTTGAATGAAACTGTTATTCAAGTAAGTCTGTCTATGTCTCTCCTCATGATAGGGCAAAGTAAAATGGAAATGTTCAGATGGAATTGGAGTGGTAGGCAGTAAATAGTCCCGTGCAGGAAACAGTCTTTCTATAGTCCAAGCTATTACTGTTATTACCACCATAGTCGTAGCAAAAAGAACTGCACCCAAAATTTTTCTATTTCTCAATGTCATAGGTGCCATAGTACAAAGAACGAAAGTTTCAAAAACCAACCTAAAAATAAAAATGTGGTGCTGAGAACCGAGGCTGCCGCTGGTGTCTTCTCCGAGATTCAAGATGGGTGTCGCTACACTGGACAGAACTGATCCCCCCCCCCTTGATATTCCCGGCTTCCGTTTTCACAAACCTCGGAACGGTTACCAACCAGTCACAAAAATACAAAAATGTATTATTTCCTTGGCCGTAGATTGTACTTCACTCCGCCAGAAATAGCGTGGTCCGGGAAGGCTCCCTCCGACTCGTTGGGCATAACAGCTGGGCTTTTCTCCGCATTCAAGATGTCTCTCTAGTCGGACAGCACTTCGGGGTTCACCAGATCCGGAGAGACACGTCGGCAGTGCGTTGAATGTATCCACCGCTTCTTATTCATGACTCGCACAGCCGTTCGCGTTGCCAGCAGCACTTGTTCAGGGCCACGCCATCTCGGCTCCAAACTGCTGGATCTCTCAAACACCTGGATCATGACATGGTCGCCAGGACGAAGATTGTGAGCCTCTCCAATGGAATTGTCGGGGAGCGCTTCTCGAACCTGTTGATGAATAGAAAGTAAATCATTTGTTAATCGTGCCAAATAATCATTCATCATTATAAAAGGCACATCATGTATCAAACGAGGCTTTGGGACTCCCCAGATATTCATGGGCCTTCCAAACACCACCTCATAGGGTGTGAGGCCAGTTTGAGAGTGTGGCACTGATCTAATAGACAATAATGCCAATGGCAAAGCATCCTGCCATTTCAAAGACGTGGATGCCACGATCTTTGCTAGCTTCAGCTTCAGAGTTGCATTATACCTTTCTACTAGACCTGCTGATTGCGGGTGGAATACAGCGTGGAATTTTTGTCTAATTCCCAATCCTTTCAGGACATGCTCCACTATCTTCCCAACAAAATGAGGACCATTATCATTCCACAAGAATTTACAAACACCATAACGTGGGAAGTACTCTTTGAGTAATACCTTAGCTGTTGTTAATGCTGTATTGTCCATTGTGGGGTAGGCTTCAACCCATTTACTAAAAGCACACACCACCACTAGGACATACTTTTGGTTATTACAGCGCTCCAGTTGGATATAGTCCATTTGCAGTACTTGGAATGGTGCAGTAGGTGGAACAAACCCTCCTTTAGGAGTAGAGGTCCCTTTAGCAGGATTGTACTGTAGGCATATCAGACAGGTCTGCACTACTCTCCTAGCCGTGCTGGCAATCTCAGGATGCTCCCAAACTCGTGTAAGCAATTTCGTAATTGCAAGAGCTCCAATATGCGCCAGCCCAGCAGGCAATTTCCATTTCTCCATGTCTTTGCTTCTCCAACAACCCTCATCATCCAATACTCCCTCTGTTGCCCATGTTGCAAGTTCTACTTTAGATACTGATTTTTGTATGTCTAGAATTTCTTCTCTAGCATCGTGCCATCGCTCGGCTTGCGATCTTACCACATACATAGGGGAGTCATTTTGCAACATGGCAGTCTCTCTCGCTATGCGGTCTGCAAAAGCATTTCCTTGCCCTATATTGTCTGTCACTTTCTTATGTGCACTACATTTTATTATCGCCACCTTCTTTGAACATAATAGTGCATTCAGGAGGTCGCATACCAACTCTCCGTACATGATGTGTGTTCCGTGTGAGGTCATAAACCCTCGTTCCCTCCAGAGTAGGCCAAAATCGTGCGCTACTCCAAAGGCGTAACTACTATCAGTATAGATGTTCACACATAGACCAGCGCTTAACTCACATGCTTTCGTTAAGGCTATCAATTCAGCCGCTTGAGCAGATTTTTGTGGTATTCGTGCTGCTTCTAACACTGTCTTAAGTGTCGTGATCGCATAGGCTGCGGAAGCCGTACCATCTGGCAATCTCACACACGATCCATCAACCCACAGTTCCCCATCTACATTAGGAAGTGGCATGTCCTGTAAATCAACACGACCCTTTGTTTGTTCGTCAGTCAGAAAAACACAATCATGTTGTTCTTCCTCCTGGGTCTCAGTAACAGGATATGGCAATAAAGTAGCGGGATTCAAAGTGGCGCACCTCTTCAATGTAATGTGTGGCGCCAACAGTGTTAATTCGTATCCCGTTAAACGGGCACTGGTTAGATGTTGCGTTTTCGTTTGGTTCAGCAAAGCATCTACTGCATGGGGAACTAACACCAACAATTTGTGTGACAAAACTATTCCCTCACTCTGCCGTATAGCTACTGCTGTTGCTGCAACTGCTCGAAGGCATCCAGGCAGTCCTCGAGCCACAGGATCGAGTACCGCTGAAAAGTATGCGCAAGGCCTCTGTTTATCTCCGTGTAACTGTACCAAGACTGACAATGCGCACCCATCCTTCTCATGTACATACAATGTAAAGAGCTTTGTATAATCTGGTGTACCTAACACTGGCGCAGAACAAAGAGCTTGTCTCAGTTGTTCAAAAGCATTTTGACATTCGTCCGTCCATTCGAGGGGGATTGGTGCAGTTTTGGACAGCAACGCTAACAAAGGTTTTACAATGCACGAAAATCCTAGTATCCATTGCCTACAGAAGGACGTCAAACCTATAAAAGCACGAACATCCTTCTGCGTGCAAGGGACTGGGGTATCTAAGATTGCGTGAAATCGGTCTGATGTTAATGCACGTCCCTCCTTAGACAAAAGATGACCAATATATGTCACCTTTGGTCTACAATATTGTAGCTTCTTCCGCGAAACCTTGTGATTGTGTTCCGCAAGGAAAGAAAGCAGGGAGAGTGTACTCTCCTCGCATTGCTCCCGTGTGTCTGCTACAAGCAGAATGTCATCAACATATTGGATTAGTGCCACCCCAGACTGCAGATTAAATGAATCAAGTTGTCTTTTCAAAGCCTGACTGTAAATGCTAGAACTTTCTGTGTAACCTTGAGGAACTCGACAAAATCTATAAGATGTATTATTTAATGTAAAGCCGAACAAATATCGGCTATCAGGATGAATAGGTATTGAAAAGAAAGCGTTTTTCAAATCAATCACTGTAAATGTAGTAGCCGTGGGTGGAACCAAAGTAAGTAAAGTGGTAATGTCAGATACTACTGGATACTGCGGTACAACTATCTTATTAATTTCCCTCAAATCAATAATAAAACGATAGATCTTAGTATCTGTGTCTTTCTTTAGGATCGGAAGAATTGGACTGTTGCAAACATTATAGGGAACTTCCTCCACCACCCCTGCCGTTATCAAGTCATTCACAATATGTATCAAAGCTATTTCGCCTTCTCTAGAGATCTTGTACTGAGGAACACGAGGTAAAACCGCTCCCTCCTTCACAGTAATGCGCACAGGAGGAATAATCATTTGACCCACATCAGTATCGGAAGTAGCCCATAACGTACTTGGAAGGGAAGCTAATGCGTCGGCCTCTTGCATGAGGCACGATCTCTCAATTTCTGGGTAGTTTTCATTTAAAATGACCCGCACCCCTTCAGGGGCACAGCGTATTGTTGCACGAAAATGCTTTAACATATCAAGTCCCATAATATTATCTGGTGTATTTGGAGATAATAAAAACGGACATGGGGCAGTGAATTTATCAACATGAAATGTAAGGGGTTGAGACAATGGGCTTAGTGAAGGTGTTCCATCGAACCCTATTGCTGTAATCGTTTCGCCAGACAGGGGAGCCCTTGGAACCAAGTGTTTAGACAGAGCACTACGAGTAGCTCCTGTGTCGACCGGAAACTGATCAGTAGAACCCAAAACATGTGCTGATATATATGGACCCCTTTGACCGACTGGTACTTCAACCGATTCCACACCCCATCCTACGCAATCCTATGCATATCTATTATCTTGTGACTCAGTATTTTCTCCTCCAGCTATCTGGTATTGATTCCGCCGATCAAAAGTATTATGTTCAACCTGACCACGACCCCTCTCTTCAAACCTACCACGATCATTCGCTCCACCTCTTGATCCTGAATAACTATTCCGTGACCTTCCACTTCCTCGACCCCTCTGACTACACTGTTCACGAAGTACCGGACAATCTGCGAGCCAATGTCCAAACTTCTTACAGTATGCACACTGATCCTCAGAAATGTCGGAACGAGGGGGAGACGTAACGTACGATCCCGTCTACCCTTATCGTTCCCTCTCGATTGCGTAGCACAAACCAGTGCCAACATCACTTTCGTCTTTAAGTCCTTCGCTTTCTTTTTACTTCTTTCTTTAGCCTCTAGTTCCTGACGTTCATAATACTGAGCCATAGTCAATAAGGAGGCAGGCGTTGCCGTGGTCCATGAACTTTCACTAGCCTTTAATCGCTTTGCAATCTCCGGTAGGAGATTAGCCACATACTTATCTACGAATAAGTGCCTACCCGTGTCCTCTGTTAATGATTGACCACTGTAATCATGGAATGCTTCCTCAAAATGTGAAAAGAAATCAGAAACCGATTCGTCTGACTTCTGCTTACAAGACGCTAACACTGTCCAATCTATTTTCTTAGGGGGGACAAGCGTTTTTAATTTATTCAAGATAGCTGTTGGTAATTCTAAAATCAACTGACACGGTTTACATGCAGGTTCCCTATCTGAATCAGCTCTCACTATGTCCTTCCAATCTGCACCTAATATCGTTCAATCGTCAAACTTACGAATCATCCTCCACATATCAGGAGGCAATATCAGCCCAAAGAAAAGATCGATATCAACTAACGTCATAATACACGAAGAAATAGCACCCTCCACACCTTCATAGAAAGCTGCTGGATTTTTACGGGGGTCAGGCAAAGCATTCTTAAGTGCCATAACATCTGCTCTATTCCATGGCGTATAAACCCAATTATATATAAAATAGCCCTTTGAATCCTTAGACGTCTTATCCTCATCCGTACCATCCCCTTTAGGAGGGACATACAAAGGTGCAGCTTCCCGCATAGGCAAAACATTAATCGCAACACTCTTATCTGATCCATAGATAGGGCACACTCGGGAATTTTCCGTCGATCCAGACGCTGATTGCTCTGATGCCTTGTTCGCCGCTCGCAATCGTGTCGCCTCATCTCGTAACTGAACCAACCGCCGGAAGAATTCGTCCGCATCTGAAAGGGCAAAAATACCTTTACGAAAATTCTCACGACCAACCAATATATCTTTAGGTTCCAACTCAGGAGAGTGTTTTCTAAACCGCTCAACAACTTCATCTGTAAAATGATTTTAAAAATACAACCGTTCCTTGTCAGACCACTGACTCATAAGATCATTAACCCCTGACACAGTTATAGTATCACTGTTAAGTTTACGAGCAATCGAACGTAATTCCGTCATACGCTCGGTATGTAACCTGGTACGCTGTTTATCCTGGCTATCCTCGTCCAAGTCCTCATCCGGAGCCGTAGGCTGAACATACGGAGGCGGGCAACGATCTAACAATGAAAAATCATCTAATTCATTAGTAAAGACAGGATAAAGAGAACGTCTAATAGGAAACTGACCATTAACCTGTAAGTTACGTGCTCGACTATCTTTCTGTTCCTGCAATTCCTTCTCCTGTAGCTGCAAAGCTTTATCCCGAGCAGCCTTTCGCTGCTCTTTGTCCGCCAAGGCTTCTGCACGCTTCATTCGTTCACGCACCGCTTTCTCCCACATACGCACACAATCAAACATATCCTGTCTAGACCTGCGCTGAAACAAACACTGTTCTACATACTGGACTTTTCGCAAGTCGAATGACCCATGTAGTGGCCATTGCAATTCACGATCAGGTTTAGTGTATTTGTGCCATAACGTGCTATACATTATGGGAGGAAGGCCAAATTTAATGTACATTTCGCGATTAGGAGTCCCCTCTGGGGGAGCCGGCTGAGATTCATTTAATCGATAAGTGGTACTATTTCCAAAGCAGCACATTCCTCGGAGTGTGCTGAGAACAGGCATGTTCAAAATATCACGAAAAAAATGCGATATTACATAAAATGGCACTTAAGGGTACTTATGCATGATGTGCCGTTCAAACTAAATCAAAAGCAGAGAAATATCCCTACATGCCTGCCTATGTGAGGTGCCTCCACATATAATTCAAATCATAGGTCCAAACGTTAGCTAACTCATACAAATTCAAATTCAAATTCAAAAAGCCACAGTAAGTGTCAATAGACTACCTTACCAAACATAAGCTTACCAAATATCTTCAAAAATGTCCAGATTCCAACTGCCAAGTTCCGTAGCCGAATCAGCCAAAACAGGCACTACACGACAAGCCAAACGATCAGAATCTCAGTCGGGGACCGGCGCCACCTGGAAGGTCAGATCAGAAGGAAAGGAAAAACACCGTGGGTACCAAGACTCGGGTCACTCAGTGGCAGCGTACGCGTCCATAGCGAGTTTCCAATCCTTCGTCGTGACCTCTCCTTCGGGCATCCGAGTCGCCGATGAGTCCCTTCGTGGTCGCCAATTGTGGTATCGGGTTCTATCAGGTCTACATACTTGCAGAAACACTCGGACACCATAAAACAGAAGTTGGCACGGAAACTGAAAATGCAAAGAGACAAGTTTATTAGGACCCCATGGGGTGGTGGTACATTCCTACAGCACCCTTCGGCAATGCAAGAAGTATCACACCGAACATCGGTGCGCGACCTCTTTTATACAGTTTAACAGCAATAAAAAGGTAGGTGGTATACTTTAGAACAGTTTTAGGTACATATAAGGGCATTTTTGGAACACAGCCAACATGTGGGAGGGGTTTAATACCACTGGTCAGTTGGGAGGAACATTCCTAAGGAGTGACCACTCTCTAGTCCAAAGATCAGATGTACGCATGCGCGAGACTGACCATGTTCTATAAATAGCCTGTTGCTGGGCAGGGTAAAGGTTCATTGGCATGAAGGAAGGACGAAAGGGTACGCTGACCACGAGGCCGCATGTTCATACAAAATGGAAGCCACCGAATACAAAATGGCCCCCGCAGGTTTAGTCAAGTTAACAGAAATGTTTGTGTAGCTGAGCTTAACGCTAACTCAGGTACTGCCAAATTACGACATATGCAGGAGGACAACGGGGAGGCAGGTGGGTCAGTGAGGAATCCACAGGCAGATACTGTATCCACCAGAAAAAAGAGTCACCTAAGGTAGGTAACTTGTTCTTCTGATGGATACATCTGCCTGTGGATTCCTCACCTTTTGAAGTGAATCCCCAAGCTGTCCCTCTCCCGGAGGAGGGTGTCCTCCTGCCTTTACCAAAATATCTTGTAGTACAAAGCGTGCAAAATGGCCGTCCGTCCTAATCTCCGAATCCAAGCAGTAATACTTCGCAAAGGTGTGGAGGGAGGACCAAGTTGCCACCTTACAGATGTCTACAACAGGAACACCTCTAGCCAGAGCAGAAGACGACTTAGCTCTGGTGGAATGAGAACAAATACCTTCAAGAGGCTCCTTCTTGGCCAGGATGTAGGAGATCTTGATGCACAAGATGATCCACCTGGAGAGTGTTAGTTTGTGGACAGCTCTGCCTTTCATTCGTCCAATATAACCAACGAAGAGCTGATCATCCAGCCTTAGGTCCCGGGTTCTATCCAGGTAGAAGCTGACAGCCCTCTTAGGGTCCAGGCGATGAAGTTTGTCCTCTTCCTTGGAAGGGTGAGGGGGAGGAAAGAAGGAAGGTAAAGTAATAGACTATCCTAAATGGAAAGGAGTAACCACCTCAGGCAGGAAAGCAGCCCTTGTCCGGAGAACCATCTTTTCTGCATGAATGGTTAAAAACAGGTTTAGAACTAAGAGCCTGAAGCTCACTTGCCCTTCTAGCTGAGGTAATAGCGATCAGGAAGACCATCTAGAAAGACAGAAGCCTCAACGGGCAACTATGAAGAGACTCAAAAGAAAAACCCATCAGAAAAATAAGTACCAAATTCAAAGCCCACTGGGGCATTATGAAAGGAGTGGGAGGAAACCTATTGGTGAGGCCCTTAATGAACCTCATAACAATGGGAGACTTAAATAAAGATGGCTAATCCAGCAAACAGTGGAAAGCCGACAAGGCCAAAAAATAACCCTTTACCGTAGCCAGAGGCCAACCCTGCTGGGCCAAGGAAAGTGGAAATCCTAGAATGTCAGATAGAACAAGTTACTTATCTTTGGGAACGATATATCTGTGAGAGACATAGATTAGTTATAGATTCCATACCTTGTGAATTACCCTAAGGCGTCAAGCTGGATCCGGGAAATATTTTCATCAGCAGTACCCCTAAGCATAGAATGGTGGCGTTGGTCGGCTCCGCGTTCATTGTTGGCATCGTGGTCGCCGGTATGACATTGCGGCAGCTACTTAGACGCGGTCCTCGCGCGCTGACGTCAGTTTTGTACATGACTTTAAACACCAGAAGCACAGAGCTTCCTTACCTTGTGAATAGATACCCCAGCAATACCAACCCAGAGGTGGGTCTGCAAAGCAAGTTCACACCAGAAATTCCTGGAGAAACGAACGGCCAAAAAAGCTGTCTCTCCGGACTTGGCTATCCAGGCAGTAGTGCTTCGTGAATGTGTGCAGAGATGCCCACGTCGCGTCCTGAAAGATGTCGTTAAGGGGGACTCCCAGTCCCAAAGCAGTGGTAGCTGCAGTCGCCCTGGTGGAATGGTCACGTAGCCCCACAGGAGGCTCTTTCTTTGCCAAAGAATAGCAAAGATTTAATATACGAAACAAGCCATCTAGAGATGGTCCGTTTGTGTACGGCCTGGCCTTATTTAGTGCCCACGTAGCCAACAAACGGTTGGTCATCCACCTGGAAGTGTTTCGTGCGATACAAGTAAAGGAAAGCGCACGTTTTGGATCCAGGCGGTAGAGCCTCTCTTCCTCTCTAGAGGTCTGCAGAGGCGGAAAGAAGGTGGGCAAAGTGATGGTCTGACCAATGTGGAAAGAATTAACCACTTTGGGAAGAAAGGACGAGTTCGAAGGATAACCTTGTCCAGATGAACAGCCAGAAAAGGAGGTTTAGAAGAGGTTGGAGCTCACTCACCCTGCGCGCAGAACCGATGGCAACCAGAAATGCAGGCTGTAAGGTCAGAAGCCTAAGAGGACAGTTATGTAGCGGCTCAAAGGGAGCGCATAAACGATAGGTTAGAACTAGGTTCAAGTCCCACTGGAGCATTCATTATGAAGGGGACAGGAGGAAAAAGATGAGAAATGCCTTTAAGGAAGCGATTTACAACAGGGGTCTTGAAAAGAGAAGGCTGATCAGGAAGCCTAAGGAAGGCTGAAATGGCAGAGAGGTTGCCCTTTAGAGTGCCCAGAGCAGAGCCCTGCTGGGCCAAACAAAGGAGGAACAAGAAAACCTCAGAAAGAGGGGCAGAAAGGGGATCCACAGCCTTCGCTGTGCACCATGCCACACATTTGTTCCATCTCCAGGCGTATATCGTCTTAGTAGAAGGACGTTTGGCTGCCAAGATAACATCACAGACTTCGGGAGGAAGTTCAAAGGCCGTAAACTATTGCTGCTCAATCTCCACGCAAGGAGGTGGAGCCTGGCCAGGTTCTGGTGGAAGACCGTCCACTGCTGCTGCAACAGAAGATCCTCCCGAAGAGGCAGTCGGATCGGAAGATCGATGGCCATGTGCAGCAGCTCGGGATACCAATCACTTCATGCCCAATCCAGAGCCACCAGTAAGACTTGGGACCGGTCGCGCTTGTTCTTCTTCAGCACTCTGGGCAGAAGTGGTATAGGCAGAAAGGCGTATAGAAGAACACAACTCCACTCACAACGAAAAGCGTTGCCTAGCAAGTGCTGCCTTGGAAATTCCAACGTGCAGAATTGCTGCCATTGCACGTTCTCTTCGGTGGCGAACAGATCTAACCAAGGCTCTTCCCACTGTTGAAAGAGTCCTTGCACCACCTGCGGGTGAGGACGCCATTGGTGAACTATCATGCACCTGTGGCAGAGTCGTCCACCTTGGCGTTCAGAGAACATGCCAGGTGTTGAATCAGCAGTGATATGCCCTGATGTTCCAACCATGTCCAGAGATGGAGAGCCTCTTGACATAGGGTCCAAGACCCCACCGCGCCCTGTTTGTTGCAGTACCAAATGGGGGGTGGTGTCCGTGAACACCTGCACTACTCTGCCCCGGACAGAGGAAAGGAATGGTTTGAGTGCAAGACGAATCGCCCGAAGCTCCAGAAGGATGAGGATGGGGCTCCGCCGAAGACCAGAGGCCTCTGATCTCCGCCTCCCCCATTTGGCCCAACCATCCGAGAAGTGATGCATCGGTCACCACTGTGAACTCTGGATGGGGAAGGGACAGGGATCTGCCATTGACCCAATCCTGGTTCGTTAGCCACCACTGCAATTGGTGTGCAGTGCCCTCCGATATGTGGATGCAATCAGACAGGTTCCCCTGATGTTGTGCCCAATGGAATGTCAGGTCCCACTGTAGAGCCGGCATATGTCATCTGGCATGATCCACCAAAAGGATGCAGGAGCCCATCAGGCCTAGTAACCGCAGGGTCACCCTGACCGAAACCCGGGATGGAGGCTGAATGATCGTAATCATAGCATGTATATCTAGGACTCGCTGCTCGGGAGGATAGACCCGAAACCACTCTGTTGAAGAGGAGCTTCTGAGAGGGAGTCAGGTGTGACTGTGGCACGTTGATAGAGAACCCCAGTGAATGCAGGAGGTCCACCGTTGTCTGGAGGTGGGAGACGACATTCTGGGACGAAATCACCTTCAACAGCCAGTCGTCGACATAGGGAAAAGTGGAACCCCTGATCTGTGAGAACTGGTTGTGCTCCAGTGGAGAAGTGTGGCTCAGTGGTTAGAGGCGGCAGACCCGGAATCTGAGATCGACCGTGGACCAGGGTTCGATTCCCCGCCTCGGCGGGTCTCGGGCTCATAAATTCCACGGTCTCGACAATTCTCGCTCCGGTGCCTACTCGACTCACGGGGTCACACTCTGCGACTCTGGGCAATAGCTTGCTTAATCTCCACATCGGCCCCTCGCGGCGGGATGCCTGGCTTTCACCTTGTGGATACCCTGCCGGGGTTTCTCACAGGGGAATACCAGGACGGGTTCCCTAAGCAAGCGCGGAGATGCCCCAGGGTAAGTCCTGCGCTATATAAGTTTCATACATTTACATGAGAGTTCCAGTTTCCACGTTTTCACGATCACTGAGCGCCGAGCGTCTTGCAAGCTAGGAAGTGCAAGCTAGGAAAACGCTGAAGACGTTGAATTGCTGCCTCGCGACTCCCGCCAATTTTTTGCCTCCGTGGGGGTACGGGCCGTCAAGAGTGGCTGAGTGCAGCAGAGTTTTGCCCGCCCCCCACAGTGCTCCTGTCAATACTGCTGTTGCTGTTGGGAAAAAACAACAGGTGATGGACAGAATGCAGAACATTGTCATACATTCACCCCAGTACAGAGATATGGGCCTAAATCCATCGTTTTTTTGCACTCCACACCACCCCAGGTCAGACATGGCCATATGCAAATCAGCCTTGACCCTGTGCCTCATGGGAACAGTCCAGCCCGAACTGCCAAGCCATGTCTTTCCTGGACCGGAATCAAGCATCCAAGGACCGGTTGCTGGCTATCAGCCATCATCAGCCTGGATAGCTTGACTCCAGTGGTGTGGAGAGCATGGGAATCACGTCTGAGCATACCCATCCCACTCGGGGCGACAAAGGCAAAAACAACAGGTGATGGACAGAATGCAGAACATTGTCATACATTCACCCCAGTACAGAGATCTGGGCCTAAATCCATCGTTTTTTGCACTCCACACCACCCCAGGTCAGACATGGCCATATGCAAATCAGCCTTGACCCTGGGCCTCATGGGAACAGTCCAGCCCGAACTGCCTAGCCATGTCTTTCTTGGACCGGAATCAAGCATCCAAGGACCGGTTTCTGGCTATCAGCCAAACATCAGCCTGGATAGCTTGACTCCAGTGGTGTGGAGAGCATGGGACTCACGTCTGAGCATACCCATCCCACTCGGGGCGACAAAGGCAAAAACAACAGGTGGTGGACAGAATGCAGAACATTGTCATACATTCACCCCAGTACATAGATCTGGGCCTAAATCCATCGTTTCTTTGCACTCCACACCACCCCAGGTCAGACATGGCCATATGCAAATCAGCCTTGACCCTGTGCCTCATGGGAACAGTCCAGCCCGAACTGCCAAGCCTGTCTGTTGGGAGCAGCACAGCACGGCGCATAAATCTGGCACCGGAGTAGCTGAGAGTTTGTGGGCTGACAAACTGCGAGTTTAAGCAGCAGTATGCGGTGAGCAGGAAGCGCAGCCTGTGGTGCCATAGAAGGACGGAGACAGGCGGGCCAAGAGGTCCGCTGTGCTGGCGTTTCAGTGCTGCCACCACCCGCCACCACCCTGGAGCCGGCACGAGACTGACCGCGGACTTGCCAGACCTGCAGATTGCAGGGAGGTGGGTGCAGCTGCGGTGTGGGCGGTGCTGTTTTGGCTTGCATTAATTTGCCCCACCCCACCATCCTGGTCACCTCGCCCTGCTCTGGTTCGTTTTTGTGCGTCAAAGCTGCTGTAAACAACCGAAAACTGTAGAAGCTGTGAGAAGGACCAGCAGGACCAGATCCAGCACCAGCTGCAGCTCCAATCACAGTGAGTGTGCCTATCAGACCCCTATCAAACCCCTTGCAGCGGGAGGGGACGGGGGATCTTTTTTTATCCAGCGCCCTCACAAGCAAACCGGTGAGCCAGTGACCTAGTGATCCAGTTACCCAGTGCACTGGTGTACCTGTGTACTAGGAATTAGCACCAGCCTTCCCCCATTTGAGACCGGGGGGGAGGGGGGCTTTTAGCACTCCATCTGCAGCATCCACACCCAGCGTCTTCCACTCTACCCTACTGTTCCACCTATTTCACCCTCCATTCTACTCTTCTAAAAACATTCTTTGCTAACCTTCTTACATCATAGCTTAATGAACAAGTTACTTACCTTTGGTAATGATATATCTGTAAGAAACAGTAGTTAGTATTAGATTCCTTACCCTAGAATATCCTCAGGTGTCAGACTGGATCCGGAAATTTTTGCGTAGCAGTACCCTTGCGCGTCGGTAGGCGTCGTCTGCGGCTCTGTGTCCGTCGTGGGCGCCGTGATGACGTCGTCGGAGTACTTAGACACCGCCTCTGCGTGCTGACGTCAGTTCTTAGACACAGCTTTTCCGCGCCAGAAAAGCAGAGCCATGTTAAGAACCAACACTGGTGCCATTGAAACTAGGGCCCTGAAAGGGGATGACCTTAACCCTAGATATCAGTTCGCAGAACGGAGAGGATGGGTGGGGCGGTAAGGAATCTAATACTAACTACTGTTTCTTACAGATATATCGTTACCGAAGGTAAGTAACTTGTTCATCTGAAAGAAAAAGGTTAGTATTAGATGTAGGAGAGTAGGGTCTGCAATCCTATGGTCACCCCAGATTTTTGCTTTTTGCTTCACTGGTTTACGACTTTCCCTGGCTGTGGGCCTGCTAATCAGACCCACAGCCTAGCTGTTATCTCTCTAAATTGACATCCATGTACTTTAGGTGCATTTACCAATTGGTACTGGGACACCTTATCAGTCCCAGTACAATGTACCTTAGGTACCCAGGGCATAGGTGTACCCAGGGCCTACCAGGGGCTGAAGCATGTATTATGCCACCCCTGGCTGGCCATCTAAACAGACACAACTGGCTGGTAAGACAGCTGGGGCAAGGTGGTGTAATCACCCTGTGCTATAGATATAGTATACCTATATCTAACCCTAAAATGGACACATATATTCCTATCAGTCACTCCTATGGCAGGCCTTATCAATCCTGAAGGCAGAGTGCTTGAAATTATGTGAGATGGTGCTCTAGCATGAGCTGAGCCTGTCTGCAGCTTGCGGAACCAAGTCCTAATAGCTGTTCCATGATAACGCTATACCATATACTCTTAAGTGCATTATAATCCTCGCGGTAGAATGCTAACTTTGGTATAGCATTATCAAAACATGTCAAGTAAGGTGTCATACCAATTGGGATACTACCCCCTCGCCGAATTCTGACGACGGGGGTAGTATTCCACCCTTTTAGAGGGACACGACATGTATGTAACTGTGAACTCCAGTTAAAGTTAAACGAAGCCTCAGTATCACAAAATGGATGCTGCCACCACAGACACAAGTCTGACCTCCTGCTGCTGGTAGTCCTTCCAGCGAGGGAGGCCTGGACAAAGGGCTTCCTGCCGTGGGAGGTGCTAGCACCACCCCAGACAGGATTTTGTGTATTAGGTAGGACAGACCTGAAAGGAATGAGACATGCCTGGGGCACACAAGGTGCCCTGTGCATACACCGGTTCAAACCAGTTGCTGGGGCACTCAAGCCAGGAGCTGGACCCATTCCAAATTAGATTATCCTGAAAACCTCTACAAAGAAGAAACTCTGGACTTCGACGTTCTGCTCCACAGAAGACTGAAGAATCTCCCGTGTGGGCAAGGAGTGTCCACCCTGCAACTGCAGGCACCATCAAGCATCCTAGCGGTTCACTTTGTCATCCTTCCTGCCGGAACAAGACTTCAGAGCCTAACGAGATCCGGACTTCCAGACCTCTCCGACCTCAACCTACATCTGCAGCACAGCGGAGATCAGTGGGTGCGGCAAGACACGTGGGACCGGCCATCATGAAGAAACTGCACTTCACTTCCAGCACGACTTCAGAGGCATCCTCGAGAAAGTGCTTTGGGGATTGAGAAGCCCCAGCCCCGAGCAGCTCCTGCACCGAAGACCAGCCCTCCAGCATCCACAAGATCTGCGTGGGAACCTTTTGCTTGATTGCTGCTCGATGCATTGTCTGGTCATTTGCCGGCTGGCTAGTGGCCTCCTAGACGACGATCCTTGAAATCTTTACTGCTGGTCTGGTTGCTCCAGGCTGGCCCTTGCTCCCTTCCAAAAGTGGAGCACCCCGGACCCTCCTGGTCCACTCCAGACGCCGTTTCCACTCACCGCGTGGGTTGCCTTTGCCAAGGCCTGTTGACTCCAAATCCGGATCTGACACAGCCGACAGCGAGAGCCTACATGGGAGAGCTCGTGCCTCCATCCTGGTCGTCGAAGACACCTCCTGGTCCACGTGGCTGCAGAGACAAGCATCCACTCTTCACCTGATCGCGACGACAGCATCTGGTTCCTTCCTGGTTCCACACCGGTCACTGGCTAGTGACTTTGAACACTGTCCCCTCTGCTTTCAGGTCCTCTTCTTCCTCGATCCACCCGTGGATCGCACCGGACATCTTCCTCCTGGTCGCCTGCAGCATCTTTCTTCAAGGCTCCATTGACTTTGACGCGGAAACCCGACACACTTTGACACCTATGCACCCGCAGCCCGTGGGTGAGGTAACAAGAGCATTTCGGTGCACAAGGGTAGATTACCTCTCCTAGTGTCCAGATTTCCAGTCGTTTTAGTCCTAAGTAGTAAAGACTGTCCGTACTTACCTTTTTCGTAAACTGTACAGTCCATTGACTTTGTTCCGCATCTCGCGTGTGAGCTCACACTCTGCACACGCGTCCCGTGGGCCTCCTATTACTTACCTGAGGTTAGGATAGTGTAGTCCCAGCGAACCTACAGCCTCTGGACAGCTCCATTCCTTCTATCGATTTCCTTATACCATTTACTTAGTATATGGTTTGTCGTGCCCCTAGGGCACCTTTGTAATTTTGTGCAACTTATCGTATTTTTCCTAAGAGATTGTCATGTGCTTAGCCCTCTGATCTCATAAAGAGTTCAGAGGTGTTTGTTATTAATAAATATATTGTTTAATTTCATAACAACCTGTGTGGTGTCCTTTCATCTGGTATTCAAGGGGTTATATGTGGTAAAATAGCTGGCTTCACATGCCAAAAGAGTTTAGCCTAAGACTGCTTTGTCCATGCTACCGTAAGGATAGCTGGTCTATAAGGTTGACTTACAACCAATCACCATAAGGGTTGTTTGGACAGATACAAGGTGATCACTAGAACTAGTGAGCATCATATATCAGGCCAACTTCTCACATTGGTGGTAGCGGTGGGATTTGAGCTTGCTGGTGTTTTTACCAAATATAATCTTGAAATATCATTTGAAAGATCACATAAGGTACCATAGGTACATATAACAAGCTTAGAAATACTCTGAGTTCTACTGAACCAGCTGTTGTAGTAGAAAGGGCCTAGCACTAGCACACCCTGACTACAACTCTTAGCAAGGGATCAGTAGGAAAACCCATAGTGTAGGTAAGTGCATCACTTGCACCTCACTAGAAAGCATGTCTACCCATGGAGAGTCCTCAGTGACTCCCCTAGTGGTTAGTGACCCTCCACAGGTCCTTTCCAGAAATACAGCACTCAGTTTCCAGGAGATGAGACAATTGTGTACCTCCAGGAAACTGAAACAGGGTTCTAACCCTACCACTCCTTCTCTGTTAGGTCTCTTAGAGACAAATGATGCTAGAAGGGCTTCTAACACAGGCCCCTCTAATCCAGATGGGAGCATGCCCCCCCTTAGAAGGTGATCCAGAGGATCCAGACTCTAACCTACCAGAGACAGAGAATGTCAATGGGAAGCAAGAGGAAGACTTATATGAGGATGAGGCAGACAATGGGCAACCTTTAGTCAGCAGACTTACCATGGCCAACTTAGACCTACATAGTGATGGAACTGGGGGACACCCAGTGCCATCCACAAGCAGGCCTAACTTTGGGGTCAGAAGAGAGAGATCTCATTCTAGGGACTCCAACAGATCTGTTCACTCTCATGGTTCTCATGCATCTGCTCAGAGGAGGATGACTTCCCCTCAGAGGAGAGAGCATGAGGCAAAGATAAAGGAAGCTAATCTAAGGATTCAAAGGGAAGAACTTGCACTTGCCAAAGAGAAACTTGCCTTTGCTAGAGAGCAACAGTTGAGTGGGGTAGTACCCACTGGTGGCAGCAATATCCCTAGGGATAAAGACAGGGGTTTTGATACTAGAAACCTGAGTAAAATAGTGCCATCCTATAAGACAGGAGATGATATCCACAAGTGGATAACTGCTCTGGAGAGGGCCTGCAAAGTACAGCAGGTACCCTAGAGTCAGTGGGCAGCTATATTGTGGCTCTCCTTTGAAGGCAAAGGTAGAGATAAGCTCCTCACTGTTAGAGATGAGGATGCTAATGATTACCAAGTCCTGAAAACTGCACTGATTGATGGGTTTGGCTTAACAACTGAACAGTACAGGTTAATGTTCAGAGATACCCAGGATTGGACTGACTTTGTTGATTGTGCCACTAGGGCTTTGGAAGACTGGTTACTGGGAAGTAAAGTTACTGATTACACAGGATTGTATAATCTAATTATGAGAGAGCAAATCTTAAATAATTGTCAGAACCAGTTGTTGCATCAGCACCTGATTGACTCAGATCTGACCTCTCCCCAAGAATTGGGAAAGAAGGCAGACAGATGGGTCAGAACCAGGGTCAAGCAGCAGAACCAGAACCAGAGTGGTGGCCAAAAGAAAGCAGACCAGAAGGGTAATAATGAGAATAACCAAAATAACCAGAAGTCTTCAACAGGGCCCCAACAACCTAAGGAGGGTGGGACCCAGAATTCCCAAAAGAAGAAGAATGATGGTCCTAAGAAACCATGGTGCCAATACTGTAAAAGTAAGACTCACTGGTTTAGTGAGTGCACCAAGAAAGGCCCAACTCCTACCACTACTGTCCCTAAGACACCTGCACCCCCTAGTACAGTTAGTAGTGGTAGTGTACCCCCCAAGGTTTTAGTAGGGTTGACCCTGGGAACTGAGGTGGGTTCTGACTTAGTCAGAATACCTACTCAGGCAGTTCTTGTTTGTACTGGGGACATGGATATGACCCCTACTGTAAGTCCTAGTACTCTGGGCAAATAAAGGCAAACGCCTTTAATCAATGGGAAAATCGCTCAGGCCTACAGGGACACATGTGCCAGTGTCACTATGGTGACACCAGCCTTTGTGGACCCTGATCAGATCATGCTAGGTTCAGACTACCTAGTGACCAATGCTAGCAACGTCACTACCAATCACAGTATGGCAGTTGTTAACTTCTCCTGGGGAGTGGTAATTGGCCTCAAAAGGGTTGTAGTTAGTTCAGACCTCCCAGTAGATTGTCTCTTGGGCAATGATTTGGAATCCTCCATGTGGTCAGATGTGGAGTACAGGACTCATGTAGAAATGTTAGGTCTCTCCTCACATGTCCTTGCTGTGACCAGGTCACAGGCCAAGAAATGCCTAGCTTAACAGGTGCTGGATCCTGGAAGAATGGACCAGACACCACCCAAGAGGAAGAGCAGTAGGGGTAAGGTGTAGCCTTCCCCCCTGCCTCAGGTTGAGGATCAGCCCTCTCAGGAGGCTGACCCAAAGACCCCAGAATGAACTGTCCTAGAAGAGCTTGAACCTGAACAGGTTGAGATTCTTGGGACAGGGGGACCTTCCAGGGCAGACTTGAGGCAGGCATAGTTAGACTGTTCCTCCCTTGAATCACTCAGACAGCAGGCTGCTGCTGAGGATGCAGGGAATGCTACAGGTGCCCACAAGGTATATTGGGATGAAGGACTCCTATACTCTGAGGCAAGAGACCCCAAACCTGGTGCTACCAGGAGGCTGGTCATCCCCTTGTCACTTAGAGGTTTCCTTCTCACCTTAGCCCATGAAATTCCCCTTGCAGGTCACTTAGGCCAGAACAAGACTTGGGACAGGCTTGCCCCACACTTTCACTGGCCTCATATGTCTGAAGACACTAAAGAGTTTTGTCGCTCATGTGTCACCTGCCAAGCCAGTGGCAAATCAGGTGGCACCACAAAGGCCCCCCTTATACCACTACCTGTGGTGGGGGTGCCCTTTGAGAGAGTGGGGATAGACATTGTTGGACTAATGGACCCCCCAATAGCATCTGGGCACAGATTTATACTGGTGGTAGTGGATCATGCCACCAGGTATCCAGAAGCTATTCCCCTTAGGACCACTACAGCTCCTGTTGTGGCCAGGGCCCTACTTGGAGTTTTCTCCAGAGTGGGGTTTCCTAAGGAGGTTGTCTCTGACAGAGGTGCAAACTTCATGTCAGGATACTTGACTGCAATGTGGAAGGAGTGCGGTGTAAATTACAAATTGACCACACCCTATCACCCACAGTGCAATGGGCTTGTGGAGAGATTCAACAAGACCCTAAAAGGGATGACAAAAGGGTTACCTGAAAAGCTTAGGCGAAGATGGGACATCCTTTTACCCTGCCTTCTGTTTGCTTACAGAGAGGTCCCACAGAAGGGGGTTGGCTAGCCCTTTTGAGCTTCTGTTTGGGCACCCTGTAAGAGGACCCCTATGTCTTGTAAAGGAAGGATGGGAGTTACCTCTCAAAAAGCCTAAACTTGACATAGTGGACTATGTACTTGGTCTCCGCTCCAGGATGGCAGAGCACATGGAGAAGGCATCCAAAAACCTTGAGGCCAGCCAAGAACTTCAAAAAGCTTGGCATGACCAAAAGGCTGTCCTAACTGTTTATCATGCAGGACAGAAGGTGTGGGTGTTGGAGCCAGTGGCCCCAGCAGCTATCCAAGACAAATGGTCTGTACCCCATACCAGCATTGAGCAAAATGGAGAGGTCACCTACCTGGTGGACCTTGGAACTCCCTGGAGCCCCCACAGGGTGCTGCATTTAAACAGGCTCAAGGTATTTGTCGACAGGGAGGACATGGGCTTGCTCATGGCCACAGATGAGGGGCAGGAGGAAGAGAGTGACCCTCTCCCAGACCTGCTCACTCAGAACCCTGATGATGGGTCAGTAGATGATGTAGTCTTTTCTGACAGCCTCTCTGAGCATCAACAAGAGGATTGTAAACAGGTTCTTCAATCCTTTAGACAAATGTTCTCAATGACACCCAGTCAGACAAACTGGTGCACCCATGAGGTGGACACTGGTGACAGTCTGCCTGTCAAGAGTAAAATCTACAGGCAACCTGACCACGTCAGGGAATGCATAAAGAAAGAAGTACAAAAGATGTTGGAATTGGGAGTCATTGAACCCTCAGAGAGCCCTTGGGCTAGTCCTGTAGTTCTAGTGCCAAAACCTCATACCCAGGATGGTAAGAGAGAGATGAGGTTTTGTGTAGACTACAGGGGTCTCAATGCTGTCACTAAGACAGATGCCCATCCAATACCTAGGGCAGATGAACTCATAGACAAGTTGGCTTCTGCCACCTTCTTGAGTACATTTGACCTACCAGCTGGTTATTGGCAAATCAGGTTAGCTGAGGATGCCAAGGCCAACACAGCATTTTCTACCCCAGGAGGTCATTACCAGTTTGTGGTGATCCCCTTTGGTTTGAAAAATGCACCTGCCACTTTTCACAGGTTGGTGAACCAAGTTCTCACTGGGTTAGATGACTTTTGTGCAGCATATCTAGACGATATTGCTGTCTTCAGCTCCACCTGGGAGGATCACCTGATCCACCTGAGGAAAGTTTTGGAGGCCCTGCAAAAGGCAGGCCTCACTATCAAGGCCACCAAGTGCCAGATAGAGCAGAGTCAGGTTGTGTACCTGGGCCACCTTGTAGGTGGAGGCCATGTTCAACCATTGGAGAGCAAGCTACAGGCCATAAAGGACTGGGCTCCTCCAACCACCCAGACACAGGTCAGGGCTTTCGTGGGCCTGTCTGGTTACTATATAAAGTTTGTCAAAAATTATGGGTCCATTGTGACACCACTTAATGACTTGACAAGCAAGAAAATGCCAAAGAAAGTTCAGTGGACAGTTAGCTGTCAAAAGGGATTCAATGACCTGAAGCAGGCCATGTGTACTGCACCTATTCTCAAGAGTCCTGACTACTCCAAAACCTTCATTGTCCAAACAGATGCATCTGAGTTGGGTTTGGGAGCTGTTCTATCTCAACTGAATATTGATGGTCATGACCAGCCCATTGCTTTTATAAGTAGAAGGCTGACCCCTAGAGAGAAACGTTGGTCAGCTGTTGAGATGGAGGCCTTTGCTGTGGTTTGGGCCCTGAAGAAGTTGAGGCCATACTTGCTTGGCACTCACTTCAAGATTCAGACCGACCATAAGCCCCTCTTATGGCTAAATCAAATGAAGGGTGAAAACCCCAAACTTCTTAGGTGGTCCATTTCCCTACAGGGGATGGACTTTACAGTGGACCACAGACCAGGGACTGACCATGGCAATGCAGATGGTCTCTCCAGGTATTTCCACTTAGAACAGGAAGACTCACCTGGTCAAGGTTAGGTTAATGTCCCTACGTTTGCGGGGGGGGGGGGGTTATGTAGGAGAGTAGGGTCTGCAATCCTATGGTCACCCCAGATTTTTGCTTTTTGCTTCAATGGTTTACGACTTTCCATGGCTGTGGGCCTGCTAATCAGGCCCACAGCCTAGCTGTTCTCTCTCTAAATTGACATCCAAGTACTTTAGGTGCATTTACCAATTGGTACTGGGCCACCTTATCAGTCCCTGTACAATGTACCTTAGGTACCCAGGGCATAGGTGTACCCAGGGCCTACCAGGGGCTGAAGCATGTATTATGCCACCCCTGGCTGGCAAGACAGCTGGGGCAAAGTGGTGTAATCACCCTTTGCTATAGATATAGTATACCTATAACTAACCCTAAAATGGACACATACATTCCTATCAGTCACTCCTATGGCAGGCCTTATCAATCCTGAAGGCAGAGTGCTTGAAATTATGTGAGATGGTGCTCTAGCATGAGCTGAGCCTGTCTGCAGCTTGCGGAACCAAGTCCTAATAGCTGTTCCATGATAACGCTATACCATATACTCTTAAGTGCATTGTAATTCTCGCGGTAGAATGCTAACTTTGGTATAGCATTATCAAAACATGACGAGAAAGGTGTCATCACATTGGGATACTACCCCCTCACCAATTCTGGGGACGGGGGTAGCATTCCACCCTTTTAGAGGGACACAACATGTCTGTAACTGTGAACCCCGGTTAAAGTTAAACGGAGCCTCAGTATCACAAAATGGATGCTGCCACCACAGACACAAGTCTGACCTCCTGCTTCTGGGAGTCCTTCCAGTGAGGGAGGCCTGGACAAAGGGTTTCCTGCCTTGGAAGGTGCTAGCACCACCCCAGACAGAATTTTGTGTATTAGGTAGGACAGGCCTGAAAGGAATGAGACATGCCGGCGGCACACAAGGTGCCCTGTGCATACACCGGTTCAAACCAGTTGCTGGGGCACTCCAGCCCCAGCTCTGGCGCAAAACCGGACAAAGGATAGGGGGTGTAACAACCCCCCTTCCTGGTCCCACCCATGGGAGGGACCTAGTCACTAGTGCAGCCCCCTTTAGGAGAATAAAGGTAGGAGCTGGTCCCATTCCTAATTAGATTATCCTGAACAACTCTACAAAGAAGAAACTCTGGACTTCGACGTTCTGCTCCACAGAAGACTGAAGAATCTCCCTTGTGGGCAAGGAGTGTCCACCCTGCACCTGCAGGTACCATCAAGCGTCCTAGCGGTTCACTTTGTCGTCCTTCCTGCCGGAACAAGACTTCAGAGCCCAACGAGATCCGGACTTCCAGACCTCTCCGACCTCAACCTACATCTGCAGCACAGCTGAGATCCGTGGGTGCGACGAGACACGTGGGACCGGCCATCTTGAAGAAACTGCACCTCGCTTCCAGCACGACTTCAGAGGCATCCTCGAGAAAGTGCTTTGGGGATTGAGAAGCCCCAGCCCCGAGCAGCTCCTGCACCGAAGACCAGCCCTCCAGCATCCACGAGATCTGCGTGGGGCCCTTTTGCTTGACTGCTGCTCGACGCGTTGTCTGGTCACTTGCCGGCTGGCTAGTGGCCTCCTAGACGACGATCCTTGAAATCTTCACTGCTGGTCTGGTTGCTCCAGACTGGCCCTTGCTCCCTTCCAAAAGAGGAGCATTTCGGACCCTCCTGGTCCACTCCAGACGCCGTTTCCACTCACCGCCTGGGTTGCCTTTGCCAAGGCCTGTTGACTCCAAATCCGGATCCGACACCGCTGACAGCGAGAGCCTACGTGGGACAGCTCGTGCCTCCATTCTGATCATCGAAGACACCTCCTGGTCCACGTGGCTGCATAGACAAGCGTCCACTCTTCACCTGATCGCGACAACAGCATCTGGTTCCTTCCTTGTTCCACACTGGTCACTGGCTAGTGACTTTGAACACTGTCCCCTCTGCTTTCAGGTCCTCTTCTTCCTCTATCCACCCGTGGATTGCACCGGACATCTTCCTCCTGGTCGCCTGCAGCATCTTTCTTCAAGGCTCCATTGACTTCAACGCGAAAACCCGACACACTTTGACACCTATGCACCCGCAGCCCGTGGGTGAGGTAACAAGAGCATTTTGGTGCTCAAGGGTAGATTAACTCTCCTAGTGTCCAGATTTCCAGTCGTTTTAGTCCTAAGTTTTAAAGACTGTCCGTACTTACCTTTTTCGTAAACTGTACTGTCCATTGACTTTGTTCCGCATCTCGCGTGTGAGTTCACACTCTGCACACGCGTCCTGTGGGCCTCCTATTACTTACCTGAGGTTAGGATAGTGTAGTCCCAGCGAACCTACAGCCTCTGGACAGCTCCATTCCTTCTATTGATTTCCTTATACCATTTACTTAGTATATGGTTTGTCGTGTCCCTAGGGCACCATTGTAATTTTGTGCAACTTATCGTATTTTTCCTAAGAGATTGTCATGTGCTTAGCCCTCTGCTCTCATAAAGAGTTCAGAGGTGTTTGTTATTAATAAATATATTGTTTATTTTCATAACAACCTGTGTGGTGTCCTTTCATCTGGTATTCAAGGGGTTATATGTGGTAAAACAGCTGGCTTCACATGCCAAAAGCGTTTAGCCTAAGACTGCTTTGTCCATGCTACCATTAGGATAGCTGGTCTATAAGGTTGACTTACAACCAATCACCATAAGGGTTGTTTGGACTGATACAAGGTGATCACTAGAACTAGTGAGCATCATATATCAGGCCAACTTCTCACATTAGATTCCTTACCTTAGAATAGATACCCCAGCAATACCAACCCCGGTGGTGGGTCTGCGAACCAATAATCACACCAGAAAGTCCTGGAGGACAGAACGGCCAAAGAAGCCATCCCTCCGGACTTGACTGTCCAGGCAGTAGTGTCTTGCAAACGTGTGCAGCAATGCCCACGTAGCTGCCTGACAGATGTCCTGGAAGGGGACTCCCCAGCCCAGAGCAGTGCTAGCCACCGGGGCTCGAGTGGAATGGGCCCTCAGCCCAACAGGAGGCTCCTTCCTCACCAAGGAGTAACATGCCTTGATACACAAGACGATCCACGAGAGATGGTCCTCTTGTGCACCGCCCGTCCCTTCTTAGCGCCTACGTAACCAACAAAGAGTTGGTCATCCACCCGGAACTGGCGTGTGTGATCCAAGTAGAATGAAATCGCACGTTTTGGGTCCAGACGGTGGAGCCGCTCTTCCTCTTTAGAGGGATGCGGTGGTGGAAAGAAGGTGGGCAAGGTAATAGACTGCCCGATATGGAAGGCCTTGACAACCTTGGGCAGGAAAGATGGCTTAGTCCGCAACACAACCTTGTCCGGATGGACAGAAAGGAAAGGGGGTGTACATGAAAGAGCCTGGAGCTCACTCACTCTCCTGGCAGAGGTGATGGCAACCAGAAAAGCAGTCTTCAGGGTAAGAAGGCGAGGAGGACAGTTGTGAAGTGGCTCAAAGGGAGCGCACATCAGAAATGTAAGAACAAGGTTCAAGTCCTACTGAGGCATCACAAACGGAACAGGAGGGAACATGTGTGTGATGCCCTTCAGAAAGCGAGTTACAATAGGGGACTTGAACAAAGAAGGTTGATCAGGCAGCCTTAGAAAGGCTGAAAGGGCAGAAAGGTAGCCCTTGATAGTGCCCAGAGCAGAGCCCTGCTGGGCAAGAGAAAGAAGGAGGAGAAGAACCTCAGAAAGAGGGGCAGAAAGAGCATCCACAGCCTTTGCTGTGCACCATGCCTCAAATTTGTTCCACCTGCAGGGGTATACCGACTTTGTGGAGGGACACCTGGCTGGCAGAATGATTTCACAGACTTCCGGAGGCAAGTCAAATGGCCGCAATTGTCGCCGCTCAATCTCCAAGCATGGAGGTGGAGACTGGACAGGTTCGGGTGGAGGACCGTCCCCTGCTGCTGCGACAGAAGGTCCTCCTGAAGAGGCAGACCAACCGGGGGATCGACTGACATACTGAGTAGCTCTGGATACCAGTACCTTCGTGCCCAGTCCGGAGCCACAAGGATGACTTGGGCCCGGTTGCGTTTGATCTTCTTTAGCACTCTGGGCAGAAGTGGTATAGGCGGAATGGCGTACAACAGACTGCAACTCCACTCACGACGAAAAGCATCTCCGACGAGTGCCGCCTTGGAAATTCCAACGCGCATAACTGATGACATTGCGCGTTCTCTTCTGTGGCGAATAGATCTAACCAAGGCTCTCCCCACTGCTGAAAGAGGCCTTGCGCCACGTCCGAGTTCAGACGCCATTCGTGATCCATCAGGCACCGACGGCTGAGTTCGTCCGCCCCGGCGTTCAGAGAACGTGCCAGGTGTTGAACCACCAGAGTCACGCCCTGATGTTCCAGCCCCTGCAAGAGGCGCAGAGCCTCCTGGCAAAGGGTCCACGACCCCGCCCTGTTTGTTGCAGTACCACATGGCGATGGTGTTGTCCGTGAACACCTGCACTACACTCCTCCTGACAGAGGGGAGGAATGCCTTCAGTGCTAGACGAATCGCCGGCAGCTCCAAAAGGTTGATATGGAGCCGGGACTCCGCCGGAGACCAGAGGCCACTGATCTCCGCCTCTCCCATGTTGCCTCCCCAGCCCTGGAGGGACGGGTCCGTCACAACTACGTGCTCCGGTTGGGGAAGGGAGAGGGATCTGCCGCTGACCCAATCGCGGTCCGTAAGCCACCACTGCAGCTGTCTGGCAGTGCCCTCCGAGATCAGGACATGGTCGGAGAGGTTGCCCTGATGCTGGGCCCACTGAAACTTCAGGTCCCACTGCAGAGCCCGCATCCGCCACCGGGCGTGATGCACCAGAAGGATACAGGAGGCCAACAGCCCCAGAAGCCGCAGCGTCAACCTGAACGAGACCCGGGACAAAGGCTGAAAGAGTGGAATCAGAGCCTGAATGTCCCGAACCCGCTGCTCGGGAGCATAAACCCGAAACTGCGCTGAGTCGAGAACTGCTCCGATGAAGAGGAGCTTCTGAGAGGGGCACAGGTGTGACTTCGGCACATTGATGGAAAACCCCAGCTGATACAGGAGGTCTGCCGTCGTCTGGAGGTGGCTGACGACTGTTTGGGGCGAGCCCGCCTTCAACAACTAGTCGTCTAGGTAGGGGAAGACTGAAACCCCTAACCTGCGCAGATGAGGTGCGACCACCTCCATCACCTTCGTGAACACCCGTGGGGCGCTGGTAAGGCCACAGGGGAGCACGGTAAACTGAAAGTGCTCATGGCCTACCGTGAACCGCAGGTAACGCCGATGGGCCGGCAGGACGGGGATGTGAAAATAAGCGTCCTGCAAGTCCAACGCTACCATCCAGTCTCCTGGGTCCAGGGCAGCTAAGACCTGAGCCAGTGTCAGCATTTTGAACTTCTCCTTCCGGAGGAAGCCGTTGACGTTCCGTAGGTCCAAGATAGGGCGTAGGCCTCTTTGCCCTTCTTGGGTACCAGAAAGTAGTGGGAGTAGCAACCACACCCTACTTCTGGCCCAGGAACGCGCTCGATGGCCCCCTTGGCCAAGAGGGCCGTAACTTCCTCCTGCAGTAGTCACAAATGATCCCCTGAGACGCGGTGGTATTGCGGTGGCATGGCTGGAGGGGTCGCCTCGAAGGGGAGGGAGTAGCCCCTTCGGACGATCTGCAGCACCCACCTGTCCAAAGTGACAGTGCGCCAGTGGAAGAGGTGATGGCGAACCCTGCCTCCCACTGGCGTCACATGGGCCTGAAAGCACGGACTAGGAGGGTTTTGAGGCGGATGCTGCGGTGGAAGGTGTGGATTGACCTCGCCGTTGTCCCCGACCGCCTCCACGGTGGTTTCCACGGCCGCCTCCACGTTGGATGTTAGTCTGCGGGGCGTGGCTGGTGGCGCGCGTGGGGGGCCCCTTCCTTGGCCACGAAAGGAGCGAAAGGCATCCGTTTGCTGGCGCGGGCCGAGAGGCCCAAGGACCTGGCCGTAGCCCTGGAGTCCTTAAAGCGCTCAAGCGCATGGTCTGCCTTGTCGCCAGGGAGGCGACGGCCATCGAACGGCATGTCCATGAGCGTATTCTGGACATCGGCCGAAAAGTTGGCAGACCTCAACCAGGCGTGGCGACGAATCGCCACCGTCGTTGCCATCGCTCTGCCCAGAGAGTCGGTGGTATCCAATCCACACCGGATAGAGTAACGTGCCGCATCTCGGCCTTCCACAAGGGCTTGGCCGAGTTTAGCCCGTACCTCCAACGGGCATTCTGGCAGCACGTCCGCGACCGTATCCCACAGAGAGTGGGTGTAATGGCCCAAGAGGCATGCGGTGTTGGAAGTCCGCAGTCCCAGACTTAGGGAGGAGAATACCTTCTTGCCGTATTGCCTCTTGGATTCCCTGTCAGGCGGAGCTGACGGAAATGCGGTCTGGGAATTCGAAGCCTGAAAAACCAGGCTCTCGGGGGTGGGGTGGGTGGACAGGAAACAAGGGTCACCCGGGGCTGGGCGGTAGCGTCTGGCCACGTTCCTATCTACAGGCGAACCTGTAGCGGGCCTGGACCAAGTGCCCAAAAGAACGTCGGTCAAGGCCTCATTAAACGGCAGCAGAGGCTCAGCCGAGCTTGACTGTGGTTTAAGGACCTCAGTGAGGAGGTTAGTGCTCACGGCCGCGACGGGGAGTTTAAGGCCCAAGGCCTTGGCTGCCCGTGTCAGCACCACACTGTAGGTTGCCCCCTCCTCCGTAGCCACGGTAGGAGGTGAGACAAAACCAGTGTCTGGTGAGGTATCCAGACCACTGGCATCCCCAAGTCCACCTGTCCAGTCCTCCTGGGACTGACACTCCTGTGTCAGAGGGTCCTCAGACCCCTCCCAATTGTCCTCGTCACCCATCTCCTGAAATTCAGGGGGGTCATATGATGGGGCCGGTTCGTTGAAGTAGAAATCTCCAAACGACGTCAAAAGCGGCGTCCAGCGGCGCCGTTCCGGCGCCGGAACCGGATCGAGGGAGGCATCGGGGACGACGACGCCCGAAGACGGCGCCGGAGGTGACACCTGAGGGACTGGCGCCGGTGAGGTCATGAGGTCAGCCGGCGACAACCCGGATCCGGAACCGGATCCAACGGGGGCCTGCGGCGCCGTGCCCGAAGGCGCCAGCGGCGCCGGGGCCGAAGCACCTGACGGTGTCGGGGCCGAAGCACCCGATAGCGTAGGGGCCGAAGCCCCCGACCCGCTAGGGCCCCCAGTCGGGTCCGCTGGGCCCGAAGGCGCCGCGGAGCCCGTCGGAGGAGCGAGAGACCTCATGGCCATGAGGAACCGCTCGACCTCCTCCGACTTCGCGTGCGGCCCAGGGACCGGAGGGTATGGAGCCGGACGCGACGCCCGTGACTCCGACGGAGCCGCGTGGGCGGTGTCACCCAAACCCCCAACCGCATCGCGCGAGCGTCGGGGGGAGTCGGAAGAGCGATGACGTCTCTTCGACTTCTTGTGCTTACCTGACGACTTCGACCCAGAGGAGTGATGTCGACTCCCGGAGCTATGATGGAGACACCGACGGTGAGGGTCGGTAACCGACATCAGCCGGTCACAATCCTCACAGGGTTTAAAACCTGGCATCCCTATCGGCACCGTTCGGAGTCGAAGACTCGAAAAATGATCAAAAGGGATCAAAAAAGTTTAGTAAAAAAATGACTAATGTACCACTTTTTCCAGATCTGCGCTGCTGGCGGGAAAAAAGAAGAACTGACATCAGCACGCGGAGGCGGCGTCTAAGTACTCCGACGACATCATCACGGTACCCACAACGCCGACGACGGACGCGGAGCCGCAGACGACGCCTACCGACGCGCAAGGGTACTGCTACGCAAAAATTTCCGGATCCAGTCTAACGCCTGGGGATATTCTAAGGTAAGGAATCTAATACTAACCTGTTTCTTTCAGATAGCCTCACAACAAGTCCTTAAAATAGATCCAAACAATCTAAAGGATCATTAGACCACAGGGCCATAGGACAAAGGATAAACCGATTTAACCATCTGAACGACATAAATGTCGGGGTTAGGGCAAGGAGCCCCAACAATGCCAAAACCAAGATCGCAATCCAAATCAATTAAACGGAAGAGAGACGGCAGGGGGGTCTTAGAGGCAGCAGCCCACAGGTTTATTACCTCAAAAACTACAAGACAAAATGAGTAAAACATTATGACACACAACCCAGCCCAATGAAAGATTAAACAGTTAGTCCCTGGAGCAGCTCGTATCCCACTGCACATAACAGTAGCGTCCTCTTGCCCTTGGAAGGCAGTATAACAGTAGAAGCAAGAGACAACAAAGCTACAGCTGTAGTGCAGTTCCTATATTCCCAATAGGCTCTGCGCATTGGAATAATATATCCTATAGATTAGACGTAGGACTGAGGTCGACTAGGTCTCTATTGAATATTCTAAACTTAATAGTGAGGGTCAGCTGGCTCAGAGGTCACTAGAAACGTTCTCGAATTCACAAGAAGGGATTCGTTTCTGACAACCGAATAAACATGACAACTTTGTTTCCCAAAAATAAGAAATATATCTCTAGAGTCACGGAAACAATAGATAAGTATTTCACTCAGTCAATCGTGCATGCTTTGTTTCAACAGAGTTGCAGAGAAACAGAGAGACGGGCGTTTTCAATAAAAAGGTTTATTGAACCGTCTTCTTTCTCATGCAAGAGAAGTGAACTGCTACAATCGTTAAGCAGACTGCAAAGTATAATGCGTACAGCGAGAATAGTTTTATAAAATAATACTGTAAAAGCATTGTATGGTTTCTAAGCCATATAAAAATACATACATAAATAACAATGACTAAAATACTCAACTGGTGCTTCTAAATACGCCTACCCCAATGTACCTAACCTAAGTCTAGTACGCGGGAATAAGTAAGTATTGTGTAGCATAGGTTTAGTTGTTTTTGCCAAGAATCTACCAAAGGTTACTCTAGGTTCTAATCAGCTCCATACCTTGGTTTAGAATGAAGGAGGTCTGGTATCTCTGTCTCAGGACTCGCTTTCCCAATACCCCGCAAGGAGAGCTTGGAAACACTGGAGCTGGATTCTCAGCGAGAGAAGGGCAGCCTCTTGATCAGTGCGTCAGCTGGAGGGTCGGCTTCCTTCGGCAATTCATGTAGCGAGCTGCATCGGGCAAGTAGATGGTCGAACTGCTCCAAACCACCGTAGTTTGCCATAGCATCTGAAGGTACATTTACACCTTGAAGGTGTTTAGGAATGCCACAGTTTGACGTAAAGTCGGGCATAATAACGTCAGGAAAGAACCCCTAGGGAACAGTTGTTCTTTGCAAAGTATATAAGTTCTTGTTCAAATCAATATTCAAGCAAGGGGAAGTTCCCTTTCTGCTTAAGTCAATTTTCCAAGAAATCGTTGTGACGTTTGGTACGGGTGGAAGTAGCTATGCCTGTATTTGGGTAGCATGGGCTATGCCTAAATAAGGGATTGATTTCTATGCCTATATAAGGGCAATGTGAATTGTACCTATATAAGGGCATGAATCGGGAAAATTCACTCGGAGCTTAAAACGCCACACAACACCCACTCCACTTTCTTATGTATGACATTACTAAGTTCTAAATACATTAAAACATATCTAAACATGATGTGTTAAAAACACACCCAAAATACATAAACATTTATTGGTACTGGTTGTACACGAAAAGCATATGAGCTGTACGCATTTAAAGAAATGTTTCATTCAAAGCATATAGATGACATTTGAAAATGCTATTCGAATGAATTATGAAAATACATTTATGAACTGGCTCTTAATTACAGAAGAAAAACTTGAGACCATTCCATGGCAGATTATATAAACTGTTTGAATGTGGACAAGGTCAAATATTGTCTCTTTGGAAGTTTTCAAAGAATTCTAGTTCTCTATGAATAGATCTATTTTAAGCAGATTACTTTGTGCCAAAAAAATGAAAAAATACAAATTTGGAAAAACAAAAGTTTGATCATATCTCGATCCCCGGACCCTGACACTCAGCACCGACATGATATTAAACGACAGGATTACAAACAACTGCTCCTAGAAGAAGCCAATAGATGTGCTCTGGCCACTCGACATCATATATACGAACAGGGGGAACGCACTGGCAAGCTACTGGCGTGGCTGGAACGGAAGGAGCAATTCGCGCTGTGGGTGCGGGCTATTAGGGGATCCGAGAAAGTTCTCATTACGGACCCTCGGGGCATCGCTGAGACTTTTGCAAGCCTCTATACGACTGTATATGATTGCCCACAAGACTCTCAAGCTGAGTATGCGGTAGAACTCCTGGCCACTATTAAAGTACCTAGCCTCTCGGAGCAAGATAAGGAGGCATTGGAGGCAGACTTGTCAGTTGAGGAAATACAGAAGGCGATTCAGGACATTCGGGCAGGTAAGGCGATGGCCCTAATGGTCTCCCGATTAAACTATTCAAATACATGGCTTTCAAACTAGCACCACATCTACTGAATCTATATAATGAAAGTTATGATAACGCTCTCCTCCCGACTGATGTCCGCGAGGCCACCATTGTAGTCATCCACAAACCTGGTAAGCCGGTAGATGAGTGTGCCTCGTATAGACCCATTTCCTTGATTACAGCAGAGGACAAGATTTTAAACAAACTGTTGGCAAACCGCTTACTCCCCTATCTCACGGACCTGATCCATCCGGATTCATGCTGGGGCGGAATACTGCACGCAATCTACGTTGGGTACATGGGGCATTGGGCTGGGTACACACATCGGAGAAAGAAGCGATTCTATTGGCTCTTGGCGCCAAAATGGAATTTGATACTATAGCATGGGAATACTTGTTCGCAGCTCTTGGCCTTTCGGGTTTGGGCCCAAATTCATGGGATGGGTTAAATTGCTTTACACACAGCCCATGGCCCATGTGTTGGTGAACAATCATCGCTCCACTCCGTTCCCCCATGTCGTGACACAAGGCAAGCCTGCCCGTTGTCGCCACTCCTTTTTGCCATGGTACTAGAGCCATTGGCGATTTGGATAAGGGGCGACCCGGGTATTAGAGGCATTTGCTGGATGAACGACCATGAAGACCTCATATCGTTGTACGCTGACTATATTTTACTCTATCTCGCTTCACCGACGCGCTCCTTGCACTTTGTGCTCCACATTTTTCACATATTGGGTGCGTACTCTGGGTACCAAATAAACTGGTCTAAATCCCAGATGTATCCCCTATGGGGAGAGCCACCACGGGGTCCAAGAGGCTACGATATTCCGGTGGCCTCACTGGGCTTCTTTTATCTACGAATTCTCATCACTATCAACCCCACACTTTTCTTTGAAAAAAACCCGCTCGAACCGCTGCAGAGGTTTTGCTTAGATGTAAAATATTGGAAAACGCTTCCCCTTACCTTGCTAGTGCGTGCATCCTTATTTAAAATGCTTGCGCTACCACGATTTCTGTACGCGTTACAGAACACGCCCAACCAGGTACCGGATTCCTATTTTTTGCAGATTGATGCTACAATACGGGATCTATTGTGGGACAACAGACCTCCTCGCATTGCCATGGCCAAGCTTACTATGGGATGGTATGATGGAGGGATAGGTCTACCGGATGTGCGCCTCTACTATCAGGCCTCACAACTGATGGCCATCAACCAGTGGGTCTTTGGGAGCCATGATGACCCCAGCTATCGTACAGACCACTGGCTATTGGGGAAAGGGGGCAACAACAGAGCACTGTATACAAACCTTAGGAAACTGTGTTTGACCGGTCCTACGGCGCGTACTGTAGAGGTGCGGTATGGCGCGCAGAGGCATATGGGATGGCAGGGCCGCCGTACAAAAGCTACCCCACTATGGGAACAGGATATTCTGGTTCGACTTGGTACCTGCGCTGGCTTTGACAAGTGGGATATGATAGGAATTGCCACGGTGGGCGAATTGTGGGTTAGGACAAGAAGGCAACGTTCTCTGACCTTCAAACTAAATACCAGTTAGCACAGACAGAGAGATTTCGCTATCTTCAGATCAGTCACGCCATTGACTCTGCCCTTCCTAAAGATACTCCCCCCCCAGACTACTCTCTCCTGGAAGACAGGATCCTGCTGGATCCCATGCCCTGCAGGGCCATCTCCCTAACATACAAAAAGTTCATTGATAACCGAGCCGATCCAATGTTGAAACTTAGGTTGTCCTGGGAGGCTGAGCTCGGGGAGCTACCCGACGAGGATTGGCTGGAGGCGCTGTCTTCACCTCTGGATG
This sequence comes from Lissotriton helveticus, assembly GCF_964261635.1. Lineage (NCBI taxonomy): Eukaryota > Metazoa > Chordata > Amphibia > Caudata > Salamandridae > Lissotriton > Lissotriton helveticus. The sequence goes on from NC_136065.1 coordinate 1,394,989,233, forward strand.
TGGCCATCCCGATGCGGCTTCATCTGGTGCAGCTTAAAATCCTTCACCAAGTATACTTTGACGCCACACTACTACACAGACTAGGCAGACGATCTGATGATCACTGCCTCCGACACTGTAACCAGAAAGGACGTTCCTGCATATTATATGAGACTGCCCGCACATACAACAATACTGGACGCAAGTCAGTAGACAGTTTGCCAGAACCTGTCACAAAACTATCCTCCCAACCCCTACACTGTGTCTCCCCAATGTCTGGGAAGCAACGGACCTCACGCAAGCCGAATAGTCATGGGCCACGATGGCATGGAGTATAGCGAAACGAAACATTGCTCAGAAATGGGGGGTGGACACCGTGCCACTGCTAAGGGATTGGGCCATAGATATGGACCATGCCATGATTGCCGAAAAAACAGTATACAAAGGACAGGGGTTCCCGCGTAAATGGGATCACAAGTGGGGGCGCTGGAACAAATACAGAGGGGAGATATGTGTCTCGCCGACAATAGAACCGAGGAGGGAAAGACTCCGGAGACTAGGAGGGGATGTGAATGAGATATCAGCTCAAGCGGAGGGTGATTACAGATAGATGTGTATAGCTGATGTTTCCTGACCCGAGAATATGTGAGCGGTCCACCAGTAGTTTATTATGTTATTATTGGAATGTACTGTCCTGTGCCTCTGCCGGATTGACGATGGGTGAATAATATTGTACTCTTTTGACCACCGTATGTGGAAAAAAGGGGGCCCCTACCTTATAAGATAAACCCTGGCAAGGAAACTATACTATTTAGAAAAACAGAAATCGCACCGGGTTACCTGCATATATATTAACTACACATTTAGACGCTGGGCAGTTAAATAAATTGCTGCTGAATATTATCATGATTCATTTCTCTGTTTCAATTTTATTCGTTGTATAAGAGGGATTTTGTTCACATTTTTATATCTTTTTTTTATAAATTACATTTTTCTATTTCTTTACAGGGTGCATCTTATTTCATGTACACGTGATTATATACAAATATTATAAATTGTAATTACAGCCCAATGACATAACATTGATGAGTCATTTCATGTAATACAGATCATATTCCCCTTCAACGCGTTTCGGCGGTTCGCCTTCCTCAGGAATACTGTATTTTTTACGTGACTCGTTGATACTGTATTGAAGACGGAGTGGAATAGATGAATTAACAGGTGTGTGTCTGAATTACACCCCCCATGAACGTTCAGAGCCGCAGATTCTGGATAAATTAATTGAAAGACTGTGATGAACGTCTTTTAAGGTTGCAGGTTTGGGCTTCTGTTAGAACTCTCAGAAAAATCTGTAGAGCTTGGTCTTCACGCTGCTCCCGAACGATGTGTGAGGGTCCTGTGGTTTTCTTGTAGTTAATGAAACCAGAGGGGAGCTTCTATGTGGCTGGTCGTCCCGTGTTAGATTGGGGGCTTTTGACCACCTGCATAAGAGCTGTCAATGCAATGTCCCTGCTGCTGGTTTTGTTTCTAACAAAAAAATTTATTAAAAAAAAGTTTGTAGCAAAAATAGAGTTTCAAAGTTAGAAACCTTATTTTGAAAAATGATGGTCGAATTCAGAGTCTCTCAGAACACTGTGTTCCAAATCAAAAGTCAGTGTTATTGTTTGGAGAAAACATCAAATCTACTAAGTCTGAAAATAATGTGTCTACCATTGTAGGTGAAAGTTGGATTACCTCGTTAAGAAGATTAATTGCTCAAAGATGCGAAGCATCGCCGTCAGCGTTGGTCGCGTTAGCAATGTTCGAATTGTATGGTACCTGTGTGCCGCTTTCCTCTTGTATCTCAGCGTCAGCATTTTGCGTCTGTGAGATCTAAATGAATGCCGTCGTCAGAATTGGTAGCCGCTGGGGACAACACTGCGCATGGGCCTTTACCGGGTCCAGCAAAGCATCAACATCCGCTGGCATGACTGATGGGAGTGTGAGACAGATGTCTAACATGCATTCTTCTCCACACAGCAGGCAACGTAGAACAGGTAAGATGCAATCTTGCCAGATTGGTCTGAATGACATAAACCATGTGGTATTTAATTCTCTTAATCTGGACTATGCGCTCACGACACTTCATCGCCAGAAGAGTGTTCCCCATGGTGAACTGGGTATCGCTGGTGAATTGGCTTGCCATATCGGAGCAGAAGGAGGAAAAATAGTATCCCTGCTGCGAGTCCCAAAACAAGAGGCAGTCCGCCAAACACAGAGTGCACTAAGTTTGGAAAAATTCCTAGGACTGCTTTAAAAGGTGCTAACAGTCCCGAAAAAATTGTCTGAAATACATGTACAATACCACTCATATCAGACATGTTTATGATACGACCTAACATTTCTGAGAAATGTACAGGGCAGTTTGTAGTTAATAGGGTGTGTATCTCTGCAGAAGTCCTTGTGACTTGCAGATCATAGGGTTCTTTGGCTGAGGTCAATGGCACAGTTTTTTGTAAAACAATGGCTTTCATTCTGCTCAAAGTATCAATTCGTATAGAAGAGATGTTCAGTGAAAGTCATAATGGCGACTCTTGGTCTGTCTTGGTTTTCGGAAACAATACTTGCATACAGCCAGAGACCCTGGCTGACACCGTTACGAGATAGGCTAAACCTGGCAACATGCCACAGCAGCTGTGATCATTCAACATAACGTAACTTCCATTAGAAAGTTGCCTGAAAATTGGATCATTCACTGCAGCTGGTGAACCTTGCAGGTGGCAGGATAAATTATTAGAGGAACCATCACAGGCCCCATGTAAGTTTACCCCCTGATCTAGGAGAGAACCACTTAGGGCCATATGTAGGTAATTTATATTTACTGATTCTAAAATACCGAATTTTATCGGTAATTCCCATTCATACCTATGGGCCAGGAGGCCCATAGGAAAGAATGGGAATTACCAAATCGGTAAATACTGATTCGGTATACCGAATCAGAGATTCAAAATACAAGCAATTGAGGATTCAACCAATCATGTGAATCCACCCCACCCCACAACCAAGCTACTGAGAAACCAACCAATCCTGTGCATCCACCCCACCCCACAACCAGGAAGTGGCCACACCCATGCAGGTGCATACAATCAGAACCTTCTGGAGAGCTGTGAGCAACTGAGCCACTGGCTGTACTGAGCTGAGCAGAACTGCAGGATGGCATCCCAAGAATCACAGAGGGAAGGAGGTAAAAGAAAAGAAAGCTGAAGTTCAGCACAATTGAGCTTCAGGTGCTTGTGGAGGAGGTGGTCAAACACCACACCCAGCTTTTTGGGAAACAGTCCCTGCAGGTAGCAGAGGCTGTGAAACGGAATACCTGGCTGGAAATCCAGGCGAAGGTTAACGCCATGGGTGAACCCACGAGAGATAGACAATTTAAAGAAACGCTGGTATGATCTCAGGATCATTACCAAAAAGAAACTGGCAGCATAGAAGAAAGAGGCCAGTGCCACAGGGGGAGGAAGGAGCAGGGCACCTGCGCTCACTGACCTGGAGCAGCTGGTGGAGTGCACCCTGGAGCCCGAGAGTGTGTTTGGGATCGGGGATGCTGACAGCTCAGCCAGAGCTGTAACTCAACAAGGTAAGGAGCATGCCCAGCAATCCTCCCACTTCCTTCCCTGTCCCCCTTCCCCAATGGGGCTGTGTGACTCACACTCCAGTACAGGTTTTGGGATACACCAGCAATGCATCATGGGAGAGGTAGTCACTGAAATACCCATCATGACAGTTATAATACAAAACAACAAGGCATGCCACAAACATCATTTAGAAGCAGTTGAGGACATTGAGATAGTGTGACAGGATTGTAATTTAATAGTGAAATAAAGGATTGCAGCACCACTAAGCCAATGTCCATATCTGTCCACAGGAGAGTCATCGTGCAGGACAGCGCAGGAAAAGGATGGAAGGGCACCCGGTAAGGGAACGTCTGAGGATGCCCACACAAGTGCAGGCCACAGCACTGAACTACCACCCGCACCAACACCACAGGCAGCGTCACCACCAGAGCCAGCCACAACTGCACAGCCTGCATCGCCACTGCTGAATGTATCACCACAGCAGGACTCACCAGCACAGTCAGCCTCACCAGCCTCAAATTCATCAGTAGTGGTAAGGTCCAGGAGGCATACTGTACCCCCTCTCCATGTTATGGAGACATCCTCTGATGATGAAAAGGAGGGTGACACCACAACTGCTACACTGGAGGCAACCATTGCTGGGCTGCTGTCCACGTCCGAGGGTGTGCACACAGGTGCAAGATGCCGTAAGGTTCGGGAGAGCAGCACAACTCGGCAGGGTGAGGGGGTCTTCGGCAGGCTGGAGGCCACCATGGTGAAAGTGCAGCGCCTACAGGGCAAGGCCATCCAATCAGTGCAGAGACAGAGGCGGCACTTAAATCAGAACATGGGCAACATAGACCGTGGCATCAGCTCCATGGCGGAGAGCATGAGGGTGTGGAAAAGTAAATTTTGCCATGTTATGTGTCCCTACGTGTTCCCCCATCTTATGTTATATGTGCATGATTAATATGCATATGTATTCCCTTATGATCGATTAAAGACGCAATTACAGTTGTGTCCAACTCTAGTATGCCAGTTTCCAGTTCTCGTGAAAGCTACGAGTATTAGGCCTATGTAAACCTATGTTGCCACGTTTCACAGTGTGCACGTTAATTCAGAATAAAGTCCCCGTTTCTAGGCCTCAAAAGGGCCCGGACACCAGATTCAGCTCCTGTCTCCTGAACCCTCTCCGAGGAGCGATACAGCCCCCACCTGCATCCCTGACCCTTCACTTACTTCCTGCCTCACAGTGCCCGGCTCGGCCTGGCTCTGCCTCCCAGTCTGCCAAGAGTATGTTATGCTTCTAGTTATCAGTCCAGCCCTCCTTCTCTGCATTCCTAAGCTACTGAATCGCATCAATAGTTTCTGTCATAGTCTAGCCTTTATGTCTCCATGTAAGAGAAATACTGTATTAATGGTCATCGAATATTCCTCGACACGCACTACATGTAGAATAATGTATGCACCAGTCTTAGAGTCTGTTAGCCTTTGCCCTGATAACTCTTGGATTCTATCAACATGTTCTCTAAACATTAGATACTAGATAGTGTTTAGGTACATGTCGCTCAGACACTCCAGACTTTAGTCTCCTCTTCTAGCGCAGAAGTCATAGCCCCCAGTTCTCCCTAGTAACACGTCATTGCCAGCTTGCGCGCACCACTAGGTCAGAGGTCCCGGCTCCTCAGGTAGCCCCCTCCATGTTTCCGCCCCATTTATGACATATTCTGTTACGTTTACATCACATGTCTATGTACACGCCTCTTGTTACACCTACTTTCTGCCTTATCTTTCGCGACTGCTATGAACCCCGCCCACTGCTCCGCCTACTGTACTGAATGCAATGCAATTGTTTTAGTATATATATGTTATGCACTGTTATTAAAGTCATTCCCTTATGCTCCCTTATGCCCCCGGCAGCTGCCATCCTTTTCCCGTGCAGGTTGTCCTGTTCCTGTCCTTTATGCCTGATTAAAACCTGCAAACTCCAGCTACCTCGAATCTTGACTCTTATTTATTGAGCTATCTGTTATTTGTATATCTAGTCAAAAATAGTACCGGTAATTAATTATTTATTTACCACATAATGGCGCCCGAACAGGGACTTGCCCTTTCCCCACGCGCCGGAGAAGCCACGCAAGCCCCCTGACCCTCTGCAGTCGTGACGGAACCATCCTGCGCAGTGGCAGATATTTCTGCTTCAAGTATCCCTCAGGCCCACGGAGGAGACGGAGGTTGCGGTCCAGCATCCAGACGAGGCGGTGGAGGAACGCGGCGAGTCCCGACCAGAGCCCAAGCCGAGAGTTCAAGGTCCGAGGTATCCGGAGGCCCACCCGTAACTGAAGTCCGAAGTTCGTAGTCCGTCGTCGTAGCAGTCCAGTCCAGTCCGAGGCCTTCCGTTCTTGCTGCCCGGTGAGTACCGTTGCTGGGGTAGTATCTAGACAGGGTCACATCATTTGTCTCTGGTCCGTGGGTTTGGGTACGCAAATCCAACACGAAGTGTCCACCTAGGTGGATGCGGGTCCTGACGTGTCTCTTTATGGGACCGGTATGTTTCGTACTGTTTCAGCAGTGCATCCAGTAATTCTAGTAAGTTCTGTTCTCGAGAAATTCATGTGTTCTGTTCTCAAGTATTCCAGGTAATGTTTAATGTCATTCAATGTATTTTCAATGTCGTGGTATGAGTGATTTGTTTTTTCAAGTTATTATTGTGTTCATTGTGTATTGTATTGTGTCTAGATTCCAGTCTAAATCATGCCTCTGTTCTCTAAGTTACGTCAGTTAAAAACTAGAAAAGGGCTGCTCGAGGAAGCAGTCCCTGTCCCGCCTAGGGACAGTCCAGGTCATTTTATGTATCATAAGCATGGCCTAAGTGCCATAATATATCTAGATTTATGGTCTGATTATACCAGACATCTCGAAGAGAAATATAGGTGGCCTGTATCAGGCACATGGGATGCCGAGTGCATCATGCGAGTAGAAGAAGCATTATGGAAAAAGAAAGCCAGACAGTCACAGAAAGATGCCATCGAGTTATGGCGCAAAGAATCTCATAAAAGAACCGAAAAAGAATTCAGAAAAAACAGAATTAAGTAGAGAATCCTCAGAGAGAGCCCAAGAAAGGGAATTAATCGAAATAGGTGAACGAGTTAAAGCCGAACAGTCAGACAGACAGAGGAATGCCCTTATTAAGGGTATGTATCCTCTTCTTGCCGAGGGCTTGCCAAAAGCAACCCCAGAGGCATCCAGTAATTTCCCGCCGTCACTGGTTCCGATTAAGCTACGTCACAAACCGACCGCAGCTGATATTTTTCTCTCGTCCTATTTGGACGACACGGTCCCAGAATATGCAAATCCTGTTCCGCCAGCTCCCGTAAATAATGTAATTCCTGTTCCTCCAGCCACCAGGGCACCTGTTACAGCACCTGTTACGGTACCCCCGGTCCAGCCTACAGTACAAGTACCCGCTACATCAGTCACTCTCCCAGCCCGTACAGCACACACCGACGATTCCAGTCTAGGAGCCGCGGGGGGAGGTTCTCCTCGTACCCCGCCTCAACACAGACGTATGACGCTACATGAGCTAGCGTTACAGCGTACACCCAAATTTCAGTCAGTTGCAGATATCAAGCGAGCACTTACCGAATGCCGTTATGATCCAGTCCCAGGCGATGATGACATGGTCTTATATTCATTGCGTGTAAGACGGGTGACTGAGTATTTGGACACCCTGCCGAATATGAAAAGTTATCTAGACAGAATATATCATTTCATCCGTACAGGAAGAGATCCAGAAAGTATTGGCGACACCATGGTCCAAAGAAAAGTCGAGATTCAGCTCATGATTTTAAAGTTTTTAATTAATTGTTTAATAAGAGAACAAGATTCTCCAGGAAAAGATCCAGAAGAAATGAAAGTTCTGACTAGGTGGAGTGACAACATATCCGAGGGAAGACACAAGACACTCAGTAGTATAGAGAGTATGTACAAGAAAATTCGTAAGGAAATAATAAGGTTACACGAGAAACGTAAAGCAGCACAAGTAAGCGAGAAAGAAGACGACTCTCCTACCGAAGAGGTAGACGACGAGAATCCTTCCAGAATAGCGTATGTAGGTAGAACTAGACTTTCCGACCGACATTCACGTCTAGAACACAAGAAAGTTTTCTCTCTTACAGCACCAGAACAAGGTTCTCTAGAGCAAGTGTTTCAAGCTACCGATCACATTCTGAAATCACGAATCGGTTATAGTGAACTTAGTACCATGCATGAACAAGAACTAGCCAGATCAGCAGTCCGATGGGCTACTGATTCTACCACTTTTCCAGACGAAATAGTGGCACAAATGTTTCTGAAGCTGCCCCCAGCCGAGCAGCGACTGGTGGGTATGTATATGATCCAGCACCTCATTACACTGTATGAGGGTCAGCATTCTGATCCAGGTCCGTTACATGATGTTCTGAACGAGCTACTCCAGTATAGATGGAAAGGTCTAGGTACCGATTTAATTAGTATCATTCTAGAACAGCGCCACAAATACCGAACGTTTCTGAATCCGCATTTTGTTCACGTCTCACCTCCAGAAAGTAAACCGTTTTACATAGACAGACAGCATCCGTTACGAGAAGTACACCCAGTTAGGACAGCGGGGGGTGAAATGCAACGAGTATTTGTTTACACCCCGATTACAAAGATGGAACTCTTAGAGATGAAGAAGTTAATTCCCTGTCACGATAAAGATCCAGCAGGGTTCCACCGTGAATTAAAAGACATGCTCCGTATGGGAGAATACACGTATCCTGATATCATTAAAATGTTAAAGGTCCTGTTGCCTGCGGGCATATATGAAAAACTCAAGGAAAAGGAATGGGAGGTGGGAGAGAAAAAGATAGATTGGGCAGCTCTAGAAGCTGAAGATAATATACGAGTACCAGGTACCGGTCTAGGAGACAAATGTAAAGAATTACCTGAGCTATTAATACAAGTTTTGCCAAGATTACTAGCCACGAAAAAGGAAGACTGGGATGCCATCTCAGCCTGTAAACAGAAACCGGACGAAGATACTAGTGATTTTTATTCTAGATTCGAGAAATGTTTTATTATTAACAGTGGTTTGAAGACAAGTAGCGAGTCATACCCTCATCTTTTTGTTACTAAACTAGTCGAGAATTCAAGTCCACAAGTTAAAAACCGAGTTTTGAAAGTCGAAAGCACCTGGCAAGCTAATACCCCGTCCCAAATGCTTCAGATGCTCCAGTATCACCAGAATAGAATCAGAGAAGAGCAAGAACACGAAAGGAAACGTATGAAAGACACGAAAATGAAAGTATTAGTTGCACAATCTGTTCCACAAGACAGTCAGAAGAGGGGTCCGAATCAAGCCAGTCATCCTGCAGTTCCTGTTAAAGGGACCTGCAATTATTGTAAACAGCCAGGTCATTTTATAAACGAGTGTGCAGTTCTGAAACACAACATAGCTACTGGTAAGACTAAAGAAAGACCACGTCCGCCTAGACAAGAACAAGTTTCACAGACTTCTCAGTTACCACAGAATGCACCACAGACAGCTCCAGTACCGCAGCCTATTGCTGCAACACAGCATGTTACACAGCAGATGTACCAGTATGCACAGTCCGAGTATCCAGAGTATCAGCAGTATTCATGAAATAGCCTAGAGAGGGAGGTAGGCTTGCCTCTCATCGAGATACCTGTAGATCAAGAGGGTCCCTATGTTCACAGTCAAGTATTAGGGAAAGACAGAAAGTTTCTGATTGATACAGGGCAAGTAGGACTACCATCAGTCATGACGAGGTTCCAGGGGCTCCGCTCTCAGGCTCAAGAAATGTTTCCCTTGGATTTTCAGGAAAGCCAATAGTTAACGAGATTTCAAAACCCGTTTCTCTAGAAGTAGGTCCATTGTCCCGAACTACTGATTTGTTACTTACGAAATCATGTCCAGAAAATTTGTTAGGCATTAAGACGCTGAAAGAATTAGGTGCAGTTATTTGCTGCTCCCCAGAAGGAATACGTCTGTTTTTACGTGACTTTAAAGGTCACTATGTATTACGAGATTTTGATCCAAGATTATTGAATGTCCCGCAGCATCTATGGGCACAAGGTCCAACTGATGTTGGATGTATGCACATCACACCCCATCGTGTGACTCTGAAACCAGGTATAGTCTTGCCACGAATCAGACAGTACAGATTGCCATCTGAGGCTGTAGCAGCCTTATCCAAAATTATTGACGAGCTCATTGTTCAAGGAGTGGTTGTAGAAACTGACTCCAATGTATGTAATTCTCCTATCATTCCAGTCATGAAACGTACTGATCCAAATGCACCTCCAGTATATCGATTAGTGATTGACCTTCGAGAGCTTAATAAATGTATTATTCCCCAGTACCCAGTAGTCCCAGATATCTCATCCCTATTGACAACAATTGATTCTGAAGCCACGTTTTTCACTGTCATAGACCTCAAGAATGCATTTTTTAGTGTCCCAATTCATCCAGACAGCCAGTTCCTTTTCGGATTCTGTTTAAATGGAAGGAGCTATAAATTCACACGAGCTCCTCAAGGTTTCACAGAAAGTCCTAGTATTTACAGTCAAGCACTTAAGAGACAACTAGACAATATTCACATGCCAACTGACACTGCCCTGCTCCAGTATGTCGATGATCTATTGATCACAGCCCGTTCTGAACGTGACTGCGAGCGTGCGTCACTTACGGTTCTGTATTTCCTAGCCGAGATGGGGCACAAGGTGTCCCCTTCGAAGCTTCAATTCTGTGTCCAGCAAGTGGTCTACTTAGGACACTTACTGTCCAAGAGGGGTAGGCAGTTGACACCTGACCGTATCCAGTTAATAGCGAGTCTTCCTCAGCCCAAGACCCAGAAAGAGGTACGAGCATTTATCGGCCTCACTTCCTATTGCAGACAATGGATTCCTCAGTATGCATTTCTAGCCAAGCCACTGATACAGTTAACGACACAGGAGGCAGCCGTATCGACTGTCCTCCCTTGGACATCTGAACATACACTTGCTTTTAATGAATTAAAGAAAGCCTTATGTCAAGCCCCTGTTCTAGCAACGCCGAACTACAGTAAGCCTTTTACACTTTTTGTTACAGAACGTAATGGTACTGCATTATCTGTTCTCACACAAGATCAAGCAGGACAATACAAGCCCTGTGCTTATTTTTCTAGCACATTAGATCCAGTAGCCCAGGCTCTGCCTGCGTGCCTCAAGTCAGTTGCAGCCACAGCACTAGCTATCAGACAAAGTGATTCCATAGTGTTAGGACACTCCCTGACAGTACAAGTTCCACACTCCGTGGAAGTTCTTTTAAACCGAACACAGACTCAGCACCTGACAATTGCACGTTTAACAGGTTATGAATTGACACTGTTCCAGCCACATATAGAAATCAGACGCTGCAACGTTCTAAATCCTGCCACACTGTTACCGTCAGTTACTTCAAATCCTGCCACACATGATTGTGTGGAAGTTGTTAACACTATGACCAAGCCAAGACAAGACTTGACAGACATTCCATTACCTGATCCCGACCTGACACTTTATGTGGATGGTTCATGTATGAGAACAAGTACAGGAAAACTAGTAGCCGCGTATGCAGTGACTACTGAAACTGAAGTTATAGAGACACACCGTATTGATATTCTGTCCGCTCAAGCAGCAGAGCTAGTCGCTCTGACCCAAGCCTGCATGCGTGCCAAGAACCTGAAAGTAAATATATACACAGATTCACGTTATGCATTCGGAGTTGTACACAACTTTGGAGTGCTCTGGCAAGAAAGAGGTTTTATGACTTCTCATGGAACCAAGATTCAGCATGGTCTTCTCATTCAGGCTCTGTTAGATGCAATACATTTACCGACAGCTATCGCTATCATGAAGTGCAAAGCACATACGAAAGTCACTGATATCATTTCCCAAGGTAACGATCTAGCAGATCGAACAGCCAAGCTTACAGCTCAGACACCAGACATTCCAGTTAACACGACACTGACACACCCTCCAGATCAGACTACTTGTATGACAGTTAAGGACCCTACACAAGATGTCATGGATATACAGTTACATGCTACTTCCGAAGAAATCAAGAAATGGTCCGAACAAGGAGGGGTCCAGACAGATCAGGGATGGTTGACGAAGGGAAAAGCCACATGGTTTCTCCCCGACTCAATGGTTCAAGTCATTATCAATACCGCACATAGTCCTGCACATTTAGGAGAAAAAGCCATGTTAGACAGTATCCAGAACATTTGGTTCAACAGGCATTTACGAGCTGCAGCCAAGCAGAAAGTCCGTACCTGTATGATATGTTGTCAGTTCAATCCAGGTAAAAGTGTCCCGGTGGAACAAGGGGGATTCCAGCCTCCTGACCACCCTTTTGAAGTCCTCCAAATGGATTATATTCAGATGGAGCGATGTCGAGGTTTCAAGTATGTCCTCGTAGTTGTATGCGCTTTGTCCAGGTGGACAGAGGCATATCCAGTCCCGGATTACACAGCCACGACCACTGCCAAGCAGTTGGTTCGTGAATTCTTTCCCGCTATGGACTCCCTAGGGTCGTGTATTCAGACAACGGCCAGCCATTCTCATCTGAACTAATGAAGCATGTGTCCCTTCTGTTAGGGTACCAGTGGAAGTTCCATTGTGTGCGCCATCCTGAAGCAGCCGGTCTCGTAGAGAGACATAACCAGACTCTGAAAATCCGTATTGCCAAAGTTTGCAAAGAGAAAGGTGTAGACTGGCTGGTAGCCCTGCCAGTCGCTCTATTTTATATGCGCATGGTCGCACATTCCAGATCAGGTCTGTCCCCGTACGAGGTCGTATTCGGCCGCCCCCCAAATATGTGGGGTACACCTAGACCCCGAAGTATTACAGATGTTTCCAGTAATATGCTGACAGATTACCTAGCTTCCTTGATGTCTGCCCTACACTCTTGTCGTTCACAGGTTGCCGCCTCTTTTCCAGACAATACCGAAGTGAAACCGCATGAGGTCATTCCAGGCGACCTAGTCCTTGTAAGGAACTTTGATCGTTCAAGTCCGCTGGAGCCTCGTTGGAAGCAGCCGCAACTTGTCCTCCTGACCACCCGCACGGCCGTGAAGTTGGAAGGCCGCAAGGGGTGGGTCCACCTGTCCCACGTCAAGAAATTCCATGGAGTTCGAAAAAAAACATTGGACTGTTCCATTTCTAAGGACTGCCTAAAAATTGACTCTGAATCGAAAATTCCCCTGTTAGAGGAAACTCCGCAGCAGGAGTATAAAAAGAAACTCAGGTCTAGTAAAATAAGTCAGCCAGTTTAATTGTCTAAGTCCCCCTCGGGTGAAACGGTTAGACAGGTTTCTGACATGTATGAGATAGACCCCCATAGTGAGAGAGTTAGTCAAAACTCTATCAGATGTATCATCGTTCTATGTTTTCTTATGTTTTTGAGTTTGATGGTTACCTGCACAAGTTATGCATTACATTTATGTTTTACAATTTCTCATGTAAATAAGTTTTCTAATGCTACAGTAGAACACACCTTTAGTGATCTGCCTCCTCACGAGCTATCCTATCGTCTTGCTATGAGAAATAATACATTTATCAGAATGTTACACTATTCACACCAGACCAGCAATGCCACTAATTGTTGGGTGTGTGGTCGACTCCCCCTTTTCCAGACACCGAAGGGAGTTCTGCCACTCTTTCCTTATCCGTTTTCACATAATGGTTCGTGTGGAGCATGGTCCACGTTAACGTCATCCTCAACTGATATGTCCCTTCTGAATAGTACATGTTTCCCAGACAAGCAAGGTCTCACCCATAGAACAGGGTTAGATCTAGAAAATGAAGTTTATAATTTAGGTAATTATTCCTCGAATTTTATGGTCCTGAATGTTCAGTCCGATACTACTCCAGATTTACCTGCTATTTCAGTACTACCAGTCAAAGGCGAATTATGTGTCCGAAAGAATGGTTCCGCACATGTAGGACATAGTGATTGTACTACTATTGTCAAGTATAGTGACAGTGGGAAATCTCTTTTCAAAGCCTCACGTCATTCTTATTTTGTTTGTGGTCAGACCGCATATGTTCGTCTGCCCCTCGATTGGGATGGAACATGTTATATTGCTTTCCTACTGCCACCAGTTTTCCTAGCTCCGTCTGATTATCATAGAAACACACATCTAGTACACGTCAGACATAAAAGGGAGATCGAGTCCCCGATTGTCGATCAAACTGAAACTGCTCTAGAACAGTATACAGACTTCAATAGAGGTTTCTTCTTCTTTATAGGACCTATCCAGAATAGCAAGTTAATCCGTAGGTTAACCAGAACCCTTGAAGCAGTAGTGAATGAGACTACTTCTGCTCTAGGTAACTTAACCGAAGAGCAATCTGCTATGAGATTTGTCGTGCTCCAAAATCGTCTCGTTCTTGACGTCATACTGGCCGATAGAGGAGGAGCATGTAGAGTCATCGGATCTAGTTGCTGCATTTTCATTCCTAATAACGCGCCGTCTGTTTATTCAGCTATAACCAGACTTCATAAAATTGCCCATCAGTTACACCAGAATCCAAGCACCTGGACATGGTCCGGTTGGCTCTGGAGTATAATTTCTGCCTGGGGATGGAAAGTATTGTCATTCCTAGGTATAGCAGTAATGATCATATTCAGTTGCTGCCTCTGTATACAATGTGGCCCTGCGATTTGCGGCATTTGTGCTACATCCTGTATTCCAAGTCCTAGTCCTAAGTCCCGTTCCAAGACAATTCGAGACGAGCAAATGATACTGTATGAAATGATAGATGGTATCATGAATATTGATGTTTCCTGATGGAAACGTAGTGACAAGAAGGGAATGTGGAAAAGTAAATTTTGCCATGTTATGTGTCCCTACGTGTTCCCCCATCTTATGTTATATGTGCATGATTAATATGCATATGTATTCCCTTATGATCGATTAAAGACGCAATTACAGTTGTGTCCAACTCTAGTATGCCAGTTTCCAGTTCTCGTGAAAGCTACGAGTATTAGGCCTATGTAAACCTATGTTGCCACGTTTCACAGTGTGCACGTTAATTCAGAATAAAGTCCCCGTTTCTAGGCCTCAAAAGGGCCCGGACACCAGATTCAGCTCCTGTCTCCTGAACCCTCTCCGAGGAGCGATACAGCCCCCACCTGCATCCCTGACCCTTCACTTACTTCCTGCCTCACAGTGCCCGGCTCGGCCTGGCTCTGCCTCCCAGTCTGCCAAGAGTATGTTATGCTTCTAGTTATCAGTCCAGCCCTCCTCTGCATTCCTAAGCTACTGAATCGCATCAATAGTTTCTGTCATAGTCTAGCCTTTATGTCTCCATGTAAGAGAAATACTGTATTAATGGTCATCGAATATTCCTCGACACGCACTACATGTAGAATAATGTATGCACCAGTCTTAGAGTCTGTTAGCCTTTGCCCTGATAACTCTTGGATTCTATCAACATGTTCTCTAAACATTAGATACTAGATAGTGTTTAGGTACATGTCGCTCAGACACTCCAGACTTTAGTCTCCTCTTCTAGCGCAGAAGTCATAGCCCCCAGTTCTCCCTAGTAACACGTCATTGCCAGCTTGCGCGCACCACTAGGTCAGAGGTCCCGGCTCCTCAGGTAGCCCCCTCCATGTTTCCGCCCCATTTATGACATATTCTGTTACGTTTACATCACATGTCTATGTACACGCCTCTTGTTACACCTACTTTCTGCCTTATCTTTCGCGACTGCTATGAACCCCGCCCACTGCTCCGCCTACTGTACTGAATGCAATGCAATTGTTTTAGTATATATATGTTATGCACTGTTATTAAAGTCATTCCCTTATGCTCCCTTATGCCCCCGGCAGCTGCCATCCTTTTCCCGTGCAGGTTGTCCTGTTCCTGTCCTTTATGCCTGATTAAAACCTGCAAACTCCAGCTACCTCGAATCTTGACTCTTATTTATTGAGCTATCTGTTATTTGTATATCTAGTCAAAAATAGTACCGGTAATTAATTATTTATTTACCACAAGGGAAATGGCAGTGGGAATGCGGTACATGTCCCAGTCCATGATGGCACTCTGCGACAAACTTGATGAAGACAGGGCCAGAAGGCACAGGGAGAGGCAGTACATGCAGCAGCACACCATGGCAGTGAACCATCTGGCAACGGCCACTTCCTTGCTATGTAGGCGCTCTGTGGCAATGCAGGAGGGGCTTCTTCACTGCTGCACAGATGTCTCTAGGGGGATGGGGAAGGTGACATCCGCTATGGAACTGTTGCTGACCACCTAGTCAGCCAATGCTGGTGCTCTAGGTGTGGGGAAGAGCGAAGACAACACCAGCAGGAGCAGCAAAAGTACACCTGTACCAGAAACCCGGAGGAGCAGCAAGTGCCATGCTGTGGGCCCTGGATCAACAGCCAGTGTAGAAAGCCAACTGCAGGCACCCAGAACTGTAGTGCGTGGGCGCAGACATTAATGCTGCCCACACCTTCAGGAACATTATTTGGGTGAATTAACCTGTGATTACCAATTTTGGTTGTCGCCAATTTGACTGGCACAGTGTGCCATTTGCTGATTGACGTAGTTGCCCACTCATTAAACTATGTCATGCACATGCAACGCCTGCCTGTGTCTCCTTACTTACTTAGAAATAGTTACTTGTGATCTCTGCCGGTCTCAGTCTCCCATCTGTTGCTGGCGCTGCACCTGCTGCGTAGGGCTATGGCTGTTCAAGGCCATCATCAATGTCCTCATGATAAGTTATTTCAACTTCTGTACCTCTCTTTGTAGCAAGGTTGTGCAGCATAGCACAGGTAGCAATGATTTTACAGCAGATAATGGGTGTGTACTGACGTGCACCTCTGCTTTTGTGGAGGCAGCAGAACCTGCTTTTCAATGGTCCAAAGGTGCGCTCCACAACGTTGCGTGTTGATCTGTGTGCCACATTGTAACGTCTCTCCCTCCGGGTTGATGGGTTCAGGTAGTGGGCTGAGGACAAAGGACCGCACAGCATAAGCACTATCGCCTAGGTGGGAAAGAGAGTGCCATTAGTTACATACTTAAAAAACATTTGGCTGCAGGATCTATCAGTGTGTGTCACAGTGATTTATCTAGCAGGTATCCTTCCCCAAATTCTCCTGCAGCAAGGCGTGTGTAGATCCCACTGATCTGGAATATGTAGGAGTCGTGGGGGCTCCCAGGAAATTTGGCCACAATGTTGCCAGCCTCGCAGATCACCTTCACATTTATTGAGTGGGTGGACTTTCTGTTCCTGTAGATGTATTCTGTGGCTGCAGGAGGGCAGATTGTAATGTGTGTCCCATCAATACAGCCTATGACGTACGGGAACTGTGCCATTTGGTAAAAGTCTGTCTTGGTTTTCTGCAGTTTCGCTTGTGTGCTTGGGAAGCTGATGTAGTGGTGCATTCTCTGCATCATGGCATCCAGGAACTTTCTAAAGAACCGGGACAGGCAACTCTGGGACACCCCGCCTGCCGCAGCTATCACCCCCTGGTAACTGCCAGGTACAAGGAGATGTAGGTTACAGAGCACCTGTACATGTGGTGGTATGGGGTGCGCCCTTGGTGTTGGGTGCTCCAGGAGTGGGTGCAGGTCCCTTATCAAGTCCAGGATGGTGTGGGGGTGTAGCCTGTACCTCTCATGGATCTCTGCCTCAGTCATTTGGAAGAGAGTGATCCGCTGTCTGCAGACTTGCTCCTCCCGCCTCCAGATCCTCTCTCCTGCTTCCTGTAGTCGTAGCTGCCTTGCAATGACGTAGAAAGCCGCTATAGTGATCACACTGTTGCATTTTGGGATTGCTTATATACCATGTGGATGATTACCACCTGCTTCCAGTTGGTGTTAATTACCGAGTCTTAAATACCGAATTTCATGAAATTCAGTATTTAAAATTTTACCTACATAGCTTTTCTCATTTTACCATTTCATATTTACCGATTCGGTAAATTAGAATTTGGTAATTGCTGATTCTGTAAATATGTATTCGGTAAATTCCGATTCGGTAAATATGAATTCAGTAATGATGAATCGGTATTTACCGATTCATATTTACTGAATCCTTACTTTTTGACATCCTACATCTCAATGGCCTGAATACTGGTCGGTAACGGCAAAATTACCGAATTTCGGCCGTTACCGACCGGTAATCAGCTACCTACATGTGGCCCTTGGTGCGTTTTCACAATTATTGCCACTAAGAAACACTTCTTTCCCCCCACTCCAACATCTGTGTGTATAAGGTAATTCCAAGGATGTCTTGAAGTATTCTTTACCCAACCTTTCATATAGGCCTGCTGGTATACGTTTTAAGCAATACTGAAAATAGAAAATTGTAACAGGCAGAGTGATATTACCATGTATTATCCATTCAATGGCTGATTTTTCAGCGACTGTAAATGGCAATCTTTCCAGTTTTTCAATGCTCAGCACCATATAGTCTGCTCCCATTTGCGCCAATTTGGTTTGTTTATCTGTGAGATTACATTCAGAAAACAGTGACGTTGTGTTAATTAAACGCCAAGGCACATAGCCTGAACAAAGGTTTTGTAAGGTTTTGTAACGCCAGCCCAATAGCATGATATAACGTAATTGCGACTGACCATGTTGCAACATGACCAAGTCCTGTTCCATTATGTCTAAGGCAGAGGATACAATGCTGTCCAAAGAATATATCCCGGATGACAGAGTCGTTAACCCAATGTCAACTACAGAGAGAGATTTCTCTAAATGAATACGATACATTTCTCGTATTCGTTCTGCAGTCTCTGCTTGCATAATCTTCCATGCTTCATTATACATGGCATAGATACCGGCGTATATAAAACGTTTATGATGCGGTTTTTTAGGTCCTTGTAAAAAGTCCCTCAGGCCAACGCCATCTTTAAGTAAAGATAAGTGTTGTTTTACTTCCTTCAGTGTAGACTTGTGTAGCCACTCAAGGCACAGTTTCCCTACACTGTATGATGTTACTATCCCTGGATGCTGTTTTTGAACATGTCCTGGACCTGGCCTGGTGAATGTGAACCCTTGTGTCTTTTTCAGGAATCTATCTTGACAGGTGTTTGTGTCTGTGGGCCAGATTAACAATTTTTTCCAATCAGGATCTGTTCTGTTGTGCAGCAAAATAGTATGTACGTCGACCACCCCTTCTGAAGTGTTATTACTATCAGGTGTAGGTGAAGGTATGGACGGTTTATTTAAATCTTTTATCTTGGCTAACCCAAGATAAGATGTCTACTGAACAGTGTCATTCAAAAACATTATTTGCTCTGGGATGATGCAGGCTCTAAGTAAAGCTTCTAATCCCTGCACTTGCCAGTCTTTTGTGCCCCAGACAGTTTTTGTCTCAATGTTGCTTTAAAAAAGTCGATACCTAATGAAGAGAGCTGAGCATAAAAGGCCGCAGAATAAATTTGCTTGGTATTTGTCAACATGCTTTTTATTCCTGTCCTATTAACATTTTTAAAGGAAAATGATTCTGGATTTGAAACATTAAAACTTGAAAAGTAAGGACATTTGCCATAAAATGTTTTTGAGCTATCCTTTGGTGGCACTGGACAAAGTTCCCATTGGTTATATTTCAATACATTTCTAGGATTTGCAGGTTTGTGCAAGAAATGTTGACCATAGTGATTATAACAATACATTTGCTCATAATCTGATGAACCTTTTAATTATTCATGATTTGTAAACTTTGCAGACATTTCAAGGTCTGACATCATATTATTAACAGTCTCGAAGTCCCAATCATCAGAAAATGTACTAGCTGAAACAAAGTCACTCAAGGAAATCTTGAATTGGTGAGGAATCTTCAACAGCTCCGCCAGACCAAGAATGTCATATTCAGTTCTGTCCCAAGCTATACCACCTGGTATAGGAACAGCTGTGATGTTCACTGATGACAAGTCTCTTTGTTCACAATGAGATGATTTGTGTGGCTTGAGGAGTAAGTTGATGTTCTTACTTGCTGTGTCCTTTTTAACATATCTTCCATTTATCAGCATTCCTAAAGTAAATACACGATTCAACCAAAGTAGAAGAAAAAGTACACCCAACACAATCCAAAGTTCAATCCAGGGTGAAACCAGATAAGTCATTTCCAATTGATGAAAAACTTCTGTTGCTTGTTCTTTGAAAGTTATTTTTACTGGCGTCATTTCAGGTTCGCTGGGATCCTCGGAAAATGTATCAAAGTTAATGAAATAGACAGAGGCAGTTCTGTCAATTGTAGGGATTGCATCAGGATTTGATGAAATCGCTGGAACCACTTGATCACTTGTTACATTTGTATAGTCAGTTGTTATTTCATTGTAGACAGGTGTTTCTTGACGAACTGTTATTTGGGTCTCAAGAGGTACAAGTTCCATGGCTTTGTTGCACAGTCCTTCTTTTTGCACTGCAGATTCTTCAAAGGTGATGAGTCTCAGTTTGAACCTCTTGGATAGTAGCCAGTTTCGGGCGTCTGCTACATCTTTGGAGTCCACTTGGCTTACTGCTTATGATCGGCCACATGATGTGGTTTTACCAGGTCAATGGACACGAACCTGTTCTCCTTTTTACCAGCAAGAGGCGGCAGTAATACTGTTCTTGACCCGTGGATGGCTAGGACAGGTACTGGTTGTCTGTAAGAAGGCCCAAGTCCTTTCTTGTCTGCAATATTTTCTCTAAATAGATCCCCAATCTTTGGAATCCAGACAGGTCTTGCTGGGACAGATGGTTTCTCTTCAGTGGTTGTTGGCTTCAGGAGTACGTTACTTTGTCTGGATCTTATTTCATTTAAGTCCTGCAAAACAGCCAAACAATCTTTGATATCAAAGGGTTTTTGTTCCACAACTGAAGTGGTGCGCAATCATTCTAGTTCCAAAAAGGATTTCATATGGAGTGATACCCCCTAGAGAACTTCTTGGCAGATTGTTAAGACTACGTTGGACACTTATTAGATGTTTGACCCACCCATCACCCGAGCCTAATACCCTAGCTGTTATAGATTGCTTTATGTCCCGTTTTTACTCTCTCCACTACCGAATTTCCCTCAGGATGGAATGGACTAGAATACCACAATGCAACGCCCATATTGGCCATGGCCTCTTTGTAAGCTCGGGAGCTAAACGCAGGACCCTGGTCAGAATGTAGTGTGCCGACTGCGTATGTGCCGATAAAGACTAGCAAATCTTTTATAACAGTTCGAGCGTCAGCCGAGCGCTGAGACCACATCCAAATGAATCTTGTCTTAATATTTATGGGACCGCATCTGTCGTTTGCGTGTAGAAAGTCTAATGATGTCTAACAATGGTGTCTGTACTGGGCTGGCTACACGCTAGTCCGGTATCTGGTGGCGTTCTCAGCTGTGATCTCTGTTGCAGTCATGGCAATTAATTGCAAATGTGTGAATGGGACCATTCATCCCTGGCCACCAGTACGTCTCTTTTAATTCTAGTATAGATTCAGAGATCCCCTGATGTTTCAGACCCTCTCCCATATGTGCTTTGTGTATCAAAGCTACTCTACGTTTCCTGTTTGGAATTACTCTATCCCCCACTCCAGGAATACGAGCAAAAGGAACAAAGTTTGCATCAATTATATATGAATATTTGAGTGGATAGATGTGAGGTAACGCTGCATCGCTGCCTTTGCTTGTGGCATTGACAGCTAGCATTATTTTTCCGTCTTTTTTCGTTTTTGAATGAGTGATTGCAGATACGGAAGCCGTTTGCACAGCTGCCTTTGCGGCTTCACCAGCCAATGAGTTCCCTGCCACGTGAACGCCATCACGTTGATGACTCAGTGTATGGATCACGTGTGCATTTTGTAGTTCTTGTCGTAACTGAACTACTTGTTCTCAAAGCATTTTATGCTTGATTGTGCCACCTTTTGCATCTTTGAAACCGTTTTCAATCCAGTTCTGCAAGTATTCATTGTAAGATTGAACACAGTAATACGAATCGCACACTAAGGCCCAGATGTAGGTAGCCAAATACCGGTCGGTAACGGCCGAATTCGGCTGTTACCGACCGGTATTTGGCTTTTGAGATGTAGGGGGCAGGAAACAGGCCATTTCGGTAATTTTACCGATTCTGTAAATATAACGGTCGGTAAATTTACCGACCGGTATTTTTACAGAATCGGTAAAATTGAGATGTAGGTGGGACTCTTCTGAGTCCCACAAGCCCTACAAATTCGGTATTTTACCATCAAATTCAATTTGATGGTAAAATACCGATTCAGGTGTGCATGCACATGTGTGCATGCACACCTGTGCCATATGACAGGCAGACCTGCCCTTAGGGCAGGTATGCCTGCCACATGGCCCCCGAACCTTTTTTGGGGGTGCTAGAGGGTGTCAAAGTGACACCCCCTGCACCCTTGTCAAAGTCGGTATTTACCGATTCGGTAAATACCGACCGGTAATGCCCCATTCATTCCTATGGGCTTCAAAGCCCATAGGAATGAATGGGGCAATACCGGTCGGTATTTACCGAATCGGTAAATACCGACTTTTAAAGATTCGGTAAATCCACATCTGGATTTACCTACATCTCGGTACTTCTATTTTACCGATTCATAAATACCGATTCGGTAAAATTCGGTATTTATGAGTCGGTAAAATAGAATTACCTACATCTGGGCCTATGAGTGTGGGGAATTCGCAATCCGTATTTTCAAGCGCCATCTTGAATGCTTGTAGTTGGTTTATGGGCCACTTTTTGCGTACATGTTAAGTTAGCATGGCTTATTAGAAGTTTAAACGCCATTTTACCTTTTGCTGCTTTTTGCACACTGTAGGAGAGTACGGTCTGCTTCCTATGGTCACCCCCACTTTTTGCTTTTGATTTACTGGTTTTTGACTTAGATATGGCTGTGGGCCTGCTAATCAGACCCACAGCCCAGATGCACTCTTTCTAAATTCACACCATGTACCCTAGGTACATCCACAATTGGGAATTGGTTCACCTTATCAGCCCCTGTAGAAGTGTACCCTAGGTACTCAGGGCATAGGTGTAACCAAGAACACAATAAAGTTCCCCCATGGCCTTATCATACTTGTTCATAAGACATAGTTCATATATTTAATCAATAAACCTTCAGATTAACACAGGTACACAGTTATTTTTTATATAATTTTTGGTATTTTATTTATTTTTTCTGTAGTGTATCAAAAAAGACTTTTTTCTATTTTTACTATTTTACCATATGTATTCATCAATTAATTAATAGTACTTATGATCATCTAAACATTAAAATTCAGTACATAATTCATTTGTCTCTACAGTTCAATATATACATAAAAGGAATTTTTGTAATAGAAAACGAGCACCCTGTCTGCCCCACACTTATCAACATTCACACCTGCTCATTCATACAATTACACACACTTCTTTTTACACCCCAAACAATTTCTGAGGTTGAGGTAACACAGATATTAATCGTTAATCTCCACGCCAGGTCGACGCGCGTTTCGGTGGACTCGTACCACCTTCCTCAGAACCAGCAAAGAAAAAGTTTTCTCTTCAGCGTGTGTACACAGGTTACCTTATTGTCCGTTGGTGGCCTGGTCTCTGCAACTCCTATTCTCCAATTTTTGTCAGATATCTTTATATGTTCACTTAGTTCCACACCTGTTTCTTAGTCACGACAATCTTTCCATTGATTGGTAAAATCGTATAGCCAGCACACCCCGTACGATCCGGTCGAAAAACGCCGGATTGTGGTTCACCTTATCAGCCCCTGTACAAGTGCACCATAGGTGCCTAGGCCATAGGTCTAACCAAGGCCTACCAGGGGCTGCAGCATGTATTATGCCACCCCTGGCTGGCCACTCAAACCGACACAACTGGCTGATCACTCAGCTGGGGCAAGGTCGTGTAATCACCCCTTGCTTAGGTATAGTATTCCTATATCTACCCTTATGTATAAACACACAGTAACCTATAAGTCACTCCTATGGCAGGCCTTAACAATCCTGGAGGCAGAGTGCTTGGTTATGTGTGAGATGGTGCTCTAGCATGAGCTGAGCCTGTCTGCAGCTTTCGGAACCATGTCCTTATAGCTGTTCTATGATATCGCCATACCATATACTCTTAAGTGCATTATAATCCTCGCGGTTGAATGCTAACTTTGGTTTGGCTTTATCTAAACATGTCGTGTAAGGTGTCATACGCTTTGGAATACTACCCGCTTGCCAATTCTGGTGATGGGGGTAGCATTCCACCCTTCTAGAGGGGGAAGACATGTCGTTGCTAACTATCCTGGTTAAAGTTAACCAGAGCCCCAGCGTCACAAAATGGACGCTGCTGCCACAGACACAAGTCTGACCTCCTACTGCTAGGAGTCCTTCCAGTCACGGAGGTTTGGACAATAGGTTTCCTGCCTGGAGAGGTGCGAGCACCACCCCAGACAGGACTTTGTGTATTGGGACAGGGAGGGCTGAATAGATTGAGACACTGCCTGAGGCACACTAGGTGCTTCATGCATACCCCAGTTCAAACCGGTTGCTGGGGCACTCCATCCCCAGCTCTGGCGCGAAACTGGACAAAGGAAAGGGGGTGTAACCACCCCCTTCCTGGTCCCACCCATAGGAGGGACCTAGGAATGAATCCAGCCCCTTTTAGCTGTATAAAGGTAGGAGCTGTGTCACTAGACTTTAGATTTGATCCTGAACTGAAACTTGAACGAAACTCTGGACCTTCGACATTCTGCTGAAGCTGAAGACTGGAGAATCTCCCTTGTGGCCAAGGTGTGACCACCCTGAGCAACCAGGCACCATCCAACAAATAAACGGCTTGCTTTGTCAGCATTCCCGCCGGGACCCGAGCACAGAGCCTGGCAAGACCCAGACTTCCAGACCTCTCTGACCCTCTCTTCACGTCTGCAGCATAGCTGAGATCCGTGGAGGCGACGAGACACGTGGGACCGGCCATCTTGAAAAGTCCATGACTTGCTAGCTGTGCACCTCCTGAGGTATCCTCGAAGCTGTGCACTGGGGATTGAGAAGCCCCGAATCCGAGCTCCACCTGCACCGAAGATCAGCCCTCCACATTCCACGAGTTCTGCGTGGTGAAGAAATCAAAACTCCTTCTCAGGGGTCTCAATAATACAAAGAAGAAGTTGACACAGAAGCTGGAATATAAAATAACATCTTTATTAAACTCAAATGAGTGAGACTACGTCACACAGAAGCCTTAGCAACTGAATGAGGCAGTCTAAAGAGTACAGAACACTGGGGTCTTATATATGTGAGGGTTACAAACTCAGCATAAAAGTAAGGAGCAGTCCTAGCTCATGCAAGCATGTAAAAAACCTTTAATGGACATGCAAGATCTGCCAAATATTAGCCAATAAGAAAACATTCAAAACAAGGCATCATGTAACCAGAACGACCCCCTTGAGTCGTGTTTTTGCCCAATCCCATAAGTCAATCAAATGACAGCACCTATAGGTCAATCAGTAATGGCAGAAAATGTTTGTGTGCTTCAAAGGAAAGGTTGTGGAATAGGAAAACACAGGGAGAGAATAGCGAAGGCCAAAAGATAAGATACGGCACGAGAAGAATACTAAAGGCTAACAGATAGTTGATATAGAGATTAGGTAGTCCAGACAAGGATTAGTTTAGGCCGGCTGGTGTCTGAGATGGGTTTCAAGACAAGGACGGAGGGGGTTTTTGACACGTTGCAGTCCATGGGGCAGAGACACTTCGTGAATCGAGTAGCCTGTGTAAAGGCAACACAAAATGGTGGTGAATGTAAAATGGAGTCGAAATTAAAGAACCTCAAGGGGGCCCTTCTGCTTGTGTTCTGCTCGACTCGTTGTCCGGTTGCTGGCCCGTTGGCGAATAGCCTATGTGACGACAATCCTTTTGAATCACCTCACTGGTCTGGTTGCTCCAGACTGGCCCTTGCCTCCATGCAAAGGTGAGGCACCTCAGACCCTCCTGGTCTGTACCACAAGCCTTTTGTGTATCCTGCGTGGGTTGGCTTTGCTTAGGCTTGTTCGCTCCAATCCGGAAGTCGACCCCTCCATCTGCGAGAACCTTCGTGGGTCAGCTCCTCTCCAGCACCTGGTTGTCCCGGTCGCCTCCTGGTCCGCGTGGCTGCAACGACAAGCTTCACGACAGCACCTGATTGCTCCTCGACGACGTCTGGTTCCTTCCTGGTTCCACCCGGTCACTGGCTAGTGACCTAGACTCTGTCCCCTCTGCTTTCAGGTCTTCTTCATCTTCGATCAACCCTTGGATCCACCAGGACATCTTCCTCCTGGTCGCCTGCAGCATCTTTCTTCACAGGCTCCATTAACTTCAACGGCGAAACCCGACACATCTTCACACCTATGCACCCGCTTCCTGTGGGTGAGGTAACGCGAGTACTTCGGTGCTCCTAAGGTATTAACTATCCAAGTGTCTAGGTTTTTAATTGTTTCCTTCTAGCTAGACCGTAAGTGTCCTGAATCTTCATTTACTTACCTTCTAAGTTCCTATTGACTTTCTGTTGACTCTCGCGTGAGTGTACTGACACTGCACGCGCCGCCTGTGGGCATCCTACTCCTAACCTAAAGTTCAGCTAGTGTAGCCCCAGCGACTCTCTAGGCCCTAGGCCTTTCCTTTTCCCGAGTCGTGGTTCTTATACCACTTACTTAGTATATGGTTTTACGCGCCCCTAGGGCCTAACTGTAAATTGTGCTATTTAAAGTATTTCTAAGAGTAACTTGTTATGTGCTTTTGCCTCTGACCTCATAAAGAGTTCAGAGGAGTGTGTTAGTAAATAAATACATATATATTTTATATATATCCTGTGTGGTGTCCTTTCATTTGATATTCAAGGGGTTACAAATGGTAAAACAGCTGGCTTTCCACGCCCTCAAGGGTCTTTTAGCCTAAGACTGTTCTGTCCACGCTACCACTAGGATAGCTGGTCTATAAGGTTGACTTACAACCATCACCATAAGGGTTGTTTGGACTGGTGCAAGGTGTTCACTTGAATAGTGAACATCATATACCAGGCCAACTTCTCACATTGGTGTGCAGCGGTTGGGATTAGAGCTTGCTGTTGTTTTACCACTTGTAATCTTGAAATACCATATGAAAGATCACATAGGTACCTGTAGGTACATATAAAAACAAGTCTTAGTATACTTAAGTTCTACTGAACTTAGCTGTTGTAGAGCCTGGGCCTAGCACACCCTGACTACAGCTCCTAGACAAGTTCTGTAGGAAAACACATAGTGTAGGTAGGTGCAACACCCCACCTCACTAGAAAACATGTCTCATCCAGTGAACCCCAGTGGTTCTCTGCCTGCAGAAGTGGACCCCTTGGGGACTGCTTCAAGATATGACACCTTAGCCTTCCAAGAATTGAGACAATTGTGTACTTCTAGAAGGCTAAAACAGGGTTCAAACCCTATCGTCAAGTTCCTGGTCGAGCTCTTAGAAGAGTATGATGCTCGACAGCCACCTAGGACAGGTGATACAGGTAGTGCAGATGAAGTCCTCCCCTCCTCAGATGACAATGCTGATACTCCAGTACCAGAAGAGGAAGAAGAAGAGGGGGTAGAAGGAGATGATTCTGATCTTGAGACAAATAGCCAGGTCCTAGTCAGAAGACTTAGTCAGGCTAACTTAAGCATACATGGGAGTCAGTATGGGCAGCCCTCATACAGACCCCCAAGTGGGCTTAACCAGAGGCAGAGAAGAGGAAGATCCCACTCCAGGGAATCTCTCCACTCTCATGCTTCAAATAGCTCTCATGGCCTTGCTCAGAGAGGGATGATTTCCCCTCAGAGAAAGGAACATGAGGCAAAGATGAGAGAAGCTGCTCTTAGGATTGAGAGACAGGAAATTGAGGTTGCCCTGGCCAAAGAGAAGCTCGCTCGTGCTAGAGTATAGAGAGAGTGGGTTAGAACCCACTGGTGGCAGCAATATCCCTAAGGATAAAGATAGGGCCTATGAAAATAGACACCTAAGCAAGATTGTGCCTCCCTTTAAAGAAGGGGATGACATCCACAAATGGATTACTGCTTTGGAGAGGGCCTGCAAAGTGCAGCAGGTACCCCAAAGTCAGTGGGCATCAATCTTATGGCTCTCCTTTTCTGAAAAACGTAGAGATAAGCTCCTCACAGTTAGTGATGGGGATGCTAACAACTACTCTGTCCTGAAGAGTGCTCTGATTGATGGGTTTGGCCTAACCACTGAACAGTATAGGTTGATGTTCAGAGATACCCAGAAGACACAGACTCAGGACTGGACTGATTTTGTTGATAGTGCCACTAAAGCTCTGGAAGGCTGGGTATTGGGAAGTCAAGTTAGGGACTATACAGGATTGTATAATTTGATCACGAGAGAGCAAATACTTAGCAACTGTCAAAACTAGCTATTGCATCGGTACCTGATTGACTCTGATCTGACCTCTCCCCAAGAATTGGGAAAGAAGGCAGACTAATGGGTCAGAACCAGGATTAAGCAGAAAAACCAGAACCAAGGGGGTGATCAGAAAAAGGCAGACCAGAAGGGTAATGATCAGAAACAAAAAGACCAGAAGTCTTGACCAAGCCCCCAAAAGGCACAGGGGGAGGGTGGCTCCAAAAAGAACAAACAGAAACAAGAAGGTCCAAAGAAGCCCTGGTGTGGATACTGTAAATCAGTCTCTCACTGGTTTAGTGAGTGCACCAAAAAGGGCACAGCACCAACCACCATTGCCCCTAAGGCAACTGTTCCCCCTAGTCCAGCTGTTAGTGGTTGTTCCCAGCAAAAGGATGTAGTAGGGTTAACCCTGGGAACTGAGGTGGACTCTGGCCTAGTCAGAGTACCAACTCAGGCTGTTCTTGTCTGTGATGGGGACATAGCCATTTCCTCTACTGTAAGTCAAAGTAATCTGAGCAAGTATGGACAGACACCTTTTATTAATAATAAGATGGCTCAGGCCTACAGGGACAAGTGTGCCAGTGTCACCATGGTGACACCTAACTTTGTGGACCCTGAACAGATCATACTTGGTGAAACCTACCTAGTGACCAACACTAGCAATGCCACTACCTCCCATAGTATGGCAGTTGTTAACTTCTCCTTGGGAGGGGTAACTGGCCTCAAAAGAGTTGTTGTGAGTTCAGACCTTCCAGTAGAGTGTCTGTTAGGTAATGATCTTGAAACCTCAGTTTGGTCTGAGGTGGAGTATAGGACCATGCAGAAATGCTGGGAATATCAGCACATGTCCTTGCTGTGACAAGGTCACAGGCCAAAAAGTGCTTACCTGAACAAGTGCTGGATCTTGGAACAATAGACCAGACACTACCCAAGAGAAAGAGCAAGAGGGTTAAGGCAGTGCCTTCCCCCTGCCTCTGGTTGAGGATCAGCCCTCCCAGGAGGATGATTCTGAGATCCAAGAGGGAACTGTCCTAGAAGAGCTTGAGCCTGATCAGGTTGAGTTTCTTGGGACAGGGGTACACTCAAGGGCAGATCTGAGGCAGGCACAATTAGATTGTTCCTCTCTTGAACCCCTCAGACAGCAGGATGCTGCTGAGGCTGCTTGGAATGCTCAAGGTACCCATAAAGTGTATTGGGATGATGGGCTCCTTTATTCAGAGGCTAGAGACCCCAAGCCTGGTGCTTCCAGGAGGATGGTTAGACCTCTGCAATTTAGGGGCTTCCTTCTTACCTTGGCCCATGATATTCCCTTAGCAGGACACCTGGGCCAGAACAAGACGTGGGACAGGCTTGTCCCTCACTTTCACTGGCCCCATATGTCAGTAGATACCAAGGAGTTTTGTCGCTCCTGTGTTACCTGCCAAGCCAGTGGAAAATCAGGTGGCACAACAAAGGCCCCCCTAATATCCCTACCTGTGGTGGGGGTACCCTTTGAAAGAGTGGGGATAGACATTGTAGGACCAATGGACCCCCAAACAGCATCTGGGCACAGATTTATACTGGTGGTAGTGGATCATGCCACAAGGTATCCAGAAGCTATTCCCCTGAGGACCACAATAGCTCCTGTAGTGGCTAGGGCCCTACTTGGAGTTTTCTCCAGAGTGGAGTTTCCAAAGGAGGTTGTCTCTGACAGAGGTGCAAACTTCATGTTAGGATATTTGACTGCAATGTGAAAGGAGTGTGGTGTCAACTATAAGGTCACCACCCCCTATCACCCACAGTGCAATGGGCTTGTGGAAAGATTAAACAAGACCCTCAAAGGGATGATAAAAGGGTTACCTGAAAAGCTGAGGCGAAGATGGGACATCCTTTTACCCTGCCTTCTGTTTGCTTAAAGAGAGGTCCCACAAAAGGGGGTTGGCTACAGCCCTTTTGAGCTTTTGTTTGGGCATCCTGTAAGGGGACCCCATGTCTTGTGAAGGAAGGATGGGAGTAACCTCTCAAAAAGCCTAAGCTTGACATAGTAGACTATGTACTTGGTCTCCGCTCCAGGATGGCTGAGTATATGGAGAAGGCTTCCAAAAACCTTGAGGCCAGCCAAGAACTTCAGAAAGCTTGGCATGACCAAAAGGCTGTGCTGACTGTGTACCAGCCAGGACAGAAAGTATGAGTGTTGGAGCCAGTGGCCCCAGCAGCACTCCAGGACAAATGGTCTGGACCCCATACAATAGTTGAACAGAAGGGAGATGTCCCCTACTTGGTGACCTTGGGACTCCCAGAAGCCCCCACAGGGTGCTTCATGTCAACAGACTAAAAGCATTTGTCGACAGGACAGACATGGGCTTGCTCATGGCTACAGATGAGGGGCAGGAGGAAGAGAGTGACCCTCTCCCAGAGCTGCTTACTCAAGAACCCTGATGATGGATCAGTGGATGGTGTAGTCTTTGCAGACAGCCTCTCTGAACAAGTTATTCAGTCCTTCAGACATCTGTTTTCCCTGACCCCAAGTCAGACAAGCTGGTGCACCCATGAGGTGGACACTGGTGACAGTCTGCCTGTCAAGAGTAAAATCTACAGGCAACCTGACCATGTCAGGGACTGCATTAGGCTAGAGGTCCAAAAGATGTTGGAGCTGGGAGTCATTGAGCCCTCAGAGAGCCCTTGAACCAGTCCAGTAGTCCTGGTGCCAAAACCTCACACCCAAGATGGTAAGAGAGATATGAGGTTTTGTGTGGACTATAGAGGTCTCAATGCTGTCACTAGGACAGATGCCCACCCCATCCCCAGGGCAGATGAGCTCATTGATAGATTGGCTTCTGCCAAGTTCTTGAGCACGTTTGACCTGACAGCAGGCTACTGGCAAATCAGATTAGCTGAGGATGCAAAAGCCAAGACAGCATTTTCGACCCCAGGATGACATTATCTATTTGTGGTAATGCCCTTTGGTTTGAAGATTGCACCTGCCACTTTCCAAAGGTTGGTGAATCAAGTTCTCACAGGACTGGATGACTATTGTGCAGCTTATCTAGATGATATTGCTGTCTTTAGCTCCACCTGGGAGGATCACCTGGTCCACCTGAGGAATGTCTTAGAGGCTCTGCAAAAGGCAGGCCTCACTATCAAGGCTACAAAGTGCATGATAGGGCAGAGCAAGGTTGTGTACCTGGGCCACCTGGTAGGTGGGGGTCAGGTTCAACCACTGAAGAGCAAAATCCAGACCATCAGAGACTGGACTCCTCCAATCACCCAGACACAGGTCAGAGCTTTCTTGGGCCTGTCTGGGTACTACAAGAAGTTTGTGAAAAACGATGGGTCCATTGTGACACCACTGAATGACCTCACTTCCAAAAAGATGCCAAAGAAAGTTCAGTGGACAGTTAGCTGTCAAACGGCATTTGATGACCTGAAGCAGGCCATGTGTACTGCACCTATTCTGAAAAGTCTAGATTACTCCAAAGAGTTCATAGTCCAAACAGATGCTTCTGAGTTGGGTGTGGGAGCTGTACTTTCACAACTGAATATAGATGGTCAAGACCAGCCCATTGCTTTCATAAGCAGAAGGCTGACCCCTAGAGAGAAACGTTGGTCAGCTATAGAGAGGGAGGCCTTTGCTGTGGTTTGGGCCCTGAAGAAGCTGACGCCATACCTGTTTGACACTCACTTCAAGATTCAGACAGACCACAAGCCTCTCCTATGGTTAAATCAGATGAAGGGTGAAAATCCCAAACTTATTAAATGGTCCATTTCCCTACAGGGGATGGACTTTACAGTGGAACATAGACCGGGGACTGACCATGCCAATGCAGACGGACTCTCCCGATATTTCCACTTAGAACGTGAAGACTCAACTGGTCAAGGTTAGTTTAATGTCCCTAATTTTGGGGGGGGGGGAGGGGGTTGTGTAGGAGAGTAGGGTCTGCTTCCTATGGTCATCCCCACTTTTTGCTTTTGCTTTACTGGTTTTCGACTTAGATGTGGCTGTGGGCCTGCTAATCAGACCCACAGCCCAGATGCACTCTCTCTAAATCTACACCATGTACTCTAGGTACATCCACAATTGGGAATTGGTTCATCTTATCAGCCCCTGTAGAAGTGTACCCTAGATACTCGGGGCATAGGTGTAACCAAGGTCTACCAGGGGCTGCAGCATGTATTATGCCACCCCTGGCTGGCCACTCAAACTGACACAACTGGCTGATCACTCAGCTGGGGCAAGGTCATGTAATCACCCCTTGCTTATGTATAGTATTCCTATATCTACCCTTATGTATAGACACACAGAAACCTATAAGTCACTCGTATGGCAGGCCTTAACAATCCCGGAGGCAGAGTGCTTGGTTATGTGTGAGATGGTGCTCTAGCATGAGCTGAGCCTGTCTGCAGCTTTCAGAACCATGTTCTTATAGCTGTTCTATGATATCGCCATACCATATACTCTTAAGTGCATTATAATCCTCGCGGTTGAATGCTAACTTTGGTTTGGCTTTATCTAAACATGTCGTGTAAGGTGTCATACGCTTTGGAATACTACCCCCTCGCCAATTCTGGTGACGGGGGTAGCATGCCACCCTTCTAGAGGGGGAAGACATGTTGTTGCTAACTATCCCGGTTAAAGTTAACCAGAGCCCCAGCGTCACAAAATGGACGGTGCTGCCACAGACACAAGTCTGACCTCCTACTGCTGGGAGTCCTTCCAGTCACGGAGGTTTGAAAAATAGGTTTCCTGCCTGGAGAGGTGCGAGCACCACGCCAGACAGGACTTTGTGTATTGGGACAGGAAGGGCTGAATAGAATGAGACTCTGCCTGAGGCACACTAGGTGCTTCATGCATACCCCAGTTCAACTGGTTGCTGGGGCACTCCAGCCCCAGCTCTGGTGCGAAACTGGACAAAGGAAAGGGGTGTAACCACCCCCCTTCCTGGTCCCACCCATAGGAGTGACCTAGGAATGAATCCAGCCCCTTTTAGCTGTATAAAGGTAGGAGCTGTGTCACTAGACTTTAGATTTGATTCTGAACGGAAACTTTAACGAAACTCTGGACCTTCGATATTCTGCTGAAGCTGAAGACTGAAGAATCTCCCTTGTGGCCAAGGTGTGACCACCCTGGGCAACCAGGCACCATCCAGCAAATCAACGGCTTGCTTTGTCAGCGTTCCCACCGGGACCCGAGCACAGAGCCTGACAAGACCCAGACTTCCAGACCTCTCTGACCTCTCTTCACGTCTGCAGCATAGCTGAGATCCGTGGAGGCGACGAGACACGTGGATCCGGCCATCTTGAAAAGTCCACGACTTGCTAACTGTGCAGCTCCAGAGGTATCCTCGAAGCTGTGCACTGGGAATTGAAAAGCCCCGAATCCGAGCTCCACCTGCACCGAAGATCAGCCCTCCACACTCCAAGAGTTCTGCGTGGGGCCCTTCTGCTTGTGTTCTGCTCGACGCGTTGTCCGATTGCTGGCCCGTTGGCTAGTAGCCTCTGTGACAACAATCCCTTTGAATCACCTCACTGGTCTGGTTGCTCCAGACTGGCCCTTGCCTCCCTGCAAAGGTGAGGCACCTCAGACCCTCCTGGTCTGCACCAGAAGCCTTTTGTGTATCCTGTGTGGGTTGCCTTTGCTTAGGCTTGTTGGCTCCAATCCGGAAGTCGATCCCCCCATCTGCGAGAACCTTCGTGGGACAGCTCCTCTCCAGCACCTGGTCGTCCCCGACACCTCCTGGTCCGCGTGGCTGCAACGACAAGCTTCATGACGGCACCTGATTGCTCCTCGACGACGTCTGGTTCCTTCCTGGTTCCACCCGGTCACTGGCTAGTGTCCTAGACTCTGTCCCCTCTGCTTTCAGGTCTCCTTCATCTTCGATCAGCCCTTGGATCCACCCGGACATCTTCCTCCTGGTCGCCTGCAGCATCTTTCCTCGCAGGCTCCATAGACTTCAACGGCGAAACCCGACACATCTTCACACCTATGCACCTGCTTCCTGTGGGTGAGGTAACGCAAGTACTTCGGTGCTCCTAAGGGTATTGACTATCCAAGTGTCTAGGTTTTTAGTTGTTTCCTTCTAGCTAGACCGGAAGTGTCCTGAATCTTCATTTACTTACCTTCTAAGTTCCTATTGACTTTCTGTTGACTCTCGCGTGAGTGTACTGACACTGCACACGCCGCCTGTGGGCCTCCTAGTCCTAACCTAAAGTTCAGCTAGTGTAGCTCCAGCGACTCTCTAGGCCCTAGGCCTTTCCTTTTCCCGAGTCGTGGTTCTTATACCACTTACTCAGTATATGGTTTTACTCGCCCCTAGGGCCTAAATGTAAATTGTGCTATTTAAAGTATTTCTAAGAGTAACTTGTTATGTGCTTTTGCCTCTGAACTCATGAAGTGTTCAGAGGAGTGTGTTAGTAAATAAATATGATGTTCACTATTCTAGTGAATACCTTGCACCAGTCCAAACAACCCTTATGGTGATGGTTGTAAGTCAACCTTATAGACCAGCTATCCTAGTGGTAGCCTGGACAGAACAGTCTTAGGCTAAGAGACTCTTGAGGGCGTGTAAAGCCAGCTGTTTTACCATATGTAACCCCTTGAATATCAAATGAAAGGACACCACACAGGATATATATAAAATATATATGTATGTATTTACTAAGACACTCCTCTGAACTCTTTATGAGATCAGAAGCAAAAGCACATAACAAGTTACTTAGTCAGAATACATTAAGTTGTACAATATACAGTTAGGCCCTAGGGGCGAAGCAAACCATATACTAATAAAGTGGTATAAGTACCACGTCACAAGAAAAGGAGAGGCCTAGGGCCTAGAGAATCACTGGGGCTACTCTATCTGAACCTTAGGTTAGGAGTAGGAGGCCCACAGGCGGCGCGCGCAGTGTCTTTACACACACGCCTGAGTCAATGCAAAGTCAATGGGAACTAAGAAGTTAGAAAAAGGATTCAGGACACTTCCGGTTTAGCTAGGAGGAAACAACTAAAAACCTAGACATTTGGATAGTCAATACCCTTGGGAGCACCAAAGTACTGGCGTTACCTCACCCACGGACGGCAGGTGCATAGGTGTGAAGATGTGTCGGGTTTCGTCGTTGAAGGCTATGGAGACCTGGAGAAAGATGCTGCAGGCGACCAGGAGGAAGATGTCCGGGTGGATCCAAGGGTGGATCGAGGATGAAGAGGACCTGAAAGCAGAGGGGACAGAGTCTGGGTCACTAGCCAGTGACCGGATGGACCAGGAAGGAACCAGACGACGTCGTAGAGCAATCAGGTGCTGTCGTGAAGCTTGTCTCTTCAGCCACGCGGACCAGGAGGCGTCGAGGACAACCAGGTGCTGGAGGCGAGCTGTCCCACGAAGGTTCTCGCAGATAGAGGGGTTGACTGCCGGATTGGAGTCAACAAGCCTTGGCAGAGGCAACCCACTCAGGATTCAACGAAGGCTTCTGGTGAAGACCAGCAAGGTCTGAGGTGCCTCACCTTTGCAGGGAGGCAAGGGCCAGTCTAGAGCAACACGACCAGAGAGATGGTTCAAAAGGATTGTCGTCACAGAGGCTACTAGCCAATGGGCCAGCAACCGGACAACGCGTCAAGCAGAACAGAAGCAGAAGGGCCCCACACAGAACTCCTGGAGTGTGGAGGGCTGATCTTCGGTGCAGGTGGAGCTCGGATTCGGGGCTTCTCAATCCCCAGTACACAGCTTCGAGGATACCTCAGGAGCTGCACAGTTAGCAAGTTGCAGGCTTTCCAAGATGTCCGGTCCCACGTGTCTCGTCGCCTCCACGGATCTCAGCTATGCTGCAGTCGTGAAGAGAGGGTCAGAGAGGTCTGGAAGTCTGGGTCTTGTCAGGCTCTGTGCTCGGGTTCTGGCGGGAACGTCGACAAAGCAAGCCGTTGATTTGCTGGATGGTGCCTGGTTGCCCAAGGTGGTCACTCCTTGGCCACAAGGGGGATTCTTCAGTCTTCAGCTTCAGCAGAACGTCGAAGGTCCAGAGTTTCGTGTCAAGTTTCAGTTCAGGATCAAATCTAAAGTCTCAGCTCCTACCTTTATACAACTAAAAGGGGCTGGATTACTTTCTAGGTCCCTCCTATGGGTAGGACCAGGAAGGGGGGTGGTTACACCCCCTCTCCTTTGTCCAGTTTCGCACCAGAGCTGGGGCTGGAGTGCCCCAGAAACCGGTTTGAACTGGGGTATGCATGAAGCACCTAGTGTGCCTCAGACAGTGTCTCAATCTATTCAGCCCTCCCTGTCCCAATACACAAAGTCCTGTCTGGGGTGGTGCTCGCACCTCCCCAGGCAGGAAACCTATTGTCCAAGCCTCCCTGACTGGAAGGACTCCCAGCAGCAGGAGGTCAGACTTGTGTCTGTGGCAGCAGAGGTTCTGGTTAACTTTAACCGGGTACAGTAGTTTTAACATGTCTTCTCCCTCTAGAAGGGTGGAATGCTACCCCCATCGCCAGAATTGGCAAGGGGGTAGTATTCCAAAGCGTATGACACTTTACACGACATGTTTGGATAAAGCCAAACCAAAGTTAGCATTAACCGCAAGGATTATAATGCACTTAAAAGTATATGGTATGGCAATATCATAGAACAGCTATAAGGACATGGTTCCGAAAGCTGTAGAGAGGCTCAGCTCATGCTAGAGCACCATCTCACACATAACCAAGCACTCTGCCTCCAGGATTGTTAAGGCCTGCCATAGGAGTGACTTATAGCTTACTATGTGTCTATATATAAGGTAGGTATAGGGATACTATACCTAAGCAAGGGGTGATTACACGACCTTGCCCCAGCTGAGTGATTAGCCAGTTGTGTAAATTTAGGTGGCCAGCCAGGGGTGGCATAATATATGCTGCAGCCCCTGGTAGGCCTTGGGTGCACCTATGCCCTGGGTACCTATGGTACACTATACAGGTACTCACAAGGGTGTCCCAATATCCAATTTGGTATGTACCTACAGTACATGGAGTCCATTTTACAGAGAGAGCAGCTAGCCTGGGGTCGTGAATAGCAGGTTCCCAGGCCAACTAAGTCGAAAACCAGCTAAACACTAGGCAAAAAGTTGGGGGTAACCATAGTCAGGTATACACCTTACTACACAACCCCCCCCCCAAACAAAAGGAGATAAGGCTATCCTTGACAAGGTAAGCCTATATTGCCTAAGTGGCCATATAAGGAAGTACCTGCACTGGCATGGTTACCCCCTGTCTCATGGTCCACTAAGCAATTGCTCACCCTAAGGGTATCAGAGGCTCTCCACCATAAGGAATCTCTACCTCTGGTGTGTCTTGGCAAAGTAAAAGGCTGGTGCTGGGATGGAGTACTGAAGTGAGGCTCCACTATTGTTGGGCTCAACTTCCTCCAATCACTATCCACCATATATGCCTTTCTTTTCATGACTTGCACTGTGCTCTCAGGGTCAACCTCTGGCTACCTACAGCTGGAGGCTGGGTCCCTTCCGTTGGCTTACTGGAGGGACAGGTCAGGTTTGGGGCCCTTAGGTCCCAGGTTTGGCTGTGCCCAACAGAGTCCATCTGGGGGAGGTTCCTAACTATGTGTAAGGGAGATCCCTCAGGAGTTCTTGGAATTTTCACCTGGCTAGGGTTTCTAGCTTTGGTGCCCCTAATCTGTTAATGGGGGTGTTCCTGTGGACAGGGGGCCCTTTGGGGTCCACTGGCCTCCCTGACCTCTACAGCCCTGGGCTGACTGAGGTAGGGCAGAGAGGGGCAGGTTACCTGCTCCAGACTGGGTCCCACCTTGGAAGGGTCCACTGACATCAGGGGCTCTGCCAGGCTAGGCCTGACTACCTCTGGGGCAGTTCCTTCACAAGGGGTAGGGTCAGTTCCCTGAGCAGACTGACTCTCACCTAATGTCTGGTGGGAGGTAGACATTTCTTCCTCCCCAATACTCTCTGTCTGAGTGGAGTGATCCATTGTTTCAGGCTTCACAACACAAAAATCTGTTTGAGTTTGGGCTGTGACCATTAATGCCCTACCAACCTTTTCAGGAAGGAACTCTGGATGTGGGCAGAAATATGCTTGAGCAGGGGCTGTGACTATCACAGCCCCACTAACCTTTTGGGGAAGGCCTACCATTTTGCAATGGGTTTCCTGTTTGTTAGAATCGGAGGTCTCTGGTTGGCACAGGTAGGTACTTGTGACAAGCGGGGACCCTCTCCTCTAGTCAGGGCAAGGGAACTACTCCGTAAGAATAACCCCTGCTCACCCTCTAGGTTGCATGGCGCGAGCAGACAAGGCTAATCTTCAGGGCGATAGTTAGTTAAGCATTTATGGTCACATACAGTAAACCCACTGACCCACCACAAACGGACACCAGTCGTTCGGTTGTATCAAAAATACGTAGACTTTATATCAAAATACTTCATATGCAGAGTTATCACAAGACCATATAACGTTTAATGATTTGAGGGCCACCAGATTTAAATAGGCAATTGTTTCTTCAAGTGTTCTTAATTCAGCAAGGTATGAAGACAGGGAAAACAAACGTTGCGGACCCTGGATCCGATGCGAACTCGGGATAGAGTTCAAGTGTACCTTGCGTTGAGTGTCCGAGGCATTTCAGGCGCGGCTACTGGTGAGGGCGGTCCCGGGACGAGGCCAACGGTTCTCCACGGTGAGGAGGGTTGTGGCGATCCGGGGACTGATGCAGCTCACAGGGCGAGGCGCCGTTCAGGCCTGCGGGACGTACTACTTCTAAGCACGACAAGTCGTACCTGTGGATCTGTGAGGGGCGTCGTGTTCTCGGGCAGACGGGTGCAGCACCAGGCTTCCGGTACCACGGTACGGGGAGGCCTTTCTTGAGGTGAGGCACGAGCCTTGGTATGCAGGAGGGCAAAGCGAGACAGTCGGGTACGTTATGACGTACAGACCGTCCGAGGCTATTCGATGCGCTCCGTGCAGATTCCGGCGGGAGAAGATGAGAGGCGCACAACGCGCTCCATAGCAGGCGAGGTGACAGGAGAGCGGGCGGCCCGGCACTGAAGCGGAGAGCGACTCAAGCTTGAGCGGGGCTCTCTGTCTGCGGCGGGGCGACCAGGCTCCGAGCAGTCACGACCTTGGAGGGGCGAAGGCACCCGAGTCACAACTCCGGCGAGGCAATAAGAACTAAGGCCCAACAGCAAACGGGCACAGGTAGAATGGAACATAATGGTCCTGGGGTTCCGTTCAGGGGGCAAGCTCGTGATCAGGCCCTTGGAGATTGTTTCAGGCACAAGTCTACAAAGTCCTCTCTGGTCTTTTCCTCTCCTTTCTCAGCAAGGCACCACTGCAGGCCAGTCCTTCAGGGCCGCAACCGGTTTCCTTCCTTCAGCTTCTCTTGGTCCTTCTAGTCAGGCAGAGGTTTGTCGTGGTCAAAACAGGATCTGATTTGTAAGGAGTGGAGCTCCTATATTTATACTGCTTTTCTTTTGTCTTTGCAGGCCAGGGAGCCTTGGAGAACCGCAGCCTTAAGGCCCGGCGGAGCAGGGCACGCCTAAAATCCCCTGGATTCACCTGCTTTGTCAGATACAGAGACACAGACACTTCGTCTGGCGTAGAAGATTGTATTTATTAGCTGCAGCTAGTACAGTGGTCTTAGAAGTCGTTGGTAGAACGAGGTTCAAAAGAGACTGCCACTTAACTCCGTGGCGCACAGGTTTATATAGGGTACAATACAATGCAAAATACAATCACACAAGAGCATGCGACATAGGCAAACGTTATAATCAATGCTTTAAGTCTAAAGCAACTCAAATTTCCCAGTTATGTTTGTCACTCGACCCCTTGAGTAAATTACAAGTGAATCCACACAATCCGATTTACAAGTAAAGAAAACACAGCTGCATGTTGTAGAAGGACAATCGTGAAACAGGAGAATGCATGAGACATGTAGCGAAGGACAGCAGATA
Source organism: Lissotriton helveticus (assembly GCF_964261635.1). Lineage (NCBI taxonomy): Eukaryota > Metazoa > Chordata > Amphibia > Caudata > Salamandridae > Lissotriton > Lissotriton helveticus. The sequence continues at coordinate 1,395,029,117 of NC_136065.1, forward strand.
AAATAACCTGGAGGAAAGAATGGTGTGAACCAACAAATAGTCCAGACGGGGATTAATCAGCTCAGACAGGAATTAGTGTACTCGGCCAGACCCTGACACTTGTTAGTAAACATAGGCAAGAAGCCACCTGACACGTAAATGCAGAAACGACAAAAACATTGTGTTCGCCGCGCTGCCAGAGTGAGGGCAACACAAAATGGCGGCGATTACAAAATGGAGGCTGAGCACGAACAAATTCGTAATTTACAGAACCTCAGACCCTCCTTTTGCCATTACTCAGGCAAAAACAAACCAACTCATGCTAATCTGAATCGGAATCAGCATTGATGTTCATAAAATCCTCAAGCTGTTGCTGCACCATCATCCTAATATTCTCTGTCTTCTGAGTTGCAGGTTGTGGAACACATAAAGTAGCCAACAGGCCACACACTGCGGGACCACATTGAACACACAGACAACAAGAGAATATGATGGCCAAAATTGCTCCAAGGAACGTTAAGATCTTCCATCCCCAAGTTGACAATATTCACCAAAACCATCCCATAAAAGACCAATCCCCTTCGTCCTGATGAATCGACTCGGAGATGGTATGCCATTTGGAAATGGCTTGGTATACTGCCGGAGCATCGTCTGGAATATAAATGCAGCAGCTAGATCCGATCAATTTACAGACACCTCCTCGGTCTGCTAAGATCACATCTAGCGCAATTCGATTTTGCAACGTCATAAGACGGTCAGCCTGAAGCTCTGCTGTAATGTTACCTATCGCACCTGCAATAACATTAATAGTGGTCTCAACCACACGAACCAATTGCCTGATGTTTCTGCTGTTAACCATTGGGCCCCAAAAGGGAAGGAATCCTTTAAGGAAGTCTCCTCCCTCTTGTGCTGCCGTATCCTTGGCATCGAATATACCTCGGCTATATCTAATTCTGTGGTGGTCTGACGGAGCCGAATATGTAGGGGGAAGAAGGAAAGCTATATAACACGTTCCAGAAAAGTTGGAAGGGAGCCATGTGTAACTCTATCTTTACAAACAAAATAGGTTCCTTGGGACGGAAGCAGCGGAGGGAAATCAGGGGACGCGAAAATGTGGGTATACAAACAACTCTGCTTGCTGTCAGCTGTCTTGCTGTTGACTTGGAGACAAAAATTACCTTCATGGGGTACAGTTCATACAGGAGAAGACTCACCCTTTCTAGTTTTGTCACCAAGGCTAGAAACATAATAGGTGACATTCCATCCTTCATAAGCCTTCTTCTCATCTAACGGAATCTTGCTCTTCTCTACAATCTTAGCCATCACCACTATACCTTTTATCAAAGAGCTGTGGCTCAAATCCAATCCATTTCCAGAAGTCTTTACAGGGCTTCGAAGTCTGTTGTGGTATGCGGCCGAAAACATAGTCAGATAGGCCCAAGCTGAACCTTCATATGAGAAGGGGAGAACCAAATATGGCATTCCCTTTCGTGTATTGTGTGGCATAAGACCGCACACCCAACAATCAGTCATATTAATAGCCAACTGGTGTTGGTGTAACAACTGGATAAACGTATTATTCATATATTCAGCTCTCCTTATCTGTTCATGAGGGGGTAGAGCATGCATTTTATGTGAAAAGACAGAAAGACGAGAAGGCAAAGAAGTTGTAGAGTTAGCAACATTTCTCGGGTGTAGAACATGTACAATCCAACCTATGCAGGCTAATAAAATACACAAAAACATAAAAATACACAAAGTTACGCCAAATCGACTACGCAATAATTTACAATATTTCAATCTCATTTCCTGCTTCCTATATTCCCTACCTATGGTTGTTGTACCATTCATCTTTATCTGAAAAAAAATGTCGCTCACGGCAATCTTCCTCAATCACTCAGCTATGTACTTCTGTATATCCTGAGGCGCTAGCCACTTACTAAAAGAACAAAAACCAGGTTACAGTCTGAGTCTCCTACCGTGATCCTGCGACGGAGACAGATGGCACATCTAATACTAAATATCACACAAAAAAAAGGAGGCAAAAAGACCAAACAAAAAAAAATGTCTTTGAGTAATAAGGAAAAGTGTTCAGTTCCTCTGGTCAGCTCTCGGCCTCAGGTTGTAGCGTGTTTTGCTCGGCACGGTCTGGTCCTTAAACAGAGTTTTTGGATTCGTAGTGTCTATTCGAAGATGCGCAGGCACAGCGGCTTGAAGAATATCGTCATCTGCTTTCTCAGACTGAGTTCCATAAATTTGAGCATTACTGAAAGGCACAAAATAAGGAACCGCTGCAGTATCCGATTCCCTAACACCACTGCGAATCCACTGGTCGAAGGGTAATGGCAATGGCACCTTCTTACAGTGCACGCCATGCACTCAGTTTCGCTTGCCGACCACCTTCACAGCTGTGCGGGTGACGAGCAAAACTTGCGTAGGCGTGGACCAACGAGGCTCCAGATTCTTAGTCCGTTGAAAATTTTTGACGCAGACCCAGTCACCGGGCAAAATGGTGTGACCTGGGTCTGTGGAGGCCTCTGGCAAAGCACTTTGTACCTGTTGACGAATAACACTTAATTTAGTAGTCAAATCATGTAAATAATCAATTAACAGAGGATATGGTATGTCAGAGTATTTCTTGGGACGAGGGACACCCCAAACATTAGCTGGGCGTCCGAATACCACTTCATATGGGCTAAGTCCCATACGAGAGTGCACAGTAGTTCTGGTTGACAAAAGAGCTAGGGGCAAGGCGTCTGGCCAAGCAAGACCCGTACTGGCTTGAATCTTGGCTAGTTTAAGCTTGAGTGTACCATTAGAACACTCAACCAAACCTGCTGACTGTGGATGGTTTGCCGCATGGAACTTTTGTCTAATACCAAGACCAGAACACACTTTCTGCATAATTTGACCCACAAATTCACTTCCATTGTCACTCCAGACAATTCGCGGCAAACCAAACCTGGGGAAGAACTCTTTAAGCAACACTTTAGCAGTTGACAGAGCAGTGTTATCTTCCAAGGGGTAGGCCTCTATCCAGCGGAAAAAGACACATACCACCACCAGAACATACTTAAGGTTGTTGCATCGATCCATATGAATGTAATCGATCTGCAACACCTCAAAAGGATATGTCGGGGGAGAAAAATTACCTGCCGGAGTTGGGGTACCCTTTCCTGGGTTATGCATTAGACAAACAATACAATGCTTAACCACATTCTCTGCACATTTTGGGATTCTTTCATTCTGCCACACGGGAGCCAAAAGCTTACAAATGCCCTTCGCACTAATGTGAGCTGGACCATGAGCCATAGTCACAACCGGCAACACATAAGCGTCCGGTAATAAACATCGCTGATGTTCCGACAATTCTGTCCAACAACCCGTCGAGTCTAACATTCCCGTACTTTCTTTCCACGTACTCAATTCTTTCTCAGTAGCCTCTCCCTGAATCGTTTTCACACTCTCAATCGTGTCTTCACACATTCCAATTTCCCTAACCCAGTTTGCAGGACCTGCTACATACATTCGGCTAGTGGTGTCTCTAGCTGTAGTTTTTGCAACTTCGTCTGCAAACGCATTTGCATGACCCACATCATCTGTGACTTTCTTATATGCGCTGCACTTTATGATCGCTATCTGTGCAGGTAAGGTAAGAGACTCAAGAAGATCAGTCACTAACTGAACATGCTGGATCTTTGTCCCGTGAGAGGTAAAGAACCCTCTCTCCTTCCATAACCTACCAAAACTATGTGCAACGCCAAAAGCATATTGACTATCTGTGTACACATTCACTCTCTTTCCCTTCGACAACACACACGCTCTAGTCAAGGCTATCAATTCAGCTGCTTGGGCAAAATTATGTCCAATACGTGCCGTCTCAACAATTGTGCATAAAGTTGTAACTGCATAAGCAGAAGTAGTCTCCCCATTTGGAAGCTTGAAACAAGAACCATCCACCCATACGATCCCATCCGGGTCCTTGAGCGGAGTGTCCTTCAAATCAATCCTACCCTTCGTTTCTACCTCTGTTCGCAGAAAACGATCATGTTTTTCCTGAACGTCTTTCTCATCTAGGAGTGGCAACAGTGTAGCTGGATTTAACGTGTTACATCTTTTGATATGTATATGACTCGCTAGAAGTGTCAGCTCATATCCAGACAAACGAGCACTCGTAAGGTGCTGTGTTCTTGTCCTATTCAACAAGGTATCCACTGCATGTGGAACCATAACAATGAGTGTGTTATCCAACACTAATCCGGCAGATTGTCTAATAGAAATTGCCCAGGTGCCGTAGCTCTGAGACAACTGAGCAAAGCTTTAGCCACTGGGTCAAGTGTAGCGGAGAAATAGGCACACGGCCTCTGCTTATCTCCAAATTGCTGTGTCAAAACTGACAATGCGCAACCCTCTCCCTCGTGAACGTACAGTGTAAAGGACTTGCTATAATCTGGGGTACCCAACACTGGAGCAGAACACAAAGCAGTACGTAGGTCAACAAAGCTTTTCTGACATTCATCCGTCCAAGGGAGCAGATGTGGCGTATCTTTCAACGTTAGTACCAACAGTGGTTTAGCCAAAAGTGAAAAATTGGGAATCCATTGTCTACAGTAGGAAGTGATACCCAAAAAGGCACACACTTCTCTCTGTGTGGTAGGTACAGACATCTATGAAATCGCATGAATACGTTCTGGGGTCAATCGCCTTCCCTCCTTCGACAAGAGATGACCTAAATAGGTAACCTCTTGGCGGGCATATTGCAGCTTAGAGGGAGACACCTTATGATGTAGAGCAGACAAATGATGCAACAACGCAACAGTCACTTTTTTACACACATCTTCTGTATCCGCAGCCACCAGCAAATCATCCACATACTGAATAAGCGTAGCACCTGGAGGCAAAGAAAAAGCGTGACTTAAGAGCCTTGCTATAGATGGAAGGACTTTCGCAATAGCCTTGAGGTGCTCTTTTAAATCTAAAACTTCGGCCTCCTAGAGAGAAACCAAAGATATCCCTACTTTCTTCAGCAATAGGAATACTAAAGAAAGCATTCTTAAGATCTATGACCGAAAACCAAGCTGCCGAAGCAGGAATCATCGTCAACAAAGCTGTGATGTCCGGAATGACAGGAAACTGTGGCACAACAATTTTATTGACTTCTCTAAGGTCAATAACAAATCGATAAACAGGAGGCTGTGAAGGATCAGTTCTTTTAAGAATCGGAAGAACAGGGCTGTTACAAACATTGCCTCTTGTTTCTTCAAACACGCCCTTCTGAATGAAATCATCGACAATAGCCAAGAGTGCTCTCTCTCCATCACTAGAGATACAGTACTGGGGAATGCGTGGCATGCTCACATTCTCTTTAACTGTGACAACATACGGTGGGATCGCAAGACAACCCACGTCATTCGGGCCTGTAGCCCAAAGACCTTCAGGAAGAGAAAGAAACTCAGGTGGAAACTGGTCTCGGGACAAATACATAGAAGACGTCAATTTCTTCCCCAACGTAAGATGCACGCCAGAAGGGGAACAATACAATGTTGCATGTAGCCTTTTCAACAAATCCAGACCCAGCAAGTTCTCACCACAACCGGTTGTCAGAATAAGTGGAGCATTCAAATCATAGGGACCAATCGAAACGGGCAAAGGACAAGAAACCGGATTACGAACTGGGGCGCCAGAAAATCCTACAGAAGTATTTATTAAGCCAGTCAAAGGTGCCCAATGGAGTTTAGTATGCATAATATAACTTCTCATCGCACCAGTATCCAAACGAAACGGTTCTGAAACACCCATAGTATTGATAGTGACATATTGCCCATTTTGATCTACTGGAATCGACACAACTCCCTCACTTCGTCCATGGCTGTCCTATTCGATCTGAAAATCGTCAGCCCTTTCTTCACAATAATCGTCATTATAATACTGCGTAGACTGAACTCTCTGCTGATCAAAGTAATTCGTAGTAGATGAAGGAAAAGAACGCTGCTCCTGAGAGGACACACCTCGACCTCTACCTCTAGATCCTGTCTGGGAGTTACCATGACCCCGTGGAGCAGACAACCCATTATTACGCTGTAATAAAATCGGACAACTATTCTTGAAATGTCCCTCTTCTCTACAATACGCACATTGATTAGGACCCAACGGAAGACGTAGTGTGAAGTACTCAGGTTCCTGGAATACTTTCTGGAATTGTGGGGGTTGAGAAAACTAAGGCTGTGCAGAACGCGGAGGATAAGCTTGCTGTAAAAGAACCTTAGTTTTCAAATCTTTATTTTTCTTCTCTTGTTTATCCTTCTCCTCCTTATCTCTATTCTCATAATACTGTGCAGTGGCCAATATTTTAGCAGGGGAAGAGACAGCCCATGCACTTTCAGAACTCTTTAATTTATTTGACAATTCGGGAAGCAAGTTATATACAAACTTATCCACAAAAAAACGCTGACCACGCTCTACACTCAAATCCTGACCACTATGATCAATAAACATCTCTTCAAAACGAGTGAAGAAATCCGAGACGCTTTCATCTTTCTTTTGCTTGCATGCGGCTAGCTTATCCTAATTAACTCGCACCGCGGGCATCATAGTTTTCATCAATTCAATTATTCTGCCTGGTAGGGTCGTAATTAGATCATCGGGTTTCGCACCACCCACTTGACCTGCATCGGCGGCTCTAATAGCAGCCCAATCACCACCTAATTCACCATCATGATTTTCTCTACCAATCCGTGCCCACAATGCTTGCGGAACAACATTTCCAAATAACATATCACTATTGGCCAAATTCATAATACAGGCCTCAACTGTTTGAGACAATTCCTTGTAATATCCAGCCGGATTTTTACGAGGGTCTGGAAGAGTTTGTTTAAGTGCCAATACTTCAGACCTTTTACAGGGTTCGTGAACCCATATACGCTGGAAATGAGCAGGAACAGCAGGCGGACCAATGATTGCGTCCCTCCATACGGGAGGAACTTCACGTATCGGATAATTCTTAATACCTTTGTTTTTGGTAGGATCAGTCTCGGAAAAGGACAAGGACAAAAACATGGTTCGAAACGCAACGAGTTTATTCACTGCTTCTTCAACTCGTGGTCCTACAATAAAACCTTTATCAAAGTCAGCTTGTAATTTTAGTAACTCTGAAGGAATTGTATCCAACCCCATATCTTCCCAGCCTTTGATAAGAGTCTGACACATGACATTAAAAACATATCTTTGTGTGGGCTCTACCCATTGATGAAAGGAACTCATAATGTCTTCTGTACTATATTCTAGTCCATTCTCAATCCATTTACGAGCAAGGGAACCGAAAACTACTTTCTCGTCCGTAAGAGGAAGTTGACAACGAGATTGTCGTCTAGAGAAAGCTGGAGACAGATTCAAAGACCCAAGAAGAGGAGAAAAGAAATTCGAGACAGCATCTGCTAGTCTCCTGTGTGAGGTAGGGGAATCCCTTGAGAGAATAGGAGGCATTACAGATGCAGAAGGCAACGGAGACTGAAATGTAGCCGACTGAGGAACAAGAGCGGGGGATTGTAGAGGAGGAGGTGGGGGCTGAATTACAAGCTGTAAAGACGGAGCAGAAGGAGGCAAGGAAGCATTAGTAGGCTGAGCCGGTTGCTGAAAAATCGGCAATTGAGCAACCACTGGTTGAGCAATAGGAGGGGGTAACAGAGGTGCATTAGGATTTTGGGCATAGGGCGGAGGGTATTCAATAAACAAGACATTAGGGAATCTTCTTCTAATTCCTTACTTTTATCTGGAGAGGAAGTAGGCAGCATCGGATAGCATCTATCTATCGCCATGCGATGTTGTCTCTCCAGTATCTCATTCGCACCATCTACTTCATTATTTTTAAACTGCTGAGCAGCCTCTATAATTGACATGTTTTGTGCTTTCTTATCATTTTTTGCTTGTTTAATTTCTTTCTGTTAGGCGAAAAGAGTCAAACATTGCCGGCCGGGCTTTTCTTCTAAACAGAATCGTTTCCAAATTATCTAGTATGGCGGGGTCAAAACTACCATTTTGGGGCCATCTCAAAACTCCACTATTCTTCGTGTATCGGACCCATGTTTCGTTACAGGTAATGGGACCAATACCATGTTTAGAATAGAGCTCATAAGTGGGAGTTCCAACTGGAGGAATCGGACACAAATACTCCAACTGGGAATCCCTCGTACAACCTAAGCAACAAATTCCTTTGAACTTACTCAGTCCAGGCATCGTTACTTCTCTAGACTGCTCACAAACAACAAGGGGTATAAATCAATTAAACAGTACAAACGTACTTACCCCTTGGCTTCGGTTATTGCAATACCCGAATAAAAACCCAAAAACAAGACAAAACAAAGGTTTGTGGGAGCGACCCACCAAATACTTAACTAAGGATCGTCCTACACCAGCGAAGGTCCGTCTATCATCTCGCTTTACCAATCATCATCAGGAGGGTCCAAGGCAGGGCGACAGTCAGGGCAGCAGTCGTCAGCAGCCGTCGGAGAGGAGTAGCCGCGCTGTCAAAGACCTTCGGTCCACTTTCAACATACAGGGGTCGATCACGTGGTGCGCCTCCTCCGGAATTTTCTTGCGGGGCTCCTCACGACCCTCGGGCTTAACCGCTACCACTGAAGTCGCCCCACGTTGGGCGCCAGTTGGAGAACCGCAGCCTTAAGGCCCGGCGGCGCAGGGCACGCCTAAAATTCCCTGGATTCACCTGCCTTGTCAGATACAGAGACACGGACTCTTTGTCTGGCATAGAAGATGGTATTTATTAGCTGCAGCTAGTACGGTGGTCTTAGAAGTCGTTGGTAGAACAAGGTTCAAAAGAGACTGCCACTTAACTCCGTGGCGCACAGGTTTATATACGGTACAATACAATGCAAAATACTATCACACAAGAGCATGCGACATAGGCAAATGTTATAAACAATGCTTTAAGTCTAAAGCAACTCAAGTTTCCCGGTTATGTTTGTCACTTGACCCCTTGAGTAAATTACAAGTGAATCCACACAATCCGATTTACAAGTAAAGAAAACAATGCTGCATGTTGTAGAAGGACAATCGTGAAACAGGAGAATGCATGAGACATGTAGCGAAGGACAGCAGATAAGATAACCTGGAGGAAAGAATGGTGTGAACCAACAAATAGTCCGGACGGGGATTAATCAGCTCAGACAGGAATTAGTGTACTCGGCCAGACCTTGACACTTGTTAGTAAAAATAGGCAAGAAGACACCTGACACGTAAATGCAGAAACGACAAAAACATCGCGTTCGCCCCGCTGCCTGAGTGAGGGCAACACAAAATGGCGGCGATTACAAAATGGAGGCTGAGCACGAACGAATTCGTAATTTACAGAACCTCAGCCTGAGCCTGGTTCAACCCAGTTTTGGAGCACTCTGTTGACAGGGCGCTGCCGTCTTCTTTCAGGGTGCAGGGCAGGGACATCAGACGCTCCGCAGGAGGTGGAGCCAGCATTGTGGTGGTGGAGCACAACCCTATTCAGAGTCAAGGACTACTCCGCCCACCCATCCTGGTGTAAGTACTCTATTCACCACCGGGTAACCCCGACTGTCCCCGGGAATTCCCGAGCCCTGTCATTCACACAACCCAGACAGCAGATACACATCCTGGCAGAGGCGGGCTGAAATAGTTAGGCGAGCAAATGCTAACTTTCTAAAAGTAGCATTTGCAAACACAGGATATTAAAATAAACCTTGCTAAAGGAAGTATTTTATTATTCTGAGTTCAGGCATACTAAACTCGACGTGCTACCGTGTTCCCGGAGCCTACCGGGTCTTATAGCATGTAATAAGTCCGGCAGCTCACCTTGGCCTAAGAGAACAGGCAGCCCTTCAAGGGCGGTAGTTCACTACTAGGACAGGCCACACTCTAGGCTTGTCCTACTTTATTCTTACAATGCACCCTGCCCGTAGGCCTACCATAGGGGTGACTGATATGAAGGTTAGGGAAGGATTAGGGACTGGCAAGTGTGGGCACTTGCGCAGCCAGCGTAACAGTACTAGACTGTACGCAGGGTCTGCAATGGCGGACCCGAGACATCTCTTACAAGGCTGCTTCTGTGGGTGGCGCAACCAGCGCTACAGGCCCACTAGCAGCATTTGTATCTACAAGCCCCGGCACTCCTCCTGCTTATACTGGGGACTGACAGCAAACCAAATAAGCCAATCATGGAAATCAATTACAGAGATACTTTACATTGGGAGCACTTGCACTGCAGCATGGATTGGCCGTGGTGCAGTGCCCTGAGCATCGAATACCAGCAAAACATCTGAGGCACATCAGCGAAAAGTGGAAGGGGGACTCACGCCATAGTGGCAGGTCTAACACGGTTCTACCTCAGCCCAGGCTGAGATCTCTAGATCATTTCCCAGTTTGAAGACACTGCCACTCTCTTGGGGCCAGTGACATCTCCCCAGCTGAGATTGACCACTGCTATGGGATGATCTATCTGTACTCCATCAATATTGGTCACCTGATAGGTGAACCCAGGTAAAAGTTGTCCTGAGGGGACTAGGCTGTTAGTCACCATAGTGATGCTAGCCCCTGTGTCTCTATAGGCTTCAACTTTCTGGCCATTGATGAGGGGCTCCTGTCTGTACTTTCCCAAAGTGTTGGGACAAGCAGTGAAGTTGGCAAACCCCATGCCATTTTCACAGACAAGAGTAGCTGTGGCAGGGGACCTGGTTAGGCCAGAGTCTACCTGAGTTCCCCAAGTAAACACAGCCAAATTCTTGGGGGCACTCCCACCACCTGGGGGATTCCTACTAGTAGTAACAGGAGGTGTTGGAGTATTACTTGGAGGAATATTTTCCTTTTAGCTGGCCTTGGGGCAACTGCTGTCGGTTTTCCAATGGCCTGGCTGTTTACAGGCATGGCATTAAGGTTTCTTGACTGTAGAGGAAGGATTTTGGGACCCATCCCCCTCAGACATTTTTGGGGCCCTGTAGTGGATTTGTCCTTAGATTTATCCACACCTTTCTCTTGAGGCTTGGTAGAATCTTTCTTCTGGTCACCACCCTGATTTTTAGGCCTAATCCTGGTTCCGACCCATTAGTCTGCCTTCTTATCCAATTCTTGTGGAGAGGTCAGACCAGAGTCTACCAGGTGCTGGTGTAGAAGCTGGTTTTGATCTGCTCCCTCATAATCAAATTATACAATCCTGTATAGTCATGTACTTTGCTGCCCAATAGCCAGCCCTCCAGAGCCTTAGTAGCACAATCTACAAAATCAGTCCAGTCCTGAGTCTGTGTCTTCTGGGTATACCTGAACAACAACCTATATTGCTCAGTGGTTAAGCCAAACCCATCAATCAGAGCACTCTTCAGGACAGAGTAGTTGTTAGCATCCTCATCACTCATCACTAACTGTGAGGAGCTTATGTCTACCTTTTTCCGAAAAGGAGAGCCATAAGATAGCTGCCCACTGACTTTGGGGTACCTGCTGCACTTTGCAGGCTCTCTCCAAAGCAGTAATACATTTGTGGATATCATCACCTTCTTTGTAGGGGGCAAAATCTTGCTTAGGTTTCTATTATCATAGGACCTATTTTTATCCTTAGGGATATTGCTGCCACCAGTGGGTTCTAACCCACTCTCTCTGTGCTCTCTGGCACAAGCAAGCTTCTCTTTGGCCAAGGCAACTTCAAGTTCTTGCCTTTCAATCCTTAGATTAGCCTCTCTCATTCTGGCCTCATGTTCCCTTCTCTGAGGAGAGGTCATCTCTCTCTGAGTAGGGCCATGAGAGCCATGTGAAATATTAGATTGGAGAGATTCCCTTGAATGGGATCTTCCTCTCCTCTGTCTCTGGGTAATCCTGCCCATAGCTTTGCCAAGGCTTGTTGACTCCAATCCGGCAGTCGACCCCTCCATCTGCGAGAACCTTCGTGGGACAGCTCGCCTCCAGCACCTGGTCGTCCTCGACGCCTCCTGGTCCGTGTGGGTGAAGAGACAAGCTTCACGACAGCACCTGATTGCTCTACGACGTCGTCTGGTTCCTTCCTGGTTCCATCCGGTCACTGGCTAGTGACCCAGACTCTGTCCCCTCTGCTTTCAGGTCCTCTTCATCCTCGATCCACCCTTGGATCCACCCGGACATCTTCCTCCTGGTCGCCTGCAGCATCTTTCTCCAGGTCTCCATAGCCTTCAACGACGAAACCCGACACATCTTCACACCTATGCACCCGCCGTCCGTGGGTGAGGTAACGCCAGTACTTTGGTGCTCCCAAGGGTATTGACTATCCAAATGTCTAGGTTTTTAGTTGTTTCCTCCTAGCTAAACCGGAAGTGTCCTGAATCCTCTTTCTAACTTCTTAGTTCCCATTGACTTTGCATTGACTCAGGCGTGTGTGTAAAGACACTGCACGCGCCGCCTGTGGGCCTCCTACTCCTAACCTAAGGTTCAGATAGAGTAGCCCCAGTGATTCTCTAGGCCCTAGGCCTTTCCTTTTCTTGTGACGTGGTACTTATACCACTTTCTTAGTATATGGTTTGCTTCGCCCCTAGGGCCTAACTGTATATTGTGCAACTTAACGTATTCTGACTAAGTAACTTGTTATGTACTTTTGCCTCTGATCTCATAAAGAGTTCAGAGGAGTGTCTTAGTAAATACATACATATATATTTTATATATATCCTGTGTGGTGGACCACATGATGCTCATCGTAGAAACTGCTAAGGAAGTATTAGAACAACTTTTTAAGGACATTTCTGAGCTGGAAGAAAAAAATAAATCATCTACTGTAATACTCGATATATAAAAAAGAAGTTAGACGACATAGAAGCAGATCTCAGCTCTTACAGTGATTATTTATTCAAAAGAAAAACTGATAAATTTCAAAAAGATTTGCGTATCTTCAGTAAGGAAAAAATATATCCATACTTAGAAGACAATTTCTATGCACAACCAGATACATTTAATCAGGACAATGCATCAGATTACTATAATCAGGCTCCCAAAAAAGATACGACTTTCTCCAACTCTTCAGACTCTGGTAGCAATTCCAGCTTGTCGCCATTCCAATCACGAGGTAATAAATTCAGATCCAACCAAGGATCTAGACCTTTTTTAGGAGGGCGATACCGCAATCGAGGAAATTGGAGACCCAATTATCGACCTCGGTATCGGCCCCAATATCAACATCAACAAAATCAATCTTATCAACCTTCGGGCCAGTATCAACCAGATCAGACATATCAACCCCAGGTACAATATCAACCACCACAAGTACAGTATCAACAACCGTACCAACCACAGGGACAATATCAACCCAACTTCCAGGACCATCAACAAGTGAACCCAGATCGATACCTAGAGACGCGAAATGCCAGGTATTGGCGACAATTAAAACCATCCCTATATTTAACTTGAGTAACCATGAAGCCAGCGATGCGACCTACTCAGTTTTATCTAAGGGACTATCTTTTGTCCCCCATTCTGGGTTAAACAAATTTGAATTATTCAATGATATGTCAATCTTTTTTCGCAAAATCCGACTTAGAAGCTTCTTTTCCAACAGAGATAGCGACAACTCAGAATTTAATAGATCAGGTTTAACCCCTAAGTCTATTTTTACTCCCACCCTTGAACAGGTAGCAACAGAGGTGGGTATTTTTGAAAAAATCGTTCTGAAGAAACTCAATAATGCCACTAAATTTGTACCATCTACCCCCTTTAACATATCATATACTGAACATCAGGCATTAATGGAACTTAAAGATTCTAACGTAATAGCTGTAAAAAGTTGTGACAAGGGTGGCGGGATCGCCATCCTTGATACAAATAAATACATTGAAACAATAAAAAATATGTTGAGTGACACCAACTACTACACAAAAATCTTTAAAGATCCTACGTCCAAAATTAAAAACAAAATATACAAATTGACTACCAAAGCATTGGACAATGGTGATATATGTACAAAAGAACATCAATTTATGAACATAGACAATCCCAAAATGGCTAGCATTTATGGAATCCCGAAAATTCATAAAAACGAATGGGATCCACCATTTCGCCCCATTGTAACAACTATTGGGAGTGTCACTGAACCAATCTCCAAATATTTGGACGCAATTTTGCGTCCGTATATAGATAAAATACCCGGATATATTCAGGACACTCGTCATGTTATCAAAGAATTTGAAGGCACACCGTTCAATGTCCACCGCCAATGGATGGTGACACTGGACGTCGAGAGTCTCTATTCAAATATTCCACGTACAGGAGCCATAGATGCCACCAAATGGTTCATAGAATTGTATGAAATAGATTGCAACATGGAATTTATCCTAGAATGTCTCAAGATCATCTTATTTGATAATATCTTTGAATTTCGGGGCAACATGTATAGGCAAACAAAGGGAGTTAGCATGGGCGCATCTTGCGCCCCTACCATTGCTAACATCTATGTAGCACATTTTGAAATGAAGCATATATTCAATGAGGTAGCTCCATTTTTCGAGTCAATATTTTACTGGTCAAGATATATTGACAACATTGTTTTTATTTGGAATGATGAGGAAAATTTACTACAGGAATTCATGTTATGGTTAAATGTCTGCGACCCTAACTTAAGGTTTACGGAAAAGAAAAGTAAAACAGAAATAGAATTTCTTGACTTGACTATTAAACATGATGAAGGACTTCTTGTTATGGACCTTTTTGTGAAACCAAGTGCTCGTAACACTCTCCTTCATTACAGCAGCTTTCATCCCATGACACAAAAAAACAGCATACCCTTTAGTCAATTTCTTAGACTTAGGAGAAATTGCACACGTCTCACAGACTTTGATGAGAGAGCTGCTGTAATGAAGGACAAGTTTAAAGAACGGGGTTACCCACACAGACTAATTAGGGAGTCATGTAAAAGAGCCAGATATTATGATAGGCAACACTTACTGAATAACACTAAACCTAAGAAGGATGCCAGTCTGGTTTTCGTTACTAGACACTCCCAACTCAATGATCAAGTTCGTCAGATTATATACTCTAACTGGCATATCCCAAACGTAAATAAAACAAAACAAGAACTGATACCCAAGCCTTTATTTGCATACCGTAAAAATAAGAATCTTAAAGACTTAGTGGTGAGATCACGAATGACGGTAACCAAGGGGAACCTATACAGAAATCCGATCACCGGGGCTCCGGTGACTGGTAACTATAAATGTGGGAATTGCAAGATTTGCCCACAAACCATCGAAACATCAGATTTTCTATACAATGGCATCACAATAAAAACCAGTTATATGACAAACTGTAAAACAAGAAATATTATTTATCTATTGTTATGCCCCTGCAAAAAGGGATACGTAGGAGAATCTTCCAGATCCATGTACACCAGACTAACCGAACACAAATCGGCGATTAGAACCAGAAAAATCCATGCACCAATAGTGGCCCATTGTGTAGAAGCCGACCATAAACCAGAAGATATCCAGAGATTATTCTGGAAAAAATTGTCCCTAAAGCAGGTTTATGTCCAGATAAGATCCGACGTAAACGAGAAGTTTTTTGGATCTTTTCTTTGGAGACTACTAAATCAGGACTGAATTTAGAAATCCCTTGGGAACAAGCCATTTTTTAGCCTTGAGACATTAATTATGGAAGGATTTGCGTGACTCAGTGTACATGGACTTAGGCATATACACCACCGCTGGAGTATAATGGATATATTTTATGAACATAATTCATTGGGACCATAAATTGCCATGATATTGACGATAATACATTAATATATCTAGCATCTGAAAAAACATATAAGCATCCGAAACAACCACGGGATAATCACATTCTCAGCACTCTGTGTTCGGTTTTAGAACACCATAAAAAGAACAGTATGTCTACACTTTAGGTTTTTACCTGAGTCCACTTTCTATTTTCCCGTGAAAGAGTTTCTCGAACATGACACATTTGGGATTAAAAATGACCGGGTAGAACATATTGGTCCACTTTTTGTGTTTCGTTTCCAGAATACCATAAAGAGAAAGTCGAATTTCTACTTGTGGCGCCTTTTTTAGTCCATCATTTATTTTTCCGAAATAACATGTCTCCTTAATATGACGTATTTTTAGAAGCGCCATATGTTCGTTTATTCAGCTGAACCGAGTTCAAACACTTTCTTTTTTTTGGGTTTAAATTTTTATTGTTGCATTAGAAGGATCGCAAGGCAAGGAATCTGCATACGGTAGAGCGTCAACATTCCGCTCTGGCCGTCAAATACGCAACATTTTTGGTGTCATGAGACATAGTACCCCTCAATAGAACTCTTGCTTTCAAACCAGCAACATAGAAAAAGGAAAACATTGAAAAGCCCCCTCCCCCCCATAGGTCCATTAAGCAGCAGGCTTCTACCCCTTCCCCTCCAACACCCACCTCCTGGTCTCCCCCTTCCCCTCCCCAGTGGCCCCACCGTCCCCTGAGCGGGAACCGGGCAGTAGAGTACATATTCACAATATTTACAATCAGGGCATCTCCACAGTCAGACTATCACACATCAGGTCCCACGTGCCTCGCGGCATGACTTCTCACTCTAGTCCGTGGTAGTGCCTCCATTTAGCCCACACCCTCCGAAATTTTTTGGGACAGCCCCTGGGTTTGTAGGTCACCCTCTCCGCCGCCATGTACAAGTCCAGCCCTCTTCTCCACTCCTCCAAGTCTGGTTTTTCAGGCGCCCCCCATCGCCGCGCGATGTCTCGTTTTGCCACCACCAGTGCTAACACCAAAAAGATACACAGGGGACGGGGTAGGTCTATTTCTGTGGTCACACCCAACAGCGTCAATCTAGGGTCTCGTGGTATGTGCACCCCCAGTACCTCCCCCAGTTCCAGAAGCACATCCCCCCAGTATTCCTGAATGACTGCACAGCCCCAAATTATATGGAAAAAATCTGCAGTCTGGTGGCGGCATCTAAGGCATGTTGTATCTGGTATTCTGCCCATCCTAAACAGTCTCACCCTGTCGAAATATGACCTGTGTAGCACTTTAAATTGAATAAGACGTAGCCTCGACTTGATGGCCACCTCCCGTGGGTGCATGAGGGCCAGCTCCCAGTCCAGATCCTCCATGGAACCCACATCCGCCTCCCATTTAACTCGCAAGCTCTGTAAATCCCCTAGCATATTGTTGGTCAGGGTTTTGTACGTGAGGGACACCGCTCCCCTCCCTATCTGTTCCTGTAACAGTCTACCCTCAAGCGGAGCATATTCTGGAATATCTGAGAGTGTAATGTGTTGTGCCCTCCATGCGTGTTGCAGTTGGACGTATTTGAAGTATTGGGTGTTGAGGAGGCCAAAATCGTGTTGGAGAGCCTGGAAAGTCTTTAGTTCCCCCCTCGCTATCACGTCTCCCACTGTGGAGATTCCGATGTCGTCCCATCTTCTGAAGCCTTTCAGCTTATGGAGCTCCCCCAGCCATCTACAGCACCACAGTGGCGTCTGTTTAGTGGGCCTTTTGTCCCACCCCGTCCTCCTGGATGCTCTATTCCAAGCTGTGATCGTAATCCTGGTGGCCGGGAGGAAGTGTCGTCCCATCTTCTCCCCGTAGAGATAGTGCAAGACGGTTTTGCCTGACCACTTAGACCTTTCCAAGGCGTACGTGGGGTGATCAGCTGCAGCGTGCAACCATTCATTGATCGGGGCGAGGTGTTCCGCCCAGTAGTACGCCTCGAGGTTGGGGAGCGATATCCCCCCACTATACTGATGGCGCTGTAGGGTGTCAAGCGCCACTCTAGGCTGCTTCCCCAGCCACAAGAAGGCTCGCAGGTCGGCGTGGATTCTATTCAAGGTGTTATTCGGTAAAGGATAGTATTCATTCTGGAGCGCATAAAGAAACTTAGGGAGGACGACCATTTTATAGAGCGCCGCACGACCCAGCATTGTGAGCGGGAGCTGTCTCCAGCCATCCATCTCCGCTGTTGCTTCCAGCATTATGCGGGTTAAGTTAGTAGTGAAGGAACGCGTCCGGTCTAACGTTATAAAGATTCCTAGATATTTGAAACCTTCCGTGGTGTGTATCAATAGCTCTGGCAGGCAGTCTCCCCGTTCCTTGCCCTGCGGATCATATAGTATCGACTTGTGCCAATTTATCGTGTGCCCTGCTCGCGCCCCAAAGTCGCCGAGTTCCCCAAACAGTGCTGGGATAGTCGTGTCTGGGTCGGTTACGAACAGCAGCACGTCGTCAGCATAGAGTGATATTTTTTCCTGCGTGTCTGCCGAGTCACCCCAGGTAAAGCCTCGGATTGCCTGATTTCGTCTAATCCTGATCACTAGTATCTCGATGGTGAGGGTGAATAGGAGGGGGAACAGCGGGCAGCCCTGTCGCGTGCCGCGTCCAATGTGGAATTCGCGGGACAGCCTCCCATTAACCCGCACCCTCGCTCTCGGGCCCGAGTAGAGTAATTGTACCCACTGTAGGTATTTAGGTCCAAATCCAAAACGTTTGAGGGTCTCCATCAGGAAGGGCCAGTGCACAGCGTCGAACGCCTTCTCAGCGTCCAGGGAGAGGAACCAATGGGGTTCACTTCTCTCAGAGACCTCCTGCAGCCAGTTGTGGGTGCGACGGAGATTGAGCTTGGTCGCCCTATCAGGGAGGAAGCCGGACTGGTCCAAGTGGACCAACTCAGTGATGAGCTGTCTCAGGCGCCTAGCCAGAACTGTGGCCAGGATTTTCGTCTCTACATTTAACAGGGAAATTGGGCGGTAGGAGGCGCAGTCATCTCTAGGCTTCCCCTCTTTGTAGATAGGCACAATAACGGCCAGTGTCAGGTCGGGAGGGAGGCTCCCCGCCTGGAGGGATCCTGTAAAGAGGGCTCTCATGTGACGTTGCAATAAATCGGCCGTTCGTTTAAAAAACTCAGCCGGGAAGCCGTTGGGACCCGGCGTTTTCCCAGGTTTCAGGGCCGCTATGGCTTCCGAGAGCTCCTCCAGCGTTAAGTCCGCCTCTAGGGCTGCATTAGCTTCGGTGGACAGGTTAGGAACCTCCATGTCCCCCAAATAGTGTTGGGCATCCTCACTGTCGCCCAGTTCCCTGGCCCTATAGAAGTCCTCATAGTATGTCGCGAAAGCCTCCGCTATGTCATCCTCCGTGGTCGCCCTCCTGTCCCCCGCACACTTGATCTGTTCAACCCATCTCGAGGCGCGCTCCTTCCTGCTCAGCCAAGCTAAAAGTTTACCGGACTTGTCGCCCACATCATACAGCCTATGCAGTGTCGCCAATGCCTGAGTGCGTGCCTCGTCTGTGGCCAATTCCCGATATAGTCTCTGTGCGTCAAGCAGTCGTCGAAGGCTCGCCTCCTCCTTCTGTTGGAGGTGATTCGCTTCTAAGGTGAGGACATTCGCCTCAGTGTTCGCTATCGCGCCCTGCAGTGCCCGCCTGGCCTCTCCTAGCCTACTCTGGATACGGTCCCGGAGGACCGGTTTCATCGCCTCCCACAGGGTGACTCTGGAATCCACTGAACCTTCATTTTCGGCCAGGTACACCCGTATGTCTGCCCGTATGCCCCCAAGTACTTCTGGCTTTTGGATGTCCCATGCTGATAATCTCCACTGCGCCCGTCTCACTACCTTCTCCCGCTCCAGGTGTACATATAGCGGGGAGTGATCTGAAATCCCTCTCGCCTTGTATTCCGCGAGGTCGCCCACCGTTATCTCTTGCCGGGCCACAAAGACATAGTCGAGCCTGGAGAAGACCTTATGGGCCCCTGAGTAGAATGAATACGACTCTTGTGTAGGATGAAGCCATCTCCAGACGTCAGTGAGGCCCATGGCCTTCATGAGTCGTGCCTGCACCGTTGTGTGGTCCCCCATGTGTGACGACCCAGATCTATCGTGGTCGATGGACATCACATCGTTGAAATCCCCACCTACCACTTGTGTAGTGTCCGCCGTGTCTAGCAGGATGGCGGTGATCGCCTTAAGTGTACGTGTTTGTAGCTTGGGGGGGGCGTATACAGACAGAATTGTGTAGCTGTGCCTTTTCCACATCCCCTGAACACCCACATATGTGCCCTGTGTATCCAACCAGGTGCGAGTAACCGTGAAAGGCAGCGCCTTTTTTATAAGGATCGCGACCCCCCTGGAGTCTGAAGTGTATCCTGCATGTGCCAGCACAGTGTATCTCCCTCTCGCTATGAAGGCACAGTTATTTCCTCTTAGGTGAGTTTCCTGTAGGAGGATAATGTCAGGTGACAGTCTCTTGAGGTAGGCGCTGACCAGACCCCTCTTAACTTTGGACCCCAGGCCATTTACATTCCAAGTGAGCACGGTGATCCCTGTATCATGTCTGCGTGGAGTATCTAGTGGGCTCGCCATGTTGCAAGACAACGCCTTTTCCGAGCAGGAGCTCGGTATGGGAAAGACCCCCGGTGTGGGTTGGTAGAGCTCTGCTGCTGTGTGACGAACTTCCCCCCCCTCTCCCCAACTCTCTCAACAACCCCAACGTGGGGTAACACTGTAACCAAACCCCATCCCGCACCCCCCTCCCCACCTCCCTCCCCTTCCAGTTGCATCCCAATCCGGGCCTCAACTATCCGCGGGAGAAGGCCTGTCGCCCTCCCACACATCCCACCCTCAATAAACAGTAACCAGTGTTAAGAGCACAAAAAACAGTAGTGGGGACGTGCCGACTTGCTTGCTCCGCATCGCCGAGCCGCCATCTTTTCCCGCTCCCAGTGTACCTTAGTTCACGAGTGTGAGTCTTGTGTGTCTACAAGTCCCTCATGGCCTGTAGAGTCTTGTTCCAGTTGCCGGATTTCTTTAGCCAGAGGGTGCAACGAATCACTCCTTGAATCTTCCTCCTCCCCTCCGGACGCGCGGCCTTCTGACTCCTCCACATCTTCTTCCTCAGAGCGGATTCCATTTCTCAGGTTACCAACTCTCGAGCCTGCCACTGAGCCGGTATCCGGTGACGCCGATCTGCCCCGTCTCCTGTCCTGCAAGTCCCTTGTCCTGTATGGAGTCACCGGCGTCTTGTTCTGTATCCTCCTCAGTCTTCGACGCTGCGGCTTCGGCCTCTCCCACGCCGGCTGTTCTCGCAGTGACCGGTCGAGCGCTGCCCGGCCCGCCGCCTCCCTACTATTCAGGATAGGGCGCTCCTCGAGCCACTGCCATGCGTCGTCTGGGTGTGAAAAGAAGATGGTTTTGCCCTGATAGATGACCTTGAGCTTGGCCGGGAAGAGGAGCATATACTGGATATTGAGGGATCTCAGTTTCGCTTTTACAGCGTCGAAGGAGCGGCGCTGTTTTGAGACCTCCTGACTGTAGTCCGGGAAAATCATTATGGTGGTATTTTCAAAGCGGATCTCGCCCATGCCCCTGGCTTCCCGTAGGATCAGATCTCGATCGGCAAAGTTCAGAAATCGCGCTATGACCGGTCGTGGTCTCGCACCCTCCGGTGGCTTGGCCAGAAGCGCCCTGTGCGCCCTCTCTATGATAAAGCACGGGGAGAATCGCGCCGTCGGGAAGGTCCTTTTGAGCCAGTCGAGGAGGAAGGCGGTCATGCTCCTTTCTTCAATCCCTTCTCTAAAGCCCACAAAGCGTAGGTTGTTCCGCCTTGACCGATTTTCGGCGTCGTCCACCTTCCACAGGAGTTGGCGGTGGGAGGCCTGGAGCTCTGCCATGTCCTTCTTAAGTTCAGAAACCGACTTCTCATTGTCCGTCAACCTTGACTCGGCTACCGTGACTCTGTCGGTCAAGTTTCGAAAGTCCTGGCGTAACAGCGTCACTTCGGACCCTACCTCCCCAATTTTGGTTTCCAGGGCCGCTCGTGAAGCTTGGATGTCCGTCCTAGACGCCTGTATGGCCTCCAGTAACATATCCGTATCCTTGCGTGTGCCAGAGTGCACGGGTTGTGTTTCCACCATAGGTCGCGGAGCAGCGAAATTGTCGATTGGGCCCTTGCTCCGCGTCTTAGGTATCGTGTCCCCCTTGCCCATGCCTGGGTCGTCCAGATGCCAGGAGCCTCTATAACGGAACCCCGCTCCTCCGCGCTACCTCTTCACTCGTTCGTGTATCAGGCCTCGCCCTCGCGATGTGGGGCCCACCGTCTCTCCACCTCCGGGGCCGGGCTCTGGTCGCAGATACACCCCGGCGGTGATACAGGAGGGGATTCCGTCGTCGCCCCTCTCCGAGCCGCGGGGGCCAGGGGGGTGCTCCTCAGCCTGCGCCTCGCGCGTGTCCCCCCCGAGATTCT
The DNA here is from genome assembly GCF_964261635.1 of Lissotriton helveticus. Classification (NCBI taxonomy): domain Eukaryota; kingdom Metazoa; phylum Chordata; class Amphibia; order Caudata; family Salamandridae; genus Lissotriton; species Lissotriton helveticus. The sequence goes on from NC_136065.1 coordinate 1,395,051,311, forward strand.
CACCACCTCAGTGCCGGATCACAAGGCGTAGGCACAAGCGGTGCGGTGCCGGCGGCGGGGGGCTCGCGGTGACATCCAGCCGCTCCCGAACCGGAGCGGGCCACAGGGATTCCAGGGCAGTAGGAGCAAGCCCTCCCCCTCCAGGCCGGCCTCCGTGGTCTTCCGCGGCTCGAGAGTTGTCTCTCCGTGTTTCTTCAGTGCGCGGCCGCCATATTGATAAAGGCGGGCGCCGCTGCCGAGGTCAACCCCAGCTTCAGGTACTGGACAGGTGCGGCCCTCCTCACCTCGGTGGAAGGCTCACCGACGCTCCGTCTCTGCTCCCGGGCACAGAATCTGCACGGGGGTGGGATCAATGCAGGGATCTCGCCGTCGCTAACTCTCCAGCACCATGACGGTCGCCATCTTGAGTAGGTGGTCATCGGTCACCTCTGTCCCGCTCCTGTTGTCCGGCGGAGACGGTGTGTGACCGTCCGCACGGCGGCCGAGCACCCGGTCAAGCCTCCATCAGCCCGCAACAGCAATTTGCGGGAATGCCGGCTCTTGGCGCGCGCCTTTGTCTCCGGTCTTCTGGGCCGTCAGGACGATCTCCGGGGCATAGAGGAGACACCGTCACATACGATGTCCAGGCGGGGTCGTCTCCGTTTCGGGACTGCAGCAGCCCGTGGCAGGTGACCGGGCGTCAGTTCCTTACTTTTGGTGGCGGTTCTGGGTCTTGGGGGATAGTGAATGCCGGATAATTAGCGGGCTCGGCCGGAGCTCTGTTCAGGCACGTCTAGTCGGCCATGTTGCTGACCACGCCCCCCCGAGTTCAAACACTTTCAGCTAGTTAGCACCAGTATAAAAAGAATTAAATACGCACTACCGTTCGCTTTACCGCGGAATACGTGCAACCAGCCGGCAGAGAACCCTAGATTATCATAAGTCTACAAAGAATACAGGTACGAAATCATCGAATGGCACCATTCGGAATAGATCGCCTTTTTTCACACATTGAGCGTTTCCCATCTTACTATGTGTTTGCGCTGTTTTCTCTCGCAGACAGAGATGTAAACCATCACTGAACACATGGACGAATAAAGTAGGATAAGAGCTCTTTTTACCCACGGCCGAATTATCATTTCGAGCCTGTTCGAACAGAACCCCCAAGCCATAGCGGTCTCTATTCTAATTAAGGTAACTAAATTACTTGAGTCACATGACTCATACTGTGTTTTCGATATTTTCATAGAATCATAATGGCTAATCTTGTTTTCGTTTGTAACGTTACTTTCAAGAATACATCAAAAAGAAGCAATGCTGAATATGCTACAAGCTCTTTGAATTTAAGGAATGCATCACAAGTCATAGTCGTCCCCAAATAGAACCCCCACGCTACCGCGGTAAAGAGCTTATCTAAGGTAATTAATTAATAACAGCCGCTATCATGAATTTATTTTATTTTAAGTCTTGGCCTCATATTGGTATGTTGATTGTGATCATAAAAATTGTTCATGTTTTAATCTCCAGTTACATCTCAACATACCAATAGACCGAAATGAAGAATCTTTAATGATGGTCTAACATAAATATCAGGTATCATTCTATTACCCTAAATGTGGCACCAATCTATCAGTGTAACATCTTACCTCAATCTTTAACTAGCGATAATATGTGCTTGTCTTCCTTGAACCTACAATCTCATCCTTTTACCATAAATGTGGCACCAATTTATCAGTGTAACATCTTACCTCTATCTTTAACTAGTGATAATATGTGCCTGTTTTCCTTGAACCTACAACCTCATATGGCAACTATAGAGTATAACATTAGCTCCATTCGTATATACCTGGGACAGAGCTAGAATTACGACCACGTTTCAGTCACGCCCTGCCTTATTAATTCAAAGTATCGAGCATATTTCCTGATGGCCCCTTTTTCTTTCTACAGAATACTAACAAAGCCTCGAGCGCTTCTCCATAGAGACAACAGAGAAGGTGCTAAAATAGAAATAATAGCTTGCGATTGATTAATCATTTGAGGCGTTTTTTAAGTAAGTGATCATGTTAAACAATAAAATCCCCTCTTGAGGAACTTGTTACCCTTTCTTGGTACAGAAATAAGATGAATTACCAAAATTTAACTTTAACCCTCTTGTTTTACCTTTTTATCTTTCTCTTTCCTCTGATTTTCTACTATCCAAAAAAACAAAAGCTTTTTTGATTTTTGTTGCTTATAAATGAAATTCACATTTATTTAACTATTTCCTTTGCATTTAAGAAAAAGTCAACTATTTGAGTCAATTTGACTGTTTCTGTAATAATTAATAAATAAAATGAAATGTACGAAATGGGAATATCAAACTAAATCAATCATGTTATACTTGAGAGAAAATGAAGTATAAAGATATAAATGAGGAAAATATACTGAATAAGGGAGAAGGACATCTTTTAATAACTGTATATAGAAACCATGTAAAAAATAGAAATGTATTATTGGTTATAGTCCAAAGTTAAGATAATAAATATATGATATAACGATCTAGTTGATATTCTCATTTAAGAATGTATTTGATCTTAAAGAACATAGATTATGTATTCATTCAAAATAGAGAAAAGTAAGAAGCTGTTATACCCTGATTACCTAGAAACTGAACTGACCCTAGCTATTTACGTTTACAGATATTTAGACACAGTAATTATTGTTTTAAACTATAGCTATCATATGACTGATATATTCTTTGCCTTTTTTTACAGAATGTTGCACAATTTTTTGTCTTGTTATTGTTCATGTCATATATGTAGGACGGTCACCTGATGAAGGCCACAGGCCGAAACGCGCGTTGTTCAACAACATATTGCCTACATCTATAAAATCATCGACCTAAATTACGTTTTGTATATGTCTTTCTATATGTATATTATTATTTTTTCTGTCTATGTAAAATTTATGTATGCTATTTATACAAAAAAACTTTTATGAAATATGAAAAGAAAGAAAAAATTCATGGATAAAATAAATAATTTTTCTATAAATATCCTAACAAAATAATAAATTGTATACCAAACTCACATTCTATTCATTATGTGCTTTATTTGAATATCATTTGTCATATGTAAACGATATGTGGTTTAGATTAGGGCAGCAGATATCCTAATGTTTGCTAATAAAGTTCTCTACTTAACAGCTCGCCTCCAGCACATGGTCGTCCTCTAAGCCTCCTGGTCTGCGTGGCTGAAGAGACAAGCTTCACGACAGCACCTGATTGCTCCACGACATCGTCTGGTTCCTTCCTGGTTCCACCCGGTCACTGGCTAGTGACCCAGACTCTGTCCCCTCTGCTTTCAGGTCCTCTTCATCCTCGATCCACCCTTGGATCCACCCGGACATCTTCCTCCTGGTCGCCTGCAGCATCTTTCTCCAAGGCTCCATAGGATTCAACGACGAAACCCGACACATCTTCACACCTATGCACCCGCCGTCCGTGGGTGAGGTAACGGGAGTACTTCGGTGCTCCCAAGGGTATTGGCTATCAAAGTGTCTAGATTTTAGTTGTTTCCTCCTAGCTAAACCGGAAGTGTCCTAAATCGTCCTAAATCTAACTTATAAGTTCCCATTGACTTTACATTGACTCTCGCGTTTGTGTAAAGATACTGCACGCCCCGCCTGTGGGCCTCCTACTTCTAAACTAAGGTTCAGATAGTGTAGCCCCAGCGATTCCCTAGGCCCTAGGCCTTTCCTTTTCTCGTGACGTGGTACTTATACCACTTTTTTAATATATGGTTTGCTTCGCCCCAAGGGCCTAATTGTAAATTGTGCGACTTAACGTATTCTGACTAAGTAACTTCTTATGTGCTTTGGCCTCTGATCTCATAAAGAGTTCAGAGGAGTGTGTTAGTAAATAAATACATATATATTTTATATATATCCTGTGTGGTGTCCTTTCATTTGGTATTCAAGGGGTTACATATGGTAAAACAACTGGCTTTACACGCCCTCAAGAGTCTTTTAGCCTAAGACTGTTCTGTCCACGCTACCACTAGGATAGCTGGTCTATAAGGTTGACTTACAACCATCACCATAAGGGTTGTTTGGACTGGTGCTAGGTGTTCCCTAGAATAGGGAACATCATATACCAGGCCAACTTCTCACAAATACTATGCAGGGATTGTACTTAAAGACTTGGTTACCTGGTCCACAACAAACAGTATTATACCAACAACTCAAACAGGTTTTCGTCAAGGGCGAGGAACCATAACCAACATTAAGGACTTAACCATGCTCATGGATGCAGCTAAGCAAGGTAAATATTCCCTATACCTTTGCTTCATAGAATAGTCAGCAGCCTTCAATCACGTTGACCGTTCTAGGCTTTGGCTAAAGGGAAAAGAATGGGGGATACCTCCACCCCTCCTAGACCAACCCATAGAGCCACATACCAACACCTGGATTCGAATTAAATTAGGCGTGGGGAACCATCTCTCAAGCAAAATCACCACTAAAAAGGGATTAAAGCAAGGATGCGTCCTGGCCCCTCTGCTATTTAGCCTTTTCCTGTCCGACTTACCGGCAGAACTGGACGCTTGCTCCTCACACACCCCGAAGTTAGGTGGCATGATACTGACAAACCTACTTTATACCGATGATTTAGTGCTGATCAGCAGAACACCGATAGGACTACAGCACCTGCTAGATGTCACCCACAATTTCTCACATCGGAACGCTTTAAAAATAAATTTAAAAAAATCAAAAGTTATGGCTGTAAATCATCACAAGAAGTCAAATCCGAGCTGGTACCTGGCCAGCAAACGTCTGGACCAAGTAACAACCTATAAATATTTGGGCGTGCTTTTAGATAAAAACAATTCCCTTAAGCCGCAGCTAGAAACCTTACGAAGGAAGGGAGTAATGACCTGTTTGGCATTAAAACCCCTGAAGAAACTGCTGTCGGATTTAATGCTTGATCCCTTTTTAAAAGTCTTGCGAGCCAAACTGCAGCCAACAATCACATATGGGAGTGAATCTATGACAGGAAGAGACGCTCCTATTCTCGACTGTATAATTGCAACTTCTTATCGTGCGATATCCCAGCTCCCGAAATATGTTTCACCTGCTCAAATAAGGCTGGAATCTGATCTTCAAAAACAGGAAATAGAAAGGCAGGGATCCTTTTTCAAGAGCCGGCGCAAAATCAGAGATGTGGACATAGGGTCTTTGAATATCAGCTCTGGCTTGAATTGTTCTGCACTTGAAAGTTGCCAGCTAACGTCTACCTTCATAACTCCTTGCAGGCTCTCGGTCTGACAGACGCCTAGAACACTCCAATGGGCCACTCGGTTTTTAAAAAGCTTGTAACAAAATCAACAAGTCTCTTATTGGTTATAGAGGACAAGAAAGCGGTATCCAAGCAAGCTCATGGTTGGGTTTGCTCAACAACTATGATATTCTTAAACCTCAGCCCTACCTCAAGGTCGGAACTAAACTTGTGACCAAAGAAAAAGTTCTAAGACTAAGGCTGGGAGTTGGCCCAATCAATCTGTTTTTGCCACCGTGGGAAATCAGTTTTGCCGTCTGTGTGTGAATGACACTGAGACCTTGATCCATATCATATGTATATGCAAGAAGCTAAAGGACATCTGGAAAACACTGTTAAAACCAATATTTATCCAGCATGGAGTAAGGTTCTGTAGGCAAACAGTGATGCTGTGCTCAATCCAACCTTAGTACAGCTAAACTGTTGCCTTACAACATTTCTCGATCTTACAGCACTGAGACTGAAAAACTTGCTACCGACAGTTAAGATCCACTATAGAGTGTTGTAGATGCTGTACTGGTTCACTCAACTGGTTTAAAACTAGAAACTTTATTTATCTGACTTTAAATAGGCTCATAAATCGGTGCCAGTGGTGCTATCACATTCAAAACAATTGTATGTCTTTTAATCACAAAACAAAAGCATTTGTAAACTTTGCACTTAATTTTTTATAGTTGTATTAATGCAACATTTCTGAAATGTAACCTGTAATGTTCTGAATGCAACGGTTTTAATTAATCATGCATAATAAAAATGTACTTCCCTGATCTGCCCAGATGAGCTGCAACCACAGCCATCACCTTTGGTAACACCGAGTGACGCCGGTAAGGCCAAAGGGGAGCACGGTAAACTGAAAGTGCTTGTGGCCTACCGGGAACCGCAAGTGGCGTCGGTGGGCCGGCAGGACAGGGATGTGAAAATAGGTGTCCTGCAAGTCCAACACCACCATCCAGTCTCCAGGTTCGAGGGCAGAAAGGACCTGAGCTAGCAGCAACAGTTTTAACTTCTCCTTCCGGAGGAAGGGATTAATGTCCCTGGGATCCAAGATAGGACGCAGGCCTTTGTCCTTCTTGGGCACCAGAAAGTAATGGGACTAGCAACCACAACCTACTTCTGGGACAGGAACTCGCTAGATGGCTCCCTTGGCCAATAGAGCCGTAACTTCCTGTTGGAGAAGGGCCAGATGATCCTCTGACATGCGATGCAACTGAAATGGTATGGCTGGGGGTAGTCTCTAAGGGGAGGGCGTAGCCCCTTCGGACTATTTGTAAAACCCACCTGTCTGACCTGATGGTGCGCAAGAGGGGGAGCTGATAGTGAATCCCGATGCCCACAGGCGATTGGTGGCCCTGAAAGGTCGGATTAGAGGGTTTCAAGGCTGCTGCAGAGGGGTCGGTGGTGGACTGGCCCACTCGCTGGCCCACAGACCCACGACGGTGGTTCCCCGGCCGCGCAGGGGCTAAACACCTTGAGCCGGATTGTGGGCGGAATGTGGCGGGGCACACTTCCGTAGCCACAAAAGGGGTGCAAAGCAGACTGCGCAGGGCGGGTGGAGAGGACCAGGGGCTTGGCCTTAGCCCAAGAGTCCTTGAAGCGCTCTAGCGTGCTGTCCGCTTTGTTGCCGAACAGGCGATGGCCATCAAAGAGCATGTCCCTAAGGGTAGCTTGGACATCCCCAGAAAAGCCAATCGACCTCAGCCAGGTATAGCGTCAGAGGGCTACTGAGGTTGAAATTGTCCAGCTTAGGGAGTCAGCGGTGTCCAGCCCACATCAGATGGTAAACTTGGCTGCGGCTCTCCCCTCGGCGACTGCACAGGAGAGCACGGCCCGGGCCTCCTCCAGGCACTGGGGCAGCAACTGCGCTACTGTATCCCACACAGAGTGGCTGTAACGGCCAACAGACATGCAGTTTTTACCGACCGTAGTCCCAAGCTGGAGGAAGAAAACACTTTCTTCCCAAGGTGGTCAAGCTTTTTGGATTCCCTGTCAGGTGGTACATTAGGGAATGCATCTTTCGACGTGGAGCCTTGGACCACCAAGCTCCCAGGGGTGGGGTGTTGGGAGAGGAAAGTGGGGCCGTCCAGGGCCGAGTGATGTCGTCGGGCAATCACCCTATCCACAGGAGCCCCTGTGTTGGGCCTGGACCAGGTGCCCAAAAGGATTGTTGTCAGGGCTTTATTAACCTGAAGCAGGGGCTCCGAAGAGCTCGCTTCTGGTTGAAGCACCTCTGTCAGGAGGTTAGCCCTGACCGCCAGCGTAGGTAGCTCGAGGTTGAGATCCTTGGGTGCTGTTTGACCTGGCACCATTGTCGTGCGTCTCCCTTCCATTTATTGCTATGTTTTTGCTGGTCTAGATGTTTTGGCATCATGCCACTGCTGTTCAGTGCCAAAGTGCAAGTGCTCTCTCTTTTAAATTGTTGTAATGGATTAGTGACTCCATTATTGGCCAATTTGATTTACTTGTCAGACCCTAGTACAGTGCACCATGTGTGCCCAGGACCTGTAAATCAAATGCTGCTAAAGGTCTTGCAGCACTGGTTGTGCCACCCACAGAAGCAGGTTGTAAAATATGGCTCAGGCCAGCCATTGCAGAGTCTGTGTGCAGTCTGGGACTGCCATGTCGACTTGGCCAGTGCACCCACTTGCCAGTCCCTAAACCTTCCCTTTTCTACATGTTAGTCACCCCTATGGGCAGGGTGCATTGCTTCTGAAAGGTAGGAGATCCCCTGATGTGTGTGGCATGTTCTGATAGTATATTACAGCCAAATTTATGTTTCACTATTGCAAGGCTACATGTACCCATAGGCCATTATGGGCAGTTTGATTATAGCATCTTATCATCCTAACTGACCCAGGGAACAAGGTAGATAAAATACATCTTTTAGTGTGGGTTATTTTTTCATTCTGTGTTTGAAAATACCACTTTTAGAAAGTAGGTATTTTCTTACCTAATCATCCAGTATACCTCTGCTAGGGTTGTGTATTCCATGTCTGGTTTGTGAGTGACAGGGAGCTGGAGAGGGCTTTGGCTCCAGCAGTCTGATGAGTCAGGGCTGGGCTGCATAGGACCTGGGTTGAAAAGTGTAGGGGGAGGAGATTTCCTTTCACTTGCTGAGCCTACATAGAATAGAGAGTAGGGGGGGGAGATTTATTTTCAGCTAACTGGGCCAGGTCTGCTTTCAACAATGCTGTCTCCACCTCCTGCCAGGAGTCTGCACCAGTGAGGACAGAACTGGTTTTGACTAGGTACAGACACACTCTGCCTTCAGAGAACAATAGATTTAGTAGTATAAATATTGGAGCCCAGACCTCAGAATTTTAGATCACTTCTGGGAATCAGGACGAACCTTTGCCAAGGAGAGAAACCAAGAAAGCTGAAGGAGACTGCTCCTGTGCTGTGTGTTGTTTGGGGTTGGCTTGCAGTGGTTACTTATTGCCAAGGAAAGGAGAAAAGGAACTTTGTGTGTACTTTGTCATCTTGAGAAAGATCTCCAAGGGCTTTAAGCTGAGCTTGCCGCCTGTTCTGAAGTCTCAGGGACTCAAATACTTCACCACTAGCTCCCCTGAATTTCCTTGCTGGGATTTCTACCTGCAGAGAGGTGCCTGCTGCTGTTTTTGGGACCTTTAGAGACTGCCTCTTACTGGGAGCTGGAAGCGTGACACAACGAGGAAGTAGCATGTCACTGCCACATCTGTTGCCGACGCATCGCCGAAGAAGTGCGTCGAATCTCCGGAGAAACATGTCGCTGCCGCAGAGGTTGCCATCGCATCACTGGAGAAGCGTGTCACAGGGCCTGTCACGGCTCAAGAGTCAACCGAGTTCGCCGCACGGCCATCGGGCATGCACGCATCGCATCCAAGTTGTCGCATCGTAACTGGAACACAGTAAGAATCCGACGCATCCCCTCCTCTCCAGTAAGGAACAGACGCATCACCTCCCCTGCACTGCAGTAAGGAAATTACCCATCACCTCCCCTGAAGCAAAAACCTAATGCATCACCTTCCCTGCGACCCTTTTGTTTTTTTGCGTGATGCATCTAAGGTACTTTGAGAGTAAAGTGTTGCATTTACCAACTACATTGAACTAAGCTATTTTTACCATTTTAAAGTTATAGTCTTGATATTGTATTGTAGATTTTTGTCGTCTGGTCTTGTGTTAAGTCTAGTAAAGATGACTTATTTTTCTAAACTGGTGTGGTGTCCATTTGTAGTGTTTTCACTGTATTACTGTATGTGTTCACAAATGCTTTACACCATGCCTCTGAGATAAGCCTGTCTGCTCGTGCCAAGCTACCAAGGGGGTGAGCAGGGGTTATTTTAGGAGTGTATCCCCCTTTCCCTGACTAGAAGCAAGTGTCCCTACTTGGACAAAGGTGCAAACCATTGCCAACTAGTGACCCCCATTTCTAACAGGCGCCCTAAGCAACACCACTGCACAAGACGCTCCCTCCTCCATAGCCACAGTAGGAGGAGACAACATGCCAAGATCTGGTGAGGAATCCAGACCACTGTCTTCCCCCAGCTCCTCTATCCAGTTGCCAATCAGGCCTGAAAGAACCAGGGTGGAACATGGGCACAAAAGTACCCGTTGGCGTCGGATCCAGCATTAGTCCGGCTCCGTGTCTACGTCGGGGTGGAGGCCGGGGTCGACACCAGCTAGAGACTAGCTTCGGCTGCAGACATGGTGCCAGTGGAATCGGCCCCGGTGGAGGTGTTATGAGGTCGAACTGTGCCGATACGGATCCAGGCCTGGATCCAAGAGGACCCTGCGGCGCCCAGGGCCGCAGCCGCCGGCATCGAAGGCCCAGGGCCCCCAGCCGAGTCCGCCGGGCCTGAAGGCGTGCCAGCAGAATCGGGCTGCGCAAAGATGGCATGCATCGCTTCGTTTAAACTCCGAATCGGTGCAGGGGTTGCTCCGGGGCCCGGAAAAGGAGGGAACCTTAGAGTCGACCCTTCAGGCTCTCCATGCGGGGCACCACCCTAATCCCTCATCGCGTCGGCCTACGGACAGGGAGAAGTCAAAGAGCGACGATGCTTCTTCGACTTCTTCTTGTGCTTCTACTTACCTGAGGAGTGGAAGACTTTGAGGACAAATGGTGATGGTGGCTCAGCGACCGGTCCTTCGACCTCTGCGTCAAAGGGACCATGAACGGCGCCTCGAGAAGCTTTCGGGCCACTCCCGCAAAGACTTCGGATTCATGGCCTGGCAGTCGGAACACGACTTGGAGTCGTGGTCATGTTCCAGGCAAAAGAGGCGGATCCGTCACCGACATCAACCGTTGGCAGGAGCTGCAAGCCTTGAAACCGGGCATCTCTACGTGCACCAGTAGTCAAGGACTCAAAACGGTGTCGACAAAAGTCGTTCAAAAATGTCAGTCAAAAAGTGACTGGAGGTACCGCTCTCTCTGGATCTAACTGATGTCAGCGCGCAACGTCATACCGGCGATCACGACGCCAATGACGAATGTGGAGCCAACCGATGCCACCTTTCGACGCGCAGGAGTTCTGCTGACGAAAACATTTACTAGATCCAGTCTGACTCCTGGGGGTAATTCACAAGGTCAGGAATCTATAACTAATTGTCTCTTTCAGATAGTGGGCTTTCAAAAGATCAATGGACCTCTCTGAACACCCTTTCACAAACTTGACCCACCTAGAAGAAAAAACAGATTCAGAGGAGTGTCTCCTGGATGATAAAATACCATCCATCACATCCGGTGGGCGAGAGAAAGAACTCATATTGCCCCATTAAATTTCCAGGCATGAAGATACAAGCTCTGGAGGTAGGGGTGTAGAACCTGCCCCACGATTGCGAGAGGAGGTCTGCCCTGAGAGGGAGACGGAGCGGAGGGTGCTATGAGAGGTGAAGTAGATCTGTGTACCACACCCTTCTTGGCCATTCAGGAGCAATAAATATGACTTGTGCCCGCTCTTGGCAAATCTTCCCTAGAACTCACAGAATCAAGGATGTGGGAGGAAACACGTAAAGAAATTGCGAGCTCCAGTCCAATTGATTGGCGTCCCCCAACGCTCCCTGCATCAAATACTGAAGGTTGCAGAACGAAGGGCAGTGCACATTCACCTGAGTGGCAAAAAGGTCCACCTGAGGAAACCTCCACATCCTGAAGATATGCTGGACCACCTCCCGATGAAGCCGCCACTTGTGATCGGCCGAATAATGACAACTGAGTCTGTCCGCGAACACATTTAGCACTCCTACCAGATGATTTCCCATCACACAAACTGATGGCCCTTAGCCCCGGACCAGTCGCAGAAAATCTCCTCAGAGACGATACGACCCTACACCTCCCTGTTTGTTTATGTACCACATCGCTGTAGTGTTGTCCGTCAGGACTTTAATCGACGGACCGCGAAGGGAGAGAATAAAGGCCTGGAGAGCCAAACGTATTGCCCCCAATTCCAAAAGATTGCTATGAAGCACCCTTAGCTCTGGAGACCAAAGACCCTTGATCTCCAGATCCCCCAGATGAGCACCCACCCTAAAGTGGAGGCATCTGTGATCACTGTGGCCACCGGTGGAAGAGGTTGAAAGGGCTTTCTGTAAGACAGGTTGCCCTGCACACTCCACCAAGTGAGCTACGCTGCAGTGTCTCTTGAGATTCTCACTTTCTTCCCGAGATCTCCATTGTGCTGATACCACTGCCCGCTGAGGCACCACTGGAGTGCCTTCATGTGCCAGCGTGCATGGCTGACCAAAAGTATACAAAAAGCGAACAGACCCTTGCAGGCGTGGGACCTTCAGGACTGGAACAACCGCTCCATGATGAAATAAAGGAATCATCTCCTGAATGTCAAGAATCCTCTGCAGAGGTGGGAAAGCTCAACACACAGTGGTGTCCAGTACTGCCCCCATGAACAGACTGCGCTGAGAGGGCACCAGGTGAGATTTGGTCACATTTATCGAGAAACACAAGTTGAATAGCAGTCGCTTTGCTGCATGCAAGTGACGAAACACTATCTCTGGCGACTTTGCTTTGAGCAGCCAGCTGTCCAAATAAGGGAAAACAGGAATCCCCATCCTTCTGAGATGTGCTGCCAGCACTGCCATCACCTTTGTGAAGACCCGAGGTGCGGAAGTAAGGCCAAACAGGAGGACCACAAACTGGTAGTGTTGAGACCCTACCGTAAATCGGAGATACTTCCGATGCGACTTCAGAACAGGGATGTGGAAATACGCATCCTGTAAATCAATGGACACCATCCAGTCTTCCTGCTGCAGCGCCAGAAGACCCTGAGCTAAGGTCAACATTTTGAACTTTTCCTGCTTGGAGTAGTAATACAATTCCCTGAGGTCCAAGAACGCCCTTGGCTGGCCGTCCTTTTTGGGAATCAGGAAATAACGAGAGTAACATCCTGACCCCTTTCCTGCTCCGGAACCACCTCTACTACACCTTTCTAGAGTAAGGCAAGATCCTCCTGCTGCAGAAGCAGCAAATGGTCCTCTGAACACCAGTCCTGGCAAGGAGGTGGAAACTCTTGAATAGGTAGGGCTCCCATTTTCTACAAGAGTCAAAACCCAATGGTCTGAGGTAACCGATTTCCAATCTTGCAGAAAATAGGACAACCGACCCCCTACAGGACCAGCATGCTCCAAGATGGTGGATCTAGCACTGCTTTCCTCTGGTACCAGTGGTGGGGACAGGGGAGGAGGAGGAGGAGGAAGACTGCTATTGAGAAGCTCCCCGAAGACAGCCTCTACCTTTTCCTCTGTACTGTAGGAGAGTAGGGTCTGCTATCCCATGGTCACCCAATTTTTTGCTTTTTGCTTCACTGGTTTTCCACTAGGATAGCTGGTCTATAAGGTTGACTTTACAACCATCACCATAAGGGTTGTTTAGACTGGTGCAACGTGCTCACTAGAATAGTGAACATCATATACCAGGCCAACTTCTCACATTGGTGGGCAGCGGTTGGGATTGAAGCTTGCTGTTGTTTTACCAATTGTAATCTTTGATATCATTTGAAATATAACATTAGGTACCTTAGGTACATATAACAAGACTTAGAATACATAACTTCTACTGAACTTACAGCCAGATTCATGAAGCTAAATTGCGATCGCTATAGCTGCGAATTAGCTATTGCGATCGCAATTTACAGAAAAGCTATTCATCATGTGAAAAACACTGTTTTTGCGAATTCGCAAAAAATAATTTGTGAATTCGCAAAATAAATCGCAGAATTTAGGAGGACCCCCAATAGCGAATCGGTAATTGCGAGAACCCATGGATTCTGCGATTCACTTTGCGATTCCGCTAAATATTCGCAAACGCTATTCCTGAAAACTCGCAAATAGCAAAAAAAACGAAAATCGCTATTTGCGAGCCGCAATTTAAGGAGAAACAAAAGCAGGTGGTAACCATTAAGGAAAACCAAAAAAAAATAAAAAATGAGGCACATGTGCTGCCCTGAACTTACACACTTAAGCAAACACAGCAGTAGCATGAGGACTCTCACAATGCCAGGACTCTACATGATCGTCAGGCGGCGCAGGCTCCAGGCTGCAGCACGGAATAGACGCCGGATCCAGGAGAGAATATTCCGCTTGCGGGTCACCCTGCTGGGCCAAACAAGGGAGCAAATTTATGCTAAGTACCGCCTGAATGGGCCAATGATTCTTAAGCTGATCAGGGACCTTGACCTCCGGATGCAGCACCCAACCAAGAGGACCAATGCCGTGCCTACACATGTCCAGGTCTTGTGCTGCCTGCACCTACTGGCCTCTGGAAGCTTCCAGGGGATAGTCGCTTATGCAGGATGGATATCCCAGAGCACCATGTCCCGCTGCCTAAAGAGTTTCCTGGAGGCAATGCTGAGCCGCCTTCACCACTACATCTCATTCCCCACCACCCAACAGGACTTGAATGAGACCAAGGTACAATTCTACAACGTTGCCCAATTTCCACAAGTCATCGGATGCATTGACTGTACCCACATCCACATCTGCCCACCAGCACAAACGGAGTACATGTACAGAAACCACAAAAACTACCACTCCCTCAACATCCAGATGGTGTGCAACGCTGAGACTTACATCACGGACATAGTTGCACACATGACTCCTTCATTTTCAGGCACAGCGGCATTCACACACGACTGGCCAGGGGAGAATTTGGCGATGGACACCTACTAGGTTAGTACACATGCCCCCATATAATACACTGTGAACATGTAGCTGCGCAGAACATGCACTCACCCTCTGCTCCTTTCATGCAGGTGACAGCGCCTACGGACTCCGTGAGTACCTACTCACCCCTTACCTCAACCCTGCAACACCACAGCAACGGCGTTATAATGCAGCACATATCCGCACTAGGAATTGCATTGAGAGGACATTTGGGCTTTTGAAGAGCCGCTTCCACATACTGCATAAGACTGGTGGTGCCCTCAAATACGAGCCTGAGGTCTGCTGCCACATTGTTGCCGTCTGTGCAATACTGCACAACATTGCTACCAAGCGCAGGATACCCGTTGAGATATCTGGCAGTGAGTCGGAAGGGGACAACCGCCCACCTCCGTATGCGCGTCATGCACCTGGGGAAAATCCTGCAGAAGGACACAGGCGCCGCAACCACATCACTAATAACTACTTCTAGTGCACCCATTCCCCTCACACAACACTGCACTCATGCATGACAAATGTAATAATGACATGAGTTGGAGTTAAAGGGAGAACATAAATCTTTATTGTTAATTCACAATAATGTGGGCTTTTTTTTCTTGGTGTCACATGAGGACAGTATTTCTTCATACCTCCCCATGCAGGGGTAGAGGGCTTGCTTAGGTGTCCTGCATGGCCCTACAAACAGTGTCCGAGGTGTCACTGGCGCCTACGTCCAGACGCACCGAGTTGTCTCTCAGGGTCCTGAGGGACGGTGTTGGGCCGTGATCCTGCTGTGGGCCTGCTGCTGCGGCGGCGTTCAGGCACCGGCGGCAAGGACATGCTGCTGTTGGATGACGCCACCTCGCTGACATCGTCAATCCCCCCTGGTTCATCATGGGCAGTGGGCTGCATGCGGAGCACTGCTGCTGTCAGCAGATCAAGTGACCTGGCCACATCCTGGCAACACTGTACCATTTGCCCCTGCATGGCAAGTGACCTGCGTGAGAGTTGCGATGTCGCATTGCCTACTATGTGGTTTGACCTGGTGTAGGCCGACAGGCGGGCTAGTAGTAGGCGGTGGCGGCGGCGGGTTATGTCCTGCTGGGCTACCAGCAGCTGACTATTTTCACGGACAGCTGCGGTCATCTGTCCGACATTGTTGGCAGTCTTCTGCAGCTGAAGATGTATCGCTGCCAGGTGGCGTGCCTGCGTTAGGTGTACCGCCAGCATGCGGCGTTCAATGGCCAGGCCGGGTTCAGGTAGATGGAGTGCCCTGCCTGTGCCTGTTGAGGCTTGACGCTGCTGGCACCTCAGTCCGCTGGACTGGGATCTTGCTCTGGCTGTGCGCCTGGTCTGCCTCCTAGCTGCTGGTGGTGTGGCCTGTACAACTGCCGTGGGTGTCTGTTGGGGTGGTGGCTGGACACCTGTGGCTGCAGGGGTGGCCCTGTCCACACGGGGTGGTGGTGGTGGAATCACTGCAGATGGCTGGGATGGCCCTGGTTGTAGGTCAGATTGGCCCTCAACCTCGATGTCCTCCAGGAACTCCTCGATCTGTGGGGCCTCGCTCTCAGTGCTGGGTTGATTGGCAGCACCTGTGATGTGAAAGGGTGCATGATTAATGCAATGTATATTGCACATGAAATGTTGCTACATGCATGCAGGCTTGCTTTCCCTGACTGACGTTTGGAATAACTTTGATTTGACAGGTCTGGCTGTGTTGGGCTATCTGGGGTACTATGATTACACTACAACTACCACAATGCATTGGGGCATTTCAGGTGTGCATGGCCTGCATTACTGGGGATGTCATTTTGCTAGCTCAGGAATCATGGGCATTGTTAGGGGACGGGGTCGCAGTCGCATGGCACTTACCTTGTGATTGTGGGCTGGGTCGCGATGAGTCCAGCTGTGTCACACCCACGCAGGCTCCTGGTGCGAGGGTGTCCTCGACAAGGTCCTCCAATAGAGTGTTGGGTGTGGCAATTGGATCCCCTCCACCGGTGGCAGCTCGCTCCCCAAGCCTCTCTGCAATGCGCTCCTTTGCACAACCTCTCAGGTCGTACCAACGCTTTTTCAAGTTGTCGATTGACCGCTGTGTCACCCCGACTGCATTCACTTTTGCGTGGATGCGCAGCCAGATCCGGCGCTTCTCTGCCTCTGGCACCCTCCGAGAGTCCTTGCCGAAGAGGCGTACAAGGTCTTGTACTACCCCCTCTATGAGGTACTCAAGTTCTTGTTCTGAGAACTTTAATTTTCTCTTCCTTCCTTGCCCACTGCTCCCTGCTGCTTCCTGGGACATGTTGGTGGTATGTGTCCTGCTGGGGTGCTGCAAAATCACAGTTGTGGAGCTCTTCACAAGGCTGCTTCCTCTGTCTGACTCACTGATCTGTTTGTGGGAGGGAAATGCCTACTTCCTGGTTGTGATGTCATCAATGGGCTCGAATTGCGACTTCCTGTTTTTGCGATCTCGCAGTTAGCGAGATCGCAAATTGCGATTTCGCTAATTGCGAGATCGCAATTTCAAAACGGAAAACGGGCGATTTTGCGAGATTTATGCGATTGTGGCACAATCGCAATCGGTAATTGAGGCCGATTGCGATTCGCATTTTTCTATCGCATTTCTTCATGAATGCCATTCTGCGATTTTCAAATTGCGATTTGCTATTTTCCGCTATTTGAGAATCGCAGAATGGCACTTTGATGAATCTAGGGGTTTGTTGTTGTAGAGGAAAGGGCCTAGCACACCCTGACTACAACTCCTAGGCAATGATCTAGAAAACTCAGTATGGTCAGAGGTGGAGTATAGGACTCATGCAGAGATGCTAGGTATTTCAGCACTTGTCCTTGCTGTGACCAGGTCACAGGCCAAAAAGTGCTTACCTGAACCTGTGCTGGATCTTGAAACTATAGACCAGACACAACCCAAGAGAAAGAGCAAGAGGGTTAAGGCAGTGCCTTCCCCTCTGCCTCAGGTTGAAGATCAGCCGTCCCAGGAGGATGATTCTGAGATCCAAGAGGGAACTGTCCCTGAAGAGCTTGAACCTGATCAGGTTGAGTTTCTTGGGACAGGGGGACCCTCAAGGGCAGATCTGAGGCAGGCTCAACTAGATTGTTCTTCTCTTGAACCCCTCAGACAGCAGGCTGCTGCTGAGGCTGCTGGGAATGCTCAAGGTACCCATAAAGTGTATTGGGATGATGGGCTCCTTTATTCAGAGGCTAGAGACCCCAAGCCTGGTGCTTCCAGGAGGTTGGTTATACTTCTGTAATTTAGGGGCTTCCTTCTCACCTTGGCCCATGATATTCCCTTAGCAGGACACTTGGGCCAGAACAAGACTTGGGACAGGCTTGTCCCTCACTTTCACTGGCCCCATATGTCAGAAGATACCAAGGAGTTTTGGCGCTCCTGTGTTACCTGCCAAGCCAGTGGCAAATCAGGTGGCACAACAAAGGCCCCCCCCATACCACTACCTGTGGTGGGGGTACCCTTTGAGAGAGTGGGGATAGACATTGTTGGACCAATGGACCCCCAAACAGCCTCTGGGCACAGATTTATACTGGTGGTAGTGGATCATGCCTCCAGGTATCCAGATGCTATTCCCCTAAGGACCACAACAGCTCCTGTTGTGGAAAGGGCCCTACTTGGAGTTTTCTCCAGAGTGGGCTTTGCAAAGGAGGTTGTCTCTGACAGAGGTGCAAACTTCATGTTAGGATATTTGACTGCTATGTGGAAGGAGTGTGGTGTTAATTACAAATTCACTACACCCTACCACCCTACCATCCACAATGCAATGGGCTTGTTGAAAGATTCAACAAGATCCTCAAAGGGATGATAAAAGGGTTACCTGAAAAGCTTTGGCGAAAATGGGACATCCTTTTACTCTGCCTTCTGTTTGCTTACAGAGAGGTCCCACAAAAGGGGGTTGGCTACAGTCCTTTTGACCTTTTGTTTGGGCATCTGGTAAGGGGACACCTATGTCTGGTGAAGGAAGGATGGGAGTTACCTCTCAAAAAGCCTAAACAAGACATAGTGGACTATGTACTTGGTCTCCGCTCCAGGATGGCTGAGCATATGGAAAAGGCTTCTAAAAACCTTGAGGCTAGCCAAGAACCTCAAAAAGCTTGGCATGACCAAAAGGCTGTGCTGACTGAGTACCAGCCAGGACAGAAGGTGTTGGTGTTGGAGCCAGTGGCCCCAGCAGCACTCCAGGACAAATGGTCTGGACACCACACCAGTGTTGAGAAAAAGGGAGCGGTCACCTACTTGGTGGACCTTGGCACCCCTAGGAGCCCCCACAGTGTGCTCCATGTCAACAGACTCAAAGCATATGTTGACAGGGCTTGCTCAGGGCTACAGATGGGGAACAGGAGGAAGAGATTGACCCTCTCCCAGACCTGTTGACTCAGAACCCTGATGATGGTTCAGTTGATGGAGTGGCCTTGGCAGGCAGCGTCACTGACCAGCAGCAACAGGACTGCAGACAAGTTCTGCAGGCCTTTAGACATATGTTTTCATTAACACCTAGTCAGACTAACTGGTGCACCCATGAGGTGGACACTGGTGACAGTCTGCCTGTGAAGAGTGAGATCTACAGGCAACCTGACCATGTCAGGGACTGTATAAAGACTGAGGTGCAGAAAATGCTTGAGTTGGGAGAAATTGAGCCATCAGAGAGCCCCTGGGCCAGCCCAGTAGTCCTTGTACAAAAACCTCACACCCAAGATGGTAAGAGAGAGATGAGGTTCTGTGTGGACTATAGAGGTCTCAATGCTGTCACTAGGACAGATGCTCACCCAATTCCAAGAGCGGATGAGCGCATTGATAGATTGGCTTCTGCCAAGTTTCTGAGCACATTTTATTTGACAGCTGGCTATTGGCAAATCAGGTTAGCTGAGGATGCCAAGGCCAAAACTGCTTTCTCAACCCCAGGAGGTCATTATCAATTTGTGGTAATGCCCTTTGGGTTGATGAATGCACCTGCCACTTTCCAAAGGTTGGTGAACCAAGTTCTTACTGGTTGGATGACTTTTGCGCAGCTTATCTTGATGATATTGCTGTCTTCGGCTCCACCTGGGAAGATCACCTGATCCACCTGAAGAAGGTTTTAGAGGCCCTGCAAAAGGCAGGCCTAACTATCAAGGCCACAAAGTGCCAGATAGGGCAGAGTAAGGTTGTGTACCTGGGCCACCTTGTAGGTGGGGGTCAGGTTCAACCACTGGAGAGTAAGATCCAGACCATAAAGGACTGGGCTCCTCCAAATACCCAGACACAGGTCAGAGCTTTCTTGGGCCTGTCTGGGTACTACAGAAAATGTGTCAAAAATGATGGGTCCATTGTGACACCACTCAATGACTTGACTTCAAAGAAGATGCCAAAAAAGGTTCAGTGGACAGTTAGCTGTCAAAAGGCATTTAATGACCTGAAGAAGGCCATGTGCTCTGCACCTATCTTAAAGAGTCCTGACTACTCCAAAGAGTTTATTGTCCAAACAGATGCTTCTGAGTTGGGGGTGGGAGCTGTGCTTTCACAACTTAATGTAGATGGTCAAGACCAGCCCATTGCTTTTATTAGCAGAAGGCTGACCCCTAGAGAGAAACATTGGTCAGCTATTGAGAGGGAGGCCTTTGCTGTGGTTTGGGCCCTGAAGAAGTTGAGACCATACTTGTTTGGCACTCACTTCAAGATTCAGACCGACCATAAGCCCCTCTTGTGGCTAAATCAAATGAAGGGTGAAAGGGTGAAAATCCCAAACTGCTCAGGTGGTCCATTTCCCTCCAGGGGATGGACTTTACAGTGGGGCACAGACCAGGGACTGACCATGGCAATGCAGATGGTCTCTCTAGGTATTTCCTCTTTGAACATGAAGGCACAACAGGTCAAGGTTAGTCTAATGTCCCTGCGTTTGGGGGGGTATGTAGGAGAGTAGGGTCTGCTATCCCATGGTCACCCCATTTTTTGCTTTTTGCTTCACTGGTTTTCGACTTAATGTGGCTATGGGCCTGCTAATCAGACCCACAGCCCCGCTGTTCTCTCCCTAAATTCACAACATGTACTTTAGGTACATCACCAATTGGGATTGGGTCACCTTATGAGCTCCTGTACAGTGTACTATAGGTACCCAGGGCATAGGTGCATCCAAGGCCTACCAGGGGCTGCAGCATATCTTTTGCCACCCCTGGCTGGCCATCCAAACTGACACAACTGGCTGATCACTCAGCTGGGGCAAGGTCGTGTAATCACCCCTTGCTTAGATATAGTATTCCTATGTCTAAAACTATATCTGGACACATATGCACCTATAAGTCACTCCTATGGCAGGCCATAACAATCCTGTAGGCAGAGTGCTTGGTTTTATGTGAGATGGTGCTCTAGCATGAGCTGAGTCTGTCTGCAGCTTTCGGAACCATGTCCTTATAGCTGTTCTAGGATAATGCCATACCATAAACTCTTAAGTGCATTATGTACCTCGCGGACAGATGTTAACTTTGGTTTGGCTTTATCAAA
This sequence comes from Lissotriton helveticus, assembly GCF_964261635.1. NCBI lineage: Eukaryota > Metazoa > Chordata > Amphibia > Caudata > Salamandridae > Lissotriton > Lissotriton helveticus. The sequence goes on from NC_136065.1 coordinate 1,395,072,226, forward strand.
ACATGCCGTGTAAGGTGTCATGCGCCTTGGAATACTACCCCCTCGCCAATTCTGGCGACGGGGGTAGCATTTTACCCTTCTAGAGGGAGAAGACATGTTACTTCCATTAATCCCGGTTAAAGTTAACCAGAGCCTCAGCATCACAAAATGGATGCTGCTGCCACAGACACAAGTCTGACCTCCTGCTGCTGGGAGCCCTTCCAGCGAGGGAGGCTTGGACAATAGGTTTACAGTCACAGGGAGGTGCTAGCACCACCCCAGAGAGGAGATAGTGGATTGGGGCAGGGAGGGCTGAATGAAACTAGACACTGCCTGGGGCACACAAGGTGTCCCATGCATAGGCCAGTTCAAACCGGTGATGGGGCACTCCAGCCCCAGCTCTGGCGCAAAACTAGACAAAGGGAAAGTGGTGTAACCACCCCCTTCCTGGGTCGCACCCATAGGAGGGACCTAGCAGGTAATCCAGCCCCTAGATTTGGTATGTTATGTTATGTTATGTTATGTTATGCGTTTTTATTTGGCGCACAGATGCTCCAGCCAAGGAGCGTCCTGGCGCCCGACAAGGCAGCTGCACAACACAACTAGACTAAAACAAACAAGTGTTACGGACTAAGGGAATAAAAAGGTTTTCACCGCGCGACGAAAAGAAAGTAAGTCTCTCATAGCGCGAATTGCCGGGGGCAAGGAGTTCCATAGAACCGCTGCACGTACTCGGAAAGAGCGTCCTCCGGCTCTAGCTCGCTTAAAGCGCGGCACAACAGCCAGTTCTAGGTCCGCCGATCTTAAGGGTCTCGCTGGGGTATAATTGGCAAGAAGGGCCATAAGAATCGTTGCTGGAAACCCCTTCAGAATTTTATAGGCGATGCAAAGGACCTTGAACTGGATCCGCTGGGCCACCGGAAGCCAGTGCAATGACCGCAGGGAGCTGGAGGTAGGACAGAATCTTGGAAGACCTACCACCGCTCTAGCTGCGGCGTTCTGAATCCTTTGCAAGCGCCCGATCTCTGCCTGATTCAGACCAACCAGCAAGGAACTCGCATAGTCCAGCCTGGAGATGACAGTGGCTTGGACCATGAGTTGCCTGGTGGGGGCATCAAAGAACTTAAGCACAGGACGGAGTCCGCGCAGGATGCCAAAGCAGCATGCGGCCGTGCGTTTAGTATGGCACACAAACGTGAGGGCAGGGTCCAGCCAGACCCCGAGGTTCTTAAGCTCGGCGACTGGGATGGGAGCAGGACCCAGATCCCCTGGCCACCACCTCTCTCCCCACAGCTCCGGCTGTCTACCAAAAACCATGACCTCGGTCTTACTAGCGTTCAACTGGAGACAGTTGGACGTCATCCAGTTGGCGACCGCCCGCAGTCCTTGTTGAAACCTGGGGGCATCGACTTCGGCATCCCCGCTGATCGTGACCGCTAGCTGGGTGTCATCGGCATATGACACCATCGTCATGCCCCATTGCCTGACAACCTCAGCTAGCGGCCCCACGTACAGATTGAACAGCGTAGGGCTCAGCGAGGAGCCTTGGGGAACTCCCAGGTTCAACGGATGGAATTTGGACTGGTAAGGAGGGACGGTCACGCTAAAGGCCCGGTTGGTTAAAAACGACCGGAACCACTGGAGCGCGGTACCCGTGACCCCAGCCTCCTCTAGGCGCTGCAGAAGGATTGGGTGCGAGACGGTGTCAAAGGCAGCGCTCAGATCTAATAGCACAAGCGCTGCCGTTTGTCCCGCGTCAAGCACGGAGCGAAGATGCTCCACCATATAAAGCAGAGCCGTCTCCGTGCTATGACCAGCCCTAAATCCATTCTGCGTTGCGTCGAGGATATCTGCGCGGCAAAGATGTTATAGGTAGAAGCTGAGTCCCAAGACTTTAGATAATCCTGACTGAAACTCTGATACAAAACTCTGGACCCTTCAACATCCTACTCGACATAGAAGACTGAAGAATCTCCCTTGTGGTCAAGGAGTGACCACCCTGTGCAAGCAGGCACCATCAAGCGCTAAACTGTTTGCTTTATCGTTGCTCCCGCCTGAGCTCGAATGACAGAGCCAGACAAGAACTGGACTTCCAGACATCCAACAGCCCGATTCACAGCCACAGCAAAGCTGAGACCCGTGGAGGCGACAAGAGACGTGGGTCTGGCCATCTTGGAAAGCCAGCGAAGTGCTTTCCGTGCAGCTCCTGAGGCACCCTCGAAGCTGTGCATTGGGAATTGAGAAGCCCCAGCCCCGAGCATCCTTTTATTTATTTATTTATTTATTCGGCTTATAAAGCGCGACAGCTACCCAATAAGGGTTTCCCGGCGCTAAAGAGACACTAAGCCCTTGAACTGATCGTACGAAACGGAAAGGCAGGTGCAAGTTACTGATTAAAAAGCCATGTCTTTATGGCTCTGCGAAAGTGGAAATAGCGAGTTTCCAAGCGTAAGTTCAAAGGAAGAGAATTCCAAAGCTTGGGGCCCAACAGGGAGAAAGATCTTCCCCCGATTCTAGCTCGGCGCACTTTGGGCACACTAAAAAGGCCTTGAGAGGAGGATCTCGGGCAACGAGCAGGCGTGTAGGTGTGAACGAGGGTTTGTAAGTACCTAGGGGCATTGCCCCATTTGATTCTGTGCATAACATTCAGTGCCTTAAATTTGACTCTGTTTTCAATTCTAAGCCAGTGGAGTGTCTTGAGATGACCAGACATGCGTTCCATTCTGTGACACTTACAAAGTAATCTTGCAGCATTTTGTACAAGTTGAAGGCGTCTCATGACCGCCTGTGATGACCCCAAGTAGAGGACATTCCCGTAAACTAAACAGGAAGTGATTAGAGCATTTACCACAGACTTCTGTGTGTCATCAGGCAACATCCAAATGATTTTCCTGAGCCACCTCAGAATGGTGAAAAAGGTTGATGTTTAATTAGTAACTTGGGGCTCCATAGTTAGGCCATTATCAATGATGATGCCAAGATTGCGTACTTGGTGAGACGGAGCGGGTAAGGAACCCATTTCTGAGGGCCAATTTCTTGGGCTCCAGAGATTCTGGTTTGGACCAAATATTAGAACCTCCGTTTTACCTCCGTTCAGTTTGAGCAGATTGTCCCTCATCCATGTTGCGATTTTACTAAGACCTGACTGCAAGAGAGAGGAGGAGTCATGACCTCCATTAGAAAGTGAAAAGACAATCTGCGAGTCGTCCGCATAGGTGAACATGTTTAGACCTGCCGCTTCGGCGATCTGGGCAAGAGGAGTTACATATAGATTGAAAAGCAAAGGACTCAACACCGAGCCCTGAGGGACTCCATAGGGGGATAGATGGACATTTGAGGACGAGGTGTTGGAGGTGATCTGAAATGTCCTTAGGGTTAAAAATGATGCTAACCAGTCCAATGCTTTGCCCCTGATGCCCATGGCAGAAAGAGATTTAAGCAGAATGTTGTGGGAGATGGTATCGAACGCTGCGCTGAGATCAAGTAGAATCAGCGCAGCGGAGTCTCCTCTATCTACCAAAAGGCGAAGGTTTCCATCACCCCAAGCAGTGTTGTCTCTGTCGAAAAGCCAGGGCGAAAGCCCGACTGGGAGGGGTGAAGTATGTCATTCACCTCCGTGTACCGAGCGAGATGACCATGGACATGTTTCTCCAAAACTTTCGAGAAAACAGGGAGAAGGGAAATGGGACGAAAGTTGGCCAGAATTTTAGGATCAGCTGTTGTTTTTTTTAGCAGAGGTGAGACCATGGCATGTTTCCACATGGACGGGACCTTTGCCGTGGAGAGGGATAAATTCAACGTCTGGCAAATTACGGAAAGTTGTGGGGTGTCCAAGAGTCTGAGTACGGAAATAGGGAGGGGGTCGATTGGAGAGCCAGATTTCACTTTCCCTAAGATATCTTGAAGGCTTTGAACATTCATCCCAGGCCAAGATGTAAGTGGCTCATAAGACAGATCTGGCGAGAGGGAGATGCCCTCCTCCCTGGGGCCAAGATCTGAATTACTCACTGCATAGTCCTGGTGCTGTTTGAGGATGTCCTGATAGATGGTCTCAATCTTAATTGTGAAGAACCGAGCCAATTCTTCACATTAATCATTATTCAAAGGAGAGGGTTTGGCTGTGGTGTTAGAGCCTGCTAACTCTTTTACTAAATTGAACAATGTTTTAGATTTGTTTGTGGCCTCAGAGATTGTCTTCGCCACGTACTTGGCTCTAGCTGTAGTGCAGGCTTTATGATAGAGCTTGAGTTCCTTCCTGTAAACCAAGCCGGCTACTGGAGAATAATCTTTCCTCCAGAGGCGTTCCAGACGTTTGCATTTGGACTTTTCAGCCTTTAAAGACTCATTATACTATAACGCTGGAGAATTATGGGTTTTGAATTTGTTATGAGCCAGTGGCAGCCATGTGTCTAGGGCTCCCAAAAGCCACTTGTTTATCTTCGTGGCTACTATCTCCATATCCTCGTTGTCGAATATCTCACCAAGAGGTGCAGAATCTAAGGCAGAAATGAAGAGATTTATGTCCAGCTTCTTCCAGTTCCTTTTTCCGAACTGCACTAACGTGCTGGGAGAAGCAGAAGCCACTGGGTCAGACAAGTTAAATTTGGTAAGAAAGTGGTCTGACCAGTGTAGGGGTAGGGCTGGTAAGCAATGTAATAGGGGAATGCTGGAAAAGATAGGGTCTAAAAGGTGCCCGCCTAAGTGTGTGGCTCCCGCATTCCACAAAGTTAAATTCATGGCAGCAAGGTCATGAATTAAATTTCTGCCTGGCTTATTCAGTGGGTCGTCAAAGTGTATACTCAAGTCTCCTATGATGGACAGGTTGCTATAGTTTACCAAGACCGATGCAATCCAGTCAGTAAATTGAGTAGCCCAAGATTGTACTGGACCTGGTGGTCGATAGATCAGAAGACCAGTGAGAGTGAAATTCGGATGTATTTGGAGTTTAAAAAGGGCCATCTCACAGGCGTTTAAGGAAATTGGTTGCAAAGTGCATTGCAATGATTTTTTTTAAATAATTGCTATGCCACCCCCCACTCCCGTTGATCTATCTTTTCTAATAATCGCATAATTTGACGGTAGGGCTTCCGCAATGTCAGGGCCCGCATTATCGTGTAACCAGGTTTCTGTGAGAAATAGAGCATCCAGTGTGTCGTCAGACAGAAGATCGTAGATATTTCTTTTATGTTTACTAAGAGACTGGCAGTTCAGGCTCCCAAGAAGCCAGGTTTGTAACGGCTTACAACCTGTAGATAAGTATCGGCAGGGCTTAGGGGCCTCAAGCTGAAAGTTACAGGAAGAGCACGAAATGAAACATTGCCTATCGTTCGGTAGGATTTTACAATTGTGATTAGCAGGGGGTCGAAGGGAAAGTAACATGTCAGATGAATAGGCCCTCAATGCTGGTGTATTTACTCCAGGGGTTTGGGGCCCTGGGCCCGGCCTGGCGCGGACGGGCGCAGACGGGCTTGCCTTCGGCGCGCTGGCGGCGCGCCCTCTGCGCTCGCCCGCTGCGCATCCGGGGAAAGCACATTGATGTAGGGTGGTGGGGGGGCGTGGCCTCACGTAAGTGGGCGTGGCCAGGGGGCTTGGCGCCCGATGGCGGCGATGGCTTTCTCAAACCCGCGGCAGCGCTTACATCCGCTGCGCGGGAGAATTAGCACAGAAATTAAAGGGGGAAAGTGTCCAAAAGTGAGTAGCCAATACTGTTAAAAACAAAACAAATGCAGTGCTTTTTAAAAATATTTTGCGAGCGATTCTCCCGGTTTCCGCCTCAGGAGAGTTCAGTGTTCTAAAGGCGCGGCTTGTAGTCAGCGCGACTTTAATAGGCAGAGGAGAAAGTGGGCGTGGCCTCACTTAAGTGGGCGTGGCCAGGGGGCTTGGCGCCCGATGGCGGCGATGGCTTTCTCAAACCCGTGGCAGCGCTTACATCCGCTGCGCGGGAGAATTAGCACAGAAATTAAAGGGGGAAAGTGTCCAAAAGTGAGTAGTCAATACTGTTAAAAACAACAAATGCAGTGCTTTTTAAAAATATTTTGCGAGCGATTCTCCCGGCTTCCGCCTCAGGAGAGTTCAGTGTTCTAAAGGCGCGGCTTGTAGTCAGCGCGACTTTAATAGGCAGAGGAGAAAGTGGGCGTGGCCTCACATAAGTGGGCGTGGCCAGGGGGCTTGGCACCCGATGGCGGCGATGGCTTTCTCAAACCCGCGGCAGCGCTTACATCCGCTGCGCGGGAGAATTAGCACAGAAAATAAAGGGGGAAAGTGCTTTTTAAAAAAAAATTGCGAGCGATTCTCCCGGCTTCCGCCTCAGGAGAGTTCAGCGTGGGGCCCTTTTGCATTTTCCTGCTCGACGCGTCTGTCCGGTCACTTGCCCGTTGGCTAGTGGCCTCTGTGACGACGAACCTTTGATTTTCCAACGCTGGTCTGGTTGCTCCAGACTGGCCCTTGCTCCCCTGAAAAGGAGCAGCCCATCAGACCTTGCTGGTCTGATCCAGAAGCCATCTTCGATTCCTGCGTGGGTTGCATTTGCCAAGGCCTGTTGACTCAGAATCGAGAACCGACACCGCCGACAGCGAGAGCCTTCCTTCGTGGGACAGTCTGTGTCCAGCACCTGGTCGTCGTCGACACCTCCTGGTCCACGTGGCAGCGGAGACAAACTTCACGACAGCACCTGATCGCATTCCGACATCGCCTGGTTCCTTCCTAGTTCCATCCTGGTCACTGGCTAGTGACCCAGAATCTCTCCCCTCTGCTTTCAGGTACTCTTCATCCTCGATCCACCCTTGGATCCAACCGGACTCTTCTCTCCTGGTCGCCTGCAGCATCTTTTCTCCAAGGCTCCATAGAACTCCACGACGAAACCCGACGCACTTTGACACCTATGCACCCGCTTCCTGTGGGTGAGGTAACGCGAGTACTGCGGTGCTCCTGTAGAGGTTTACACCCCTAGTGTCCTAGTTTCCAGTGGTTAAGTTCTAGTCCAGTCGGAAGACTCCTAAAACTCTAACTTTCTAATTTTACGTACCCATTGACTTCTATGTGTGCACGCATGTGTATTTAGACACTGCACCCGCATCCTGTGGGCCTCCTGCTCCCTAACTACTGTTAGTCCAGTGTAGCCCCAGCGATACCCAAGGCCCTAGGCCTTACCATTGTTCGTGACGTGGTTCTTATACCACTATTTTAGTATATGGTTTAGCGGGCCACCAGGGCCTATCCATATTTGTGCAACTTTTGTATGTTATATTAAGTTACTTGTTATGTGCTGGTGCTCCTGTGCTCATAAAGAGTTCAGGGGGTTGTTTAGAAATAAATATATATATATATATTTTGAATATATAACCTGTGTGGTGTCCTTTCATTTGATATTAAAAGGTTTGCATATGGTAAAACAGCTGGCTTCACATGCCCTCTTGAGTTTAGCCTAAGACTGCTTATGTCCATGCTACCACTAGGATAGCTGGTCTATAAGGTTGACTTTACAACCATCAACATAAGGGTTGTTTGGACTGGTGCAAGGTGCTCACTAGAATAGTGAACATCATATACCAAGCCAACTTCTCACATGTCCATCTTGTGCAGAGGGCTCTGCTGCTGCTGAGGCTGCTGACGGCCTCAAAAGGAAGCTGCCTTTTAAAGACCTTGATACCTTTTGTATCCATAGCCTCTGGGCTGGGACTGCAGGCCGAAGGATCTTGCAGTACACCTACTGTCCTTGAATCGCTGCAGCGCTGATTCCTCCTTGGTTCCAAACAATCTTGACCCATTGAAGGGTAGATCCAATAAAGCACATCTGGTGAGATGCCTGAAGATCTAAGCCAGGCATGCTTTCTAGTAGCGATCAATGAACCCATCACTCCAGGAACCAAGTCTACTGTGTCCAGGCCCGACTGGATGACCTACTGGCTGCTGCTTGCGAATCTGAAAATGTCTCAAGAAAATGAACATGATCATCTTCAGGAAGTTTAGGAGCCACTTGCATGACAGAGTCCATTAGCGCATGAATGTACCTCCCTAGAAAATACGTGGCGTTTTTTTACTTCAGAGCCATACTAGGTGAGGAAAACCCCTTTTTGGCCGACTGCTCTAACTTCTTCGAGTCTCTATCCCCCGGGGTGGTAGGAAAGGGACCAGTTGACTGATTGGAACAAGAAGCTTGAACCGCCAAGCTTTCTGGAGATGGATGGGCAGGAAGGAAAGCTGGATCCCCAGGTGCAGGTCTATACATTGTTGCTATTGATCTAGAAACTGCAGGGGCAGACAAGTGTTTCTGCCACACTTCCATAATTGGCTCAGTCAATGCCTCATTGAAAAACAGCAGAGGTTCAAAAGAAGAGGAAGGAGAATTTAGCACTCCTGTCAGAATATCTGACTTTACCTTAGCTGTGGTCAACTGAAGGTCCAACAATTCAGTAGCTTTTCTGATGACCAAGTGATAAGGGGCAACATCCTGTGAAGGTAAAGCCTTTGGAGAAGAAAGATCCCACTCCGAGGAAGTATAAAGGCCACTAGCCTCAGGTAGACCTTCAAATTTGTCTACAGAGTCCAGAAGCTCCCCTTCCTCCTGTTTTTTGTTGGTACTCATCTTCCTACAGCAGTCTTTGTGCTTCCCTTCTGGAACGCTGCTTCAGGATCGTTGACAATGGCGCTGGTGTCGAAGGAGGACCTTCCAAAGTGGGCAATGGCACCAATCGAATCCGGGATGACGTGTGCCCAACACAAGATGGCACTGGTGAATGCGGTATTGGAGTTGAAAAAGTTGGCGCCGGGAACTGCCAAAATGGAGCCGTCTGCATAAAAGGCACGAAAAGTGTCTGGACATACTGATGGGGTATGCCCAAATTAAAGGTAAGCGGACCCACGGGGCCAGAATGTGAGGCGGTAGGGTAGGATGCCCTGGCAAACATGCCAAATATTGCATTAAGGAAATGTGAAGGATCCGATCCTGTTCCTGGGAAAGACGGATATGGTTCCAAATTCCCCTGGTCTGGATCCATCTGAGGTCGTACGGGGGCTGAGACTGCAGAGTCGGAGACATGGGCGCTCACACAGGTGAAGCCACAGGAACAGGAGAAGACTCCCTGGGTGCTGGAGAATCTCTTGGAGCCGGAGAGCCACTGGGCACCGGAGAATCCCTGGGCGTCTGCCAATCCCTCAGTGCCGGAGAGTGGGCCGGAGTCACCTGCGGAGAAGGCGGCAGGGAGATGAAGTGTTTTTCACGACACCACTGTACAGGAGAGGTTGATCTCGAAGCCCTACCCTTCGAAGATCGACGTCGTGATCCATGTCTTCTCTTTTTATTATGCTTTTTCGACTTTGAAGTATGCGAGGTCGATGACTTTGTTTTCTTACGACCCCTCTTCTCCTTTTCGCCCAGCCATGAAGTGTTTGACCTCACGTTCTTTCAGCGCCTTCGGGTTCATCTTCCAACAGCACACACAACCTTAGACGTTGTGGTGTGAAGAAAGACACCAAAGACAGTCATCGTCGGGTCCTTGATACACATATGGCCCACACTCCTTGCAGGGCTTGAAACCTGACTTCTTTGAAGTAGCCATTCTCACTGCAACACGAAGAAGATTAAGGAAAAAAGTCATCACAGTAAAATGGAGAGTCACAGAAAAAAACTTTACACATCGACGGCGCGGAAAAAGGGGAACTGACGTCAGCACGCCGGTGAGTTCTTCTTATGGCTCCGGTGACGTCATACGGTGTCGCGAGCCGAGCCGTGCTATTATGATGTATTTGCAAGCAAAGAGAAGAATTTCCATGGAATGCAGGTGCAGGGGGAATTCAAAAGGTGAGGAATCCACAGGCAGATGTATCCATCAGAATGTTGGGCCATAAGCACTTGAATCGAGTAGCAAGGCCATCCCTTCTTCCTGCGGGCAAATGAGCGCCATAAAAAAACAGTAACATCAAAGAATCCAATCCAAATGACTTTAGCATTGAGATAAATTCCTCTAGGAGGCTTGGCCTACTTGAGAATCTGCTCTGGAATCAGAATTGAGACAATAGTGTCTCATGAAAGTATGCACCGATTTCTAAGTGGCTGCCTTGCAGATCTCAGCCATCGGTACATTGTGTAAAAAAGCAACTGTAGCTGCTTTTTGCCTAGTGGAATGTGCTTTGGGAGAAGCCAGAAGAGGTTTATTTGCCAATTGATAAAGCAGCTTGAAGCAAGACACTATCCATCTGGAAATGGAATGCTTGGAGTCTGGGAAACCTGTTCTGATGGTGCATAGATTCGAAATATATGATCAGACTTTCTAATGGTCTTGGACTTATCTAAGTAGAATTTTAGAACTCTCTTAAGGTCTAGGGAATGGAGAGACCTTTCTGCTGGCGTAGATGGATTGGGAAAAAAAGAAAGTAGAGAGATCGTTTGGTTGACATGGCAATCCAACACGACCGTGGGAAGGAAAGAGGGGTGGGTCCTTAAAACCACTCTGTTTTGGTCGTCAATCTTATAGCCCGCAAAAGCACTCCCAATGACGGCCCTGGACATAATTTTTAGCCAGCCCCGTGCTGCAAATGCAGCAGTGACCCGTCACGTGCTCCACCACCACATGCTCAGGTAAGAGGAGTCGAGTCTGGGGCAGTGGCAGTGCTGGGCGATTTGCTGCAGCAGAACCAACCCCTACGGTAGAGACCCTGCGACCACTGTGGAGTGATGAGCCTACACACAAGAGCCTTAGGTCAGAGCTAAATGGTTCGGTTGTCATGAGGGGAGGAAAGGATCTTTGGTGATCGTGGCGTGAGAGCCTCCTCAATTTGGGAGTTGAAAAGACTGTGTCTCTCAAGAGTAAATCAGCCATTACTCTCCTTGACTGGAGCCCTTCGTTGCTCGCCCCACACCTCATTCAGTGAATCAGTGAGCATCAGTAGCCTGCCAGCTCATGCCTAATTAACCCCTGGACACAAGGCAGAGGCTGAATATGAAACATGGAGAGTTTTACCAGATATCAAACCCCAAGGATTGCTGCCTTCCGCGGAGCAGCCCCCTCTCCTGCTAGGGAAGTGCTGCTGGGAAAGCCTGGATTATAGTGCGGGGATCTGAACAGCTGATTCATGCGGAAGTAAAGGGTGTAAAAGGGCATCTGTCCAACTATATTTTAAAAGATGAATGAGTTTATTGCTCCCATAACCTTAAAAACCCAAGAACACGCTCATGCGAGGAGCTCTTCAAGGGGGACATCCTTTGTCCAGGTCATTACTTGAAACCTACAAATGTCTGGTGTCAGGTGTCCTTGTCTAAGTAGTTAAATGGAAGCATAACATCACTACAAATCTCAGACTGCATTAGGGTGTTACAGAAAAATCCAGGCCTGGAAGCGGTGCCTGCAGTGGCCTGGCGTGAGCCAAACCATGGCATGCATATGTTCTCAGCCCCTTAGTATTGGTAATTCAGAAGGGTGGGCCCTGATTATGAGCTTTGACCAAAGTCTATACAAACAGAAGTTCTTGACAGGACTGGGATTTTGATCTGTAAGACTATATTGCCTCTCTGCTCCTTTCCAGTGACGGTTTTTGGCAGGTCAAACTTGTGGAGATGTATTCAGCAGAAAAGGCCTTCGAAAAAGAGAAAACATGTTAAATTGTGTGAGTTAAATACTGATTCTGTAGGTTATGCCTCATTTTCAAGTGAAAAGCTTTGAGTGTGTTCTATTTCCCACAACCAGTAAACACCTCACTTGGTAAGTAAGTGCATTCCGTACTAGACATATTATTATAATGTTAATGCTTTTGCAGAATTTTAACATTGTTGGTTACCATAAAAGTAATGTGAAAACAAAATCGCAGAAAAATGTAATGTTTCTTGCTTCTGATTATTCACAGAGTGCTGTGGCCCCTTATCAGTTTGTCCCGGGCCTTGGATAGGGTTTGATCATGTTCCCATGGCCCCTACTGCTGTGTTTAAGGACTGTTATGATAATGTGTCTCCCATCCCTGTATTTTAGCTTTGGGCCCCCTGGGCAGGCTGTGCACCGTGTGTGTGCCGCGGCTGCTCTGAAGGTGAGATGCACTATTACAAGCTGGCTTTGGGTCCCAAGAGCACACATCTTTTCATTCCCAGGGAGTTGGTTGCTGGTGCTTAGAAGTAATGACAGGGCGCGACCCCTGGTTGTTGCCTTTGGGCCACCAGAGCGGGCTTTGTATCTGGTCTGTGTTGGCATGGTTGTGGAGCTGACTGACCCCTCTGTGCTGAGTTTAGTTCTAAGGGAACACGGTGAGTCATTCCCTGTGAATAAATAATTTACTGTTTTTGAAAGATAAAGTATCACAGGCTTCAACACTGTTAAATTGGTTTTGGGTCCCTAGAGCACATCACGTTTCTACACGTCCACACTGCTTCAATAGGGGGACCATGTTTGGTCATTTAATGTCAGCTGTAGATGATGGATCCCCGCATAGTGTCATGTGTGTGCATTGTGAGAAATTGGCCTGGCATATGCTGTCCACTAGTTCTAGTGGGCACCTTGCACCAGACCAAACAACCCTTATTGATGATAGGTTTAAAGACAACCTTTATAGAAAGCTATCCTAGTGGTAGCTATGGAGAGCAGCCTTCAGGCTAAGTCTTGAAGGAGTGTAAAGCAGCTTGGTTTACCAGATTATAGCCTCTTGAATGACCAAATACAAGGAGATATGATTGAAGTGATACATTAATCACTGAACCCTTCCTGCACAGCTGATGCTGACCTTTAGGTTCAGCTCTATTTTTTCTATCTCTTCTCTAGAAATTTACGATAATCTTAATGATTTTACTCCACAGTGTATACTTTGCAATCTCTCTTGCAGTATTTATTTACATTAATGTTGACACATTTATGTTTTGAACACAAAAATTCATCCCATAACATGGAAAAATTACATGACATAACAATCATTTATAATTTACGATGCAGTTGTTAATCCCAATGCATTTCGAGATCCTTGGATCTCTTCTTCAGGGGAACTGAAAAGATAAGATTGTTGGTAAGCGCCATTTTTTCTATTAGAACAGCCTTAGAAACTATGTTGTCCATCATCGTTGATTACAGGGTCCTTTTTATTTAACACTTGATACTAATCTTTGGTATTGCCACACAATCAACCATGAATGTATAGTAACAAACAGTAATTAGCATCATGTAAGCACATGAAGTAATGTACTTGTTGTAATTATTTTCAGTTATCAACATAAATTATTGTTCCACTTTGTTTGACAACATAGAGTTGATATGACATTATCTTATCTTTTCAGTTCCCCTGAAGAAGAGATCCAAGGATCTCGAAATGTATTGGGATTAACAACTACATCGTAAATTATAAATGATTATTATGTCATGTAATTTTTCCATGTTATGGGATGAATTTTTGTGTTCAAAACATAAATGTGTCAACATTAATGTAAATAAATACTGCAAGAGAGATTGCAAAGTATACACTGTGGAGTAAAATCATTAAGATTATCGTAAATTTCTAGAGAAGAGATAGAAAAAATAGAGCTGAACCTAAAGGTCAGCATCAGCTGTGCAGGAAGGGTTCAGTGATTAATGTATCACTTCAATCATATTTTAATTATACAGGAGAATTGCTCCCTCCTCCCAACCTTGCACGCCCTGTTTTAAACTAGTTTAAACTCTAAACGTAACAGACCAAACTACAATAAAGAGTGCGCAGTACATCCCCCCACACTCACAAATAAAAGGAGAACCACACAAGGTATATATAAAATATATGTATTTATTACTAAACACTGTCTACTAACCTCTTTATGAGATTAGAGACCAAGAGAAATAATATTAACACAATAGAACTTCAGTAAATAGCACAATGTACAATGGGCCCCAGGGGGAGACCAAACAATATATTAAGAAAGTGGTATAAGAACCACGATTTGACTAGACACAGTGCCCGGAGCACATAGAATCGCTGGGACCCCAAGGAACCACCCACGGTAGCGACACCAGGGACACAAGGGGGGGCGTGTGCAGTGTGAGAACACAGCCGCGAACTCCGTTAGCTTCTATGGGGAAAGTTGCGGTTGGAATTTTAAAGTTTAAGGACATTTAGGAGAGGACTTTGAGAAACCCCTTTAGACTTAAGGGGTTCTAGGGCCAACACCCACAGGAGCACCGGAGTACTCGAGTTACCTCACCCAGGGAAGCTGGGTGCATAGGTGGTGAGTAGGCAGTGGCAGTGTCTACAGCCACTGTGCTCGGCGCTGAGGCAGTTTTAAATTGTTTTTAACCCTGATGCACCTTTAATTTGGTTTGTATCTTGCTGCTGGAATTTGCTATTTGCACAGAGGCATTCATGGGGTAGCGACTAAGGCTTCCCGTTTTTAAACGCACTCTGTGAGATTGGGATCACAGGCTTACCTGACAGACTCGGACGCCGGGGGCTAATCTCTTCCCTCCTTCCCGCCCTGGTCCGGCGCGGTGGCTAGCACCGTTGCGCGGAGGGCGAGGAAGGTCGAGACTGCCACTTCCGGTGTGCGGGGGGGGGGGGGGGGGCGGTTAGCGGTCTAGTGCTCCAGAGGCACTCACGCTGTGGGGAATAAAAGGAACCGAAGGAGTCCGTCGCGTGGTGGTGAGTAGGCAGTGGCAGTGTCTACAGCCACTGTGCTCGGCGCTGAGGCAGTTTTAAACTGTTTTTAACCCTGATGCATCTTTAATTTGGTTTGTATCTTGCTGCTGGAATTTGCTATTTGCACAGAGGCATTCACGGGGTAGCGACTAAGGCTTCCCGTTTTTAAACGCACTCTGTGAGATTGGGATCACAGGCTTACCTGACAGACTCCGACGCCGAGGGCTGATCTCTTCCCTCCTTCCCGCCCTGGTCCGACGCGGTGGCTAGCACCGTTGCGCGGAGGGCGAGGAAGGTCGAGACTGCCACTTCCGGTGTGCGGGGGGGGCCGGTTAGTGGTCTAGTGCTCCAGAGGCACTCACGCTGTGGGGAATAAAAGGTGGATGTACCCTCGGCCGCGCAGCGGGCGAGCGCAGCGGGCGCGACGAAGGCGCGCCGAAGTCGCGCTTAAGTCGAGCCCGTCTGCGCCCGTCCGTGGCCGGGCGCGGGCCAGGGCCATGTCCCCTGCCCCTCTGAAAGGTCAGATATGTTGGAGCAGAAACGACCTGCTGTCCCTCCGTAACTCGTGCACTGGCAGATCTTGTCTGCATAGTGTAAAAGTTGATGAGAGCAGCAGACACTGTCAGTTTACTTTTGCCCTGTTTAAACCGATCAAGAGAGAGCCTGACAAGTTGATTCGTGGTTTGCTAAATGTCCGGTCGTTGCTTGGGCATAGACTGGATATCCATGATCTCCTTAGTGAAAAACAATGGGACCTAGTCTTCTTTACGGAGACATGGCTGGACTGTGACTCTTCCCCAGAGGTCTTGGAGGCCATTCCGGAGGGCTATACCCTGATAAGGCAAGATAGACCGAAGGGGAGAGGTGGAGGGATAGCTATTGCTGCCAGGCAGGGCTTACGCTGCCATTTTGAGTCGACGGCTATCACTGATAGTGAGGCGGGTGAGTTTTCCATTCAGATCAATGGGGTGTACACTGTGAAGGGCCTCCTGATATACAGGCCACCTGGCCCAGCTGTTGGATTTGTCGATAGCCTGGTTGAAGGCATCACTGAAGTAGCTCTGCGCACGGATAAGTTCCTGGTGTTGGGTGATCTTAACCTACACCTGGATGACCCTGCGGATAAGATGGCCGGGGACCTCCGCAAAGCTATGAGTGCGCTCCAGCTTGAGCTGATAGGCAAACTACCCACTCACCTGCGGGGCCACTTATTGGACCCCATCTTTGCCAACTGGGAACAGGTGGAGGCTGCAACCCCGTGCCCATTCCCTGGTCGGACCACTACCTGGTGCCCTTTTTGATTTACACCCTGGGAATTAGAGTACCAAAACAGGTGGTATTACATCATTCAAGACGGAGATGGGCTAACTTCTCCCAAGTCAGGTTCAATGAGGCACTCATGGAGGGGGGTGACCCGGGGGGTGAGGATGTGGAGAAATCTAATAATAGCTTGAACCAGCGCATAATGGACGCCCTTGACCAGGTTGCTCCGCTCGCCCTGATTAAAACGGAGGGACGTGCCCTGAAAACGGCATCATGGTATACAGACGAGGTGCGAATGGCCAAGAGCGCATGTAAACGCGCTGAAAGGCAGTGGAGATCAGACTATGCCGCTCAAACCAGGATGGACTATGTTGTAAACAGGCGCAATTACCATAGACTAATTAGAAAGGCTAAAAAGGTGTATTTTGATACCAAGATTAAGGAAGCGGAAAATTCCTCGAAGGAATTGTTTTTAATTTACAAATCTCTCTCGGTCGGGAAGCCTGCAGCAGTCCCAGAAGAATTCTGTACGGTGGATAGCTGTAACCGAGTAGCAGAGTTTTTTGCTAATAAAGTGGCAAAGATTTACTCGGCCTTTCCTAGTCAAGCCACCATAGACTACGAGACTGCAGTAGAATGTGGGGTTAGGGGAGGTCATCAGATGTTAACTACTTTTGTCACCCCGCCTACTGAAAAACTCATTCAGATCTGTGGTTCGATAAGATCAGGCTCCCCAAGAGATCCCACTACTCCTAGGCGCTTGATGGGCAGTCTGCATATTTTGGAGCTATATATCCGCCATCTCCTGAACGTCTCTTTTGGGACCCATACTGTCCCTGAGGCCTGGAAGCGGGCGGTAGTTCTTCCTCTGCAAAAGAAGCCCAATATCAGCTATGATAGGCTGGACAATCTTCGCCCTATTTCTCTCTAAAGGTTGCTGAAAAAATTGCTAACCTCCAGCTGATGGGCTTTGTAGAGGAAGCCTCCCTTCTCCATGACTCCCAGTTCGGCTTCCGCCCACGGCATTCGACGGAGTCAGCACTGCTAATGGCAGTGGAGTCCTTACGGCAGGGAGTGGATGAGGGCCAAACTATGGCTCTGATCCTCTTGGACCTAAGCGCAGCATTCGACACTGTAGCCCATTCCACCCTGCTACAGTGTCTGAATGAGGGAGGAGTCTCAGGGGCTGCGCTTGGGTGGATCCGGTCCTTCCTGACAGGCAGGTGTTTTCAGGTCCGCCAGGGAGAGTGTTATTCTAGGGAGATTGGGTTGGGCCAGGGCGTGCCGCAGGGCTCGTTCCTGAGCCCGACTCTGTTTAATCTGTATGTCTTCCCGCTGGCGACCATAGTTGAAAGCTACGGACTCCGCCTGGTGTCCTACGCCGACGACACGCAGATGGTCGTCTCCCTCTCACGTGCACCTGGTCTGTTGGCGGACAATTTCAGAGTGTGCATGCAAGAACTGGCAACCTGGATGTCCGCCAACTGCCTGAAACTTAATGGCAGTAAGACCGAGGTGCTCGTGGTGGGGGGATGCCCATCTGTGTGGACGTCGGCTTGTTGGCCGCCCTGCCTAGGAGAGACACCTGTTCCCTGTCAGGAAGTAAGGAATCTTGGGGTGTGGTTGGATGCTGACCTGGCCTTTGGCCCCCAGATTGGCCGAGTGGTGGGGGTTTGTTTCGGAGTCTTAAGAACTCTGAGAAAGGTCTTGGATTTCCTGCCCATTTCTGCTCGCCGGACGCTGGTGCATGCCTTAGTGACCTCACGCCTGGATTACGGCAGTTTGCTGTATCTGGGGGCCACGGGAAAGGTTCTCAAGCGCCTCCAGGTGCTGCAGAATGCCGCTGCTCGCCTTATTTTGAGGCTTCCAAGAAGATCTACCTCAAAGGCAGCGCTCCAGGCTTTGCACTGGCTCCCAGTTAGGAGCAGGGTGGAATTCAGGGCCCTTACCACGTGTCACCGCATTCTGGGTGGCAAAGCCCCTGTCCCGCTCAGAGCCTGGTTACCAGGTATGAGCCCACAAGGACTCTGCGCTCCTCCTGCACAGGTCTCCTGAAAATCCCAAAAATCAAGAAAGTGCGTATGGGGGGAAGGTCATTCAGGTACCTGGTAGCGAAGCAGTGGAATGACCTTCCGGCAGAGTTACGTTTGGAGGCCTCTGAACCCGTGTTTAGGAAAAAACTTAAAACTCATTTTTTTAGATAGTAGACGGATGCGCTGGCTGCCTGGACTGCCTACCCCACTTTTCATAGTGCGGGGACACGCCTGTAGGCGTAAACCAGGCGCTTTATAAATCCCCCTAATAATAATAATAATAATAATAGGTGTCAAATGGTGTCGGGTCGCGTTGTTGTTTTCAATGGCGACCTACTGCAAAGTGCTGCTGCCGTGAAGAAGGAAAGTGTCCGGAGAGATCCAACCCTGCATCTAGGATATGAAGAACCTGAAAGCAGAGGGGACAGAGCCTGGGTCACTTCCCAGTGACCAGGGGTACGATAGACGATTGCCCACCGATGTTATGTTATGTTAATGAGCTCTTGTATAGCGCGTGACTCACCCAGGGCATCTCAGCGCTTGCCTAGGAGAAAAGATAAAGCAGGTCAGGATTATAGTTACTCGAGCAAAAAACCATGTTAGAACAGAAAAGTTTTTAATTGTTTCCTGAAGGTCATGAATGATGTTGATTTACGCAAGGCCTCTGGTAACGAGTTCCAGTATTTGGGAGCAATGTATGAAAATGCTCTACCACCTGTGCAACTTAACTGAATGCGTGGGACCTTCAGGAGGGCCAGTGAGTTAGATCTTAAACTGCATTCGGATACCTGCTTTCAAAGCTTGTTTTGCAAATAGTGGGGGCCCTCCCCGTTAAGAGCTTTAAAAGAGAGGCAGCAGATCTTAAAAAAAAGATCTCTTTTTCACTGGAAGACAGTGCAGTTCTCTAAGTAAGGGAAGAGATGGGGATCCTGGGGGGCGATTTAGAACCATCCTTGCAGCAGTATTTTGGATCACTTGAAGTTTAGTTAACGTTGTCTCCCCCACTTCGGCCAGCAACGCATTCCCATAGTCGAGCTGACTCACAACCATTGCTTGGACCACTGTTCTGCGGTGTTCTAGTGGTGGATAAGGGAGTATTCTACGTAATAGGCGGAGGCTATAATAGCAAGACCCTGAGATATTCTTGGTGTTATCTTTCATAGTGAGTTTGTGGTCCAGTTGGATTCCTAAACTTTTTACTGATGAGGAAGGGGTAGGGGCTTCACCAAGCTCAGATGGCCACCAGTCGTCTGACCACGAGTGAGCGGCTCTGCCTAGGAGCATATGCTCAATTTTTCCCTAACTGAGCTGGAGACAACGCTCCCTCATCCACTCCGGGATTGCTAACATTCCACCCGAGAAGCGTGATTTCTCGTCAGTGGAGCTGGAACCGATTGGAAACAGAAATTGTGTATCGTAGCTGAATGGTTGCACAATTTTGGCTTGAGGAGTCATATACACATTAAAGAGCGTGGGGCTCAGACACGATGTGAGAAGTTAGCCTGGCATATGATGTCCACTAGTTCTAGTGGGCACCTGGCACCAGTCTAATTGACCCTTATTGGTGGTGGTTGTAAAGTCAACCTTATAGAAAGCTATCCTAGTGGTAGCATGAACCAGCAGTCTTCAGGCTACGACTTCAGTAGGCGAGTTAAGCAAGTTGTTTTACCATATATAATCCCTTGAATACCAAATGAAAGGACACCACACAAGGTATATATCAAATATATATGTATTTAATCTAAACACAACCCCTCTGCACTCTTTATGAGGTCAGAGGTAAAAATACAATACAAGTCACACAGTTAATATACGATAAGTTGAACAGTATACGTTATGCCCTAGGGGCCTCACAAACCATGTACTAAAAAAGTGGTATAAGTACCACGTGAAAGATAGAAAGCAGGCCTAGGGCCTGTAGAATCACTGGGGCTCCACTAAACAACCAAAGGTTAGGAAGTAGGAGACCCACGGGAGCCGCGTGCAGTGTCTAAACACAGGTGCGGTTTCCCATTGACTTTCTATGGAGATCGTAAAAGATACAAAGTTACAATTTAAGGACACTTCCAGATGGACTTGGATGGAACCCTTTTAAACTAGGACACTTCGAGAGTCAAGACCCAAAGGAGCACCGGAGTACTCGTGTTACCTCACCCAGGGAAGCCGGGTGCATAGGTGTCTTTTCGTGTCGGTGTTCGTCGTCATTTTCTATGGAGAGCTGCAAAGAAGTGTTGCAGACGACCAGAGGAAAAGTGTCCGGGTGGATCGGAGATGTGAAGAACCTGAAAGCAGAGGGGACAGAGTCTGGGTCACTAGCCAGTGACCAGAAAGGAACCAGGAAGGAACCAGGCGATGTCGAGTGCTTTAAGGTGAAGAAGATGAGATTGTCTCTTCAGCCACGAGGTCCAGGAGGCATCGACGATGCCAGGAGCCGGATTCGAGCTGTCCCACGATGGATCTAGATGACTGCGGCATCGGTATCCGGATTGGACCAAACAAGCCTTGGCAAACGCAACCCACACAGGATGTTGAGATTGGCTCTGTTGCAGACCAGCAAGGTATGTGGCGCTTCTCCTTTTCAGGGAAGCTGGAGCAAGCCTGGAGCAACCAGGATCGCAGGTAAAATTCAAAGGAAGGTCTTCAGGGGGCTCACAAGCCAATGGGCAAGGAACTGGGAAGATGCGTCTAGCTGAAATGCAAAGGCGGGACCCACGGGACACTCACGGAGTGTGGGGGCCTGAGCTTAGGTGCAAATGGTGCTCGGGGCTGGGGCTTCTCGTACCCCAATGCACAACTTACTGAGGCAATGTAAATCACCATTGGGTGACCCAGTATCCCTCAGAACCCGGGCAATACAATGTAATATCTACAATGGTTCTGTCGGGTTCACAACCTGATTTCTTCAAAATCTGATTCAATCACTTCATATTTAATTCTGTCATACAGCTAATCAGACCAGAGCTCCAACTATTTGAGCTCTATTCAATGCAAATCCACAATATACAGAAGAGGTTCTTTAGTAAGGGTAAACATCCGTTTTTTAATTCATCAATTAATTACTCATTGATAAATTCATACCCTATCCATACATGAAAAATACTTCATTTGAATTCATTTAATCAACAGTGTAATACAACGGCACATTAGAGAAAGAAAGTGATTAAAGTGTGACATAAAGTGCAAACGTGACATTTAGAGTGTACTTAATAAACAGTGAGTCTGAGAGGGGAAAATAAGCAAACAGAAGTTTTTTGGGCCAGTTTCAACATTAATATATGATCACTCCAGTAGGTTATTCTAGTTGGATTGTTTTATGGCTGGAAGTCCTACACTGCTCCAATCATTAAAAAGCGTTGACGTTTCGACCCTCTGGACGCCTTAGTTGTGGGTCTAGATCGGGTCTTCTTCAGGACATAGAATAGAGGTGTAGTGCCTGAAGGGTCAGAGAAATAAATTATCAATGTAGATTTGCCAATTGAGATTGAGCGTGAGTGAAAATTTATTAGATGTACACTCACCACGACAGGTCTTTCTAAACTTGGACCTGGGATGCAGTAGTAGTAGTAGATTTAATCAAATCTGTAAAATCAATAAGTGTATGAAACTATTAGTATACATCGTCTTAGGATGGCTATTTTTGATTTCCTCAACGTTTTGAATAGAGATCGATAACTTAATTGCACTTACCCAAGTGCTGTCTATAGTTATTCAGCCAAACAGTTATTGTAAGTCCGACAATGTTGCGGAGGCTTAAACAAGTTACGAGTCGCTGCGTCACTTGTGCGACCTAGGGAGTAATGGGTAGGGATTATTAGCGTTTTATTATCGAGGCAATTCGTGTTGAGTACCGGACGATATGGGGAGCCTCATAAGTGTCTTACCTAAAGAAACAGATTCAGTCCCTTTGGAGTTAGGCAGTAGAGGTCCACTCCAGTACAGTCCGACAATGTTGCGGAGGCTTAAACAAGATATGGGTCGCTGCGTCACTTGTGTAACCTAAAGAGTAATGGGTAGTGACTGTTAGAGTTTTTACTAACGAAGCAATTAGTTTTGCGTACTGAGCGATACGGGGAGCCTCATAGGCTTCTTACCTAGAGAAACAGATTCAGTCCCTTTATTTATTGAAGTCTGACAGTAAAGGTCCGCTCCAGTGCATATCCGTAATAGTAGCGAGTTCTGCACCAGTCTGCTCGCTCCCACGTAATGAGGCCAGACCTCGACCAACGCTACAGTCATTAGGCGCGAGGACGCATGATCACGTTCGCGTTACCTCGCTGCCGAGCAACCTTGCGTTATGACGCTGCTACGCCTCGTTGCCAAGCAACCATACACTTGGGTGCTGCTACACATCACCTTGAATGACAGAATACGTGTGCGCCTCGCTTTATGATGTTTATACGTATTATTCACACTGTTATTCCGTTGACAAAGTTATGGAGCTGGTGTGAAAAATATAATTACTCCTAGTTTAACGGGAAATTGAACAAGTTTGGAGCAATAAAAGGGGCTAGGATAACCGACTGGTCAGTGATATTTACAAACAAGTGCATGTTGGGGCTCATCTTGAACAAGGACCTAACACATATTTGACAAGTCATTTCTAGGATCCTTTCTTGTACAAATGTTTTTGTTAAAAACTATATTTACATATTAAAACACATTATGCAGCATACTCGTATTCTTAGGCATGTTTCCAACTGCAAAATATTAATATATTCATGTGAGGTACCCAAACCGCTAATGACAGTTAGGTCATGTCACAGTTACGCTCACTTTTACAGTTGCCCCATTTGCTTGGCTGTCTCCTCTCGCTCATTGAGCTCCCCCTGTACTGCATTGAGGGAGTGTGTCCACCTACACTCCTTATATAGTTGAGTGACTTTGTGATGGACCCACCCCTAGGGCTAGGTGTCAATTTTTCCAGTACCCTCCACCTGATGTCTTCTGGTGTATGGTTATGAGTGAGGAAGTGTTCTACCAACGGTGCACCCACTGTGTTACATCTGATTCTACTCATATGTTGTAGGATCCTGGTTTTAACTTTTTGTTTGGTCTGTCCCACGTAGGTCAAAGCACAAGGGCAAGTAATAGCATAGATGACCTGTGTACTGTTGCAGTTGGTGAACGAAGCGAGTTTGTAAGTTTTAGTACTGTGGGTAAAACTCGAGCCCTCCAGGCAGTAGTCACATGCTCGACAGCTACCACATTTGTGGTGTCCCGTTAGTGGTGGCAGATTTAGAAAGGTTCCTCACATCAGGTTGTTTGGGGGGGATCCAGAAACGCCTTCACCACAGCGTCTTTTATGTTCTTGTCCCTCTTGAAAGCAAACAAGGGTTGTTGTGTCGTTTGCAGCTCCCCTTGTACAAGGTTCCAGTATTTCTTAATGATTTTCTGTATACCATTGCTCTTAGTGTTAAATGTCGTCACACATACGATCCCCTTTGACTCAGCAGGCTTTTCCTTTTTCTCCAATAGTTCTTCTCTGGGATGGTACCATGCCCGTTTCTTGGCATGCTTCAGTAGACCTTTGGGATAGCCTCGATTTCTCAGCCTCTCCGTTAATTCCTCTGCCTCATCAAAGAAATCTTTTCTTTTCGAACAATTCCTCCTCAATCAAAGTTACTAACCGAAGGGCAGGTTGTCTCTTAGATTTCTCGGATGATGAGAACCGTACATTAATAATGTATTTCTTTCCATGGGCTTACGATATAGATCACTATACAGTAAACCATCCTCTGCCTGGAAACTCAGGTCAAGAAAGTCAATAGATTTCCTGCTTTGGGCAATTGTGAACTGAATATCACTGCTCCTGTTGTTTAACCAGCGCCAGAATTCATCCAGCTCCTCTTCGTTTCCTGACCAAATCATTAGGACATCATCGATGTACCTTTTCCAAGCATCGATCTTCTCCAAAAATGGGTTAGTCAGGTCATATAGATGTTCCTCCTCAAACCTATCCATAAACAGGTTTGCCAGGCTGGGTGCATATGTCGCGCCCATGGCCACGCCCTTGCATTGGTGATAGAATTGTCTTTTGAAGACAAAATAATTCTTCTTCATAGCTATTTCCAATAGCTTGATCAAAAACTCAGTCGGGATCCAATGTGGCCTCATTCTCTGATCAAGTGTTGCTCTTATCACCTCGGTAGCACTGTCCTGAGGGATAGATGTATATAGAGTTGATACATCTAACGTAACTAGTATTTGTTTACTGCTATCAAAGACTTGTCCCTCCAGCAATTGAACAATATACATACTGTCACGTACATAAGACTTGGTAAGGGGTACCCACGGTTGCAAAAAATAATCAATAAACTGGTTTAGGGGCTCGAGTATTGAACCACAGCCTGAAACTATAGGCCTTCCAGGCGGATTTTGTAGCCTCTTGTGCACCTTCGGGAGGGTATAAATGGTTGGTATCCTAGGCTCCAGTTGATTGAGAAAGTCACGTTCGTGTTGGTTCAGGAATCCTTCCTCCACTCCTTCCTGGGTGGTCATCTCTTTCAATGCTTTAATCTCCTTCGTGGGATCTCTGGAGACCTTGATGTAACTCTCCTGTACTCGTAGTTGTTGCTCAATTTCAGCAATGTAGTCCCGTGTGTTCTGGACCACTATCGCCCCCCCCCCCCTTATCTGCCGCCTTTATGACTATTGCATCATTTTTGGCCAAGTCATTCAAAGCCATTTTCTCTTCCTTACTTATGTTGTATTTTATGTACTGTCTCTTTTCCATCAGTTCCGTTGTTTCTTCCAATACCACCTTCTCAAAGGCTAATATGCTATCACTCATCATAAATGAGGCTGGTGTGAAGGTGGATGGTGGCCTAAAATTGGTTGCTGCCTGTGATGGAGTGAAGGTATTCTTGGTGAAGAAATACTTCAATCTGATTTTCCTGAAAAATCTTTGTAATTCCAATCTCATCTGGAATGTGTCAGGTTCCCTTGTAGGTACGTACGATAAACCCTTTGCCAGGACACCAAGTTCCGCCTCCGTCATTTCATATTCAGATAAGTTTATGACAGGATCCAGATTAGACCCATCCGTTCTTGCAGGCAATGTACTGAGTCTCCCATGCTCCAAGGGCGCAGAACCAGATTCTATGACTATGCAGTTATCTAGTATCTGCAATGTGGTAAGGGTAGGGGTAACCAAGTGTGAATGCTGAGGGTCCCAGGGTAGGTCAGCAGGGGTGTTGATGGCATCACCCTCAACGCTGTTGGTAGTTTCACCCTCCATGTTCATAAGTACCACCTGTAAGTCTGCCTCCTGGTTGAAATCTCCCCGTGGGATTCTGGTTGGTAAAATCTGACTCGGGAATTGCCCCGCGTGTATCTCCCTCTTCCCCATCTCCTGGGCCTGTCCCAGTTCTCTTGTCTCGTACCGCCTCTGTTGCCCCTGGGGGGGCCCTCCCCTAAAAAAGGACGAGGACCTTGATGTTCTGCACCACTTGTGGAGGGTCTGTCACTATCTGAATCAGTGCTGTTATCCACAGAGGAGCTCGAAAAGGTATTAAACCTTCGTGGACCTTGTCTGCTTCTGTTTGTATAGAATCCCTGACTATCTTGGAGATAATAATCATCCGCGAGATAGGGGTATGTCTGTTTTTTATCGTAATTTCTTACGTCATTGGTCAATGTATCTAATTTTCTACCCAATGTCACCGTGTTAAAGCCAGCCAAGGTTTTTTCGGCACGCTCCAACGCCTCTCTGGCGTTAGTGAGTGCTGAATCCCCCAATATCTCGTTTTTTAGATCCGCAATTTCCTGCGTTAATTTCTTTACGTACTCTATTGCGGTCTCCACCCCAAGCACCATCCAGTGCCTAGAGCATGTATTAGCTACGTAGCAGAAACCCTCACGGAACTTCGGGACCTCTATAAAAATAGCCGGCTCATTTCACACTTGGAGGCCCTTAGGTATTATATTTGCCTCCAAGTACTTCGTTAAGACATGCCCGTGTAGGCGGGATCTGATTAATTTCTTCTCTAACCTTTCTAGCTTTACAAGTTTGGCATTCAAGCTTGCATCTGTTGACACTCTTTCGCCCCCCAAAAGGAAGCTAGATGCACCCTGATCCTGGATTAATCTGGCAATATATTCATCGGTGTAAGATAAGGTTTCCTTTTCGGACATATTCAAATACACCACATTGTTTCAATAACTCAAAATATTACAATGGTTAGTTTGCTTCACACCACAATACAACATTAAATGAGATAACAATACAATACAACATTAATACAACATTAAATGAGAGTAAGACCCTCGCAGATATGTACCTGCACTTAACAATGTAAATCACCATGGGGTGACCCAGTATCCCTCAGAACCCGGGCAATACAATGTAATATCCTCAATGGTTCTGTCGGGTTCACAACCTGATTTCTTCAAAATCTGATTCAATCACTTATGTATGACGGAATGAAATATGAAGTGATTGAATCAGATTTTGAAGAAATCAGGTTGTGAACCCGACAGAACCATTGTAGATATTACACAACTTACTGAGGCTTCAGGAAAGGAGTGCAGGTAGCAAAATGCAGGATGTCCAAGATGTCCGGTCCCACGTCTCTCGTGTCCGTCACGTATCTCAGCTTTGTTGTGGATATCGGTCGGGGAAGTCTGGAAGTCCAGTTCTTGTGTCGCAGAGTCTTCGGGTTCCGACGGGAGCCTTGAAACTGCAGACCGGCAAAGTTGCTGTTGGTGCCTGTTTGCACAGGGTGGTCACTCCTTGACCACAAGAGAGATGTCTTTGGTCTTCCAGTCAGAAAGGAAAGGAATGACGAAGGTCCAAGATATGTCTTTCAAAGATTTGTCCAGGATAATCGAAACTCCTGGGGACACAGCTCCTATACATATACTAAGGAAGGGGGCTGGATTACCTGACTAGGTCCATCCTATGGGTGGACCTGATAAGGGGGTGGTTACACCCATTTCCCTGTGTCCAGTTTCGCACCAGAGCTGGGGCTGGAGGGCCCCAGCAACTGGTTTGAACCGGGGTATGCATGGAAAACCTTGTGTGCCCCAGGCAGTGTCTAGATGCATTCACTGAATGCAGCCCTCCCTGCCCCAATACACAAAACCCCTGTCTGGAGAGGTGCTGGCACCTCCCTGGACAGAAAACCTATTGTCCAGGCCACCCTGGTCGGCGTTTCCCCCAGCAACAGGAGGTCAGACTTGTGTCTGTGGCAGCAGCATCCATTTTGTGATGCTGAGGCTCTGTTTAACTTTAACCGGGTAAAGCGATAACTTACATGTATTTTCCCTCTAGAAGGGTGGAATGCTACCCCCGCCACCAGAATTGGCGGGGGGTAGTATTCCAAAGTGTTTGACACCTTACACGATATGTTTTGGTAAAGACAAACCAGTTAGCATTAACCGCGAGGATTATAATGCACTTAAGAGTATATGGTATGGCTATATCATAGAACAGCTATAAGGAGATGGTTCCGAAAGCTGCAGAGGGGCTCAGCTCATGCTAGGGCACCCTCTCACACAAAATCAAGCACTCTGCCTCCAGGATTGTCGAGGCCTACCATAGGAGTGGCTTATAGGTGTATATGTGTCTATATGTAAAGGTAGATATCGGTATACTATATCTAAGTAAGGGGTGATTACACCACCTTACCCAGGCTGTGTGAACAGACCTGTGGTGTCAGTATGGAAGGCAAACCAGGGGTGGCACAATACATGCTGCAGCCCCTGGTAGGCCTAGGGTGCACCTATGCCCTGGGTTCCTATGGTACACTATACAGGGGCTCACAAGGGTGACCCAGTAACCAATCTGGTATGCACCTAAAGTGCATGGTATCAATTTAGAGAGAGAACAGCTGGGCTGTGTGTCTGATTAGCAGGCCCACAGACACATTAAAGTCGAAAAACCAGAGAATCACAGCAAAAAGTGGGGGTGACCATAGGAAGCAGACCCTACTCTCCTACACACGAGCCCTGAGGCACACCATTGTCCAGCAAAAATGTTTGAGATGCAAAGGGATCCAGAATAGTGGTTTGGCATCTATCAGTTAGAAAATCCCTCAGCCACTGCAGGGCCACACACCCTACTCATGTAGTCTCTCCGCCAGCAGTCAGTGAGATATAGTGTCGTATGCCGCGGAGAGATCTAAAAGGATCAATATCATGGATCCTCCGGCATCAAGGGTTAGTCTCAGTGTATCAGTTACAGCCAAAATGGCTGTTTCTGTGCTGAAGCTCGGGCGAAAGCCCGACTGTGAAGGGTTGAGAATGTTGTTGCATTCTAAATACTGGCTGAGTTGTTTATTTATTACTGTTTCCAGCATGTTGCCCAACAAGGGCAGCAGGGATATTGGTCTGTAATTACCGAGCACCTGGGGATCTGCGGATGGTTTCTTTAGAATGGGGTGCACGTATGCTTCTTCCCAGGTAGCCGGAATACAACAGGTTAGAATGGAAGAGTTAAAAAATGTTTGTATTGCAGAAGCACAGGTTGGAGAAAAAAGGGCCATAGTGCTGGGAGGGCATGAGTCAGCCGGTGAACCTGATTTCATGCCAAGAGTAAGTTGTTTGTATCCTCAAGCAAAATGGTTTCAAACTGATTGAGGTGACAGGTGATGAATGTCAAAGGGTTGTCCAGAATCGTAGTGGATCCAGGGTTGTCAATGCTCGTGAAAGGGAAATTAGCTTAGATCCTAGAAATATTTTCTTGGAAAAAATTTGCTATAGAGTCACATAATGATTGAGATTCTGGAGGTGACTGTTTACACGTTGGGGGAGAGGAAAAATCCTTAACGATGTTAAATAATGCTTTAGCAGAATTTCCAGATTGTTCAATTTAGTTACGAAGATATGAACATCTGGCCAATTTGATTAGTTGATGTTAGTGGGATAAAGATGATTTATAAGCTAGTTTATCTGCGGAGTTTTTTGTACTCCTCCAGCGTCTCTCTAAAGCATTGCATTTTGCTTTTCAGATCGCCAGAATACCAGGGGGCAGAAGGCCGCCGAGTGACTGGGTTGCTATTTTTCACCGGAATAACAGTCGGGTGTTTCAGGTGCGAAGAGGTAAAGCTTGACTCTGCAGCCACGAGGACCAGGAGCCGTCGACGATGACCAGGAGCTGGATTCGAGCTGGATGTCGAGTGCTGTGGTGTTGGTTCTCGGATTGAAACGAACAAGCCTTGGCAACAGCAACCCACATAGGAAGAGAAAAGATGCTTCGGTGTGGACCAGCAAGGCCTGGGCTACTCCCCAAGGGGTGGAGAGTGAGGGCACGTCGGGAGCAACTAGGGAAGCCCTTTAAAACTTAGAGTTGGCTTCACAGGGACCCACCAGTCGACGGACCAGGGATTGCAAAGGGGCC
Source organism: Lissotriton helveticus (assembly GCF_964261635.1). Lineage (NCBI taxonomy): Eukaryota > Metazoa > Chordata > Amphibia > Caudata > Salamandridae > Lissotriton > Lissotriton helveticus. The sequence goes on from NC_136065.1 coordinate 1,395,101,413, forward strand.
TCGAGACAAAACACAAAGGGCCGGCTCACTCAACATTCGTGGAGTATCGGCTGGCAATTTTCAGTGGAATTGCTGCTCGGGGTTTGGGCTATAAGTAACCCAATGCACAGCCTCGAGGATCGCCAAGAAGCATATGCACTTGTAAATGTGTACGATGTCCAGGGATTCCGGTTCCTCAGTCCCCACGATGGCTACGGGTCTCAGCTTTGCTGGAAGCTCAGGTCGGCCTCTGGGATGTCTGGGAACCTACCTCATATATTGCAAATTCTTCGGAGTCCGGTGATGCAAACCAGTCAGATGCGTCTTTGGTGCCTGCCACGCAGGGGAGTAACTCCTTCACTCCGAGGGAGATTCTTCAGTCTTCTAGCAACTTGTGGATCGTCGAAGTTCCAGGATTCAGTATCAGAGTTTCGTCCAGGTAAATCTAAAGTCCTGTAGTCAGGGGTTCCTACTTTATACCCAAGGAAGCCGTGGGACAAACTCTGGGGACCCACCTATTGGAGGGTTTGGAAAGAGGGGTGGCTACATCCATTTCCTTTGTCCAATTTCGCACTAGAGCAGGGGTTGGGAGCCCCTACAACCGGTTTGAACTGGGCTATGCACAGGGACACCAAATGTGCCCCCCAGTGCAGAATTCAAGGCACTCTTGGAGTGCACCTACCCAGCCCCAATAGACTAAAGCCTGTCTTGGAGGTGGTTACACCTCCCTGTGACAGGAAACTTATTGTCCAGGCATCCCCTGCTGGAGTTTCGCCCCGCAGCAGGGGACTAGACTTGTGTCTGTGGCTGCAGCATCCATTTTGTGATGCCAGGGTTCTATTAAGCTGGTACCGGGTGTACCGGTGTGGCCATGTTTCTCCCTCTACGAGGGTGGAATCAAACCTCCACAGCCAGGACTGGCGGGGAGGTATTATTCCAAGGTGTTTGACACCAAACACCACATGTTTCCTTGCAGCCATTCCAAAGTTAGCATTTACCGCGAGGTTATAATGCACTTAAGAGTATATGGTATGGCTGCATCACAGAAAAACCCCGGAAAACAGATTCCGAAGGCTGCAGAGGGGCCCTGCTCATGCATGGGCACCCTCTCCCACAAAACCCAGCACCCTGCCTTCAGGATTGATAAGGCCTGCCATTGAGGTGATTGATAGGTTTATATGTGTAGTGATATAAGATAGATATAGGGAACCCATATCTAAGTAAGGGGTGCATACACCACCTTACACAGGCTGCTGTAGTAGACCTGTGGCGTCATTTTTAGTGGTCTCTGGGGTACCTATGCCCTGGGTCTATCGGATACCATATACTACAGACTTATAATGGAACCCCAAAATCCAATCTGTGGTGGACCTAAAGTACATGCAATAATTTTAGAGAGGAAGCAGCTAGGCTGGGGGCTTGGATAGCAGGGCCTCAGCCAGACTAAAGTTGAAAAACAGGGAAACATCGGCAAAAAGTGGGGGTAACTATAAGAAGCAGATCCTACTCTCCTACATACCCTCACCCCAAACGTAAGGATATTAAACTAACCTTGACCAGTTGAGTCTTCCTGTTCTAAGTGGAATATCTGGAGAGTCCATCTACATTGGTATGGTTACTCCCAGGTCTATGTTCCACTGAATAGTCCATCCCCTGTAGGGAAATGTACTACCTCAAAAGTTTGGGGTTTTCTCCCTTCATGTGTTTTAGCCATAAGAGGGGCTTATGGTCTGTCTCAACAATGAAGTGAATGCCAAACAAGTACGGCCTCAGCTTCTTCAGAGCCCAAACCACAGCAAAGGCTTCCCTCTCACCCAGCAACCTGCCTTCAGGATTGATAAGGCCTGCCATAGGGGTGACTGATAGGTTTAGATGTGCAGTGATATAAGGTAGATATAGGGAACCTATGTCTAAGTAAGGGGTGCATACACCACCTTACACAGGCTGATGTAGTAGACCTGTTGTGTCATTTTGAGTGGTCTCTCAGGGGTGGCATAATACATGCTGCAGCCCCTGAGAGGCCTCTGGGGTACCTATGCCCTGGGTACATAGGATACCATATACTAGGGACTTATTAGGGTACCCCAGAATCCAAACTGTGGTGTATCTAAAGAACATGCAATCATTTTAGAGAGTAAGCAGCTAGGCTGGGGTCCTGGATAGCAGGGCCCCAGCCAGACTGAAGTCGAAAAAAACTGAAACATCAGCCAAAAGTGGGGGTAACTATAAGAAGCAGATCCTACTCTCCTACATGCATGTTTGCACTGTGCTGAGGGGGTTACCAGGTAATCGTTCACACTCTCTGATGGATGTCACATGTGTTTTTACTGAGTCCCCAGATAGATCATGCAATCTATGTGTTCTCCTTTATACTTGCGGTTTATTCAACTGTGTAACCTTGGACCGTGACCTCTATGTGCATGTAACTTGCATGATTGAGGTAACTATTAGCGGCGATACTACTTGTCTCTCGGACCTCTTTCAAGTGCTTGCCGTCCTTTTTCCCCAGCACCCTGCCATGAGCGGCAATCTGAGGGATAGCCCTGGGTGCCAGAAGCTCTAGCTACGCCTCTGTGAAGGCCCCTTCCATAGCCACAAAAGGGACAAAAAGAAGTCTGGGGACGGTTGCCATTGAGAGGCCCAAGCAGTCTCTGAATAGAAGGCACCCATGTCCTTGAGAGAGACCTGGACATCCCCTGAAAATCTAGAAGTTCTCACCCAGATGTGGCGCTGCACAGCCACCTTCAATGAAATCACTCTGCCTAGCTCATTGGTCGTGTTGAGACCACAACAAAAGGTGAACTTTTCTACAACTCTCCCTTCTAATACTGCTTCGGAGAGGATGGCCCGGGCCTCCTCCAGGACCTGTGGAAGCACTTGCGCAACCGTTTCCTACAAAGTGTGGGAATACCAGCTCAATAAGCATGCGTAGTTCACCGTCTGTAATGCAAGGCTGGTGGAAAAAAAACATTTTCTTACCCCAACTATACAGCCTCTTGAATTCCCTATCCAGGGGTGCGGAAGGCAACGTGCATTGAGAGGTAGAGGTTTGGACCACCAAGTTCTTGGGGGTAGGGTTGATGGTGAGAAAATTTGGGTCACTCAGTGAGGGGCAATGGTGGAGGTCCTATTCACAGGAGTCGCGTGCTGGGCTTGGACCATGTTTTCAATAGGACATGGGTTAAGGGCTCATTGAAAGACAGCAAGGGGTCAGAGGAGGATAAATCAGGCTGCCGGACCTCTGTCAAGATGTTCATCTTGACTGCCACGGTAGATAGCTGAAGGCCCAGAACCTCGGCTGCCCTTTGCACCACCATAGCATATAATGAAACCTCCTCAGTAGCCACAGTAGGGGGAGAAAGTAGGCCAGAATCTAGAGAGGTATTCAATCCGCTGGCCTTACCCAGTTCCTCATACCAGTCCATTTCTTGATAACGCTGGTCTTCTAAAGGGTCCAGCGACCTCTCCCAATCTTCCTCCATTCCTAGCCCTTCAGAATGAGGCGGAGAAAGTGAGCTAAATCTAAAAGTTCCATTGCGCCAGTATTGGCACCGGTAGGCACCAATCTGGCTCCAGGTCGTCTGGGATAAAAATGGGGCTGGTGCCAGTAGTGGACACAAGTGGCGCGACGACCGGTGCCTGGGAAGGTCGCAGTGGTACGATCGGCATCGTTCTGGATCCATTCCCAGATCCATGGGAGGTTACTGGAGCCGGAGCTGCCAGCACGAAACCCGATGGAGCCCCCTCTGAGTCATGCTGGTATGGTCAGAACGCCCAAATATGAGGCACAAGGCGACATAAAATTCCTTTAACTGGGCGGGTGTCGCTCCGGTACCTGGGAAGGCTGGGAATCACAGAGCCGACCTAGGAAACAGGCCAATTGCGTTCAGACTGTTCCTTCGCTTAAGCCGATGGACTGGGAAAGGTCGGAGCATACTTCGACCTATGTTTCTTGTGCTTCTTACCTGACCGACTCGACGACTTTGAGTGTGAGGATGAAGACTTGAGACTTCATCCTCACGGTGCCCGGACCTTCCTCTCGACCAGGACCTGAGAACGAGACCTCTGGGGAGAACGACACAGTGCCGAGCACCAGGCCAAAAGCAGCTTTAGCACCACTCTCTCAAAGTTTTTAGAGCCTTGGCCCAGCAGTCGGAGAATGACTTTGAGTTGTGGTCGCACTCCAGGCACCAGAGACAAATCAGGTGCAGGTCCGTCACTGACATGGCGCAGGTGCCGCATGGCTTGAAAACAGAAATCTTCTTTGACATGAGAAAAAAATCTACACACCTAAAAGGGGTTGACAAAACATCAAATAAATCCTGTCACAAAGTGATAGAAGGTGGCTCTCATCACTGATCTGAGCTGGCTGGCACGGAAAGAAAAGAACTGACATCAGCGCGGACGTCACAATGGCACAGATGACGTCAATGACATCACGTGGGGCTAATTGATGCCACCTAAAGGCGCGCAGGGGTAATGCTTGAAGAAAAATCTTCCAGATCCAATCTGACGTCTGTGAAATTCAAAGGTTAGGAATCTGTGGCTTGATGTCTCTGTCAGACACACATGACAATCCATCGAGAGATGGTTCTTTTGTGTACAGCTTTCTCCTTTTTTACTCCCACATAACCCACAAAGAGTTGATTGTCTACTCAGAACTCTTTTGAGCGGTCAAGGTTGAACGACAACTGCCTTTGAATCCAGGCGCTGAAATCTCTCCTTTTCTTTGAAGGGGTGAGGAGAACAAAAGAAGGTAGGCAGGGCGAAGTTCTTGCCTACATGGAAAGGAGTGACAATCTTTTGTAGGAAAGAGGCACATGTCTGGAAGACCAGTTTGTCTGGGTAAAAAATGGCATAAGGAGGGTGTACCGAGATCGCTTGGAGTTCGCTGATCCTCTTGGCCAATAATATGGCCACTAAAAAGGCAGTTTTGATGCTTGTAGGAAGATTGACTTCTTTACAGATGTCCCTCTACTTTCTTACCTACATTTGACTTGCTAGATGCTTGTTGCACAAGTTACTACTTGTGTAACGATATATCTGTAAGAGACATTAGTTAGTGATAGATTCCTTACCTTAGAATATCCCAGGAGTCAGACTGGATCTGGAAAAATTTTGCTTAGCAGTGTCTCTGCGCTTCAGTAGGTGGCGTACTGCGGCTCCGCGTCCGTCACTGGCATCGCAAGTGCCGAGATGATGTTACGGAGAGTACTTATGCGCCATCCATGCGCGCTGACGTCAGTTCTGTACATAACTTTCCGCACCAGGAATGCAGAGCCATGCAAGATACTGACCATTGGTGCATAAAACTAGGGCCCTAAAAGGGATGACCTTAAACCTAGTTATCAGTTTGCAGAACGGGGAGGATGGGTGGGAGGGTAAGGAATCTATCACTAACTAATGTCTCTTACAGATATATCGTTACACAAGTAGTAACTTGTTCATCTGAAAGAGACATGTTAGTGATAGATTCCTTACCTTAGAATAGATACCCTAGCAATACCAACCGGGTGTTGGGTCTGCGAACAAGATTACACCAGAAAGTCATGGCCAAAGAAGCAGTCTCTCTGGACTTGACTGTCAAGGCAGTAATGCTTGGTAAACGTGTGCAGCGAGGCCCACGTAGCTGCCTACCAAATTTCCTGCAAGTGAACTCCATGTCCCACGGCAGTAGTGGCTGCTGTCACCATGGTAGAAAGGGCGCGCACCCCCACAGGAGGCTCCTTCTTAGCCGAGTGACATGCTTCGATGCACAGAACAACACACCGAGAGATAGTTGGTTTGTGCACAGCCCGACCTTTTTTGGTGCCCATGTAGCCAACAAAGAGCTGGTCATGCACCCGGAACTGTTGTGTGCGGCTCAGGTAGAAGACGAGCGCATGTTTTGGGTCCAGGCAGTGTAGCCTCTCTTCCTCCCTAGAAGGATGCCGAGGCGGAAAGAAGGTGGGCAAAGTGATGGTCTGCCTGATGTGGAAGGGCATGAGAACCTTTGGCAAGAAAAAAGGACGGGTCCTCAGAACCACCTTGTCCGGATGAATAGAAAGGAAAGGAAGTTTAGAAGAAAGAGCCGGGAGCCCACTTACTCTTCCGGCAGAGGTGATAGCTACCAGGAAAGCCATCTTGAGAGTGAGAAGACGTAATGGACAGTTATGAAGAGGCTCAAAGGGAGCACACATCAGAAACATCAAGACAAGGTTTAAGTCCCACTGAGGCATGATGAACGGCACTAGAGGAAACATGTGCGTCATGCCTTTTAGAAAATGGTTTACAACTGGGAACTTAAAGCGAGAAGGCTGATCAGGAAGCCTTAGAAAGGCGGAAATGGCCGAAAGATAACCTTTGATAGTGCCCAGAGCAGAGCCCTGCTGGGCCAAAGAAGGAAGGAACAAAAGAACGTCAGAAAGAGGGGCAGAAAGGTGATCCACAGCCTTCGCTGTGCACCATGCCACAAACTTGTTCCATCTGCAGGTGTATACCGTTTTTGTGGAGGGACGCCTGGCTGCCAGAATGACATCACAGATTTCAGGAAGAAGATCAACAGGTATCAACTGTCACCGCTCAATCTCCACGCATGGAGGTGGAGGCTGGACAGGTTTGGGTGGAGGACGCTCCCCTGCTTCTGCAACAGAAGATCATCCTGAAGAGGCAGTCAGATGTGGGGATCCATCACCATGCTGAGTAGCTCGGGATACCAGTATCTTCATGCCCTATCCGGGGCTACAAGGATGACAGGGGATTGGTCGCGCCTGATCTTCTTCAGCACTCTGGGCAGAAGTGGTATCGGCGGAAAGGCTTACAACAGACCGCAGCTCCACTTGTGATGAAAAGCATTGCAGAACGAGTGCCGACTTGGAAATTCCAACACGCAGAATTGATGACATTGAGTGTTCTCTCTGGTGGCGAATAGATCTAACCAAGGCTCTCCCTACTGCTGAAAGAGACTTTGCTCTCCCTACTGCTGAAAGAGACTTTGCAACACGTCCGAGTTCAGGCGCCATTCGTGATCCATCGAGCACAAGTGGCTGAGTTCGTCCCCCCTGGCGTTCAGAGAACCTGCCAGGTGATGAACCACCAAGGAAATGCCTTGATGTTCCAGCCATGCCCGGAGGCGCAGAGCCTCCTGACATAGGGTCCAGGACCCCACCCTGCCCTGTTTGTTGCAATACCACATGGCAATGGTGTTGTCCGTGATCACCTGCACTACACTACCATGGACAGAGGGAAGGAATGCCTTCAGTGAAAGTCAGATCGCCTGCAGCTCCAAAAGGTTGATATGGAGCCGGGACTCCGCCGGAGACCAGAGGCCTCTGATCTCCGCCTCTCCCAAGTGGCCACCCCATCCAGGAGGGACGCATCTGTCACCACTGTGTGCTCTGGTTGGGGAAGGGAGAGGGATCTGCCACTGACCCAATCTCGATTTGTGAGCCACCACTGCAACTGTTGAGCAGTGCCCTCCGAGATCTGGACATGCTAGGAAAGGTTGCCCTGATGCTGCGCCCACTGGAACTTCAGGTCCCACTGCAGAGCCTGCATATGCCATATGGCATTTGCCACCAGCAGGATGCAGGAGGCCATCAGGCCCAGGAGCTGTAGGGTCATCCTGACTGAAACCCAGGATAGAGGCCGAAAGATCGGAATTATAGCCTGAATATCCCGGACTCGCTGCTCGGGAGGATAAACCCGAAACTGCGTCGAATCCAGAACCGCTCCGATGAAGGGGAGCTTCTGAGCGGCACTCATGTGCGACTTTGGCACGTTGATGGAGAACCCCAGCAACTGCAGGGGGTCGGCCGTAGTCTGAAGGTGGTGGACGACTGCCTGGGGCGAGCCCGCATTCAGCAACCAGTCATCGAGGTAGGGGAAGACTGACACCCCTGACCTGGGCAGGTGAGCCGCGGCCACCGCCATCACCTTCGTGAACACCCGAGGGGCGCTGGTAAGGCCGAAAGGGAGCACAGCAAACAGATAATGCTCCTGGCCTACAGTGAACTGCAGGTATCGCCGGTGGGCCAGCAGGACAGGAATGTGAAAATAAGCGGCATGGGCGAAGGGGAGGACTGAAAGGAAAGGGAATAACCCTTGCGGATTATTTGCAACACCCACTTGTCCGACGTAATGTCGCACCAGTGGGGGAGGTGGTGGCGGATCCTGCCACCCACTGGCGTGCTGTGCTCCACAAAGCTCGGACTAGGAAGGTTTGGAGGTAGGAGCAGCGGGGTGGAGGTGGACTGACCCGCACCCTCATTCCATGACCCGCCCTTGTGGAAGCCGCGACCACGGTCGTGCTGAGGTTGGGTCTGCACAGGCTTGTTGAAGGAACGTGCCTGGGTGCCTCTGCCCTGGCCACGAAAGGAACGAAAACCAGGAGTGTACAGGTTCTTTGCAGAAAGACCCAATGACTTGGCCGTGGCCCGTGAGTCCTTTAAAATGCTCCAAAGCACTGTCAGCCTTGTCGCCAAACAGGCGGGTGCCATCGAAGGGCCTATCCATGAGCGAGCTCTGGACATTGGGACAACGCCACCGTTGTAGAGATGTCCCTGCCCAGCGAGTCTGCGGTGTCCAAACCACCCCAAATGGCGAACTTAGTCACATCCTTTCCTTCAGCAATCGCCTGAGAAAGGACAGCCTGGACCTCCTCAGGACACTGAGGCAACACTTGAGCAACAGTATCCCACACTGTGTGGGAGTAGCGGTACAACAAGTAAGCAGTGTTCACCGACAGCTGCCCTAGACCGGTCCGAAGAAAACAATCGCCTGCCAAACTGTTCCAGTTGCTTAGAGTCTTTGTCCGGCGGAGCCGGGGGAAAGGCACTCTGCGGTGTCGAGGCCTGGATGACCAGACTCTTAGGCGTGGGAAGGGTGATCAGAAAGGCCAGGTCGCCAGGCGCCGGCGTATGGCGACTTTTTATCCACAGAAGTCCCAGTGGCCGGCCGCAAGCAAGTGCCCAAGAGGACATCGGTAAGGGTGTCATTGAAGGGAAGCAACGGCTCCGATGAAGTAGACGCTGTCTGGGGCACCTCGGTGAGGAAGTTAGTTTTGAGGGCCACCGTGGGGAGGTCGTAGTTGAGGGCCTCGGCAGCCCGACGGAGCACCATTGTGTAGGAAGCGCCCTCCTCTATCGTAGGCGGGGGAGAGGCAAACCCCGGGTCAGAAGAGACATGGAGGTTGCAGCATCGTCCACCCAATCCTGCTCGGATTCACACTGCCGGACAAGAGGGTCCTCGGATCCTTCCCAGTCCTCCTCCGCCTCCGGAGGGGCCGGTCGTGGCGGCAGGGCCGGAGCAGGGACAAACGACGTCGGAAATGGCGCTGAGAACGGCGCCGACCGGGGCCAGACCGGTGCCGCCTCCCAATGCGTATCCTAGGTCGGAATGAATTGGTCCTGGAACCGGGGCAAGGTCGGGATAAACAGCACCCAGTGCGGTGCCGGGGGTGGAGACGAGGGCGGCGCAGGGGCCGGAGCCGGCAACGCTGCACCTCGTGGCGCCAGGGCCGGAGCCAGCGGCGTAGGATCCTATGGCGCCGGGGCTGGAGCTGCTCCCGGAGCCGAAGGGCCAACAGGATCTGGATACGGGACCGCGGGCCCGAAAGCGCGCCAGCGGGAGCCCGAGGCGTAAAAAGGTGGTCCCTGGCAGTAAAAAAATCTTGCACCTGTTCGGGTGTCGCCGACAGACCCGGGTAGGGCGGGTAGACCGTGGGACTCCCAGGCTCCAGAGGAGCTGCAGCGGCGGAGCCCCTGTCCCCCTTGTCCGCCTACGAGGAGCGATGTTGGAGAGCGAACACGCATCTTCAACTTCTTTTTATGATGTCGCTTACCAGACTCCGAAGGTGAAGATTTGGAGCACGAGGTGCGACGGCTCCGGTCCCGTGAGTGGTCCCGTGAATGGCCCCTAGACTCGGAGCGACGGCGTGACGAATTCCGGACCTCCATCAACTTTCGGCGCAGCTCCCGCAAGGCCTTCAGGCCATGGCTCGACAGTCCCGGGAATCGTGATCGGTCTCCAGGCAGTAGAGGCAAACATCGTGGGTGTCCGCCACCGACATATTATGGCAACAGGCCCCACAAGACTTAAAGCCAGGCATCCCTATGTGCACCAGGTGAAAAAAGGGGAGAGACAAAAGTCTCAAAATAGTAGTCAAAAAGTGACTGAGGTACGCGCTCCATCCGGATCTGTGCTTGCTGGCGCGGAAAAAGAACGAACTGACGTCAGCGCGCATGGGTGGTACCTAAGTACTCTCTGTGACATCATCTCGGCGCTTGCGACGCCAGGGACGGACGCGAGGCCGCAGGATGCCTTCTACTGTCGCGCAGAGGTACTGCTAAGCAAAAACATTCCGGATCCAGTCTGACGCCTGGGGATATTCTAAGGTAATGAATCTACCACTAACGTGTCTCTTTCAGATTTCAGTGTACTGAAGCCTGCTAACCAGGCTCCAGTGCCAGAGTTATTTCCCCTAAGCTGAAATGTCAAACTGTATGACAATTGGCAAGGTCTTTAGCACTTCTGTAGGTCTTTAGTAAGTGGTACCCCTGGTACCAAGGGCATGGGTACTAAAGAGGGTCAAGGACTGCAGCATGTATTATGCTACTCATTAGGGACACACACACAAATTGCATGTAGACTGCCATTGAAGGCTGCGTGAAAAGTTGCAAACCATTTGGAAAACATGATATGGCACACCCCCTGTGTACCATTCCCTACATATAGTGCATGTAGTCATAGCTACAACAGGCCTTAGAGCCCTAAGGCAAGGTGTATTATATTACATGTGACAACATATCTGCATGAGGAGATATGCCTCTGTGATGTCTGGTCCCATTGCCATGACATTGCAAGTGTTCAGAAAGCCATCTTCAGTTGTCAGGAACCCTCTATCTTGTTTTAGCGTCACTTCAAAAAGATCTAGCTTACACCCACAAAGTAAGCCTTTTGCTAAGTATCCGTGATGAAGAAGATTTGGTCCCAGCTGGAAGGCTTCCCTTCGATCCATTTTATATGGATTGAGAGGTTCCCTTATTACGAGGCGAGACTCAATTGCACACACTTCCTATTGGGGTTCTCGGTCTAGTTTTTTAGACTCGAGACACCCCAGTGCTCTCATACCGCCTGTGCTAGTATCATGCAGCACACTTCAACTGTGACAATCACCTGAATGGACGTTTCTTGCAGCGTCCTGCCTCTAAGGAAGAATTTGTGAACGTCGCTAACTGTGTTGCAATCCGTATTTCTTCAGCGAAGTCAGAGAGGCTATTGGTTTTAAGTAATAGAAGTGTTTTCCTTGACATTCCTGTAATTATATTCACAGCGTATCTCTGCCGTATCAGTGCTTCGAGTCCTTGGTTACCTTGACTATGTGTCGTCAAGAGAGAGCCATGAGTCAGAGGTTCTCGGAGTTGACTTCTGTGAAGAGAAGTTTCCTCCAGTGTTCAAGTAAGCATGTATATTCTGCTCTCTAGCCTACACATTAACAGAAAACGAATTACTTGATACAGCACATGTGTCAGAAGCTTAACCCAAGTAACCCAGGTAGAACTTTGGCCTCATAACAAGAACTTTGCTAATCAGTTGCTCGTTTGCGTCTAATCAATTAAGTGCAATTTCTACTAAAAGCACAAGTTACTACTTGTGTAACGATATATCTGTAAGAGACATTAGTTAGTGATAGATTCCTTACCTTAGAATATCCCCAGGCGTCAGACTGGATCCGCAAATTTTTTGCGTAGCAGTACCCTTGCGCGTCGGTAGGCGTCGTCTGCGGCTCCGCGTCCGTCGTCGGCGTCGTGGGCGCCGTGATGACGTCGTTGGAGTACTTAGACGCGGCCTCCGTGTGCTGACGTCAGTTCTTAGACACAGCTTTTCCGCGCCAGAAACGCAGAGCCATGCTAAAAACCAACACTGGTGCCATTGAAACTAGGGCCCTGAAGGGGATGACCTTAACCCTAGATATCGGTTCGCAGAACTGTGGTTCTGAAGATTCTGGATTCGTGTAATCATTCTGGACTCGAGTCTTAAAACTTCGTCGAAACATGACGAAGTTGGTATCAAAAGACCGAGAATGACGAGCACACCATGTACATATATTTCCAGCATATTCGAGTGACGATTTCTCCTCGAAATCGTCATTATCGTTCAGAACCCTTGGCTTCCATTTTATACACTGCAGCCATCTTGTGTGTTGCCCTTTACATAGGCCTTAATCCAGCCAAATTCATTTCAGCAAGGACATGTACTCCTTAATCGACTTTCCTATGACCTGTGCAAGTTGGAACATTGCCCCAGGTCGAACTCGTCAGGTCAGTTCCCCTCCCGGTGGCCGAACAAGATAGCATCAAGGCCCAACAAGCCATAAAACCATTTCAGCGCACACACCTGCCGTATCTTGCTCACATCTACCTCTGCTCCTTTGCTTCACTTGCTTTATGGTGGGGAGGTGCCCGTTTTTATTGGGGGTCCACCGATATCTGATGAAATGTTAGGCCTTGCCGGGTGATTTGTTGTAGGCAGCACGAAGTGAAATATGGACATGTCATCATGACTCTGCTTTTTCTTTTGTATTGGAAATATGTTAACGATTTACTTTACAACCAAGAATGTTTTGCCTGAAGCTTAAAATTGTGTATAAGAAGAGAAGCCTGACTTTGTAAATTCGAGCAGTCTCCTGAGAATATACTTCCCCGTGTGTTGTACTTCTAGGACACTTGTTACCTTGGTTGCAGCCAATAAATCGATCTTTGACTTCACCTAGAAGACTCTGAGTTTCTGTGGTCTGGATCAGGAAGAACCCGAGGTCTCTGGGTGTACCCTGACACCGCTGGGTTACCGGTTCTGTGCCGGTTCTTAAAAACCCAGTACCTCAGTTGGCGCCCAACGTTTGGGGTGATTCCAGTGGTACCAGTCAGCCAGAGGTTCGTGAGGAGCTTCGTGTGAAAATTCCGGAGGACGGCCAACCACCTCATCGACCCCTGCATGTCGACGTGGTCCGAAGGTCTTTGCTGCGAGGTTCCCCGCTTCCCGACGGCTACAAGGACTGCTGCCCTGAAAGGGGACAACCCTAACCCTAGATATTGGTTCGCAGAACGGGGAGGATGGGTGGGTCGGTAAGGAATCTATCACTAACTAATGTCTCATACAGATATATTGTTACACAAGTAGTAACTTGTGTATCTGAAAGAGACATGTTAGTGATAGATTCCTTACCTTAGAATAGATACCCCAGCAATACCAACCCCGGTGGTGGGTCTGCAAACCAATAATCACACCAGAAAGTCCTGGAGGACGGAACGGCCAAAGAAGCCATCCCTCCGGACTTGACTGTCCAGGCAGTAGTGTCTTGCAAACGTGAGCAGCGAGGCCCACGTAGCTGCCTGGCAAATGTCCTGCAAGGGCACTCCCCGGCCCAGGGCAGTTGTAGTCGCCGTGGCCCGAGTGGAATGAACCCGCAATCCAACCGGGGGCTCCTTTTTAGCCAAGGAGTAACATGCCTGGATACACAAGATGATCCACTGAGAGATGGTCCGCTTGTGCACCGCCTTTCCCTTCTTAGCGCCCACGTAACCAACAAAGAGTTGGTCATCCACCCGGAACTGGCGTGTGCGATCCAGATAGTAAGAGAGCGCACGTTTTGGGTCCAGACGGTGGAGCCGCTCTTCCTCTTTAGAGGGATGCGGTGGCGGAAAGAAGGTGGGCAGGGTGATAGACTGCCCGATGTGGAAGGCCGTGCAAACCTTGGAAAGGAAAGATGGCCTAGTCCGCAACACAACCTTGTCCGGAAGGACAGAAAGGAAAGGGGGTTTAGATGAAAGAGACTGGAGCTCACTCGCTCTCCTGGCAGAGATGATGGCAACCAGGAAAGCAGTTTTCAGAGTAAGAAGGCGGAGAGGGCAGTTGTGAAGTGGCTCAAAGGGAGCGCACATCAGAAATATAAGAACAAGGTTCCAGTCCCACTGAGGCATCACAAACGGAACAGGAGGGAACATGTGTGTGATACCCTTCAGAAAGTGATTTACAATAGGGGACTTGAACAAATAAGGTTGATCAGGCAGCCTTAGAAAGGCTGAAAGGGCAGAAAGGTAGCCCTTGATAGTGCCCAGAGCAGAGCCCTGCTGGGCAAGAGAAAGAAGGAAGAAAAGAACCTCAGAAAGAGGATCCACAGCCTTTGCTGTGTACCATGCCACAAACGTATTCCACCTGCAGGCGTATACCGATTTTGTGGAGGGACGCCAGGCTGGCAGAATGACATTGCAGACTTCAGGAGGCAAGTCAAATGGCCTCAACTATCGCCGCTCAATCTCCAAGCATGGTGGTGTAGACTGGACAGGTTCAGGTGGAGGACCGTCCCTTGCTGCTGCGACAGAAGGTCCTCCTGAAGAGGCAGATGAACCGGGGGATCGACTGACATACTGAGTAGCTCGGGATACCAGTACCTTCGTGCCCAGTCCGGAGCCACAAGGATAACTTGGGCCTGATCGCGCTTGATCTTCATCAGCACTCCGGGCAGAAGTGGTATAGGCTTAAAGGCGTACAACAGACCGCAACTCCACTCGTGACGAAAAGCGTCTCCGAGCGAGGGCCGCCTTGGAAATTTCAACGCGCAGAACTGATGACATTACGCGTTCTCTTCTGTGGTGAATAGATCTAACCAAGGCTCTCCCCACTGCTGAAAGAGGCCTTGCGCCACGTCCGAGTTCAGACGCCATTCGTGATCCATCATGCACCGACGGCTGAGCTCGTCTGCCCTGGCGTCCAGAGAACCTGCCAGGTGTTGAACCACCAGGGTCACGCCCTGATGTTCCAGCCACTGCCAGAGGCACAGAGCCTCCTGGCAAAGGGTCCATGACCCCACCCCGCCCTGTTTGTTGCAGTACCACATAACGGTGGTGTTGTCCGTGAACACCTGCACTACATTCCCCCGGACAGAGGGGAGAAATGCTAGACGAATCGCACGCAGCTCCAAAAGGTTGATATGGAGCCTGGACTCCGCCAGAGACCAGCGGCCTCTGATCTCTGCCTCTTCCATGTGGCCTCCCCTGCCCTGGAGGGACGCGTCCGTCATAACCACGTGCTCCGGTTGGGGAAGGGAAAGGGATCTGCCGCTGACCCAATCGCGGTCCGTGAGCCACCACTGCAGCTGTCTCGCAGTGCCCTCCGAGATCAGGACATAGTCGGATAGGTTGCCCTGATGCTGGGCCCACTGAAACTTCAGGTCCCACTGCAGAGCCCGCATCCGCCACCGGGCGTGATGCACCAGAAGGATGCAGGTGGCCATCAGCCCCAGAAGCCGCAGCGTCAACCTGACCGAGACTCGGGATAAAGGCTGAAAGATCGGAATCAGAGCCTGAATATCCCGAACCCGCTGTTCGGGAGGATAAACCCGAAACTGCGCCGAGTCTAGAACCGCTCCGATGAAGAGGAGCTTCTGAGAGGGGCACAGGTGCGACTTCAGCACATTGATGGAGAACCCCAGCAAGTGCAGGAGGTCGGCCGTACTCTGGAGGTGGCTGACAACTGTCTGGGGCGAGCCCGCCTACAACAACCAGTCGTCGAGGTAGGGGAAGACTGACACCCCTAACCTGCGCAGATGAGCTGCGACCACCGCCATCACCTTCGTGAACACCAGTGGGGCGCTGGTAAGGCCGAAGGGGAGCACGGTAAACTGAAAGTGCTCGTGGCCTACCGTGAACCGCAGGTAACGCCGGTGGCCGGCAGGACGGGGATGTGAAAGTAAGCGTCCTGCAAGTCCAACGCTACCATCCAGTCTCTGGGGTCCAGGGCAGCTAGGACCTGAGCCAAAGTCAGCATCTTGAACTTCTCTTTCCGGAGCAAGCCGTTGACGTTCCGTAGGTCCAAGATAGGACGTAGGCCCCCTTTGTCCTTCTTGGGTACCAGAAAGTAGTGGGAGTAGCAACCACACCCTACTTCTGGCCCAGGAACGCGCTCGATGGCCTACTTGGCCAAGAGGGCCGTGACTTCCTCTTGCAGAAGTTGCAAGTGATCCCCCGACACGCTGTGGAATTGCGGTGGCATGGCTGGAGGGGTCGCCCCGAAGGGGAGGGAGTAGCCCCTTCGGACGATTTGCAGCACCCACCTGTTCGAAGTGACAGTGCGCCAGTGGAGAAGGTGATGGCGAACCGGAAACAAGCTTCCTAGGACCGGTTTCTGGCATTTCAACCGTCTTCAGCCAGGCTTGCTTGAATCCAGTGGCAAAGTGAGCAAGGGAATCACGTCTGAGCATACCCTGCCAACTTATGGCAAACAAAGCAGTACAAGCTAGCCTGGCTGAAGACGGCTGTAATGCCAGAAACTGGTCCTAGGAAGCTTGAATCCGGTCCAGGGAAGGCATGGCTTGGCAGTTCGGGCTGGACTGTTCCCATGAGGTACTGGGTCAGACTGATTTGCATATGACTAAGGCTGAACATGGGGTGGTAGAGTGGGCTAAAGAACGGTGATGGATTAAACCCAGATCTGTTGACTGGGTGTGAGTTTTTGATGGTTCAGATGCTCCGTCCATCACCACCCCCTTTTGTACTGCTTTGTTCGCCATAAGTTGGCAGGGTATGCTCAGACGTGAGTCCCTTGCTCACTTTGCCACTGGATTCAAGCTAGCCTGGCTGAAGACGGCTGTAATGCCAGAAGCCGGTCCTAGGAAGCTTGAATCCGGTCCAGGGAAGGCATGGCTTGGCAGTTCGGGCTGGACTGTTCCCATGAGGCTCAGGGTCAGACTGATTTGCATATGGCCATGTCTGAACTAGGGTGGCAGAGTGGGCTAAAGAACGGTGATGGATTAAACCCAGATCTGTTGACTGGGTGTGAGCGTTTCATTGGTTCAGATGCTCCGTCCATCACCACCCCCTTTTGTACCACTTTGTTCTTCGGTCTTAACAGGTAAAAGATTAGAAGTTGGGAGATATAATGGTTCAGTGTAGAACTAAGGAGAAATAATTATTTATGCTTACTTTTTCAGGTATTAATCCGAATTCCGGAAGGAGAACCTGTATCCTGAGGCAGTCTCTTGTTTTGTCTTCCCACTTCCCCTTTCCCCCGGGCTGAAGTCAGAGATAGTTGTAATCACCTGTCGCTGGCAGCGGTTAGAGGAATTTGGGGTAAGGTCATCTGCTTCTGAGGAGATCGCCCATCTTAGTCTGACATCAGTATATGTACTGGGCACTGCCCATTACGAGTTAACCAGCTACATAATGGCTTCACTGAAAATAATGGTGTTTGGTATCAAACACCTTGCCTTGACAAATCAGTACTGATGCCAGTATCTGATTTATCATGACGTGCACCCAGAGGGTATCTTAGAGGTGCCTCCTGAATCCTACTAATCGCTTTGTGGGCTAGTTTACTGGTATCATCCAGACTGCCACCACAGATGAGTTTCTAACCCCCTGCAGGTGAGAGCTCACTCTCTCTGAGGTGAGAAACAATGACTGCTCTGGAGGAAGGTGTTTAGACCTCCTCTTGCAGGATGACTAGTGTTTTAGTATAACGAGTCCAGAGGCTTCAAAGCCTCTAACACCTTTGATATTCGACCCGACTTTCCCCAGAACTGGGAGATGCCATTCCCTGCCATGAGGCCCATTTGCCACCCAGAAAAGTGGGAAAATTAGCGAGTCAGAAGGCGTGTTCACTCTCACACTCTCAGGCTAGTGACACCCTTAAGGTGGGCTACCTGAATTGAACAATGAAAGAAAGGTTCCACCATCTTGTTTTTAGTAGAACTAGGATCTCTGGGTCAGATTTATGCCAACTCTCCACAGGATGCAGTCCTATAGAGGGTGTAAACACCACAGGGATAGGTAGCCCATTGGTTACTGCCTTACACTCCCTTTAACACCCCTAAATTCAGTATTTAGGTGGCTCCCTGACACCAGGAACTCAGAGTCATCTACTGGGAACAGAAGAAGGGCAACAAAGAGCCAAAAACGCAAGAACTGTGGACCAGCCACGGATTTGGCCCAAGACCCTGCCTGCCGTCTGCTGTCCCGACAATTGCTTGCAAAGACCAGACTTGATCTACAGCTGTGTATCCCCCTAAAGCCTTGGAGGGCTGCTTGCACTTCACCAACCAGTCAGCATCTCCCTTGGAGTGGAGGAGCCATTTCCCTGCAGGCACAGACCGCATCTGCCAGGTACACCAGTCCGTTGACACCCCAGAAGAAGGCCTTTGTGGCCCTCAGAGGGCAGCTTCATCTCACCAGCGAGTTTCAAAATGCCCTGACGTTCCAGCCATGTTCAGAGACAAAGGGCCTCTTGACAAAGAGTCCACAACCCCACCCGCCCTGTTTGTTATACTACCACATGGAGGTGGTGCTATCCATGAACACGTACATCAGCCTTCCCTTGATAGTAGGAAGAAAGGCTTTTGATGGCAATGGGATCACCCAAAGCTCCATCTGGTTTACTCAAAGCTTGTACTCTGCCCGAGACCAGGGTTCTCTCACCTCCACCTCTCCCAGGTGGCCATCCCATTCCAGAAGTGATGCATCATCAGCCACCACTGCAGATACTTTGCAGTTCCCCAGAGATCATGTCAGAGAGATTTCCATGATGCAGCACCCACTGGGCCTTCAGGTCCCACTGCAGAGCCCACATATGCCAGCAGGCATGTGTCACCAAGACATATGCAGGATGCCTTGATGCACAACAACCTAAGAGTCTGCCTCACCAAAATCCAGGATAGAGGCTGAAACATCGGTATCATAACCTGAATATATTGTACTCGCCACTCTGGAGGATAATCCCGAAACTACACCATGTCCAGAACATCTCCAATGAAAGGGAGCATCTGAGAAGGAGTCAGTTGTGTTTTAGATATGTTGATAGTAAACCCCAGCGAGTGCAGGTTTGCCATAGTCTGAAGGTAGGAGACAGCTGCTAAGGGAGAGCACGTCTTCAACAACCAGTCTTCGAGGTAGGGGAAGCATGAAATCCCTTACCTATGCAGATGAGTTGCGACCACCGCCCTCACCTTGGTGACCACCCAAGCGGTGCTGGTAGGGCCAAAGGAGAGCACAGTGGACTGAAAGTGCTAGTGGCCCACTGTGAACCGCAGATAGCGTCTGTGGGCTGGCATAAAGGGGAAAAAGTGTTCTGCAAGTTCAGCACCACCAACCTGTATCCCAAATTCCAGGGCAGACAACACTGGGGCGAGCGTGAGCATTTTGAATTTCTCCTTCTTAAGGGAGATGTTGAGAAGTTACAGATCGAGGATAGGACGGAGTCTGCCATCCTTTTTGGATACCGGAAAGCAGCAGGAATTACAACCACAACCTACTTATGATGCCGGCATCCTCTCTATGGCTTCCTTGGCCAAGAGAGCCTGCACTTCCTGATGGAGCAGAGATTTGTGGTCCTTCATCATCCTGTCACAAGTAGGACAATCTGGAGAACGCAGCAGTGAGATGTTGTCTACCTTCAGTGGTGCAGGTGAAGGCATATTCTGCCCCCCACTGCATGCCCATGATGGTTGAAGGGCAAACTAAAGAAGATTGAAGGCTGCTGCGCCGGGGGGGGGGTAGTCTGGCTTACCTCTTGCAACCTGACCAATGAGGTCTGTGGGTACCGCGTCCTCAGCGATGTAAGGGCTAGGAAGCCTGCTGGCCTTGGTAGCTGGATGGGTAGAAATGCATCGGAAAGCCCCTTCATTGGCCATAAAAGGTGAGAAATAGGCCATGGAAAGGTCCATGGACCTGGCCATAGCCCTGCTGACCTTGAAGCACTCTAGGGCTGAGTCGGTCTTGTCTCCGAAGAGACGGGAGCAATCAAAGGGTACATCGCTTCTGTCAGCAATGACTTGAGAAAGTATGGCTTGGGCCTCCTCTGAGACCTTAGGCAGCACTTGCACAACTGAGTCCCAGAATGTATTGGAGTATCGGCGCAAAAGGCATGTGTGCTCACCAACCGCATTGCCAGGTTGGCAGAAGAAAACATCCGCTTCCCAAGAGTATCCAGTCTCTTGGATTCCCTGTCTGGTGATGTGGTAGGGAATGCTCCAAGATTTACTCTGAAAGTGGAGGCTTTGGCCACCAAGCTCACAGGGGTGGGTTGCTGAGTGAGGAAACTGGGGACCCCAGGGTTGGGGCGATGGCAGTGGGCAAATGTCTTGTGCACAGGAGCCCCTGTGCAGGGCTCGGACCAGGCCCCAAATAGGACATCTGGGAGGGCTCCATTAAAAGGGAAAAGTGGTTCAGATTGGGTGAATCCAGGTAGAAGCACCTCCATCAAGATGCTCATCTTGAGAGCCATGGAGGGCAGTTGAAGGTCCAGGACTTCAGCCGCCTTTCTCTCCAGCATTACAAATGAGGCACCCTCCTCCGTAGCCACGGTACAGGGAGAGACCAAATCAGCGCCTGGGAGTTGTCCAGGCCGCTGGCATCTGCCAGATCCTCATACCAAGTGACCTCAGTGTCATCCAGTACCATAGGAATAAGGCAATGTCTCTGATCTGGGGGATCTGGGTTGACTGATGCCGCTCTGGTTCAGTGTGAGAGTCAGGGACGTCGGCATTGCTGTGTGAGTCAGGAAAGGACGATGTGGTACAACCAGCGCCAATCTGGATCTATCGACAGATCCAAGAGGCCTGACTCGCGTCGTGGGTAAACCAGCTGGCGGAAGACCAGTATGGGCCTCTTTCAAGCCTGCAGGGCCCGAAGGCACTCCATCGTGGATGGGCCATCCAAATTTGAGCTGCATGGCCTCATTGAATTCATATCTCTGGGTTGGGCGCTCCAGTTCCTGGAAATTCTGGGAGGCATGGAGACGGCCGGGGTGCAGGCTTTACTATGGAGCAAGTCCTTGAATGCAGACACTCCCTCGTCTCGTCGGAAGACTTTGACATACAGGGCGTAGATGAAGACCCCATCAACTTCTTCCTCTTCTTCCTCTTGTAGGACTGCAATAACCTGGACGGTGATGACCGCTCAGAGTGGTTCCGTAACTGACCTCAGGACCTTCCTATCGACCAAGACCGAGACCACTGCGGCATTGCACATTGAGAGGCGAGGAGTTTGAAGGACCGCTACCTCAAAACATTGTGGTGCATGGTGAGACAATCGGTGCAGATCTTCACTTTGTGGTCCCACTCCAGGCATCAGAGACACACAAAATGTGGGTCTGTCACCAATATTTGTCAGTTACAGGCACCACATGGCTTGAAAGCAGCTTTCCCATGAGTATAGGGACCGCACCAGGAGACAAGTCTCACCAAAAATCTTGACAAAAAGTCAAACAAGCATTTGCAATGCAATCGGCCATCGCCTTTGGGAACTTATATGTATTTAGCTATGCAGCACATTAGCCTGGGTGCTGAAACATCTACTGTTGTTTAACATGGAGGGAAAGTAAGCACCAAACTGCGTGACACACCAGGTATTATTTATGTTTTTTAAAACATAAATTAAAGGCATTGTCAATTATTTTTTTATTTTATTTATTTGTTAGATTTATATTGCGCATAGCTGCCCCAGAAACGGGGCATCCCAGCGCAGACCAACAACTACTAGACATGAAACCGCAACAAACTGCCTTAAGCCAAAAAGAGCCAGGTCTTAATGGCTTTTCTGAACGCAAGATGGTTTTGAATTATTCTAATGGAACCAGGGAGAGAGTTCCACAGTTGCGCAGCCAGGCAGCGGAAGGAACGACCAACCGCTCTGGCTCTCCAGACGCGCGGGGTGCATGCCAGTGCTAAGGTGGCAGATCTTAAAGTACGGCGGGGTGCATAAGACTGCAGCATTCCCCTCAAACCAGCCAGTGCCTGCGGTGATAGGATCTTATGCGAAAGGCAAAGCGTCTTAAATTGAATACGCTTTGCTATCGGCAACCAATGAAGCCTCTGCAGGACATGGGAGACCGAACAGGTATAGGGGCGGGTCAACAGCATGCGAGCAGCAGCGTTCTGTGCCCTCTGCAGACGCTTAACTCTAGCTTTGTTTGCGCCTAGATATAGGCAGTTCCTGTAATCTAATCTTGACAAGATGGTCGCCTGTAGGATGAGTTGGCGGACTTTCGGAGGGAAGAAACCCAGCAACGGTTTCAAGCCCCTCAGAACGCCAAAGCACATTCGGGCCACGGCATTGGATTGGGCGTCGAAAGTCAATTCACTGTCAAACCAGATACCAAGATTTTTCACTCTCTCCTTAGGCAAAGGGGCAGGTTTCAGCTGGTCAGGCCAGTAACTCTCAGACCACATCCCCTGATCTTTTCCGAACAGCAGGATTTCGGACTTGCCAGCGTTCAACTGCAAGCAGTTTGCTGCCATCCAGTCCGCTATCGCTGCAAGATCCTCCTTAAACTTCAACAGATTTGTGACATTTTTTTGGGAGAAAGCGATCACCAACTGAGTGTCATCTGCGTAGGATACCAGAGCCAAGCCCCTATCCCTCGCCAGCACAGCCAGAGGCTGGACGTAGATGTTGAACAATAGGGGACTTAGCACTGACCCCTGCGGTACTCCCTGGTGAAAGGCAAACTCCTGTGACTGAAAAGGTGGAACATGAACTTGAAAGGACCTTTCTTCCAAAAAAGACCGGAGCCACTCCAAGGCCAAGTCTCTAATTCCAATTTCCTGTAGGTGTTGCAAGAGAATTACATGGGAGACAGTGTCGAAAGCGGCACTTAGGTCCAGCAGGACCAAGGCCGCTGAGTCTCCCACAACCAGGTTTGCCCGGATGGTCTCCGTGACCACCAATAACGCAGACTCTGGGCTGTGCCGGGCCATGAAGCCATGTTGGGACGAGTCAAAGATGTCATTATGCTCCACAAACCTGGAGAGTATGGCATTCACATGCGATTCAGTTACCTTGGCCAAGAAAGGCAGTTGGGAAATTGGGCGAAAGTTGGCTGGCTCGGAGGGGTCCAGTTTTTTAAGCAAAGGAATAACCTTGGCATGTTTCCAGGTCCTAGGGACAGACACTGAGGTCAAAGAAAGATTGACCAGATTGAAGTTCAGCGGAGCAAGACACGAATGGAATTGGCGAAAGTGGGTGGGCGTCAGAGGGTCGGCTGGTGAACCGGATTTGATTTTAGAACAGAGTACCTCGAACTCAGACTCCATCAGTGGCAGGAAAGAGGTCAAGGTATTAGTCCCCCTTGATCCCAAAGTCCTCGGATCCAGCCCCACCTGAGGTGGGTTGGGGGTGAGTAACCCCTGGTATATTTTATCGACTTTATTCACAAAATGTGAGGCCAGCTTAATGCACTGTTTGTTTGACGAGATCATAGAGGACTCCATGGCTCCTCCGCTTTTCATGTTCTTCAGAACAGGGAAGATGGTTTTAGCAGGGTTGGTGCTGGACAAGATTTTATCGGCCACTTACAATGCCAATAGCTTAAACTCGCGTAAATGAGAGACCTATTTCACTGCAAATGCTTGTTAAAACGTCATCACCGGCAAGACCTGGCCGATTTAAAGCCCTGCATACATGCCAACATGTATTGTGTAACGTAACTGTTAAAATGCACATTGATAAAGTCACGTTGATAAAGTGACGAGATCGGTTAAGCCCCATTTCGTACCACTTGTAAAAATCAGCATTTGTGAAAGCATGTGTTGGCACCACCAAGCTAGGCTATTAGCTTTGTCAAGTGCTCACTTTGATTAGCAAGTGTCCCAGTTACACACATTTTTCCCATTATATGAGTATTTATCCAAGTGCAATAGGTTTCAGGTTGCTGATATTTTCATTATTGGTTAATTAGTTTAACTTAATTTTTGGTATACCTGGTATCTTTTGGATTGTAAAGGGGTAAATACTTCACTAATTATGGATTTTTATGGTTATGAAATAATTTAAAACATGGTTGTGTCCTTTCCAAGCAGTTGTCAAAGGGAGAGAAGTTCTGAAACCGGGGACCAATTTTCAGAGGCCACTAAAGTGAAGCAGTCTCGTCTGGGGCACTGAGACAAGACAGAGAGCAAAGGTAAAAGTGGACATATAGTACAGTTGCGGTAGTATATGAGGGATGTGCAAGGGGGAAGAGGGGTCGCTGTTAGGCTAAAGGAGCAAGACTCCGAAGAGTAGCAATTGGGTCAGTGTTAGATGGCACAGGGTGCATAACATCAGGTCTACAAAAAAAACTGCTTGGTGCTAAAACACTAGACTGTGAAGTACCAATGGGGCAGATGAGATTACACACTGGGGTCCCAACCAAACAGAAGCTCCAAAAGAGGGAGAGAGTGCATGTATCAGCTAACGAGACAAGCTTACATTTTAGGAGGAATGAGAAATGCTCTTCTCTGTGTTTCCTTATATCTCATCATCATAAGTATCTTGGGCAGAGGACATGACTTTGGCATTTTGGACTATATACTCTATTCGGATATATTTATCGCTAGGATCATCTCTGCAGATGTTAATGACATAGTTGTTAATCGATACACAACTCATCTTCAGTCTATTCACACTGTTTTTAAACATTGTTGTATGTTGATTCTGCTGTTTGCAGTTAATGACATAAATAAACAAATGTTGCAAAAAGGAATTGCTGATGCTGAGTGTTACATTATAATTGACACCTGGCTGCATGTTTTGCTAATGCTATCCTGCTGTGGTTCGTCCTCCAAATTAACACTCAATGTGGAAAGAGAGCCCAAGCAGGCTGTCATTAAGAAAAACGCAAAAGAGTTGTATTGTGATGAAGGTGGGCTGACGAGGATGCAACAACAGGGTGAACGGTCCACCAGATAGAAACAGGTCAAATGTGAAGTGTCAAATGAGGAAATGGAAGTGGCTAGCGAGAACAAATTGGCACAATTGTAAAAGATATATTAAAGGGTAGTGGACATGGTATGATTTGATACCTTTCTGCGGGGTGGCTAGGAGTGCCGGCCTTTGTAACTGGGGGTCAGGATTGTCAGTGGAGACATTCTGGACAACCATATCGTTCCGGTGTGCGCCCAGTCGACAAGCAAGGCTCTTACATCCACATGTGGGGCAGACTCGAGATGTAAGGGGTCAGTGGAGCCTGCATGGCGCCGGGAGGTGCGGCTTTTTCCGTACATGGTGGGACACTCCATAGATGCGGCGAGAGCATGTGAAAAGGCACGAAGTACTCTCCACGGGAGGCTCCACAGGTAGGCCCCTCCAGGACCCTCACACACAAGCGGAGCCCCAGCACCACCCCACCCCGCCCCCCTTCCCCAGTAGAGAGCAGTACACAAATTCATGTCCAGTTCTGTTACCGAAATCTGCTCTTTTTCTTGTAGCCTGCAAACATTTTACTAATAAGGTGTGCACTTGTTACTTACCATGTCCATTTAGTTTCCTTTCATCTACCAGACTACATTCAAGGCAGCAGCCAGTCTCCTCAGGCAGCGGTTTGCTGCCCGCCTCCTTGGTCCAGAATCGGTTGGCTGTTTAGTGAGACAGGAGTCTGTCTTGGCAGCCCCGAGCTGGGTGACGGTCAGTAAGTGACTACACTAGTGGTCTTGGACCCAGGTTTGGCAATCTCAATTGGATTTGCCGCAAAAAGTTTCAGCCGCCTCCGAAATTTTTTCTTAGCCTCCCCCCGAAATGTGGCTCTAGTTGAGCCTCTGATAAGGTGTCAGCCACGCTTCTGGTTTCGCGCCTTCTCGTTGTCTCGGAAGATGTTGCAGGCGTAGCTGCCTTCGGGTGCAGCAGTTGGCGCCACCACCGGGTGCTTAGTTCATAGCGCTCTTCTTTGCCCCTGCTATGTACACTGCGCCGCCTGGGTGAAATAAAGGCCCGTCCCGCCGCAGCTGTTACCCCTTCTGTGTGTGTGTTTGTCTGGGGGGGGGGGGGGGGGGGGGGGGTCAGGGGCGAGGTATAAAGAGGGCAGTGCAGCCTGAAAGTGTTAAGGCATCTCCGAGTGCGGACACATTATGAGCAGCACCTACAGCAGCACAAGAATGGATAGTTACAACAGAAGAAACCACCACAAATGTATGTTGGCATATTGCCGTTATTTAAAGAAATTGCATTCTGTTTTTAAATGTACCATGCTGTCCATATGCTCAGCTGTTGGCCTACAATTTATGAAAGACAGCACAGAGTCACTTAAATGAAGCTCAATTATCTGTATTTATCCAGTTTTAAAAATAAATGCAGACCGAAAACACACTTTTTCTTTCTGTATTTATCTGTAAAAATTCATGAAGTGGAAAACCGGGAGCCTTCTTATAGCAAGCAAGTAAATTAGTATTTTCAGTTTGGGAGCGATTGTGTGCATCTCTTTTGGGACTTGAGAGAAGCCTGCTCCTTGGGTTTGAGTTTTTGGGGCATTGTGTTCCCGCCAGGGGTAGTAAGGAGTTGTATACAGTGGACAGTTTAGCGCTTAAGTGGGGGATAGTGACTTCAAGCCAGTAGATTGAGGAGTTGGGGTGGCCTGGTTTGTTTTTGAGGTGTGCAGAGCTGTGCAGGGCATGCTATGATGCTTGTAGGGTGGGGGTTCTGAGGAGAGTTCTTCTTGAAAGGCAGGGGGGGAGTAAGGTGATGAGGGGGGAATTGTATTGTGGGGTGGAGGGTGCAAAGTCGAGTGTGTTGGTTGAAGATTAGAGGGGGTCCTTCTGTGCTGTAAGAGCAATTCACAGGGTATTTATTGAGAGAAACAGGACGGATGTGGGGGCCTGTTCATGTGTGTACATGGGACGAACATAGGGTGACCAACTGGCATAGGTGCAAATTCAGGACGGTGAGTGTAAAAATTCAGGACAAAGGGTCAAAATACAGGACAAAAATTCAGGACAAAAGGTCCAAATTCAGGACAAAATTTCGGGACAAAAGGTATGTTTTACAGATACGTCAGAGGTGGTTGCGCAATAGTATATAAGTAAGTAAATAGAAAACCATCTAAGTACAAGTCAAAATAAGTTTATATTAGGTTGAGACAATCGTGTACTTCACAGTTTTTCAGCATGGCCGCAGCTTGTTGCCTTAGACAATTCTAAATTCGCATCTCGCTCCAGCAGGTACATTAGTCACCAGACAATGGTGAATCACACCTGAATATAAGTGAGGCCGCTTTTATTGTTGATTAAAAACTACTGGATATATAAGGAACTTTGCAATGCCAGCCCCCAGTAACAAAACCGCTCCCCCCGTTCCAGTCTCCCAGGGAAACACCCGATGCCTGGTCCGGCCAGTCCTGCCTTGCTACCGCCCTTCAATGGTGCCCCTCATCTTCACTTAGACCGTGTGTCATGTGTATTTAATTTCTCTTATAGTGTTACTCATCCCAATTATGTAGGGCAGGGTGTTGGAGTGCGTTACATCACACACATTATATAGAGACAGTGACTCATATTAACATGAAAGTCAATGTATAGGAAATCAAATGTTACTTAAAATAATGGGTGCTACAAGGTGTAATCATTCTTTTATCTATTATTCAGTCTTTCACCATTCATTCGTCCTTCCATCTATGTGCCCATATATATCCAAACATATTCCACCATTTGCAAACCTATCCACCATATATCCTTCCATCCACCATTTCACTCATCCATCCCTCCATCCACCCTTTCACTCATCCATCCATTATTCATCTATCTACCCTTTCACCCCATCCATCGGTACAGTCATCCATCCACTCTTCCACCCATCCATCTATTCACTCATCCATCCAGCCATTTACCCTTTCACCCATCCAGCCATTCATTCATTCACTTACTCATCCATCCAGTCACTTATCCTTCCACCCATTCACCCTTTCAGTCATTCATCCTCCCTTTCAGTCATTCATCCTCCCTTTCTCTCTCCATCCCCCTTTCACTTATCCATCCATCCATCATCCACCCATTCATCTACTCATCCATTCATTAATTCCATCCATTGATCCTATTACTCATCCATCCTTTCACGCATCCATCCATCCGTTCTCTCATACATCCACCCTTTCACTTCTTCACTCATCTATTCATCCTTTTGTCCATCTACCCCCTTTCACTCATCCATCCATCCATTCACCCTTTCACTTATCAATTCCATCCATCCTTTCACTCATCTATCCACCCATTCACTCGCCCATCATCTAAGCTTTCACTCACCCATCCATCCTTTCATACACCCATCCACCCTTTTACCCATTCATCTGCCCTCCTACCCTAACATCTGTCTATTTACCTTTTCCCTCATCCATACTTCCACTCATTCACTCATCCATCCATCCTTTCTTTTATCTATCCATTCATCCTTTCAGTAATCCATCCAGCCATTCACACATTCCTTCACTTATTTACTCACCCACCTTTTCACATTATGAGCTGAGCCTTTGTCTGCAGAGTTGCAGACAGAAGAAGCCCATCAAGAATTTCACCTTGCTGTAGTTCCTAAAGTAAGGGTTGGGGTGGGGGAAAGTTCACTATGCCCCTGCACATAGGCAGTCTGAAAACGTAGAAGTCATGAGTCATGCATGATGCACAGTGTGTGAGGTGACTGTGACATGGTGTTGTTTCCAGGGCTTTAAGTGGTGTAAAAAAACTGGGGGGTCTCTTCAAAGAGGGTGTACAATGTAATTAAGGGCGTAGTTTAAAACACCAAGGCTAAAAATCAGCGACAGCATAGTGTTCCGCCCGACTGGTATTATGTTGTTTCTGTCATTGCATCCATATATATATATATATATATATATATATAGTAAAGCAAGTATCATTACACCAACAAAAACCAGGACTATTGGCTTTGTCAATGGTTGTTAGTTGCTTAAAATAAAAAAGCAGCAACCATGGCTTTGTTGAATATAATATTGAAAATACTTCAGTTAAAAATGATGAGACAGTGAAAGAACGATAACCCCTTCTTTTTAACTTATGTTACAGGCTTCTTTATATAAACTGTTTTCTAAGGATTGCCAAAGTTGCAGCTTTAGCGTTTTACCTTTTATTTTACAGAATGCCCTGCTGTACCCTGGGGCAGGAGGAGCCCGCCACATGCTTTACCACCCCAGACGGCCCATTGTCAATCTGTATGTGGCAATAAGCCGGCATACAGAATGACAATGGGCGGGAGGGGCTGCTCTTGTACTCGAGGAGGAGTGCGAGGCGCCAGCATCAAGGGGCTAAGGCTTCTCATAGGGAGCAGTGCTGCTCCCTGTGATGGCCAAAATTACGGACAAAAGGCGTCCGTAAAAGGGATCCTCACGGACAACGGATGTGAGGTCCCAATTACGGACTGTCCATGAAATTTACGGACGGTTGGTCATCCAAACATGGGACCCGTGCATGTTTGTGTACACGTGGCGGATGTGGGCCTGTGGGCGGGGTGTAAGGTGGTCCTATCATTGCACAGTCTGTAGGCGGGGTTTACGGCGGCCCTATCTGTGTGCACACCCTCTCTATTATCTGAAGGAAGTCCTTCCATTGTAGGAAATTCTGTTCTACATGACTATAGAAGTGCCATCCCAATGTGTTCTTGTGGTTTGAGAGTCTGCCGTTTATTGCAGTATTATACTTCTACTTGTATTGTGTACTCCTTTGTAACATGCGTGTTAGACCTGGCACCTTGGCGTGAGTTTCCCTTCCACTTTTTGCTGATGTGCCTCAGATGTTTTTGCTGGTGTCCGCTGCCCAGGGCACTGTGCCACAGCCAACCCGTGCCGCAGTGCAAGTGCTCCCTACTGTAAAGTGTATATGTGATTGATGTCCATGATTGGTTCATTGGATTTACTTTCAGTCCCCAGTAAAGTTCACCAGGAGTGCCAGGGCTTGTAAATACCAATACTGCTAGTGGGCCTGCAGCGCTGGTTGCGCCACCCACAGAAGCAGCCTTTTAAAATGTGTCTAGGGTCTGCCATTGCAGAACCTGCGTGCAGTCTGGTACTGTCATGCTGGCTGGGCAAGTGCACACACTTGCCAGCCTCTAAACCTTCCCTTAACTTCATATTAGTCACCCCTATGGTAGGCCCAAGGGCAGGGTGCATTGTAAGTGAAAGGTAGGACATGCTCTGATGAGTGTGGCATGTCCTAATAGTGAATTACAGCCAAATTCGTTTTTCACTATTGTAAGGCTACCTGCTCCCTTTAGGCCAGATGGGCTGCTGGAATTATTACACCCTATAATCCCAGCAGGATCAGGGAACATGTTAGAAAATCATGTTTAGTAGGCCTGAACTCAGAATAATGAAATACTTCTTTTAGTAAAGTTTATTTTAATATCCTGCGTTTGCAAATGCTACTTTTAGAAAGTTAGAATTTGCTTGCCTAACTATTTCAGCCCGCCTCTGCTTGGATGTGTATCTGACTGTCTGGGTTGTGTGAGTGACAGGGCTGCGGGATGACAGGTGGTGAATGGAAGGATTACACCTTAGTGGGAGGTAGGAGTTTCCCTGGACTCTTCATCCGGCTGTGCTCTGCCACCACAATGCTGGCTCCGCCCCCCTGGGGAGCGACTGATGACTCAGCCTGCACCTGGCCCAGGAAGGGCGAAGCACTGTCAACAAGGTACTCCTGGCTGCCCCTGTCCCCACAATGCTGGCTCCACCCTCCTGTGGAGCGTCTGATGTGCCTGCCCTCACACTGAAAGCAGAAGCCAGAAGTACACCCAACAAGTGCTCAGAGGCTGAGAGCAGTTATGCAAAGGCCCCCCTGGCCTGTGAGAACAAAAGAAACTCTGTATAAAAGTAGAAGCCCTGCTCCTTGTAAATCAGAATCCTGTTTTACCACGAAGGACCTCTGCCCGACTAGAAGGAGAAGAAGACGCTGGAAGGACTGGCCTGCTGCTTGCCTTGCTGAGAAAGGAGAGGAAAAGACTTGATGAGAAAAGACTTTGCTACCTTGTGCTTTAAACATTCTCCAAGGGCTTGAGTGGAGCTTGCCCCCTGAACTGAACCCCAGGACCATTGGGTTCTATGTGCCTTCGCTCGTCTTGAGCACCAAGCCGTGTGTGCCTCCCGCCGGAGAAGACTGCGCCCCTCATCGCCCCCTCCTAGGGCTGTGGCACTCGGGAGCTTGCCTGCCCGTTTAACCCGTGAGAGCCTCGCTCTGTCCAGAGCCGCTCTCTGTCCCCGGGTCAGGCCGCCTGCTCCTCTGCCTAAGCCTGCCACTGGAGCGCGCTGAACCACTCTCGCCCCTCCCGCCGGAATTCGCTGGGAGGTCGTGATCTCTGCCGAGACCGCAGCCCGCAGCCCGCACAGCCGTGCCCTGCCGTCCCCGCTTCCCAACCCCTGAGCATTTACAGGCCGCGCCCCCCCCCCCCCCCTCTGTGGAGACCCCTAGTACCGTGGTACTAGGTGTCGAGGGCCACGCCTGCCTGTGAGCCCGCACCTGCTACTGACCGAGATCCGAAGGTGCTCACGAAACTGACAAGTCGCGCTGACCTGGTACGGCTCGTCCTTAAGAAACCTGACAACCGCTGGAAGGACTTCACACCGGGCTAGGGGCCCGCAACGTTTGTTTTCCCCTTCTTCAAGTCCGCCGCACCGCGAGCCCGGCCCGCCGCCTGCTCTGTCCCCGAGCCGCTGGGAAGAGTCGGACGCAGCCTCAGCAGCCTCACGCCCGCCGCGTGAGCCACGGTAGACGCCGGATCAGTTTCCTCGGCGAACGCGAGGAAAGCGCTGCGAAGTGCACCGGAGGTCTTAGGCTAACTGTGAAGCCCTGAGAAGGGTAGGAGAGACCATTGTAACGTGAAGCCCTTCCCCTGAACTAAAGGAACTATTGGAACAAGTAAACAACCATTTTAAGTACAACAAAGAACATTTGCCGTTTTTATCATCTGGTGGCATAAAGAAAAACGTTATTGGTCTTGTGAATAAGCCTGATCTGGGATATATATATTTTTACATAAAGAATCGTATTTTGATATATACTTCCAGCCTGGTGTCCATTTGTGGGGGGATTGGTACATTTTACTGTGTGTGTGATTACAAATGCTTAACTGAATAACGCCTGAAGAATAGCCTTGGCTGCTCACGCCACGCACCTAGAGGGTGAGCAAGGGTAATTCTAAGGGGTCATCCTTTGCCCTGACTTGGAGGAGAGGGTCCCTGCTTGTCACAAGTGCATACTTGTGCCAAACAGAGACCCCCAATTCTAACATTGGACGCAGCGGTGAGGATTTGCGAATTTGCATTTGTAGTTGACATACAGTAAATTACTGATCATCACATAGTGAAAGCAGACCTATAACGCAGTCACAGATTTCCATTTTTAAAAATTTTGTTGGGACATCTGCCATTGTTGAAGCCATGCCTGGCTCACTCCCTGCTGGAGGAGCACCCTCTGTAATTTCTGGAATTGAAGATGTGGACTGGGAACAAGGAGGTCTGGAGAGCTACGGAGTAGAGCAATTGAAAGGCTTCTGTAGAAAGTTCAGAGCTGCACACACTGGGTGCAAAAAGAAAGCCCACTACATCAAGGCGCTGAGAGCCTGGAAGGAGTCTAGAGATCCACAGACTCCGGTGGATATCATACCACCAGATGCCGCTGTGGAGCCCAACAGAGGCCTGTCACCAGAGGAGCTGGCGGACAGGGCAGCAGACAGGGCACATGCAATGGAGATGGCAAGATTAGCTGGGCAAATGGAAATGGACAAGCAAAGATTGGCCATGGAGGCGCAGCAACACCAAATGGAACATGACCTGAGATTGAAGGAGTTAGAGCTGAGAGGTTTGGGAACAACTCCTTCTGGTGGCAGCACAACGCCGGTGCAGGTAGAGTCCAGGGTGTACATCCCCAAAGATGTAGTTAAGGAGTTCTTTAGGGGGGATGACATAGGACAGTGGTTTAGGGCCTATGAGGTAGCCATGTCCTCCCACCGGGTCCCTGACAAGGATTGGGGAGCGGGGTTGTGGGGGAAGTTCCTTAGCGAAGGGCGGGATACCCTGCTAGATTTACACCTTGAAGAACAGAGTTCCTACCCCCGCATGAAAGAAGCCTTAATGACCAGGTATGGGCTTACCCCTGAAATGTATAGACAGAGGTTCAGGGGGTGTGAGAAGCGTCCTGGGGGTACATATGTGGAGTATGTGACTTTTTTTCGCAGAACCCTGGATGGTTAAGGTAAATGATTTTCAAGGTCTCTTTGATTTAATTGCATGGGAGCACTTGTCTGCAAATTGTTTTCCTGAGCTACGCCAGCACCTGATTGATAGCAAGCTGTCCAACCCGAGGAAGCTTGCTGAGGAGGCGGACCGCTGGCTCAGCACCAGGGTCCACAAGGGTCCAGTGGGAGACTCCGCCAAGGGTGGGCAGGGTCCCCAGCAGAAGAGTGGGGGGACAGGGGTAAACAGAAAGGGTTCCCTAAAGGCCCCCAAAGTAATCCCCAAGGGAACCAGCAGCGAGGTTCTCAGCCTCCCCCACCCCCAAAGCAGAACGGGGCCCGACAGGTAGACCTGTTCCAAAGGGGCCCTTCAATTGTTACAAATGTGGTGACCCGGGGCACATAGCCAGTGACCCCAAGTGTCGCCTGTTTGGTAAACCAGCACCCACTGGTGCTCCACCCCGGCAAGTGACTAGTGTTCACTTAGGAGAAGAAGTAATGGTCCCAGAGGGTGGAGATCCTGTCCAGATGACCCTAGTCTCGCTAGGAGACAGTGAGATGGTCCCTGAGAACTACCTGCCCTCTAACACTAAGAAATATGGGCAGGTGGTGACCATCAATGGTAGGAAAGCTGAGGCTCTTAGAGACACAGGAGCCAGTGTGACTGCAGTGGGGCAGCACCTGGTGTCTCAAGAGCAGGTTGTACCCCATGCCTACTGCAGGGTTGTCAACGCTGACAATTCAGAGAGTCAGTGTCTGATGGCTCAAGTTCCCTTCGTGTGTGGGGGTCTCTGGTACTCTGCAGGTCTGTGCGAGGAAAACCATGCCTGTGGACTGTTTGCTAGGGAATGACTTGGAGGACTCCCCTTGGGAAAAGGTGGAGAAGACGACTCACCTGAGGATGGTGGGTCTGCCTGACTGGGCGTGCGTGACCACCCGGTCAATGGCAGCCGGTAGGGGTGCTCAAGAGATCTGAAGGAGAGGCCCAGGAACCGGCCTTAGAGAGAAGGCGCAGGGGGGCGCGGGAAACCGGCCCCTGTTGTTCCCACGGTCCAGGAGGAAGCAGACCTTGAGGGGGATGCCCTGGAGCCTACTGGGGAACAAATTGCTGAACTGGGGGACCTGCCTGAGCTGAACCATTGGCAGCAAGAAGGAGGCCCCTCCAGGGAGGAATTCTGCAGGGAGCAGAAAGAATGCCCTTCTCTCGTGGGTATGCGGCAGCAGGCTGCAGACCAGGCCAATGGTGTTCAGGCCAAGACACATTATGTGTACTGGGAGAATGACCTCCTGTATTCAGAGCCTAAGGCTGCTGAACCTGGGTCAGCCCGTGTGCTGGTGGTACCTCAGAAGTTCAGAGCCTTCCTACTGGGACTGGCTCATGATGTGCCGTTAGCAGGACATTTGGGGATGGACAAGACCTATGACAGGCTTGTCACCCACTTCTACTGGCCCCAAATGCACAAGAGCTCAGATGCTCATTGTAGGACCTGTCAGACTTGCCAGGCAAGTGGTAAGAGCGGAGGGAAGCCCAAGGTTCCCCTGCAACCTTTCCCAGTGGTCAGTACTCCATTCCAACGAGTGGGTATTGACATTATTGGGCCTCTGGACCCCAAGACAGCCATGGGCAACAGGTTCATCCTGGTCTTGGTGGACCATGCCACCCGGTACCCTGAAGCCATCCCTCTGAGGACAGTGACGGGCCCCGTGGTGGGACGTGCACTGATGGGAATTTTCTCACGAGTGGGATTCCCTCTAGAGGTGGTGAGTGACAGGGGGACCAACTTCATATCCAAATATATGAAGTCCCTTTGGCAAGAGTGTGGTGTAACCTACAAGTTCACCACCCCTTACCATCCCCAAGGAAATGGGTTGGTTGAGAGATTCAACCGAACCCTGAAAGGCATGATCATAGGCCTGGAAGGTCCAATGAGGCGTAAGTGGGACGTCCTCTTGCCATGCCTTCTCTTTGCATACCGTGAGGTGCCACAGAAGTCCCTAGGGTTCAGCCCCTTTGAACTGCTGTATGGTCACCCAGTGAGAGGACCTCTGAGTTTGGTAAAGGAAGGCTGGGAGCAATCTCCCAGGAAACCTCCCCAGAATGTATACAGTTACATGCTGGCCTTCAGAAACCAGACCGGGCGCTTCAGACAACTTGCTGAGGCAAATCTCGAAGCCAGCCAGGAAGAGATGGAGCGGTGGTACGACCAGAATGCCACTCTGGTAGAGCTTCAGCCTGTGCAACAGGTGTGGGTCTTGGCCCCAGTGGAGCCTTGTGCACTTCAGGATAAGTGGACAGGTCCATTTGAGGTTGTGGAGCGCAAGAGTCCGGTAACCTACTTGGTGGACATGCAGTCTCCCAGGAACCATTTGAGGGTCCTACATGTTAACCACCTTAAGCCCCACTTGCAGAGGTCCGAAGTGGGCATGTTGTTGGCAACTGATGATGGAACGGAGGAGGAGTCTGAGCCTCTTCCTGACCTCTTGGTAGCCTCTGAGAAAGATGGGTCAGTGGATGGAGTTAACCTCTCACCCACCCTGACACCTGAGCAACAGGAAGACTGCCGCCAATTGCTGGGACAGTTTCCGGATCTGTTCTCCCTGGTTCCTGGTGTCACAGATTGGTGCGTCCATGATGTGGACACAGGAGACAGCTTACCGGTGAAGCATAAGGCCTACCGAGTAACTGACAGGGTCAGGGCCTGCATCAAGGAGGAGGTCTCCAAGATGCTTGCTCTTAGGGTGGTTGAGTCCTCCAGTAGTCCTTGGTCCAGCCCGTGGTCTTGGTCCCAAAGGCTGCTGCGCCGGGAGCCACACCTGAACTCCGGTTCTGTGTGGACTACAGAGGACTCAATTCAGTCACCAAGACTGACGCGCACCCTATCCCCAGAGCTGATGAGCTCATTGATCGGCTAGGGGCTGCCCGGTTCCTCAGCACGTTTGATTTAACGTCTGGGTACTGGCAGATCGCCTTGACCGATGGGGCAAAGGAGAGGTCCGCATTCTCTACACCAGATGGGCATTTCCAGTTCCGGGTCATGCCATTTGGAATGAAGAATGCCCCTGCCACCTTTCAGAGGTTGGTCAACCAGGTGTTGGCTGGGCTGGATGAGTTCAGTGCCGCCTACCTGGATGACATCGCAGTGTTCAGTGGTACCTGGCCAGAACACCTGCGACACCTCTGGGAAGTGTTGACGGCCCTGCGCAAGGCAGGCCTCACAATCAAGGCAAGCAAGTGCCAGATTGGGCAGGGTTCAGTGGTGTACTTGGGACACCAAGTGGGGAGTGGCAAGGTGGCACCCTTGCAACCCAAAATTGAGACCATCCTGGCTTGGGAACCCCCCAAGACCCAGACTGCAGTGAGGGCCTTCCTGGGGCTCACTGGGTACTACAGGAGGTTTGTCAAGGGCTGTGGCACTATTGTGACCCCCTTGACAGAGCTGACTTCCAAGAAGCAGCCCAGGAATGTGATTTGGACTGACACCTGTCAGAAGGCTTTTGACACCCTGAAGACTGCCATGTGCACGGCGCCCGTGCTCCTGGCCCCTGATTTCTCCAAGGAATTTCTGGTGCAGACAGACGCTTCAGAGCATGGTGTAGGGGCTGTTCTCTCACAGATGACTGAGGAGGGCTGGGACCAACCTGTAGCCTTCATCAGTAGGAGGTTACTTCCACGGGAAAGTAGGTGGAGTGCAATAGAGCGAGAAGCATTTGCTGTGGTCTGGGCACTGAAGAAGCTAAGACCCTACTTGTTTGGGTCTCACTTCCGGGTTCAGACAGACCACAGGCCCCTCAGATGGTTGATGCAGATGAGGGGTGAGAACCCAAAACTGTTGAGGTGGTCCATCTCCCTACAGGGTATGGACTTCACGGTGGAACATCGCCCTGGCACAGATCACGCCAACGCTGACGGTCTGTCCAGGTTTTTCCACCTTAGTGATGAGGAACTCCCTGGGGAAGGGTAGTTCCCCCCACATTTCAGCTGGAGGGGACACGTGTTAGACCTGGCACCTTGGCGTGAGTTTCCCTTCCACTTTTTGCTGATATGCCTCAGATGTTTTTGCTGGTGTCCGCTGCTCAGGGCACTGCGCCACGGCCAACCCGTGTCGCAGTGCAAGTGCTCCCTACTGTAAAGTGTATATGTGATTGATGTCCATGATTGGTTCATTGGATTTACTGTCAGTCCCCAGTAAAGTGCACCAGGAGTGCCAGGGCTTGTAAATACCAATACTGCTAGTGGGCCTGCAGCGCTGGTTGCGCCACCCACAGAAGCAGCCTTTTAAAATGTGTCTAGGGTCTGCCATTGCAGAACCTGCGTGCAGTCTGGTACTGTCATGCTGGCTGGGCAAGTGCACACACTTGCCAGCCTCTAAACCTTCCCTTAACTTCATATTAGTCACCCCTATGGTAGGCCCAAGGGCAGGGTGCATTGTAAGTGTAAGGTAGGACATGCTCTGATGAGTGTGGCATGTCCTAATAGTGAATTACAGCCAAATTCGTTTTTCACTATTGTAAGGCTACCTGTTCCCTTTAGGCCAGTTGGGCTGCTGGAATTATTACACCCTATAATCCCAGCAGGCTCAGGGAACATGGTAGAAAATCATGTTTAGTAGGCCTGAACTCAGAATAATGAAATACTTCTTTTAGTAAAGTTTATTTTAATATCCTGTGTTTGCAAATGCTACTTTTAGAAAGTTAGCATTTGCTTGCCTAACCATTTCAGCCCGCCTCTGCTTGGATGTGTATCTGACTGTCTGGGTTGTGTGAGTGACAGGGCTGGGGGATGACAGGTGGTGAATGGAAGGATTACACCTTAGTGGGAGGTAGGAGTTTCCCTGGACTCTTCATCAGGCTGTGCTCTGCCACCACAATGCTGGCTCTGCCCCCCTGGGGAGCGACTGATGACTCAGCCTGCACCTGGCCCAGGAAGGGCGAAGCACTGTCAACAAGGTACTCCTGGCTGCCCCTGTCCCCACAATGCTGGTTCCACCCTCCTGTGGAGCGTCTGATGTGCCTGCCCTCACACTGAAAGCAGAAGCCAGAAGTACACCCAACAAGTGCTCAGAGGCTGAGAGCAGTTATGCAAAGGCCCCCCTGGCCTGTGAGAACAAAAGAAACTCTGTATAAAAGTAGGAGCCCTGCTCCTTGTAAATCAGAATCCTGTTTTACCACGAAGGACCTCTTCCCGACTAGAAGGAGAAGAAGACGCTGGAAGGACTGGCCTGCTTGCCTTGCTGAGAAAGGAGAGGAAAAGACTTGATGAGAAAAGACCTTGCTACCTTGTGCTTTAAACATTCTCCAAGGGCTTGAGTGGAGCTTGCCCCCTGAACTGAATCGCAGGACCATTGGGTTCTATGTGCCTTCGCTCGTCTTGAGCACCAAGCCGTGTGTGCCTCCCGCCGGAGAAGACTGCGCCCCTCATCGCCCCCTCCTAGGGCTGTGGCACTCGGGAGCTTGCCTGCCCTTCAACCCGTGAGAGCCTCGCTCTGTCCAGAGCCGCTCTCTGTCCCCGGGTCAGGCCGCCTGCTCCTCTGCCTAAGCCTGCCACTGGAGCGCGCTGAACCGCTCTCGCCCCTCCCGCCGGAATTCGCTGGGAGGTCGTGATCTCTGCCGAGACCGCAGCCCGCACAGCCGTGCCCTGCCGTCCCCGCTTCACGACCCCTGAGCATTTACAGGCCGCGCCGCCCCCCCCCCTCTGTGGAGACCCCTAGTACCGTGGTACTAGGCGTCGAGGGCCGCGCCTGCCTGTGAGCCGGCACCTGCTACTGCCCGAGATCCGAAGGTGCTCACGAAACTGACAAGTCGCGCCGATCTGTTGCATGACACGCAATCTGGGTTCCGTGCAAATTTTAGCACGGAGTCGGCTCTTCTCGAGGTCACGGATGCCATCAGGGAATCACTCGACTCTGGGGGAAGAGCCATGTTGGTAATGCTAGATTTGTCGGCGGCTTTCGACACCGTTCCTCACGATCACCTCCTTGTAAGACTCTGGGAGAGTGGCATCCGGGGAACGGTGTGGAATTGGCTTAAATCTTTTCTGGCCGACCGCCAGCAAACGATCTGGGCGCCCCCTTTCTCCGCTGATATGGCTCCACTAGAGGTAGGGGTTCCGCAAGGCTCCATTCTTAGCCCCATGCTATTTAACATCTTTATGGCCCCTCTGGCGGTAGTCGCGGAGTCTTTTGGCGCCCAGATCGTATCTTACGCCGATGACACCCAGCTCCTATTCACTTGTGATAGGGGCGGGTCATTCGACGGCGTACAGATTAGGGATTGCCTTGGTGCAGTCTTTGAGTGGTTCAGGTGTAATGGATTAAAGTGCAATTCCGATAAGTCGGAGCTGCTCTTTTTTGGATGCACCTGTGAACCAGATTGGAAAGCTTGGTGGCCACAAGACTTGTTTCCTCCTGACAATGTGTCCCTCAAGGCTAAAAACCTGGGAGTGATTGTGGACAGTGAACTGTCCTTTGGGCCACACATTTCGTGCCTTTCAGGTAAATGCTTTGGCATTTTACGGATGCTGAGGAAGTTTCTTCCTCTAGTGTCCTTCCAGCATAGGAAGATTGTTGTTCAGGCCTTGATCGGATCTCGACTGGACTATGCAAACGCGCTTTTTCTGGGTCTACCAAAATATCTCCTGACCCGTTTGCAAGTAGTCCAGAACTCGGCAGCCCGTGCTATTTACGGGCTCCCGAGACGAGCAGGTGCCACTGTCCTACTGAACACCTTACACTGGCTACCGATCGCTAAAAGAATTCTCTTCAAGTACTTGACTTTTGCCTTTAAAGCTCTACAAGGCTCTGGCCCCAAGTACATAAGGAAACGCCTCTCCCGATATGTACCCGGCAGGTCTCTGAGATCATCTTGTCTATCCAAAATGGCAGTCCCGGCTATCAGGCGTGCAAGGATGGGAGGTCGATCTTTCTGCTACTTAGTCCCGAAGGAGTGGAATGAACTACCACTCTCTCAGACAGGCTTACCAGTCTCTTTGCTTTTAGAAGAGAGCTTAAAACGTGGCTTTTTACTAAATAAACTTGTTATTTTTTCTTCTGTCTGCTTTTTTTTTTTTCACAACCGTGTTTATTAGAAGTTTAAGCAGATCATAAGTACAGTCCTCCAAAATCAGGAGAACACGTCAGTGGTCTACATACAATAGAGTGCATGCATAGCTTAAACGTTTAACTGGCCCCCTCCCGCCCCTTTGTCCCCTCCAACAACCCTAAAATTCCCCACTACCCACCCCTTATCCCGCCCTAACCCGGTGCACGTGATCACAATCAGCTGCAGTATACAGATTAAAGCAAAAATAGGCATCTTGGAGCCACCTAGGCCCCGAGGTCTCTGTCAGTAGACAGTCCATCATCCATGTCAATGGGAGGTTCCAAGGTCAGGTCTCTGTAGTCTGCCCACCGCTTCCAGATCTTATAATGTTTCCGGGGGCAGCCCCGGGCCTCAAACGCTGGCAATTCCAACCCCATGAGGAAATCTAAGCCCGCCCTCCAGGCGCCAAGTGGGGGAGCGCGGTCACTCTTCCAGGCCCTCGCCAGATCCCGCTTGGCCACAACAAGGCCCAGCAGAAGGAGATGGCGCTTATAGATGTTACCACCTACTTGATCTAGGATATGAAGAAGACCCAATCTGAGCGTACGAGGAAGATCCCACCCCAGCACCTCCGATAGGCAGTCCCACACCCCATTCCAGAACCGGGCTAGGCCCACACACGACCACACAGTATGCACCAATGTGCCTCTCTCAGTCCCGCAACGCAGGCAGTCTGGGGTAGCAATAAGGCCCGCCTTCCACAGTCTCTCTCTGGTGTAATTGGCCCGATGCAGGTACTTATACTGTATGAACCGTAATCTCACTGCTATTGCCGCCCCACGGGGGGACTCTAGTGCCTCCCTCCAGTCATCCTCATCCAACGGACCGACATCCACCTCCCAGGAGGCCTTAAACGACATAAGGGAAGAGGAGCAGTGAGTGACCAGCATCTGGTAAATTTTGGAGACTTTTTTATCCCCCAGATCTCCCATGAAAAGCTTAGCTTCCACGGGGCTAAACTCCGGAAGCTGGTCCAGCCCCTCCAGACTCGGCGCAAGAGCATGACGGAGCTGTAGGTATTTAAAAAACTGGGTCTTGGGCATGTCAAATTCAGTGCTGAGAGCTCTTCTGTCTGCTTTTTAGTTGTTATGTTGCTGTCTTGCTTGCTGTTTTTCTTCGCCAAAGCGCCGGGATGCTCCTCGGAGTAGCCGAGCGCTATAGAAGAAATAAATTAACATAACATAACATAACATAACCTGGCACGGCTCGTCCTTAAGAAACCTGACAACCGCTGGAAGGACTTCACACCGGGCTAGGGGCCCGCAACGTTTGTTTTCCCCTTCTTCAAGTCCGCCGCACCGCAAGCCCGGCCCGCCGCCTGCTCTGTCCCCGAGCCGCTGGGAAGAGTCGGACGCGGCCTCAGCAGCCTCACGCCCGCCGCGTGAGCCACGGTAGACGCCGGATCAGTTTCCTCGGCGAACGCGAGGAAAGCGCTGCGAAGTGCACCGGAGGTCTTAGGCTGACTGTGAAGCCCTGAAAAGGGTAGGAGAGACCATTGTAACGTGAAGCCCTTCCCCTGAACTAAAGGAACTATTGGAACAAGTAAACAACCATTTTAAGTACAACAAAGAACATTTGCCGTTTTTATCATCTGGTGGCATAAAGAAAAACGTTATTGGTCTTGTGAATAAGCCTGATCTGAGATATATATATTTTTACATAAAGAATCGTATTTTGATATATACTTCCAGCCTGGTGTCCATTTGTGGGGGGATTGGTACATTTTACTGTGTGTGTGATTAAAAATGCTTAACTGAATAACGCCTGAAGAATAGCCTTGGCTGCTCACGCCACGCACCCAGAGGGTGAGCAAGGGTAATTCTAAGGGGTCATCCTTTGCCCTGACTTGGAAAAGAGAGGGTCCCTGCTTGTCACAAGTGCATACTTGCGCCAAACAGAGACCCCCAATTCTAACAATGCACACTTCATTTTCCCTCTTGAAATGTATCGTTTGCTACCTCTTGTATTTTGTTTGCTTTTGATACATGCACAATTGCCATCATTGCCTCATGTTACGTAACGTTTGTTCTTGTGTTTTCAGTATCTGCCATTTAGTGCAGTATTATACCTCTATTTGTACTTTGTACGCTTTTGTAACATACACACTTCACTTATTTCCTCTTGTAACGTATCGTTTGCTACCTCTTGTATTTTGTTTGCTCTTGAGTCATGCACAATTGTCACTATTGCCTTATGTAATGTACCGTTTGCTTTTGTAACATGCTGACTTGTAATGT
Organism: Lissotriton helveticus; assembly: GCF_964261635.1. Lineage (NCBI taxonomy): Eukaryota > Metazoa > Chordata > Amphibia > Caudata > Salamandridae > Lissotriton > Lissotriton helveticus. The sequence goes on from NC_136065.1 coordinate 1,395,143,666, forward strand.
TTCCTCATGTTTCACTACTGTTCCTATTGTGAAGCGCTCTGACACCATCGGGTGAAGTCCGCTCTATATAAAAACGCATAAAATAAACAAAGCCGCAAAGGCACCTGGTACTGTGGGGTAATAGCAAATGGAAGGACAGTTCATGCGCCATCATGATCTGCAGCACAAACCACAGCAACAGCCTGAAGAAACCGAGGCTCTCTTCCCGCCCCGTGCCGGCCCGGAGGGGCCTCTACTGCAAGCAGCTGGTCAATCAATCAATCAATCAATCAATCAGTGACACTTATATAGCGCGCTACCTACCCGAAGGGTCTCAAGGCGCTGGGGGGGGGGGGGGTGCCGCTACTGCTCGAACAGCCAGGTCTTCAGCTTCTTCCTGAAGGAGAGGTGGTCTTGGGTCAGGCGCAGGTCGGTCGGGAGGGAGTTCCAGGTCTTGGCGGCCAGGTAGGAGAAGGACCTTCCTCCTGATGTCGCTCTTCGGATGCGGGGGACGGCGGCGAGGGCGTGGTTGGCTGATCGGAGGTGGCGTTTGGGAGCGTAGAAGTTGACTCGGCTGTTGAGGTAGCTCGGGCCTTGGTCGTGTAGGGCTTTGTGTGCGTGGGTGAGGAGGCGGAACGTGATTCTTTTGTTGACGGGGAGCCAGTGAAGGTCTCTCAGATGTCCGGAGATGTGGCTGGTTCGTGGGAGGTCGAGGATGAGTCTGGCTGAGGCGTTCTGGATCCGCTGGAGTCTCTTCTGGAGCTTGGCGGTGGTCCCGGCGTAGAGGGCGTTGCCGTAGTCCAGCCGGCTGGTGACGAGGGCCTGGGTGACGGTCTTCCTGGTCTCGGTGGGGATCCACCAGAAGATCTTCCGTAGCATGCGCAGGATGTTGAAGCATGCCGAGGAGACGTTGTTGACTTGCCTGGTCATGGAGAGGGAGGAGTCCAGGATGAAGCCCAGGTTGCGTGCGTGGTCCGTCGGTTTGGGTGCGGTGCCCAGGGCGGGGGGCCACCAGGAGTCGTCCCAGGCGGAGGGCGAGGGGCCCAGGATGAGGACCTCCGTCTTGTCCGAGTTCAGTTTCAGGCGGCTGGTCGTCATCCACTCGGCTACCTCTTTCATCCCTTCGTGCAGGTTGGCTCTGGCGGCGGCGGGGTTGTTGGTCAGGGAGAGGATCAGCTGGGTGTCGTCGGCGTAGGAGATTATGCTGAGGTTGTGTTTGCGTACGATGGCCGCGAGGGGGCTCATGTAGACGTTGAAGAGGGTGGGGCTCAGAGAGGATCCTTGGGGGACGCCGCAGATGACTTCGGTGGCCTCTGACTTGTACGGTGGTAGGCGGACTCTCTGTGTTCTTCCGTCGAGGAAGGAGATGATCCATTCCAGTGCCTTCCCCTGGACTCCGGCGTTGTCGAGGCGCTGCACTAGGGTGCGGTGGCAAACCGTGTCGAAGGCCGCGGAGAGGTCAAGGAGGATGAGGGCCGCTGTTTCTCCATTATCCATCAGGGCTCGGATGTCATCGGTGGCGGCGATGAGGGCGGTCTCGGTGCTGTGATTGGCTCGGAAGCCGGACTGTGAGGGGTCGAGGGATCCGTTCGTCTCGAGGAAGGCGGCCATCTGCTTGTTGACGTTCTTCTCAATGACTTTGGCTGGAAACGGGAGGAGCGAGATGGGGCGGTAATTCTTGAGGTCGGTGGGGTCCGCTGTTGGTTTCTTGAGTAGAGCGCTGAGTTCGGCGTGCTTCCAGCTCTCAGGGAAGGTGGCGGTGTCGAAGGATGTGTTGATGATGTCTCGCAGGTGGGGTGCGATGACAGCGTCGGCCTTGTTGAAGACGTGGTGAGGGCAGGGGTCGGTTGGTGATCCGGAGTGAGACTCTCAGCAGCAGCCAACAGGCAGCGATGAGTCAAAGGGGTGAAAGGAGGAGCAGACACGGCGGGCGGAATAGAGGGCGCGGTACCCAGGAAACCGTGCCGTAATTTTGAAAAAATGGGGAGAATAAAAATACTCTTGTGGCAGTGAGCATGCTTGAAATACTTCTGCATGCATGCATTGAGCTGTACAGTGCAGAGTAGGAGGAAGATGTCGCAGGCGTAGCGGTCTTCGGGTGCAGCAGCCGGCGCCACTGCCGGGTGCTTCATAGCGCTCTTCTTTGGCCCTGCTATGTACACTGCGCCGCCTGGATGAAAGAAGGGCCTGGCCCGCTGCAGCTGTTACCCAAGAACTGCACAGTACGTCGCAAGAAGTCAAGAACTGCACAGTCCGTCGCCGGAACTCCCTCTTTTCCCGTTTCCTGGAATAAAATGTCACGGCTCCAAGGACCGCAAATTTATCAATCAATTCAAGCCAACTGAAAAAACTTGAAGAGCAATGACCTTCTGCCGTTTGTCTTCCAACACTCACCAAAGGCTGCAAAAGTACCAAAAGGAATGCACTTCAGTGTGGACCTCATACTATTATTCTCAATTGTCAGCCTTTGTTAAATATTATTTTGAAAGGGAGCCTCAGAGTGGGAGTGCGGGTGGGAGGGGCCGAGAAGGACAGACGGGGAAAGAGAGCCTCAGTACCTCCGGCGGCCTGACTGCTTGGACGGGAGTGTGGGTGGGAGAGGCCGAGAAGGACAGACGGGGAAAGGAAGTGTTGCGAAAGAAAGATAACTAACCCGATGGTTGAGAAAATTATTTATTTTAAGAACATGTAAATATAAGGCCCCCCCTCAGTACGGAGAGCCTGACTGTGTGGATGGGAGTGCGGGTGGGAGGGGCTGAGAAGGACAGCCGGGGAAAGGAAGCCTCAGTACGGAGAGCCCGACTGCATGGACGAAAAGGCAGAATGGGAGTGCAGGTGGGAGGGGCCGAAGACAGACGGGGAAAGGGAGCCTGACAGCAGTGATAGAGTGGACTTCCGTGGTGTAAAGGGCAGAATGGGAGTGCGGGTGGGAGGGGCCGCGAAGGACGGACGGGAGAGGGGGAGGTAGAGGAACAAAATAGTGCTTGAGTAAAGGGGTCAGTAGCCGTGGCAGGATACAAATGACGACATGGTCGTCATGAGGCGGGACCAGATAGCCTAAAACCTATCAGAACGCTGTATTTAGGACATAAGCCTTTAAAAAACATGGGCGGAGAGTGGGCGGAGCTTCCACGAAGTTTCCCCACTATAGTGTATACTGCATGCCTCGCAAAGCGAGCAGCGCATGCGCTGCAACGCTAGACGAGGCCTAAAAAAGGGGCAGTTAAAAAAGACTGGGGGTACCTCTTCTCCGGATCTGCGCTGACTGCCACGGATAGGAAAGAACTGATGTCAGCATGCTGGGGTGGCATTTATATAGGCACCGTGTATCTCACTTCCGGCGCGGATGATGGCGACAACACCACACGGTGCAGAACGATGCCACCTACTGGCCCACAGGCATATTGCTCACACACATTTTCAGATCCAGTCTGAAGCCTGGGCAAATTTCTAAGGTGAGGAATATGCATCTGGAAGTCACCATCGGATGAACAGCTTCGAAATGTAGTGACCTGTGGGAGGGGCGATCCTAAACATTCTAATATTTGTAAGTACTGTGAAGAAATAAAGAACTGGAATAATGAAGATTACCAGTGTGTAATTCAAGCAATAGGCAATTAAAAACAAATTCACATTCTTTGCTCAAGGTCAGAGAGTAATTTATTGAGATGGAGAGGACCTGCTAAGTAATAAAGTGAACATATTGTATTTTCAAAAGAGAAATAAAGCATGATAGAACATTCTTTCACGTTTTGCAATTTGTTGCATTCGTCTCAAGTAAAACAATATATAGTGAAAGGTACGTACTTTATCTACACTTTCATCCAGTTTGTTTTGAACTTCTTCACCTTCTAGCTCCATTTTCTTCTTTAGAGATTCCAACTCATTTCTAATTGTCAAAAAAGAGAAAGGAAATGGTTCCAATGCAGACAAAGGGTACTGTCCCAAGCATAAATGTTACTTAAGCCTGTGAGAAACACCAATGAACTAATGAATTATAAACTGTCAACTATACACATAAAGGATTACTGTTGCTGCATATACACAGGATCTGCCTTATACTATTTGAAATTAAATGCTACATGAAACAAACGTGACCTATTCAGCTCACTATTGTTGCTTCATTGTAATGATTCCTATTGTATAATGAACAAGTTACTTACCTTTGGTAACGATATATATGTAAGAAACATTAGTAGTGATAGATTCCTTACCTTAGACCTACCCCCAGGCATCAGACTGAATCCAGAAAGTTTTCGTCAGCAGTACCCCTGCGCTTCGGAAGGTGGCGTTGTGCACTCCACGTCCGTCATTGACATCATGGTCGTCGAGATGACGTTGCGGCAGCTACTTAGACATCACCCTCGCGTGCTGATGTCATTACTGTGCACGACTTTCCCCACCATGAACGCATAGCCATGCAAGATAATGACCACTGGTGCCTTGAAACTAGGGCCTTGTAAGGGATGACCTTAACCCTAGAAATCAGTTCGCAGAAAAGGGGAGGATGGATGGGGCAGTAAGGAATCTATCACTACTAATATTTCTTACAGATATAGTGTTACCGAAGGTAAGTAACTTGTTCATCTGTAAGATACACATAGTGATAGATTCCTTACCTTAGAATAGATAACCCAGCAATACCAACCCCGGTGGTGGGTCTGCGAACCAAAATCACAACAGAAAGTCCCGGAGAACAGAAAATGGCCAAAGAAGCCGTCTCTCCAGACTTGGCTGTTGAGGCAGTAGTGCTTAGTAAAAGTGTGCAGCGAGGCGCACGTATCTGCTTGACAGATGTCTGGCAAGGGGACACCACGTCCCGATGCTGTAGTGGCTGCCGTCACCCTAGTTGAATGAGCGCGGAGCCACACTGGAGGCTCCTTTGTAGTCAGAGAATAACAGGCTCTAATACATAAGATAACCCATCTTGAATGGTCCACTTGTGCACGGCCCGACCTTTCTTTGCGCAACACAGCCAACAAAGAGCTGGTCAACCACCCCGAACTGTTGGGTGCAGTTCAAGTAAAATGAGACATTTTGGGTCCAGACGGTGGAGCCTCTCTTCCTCTCTAGAAGGATGCCGGGAAGGAAAGAAAGTGGGCAAAGTGATGGTTTGCCCGAAGTGAAAAGCAGTGACAACTTTTGGCAAAAAGGAAGGAAGAAGGCTTACAAGAAAGAGCCTGGAACACACTCACTCTCCTACGCGAGGTGATGGCAACTAGGAAAGCAGTCTTCATAGTCAAGAGACGCAGAGGACAATTATGAAGAGGCTCAAAGGGAGCGCACATTGAATATGTGAGAACCAGATTCAAGTCCCACTGTGGCATCACAAAAAGAATAGGAGGGAAAAGGTGAGTAATGCCTTTGAGGAATTCCTTTACAACAGGAGACATGAAGAGAGAGGGCTGATCAGGGAGCCTGAGAAAGGCCGAAATAGCAGAGAGGTAGCCCTTGATAGTGCCCAGAGCAGAGCCCTGCTAGCCCAATGAAGAAACAAAAGGACTTCTGAAAGAGGGGCGGAGAGGGGATCCACAGCCTTTGCTGTGCTCCATACCACAAATTTGTTCCACCTGCAGGCGTATACCAACTTAGTGGAGGGCTGCCTGGATCCAGAAAAACATTACAAACCTCAGGAGGGAAGTCAAAAGGAATCAACTGCCGCTGCTCAATCTCCACGCAAGGAGGTGGAGACTGGACAGGTTCGGGTGGAGGACCGTTTCCTGCTGCTGGGACAGGAGATCCTCCCGAAGAGGCAGTAGGATCAGGGGATCGATGGTTATACTGAGTAGCTCGGGATACCATACTTTTCGAGCCCAGTACGGAGGCACAAGAATGACTTGGACCCAGTCTCGCCTGATCTTCTTCAGCACTCTAGGTAGAAGTGGTATAGGCGGAAAGGCGTACAACAGACCGCAACTCCATTCGCAACGAAAAGCGCCGCCGAGTGAGTGCAGCCTTGGAAATTCCAACCAGCAGAACTGCTGACATTGCGCGTTCTCTTCGTTGGCGAATAGATCTAACCAAGGCTCTCCCCACTGTTGAAAAAGACCTTGTGCCAAGTGTGAGAAGTTGGCCTGGTATATGATGTTCTAGTGAACATCTTGCACCAGTCCAAACAACCCTATGGGGATGGTAGTAAGTCAACCTTATAGACCAGCTATCCTAGTGTTAGCGTGGACAGAACAGTCTTAGGCTAAAAGACTCTTGAGAGCGTGTAAAGCCAGCTGTTTTACCATATGTAACCCCTTGAATATCAAATGAAATGACACCACACAGGATATATATAAAATATATATGTATTTATTTACTAACACACTCCTCTGAACTCTTTATGAGGTCAGAGGCAAAAGCACATCACAAGTTACTCTTAGAAATACTTTAAATAGCACAAGTTACAGTCAGGCCCTAGGGGCCCGTAAAACCATATACTAAGTAAGTGGTATAAGAACCACGACTGGAGAAAAGGAAAGGCCTAGGGCCTAGAGAATCGCTGGGGCTACACTATCTGACCCTTAGGTTAGGAGTAGGAGGCCCACAGGCGGCGCGTGCAGTGTCTTTACACACACGCGAAAGTCAATGTTAAGTCAATGGGAACTTAGAGTTTAGAAAAAGAATGATTTAGGACACTTCCGGTCTAGCTAGAAGGAAACAGCTAAAAACCTAGACACTTGGATAGTCAATACCCTTGGGAGCACCGAAGTACTCACGTTACCTCACCCACAGGAAGCGGGTGCATAGGTGTGAAGATGTGTCGGGTTTCGCCGTTGAAGTCTATGGAGCCTGTGAAGAAAGATGCTGCAGGCGACCAGGAGGAAGATGTCCGGGGGGATCCAAGGGTGGATCAAGGATGAAGAAGACCTGAAAGCAGAGGGGACAGAGTCTGGGTCACTAGCCAGTGACCAGGTGGAACCAGGAAGGAACCAGACGACGTCGAGGAGAAATCAGGTGCTGTCGTGAAGCTTGTCTCTTCAGCCACGCGGACAAGGATGCGACGAGGACGGCCTGATGCTGGAGAGGAGCTGTCCCACGAAGGTTCTCGCAGATGGAAGGGTCGACTGCCGGATTGGAGTCAACAAGCCTTGGCAAAGGCGACCCACGCAGGATACATAGAAGGCTTCTGATGCAGACCAGCAAGGTCTGAGGTGCCTCACCTTTGCAGGGAGGCAAGGGCCAGTCTGGAGCAACCAGACCAGCAAGGTGATTCAAAAGGATTGTCGTCACAGAGGCTACTAGCCAGCGGGCCAGCAACCGGACAACGCGTCGAGCAGAACACAAGCAGAAGGGCCCTACGCAGAACTCGTGGAGTGTGGAGGGCTGATCTTCGGTGCAGGTGGAGCTCGGATTCGGGGCTTCTCAATTCCTAATGACAGGTTCGAGGATACCTCAGGAGCTGCACAGTTAGCAAGTCGTGGACTTTCCAAGATGTCCGGTCCCACGTGTCTCGTCGCCTCCACGGATCTCAGCTATGCTGCAGACGTGAAGAGAGGGTCAAAGAGGTCTGGAAGTCTGGGTCTTGTCAGGCTCTGTGCTCGGGTCCCGGCTGGACCGTCGACAAAGCAAGCCGCTGATTTGATGGATGGTGCCTGGTTGCCAAGGGTGGTCACTCCTTGGCCACAAGGGAGATTCTTCAGTCTTCAGCTTCAGCAGAACGTCAAAGGTCCAGAGTTTCCTTTCAAGTTTCAGTTCAGGATCAAATCTAAAGTCCAAGGACACAGCTCCTACCTTTATACAGCTAAAAGGGGCTGGATTTGTTCCTAGGTCCCTCCAATGGGTGGGACCAGGAAGGGGGGTGGTTACACCCCCTCTCCTTTGTCCAGTTTCGTGCCAGAACTGGTCCTGGAGTGGCCCAGCAACCGGTTTGAACTGGGGTTTGCATGAAGCACCTAGTGTGCCTCAGACTGTCTCAATCTGTTCAGCCCTCCCTGTGCCAATACACAAAGTCCTGTCTGGGGTGGTGCTCTCACCTCTCCAGTCAGGAAACCTATTTTCCAAACCTCCGTGACTGGAAGGACTCCCAGCAGCAGGAGGTCAGACTTGTGTCTGTGGCAGCAGCGTCCATTTTGTGACGCTGGGGCTCTGGTTAACTTTAACCGGGATAGTCAGCAACAACATGTCTTCTCCCTCTAGAAGGGTGGAATGCTACCCCCATCTCCAGAATTGGCGAGGGGGTAGTATTCCAAAGCGTATGACACCTTACACGACATGTTTAACTAAAGGCAAACCAAAGTTAGCATTCAACCGTGAGGATTATAATGCACTTAAGAGTATATGGTATGGCGATATCATAGAACAGCTATAAGGACATGGTTCCGAAAGCTGCAGACAGGCTCAGCTCATGCTAGAGCACCGTCTCACACATAATCATGCACTCTGCCTCCAGGATTGTTAAGGCCTGCAATAGGAGTGACTTATAGGTTACTGTGTGTCTATATATAAGGGTAGATATAGGAATACTATACCTAAGCAAGGGGTGATTACACGACCTTCCCCAGCTGAGTGATCAGCCAGTTGTGTCAGTTTGAGTGGCCAGCCAGGGGTGGCATAATACATGCTGCAGCCCCTGGTAGGCCTTGGTTACACCTATGCCCTGAGTACCTAGGGTACACTTCTACAGGGGCTGACAAGGTGAACCAATTCCCAATTGTGGATGTACCTAGAGTATATGGTGCGAATTTAGAGAGAGTGCATCTGGGCTGTGGGTCTGATTAGCAGGCCCACAGCCACATCTAAGTCGAAAACCAGAAAGCAAAAGCAAAAAGTGGGGGTGACCATAGGAAGCAGACCCTACTCTCCTACAGTGCCCAGAGCAGAGCCCTGCTGGGCAAGAGAAAGAAGAAAGAGGAGAACCTCAGAAAGAGGGGGAGAGAGTGAATCCACAGCCTTTTCTGTGCACCATACCACAAATGTGTTACACCTGCAGGCGTATACCGATTTTGTGGAGGGACGCCTGGCTGCCTGAACCACATCGCAGACTTCAGGAGGCAAGTCAAATGGCCTCAACTGTCGCCGCTCAATCTCCACGCATGGAAGTGGAGACTGGACAGGTTCGGGTGGAGGACCGTCCCCTGCTGCTGCGACAGAAGGTCCTCCTGAAGAGGCAGACGAATCGGGGGATGGACTGACATGCTGAGTAGCTCGGGATAACAGTATCTTCGTGCCTAGTCCTGAGCCACAAGGATGACTTGGGCCCGGTCGCGCCCGATCTTCTTCAGCACTCTGGGCAGAAGTGGTATAGGCGGAAAGGTGTACAACAGATCGCAGCTCCACTCGTGACGAAAAGCGTCTCCGAGCGAGTGCCGCCTTGGAAATTCCAATGCGCAGAACTGATGACATTGCGCGTTCTCTTCTGTGGTGTATAGATCTAACCAAGGCTCTCCCCACTGCTGAAAGAGGCATTGCGCCACGTCCGAGTTCAGACGCCATTCGTGATCCATCATGCACCGACGGCTGAGTTCGTCCACCCTGGCGTTCAGGGAACCTGCCAGGTGTTGAACCACCAGGGACACACCCTGATGTTCCAGCCATTGCCAGAGACACAGAGCCTCCTGGCATAGGATCCACAACCCCACCCCGCCCTGTTTGTTGCAGTACCACATGGCGGTGGAGTTGTCCGTGAACAGCTGCACTACACTCCACCGGACAGAGGGGAGGAATGCTTTCAGCGCAAGCCGGATTGCCCACAGCTCCAGAAGGTTGATGTGGAGCCAGGACTCCGCCGGAGACCAGAGGCCTCTGATCTCCGCCTCTCCCACGTAGCCCCCCCAGCCCAGGAGAGACGCGTCCATCACAACTATGTGCTCCGGTTGGGGAAGGGAGAGGGATCTGCCGCCGACCCAATTGCGGTCCGTGAGCCACCACTGCAACTGTCTTGCAGTACCCTACGAGATCAAGACATGGTCGAACAAGTTGCCCTGATGCTGGGCCCACTGAAACTTCAGTTCCCACTGCAGAGCCCGCATTCACCACCTGGCGTGATGCACCAGTAGGATACAGGAGGTCATCAGCCCCAGAAGCCGCAGCGTCAACCTGACCGAAACTCGGGATGAAGGCTGAAAGATGGGAATCAGAGCCTGAATATCCCGGACCCGCTGTTCGGGAGGATAAACCCGAAACTGCACCGAGTCTAGAACCGCTCTGATGAAGAGGAGCTTCTGAGAGGGGCTCAGGTGTGACTTCGGTACATTGATGGAGAACCCCAGAAGGTGCAGGAGGTCGGTCGTAGTCTGGAGGTGGCTGACGACTGTCTGGGGTGAGCCCGCCTTCAACAACCAGTCATCAAGATAGGGGAAGACTGACACCCCTAATCTGCGCAGATGAGCTGCGACCACCGCCATCACTTTTGTGAACACCCGAGGGGCGCTGGTAAGGCCGAAGGGGAGCACGGTAAACTGAAAGTGCTCGTTGCCTACCGTGAACCGCAGGTAGCGCCGGTGGGCCGGCAGGACAGGGATGTGGAAATACGCGTCCTGCAAGTCAAACGATACCATCCAGTTTCCGGGGCCAGGGCAGCTAAGATCTGAGCCAAAGTCAGCATCTTGAACTTCTCCTTCCGGAGGAAGCCGTTGATGTTCCGGAGGTCCAAGATAGGGCATAGGCCCCCTTTGACCTTCTTGGGAACCAGAAAGTAGTGGGAGTAGCAACCACACCATACTTCTGGCTCAGGAACGAGCTTGATGGCCCACTTGGCCAAGAGGGCCTCAACTTCCTCCTGTAGAAGATTCAAGTGATTCCCCTTACACGCGGTGGTATTGCGGTGGCATGGCTGGAGGGGTCGCCTTGAAGGGGAGGAAGTAGCCTCTTTGGACGATTTGCAGGTGATGGCGAACCCTGCCCCCCACTGGCGCCAAATGGGCCTGAAAGCTCAGACTAGGAGGGCTTTGAGGCGAATGCTGTGGGGGTGGATGTGGACTGGCCTCGCCGCTGTCTCCGGGCACCGCCACGGCGGTTACCACGTCTGCCACCGTGCTGGATGTTAGTCTGCGGCCCGTGGCTGGCAGGACGTGTGGGGGCACCCCTTCCTTGGCCTCAAAAGGAGCGAAAGGCAGACTGCTGCTGACGCGGGGCCGACAGGCCCAAGGACTTAGCCGTAGCACTGGAGTCCTTGAAGCGTTCAAGCGCATGATATGCCTTACCACCTAAGAGGTGGCTGCCATCAAACAGCATGTCCATGAGGGTGCTCTGGACATCAGCCGAAAAGTTGGCGGACCTCAGCCAGGCGTGGCTGCGAACTGCCCAGCGAGTCCGTGGCATCCAGCCCACATCGAATAGAATACTGCGCTGCGTCTCGTCCCTCCGTGAGGGCTTGAGCGAGTGTTGGACTTGGCCCTTCTGGCAGGTTCCCCCCTGATCTTCTTTCCCTATTAATCTGACATTATTGTAGTGATTTCTGGTCTCTGCGCACTTTAGCACTGTGGCGCAGTGTAAAGTGTGTGCGCTCTCTGAGTGCGTGTGTGAGATTGAGCTGCCCTCCCATAGGAATGCATGGGGGATCTGTGCGTCCATGGTAGTTCCTGATGTGTGGGGAGTGCAGGGTCAAATTTGGTATGTGCAGACTCCTGTGATTAAATGCTACGCGATGATGTGTGCAGATTTATTGTGTCTAGTGTGGAAGTGCCACTTCTATAAGTTGGCATGTCTGTGCAGTAAATGTGAATTGGCTGTCTGGCTTGTGATTGGCTTGAGCTGGCTGTTGTGCCTGGCTCCAGGAGTCAGGATGGGTCTGCCCCGGTGGTGAAAGGGGAGATCTGCATGTTGATGGCAGGGAGGGGCTGCACATGGGACCTGAATAGGGCTGGGCCTTCCCTACACAATGCTGGCTCCGCCCCCTGTGGTGCGACTGATGTCCCTAGCCTGTCCTGTGAATGGGGAAAGAGGCTGAGCCCAACAGAGTGCTCCAGAACCAGCTGCGTCTGATTTTCCCTCACCCTGCACCCTAGAGACAAAGGAAATGTGTGTATAAAAAGAGGCTGTGACCTCATGTAAAATGTTCTTGTTCCCTGACTTGAATCTACCAGGGGCGTGCTGCTGCTGGGGCGCAGGGGAAGGCTTGCCTCCCTGGGCCTTGCCCAGCCCCTGGATGCCTGGGTACCTGGAGTTCTCTCTTGTTCCTGACCTGCAAGGGGGGCCTGCTGCTGCTGGGCCCCAGGAGGATACCGCCACTGGGGACTACCTCCCTGCCTGGAGGGCCCTGTGAGCTGCCCCCTGGGTCCAGCCTTTGCCCCCCTGCCTTCATTCCTTTTTGGACTTTGTCCCTGGACCTTTGGGACTTTGGTGGCCTACCAGCGCTTGGGAAGCGCTGGCCTCCCCCTCAAAAATAGCGCATTGCGCCGCTGGAGCAGCGATCCCTTTCTGGAGGGATTCCCCAGCGTGGGGATCCCCCCCTTTTTCTTCCTTCCAGAGCAGGTGCCCACCCTGCAGAATTGCAGCTTTGTGGTTCATTACGGCTTGTATGCCGTTCCAGATGCCGATGTCTGCGCTGGTGCCCACCCCGCAGATTTGCCCTTTATTACATCCCTAGCGGGTGCCCACCCCGCCAGGGTCCTTGTGCCTGTTTTTGAAACCTGTAGCGGGTTTCTACCCCGCCAGGGACGTTGTTACTGAGGCGGGTGCCTACTCCGCGTTGCCCCCGTAGAGAGAAGCAGGTCCGCGGCCTGCCAGGTTGTAGGCGGGGCCTAGCGGACGAAAGAGGAAGGGCCCGGCGGCAGGAAGCGCCGTGTTGAGAGAGCCCCGCCTCTTGAAGAGGAAGGTCGCGCCCCCACGAGAAGTGCTGTGGTCAGCGAGGCTCCCCGAGTGAAGGAAGAGCCCCGCAGCCCAGGAAGATCAAAAGCGGAGGGGGCCCAAGGCACATTGTCGGTGCCTGCCCCTGCCGCACTTGAAGAGGAGCCCCCGTGAGAAGAGAGCAGCCCGGTGAGTTGCAAAGGGGCTGGGGGGTGCTCCGTGGGGGTGACTGTGATGCCTGGCCAAGGCACAACACCAGTGGATGCATTTTGAGCGACCCCGTTGTGCAGAGGGTCGCTCCACTAATCTTGGGGCTTATTTTCTAAAGGGGCCATTGTCTTTTCGAGTCCCCGGAGCGGGACTCCAACGTCTGGGGGCATTTTTGAATCTCGAGCCCACGAGGCTCCAACGCTGAAGGGGGCATTTGCTTATTTAGAGCCAAAGAGGCTCCCACGTGGTTTCAGGGGCACTGTTGCTTCTGTAAGAGCCCAGAGGAGAGCCAGGAGGCACGCTGGTGCCAGGCTCAGTTCCCAGCTGCCCAGCACTTAGTTGGCAGCTGCATCGTTTAGGCCCTTGCACATTCTTCTTTAGCTGCCTGCGCAGCCAGCCCAGACATTCTGGACATTGGGCCTGTGAGCCCCTGAGAGGCCAAGATGGCTTGGGGTCAGTTATGTGATTTTTGGCACAAATGTGATATTTGCCTAAAGCACAAGTTACTACTTGTGTAACGATATATCTGTAAGAGACATTAGTTAGTATTAGATTCCTTACCTTAGAATATCCCCAGGCGTCAGACTGGATCCGGAAATTTTTGCGTAGCAGTACCCTTGCGCGTCGGTAGGCGTCGTCTGCGGCTCCGCGTCCGTCGTCGGCGTCGTGGGCGCCGTGATGACGTCGTCGGAGTACTTAGACGCCGCCTCCGCCTGCTGATGTCAGTTCTTAGACACAGCTTTTCCGCGCCAGAAACCTAGAGCCATGTTAAAAACCAACACTGGTGCCATTGAAACTAGGGCCCTGAAAGGGGACAACCCTAACCCTAGATATTGGTTCGCAGAACGGGGAGGATGGGTGGGTCGGTAAGGAATCTAATACTAACTAATGTCTCTTACAGATATATCGTTACACAAGTAGTAACTTGTGCATCTAAAAGAGACACGTTAGTATTAGATTCCTTACCTTAGAATAGATACCCCAGCAATACCAACCCCGGTGGTGGGTCTGCGAACCAATAATCACACCAGAAAGTCCTAGAGGACGGAAAGGCCAAAGAAGCCATCCCTCCGGACTTGGCTGTCCAGGCAGTAGTGCCTTGCAAACGTGTGCAGCGATGCCCACGTAGCTGCCTGACAGATGTCTTGTAAGGGCACACCCCTGCCCAGGGCAGTGGTAGCCGCCGTCGCTCGGGTAGAATGAGCCCGCAGTCCAACCGGGGGCTCCCTCCTAGCCAAGGAGTAGCATGCCTGGATACACAGGATGATCCACCGAGAGATGGTCCTCTTGTGCACCGCTTTCCCCTTCTTCGCGCCCACGTAACCAACAAAGAGTTGGTCATCCACCCGGAACTGGCGTGTGCGATCCAAGTAGAATGAGAGCGCACGTTTTGGGTCCAGACGGTGGAGCCGCTCTTCCTCTTTAGAGGGATGCGGTGGCGGGAAGAAGGTTGGCAAGGTGATAGACTGCCCGATGTGGAAGGCCGTGACAACCTTGGGCAGGAAAGAAGGTTTGGTACGCAGCACCACTTTGTCCAGATGGACAAAAAGGAAAGGTGGAGTACAAGAAAGGGCCTGGAGCTCACTCACTCTCCTGGCAGAGGTGATGGCAACCAGGAAAGCAGTCTTCAGAGTTAGAAGGCGTAGAGGACGATTGTGAAGTGGCTCAAAGGGAGCGCACATCAGAAATGTAAGAACCAGGTTCAAGTCCCACTGAGGCATCACAAACGGAACAGGAGGAAACGTGTGTGTGATGCCCTTAAGAAATCTATTAACAATGGGGGACTTGAACAAAGAAGGTTGATTAGGCAGCCTGAGAAAGGCTGAAAGGGCAGAAAGGTAGCCCTTGATAGTGCCCAGAGCAGAGCCCTGCTGGGCAAGAGAAAGAAGGAAGAGAAGGACCTCAGAAAGAAGGGCATTGAGGGGATCCACAGCCTTTGCTGTGCACCATGCCACAAATCTGTTCCACCTGCAGCCGTATACCGACTTTGTGGAGGGACGCCTGGCTGCCAGAATGATGTTACAAACTTCAGGAGGCAAGTCAAATGGCCTCAACTGTCGCCGCTCAATCTCCAAGGATGGAGGTGGAGACTGGACAGGTTCGGGTGGAGGATCGTACCCTGCTGCTGCGACAGAAGGTCCTCCTGAAGAGGCAGACGAACCGGGGGATCGACTGACATACTGAGTAGCTCTGGATACCAGTACCTTCTCGCCCAGTCCGGAGCCACAAGGATGACTTGGGCCCGGTCGCGCTTGATCTTCTTCAGCACTCTGGGCAGAAGTGGTATAGGCGGAAAGGCGTACAACAGACCGCAACTCCACTCGCGACGAAAAGCGTCTCCGAGCGAGTGCCGCCTTGGAAATTCCAATGCGCAGAACTGATGACATTGTGCGTTCTCTTCTGTGGCGAATAGATCTAACCAAGGCTCTCCCCATCGCTGAAAGAGGCCTTGCGCCACATCCGAGTTCAGACGCCATTCGTGATCCATCATGCACCGAAGGCTGAGCTCGTCCGCCCTAGCGTTCAGAGAACCTGCCAGGTGTTGAGCCACCAGGGTCACGCCCTGGCGTTCCAGCCATTGCCAAAGGCGAAGAGCCTCTTGACAAAGGATCCACGACCCCACCCCGCCTTGTTTGTTGCAGTACCACATGGCGGTGGTGTTGTCCGTGAACACCTGCACTACACTCCCCCGGACAGAGGGGAGGAATGCCTTCAGTGCCAGACGAATCGCCCGGAGCTCCAACAGGTTGATGTGGAGCCGGGTCTCCGCCAGAGACCAGAGGCCTCTGATCTCCGCCTCTCCCATGTGGCCTCCCCAGCCCTGGAGGGACGCGTCCGTCACAACTATGTGCTCCGGTTGGGGAAGGGAGAGGGATCTGCCGCTGACCCAATCGCGGTCCGTAAGCCACCACCGCAGCTGTCTCGCAGTGCCCTCCGAGATCAGGACGTGGTCGGATAGGTTGCCCTGATGCTGGGCCCACTGAAACTTCAGGTCCCACTGCAGAGCCCGCATCCGCCACCTGGCGTGATGCACCAGTAGGATGCAGGAGGCCATCAGCCCCAGAAGCTGCAGCGTCAACCTGACCGAAACCCGGGATAACGGCAGAAAGATGGGAATCAGAGCCTGAATATCCCGGACCCGCTGTTCGGGTGGATAAACCCGAAACCGCGCCGAGTCCAGAACCGCTCCGATGAAGAGGAGCTTCTGAGAGGGGCACAGGTGTGACTTCGGCACATTGAGGGAGAACCCCAGCTGGTGCAGGAGGTCTGCCGTAGTCTGGAGGTGGCTGACGACTGTCTGGGGCGAGCCCGCCTTCAACAGCCAGTCATCGAGGTAGGGGAAGACTGAAACCCCTAACCTGCGCAGATGAGCTGCGACCACCGCCATCACCTTCGTGAACACCCGTGGGGCGCTGGTAAGGCCAAAGGGGAGCACGGTAAACTGAAAGTGCTCGTGGCCAACCATGAACCGCAGGTAGGGCTGGTGGGCAGGCAGGACGGGGATATGAAAGTAAGCGTCCTGCAAGTCCAACGCTACCATCCAGCGCTCGATCTCCTCCTGTGACGCGTGAAGCCCAGGGACCGTAGGGTATGGGGCTGGACGCGGTGCCTGCGACTCCGTCGGAGCCGCGTGGATGGTGTCACCCGAACCCCCGGCCGCATCCCGCGAGCGTCGGGGGGAGTCCGAAGAGCGATGACGCCGCTTGGACTTCTTGTGCCGCTTACCTGACAATGACTTCGACCCGGAGGAGTGCGGCCTACTCTCGGAACTGTGGTGGCTCCGAGCCCGCGACCTGTCCCTCGACCTCCCATGGGATCGGGACCTCTCGCGGCGCGGGACCGACTGCCGGAGTTCGAGCCGCCTGCGGGACCGCTCCCGCCTGGCTTTCGAAGAGAGGGCCCGGCAGTCGGAGCAGGCCTTGTCGTCGCGGTCGACGCCGAGACAAGATAAACACACGCGGTGAGGGTCCGTGACCGACATCAGGCGGTCGCAATCATCGCACCGTCGGAGTCGAAAGACTTCGAGAACAATCAAAAGTGATCAAAAAGTTAGTTAAAAAATGACTAGGGTTACTGCTTTTTCCAGATCTGCGCTTGCTGTCGCGGAAAAAAGAAGAACTGACGTCAGCACGCGGAGGCGGCGTCTAAGTACTCCGATGACGTCATCACGGCCCCCACGACGCCGCCGACGGACGCGGAGCCGCAGATGACGCCTACCGACGCGCAAGGGTACTGCTACGCAAAAATGTCCGGATCCAGTCTGACGCCTGGGGATATTCTAAGGTAAGGAATCTAATACTAACGTGTCTCTTTCAGATGTGATTTCTGCATAATATGCCATGCCTTTTTGCCTATAACCCTGAATGTATTTTTATGCTTAGGAGGTTGTTTTTCCTAGTATAGGTTCTGCTAGTGAGTTCATGGTTCCCTGCGTGATATATGCCTAAGGTGGTTAGCATTGCGTAGGGTGTACTTACCTTTTACCAGTGGTTACTGGTTGTGTGCTACATTTGCTATTTGGTGCTACAATTATTCTATGTTCTAAGTGCTATTCCTACAAACTGCTAGTTCTACCAAGTGCTTATTCCTGGCAGTGGTCCATGTGGCCCTGTCCTATGTATATAATCCCCTGTAAATTCCGCCTGTGCCAGTGGCACAGTGTAAATTGTGTGTTTATTATCTAATGTGTTTGGTATAATACAAAGGCTATTTTTATATATAACCTTGTGTGGAGTTCCTTTTGTAGGGGGCCTGGGATGTTGTTGCTGGTGGGTGCGTGCGCAAATGCTTTACACATTGCCTCCGGGATAAGCCTGACTGCTCGTGCCAAGCTACCAAGGGGGTGAGCAGGGGTTATCTTGGCGGGTGACTTCCTTGCCCTGACTAGAGTGGTGGTTTCTGCCTGGCTTTGGCGCAAGTCTTAGCCAACCAGAAATCCCCATTTCTAACAGCGAGCTTCGCCCGGGCCCCTTCCGGGCACTCTGGCAACACGGCCGCAACCGTATCCCACAGAGAGTGGGTATAACTGCCCAAAAGTTAAGCGGTGTTGACTGACCGCAGTCCGCAGCTAAGGGACAAGAACAGTTTCTTACCAAACTGTTCATACCTTTTGGATTCCCGATCTGGGGGTGCAGTCGGGAATGTGGATTGGGAAGTGGAGGCCTAGATAACCAGGCTCTCGGGGGTGGGGTGGGAGGACAGGAAGCTAGGGTCGCCCGGAGCTGGGCGGTGGCGTCTGGCGACGTTCCTATCTACAGGGGAGCCTGTAGCGGGCCTGGACCAAGTGCCCAACAGGACATCCATGAGAGCCTCATTAAACAGCAGCAAAGGCTCCGGAGTGCCAGTCTGTGGTCTAAGGACCTCAGTGAGGATATTAGACCTCACAGTAGCGACGGGGAGTGTAAGCGCCAAGGCCTTAGCTGCCAGCGTCAGCACCACACTATAAGCAGCCCCCTCCTCTGTAGCCACGGTAGGAGGTGAAACAAAACCAGTGTCAGGAGAGGTGTCTAAACCACTGGCCTCCCCTAGCTCCTGTGTCCAGTCCTGAAAGGACTGACACTCACGTGTCAGAGGGTCCTCAGACCCCTCCCATCCCTCTTCGTCCTCCATCTCCTGAAATTCAGGGTCAAAGGATAGAGCCGGATCAAAGAAGAAAAGTTGTTTGGCCAGCGCCGAATGCTGCGTCGGTCGACGCCAGTCCGACGCCGGATCTGGACCAAGGGCGGGATTGGGGACGACGTCGTGTCCGGGGACGGCGTCGGGGGCGACACCCTGGGGGTCGGCAGTGGTGGAGGGGTCATGAGGTCGACAAGCGGCGACCCGGATCCGGACCTGGATCCAGTGGGGCCGTGCGGCATCGGAACCGAAGTCACCGACGGCGCCGGTGCCGAAGCACCCAACGGCACCGGGGCAGAAGCCGCCGGCCCACCAAGGTCCCGAGACGGGGCTGCGGGGCCCGAAGACGCACCGACAACCCTCGACGGAGGGAAGTGAGTCCTCATGGCCACGAGGAAGTCACGAATCTCCTCCGGTGTCGCATTCAGCCCAGGGACAGGCAGCTGTAGGGCTGGCTGCGACGCCTGCGGCTCCGCGGAGCCACGTGGGTGGTGTCGCCCGAACCCCCGGCCACATCACGCGACCGTCGGGGGGAGTCAGAAGAGCGGTGTCGCTGCTTTGACTTCTTGCGCCTCTTACCTGAGGACTTGGAGCCCGACAAGTGGTATTGACTTGACGAGCTGTGATGACTTCTGCCCTGCGACGGTCCCTTGACCTCGTCCTGGACCGGGACCTCGAACGGCGCGGGGCCGACTGCCGGAGCTCGAGGCGCTTACGGGACCACTCCTTTCTAGCCTTTGACGTCAAGGCCCGGCAGTCGGGGCACGACTGGTCATCGTGGTCGAGCCCCAAACTATGTAGGCACCAGCAATGGGGGTCGGTAACCGACATCAGTCGGTCGCAGTCGGCACAGGGCTTGAACCCGGGCATCCCTACCAGCACCGATGGAGTCGTTCAACTCGAAAAACAGATCAAAAGGATCGAAAAAGTTTAGTCAAAAAATGACTAAGGGTACCACTTTTTCCGGATCGGCGCTTGCTGGCGCGGAAAAAAGAAGAACCGTCAGCGCGCGAGGGCGGCGTCTAAGTACTCCGACGACGTCATCACAGCGCCAACGACGCCTACGACGGACGCGGAGCTGCGGACGACGCCTACCGACGCCCAAGGGTACTGCTACGCATATCTTTCCGGATCCAGTCTGACACCTGGGGATATTCTAAGGTAAGGAATCTAATACTAACCTGTATCTTTCAGATTACGGTTTCTTACAGATATATCGTTACCGAAGGTAAGTAACTTATGTTATGTTATGTTATTAAACATTTATATCGCGCACGGATACTCAAGTGTGTCCCGGCGCGGTTGGTGAACCATAACAGCGGGCAGCGTATTTAGATTGGTTGGTTAAAAAGGAAGGTCTTCAACTGTTTCTTAAATAGCATGGTGTACTGGATGTTGTGCAGCTCCAGAGGAAGGGAATTCCAGGCCTCTGCAGCCTTAACAGAGAGGGAGCTACCCTTTATCCGAACCCTGCGAAAGCAGGGAACGGCAGTCAGGCGCAGGGTGGTAGAGCGGAGATTTCTGCGAGGATCGTAGAAGGAAAAACGCCTCTGGAGATAAACCGGGCCTAGACCATGTAGGGCTCTATGAGCCAGCATAAGGGCCTTAAACTGGATTCGGTGGACCACAGACAGCCAATGCAAGTCTCGTAAATGCTGTTTCATACTTGCGCGCCCAGGGATTTGCAGCAGAACCCTTGCAGCCGCATTCTGAATTACTTGCAGTTTCTTTGACTGATACCCAGGGAGTCCAATATATAGACCATTGGCATAGTCGATATGGGACAAGATGAGTGCCCGAGTGACCAATTCCCTGGCAGATCTAGGTAGCAAGGGGAAGAACTTCCTGAGAGATTTTAGATTTTAGAACTTGTGCATCTGAAAGAAACAGGTTAGTGTTAGATTCCTTGCCTTAGAATAGATACCCCAGTAATACCAAACGCAGTGGTGGGTCTGCGAACCAAGATCACACCAGAAAGTCCTGGAGAATGGAATGGCCGAAAAAGCCATCTCTCCGGACTTGGCTGACCAGGCAGTAGTGTCTAGCAAATGTGTGCAGCAAGGCCCACGTAGCTGCCTGACAAATGTCCTGCAAGGGGACTGCCCGACCCAGGGCAGTTGTAACCGCCGTGGCTCGAATGGAATGGGCCCTCAGCCCAACAGGGGGCTCCTTTCTAGCCAAGGAGTAACAGACCTTGAGGCACAACACGACCCACCGAGCGATGGTCTGTTTGTGCACCGCCCGTCCCTTCTTCGCGCCCACGTAACCAACAAAGAGCTGGTCGTCCACCCGGAACTGACGTGTGCGATCTAGGCAGGAGAGCGCACATTTTGGGTCAAGACGGTGGAGCCTCTCTTCCTCCTTCGAAGGATGTGGAGGCGGAAAGAAGGTGGGCAAGGTGATGGACTGCCCGATGTGAAAGGCCATAACCACCTTGGGCAGGAGAGATGGATGAATTTTTAAAACAACTTTGTCCGGATGGACAGAAAGGAAAGGAGGCTTAGAAGAAAGAGCCTGGAACTCACTCACTCTCCTGGCAGAGGTGATGGCAACCAGGAATGCAGTCTTAAGAGTCAGAAGACGAAGAGGGCAATTGTGAAGTGACTCGAAAGGAGCGCACATCAGATAAGTCAGAACAAGGTTCAAGTCCAACTGAGGCATCACGAAAGGAACAGGAGGAAACATGTGCGTGATGCCTTTCAAGAATCTATATACAACAGGGGACTTGAAAAGAGAAGGCTAATCAGGAAGCCTCAAGAAGACATGGCAGAGAGGTAGTCCTTGATAGTGCCCAAAGCAGAGCCCTGCTGGGCAAGAGAAAGGAGGAAGAGGAGAACCTCAGTAAGGGGGGCAGAGAGTGGATCCACAGCCTTTGCTGTGCACCATGCCACAAATTTGTTCTACCTGCAGGCGTATACCGATTTCGTGGAGGGACCCCTGGCTGCCAGAATCACATCAAAGACTTCAGTAGGCAAGTCAAATGACCTCAACTGCCGCCGCTCAATCTCCACACATGGAGGTGGAGGCTGGACAGGTTTGGGTGGAGGACCGTCCCCTGCTGCTGCAACAGAAGGTCCTCCTGAAGAGGCAGTGAATTGGGGGATCGACTGACATGCTGAGTAGCTCGGGATACCAATATCTTTGTGCCCAGTCCTGGACCACAAGGATGACTTGGGCCCAGTCGCCCCTGATTTTCTTCAGCACTCTGGGCAGAAGTAATGTAGGCGTAAAAGCGTAGAACAGACCACAACTCCACTTGCGCCAAAAAGCGAATCCGAGCGAGTGCCGTCTTGGAAATTCCAACATGCAGAACTGATGACATTGCGCGTTCTCTTCGGTGGCGAATAGATCTAACCAAGGCTCTCCCCACTGCTGAAACAGGCCTTGCGCCACGTCCGAGTACAGACGCCATTCGTGATCCGTCATGCACCGGCGGCTGAGTTCGTCCGCCCTGGTGTTCAGGGAACCTGCCAGGTGTTGAACCACCAGGTAGACGCCTTGGTGTTCCAGCCATTGCCAGAGGCGCAGAGCCTCCTGACAAAGGGTCCACGACCCCACCCGCCCTGTTTGTTGCAGTACCACATGGTGGTGGTGTTGTCCGTGAACACCTGCACTACACTTCCTCGGACAGAGGATAGGAATGCCTTCAGTGCAAGTCAGATTGCTCGTAGCTCCAAAAAGTTGATGTAGAGCCGGGACTCCGCCGGAGGCCAGAGGCCTCTGATCTCCTCCTCTCCCATGTGGCCCCCCCATCCCAGGAGGGACGCATCCATCACCACTACGTGCTCCGGTTGGGGTAGTGAGAGAGATCTGCTGCTGACCCAATCGCGGTTCGTGAGCCACCACTGCAACTGTCTTACAGTGCTCTCCGAGATCCGGACGTGGTCGGACAGGTTGCCCTGATGCTGCGCCCACTGAAACTTCAGGTCCCACTGCAGAGACCACATCCGCCACCGGGCGTGATGCACCAGAAGGATGCAGGAGGCCAGTAGCTCCAGGAGCCGCAGGGTCAACCTGACTGAGACTCGGGATAAAGGCTGAAAGGGGGGATAAACCCGAAACTGCGCTGAGTCCAGAACCGCTCCGATGAAAAGGAGCTTCTGAGAGGAGCACAGGTGTGACTTCGGCACGTTGATGGGGAACCCCAGAGAGTGCAGGAGGTCAGCCGTAATCTGGAGGTGGGAGACGACTGTCAAGGGCGAGCCCGCCTTCAACAGCCAATCGTCGAGATTGGGGAAGACTGAAACCCCTAATCTGCACAGATGAGCTGCGACCACCGCCATCACTTTTGTGAACACCCGTGGGGCGCTGGTAAGGCCGAAGAGGAGCACAGTAAACTGAAAGTGCTTGAGGCCTACCGTGAACCGCAGGTAACACCGGTGGGCCGGCAGGACGGGGATGTGGAAATACGCATTCTGTAAATCCAATGCTACCATCCAGTCTTCTGGGTCCAGGGCAGCTAGGACCTGAGCCAAAGTCAGCATCTTGAACTTATCCTTCCGGAGGAAGCCGTTGACGCTCCTTAGATTCAAGATAGGGCGTCCTACTTCTGGCCTAGGAACGCGCTCGACGGCCCTTTCGGCCAAAATGGCTGTAACTTCCTCCTGTAGAAGTCGCAAGTGATCCCCCAACATGCGGTGGTATTGCATGGCTGGAGCGATCGCCTCGAAGGGTAGGGAGTAGCCCCTTTGGACGATATACAGCACCCATCTGTCCGATGTGATGGAGAGCCAGTGGAGGAGGTGATGGGGAACCCTGCCCCCCACTGGAGTCGAATGGGCCTGAAAAGTCGGACTAGGAGGATTTAGAGGCAGATGCTGCTGGGGCAGTTGTGGACTGACCTTGCCGGTGTCCCCTGGCACCGCCACGGTGGTTACCACATTTGCGACTGCGTTGAGGTTGGTTCTGCGGCCTGTGGCTAGCTGGACGTGTGGGGGCGCCCCTTCCTTGGCCACGAAAGGGACTAAAGGCGGCTGGCGTTGGCCGAGGCCCAAGGACTTGGCTGTAGCCTTGGAGTCCTTGAAATGCTCCAGCGCACTGTCCGCCTTGTCGCCAAAGAGGCGACGGCCATCAAAGGGTATGTCGATAAGGATGGCTTGGACATCCGCTGAAAAGTTATCGGACCTCAGCCAGGCGTGGCGGCGAACCGCCACCGTCGTGAAGGATTCAAATATTATACTAATTGACCATACTCACCAATAGCCCATATATCTTATTTGCAAATAAGAATTCAGTCGGCAATGGAGAAGGTTCAATCGTTTATTCAGCAAATACAAGCCCTGACAGGGGAGCTTCAGTCTACACGACCCTCGGAGGTGCGCAGAGGAGACTGACTACATACAAATGATACAAGGTATATATACGCTTCACACACTCCAAGAAGTTGCCTTACTAGGAAAGATACAACTTATCAGTAAGCCAGCAGGAATACCCATATAAGGCACAATTTTTTTTTTTTTTTTTTTGAAAACCTTTATTTGGAGAAACAAAAGGATACAAGCGCAGGCCCACAACCATCATGGCCGGCCGCAAAACATTTAAATAAAAAGAAACAGAAGAAATGCGTACCAATCGGTACCAATATACGGTAGGACAAACCAGACACGGTTGTGGGGGCCGCACCAGAGGATATGAGGTTTTCCTTTTAAAATGAAGAGGAGTAGGGGCTGCCACCACAGGAACATAGCACCGCAAATAGAATCATAAGAAACAAGGGGAACACACCCCAATAGCAAACTGGGGCGGGCAATGACCGTAGCAACTAAATAATCAAGACAACCGAGACGGTGACACAGAACAACAGGCCATAATACAATAAACAGCATTCCCAAAAATCACCCCAGGAGTCCCACCCCAAAGGAGGAAAAGACAGGGGCCAAAGAAGACGCCCGAGAAGAAAAGAAGGTGCAAAACCATGGGACAGCCAGCCCTACAAAAGTGGAAAGAACCCCCCCAAAGCCAGAAAAGAGCGATACAGACCATAGAACAAAATAAACTAAAATAACAAACCCCCCCCACACCCACCACCCTGCACCCCTGTAATGGCTACGGCTAACCCATAAACAGCGTGCCTGTCGCCCCGACACTGCCCCAAAGAAGGGAAAAAGTACAAGAAGTACTAAAGTGGAGGAGGAGAGAAAGACACAACATAGGCGATAAGGATTAGCGAAACAGGATAATAATCCACAAATATAGTCCAGGCCGCCCGCTCCCGGTCACTACATCCGATAAGTGACCTACCGTCAACGTATTCAATGTTCCGCTCACCCAACACAGTCCCAGCAACGGAAGGAATAGCGACCCAATTATACTGTTTTAACCTTGCCCCCTGCGATCAAATTGGTAGATGGAGTCCAACAATACGGCCTGTGCCGCGGAGGAGAGAGGCCCCCCGGATGGCCAACACAGAACGGGGGGTAGCCCACAAAAGTCTTCGCAAGTCACCGGTGCATGTCCCAAAGTGAAACCTACATGAGCAAAGCAGCACATCAGTCTGTCGGAGAGAGCCGGCCAGGGCGTCCGCCACAGTCCCAAACAGGATCGAAAAGTCACGCCACCAGAACACAAAGGAGATGGCAAACATGGCGCCCGTGGACGACATACCAGCCTGTGCAAGAAACCACGAACTCCAGACCTCCTCGGAACCAACGAGGGCAGCACCTCAGCAGAATCAGAACCGAGAACAGGCAGCATCTCAATAGGAACCTCGGCAGGGAGATCAAGGTGGACCGGTGCAGGGTGTGGCGCAGTGTACAGCGCTAGGAGGCAGCCATGGCCCACAGGAGAAATAGCAGCAAGCCGACACTCAAAATCTCGGGCGGTGACAAGAAAGGCAGTCTTAATTACCTCCAGAGCACACAGAACAGCACCGGTCCCCAGCGTTGTCCCGGGAAGGGAGAACATGGCAGCGTCCTCTATCCCAGGCTCACGGATGTGTGGCAGCTCAGGGAGCCGGTCGCCATTGTAACTCGCCATCCACAGATCACTCCGCAGACCACACGCCAGAGGTCACTGGGCCAGAGACATGGGGGCGACCGCAGACATCGCAGTATTGGTTCAGTCGCTGCCGACAAGCATCCGGACCCCTAATTGAGCTCCGAGGATCCCACTGCCGGGCGCTCAATGCGATGCATAAAATGGCGTCTGGTACGGGCCGGAGTAACAAAGAAACCAATCCGTCCACTTCCAGGCTGGAGAAAGATACAAAGTGTTGCAACAGGCACAAAGTATCCAGGCGTGTAGAATAACAGGGCGGAACGAGGCGCCGCGACGAGGAACACAGCGCGGCAGCCTCTCACCCTCCGAGCGACTCCTCCTCCCCTGTGGTGGCCGCTTCCGCCGCGGCCGCGCCCGGCCGATTCCACGGACAAAGACCCGGTCTCACTGCCGCCCAGGGCCAAGAATGTAGCGGGGGCGGTTCATCACCGATACTGGACGAAACGTGCAGGGAGACACACCGCCACTTTCAGGATCGCGTCCTCAGTCCAATCGCCGGGTATAAAGACAGGATAAAGCGCAGGATAACTGGGAAAAGCGCTAGGATCAGCGGAGCCGAGAGGCTAGGCGGCCATCTCGGTCGCAGGCTAGGCTCCTCCTCCCATATAAGGCACAATTGATTGCTAGTAGCCTAGGCCTAAGCTATTTCAGGGGCAGGTCTGTAAGATGCCTCCCTTTCTGTCTGTGGCTCGGGGAGTGCAAGAACGGGATCTGCTAGAATGTGCGCATCCCACAAGGAGGGCAGGTGTGACCTTGGGTTTCCCTGAGCTACAAGCTAGCGAGGGGTGCAGACAGCTAAGTCAACCATCGTGGTTTCGTGCAGAAAGCTAAATCACGTGATTTCAGGGAAACAGTACTTGCACACAGAGAAACGAAACACAATAGCTCTGGTCATATCAATAGGTTTACACGGTGCAAAAGTGAATCATTCCTTACTACAATAATACAGTGAAATAATATAAGGCTAACGTGCGGTTATACGGTTATATTGTATATATTAGGCCAATAACATGTATTTATCGAATTTATAACCCATCAGAAGGCCCTTTTGGCCTACTATAGCCAATATAACTAGACTTATTCTACAAATACTCCCTCATCGATCTGCATAAGATCTGAAACCTCCTTCTGAATCATTTGCTTTTCGACCTTGACCTGACGAGAAAAATTTAAAGCAGACGTTATTCTGGCTGCACAAAAAGAACAACAAGCCGGGCCACACTGGAGACACAGGCAACAAGTAAATATGACTCCAAAGGCTCCAGCAAGCACCATAAATATTTTCCAACCCCAAGTTGCTAAAAGACCCCAAAACCATCCATTAAGAGACCAGGTACCATTGTCGACATGGGCTTCACTAGCTAAACGGTGTAGTTTCTGAATGGCTAGATGTAGGGTCGGGGCCGAATCGGTAATAAAAACACAACAAGAACTGACGATCACGCGGTAGGCTCCTCCCCTGTCTGCGAGGATGACGTCAAGAACCAGTTCTGAAGCGAAACAAGCCTCGTCGCCTGAAGCTCAACAGTAAGGTTAGTCAAAATCCCAGTCGTGGTCTGCACCACATTTTCCACTATTCTTGACAGACGTCTTATACTACGACTATTAAAAATTGGTCCCCAGAATGGTGTAAGACCTTTGGCAAAATCCTCAAACTGTTGCAAGGAAGTGTCAGTTTGATCAGTGCTATCAGTATGAAAGCTCCTAATACTTCGGTTGGATTCTATCTCTCTTTTAACCAGTTGATGTGTCTTATGATAATCAGATGGGGCGATATAAACAGGGGGATACAGAAATGAGAGGTAACACCGTCCTGCCCATCCCCGGGGAAGCCAAGTATATGCATTTTCCCCACATACAAAATATATAATATACATTAGGAGGAGTGATCACGGGGGGAGTGATATACGTCAGAAGGGTGTAGGTATAGTTACACTTACTGCTCCCTACTTTAACATGACCTCGTCCCTGGATGCAATAGAGGGAAGTAGTGTTTATGATGGGAATTGGCAAAGCTTTATCATTTGTAACATTCCGCTCTTTAAAATGTTGAAAATACATGGTAGAGTTGAAAAGCTCAAAATCCTGCATTTCTTCTTGCAGCCACGTAGCATTTTTATATTCAGTATATACATTCATGCAAGCATCTGGATCCAAGGACCCCTCTCCTCCATTTCCTTCGGCATCAAATCCCTGATGCTGCTCTATGTACTTCAAAATAGCTTCATAATCTTTTTCGGTATATATCTTAGGATTAGCTACATAATGAGAATACATCAGGGACAATAATTGGAACTAGGCTTCACAGCTAGCTAAATGAGACAAGGGTAAAGAAATAAACAATTCATGCTGATGCATTACTGATGGGAGTAACCCACAAACCCAACAATTCGTTCTATTAGTTGTGCTGTGGGTCTGATGTAACATTTCAATAAAAACATTTTTTGCATATGTTTCTCTATGTCTAGCCTTATGTGGGGGTAAGGAATAAAAGAGGTGTTCCTCTGGAGCAGGGGTAGTTCCTAGCAGTTTTTGTACAGGGTGCTGGAATTCTAAATACACAAATACACACATCAAAATTACTGTGATTACGACAATAAAAGCAACGAAGGCCACCTTCACTCTGGTGGGCCATCCGGAAAATGATTGCATGTTATCAATATACAGTCAAGGGGCAAGTGGTCGCTCATCCTCCATTGCAAATCGGGCAAAAGGAAACATGCTCTCTATAAGTCCAAAATCTAACTCGTCCCTCTCTAAAAGTCCAAAACTAATCTTCGTATCCACAAAGCACGCACACCACCAGAGGGGTTTCTCTTCCCACTAA
This sequence comes from Lissotriton helveticus, assembly GCF_964261635.1. Taxonomy (NCBI): domain Eukaryota; kingdom Metazoa; phylum Chordata; class Amphibia; order Caudata; family Salamandridae; genus Lissotriton; species Lissotriton helveticus. The sequence continues at coordinate 1,395,172,011 of NC_136065.1, forward strand.
GGGATCTTCTCCCTGTGTCCGTTTTAGAGCCTCACAGGTAGACTCCCATCATTCATCAAAAAGAAACAACTTTTATATTCCAGTAGAACGACCGAGGCCCTTAGCTCAGTCTTTCTTTCTGAACAGAGCTATTTAGCACAATGTTCCAAGCTCTCAACGGGTTCAGTCCAGTGTCTCGCTCAGTACCCCAGTAATTTTATCCGATATTCCTCAACTCAAGTCTTTGTCTAGCTCCTACCATTGGAAGCTGGAGTACCGCGCTGTTTTCGGGGCCGCAGGTCGTATTTACAATGACCAGGTTGCTCCTGGTCAGAGAACAATTCTGCTGCAAGGGCATCTGATGCATTCGAAACCTGTGATGCACTGGAAACAACAGCCTCCGCTGGTTGAGTTGCCGTTTTTTCAACTGTGGGCAACACCTCACTTGGCTGCCCTCTTTCCTGAGCGTCTGAAAAGGGCACAAAGCTCTGAACCAGCTCTCCTTCCTGGCTTGGAATTCCTTCGCTGTTTCGTAAATCAAAGGGCAAAGGCAGTGGCAGGCGTTTGAGATGGCTGATGTGTATCCAGTGCTTTCTCCCATGCACCTTCACCGCCGACCTCGTTGCCAAGATGATTTGGTAGGGGTCCGACCACCTTGGCTCCAAACTTGATTTCCGCTGGTAATTCTTCACCAGGACCCACTGGCCCGGCTCCAGACGATGTCCAGGACCCTCCGGTAGTGGCTGCAATGTGTCCGATACCTGTTGATGAATAGAACGCAGATCTTTAGTCAAAGCATACAAGTAGTCTGTCATCAAAGGGTAATTATTATCCCTAAAGGATCGGGGTCTGGGGACTCCCCACACATTGGCGGGGCGGCCAAAGATCACTTCATAGGGTGACAAACCAGTTCTGGTGTGAGGAGTTGTTCTCAGGGACAACAATGCTAATGGAAGTGCATCGGGCCACTTCAATCCAGTACTTGCACAGATCTTAGCCATCTTCAATTTTAAAGTACCATTATACTTTTCAACCAGACCCGCCGACTGGGGATGTCTGGCGGCGTGAAATTTTTGTTTTATCTGCAAGCCATCGCAGACACTTTGAACTAACAAAGCATTAAAATGAGGCCCGTTGTCGGACCAGATAATCCGGGGTAAACAGTATCATGGGAAATATTCTTTAATCAGGGCTTTGGCAGTTTCAACTACAGTGGCTTCTTTGGTGGGGTAGGCTTCAATCCATTTACTAAAAGCACAAACCACCACCAATACATACTTCAAATTATTCACTCTTTCCATTTGAATGTAATCAATTTGTATTACCTCGAAAGGCAGAGATGGTGGTGCAAAGTTTCCACTCAAGACAGATTCTCTACCCCCGGGATTGTAACATAAACACACAGGGCAATATTTTACTATGTGTGCTGCAGTCTTGGGAATGTTTGGGTCGTTCCATACTGGGTCCAACACGGCACAAATACCTTTCGCGCCTATATGGGCTGAGCCATGGGCCATCGTCACTACAGCATATACCAATGCATTAGGAAGTAACCATCGCTGCTTCTCAGATCGATCTATCCAACATTCATTTTTATCTAATTTTCCTACTTCCTGTTCCCATCTCTGTACTTCATCTATAGTGGCTTCCTTCTGTAGTTCTCTCACGCTTTCAATGGTATTATCAAACAAGGATGTTTCCGCCACCCACCGAGTCGAAGTGCTAGGAAACATGGGAGTCATTCTGGTTTGAGCTGTTTCTTTAGCTACCGAATCAGCAAAAGCATTTCCCTTTCCAGTAGAATCAATGACTTTCTTATGGGCGCTGCATTTAATGATGGCCACTTTTTCTGGTAATGTCAAAGCAAATAACAATCGATCAATTAAAAGACCATGTTGAATTTTCTGGCCATGTGTGGTAAAGAAACCCTTCTCCCTCCACAGCGTCCCAAAGCTATGGGCCACGCCAAAGGCGTACTGACTGTCTGTAAAAATATTCACCCTCAGCCCTTCACTCAACTCGCATGCTCTTAACAGGGCTATTAGTTCAGCTGCTTGAGCAGAGTGATGGGAAATCCTTGCGGTTTCCACCACCGTCTTTAAGGTCGTAACAGCATATGCAGCTGTCGCAGTACCATCTGGTAACTTAAAATAAGAACCATCTACATAAAGCTCTCCTTGGGGTTCTAGTAAAGGGGTGTCAGTAAGATCTACGCGCCCTTTTGTTTCCTCTTCAGTTCTAAATATACAATCATGGACATTGTCCTTTTCATCATTTGAAGGGAGAGGCAATAATGTGGCTGGGTTTAAAGTAGCACATCTTTTAATTGTGATATGGGGTGCAAACAAGGTTAACTCATACCCCGTTAATCGAGCACTCGTAAGGTGCTGGGTCTTAGTTCTGTCCAAAAGAATATCCACAGCATGCGGTACCATGACTGTGAGGTCCGTGTTTAGGACTATTCCCTCCGATTGTCGGATGGCCACTGCCACTGCAGCAGTGGCCCTCAGGCAACTTGGAAGGGCTTGTGCAACAATATCCAGGACTGATGAAAAGAATGCGCAGGGTCTTTGCTTTCCGCCAAAACCCTGCGTTAACACTGAAAGCAAACAACAGTCCACCTCGTGCACATAAAGTGAAAAAGGCTTCCGGTAATCCGGAGTACCTAAGATAGGTGCAGAACAAAGAGAAGACTTTAAAGAATCAAAGGCTTCTTGACATTCATCCGTCCAGGGTAGGGGTTCATGCACATCTTTGGTCGTCAAGTACATCAAGGGTTTAGAGAGGAGTGAATAGTTAGGAATCCACTGGCGACAGTAAGAAGTTATGCCAAGAAAAGCACGAACATCACATTGAGTACGAGGTACAGACATGTTAGTTATCACAGATATTCGTTCTGGAGTTAATCGTCTCCCCGCTTTCGACAGTAAGTGGCCAAGGTAGGTCACTTTCTGTCGACAATATTGAAATTTGGAAAGGGACACTTTATTTCCTTTGTCAGCCAATTGTTTCAACAATTTAACCGTTGCTTCTTTGCAGCCTTCTTCTGTATCGGAGGCCACCAAAATGTCATCCACATACTGGATGATCCTATTCCCTGCTGGCAGGATTAATTCATTAAGAACTGCTTTCAAGGCTTGGCTATATGTTGTTGTTGAAAGCTTTATTTCGATATAAAACATATCATAAAAGCAACACATTACAACAATAGTAAAAACAATTTAAGAATACAATACACAGTAAAAAAGCCTTCAGAATCAGAGTGACATTAAAAGAATGAATGATTGGCCAAATTTTATGAACCGATGCAGGCAAAAGCACATTACTGTATCAACAGTTTCTTTTCAGTTCTTATCCGCCAAGCCCAGCCCAGGAATTTTGCCATACAGCAGGCAAAGAAGGGTCGGGCATCTGAACGCAATATACATAAGGCTTCCACATGTGATCTAGTGCCCAAGCTCCTACACAAAGGCTTCAACCATCTCAACCTGGGCACCGCGTAAGCATAGCACTCAAACAACAGATGAGCAATAGTCTCAACCCTTGAGTCACAGAATGGGCAATATGGTACAGTTTGAAATGGTGGTTTCCAGGTGGAAGTAAACAACCCTAAGGGAAGTACTCCCACCCTAAATTTAAAGTACAGTGATCTGTCGCCCGAGTTATGAATTACGTCCAGATACGGTTCTCTATAGGGAAGCTCCTTAACTAGCAAGAACTGAGCAACAGATTTACAATGGTTAGGATTGCACAATCTCTCGCTATCCACCCATGACCAATACGCCTTCTTTAGCATTTGTTTAGAAGGTGCTGTTCTGTTGGCCCAAGCGTCTCCTAGACCCAATTCATAAAGGAGCCGCTTAACCTCCCTGAGCCAGATTACCTTATGCCAGCCTGGTAGGGATAAGAGTTCACTTAGGGCATCTGCATAACTCCACAATTCTGGGACGTTCCATATCCTGGCCCATAATAAAAGGGGACGTAGCCTAGCTTGCTCGGATATTGGGCGTGTGCCTGCATCGAGCAAGAGGGGGATTGTAGGGGTACTGTGGGGTAACTTCATAAGATCTTTATGGAAGTTATTTTCGAGGTGAGATAAGGTGTCAACTCTCTGTACGCCCCACAGTTCCGCGCCATACAGTGCTGCGCTCACCACCCTTGCCCTATAAATGTCTAATAGTGCCCCAATAGGTTTTAAAGATGAGGCACGTTGTTCTTTGAGCAGGGCCCCTGCAACCCTCTTATGGGTCAGAAACACCTTTTGATGGTGTTCCTTCCAACTCATAGTGTCACAGAGTCGGATGCCCAGGTAGTCAAATTCTTTGACTCTTTCGAGTGGAACAAAGTCTAGAGCAGGAGGGACAACAGATTTCCTGGGGGGGGGGTTAAGGACAAGGAATTTGGTTTTGCTTATATTTATGGACAGGCCCTTGATGTCACAGAAGGCCTTAAAACTAGAAAGCAACTTTTGGATACCTGCTGGTGTTTTTGAGATTAGAAGGGTGTCATCCGCAAATAGGAGCGTCGGAACTTTCCTACCAGCCAGGGAAGGTGCATCTGATGGATGTTGAAGAAGATGCTCCACCACTCCGTTAACGTAAAGAGAGAACAGAGTGGGGGCGAGCACACACCCCTGGCGGACGCCCCTATCTACAGGGATACGAGATGTTTTTTCCCCCTGGGCACCCCATCTAATCTGGGCAAAGTTGCTTTCATGGAATTTTATAAGCAAAGCCAGCAAGTAAGGGGGTATACCCAACCCGTCGAGGACATTCCACAATTGGGCTCGTGGGACCAGGTCGAAGGCAGTTCGCAAGTCTATAAAGACTAAATACAAACTGCCCCCCCCCCCCCAGCACAACCACTTTCCAATATATCAAGAAAAGGCGAAATGTCTGCTCGATAGTACCTGTCCCTGTTCTAAAACCTGCCTGGAAATCTGACAGAACCTGGTTTTCTTCAACCCACTGCAAGATCCTACCTAGTACCACTTTGCCCGCAACCTTTTGTGTTGAGTCAAGCAGGCTGATAGGATGATAGTTGGCTGGGTCGTCCCGGCAACCTTTCTTAAAAATAGGGACGACCTCAGAGCCCCTCCATGAGTCAGGGAGGGAACCTCCCAGCAAAGCCTCATTCAAGAGTGATAATTGCAAACACAACAGTGATGGACAGAATGTGGATCAATGTCACACATTCACCCCAGTCCAAAGATCTGGGCCCAAATCCATCGTTTTTCCACTCCACACCACCCTGGGTTAGACAATGGCGATATGCAAATCAGCGCTGACCCTGTGCCCCATGGGAACAGTCCAGTCCGAACTACAAAAGCCATGTCCTTCCCAGAACGGAAACAAGCATCCGAGGACCGGCCCGGTTTCGAGGTAACACCTCTCATCAGCCCGGCTAGCTTGATTCCAGTGGTGTGGAGTGCCTGGGACTCACGTCTGAGCATCCCCAGTACACTTAGAGCGGTAATTGCAAACACAACAGTGATGGACAGAATGTGGATCAATGTCACACATTCACCCCAGTCCAAAGATCTGGGCCCAAATCCATCGTTTTTCCACTCCACACCACCCTGGGTTAGACAATGGCGATATGCAAATCAGCGCTGACCCTGTGCCCCATGGGAACAGTCGAGTCCGAACTACAAAAGCCATGTCCTTCCCAGAACGGAAACAAGCATCCGAGGACCGGCTCGGTTTCGAGGTAACACCTCTCATCAGGCTGAATGAAGGCTGATAGCCAGAAACCGGTCCTTGGATGCTTGATTCCGGTCTGGGAAAGACATGGCTTGGTAGTTCGGACTGGACTGTTCCCATGAGGCACAGGGTCAGAGCTGATTTGCATATAGCCAGTGTCTGACCCAGGGTGGTGTGGAGTGCAAAAAAACGATGGATTTAGGCCCAGATCCTTGTACTGGGGTGAATGTATGACATTGTTCTACATTCTGTCCATCAACTGTGTTTTTTGCAATTTTCACCCCGAGTGGGCTGGGTATGCTCAGACGTGAGTCCCAGGCTCTCCACACCACTGGAGTCAAGCTATCCAGGCTGAATGAAGGCTGATAGCCAGAAACCGGTCCTTGGATGCTTGATTCCGGTCTGGGAAAGACATGGCTTGGTAGTTCGGACTGGACTGTTCCCATGAGGCACAGGGTCAGAGCTGATTTGCATATAGCCAGTGTCTAACCCAGGGTGGTGTGGAGTGCAAAAAAACGATGGATTTAGGCCCAGATCCTTGTACTGGGGTGAATGTATGACATTGTTCTACATTCTGTCCATCAACTGTGTTTTTTGCATCATTCAAGAGTGAAGCAATTAATCTGCTCCACAATAATGGGTATTTCTTCAACAGGTCACCCGGAATTCCATCAGGGCCTGCAGCCTTATTGGTTACAATACACCTGATTGCCCTTTCAACTTCCTCACTGCAGAAGAGACGGTCATTAAATGTAGTATCAGCTGGGGGACTGGCCAAAAGACCCATGCTTGGTTGAGGTACCCCCAGTGGAACAGAATACAACTTTGAGAAGTGGGCAAACCAGACATTACCAGGGATATTACAGGTAAGCTGTAGGTCAAGTGGCTTGTCCCTGGCTCTCAGCAGATCCCAAAACCCTTTGGAATCTTTCCTAGTACTTGCCTCCACTAACTCCCTCCAAAAAGTGTATTCATGAGCCTCCTTAGCCTCAGCCACAGTTTTTTTGTACAATTTTCTTGCAAGTCTGATATTGCCTGGGTCCTTATTCTTCACTGCGGAAATGAGTTCCCCCTTAGCAACCCGACATTTGGAGGAATACCACTTATCTCTTGCCTTAGAAGCACCTTTCACTACAGCCCTCGCACTGGATTGGGGAATGGTAAACAGTTCACTTAGTGCCACAATAGTTCCTGTGAATATTGGTAAAACAACTTGGCTGGTGACACTTAAGGCATCGAGGCGCGGCCCCACCGCTGACATGATGGTCCCTGCTTGAGCCATCCTTTCTTCATCTGCTGCTGCTTTTGCCCACTTTAGGCGCCTGCCACAGTTTGAGGGTACAAGTTCTTGGGAGGTTTTCCACTTGTGGACAGACTTGGCTAGGTTCCCAACCTGCCAAGGCGGAGTGATGGATAAGGAAAGAGGATTATGGTCACTATCACAAGACGCTATGACCTCCATGTCTTGATGGAATGACCAAAGATTATAGTTCAGCATGATATAGTCTATTCTGGAGGTGTGTCCCATCCTGTTATAAGTATGCGCACCCATAGAATCCGATTTGGATCGTCCATTAGTTGGTCTCAGGTCGTGTTCCATGCAGAGTGCATTGATGTCTATCGCACTCTGCGTCCATTTAAGAATCGGATCTAGGGTCAGGGTGGGAATACCTCTCCTTGTATCCTCATCCCAAGTATCCAAAATGTCCTCCCTAGCCAATGGCACAAAGCAGCAGTTGAAATCGCCTGCGAGAAGAACATAAGAATCGATACTGCAGGTGGCTAAATCGCTGTTTAATCCTGTAGAGGATAGTGATGATGCCCCACCCCTGGCCCCCCTTAGATAAAGATTAAAGACTTCTAGCTTCCTTCCCCCTTGACAGTGTATAGTTATCCTCTGTAGGTCAGGAGAGTCAGTGGTCTTTTGGCTTACACTTAAACCTAGTGCGATACTGACCCATATCAGAAGGCCGCCAGAAGGGCGACCTTTGCATCCATGATGTTGGGAAGCTGGGACGAAGTAGGTTGTGAAGCCTACTCTGTGCCTGGGTTCTAAGCACCAGGTTTCCTGCAAGAGGCAGATGTTATAAGGGTCCAAAAAAGCGTTCCATTCAGGGATTTCAAGGTTACGGGCAAGCCCTGCCACATTCCAGCTTACAATCTTTAACAGAGGTTCACCTGTAGGGACCCGCCTTGAAGGATAAACAGGTTTAGCCGAATTAGACTCAGGGCCTGACACCCCTGTAGCCGCTCTTTTTAGCCTTTGCAGTGGCTCAATCTGATGATGGTTAAGAGCCATTGCTACACCTGTCAGCTTCCTGTCTATTGGGACAATCTGAATGAGTGGCAAAGGGAACATAGGAGGTGAGGCCGGCAGTTCCACTACATCTTGGTAAGCTATAGTGCATGAAGTATTCAATCCCCCCTCTATAGGTAAAGCATATAGCATTCCTTCTGGACCTGGGGGGCTAACAGCACTAGGTTCAATCAACACGGAGATAGCTTCCGTGATCCCTAGGGCCTGAGGTGAAGGAGCTTTTTCCGCTGCTTGAGAAGCAAGTTGCCTTGGAAGTCAATCTACCTCCTCAAGACCACCAAACCTATTCGAGGTTGGGAGGCCATTCCAGTGTAAAGGGAGATCTTGGTAGTTATTAGGGTGACTCCTCCATGTGTGGTGATGTACTAGTGACCAGTCATCTTCCCGGGTATGTCTAGGACGAGGTGGATAAAAGAAGGACAATGGCCTAGGTATAACATGAGAACCTTCGCCGATGGGCCAAGAGCAAATGTGGTGTGCCGTGTGTGGGTCATCAAAGGTCACCACTATACAGTCCCCGGGACTGGTTTTCCTTGTGGCGCCCACCCAGGGAATTCTACGTACCGTCAGAACTTTGCTTCTCCGGCCATTGGGGATTGGTCTATTCACATTAAGCCAATGCATTATCTTATTCTTCAGAGACCATTGGTTCTCGTATTGACCATTTCCAATCTGGGGGACGCCCGTCAACACCACCACATAATCGTTAGCCTCTGGAGGAAGATCGATGTAGCCCCCTCTAAAATTATTCTTGACAGGGGGGCCCAGGGTTGATTGGTAAGCCGCTTCACGGGAAAGGGGTCCAAGAGGGACGCCTACATTAGGGTTTACTGAAGGATGAGGGATGGGGCGCTTGGGAGCCTTAGGTTTGGGGGTGGTGGTAATTTGATCCACAACCACGGTCCGTGGTTTAGGAACCGGCCGTATAGAAGCTGGTACTGGAGGGGGAGGATGCGGGGCTTGTGGTATTGGGACTTGTGATGGGTCAACTACAGGAAGGCCTTGATTTTCTAGACTTCTCAGGCCAAGAGTGGCCAGGGCAATAATGCTCTTTTCCATATCGAGCAAGTTATTTTCGATGCGTGAGAGTCTGAGATCAAGGGGGGAAAGAAGTTTCTTAAGGGTTTCCCAAACTAAACCTATAAATTCCCCATCGTTCCTTCCCAGACCCTCTACGTGTAAGCCCTCAACCTCTGCAATGATAGTGGAAGAAGCAGTGGCTGTCCCCTCTTTAGCTCCCTCTCGATGTGGCTGTTCCCTGGGGATACACCCTCCTATTGTGTTGGATACCGGAAGACCAGTCAATTTCAGATGTTGTGCTACCGCAATTTTGGCCTTCTTACGAGAGTAAGCAGACCGAGAATTGCGTTTTCTTTTGGGCTGTTTGCCACTATTAATATTACACTTAGATGAGTTAAAAATTACAGGGGTAGGGGAATTAGAACTATCAACCTGCTTGAGAGAAACGGCAGGTAAATTAGCTTCGCCTATCTGGGTTGGTGTCTCTAATGCCGGGGAAAAGGGGGGAAGAATCGGGATCTGGTGAACATCAACCTGCGTGACTACACCATGAGGAATGGCTGGACGTTCCGGGGTAACCACGGTGGCTATGTGGCCCAGGGAAGATTTCTTAGAGAGTGCAATGACCTGGGACAATCTTCTAGCGGCTGCCAGTTCCAGGGAGACGCGAGACTGAAGTTTAGAAATTTCTTGGTCTATGGCTAGATTAGTACGGGTAATAAAATCATCCATAGGACCATTAATTGGTGGGCCACCCTTAACGGCCTTACTCTGTGTTAACCTAGTGCACATAACTTTAGCAACGACAAGGGCAATCCCCCTTCTTAGCAGTGGAGTTACGCTGATGGACTGGTTTGCCTATTTAGGCTTAGTCGATGCAATGTCGGAGAAAGAGCGAAAGAGGGTGGCCCAGCCCAGTCCTCGCAGACCTCGAACGGCCCGCTCTTAGCCCGGTCTTGCCCCGGGCTGCGTCCCGCGCTGCGGGAGAACAAACACTGTTTATAGTAGTTGGAAAGGGCGGGGGGTGGAGCTACAGGGAGAGCGGACCGGAAGGTGGGCTTGGTCTCGCAGGGACACCTGGGTCAGGTAGTCCCTGCACGCTCGCAGCCCTGTAGCGTTGCTGGTCCCGAGGTCCAATCAGGGGTGCCCCCACAGGAAACAAGCAGAGTCAGTACACAGACCCACGACGAAGCGGCACCCGCGGAGCGGGTGCGGCGAGCTCCAAAGTGCTGATACGGCAGGTGAGCGCAAGTCCAGCAATGCGCTTTAGCAGCAAACAAAGTGTCCCAAGGGTCCGGGGCTGGGCCAGCTGATTTTAACGACCCTCCGATGGGCGGGGGGTGGAGCTACAGGGAGAGCGGACCGGAAGGTGGGCTCGGTCTCGCAGGGACACCTGGGTCAGGTAGTCCCTGCACGCTCGCAGCCCTGTAGCGTTGCTGGTCCCGAGGTCCAATCAGGGGTGCCCCCACAGGAAACAAGCAGAGTCAGTACACAGACCCACGACGAAGCGGCACCCGCGGAGCGGGTGCGGCGAGCTCCAAAGTGCTGATACGGCAGGTGAGCGCAAGTCCAGCAATGCGCTTTAGCAGCAAACAAAGTGTCCCAAGGGTCCCGGGCTGGGCCAGCTGATTTTAACGACCCTCCGATGGGCGGGGGGTGGAGCTACAGAGAGAGCGGACCGGAAGGTGGTCTCGGTCTCGCAGGGACACCTGGGTCAGGTAGTCCCTGCACGCTCGCAGCCCTGTAGCGTTGCTGGTCCCGAGGTCCAATCAGGGGTGCCCCCACAGGAAACAAGCAGAGTCAGTACACAGACCCACGACGAAGCGGCACCCGCGGAGCGGGTGCGGCGAGCTCCAAAGTGCTGATACGGCAGGTGAGCGCAAGTCCAGCAATGCGCTTTAGCAGCAAACAAAGTGGCTATATATGCTAGGACTTTCTGTATAGCCTTGAGGTGCGCGTGTAAATCTAAAGCTTAGGCCAGCTAATGAGAATCCGAAGATATGTCTACTATCAGGGTGAATTGGGATGCTAAAGAAAGCGTTCTTTAGATCAATTACTGAAAAATATTTAGCCGTAGGGGGAATCATTGTTAAGATTGCAGTAATATCTGGTACCACTGGGTATTGTGGGACCACTATTTCGTTGACCTCCCGAAGGTCAATTACAAAAAGATATGTATTTTTATAATCTGGGGCACCATCAATCGGTGTCTTCTTCAAAATCGGTAAAATCGGACTGTTACAAACGTTAGCAGCTGTCTCTTCTACTACTCCCCTTTGAATGAGGTCTCGAATAATGTGCAACAAGGCCTGTTCACCTTCTGGTGAAATTTTATACTGAGGAATGCGGGGCAGCTGGGCATTAGGTTTCAAGGTTATTGACATGGGGGCTATTCTTAACAGACCGACATCACTGTCCCCTGTAGCCCACAGTGTCCGGGGGATTGTAGAGAACTCTGGGGGAAGGTTCTCATTCTTAGCAAAATTTTGGGCTGCTTTGAAAGGTGGTTTCTGCATTGTCAAGTAAACACCATCAGGGGAACAATAAATCCGTGCATTTAACTTTTTCAAAATGTCCAAACCCAAAAGGTTTTCGCCACAATTAGAAGTTAAAAGAAAAGGCGTATGCAGGGAAATGGGGCCTATGGTAAAAGGTAGGAGTTTCGAAACGGGGCTTACCACCGGTATTCCAGAGAATCCTACTGATACATTATTTTGGCCAGACAGAGCAGCCCCTGGGACCAGTGTATGGGCAACTGAACTATTCATTGCCCCAGTATCCACTAGAAATGTTCCCGATGTTCCCAACAGTTCCCTTTGTACATAAGGTCCCTCCTGGTCAACTGGTACTGTAATATGGCCCCCGCTCTGTCCATGGCTGTCTCATGCATAATCCTGTCCATCATACCCATCATCCCTGTAAGTCTCGTTGTAGTACTGTCTGTTCTGGGGATTGTCAAAATAATTTTTTTGAGAACCCTCATGTTGCATTTCTTCTCTTCGCATACTATTTCGGTCGATATTTCCTCGACCCCTTTCCCCGTCCTCTATTAGGACCATTCCGTGCTAGTAACAGAGGGCAATCCGCCCTCCAGTGTCCTTCCTGCTTACAATAAGAACATTGATTTATACCAATGTTCGGGGACCTCCTCTACCTCGTCCTGCTACTACACCCCTCTGAAACGAGCCACGTACTCCCCGTCCTGCACTTTGTCCTCTACTGACTTGCAGCAACAGTACTCTAGTCTTTAACCCCTTCCATGCTGATGACGAGCTCTGCTCGTCATGGAGTGCCCATTCATTTCAATGGAAATTACATTAAATGTCTAGGCACAGGCTTAGCATCCAATTGGTTAAGTCCTTAGACTTCTTTTCTGGCTTTTCTTTGCTTTCATTTTCTCGATGTTCATATTATTGGGCCATGCTAAGAATTACGGATGAAGCAGCTGTAGTCCACGTGCTCTCAGCCGCTTGGAGACGAGACATAACTTCTGGGAGCAAATTTGTAACAAACCTGTTCACAAACAACGGTATCCCCCCTTCCGTGGATAACTCCTGTCCACTAAAATCTATGAAAACCTTTTCAAATCTAGTAAAGAAATCTGACACACTTTCATCTTTTTTCTGTTTACAGGCTGTTAATTTGTCCCAATCAACCTTTCTAGGAGGGAGGAGAGTCTTCATATACGTAATAATTTTATCTGGTACTGCTAATACTTCGTCCCTAGGTTTCTCTCCAGGCTTTCGCTCTTTGTCCCAATTTTTCAGTTGGTCCCACGTCCTTCCTAATTCGGGAACATGGTCCGTATCATGTATTTGCCTCCAGATGTCTACCGGGATCAAGAGACCAAAAAATACCTCTATATCAGGTATCGTCATGATGGCAGAATTGGCAGCAACGATTCAAAAAGGGGGTGGTGATGGACAGAGTATCTGAATTAAGCAGAACACTCCTACCCAGTCAAAAGATCAGGGCTTGATCCATCACCGTTTTTTAGCTCACTGCACCATCCCAGTTCAGAACCTGGCTACATGCAAATTAGTCTGACCCTGGCCCAGTGCATCATGGGAACAGGGCAGACCAAACTACCAAGCCAATTCTTTACTGGAAAGGAAACAAGCTTCCGGGGACCGGTTTCTGGCATTACAGCCGTCTTCGGCCCGGCTTGCTTGAATCCTGATGGTGCAGTGAGCAAGGGACTCACATCTGAGCATACCCTTCCACACTTGTGGTGGCCAAAACGATTCAAAAAGGGGGTGGTGATGGACAGAGTATCTGAATTAAGCAGAACACTCCTACCCAGTCAAAATATCAGGGCTTGATCCATCACCGTTTTTTAGCTCACTGCACCATCCCGGTTCAGAACCTGGCTACATGCAAATTAGTCTGACCCTGGCCCAGTGCATCATGGGAACAGGGCAGACCAAACTACCAAGCCAATTCTTTACTGGAAAGGAAACAAGCTTCCGGGGACCGGTTTCTGGCATTACAGCCGTCTTCGGCCCGGCTTGCTTGAATCCTGATGGTGCAGTGAGCAAGGGACTCACATCTGAGCATACCCTTCCACACTTGTGGTGGCCAAAACGATTCAAAAAGGGGGTGGTGATGGACAGAGTATCTGAATTAAGCAGAACACTCCTACCCAGTCAAAAGATCAGGGCTTGATCCATCACCGTTTTTTAGCTCACTGCACCATCCCAGTTCAGAACCTGGCTACATGCAAATTAGTCTGACCCTGGCCCAGTGCATCATGGGAGCAGGGCAGACCAAACTACCAAGCCAATTCTTTACTGGAAAGGAAACAAGCTTCCGGGGACCGGTTTCTGGCATTACAGCCGTCTTCGGCCCGGCTTGCTTGAATCCTGATGGTGCAGTGAGCAAGGGACTCACATCTGAGCATACCCTTCCACACTTGTGGTGGCCAAAACGATTCAAAAAGGGGGTGGTGATGGACAGAGTATCTGAATTAAGCAGAACACTCCTACCCAGTCAAAAGATCAGGGCTTGATCCATCACCGTTTTTTAGCTCACTGCACCATCCCAGTTCAGAACCTGGCTACATGCAAATTAGTCTGACCCTGGCCCAGTGCATCATGGGAACAGGGCAGACCAAACTACCAAGCCAATTCTTTACTGGAAAGGAAACAAGCTTCCGGGGACCGGTTTCTGGCATTACAGCCGTCTTCGGCCCGGCTTGCTTGAATCCTGATGGTGCAGTGAGCAAGGGACTCACATCTGAGCATACCCTTCCACACTTGTGGTGGCCAAAACGATTCAAAAAGGGGGTGGTGATGGACAGAGTATCTGAATTAAGCAGAACACTCCTACCCAGTCAAAAGATCAGGGCTTGATCCATCACCGTTTTTTAGCTCACTGCACCATCCCAGTTCAGAACCTGGCTACATGCAAATTAGTCTGACCCTGGCCCAGTGCATCATGGGAACAGGGCAGACCAAACTACCAAGCCAATTCTTTACTGGAAAGGAAACAAGCTTCCGGGGACCGGTTTCTGGCATTACAGCCGTCTTCGGCCCGGCTTGCTTGAATCCTGATGGTGCAGTGAGCAAGGGACTCACATCTGAGCATACCCTTCCACACTTGTGGTGGCCAAAACGATTCAAAAAGGGGGTGGTGATGGACAGAGTATCTGAATTAAGCAGAACACTCCTACCCAGTCAAAAGATCAGGGCTTGATCCATCACCGTTTTTTAGCTCACTGCACCATCCCAGTTCAGAACCTGGCTACATGCAAATTAGTCTGACCCTGGCCCAGTGCATCATGGGAACAGGGCAGACCAAACTACCAAGCCAATTCTTTACTGGAAAGGAAACAAGCTTCCGGGGACCGGTTTCTGGCATTACAGCCGTCTTCGGCCCGGCTTGCTTGAATCCTGATGGTGCAGTGAGCAAGGGACTCACATCTGAGCATACCCTTCCACACTTGTGGTGGCCAAAACGATTCAAAAAGGGGGTGGTGATGGACAGAGTATCTGAATTAAGCAGAACACTCCTACCCAGTCAAAAGATCAGGGCTTGATCCATCACCGTTTTTTAGCTCACTGCACCATCCCAGTTCAGAACCTGGCTACATGCAAATTAGTCTGACCCTGGCCCAGTGCATCATGGTAACAGGGCAGACCAAACTACCAAGCCAATTCTTTACTGGAAAGGAAACAAGCTTCCGGGGACCGGTTTCTGGCATTACAGCCGTCTTCGGCCCGGCTTGCTTGAATCCTGATGGAGCAGTGAGCAAGGGACTCACATCTGAGCATACCCTTCCAAACTTGTGGTGGCCAAAACGATTCAAAAAGGGGGTGGTGATGGACAGAGTATCTGAATTAAGCAGAACACTCCTACCCAGTCAAAAGATCAGGGCTTGATCCATCACCGTTTTTTAGCTCACTGCACCATCCCAGTTCAGAACCTGGCTACATGCAAATTAGTCTGACCCTGGCCCAGTGCATCATGGGAACAGGGCAGACCAAACTACCAAGCCAATTCTTTACTGGAAAGGAAACAAGCTTCCGGGGACCGGTTTCTGGCATTACAGCCGTCTTCAGCCCGGCTTGCTTGAATCCTGATGGTGCAGTGAGCAAGGGACTCACATCTGAGCATACCCTTCCACACTTGTGGTGGCCAAAACGATTCAAAAAGGGGGTGGTGATGGACAGAGTATCTGAATTAAGCAGAACACTCCTACCCAGTCAAAAGATCAGGGCTTGATCCATCACCGTTTTTTAGCTCACTGCACCATCCCAGTTCAGAACCTGGCTACATGCAAATTAGTCTGACCCTGGCCCAGTGCATCATGGGAACAGGGCAGACCAAACTACCAAGCCAATTCTTTACTGGAAAGGAAACAAGCTTCCGGGGACCGGTTTCTGGCATTACAGCCGTCTTCGGCCCGGCTTGCTTGAATCCTGATGGTGCAGTGAGCAAGGGACTCACATCTGAGCATACCCTTCCACACTTGTGGTGGCCAAAACGATTCAAAAAGGGGGTGGTGATGGACAGAGTATCTGAATTAAGCAGAACACTCCTACCCAGTCAAAAGATCAGGGCTTGATCCATCACCGTTTTTTAGCTCACTGCACCATCCCAGTTCAGAACCTGGCTACATGCAAATTAGTCTGACCCTGGCCCAGTGCATCATGGGAACAGGGCAGACCAAACTACCAAGCCAATTCTTTACTGGAAAGGAAACAAGCTTCCGGGGACCGGTTTCTGGCATTACAGCCGTCTTCGGCCCGGCTTGCTTGAATCCTGATGGTGCAGTGAGCAAGGGACTCACATCTGAGCATACCCTTCCACACTTGTGGTGGCCAAAACGATTCAAAAAGGGGGTGGTGATGGACAGAGTATCTGAATTAAGCAGAACACTCCTACCCAGTCAAAAGATCAGGGCTTGATCCATCACCGTTTTTTAGCTCACTGCACCATCCCAGTTCAGAACCTGGCTACATGCAAATTAGTCTGACCCTGGCCCAGTGCATCATGGGAACAGGGCAGACCAAACTACCAAGCCAATTCTTTACTGGAAAGGAAACAAGCTTCCGGGGACCGGTTTCTGGCATTACAGCCGTCTTCGGCCCGGCTTGCTTGAATCCTGATGGTGCAGTGAGCAAGGGACTCACATCTGAGCATACCCTTCCACACTTGTGGTGGCCAAAACGATTCAAAAAGGGGGTGGTGATGGACAGAGTATCTGAATTAAGCAGAACACTCCTACCCAGTCAAAAGATCAGGGCTTGATCCATCACAGTTTTTTAGCTCACTGCACCATCCCAGTTCAGAACCTGGCTACATGCAAATTAGTCTGACCCTGGCCCAGTGCATCATGGTAACAGGGCAGACCAAACTACCAAGCCAATTCTTTACTGGAAAGGAAACAAGCTTCCGGGGACCGGTTTCTGGCATTACAGCCGTCTTCGGCCCGGCTTGCTTGAATCCTGATGGAGCAGTGAGCAAGGGACTCACATCTGAGCATACCCTTCCACACTTGTGGTGGCCAAAACGATTCAAAAAGGGGGTGGTGATGGACAGAGTATCTGAATTAAGCAGAACACTCCTACCCAGTCAAAAGATCAGGGCTTGATCCATCACCGTTTTTTAGCTCACTGCACCATCCCAGTTCAGAACCTGGCTACATGCAAATTAGTCTGACCCTGGCCCAGTGCATCATGGGAACAGGGCAGACCAAACTACCAAGCCAATTCTTTACTGGAAAGGAAACAAGCTTCCGGGGACCGGTTTCTGGCATTACAGCCGTCTTCAGCCCGGCTTGCTTGAATCCTGATGGTGCAGTGAGCAAGGGACTCACATCTGAGCATACCCTTCCACACTTGTGGTGGCCAAAACGATTCAAAAAGGGGGTGGTGATGGACAGAGTATTTGAATTAAGCAGAACACTCCTACCCAGTCAGAAGATCAGGGCTTGATCCATCACCGTTTTTTAGCTCACTGCACCATCCCAGTTCAGAACCTGGCTACATGCAAATTAGTCTGACCCTGGCCCAGTGCATCATGGGAACAGGGCAGACCAAACTACCAAGCCAATTCTTTACTGGAAGGTAAACAAGCTTCCGGGGACCGGTTTCTGGCATTACAGCCGTCTTCGGCCCGGCTTGCTTGAATCCTGATGGTGCAGTGAGCAAGGGACTCACATCTGAGCATACCCTTCCACACTTGTGGTGGCCAAAACGATTCAAAAAGGGGGTGGTGATGGACAGAGTATCTGAATTAAGCAGAACACTCCTACCCAGTCAAAAGATCAGGGCTTGATCCATCACCGTTTTTTACCTCACTGCACCATCCCAGTTCAGAACCTGGCTACATGCAAATTAGTCTGACCCTGGCCCAGTGCATCATGGGAACAGGGCAGACCAAACTACCAAGCCAATTCTTTACTGGAAAGGAAACAAGCTTCCGGGGACCGGTTTCTGGCATTACAGCCGTCTTCGGCCCGGCTTGCTTGAATCCTGATGGTGCAGTGAGCAAGAACTCACATCTGAGCATACCCTTCCACACTTGTGGTGGCCAAAACGATTCAAAAAGGGGGTGGTGATGGACAGAGTATCTGAATTAAGCAGAACACTCCTACCCAGTCAAAAGATCAGGGCTTGATCCATCACCGTTTTTTAGCTCACTGCACCATCCCAGTTCAGAACCTGGCTACATGCAAATTAGTCTGACCCTGGCCCAGTGCATCATGGGAACAGGGCAGACCAAACTACCAAGCCAATTCTTTACTGGAAAGGAAACAAGCTTCCGGGGACCGGTTTCTGGCATTACAGCCGTCTTCGGCCCGGCTTGCTTGAATCCTGATGGTGCAGTGAGCAAGGGACTCACATCTGAGCATACCCTTCCACACTTGTGGTGGCCAAAACGATTCAAAAAGGGGGTGGTGATGGACAGAGTATCTGAATTAAGCAGAACACTCCTACCCAGTCAAAAGATCAGGGCTTGATCCATTGCCGTTTTTTAGCTCACTGCACCATCCCAGTTCAGAACCTGGCTACATGCAAATTAGTCTGACCCTGGCCCAGTGCATCATGGGAACAGGGCAGACCAAACTACCAAGCCAATTCTTTACTGGAAAGGAAACAAGCTTCCGGGGACCGGTTTCTGGCATTACAGCCGTCTTCGGCCCGGCTTGCTTGAATCCTGATGGTGCAGTGAGCAAGGGACTCACATCTGAGCATACCCTTCCACACTTGTGGTGGCCAAAACGATTCAAAAAGGGGGTGGTGATGGACAGAGTATCTGAATTAAGCAGAATACTCCTACCCAGTCAAAAGATCAGGGCTTGATCCATCACCGTTTTTTAGCTCACTGCACCATCCCAGTTCAGAACCTGGCTACATGCAAATTAGTCTGACCCTGGCCCAGTGCATCATGGGAACAGGGCAGACCAAACTACCAAGCCAATTCTTTACTGGAAAGGAAACAAGCTTCCGGGGACCGGTTTCTGGCATTACAGCCGTCTTCGGCCCGGCTTGCTTGAATCCTGATGGTGCAGTGAGCAAGGGACTCACATCTGAGCATACCCTTCCACACTTGTGGTGGCCAAAACGATTCAAAAAGGGGGTGGTGATGGACAGAGTATCTGAATTAAGCAGAACACTCCTACCCAGTCAAAAGATCAGGGCTTGATCCATCACCGTTTTTTACCTCACTGCACCATCCCAGTTCAGAACCTGGCTACATGCAAATTAGTCTGACCCTGGCCCAGTGCATCATGGGAACAGGGCAGACCAAACTACCAAGCCAATTCTTTACTGGAAAGGAAACAAGCTTCCGGGGACCGGTTTCTGGCATTACAGCCGTCTTCGGCCCGGCTTGCTTGAATCCTGATGGTGCAGTGAGCAAGGGACTCACATCTGAGCATACCCTTCCACACTTGTGGTGGCCAAAACGATTCAAAAAGGGGGTGGTGATGGACAGAGTATCTGAATTAAGCAGAACACTCCTACCCAGTCAAAAGATCAGGGCTTGATCCATCACCGTTTTTTACCTCACTGCACCATCCCAGTTCAGAACCTGGCTACATGCAAATTAGTCTGACCCTGGCCCAGTGCATCATGGGAACAGGGCAGACCAAACTACCAAGCCAATTCTTTACTGGAAAGGAAACAAGCTTCCGGGGACCGGTTTCTGGCATTACAGCCGTCTTCGGCCCGGCTTGCTTGAATCCTGATGGTGCAGTGAGCAAGGGACTCACATCTGAGCATACCCTTCCACACTTGTGGTGGCCAAAACGATTCAAAAAGGGGGTGGTGATGGACAGAGTATCTGAATTAAGCAGAACACTCCTACCCAGTCAAAAGATCAGGGCTTGATCCATCACCGTTTTTTAGCTCACTGCACCATCCCAGTTCAGAACCTGGCTACATGCAAATTAGTCTGACCCTGGCCCAGTGCATCATGGGAACAGGACAGACCAAACTACCAAGCCAATTCTTTACTGGAAAGGAAACAAGCTTCCGGGGACCGGTTTCTGGCATTACAGCCGTCTTCGGCCCGGCTTGCTTGAATCCTGATGGTGCAGTGAGCAAGGGACTCACATCTGAGCATACCCTTCCACACTTGTGGTGGCCAAAACGATTCAAAAAGGGGGTGGTGATGGACAGAGTATCTGAATTAAGCAGAACACTCCTACCCAGTCAAAAGATCAGGGCTTGATCCATCACCGTTTTTTAGCTCACTGCACCATCCCAGTTCAGAACCTGGCTACATGCAAATTAGTCTGACCCTGGCCCAGTGCATCATGGGAACAGGGCAGACCAAACTACCAAGCCAATTCTTTAACTTTTTTTAACTAAGAATTGGCAGCCTCAGCTTATTCCTTATAGTAGGCGGTAGGATTTTTACGGGGGTCGGGGAGCTGAGCTTTTAGTGTGAGGACCTCGCTTCGTTTCCAAGGGGTATAAACCCATTGTTCCTGAAGTCTAGCATCCACACGAGCCCTAGTTATTGCATTATTGGCATCTCTCAATTCCGGTAGTTCGGGATAAAAGAGGGGGTGCACCTGTCTGATGGGGTGCTGTGCTCCCCAATCAGCACACTTTTGGTGCATTCGCTCCAGATAATGCAAGAGTGGTTACATTGTGATATACCTCATCAGCCTGTAATTAGAATTTATGAGCTCGATCCCTTATATCACGCAGTATTTGGGGTGGAAGTCCCTCCTCAAAACACTGTTCCCATAGTGAAATTAGTTGATCGCCATGCTTTCTAGAGCCAGCTGTTGTGCAACTGGTTCAAAATCTTTCATAGTGCTCCAAATGTCTTCCAAAGTGTAGATAGCGTTCCGCATCCACTGGGATGCCTGAACTATTATGGCCCTCCTCTCTTCCGTACCCAACAACGACCGAGTATAGACTCGCTGATCACTCAAGTCAGATCTAGGTCGCTTGGGCGTGGTATCTAGGCCAGCCGTATATCGGGGATCTATGGCGGTCTGAACCGGAGGGGAGAGAAATACAGGGTGCGAAGGGGAAGGAACAGCCGCGTCCGGCTGTAAGGACATCAGTGGTGAGGTAGTTTGTCAAAGAGTGGGAGGGGAAGTAAGGTACTCCGTACTGATCCATCAGCAGGGGCCGTGGCGACCGTTCCCACCGGTGCTCCAACGGCCGATGCTGCTCCCAGTTGGTCGGCTCGTACCAAAGGCACGGCTGGGTATAAACCCTGCGGAGCAAAGGGGGAGGTGGTCGGGCTTCCAATAAATCTTCTAACTCGTCTCCAGTATCTGGTCGAGCCACATAACGTTTGTCCGTTTCTAAACGGAACTGCCTATCCATCTGTACAATGTTCTCTTCCACCTTCCCCTTATCGTAAGGTATGGCCTTCTGGGTGACTGTCTGTCCTGATTTGAGCTTACCCAACTTCTCTTCTCTAATCCGTTGTCGTTTTGCCTCCTTTAACCATAGGTTCAAGGAATCGAACATCGATTGACGGCTTTTCTTCATAAACAATTTATTTTGTATGTAATTAATTTTTTTCTCATCAAACGACCCCGTTAGAGGCCACGGTAAATCAGAATTATCTTTTGTATACTTATGCCAAAGCGTATTAAATCAAATTGGCTGCAGACCATGTTTGACATATGTAGGAGAGTGGGGTCTGCAATCCCATGGCCACCCCATATTTTTGCTATTTGCTTCACTGGTTTACGACTTTCCCTGGCTGTGGGCCTGCTAATCAGACCCACAGCCTAGCTGTTCTCTCTCTAAATTGACAAGCATGTACCTTAGGTGCATTTACCAATTGGTACTGGGCCACCTTATCAGTCCCTGTACAGTATTCCTTAGGTATCCAGGGCATAGGTGTACCCAGGGCCTACCAGGGGCTGCAGCATGTATTATGCCACCCCTGGCTGGCCACCCAAATCCGACACAACTGGCTGCACGACAGCTGGGGCAAGGTGGTGTAAACACCCTTTGCTTTAAATATAGTATTCCTATATCTAACCCTAAAATGGACACATATATTCCTATCAGTCACTCCTATGGCAGGCCTTATCAATCCTGAAGGCAGAGTGCTTGGATTTATGTGAGATGGTGCTCTGGCATGAGCTGAGCCCATTTGCAGCTTGCGGAACCAAGTCCTAATAGCTGTTCAATGATAACGCTATACCATATACTCTTAAGTGCATTATAATCCTCGCGGTTAAATGCTAACTTTGGCATAGCATTATCAAAACATGTCGAGTAAGGTGTCATACGAATTGGAATACTAACCCCTCGCCAAATCTGGCGACGGGGTTAGCATTCCACCATTCTAGAGGGACACGACATGTATGTAACTGTAAACCCCGGTTAAAGTTAACTCAAGCCTCAGCATCACAAAATGTATGCTGCCACCACAGAACACAAGTCTGACCTCCTGCTGCTGGGAGTACTTCCAGCGAGGGAGGCTCAGACAAAGGGTTTCCTGCCTTGGGAGGTGCTAGCACCACCCCAGACAGGATTTTGTGTATTGGGTAGGCTCAGGCTGACAGGAATGAGACATGCCTGGGGCACACAAGGTGCCCTGTGCATACACCGGTTCCAACCAGTTGCTGGGGCACTCCAGCCCCAGCTCTGGCGGGAAACTGGACAAAGGAAAGGGGGTGTAGCCACCCCCCTTCCTGGTCCCACCCAGGGGAGGGACCTAGTCGTAGTGCAGCCCCCTTTAGCCGGATAAAGGTAGGAGCTGGGCCCATTCCAGATTAGATTAATCTTGACAACTTCCACGAAGACCTCTTGACCTTCGACCTCCTGAACATTAGAAGACTGAAGAATCTCCCCTATGGTCAGGGAGTGACCATCCTGCTTCGCAGGCACCATCAAGCTCCTGTGCGGTTTGCTGCAGAGTCCTTCCATCCCGGAATCCGATGACCCAGCTCGACAAGACCCGGACCTCCAGACCTCTCTGACCTCTACCCACATCCACAGCGCAGCTGGGACCCGTGGGTGCGACGAGCAACGTGGAGACGGCCATCTTGAAGAAACCTGCACAGCGCTTCCTGTACGACCCCTGAGGGTTCCTCAAGTGAGTGCATTGGGGACTGAGAAGCCCCACACCGACGCAGCACCTGCACCAAAGACCAGCCCCCCAGCATCCCCGTGATCTGCGTGGGGCCCTTTTGCCTGGTTGTTGCACTTCCTGTTGTCTGGTCACTTGCCGGCTGGCTTGTGCCCTCTAAGACGACGACCCGAAGATTTCAACACTGCTAGTCTGGTCCCCCAGACTGGCCCTGGCTCCTTTGTAAAAGAGGAGCACCCCGGACCATCCTGGTCCACACCAGACGCCATCTTTGTTCCACCGCGTGGCTTGCATTAGCCAAGGCCTGTTGACCAGATCGACGATCCGACACCGCCAACAGCAGCAGACTACGCGGGACAGCTCGTGCCTCCAGCCTGGTCGTGAAGAACAGCTCCTGGTCCGCGCAGCTACAGAGAGAAGCGACCCTTTCTTCACCTGAATGCGGCGACAGCATCTGGTCCCCTCCTGGTTCCAGCACCGTCACTGGCTAGTGACCAAGACTCTGTCCCCTTCTTTTTCAGGACTTCCTCCTTCCAGTTCCATCCTTGGAACCACCGGACTCCTCCATCTGGCTGCCTGCCAGCAACTTCTTGTTTCAGGCATCACCGGGATCAACAGCAAACCCGACGCAACTTCAACCCTATGCACCCGCAGCCTGTGGGTTAGGTAACTAAAGCTTCTAGGTGCTGAAGTCTGGGTCCACTATCCTAGTGTCCAGGTCCACTGTTGTTTTCCCTCCATCCAGCCGGGTTCGTCTGGAATCCGTAACTTTCTAAACTGTAAGATCCATAGACGTTGTTACGCATCCCGCGTGAGAGTTCCCACTCTGCACGTGAGTCCCGTGGGCCTCCTGCTCCTTACTTACCTAGTTTGCAGCATAGTCCCAGTGATCCTCCAGCCTCTGGATCTCCTTACAGTATTATCCTTCCTCGCATTCCATTGAATTGAGTATATGGTTTGTCGTGCCCCTAAGGCACTTGTGTAAATATTGTGCGAACTCGTATTTCCTTTTTAGTATTGTCATGTGCTTAGCCCTCTGATCTCATAAAGAGTTCAGAGGTGTTGTTATTAATAAATAGACTGTTTATTTTCATAACAACCTGTGTGGTGTCCTTTTATTTGGTATTCAAGGGGTTGTACTATGGTAAAACAGCTGGCTTCACATGCCAAAAGAGATTAGCCTAAAAGACTGCTTTTGTCCACGCTACTAGGATAGCTGATCTATACGGTTGACTTTACAACCAATCACCATAAGGGTTGTTTGGACTGATACACGGTGATCACTAGAACTAGTGAGCATCATATATCAGGCCAACTTCTCACAACATACATATCGAAACTGGGGCTGCCTTCGGGAGGGGCAGGCTGTCTTTCTTCGAGCCGTGTACCTCGCCGACAGCAGCACCCAAAACATATTTTACTAAAACAAGGCATTACTGTAATTACACAATTTTATTGACAAACTTCAAGACTCATTCACATTCGGACACGTCCTTCTCTTCACTCACTCTCTCATATTCTTCGAATCGTCACGATAAAGTGCTGTAAAACAGTGCAAGGCAATATTCATTCTATGCAAATGACGTCTTCAAAAACGAACAGAGCCCGTCGACTCCTGTTCGGGGAATTGATTCAAAATAATTCTGGACCAACAAAATTCAACAACAAAAAGAAACAGTCACTAGACTGTTCTGAGATCACCTGGCAGGCGAACCACGAACCCTCTTACAGGCCATCCCATGGTCCTGTTCTGGTTGGGCCGGGCGTCTGGGCACGTAGCTCCAGAACCCTAGCTTACCCAGTTGCTCCCAGAGCTTTCCCGAAGAGGATTCGGCCGAGCGAGTAACTCCGTACACTGCTAAGGCACCAGGTGTGGTCTCAAGTTTTCACCAAACAACTCCTTGAGGAATCCACCCGCACAGCCACTTTGCTGCAACGTCAGACCCCCAAATTCCCTTGTGGTCCGGCTTCCCCGGCCACCAACAAAAGCAGTTAACAGCTACCAAGGGAAACACTTCTTCCAAGTGTTCCTCATCCAATCCAATCAAATGTCACTCACCTAGTGCACTCAGGTCGATTGCGAATTCTCCACTGCCGACACCTAAACAGACCGGCACAGTCTGTTCTTCTCTCGGGTTAAGCGCGTAGGACTCCGGTGTAGGGTCTTCAGCAGCTGGGAGGGATACTGGGCTCGAGAGTGGAGTTGCTTGTTTTCATACCACAAACGGGTGTTTCAAATCAGGATCCTCTTTCCGTCCACCCACTCGGCCAGAACTCCTCCTTGTCCCTTCACTCCTGCTTACAGGAGGGTACGACCCTATCGCGGAGTCCCGGCGGAGTCGCCAACTGAAGGATTCAAATATTATACTAATGGACCATACTCACCAATAGCCCATATACCTTTTTGCAAATAAGATTTCAGTCGGCAATGGAGAAGGTTCAATCGTTTATTCAGCAAATACAAGCCCTGACAGGGGAGCCTCAGTCTACACGACCCTCGGAGGTGCGCAGAGGAGACTGACTTCATACAAATGATACAAGGTATATATACGTTTCACACACTCCAAGAAGTCTCCTTACTAGGAAAGATACAACTTGTCAGTAAGCCAGCAGGAATACCCATATAAGGCACAATTGATTGCTAGTAGCCTAGGCCTAAGCTATTCCGGGGGCAGGTCAGTAAGGTACCTCCCTTTCTATCTGTGGCTCGGGGAGTGCAAGAACGGGATCTGCTAGAATGTGCGCATCCCACAAGGAGGGCAGGTGTGACCTTGGGTTTCCCTGAGCTACAAGCTAGCGAGGGGCGCAGACAGCTAAGTCAGCCATCGTGGTTTCGTGCAGAAAGCTAAATCACGTGATTTCAGGGAAACAGTACTTGCACACAGAGAAACGAAACAAAATAGCTCCGGTCATATCAATAGGTTTAAATGGTACAAAAGTGAATCATTCCTTACTACAATAATACAGTGAAATAACATAAGGCTAACGTGCGGTTATACGGTTATATTGTATATATTAGGCTAATAATATGTATTTATCGAATTTATATCCCATCAGTCGTCGCAATCGCCCTACCCAGTGAGTCCGTGGTATCGAGTCCACACCAAATAGAATAGCGTGCTGCATCCCGTTCCTCTGCTAGGGCCTGGGCAAGCTATGCCTGGACCTCCATCGGGCACTGCGGCAGCACTTCCGCAACCGTATCCCACAGAGAGTGGGTGTAACGGCCCAAAAGGCAGGCGGTGTTGACAGACCGCAACCCCAAGCTCAGTGACCGACGTCGCTGGGGCCGGAGCCGCCGGCCCGCTTGGGCTCCCTGACAGACCCGCGGGCCCGAAGGGGCCTTGAAGGGTTCCGACAGAGGGAAGCGCGACCTCATGGCCTTGAGGAAGGCGCTAATCTCCTCCGGCATCGCGTGCGGTCCAGGGACCGGTGGGTGTGGAGCTAGACGTGGCGCATGCTGCTCCGGCGGAGCCGCGTGACCAGTGTCGCCCGAACCCCTGGCCACGTTGCGCGAGCGTCAGGGGGAGTCAGAAGAGCGATGTCGCTTCTTCGACTTCTTGTGCCTCGACTTATCTGAGGCTTGGAGCCCGACGAGTGGTGTTGACTTGTGAAGCGGCGATGACTGTGGCCCTGCGACCGGTCCCTCGACCTCCTCCTGGACCGGGACCTCGAGCGGCACGGGGCCAACTGCCGGAGCTCGAGACGCTTACAGGACCGCTCCCGTCTAGCCTTCGAGGTCAAGACTCGGCAGTCGGGGCACAACTTGTCATCGTGGTCGGCCCGAGACAGTAAAGGCACCAATGGTGGGGGTCGGTCACCGACATCAAGCGGTGACCGACCCCGTCACAGGGTTTGAACCCGGGCATCCCTAACGGCACAGCGAGTCGAGCAATCGACTCGAGAAGAATCCAAAAGAGATCAAAAAGTTTCGTCAAAAATTGACTAGGCGTACTGCTCTTCCCGGATCTGCGCTTGCTGGAGTGGAAAAAAGAAGAACTGATATCAGCGCGCGAGGGCGGCATCTAAATAATCCAACTACGTCATCCCGGCGATCACAACGCCGACAACGGACGCAGAGCCGCAGACGATGCTGACCGACGCGCAGGGGTACTGCTACGCAAAACTTTCCCGATCCAGTCTGATGCCTGGGGATATTCTAAGGTAAGGAATCTAACACTAACCTGTCTCTTTCAGATACTGCATGTTTGTGCCGACAGAGAAAACGTGCGCAGCACCAGGTAGCCAACCAGTCAACCGTACCCACAGGTTCAATGACCTAGGACCACCAACAAATTGGCACGCACCAAAAGCCATTTCCCATGAGGGAGCGTGAGGAAAAATAGATAGAAAAACAGAGAGGAAATCTAGGACAATTCCCAGAAACCACATCAGGGGAACCCTGCATGCTTGCCACCACCCGTGCATATGCAGCCTATAGAAATATATGAAAAAGTTAAGAAATTGCCAACCAATGGGGAAACTGGAAGAACACCAGTAGAGAATAGAAAATCACCCAATAGGTACCAACGGCACCAATGTGAAACATGTTAGGACATTCAAGTCAAACCACACAAGAAAGCGATCCCAACCCCCCGATCGGGAAGGAAAGTTCGAACCACTGCGCCACAGGCGGGAATACTGACCCCCACACCAGCAAATAAGGAGTGAGTAACACTCAAACATAGAATGTCCGACAAAGTATAGACATGTATACAGAATGATGCCAGAAAGCATCCGTAGATAGAATACATCTGTTGAAATGCACAGCAGAGGCCAGGAGCAGAAACAACTGAGCCGTGAGCAGCAACAAACCGAAAAAACCAAAGCCTAGGCCAGGAATTGGCAGAGATAAGCAAGGGCACAAGGCAGAAAACACAGCCAAGACAGGTGGCTCAAGGAACACTTCGGGTCCCCCCGGGATAGAACACACCCCCTGTGTGGACCACATGTGGTGCCCGCCCAAAATATAGAGGAACCGATCCAGAGCAGAATGGAATAAGCGCCCACAAAGGGCACATACCCACACCCAAGACAGCCAACGGTGCAAGGGGTAGAATGAAGGCTGAAGATGAGCCAAATGCAAGGCAAAAGGACGTGAACCCCCCCTTCCCGGGGCGAGTCGGATACGGTGGAACCCCAACAATACACCAGAGCAGACTGCGTCCACAGACGCATGAGAGTGCAACGGAACAACCTTGGGCAGCACTACAGGAGCTCCAGGAGAGGGCCACGTCTGTCTGTGGGCTTCAACAGAGGAGGCGTTCCACCACAGCAGGTAGTATGGTACAAAGTGAGATGTACACAGCATAATCCACAGGAAAAAGCCCCAGAGGGACAGAAAGAACAAAGAGAACTCCCCGGGAACCTCTGAAACTTCCTGGCAAGGAAGAGCAGCTACACAATAGCAAACAAATACCCCACATAGGGTATATCACATCCCTATAAAAAGCAAGGGACACCTCATGAGACAAGCTCATAGGCAGAGGTCAAAAAGAACCATATAAACAGCTGGCCCAGCTGTTCAAAGGAAGGAAAAAACACGGCTGAACAGCCATGCAGTCTGTCCGGAAAATAATATCTTGAACCCAGAGACTGAAATCATAAATGCAGTGTCAAAACTGCATATGTAAACGCAAGTCCACTATAGAGGACTAAAACCCTGAAAGTCATGGAAATCCAGATAGAAGGTGCCAGACCGCTGAGTCGGCGTGTTCATCAAAAAGTTGGACTCCATCAAAGGGCATATCTCTGAGTCACTCCCGAACTTTCACGGGGAAACTGCCATTGCGCAGCCACGCATGACGGCGCAGAACAACTGACCTGGCCATAGCTCAACCCACAGAGTCAGTGGTGTCCATGACCGAACAACAGAAAACTGCACCGTGTCACGGCCATCCAGAATAAGTTGGGCCAGGTCATCGCGAGGGCAAAGAAGGAAGGAGTTGTTCAACTGAGTCCCAAAGGGAAAAAGTAGCCCGAGCAAACACATAGGTCGTGTTCAGGGACCGAAGGCCTGAGCTGGTGGACACAAAGACATCGTGACCACCTACCCTCCCGAGTGGGAGGAAGCAACAGAGGAGAAGAGAAAGGGAGCGCTGCCTGGACTACAAGTCCATGAGCCCTAGAATGGAGGGACACACAGGCAGGGTCATCTGGAGCCGGACAATGACATTGTGCAATAGCACGACCAACGTGGTCACCCGATGAGGATCTGGTCCAAGCCCCCAGAAGGATATCATACAATGACCTGCAAAAAGGCAACATGGGCTCCACATCCACCATATCCTGGTGGAGAAGATCCAACAAAGGATCCGAAGGCAGGGAGACAGAGGGCAGCACATCTGCAAGAAACCCACAACCCTGTGGACTGCCCTCATAAACTCTGCGCTAGCCTCTGTGACCATCCGAGGAGGAGACAGCAAGTCATCCATTGGTGACAGCTGCAGGCTAATCCGTCCACCCAACGACAGAGGCCCCGCAGAAGAATGAACTGGCCAAAGCACAATTGGCTCCTGCTCTATGGAGCATTGAAAAAACCCTGGGGGTGGGGAACGTCGACAACCCCCGAAGAGGACTCGCCCACCAGGCGTTGAATCGACCTCCACCAAGGCAGGATCTAGCGGAGAGGAACGAAGTCGACTCGGAGTCAAGCTCCGTGTTGCAGATGCATCCAGCGATGACGCAGGGAGCCCCGCAGGACTGTGCGAAGACGCATCAGGACGACTAAACATGTGAGTGGGATGCCCTCTGGGCAATGTCCCGATGTTGCAGTGACTCCCGAACCGGAGTCAAGGCACTCGGTCTGCCCAGAGGGCGAACCAGCTGGCGTACTCCCCACCTGAGTCCTTACCCCCACTGTGGGGCCCGAAGGTGCACCAGGGGAGGGGGGCCCCAAAGATGGCCTGCAGAGCCCTGGAATAGGCCTCCATCTGGGTCCAAGTCGCCCCAGCACCAAGAAATGGTGGGTAGGCGGGGGCCGACTTCTGATGGCCCGTGTCAGATGTAAAACCGGGAGCAGCGGGCCCCAACGTCACGCTTGTGTGAGGTCGACGACCTCCGTGATTTCTTTCGGTGCTTACCTGAGGCAGGTGAGCGACATCCACGGGAACGACTCTGGGACCTGTCCTAAGCAGGAACCTCATCGTGGGAGGAAGAACAGCGCCACAGGCAGCTTTCCGCCGGAGACGGAGGCCGACACTGCAAGGATTCTGACCGAGACAACCGGGCAGACATTTCAACCGGCGTTCTCGCAGGGACTTTGGCCTCAGCTGCTGGCATGTGTCGCACTCGACAGAGTTGTGGTGCACACCCAGGCACCATATACAGATCTCAAGTGGATCCGTCGTCGACATCTGCCGCGAACAGGACGCACACGACTTGAAGCCTGCAGGCATTGACACACTGTTCCAGACGCATAAAGGCATTGTAAAGGCCTGAAATCAAAACAGACCAGAGGAACCACTTCTCCTGGATCCGTGTTGGGACGCGGAAAACAAGAAAACTGATGTCAGCATGCAGAGGGTTGGGGTCGGGTCTTATATGGCTTCATTGACGTCACATCCATGGGCGACGTCAGGACGGAGCCGGACGTCGACACTCCCCGGCGTGCAGAGGTACAGCTGGGAAAAAAGTTTTCCGGATCCAGTCTGACGCCTGGGGATATTCTAAATTAAGGAATCTGTTGGCTAGATGTCTCTATTACATCTCTACTTTTACATTATTGAAAGGCATGCACAGGGACCTCTTGTCCTCACATACACCTATATGGAACGAAACACTAGCATTCCTCATGCACTACACAGCGCACTTCTACACAACACCTGGTACCAACATATGACCGACGTAGACACTCAAACCATGAGCAGGTCATGCTACATATGTTCACTGACACCCTATGCCTTAGGCGCAGACAGACTTTACTTATCCCAGGAGACAGCCCCTGAAAAAGCAAAATGCCTCATCCATCTGAACCTATGTAGGATCAGGTCAAATATTCAACCCAATAGAGTACAACCCCGTAGAGCAATAGTAAACATCAACAGGTATGAGACTAACCCCACAGCACTGTACATTTTTACTGACCCGAGTGACATCCAAACCGAGTTAGACCGGATGTGCAGAAGAGGCACTATAGGGAAGGACACTGTTTGGCCTAGTAACTACACAGTGAAGAGGTTCCTGGAAGTAGCAAGGCCACAGCACCGGGTAAACAAATATGTCTGTTGCAGAAGAAAACAACTGTTGCTTCAGGCTCAAAAGAGAGGAACTGCTGATTATTTTGGATGGTCTCAGTACAAAGACATTCCAGAAGAATGTAGACTGTTTATGGAGACTCAAGTAAACGCAGGAATGTCGATACCCTTCACCGCCATGCACACGAAAGGTGAACGCCCACTGGTTACAGATAACCAGATGGGACATGCTGAAGATGATCAATGACACTTAGCTTGGCTTAAACGCTATCAAGGAAGAACTGAGAGCCTTCTGCCTAATGGGGATGCAACATCAGTATGAGTTAGACTTGATGATCGCGATGGAGGCTGGAGTGTGTGCCACAATTGGTGATTCCTGCTGTACTTTTATTCCAGGAAATAACTGTGACAATGGGTCCCTCCTGCTTGCCATCCAAGAACTGCATCATATGGAAGTTGACATGAATATGGAGGGAGGTGCCCCAGAGCAGGACTGGTTGCATAGTATATTTTCTTGGATACCCCTATGGGTGTCCAAACTATTCATGTTACTAATCCCAGTTTCAATTTAGACCGAATCCACCTAGCTAGGGAAAGAGCAACAGACCCTACAGAAACACACACAGTTTCGAATAATGTAACAGTCATGACATAGGAGGAGGATAAAGTAGTTGAAAATTAAACTAGAAGGGTGAATATTAGATGGGTGAGTACGATGTCGATGTATACCATGACATATGCAAGCCAGACAACGGCAATATCAATAAATGCTATGTCAACATAGGCTATAACTTATGCCTGCATAACAATGTGAATACCTATAAATACAATGTCAATGTATGCCACAAACTAGGTTCACGTAACAGTGTTGATACTAGTAGAACCAATGTCAATGTGTCATAATCCATGCACGCATAACAATGCCGATACCAGTAGAAACAATGTCAATGTAAGCCATGATCTAGGCATGCATAACAATGTCAATATCAGTAAAGACAATATTGATGTACGCTATGACAACTGTACGCACAATATTGAGGAGGTCGGTAAAAATGATATCAATGACCGCCACATCATTTATAGAACTTCTAACAAACTCGTATCATTACTGTCAGATTCACCCAACGTGACCTCCCCATTAACCCTAAGTCCGATATACATGGTTAGAAGCACAAGTTACTACTTGTGTAACAATATATCTGTAAGAGACATTAGTTAGTGATAGATTCCTTACCTTAGAATATCCCCAGGTGTCAGACTGGATCCGGAAATGTTTGCGTAGCAGTACCCTTGCGCGTCGGCAGGCGTCGTCTGCGGCTCCGCGTCCGTCGTCGGCGTCGTGGGCGCCGTGATGACGTCGTCGGAGTACTTAGACGCCGCCTCCGCATGCTGACGTCAGTTCTTAGACACAGCTTTTCCGCTCCAGAAGCGCTGAGCCATGTAAAAAACCAACACCGGTGCCAATGAAACTAGGGCCCTGAAAGGGGATGACCTTAACCCTAGATATCAGTTCGCAGAACGGGGAGGATGGGTGGGTTGGTAAGGAATCTATCACTAACTAATGTCTCTTACAGATATATCGTTACACATGTAGTAACTTGTGCATCTAAAAGAGACACGTTAGTGATAGATTCCTTACCTTAGAATAGATACCCCAGCAATATCAACCCCGGTGGTGGGTCTGCGAACCAATAATCACACCAGAAAGTCCTGGAGATCGGAACGGCCAAAGAAGCCATCCCTCCGGACTTGATTGTCCAGGCAGTCGTGTCTTGCAAACGTGTGCAGCGAGGCCCACGTAGCCTACTGGCAAATGTCCTGCAAGTGCACTCCCCGGCCCAGGGCAGTTGTAGTCGCCGTGGCTAGGGTGGAGTGAGCCCGCAATCCAACAGGGGGCTCCTTTTTAGCCAAGGAGTAACATGCCTGGATACACAAGATGATCCACAGAGAGATGGTCCTCTTGTGCACCGCTTTCCCCTTCTTAGCGCCCACGTAACCAACAAAGAGTTGGTCATCCACCCGGAACTGGCGTGTGCGATCCAAAAAGAATGAAAGCACACGTTTTGGGTCCAGACGGTGGAGCCGCTCTTCCTCTTTAGAGGGATGCAGTGGCAGGAAGAAGGTGGGCAAGGTGATAGACTGCCCGATGTGGAAGGCCGTGACAACCTTGGGCAGGAAAGATGGCTTAGTACACAATACAACCTTGTCCGGATGGACAGAAAGGAAGGGAGGAGTACAAGAAAGGGCCTGGAGCTCACTCACTCTCCTGGCAGACGTGATGGCAACCAGGAAAGCGGTCTTCAGAGTAAGAAGGCGGAGAGGACAGTTGTGAAGTGGCTCAAAGGGAGCACACATCAGAAATGTAAGAACAAGGTTCAAGTCCCAATGAGGGATCACAAACGGAACAGGAGGAAACGTGTGTGTGATGCCCTTCAGAAAGCGATTTATAATAGGGGACTTGAACAAAGAAGGTTGATCAGGCAGCCTTAGAAAGGCTGAAAGGGCAGAAAGGTAGCCCTTGATGGTGCCCAGAGCAGAGCCCTGCTGGGCAAGAGAAAGAAGGAAGAGAAGAACCTCAGAGAGAGGGGCAGAAAGAGGATCCACAGCCTTTGCTGTGCACCATGCCACAAATCTGTTCCGCTTGCAGGCGTATACCGACTTAGTGGAGGGACGCCTGGCTGCCAGAATGACGTTACAGACTTCAGGAGGCAAGTCAAATGGCCTCAACTGTCGCCGCTCAATCTCCAAGCATGGAGGTGGAGACTGGTCAGGTTCGGGTGGAGGACCGTCCCCTGCTGCTGCGACAGAAGGTCCTCCTGAAGAGGCAGACGAACCGGGGGATCGACTGACATGCTGAGTAGCTCTGGATACCAGTACCTTCGTGCCCAGTCCGGAGCCACATGGATGACTTGGGCCCGGTCGCGTTTGATCTTCTTCAGCACTCTGGGCAGAAGTGGTATAGGTGGAAAGGCGTACAACAGACCGCAACTCCACTTGCGACGAAAAGCGTCTCCGAGCGTGTGCCGCCTTGGAAATTCCAACACGCAGAACTGATGTCATTGCGCGTTCTCTTCGGTGGCGAATAGATCTAACCAAGGCTCTCCCCATCGCTGAAAGAGGACCTTGCGCCACGTCCGAGTTCAGATGCCATTCGTGATCCATCAAGCACCGACGGCTGAGCTCGTCCGCCCTGAGGTTCAGAGAACCCGCCAGGTGTTGAGCCACCAGGGTCACGCCCTGGCGTTCCAGCCACTGCCAGAGGTGCAGAGCCTCCTGGCAGAGGGTCTGTGAGAAGTTGGCCTGATATATGATGCAAACTAGTTCTAGTGATCACCTTGTATCAGTCCAAACAACCCTTATGGTGATTGGTTGTAAGTCAACCTTATAGACCAGCTATCCTAATGGTAGCATGGACAAAGCAGTCTTAGGCTAAACTCTTTTGACATGTGAAGCCGCTGTTTTACCACATATAACCCCTTGAATACCAGATGAAAGGACACCACACAGGTTGTTATGAAAATAAACAATATATTTATTAATAACAAACACCTCTGAACTCTTTATGAGATCAGAGGGCTAAGCACATGACAATCTCATAGGAAAATACGATGAGTTGCACAAAATTACAATGGTGTCCTAGGGGCACGACAAATCATATACTAAGTAAATGGTATAAGGAAATCGATAGAAGGAATGGAGCTGTCCAGAGGCTGTAGGATCGCTGGGACTACACTATCTTAACCTTACGTAAGTAACAGGAGGCCCACGTCTGCAGAGTGTGAACTCACACGCGAGATGCGGAACAAAGTCAATGGACAGTACAGTTTACGAAAAAGGTGAGTACGGACAGTCTTTACTATCTAGGACTAAAACGACTGGAAATCTGGACACTGTGAGAAGTTGGCCTGATATATGATGCTCACTAGTTCTAGTGATCACCTTGTATCCGTCCAAACAACCCTTATGGTGATTGGTTGTAAGTCAACCTTATAGACCAGCTATCCTAATGGTAGCACGGACAAAGCAGTCTTAGGCTAACCTCTTTTGGCATGTGAAGCCAGCTGTTTTACCACAATATAACCCCTTGAATATCAGATGAAAGGACACCACACAGGTTGTTATGAAAATAAACAGTATATTTATTAATAACAAACACCTCTGAGCCCTTTATGAGGTCAGAGGGCTAAGCACATGACAATCTCTTAGGAAAAATACGATAAGTTGCACGAAATTACAATGGTGCCCTCGGGGCACGACAAACCATATACTAAGTAAGTGGAATGTGAGAGTCGATAGAAGGAATGGAGCTGTCCAGAGGCTGTAGGATCATTGGGACCACGCTACACTAACTCTAGGTAAGTAAGAGGAGGCCCACAGAACGCGTGTGCAGAGTGTGAACTCACACACGAGATGCGTAACAACGTCTATGGACAGTACAGTTCAAGAAAAAGGTAAGTACGGACAATCCTGACTAGTTAGGACTAAAACGACTGTTGAACTGGACACTAGGAGAGTCAATCTACCCTTGAGCACCGAAATGCTCTCGTTACCTCACCCACGGGCTGCGGGTGCATAGGTGGAAAGTCGTGTCGGGTTCCGGCGTTGAAGTCTATGGAGCCTGGATGAAAAGATGCTGCAGGCGACCAGGAGAAAGATGTCCGGTGTGATCCAAGGGTGGATCTGAGATGCTGAAGACCTGAAAGCAGAGGGGACAATGTTCACAGTCACTAGCCAGTGACTGGAGTGGAACCAGGAAGGAACCAGATGTCGTCGTCGTGATCAAGTGAAGAGTGGATGCTTGAGCCACGTGGACCAGGAGGTGTCTTCGACGACCAGGATGGAGGCACGAGCTGTCCCACGCAGGCTCTCGCTGTCGGCGGTGTCGGATCCGGGATTGGACTCAAGAGGCCTTGGCAAAGGCAACCCACGTGGTGAGTGGAAAAGGCGTCTGGTGCGGACTAGAAGAGTCCGGGGTGCCCCTCTTTTGAAAGAGAGCAAAGGCCAGTCTGGAGCAACCAGACCAGCAGTGAAGATTTCAAGGTTCATCGTCTAGGAGGCCACTAGCCAGCCGGCAAGTGACCAGACAATGTGTCGAGCAGCAAACAAGCAGAAGGGCCCCACGCAGATCTCGTGGAAGCTGGAGGGCTGATCTTCGGTGC
Source organism: Lissotriton helveticus (assembly GCF_964261635.1). Lineage (NCBI taxonomy): Eukaryota > Metazoa > Chordata > Amphibia > Caudata > Salamandridae > Lissotriton > Lissotriton helveticus. The sequence continues at coordinate 1,395,208,408 of NC_136065.1, forward strand.
AGGAGCTGCTCGGGGCTGGGGCTTCTCAATCCCCAAAGCACTTGGTCGAGTTTACCTCGGGAGTCGTGCTGGAAGCGAAGTGCAGTTTCTTTCAAGATGGCAGGTCCCACGTGTCTCGTCGCACCCACGGGTCTCAGCTTTGCTGCAGATGTAAGTTGAGGTCGGAGAGGTCGGGGAATTCGGGTCTCGTCGGGCTCTGAAGTCTGGATCCTCGAGGGAAGACGACAAAGTGAAGCCGCTGGACGCTTGATGGTGCCTGCAGTTGCAGGGTGGACACTCCTTGCCCACAAGGGAGATTTCTTCAGTCTTCTGGAAAGCAGAACGTCGAAGTCCAGAGTTTCTTCTTGTAGAGTAGTTCAGGATTAATCTAATCTGGAATGGGACCAGCTCCTACCTTTATTCTCCTAAAGGGGGCTGCACTACTGACTAGGTCCCTACCGTGGGTGGTACCAGGAAGGGGGGTGGCTACACCCCCTATCCTTTGTCCGGTTTCGCGCCAGAGCTGGGGCAGGGATGCCCCAGCAACTGGTTTGAACCGGTGTATGCACAGGACACCTTGTGTGCCCCAGGCATGTCTCATTCCTTTCAGGCCTGTCCTACCCAATACACAAAATCCTGTCTGAGGTGGTGCTAGCACCTCCCAAGGCAGGAAACCCTTTGTCCAGGCCTCCCTCGCTGGAAGGACTCCCAGCAGCAGGAGGTCAGACTTGTGTCTGTGGTGGCGGCATCCATTTTGTGATGCTTAGGCTTCGTTTAACTTTAACCAGGGTTCACAGTTACATACATGTCGTGTCCCTCTAGAAGGGTGGAATTCTACCCCCGTCGTCAGAATTGGCGAGGGGGTAGTATTCCAATTCATATGACACCTTACTCGACATGTTTTGATAATGCTATACCAAAGTTAGCATTTAACCGCGAGGATTATAATGCACTTAGGAGTATATGGTATAGCGTTATCATGGAACAGATATTAGGACTTGGTTCTGCAACCTGCAGACAGGCTCAGCTCATGCCAGAGCACCTTCTCACATAATGCCAAGCACTCTGCCTTCAGGATTGATAAGGCCTGCCATAGGAGTGACTGATAGGAATATATGTGTCCATTTTATGGTTAGATATAGGTATACTATATCTATAGCAAAGGGTGATTACACCACCTTGCCCCAGCTGTCTTAGCAGCCAGTTGTGTCAGTTTTGGATGACCAGCCAGGGGTGACATAATACATGCTGCAGCCCCTGGTAGGCGCTGGGTACACCTGTGCCCTGGGTACCTAAGGTACACTGTACAGGGACTGATAAGGTGGCCCAGTACCAATTGGTAAATGCACCAAAGTACATGGATGTCAATTTAGAGAGAGAACAGCTAGGCTGTGGGTCTGATTAGCAGGCCCACAGCCAGAGAAAGTCGTAAACCAGTGAAGCAAAAAGCAAAAAATCTGGGGTGACCATAGGATTGCAGACCCTACTCTCCTACAATCACCTCTTACTGAGATATAGTATATCTATGTCTACCTTATATGGACACATGTTAATCTATAAGTCACTCCTATGGCAGGCCTTAACAATCCTGGAGGCAGAGTGCTTGGAAATATGTGAGATGGTGCTCTAGCATGAGCTGAGCCTGTCTGCAGCTTTTGGAACAACGTACTTTAGCTGTTTCATGATATTGCCATACCATATACTCTTAAGTGCATTATGAACCTCGCGGTTAAATGCTATCTTTGGTTTGGCTTTATCAAAACATGTCGAGTAAGGTGTCATACGAATTGGAATACTACCCCCTCGCCAATTCTGGTGACGGGGGTAGCATTCCACCCTTCTAGAGGGACACAACGTGTACCTAACCAGAAACCCGGGTAAAGTTAAACATGAGCCTCAGCATCACAAAATGGATGCTGCCACCACAGACACAAGTCTGACCTCCTGCTGCTGGGAGTCGTTCCAGCTTGGGAGGCTTGGACAAAGGGTTTCCTGTCAGGGGAGGTGCTTGCACCACCCCAGACAGGATTTTGTGTAGTGGGTTAGGGAGGGTTGAATAGAATGAGACATGCCTGGGGCACACAAGGTGTCCCTGTGCATATGCCAGTTCAAACCGGTGCTGGGACTCTCTGTAGGAGAGTGGGGTCTGCAATCCCATGGCCACCCCAGATTTTTGCTTTTTGCTTCACTGATTTACGACTTTCCCTGGCTGTGGGCCTGCTAATCAGACCCACAGCCTAGCTGTTCTCTCTCTAAATTACAACCATGTACCTTAGGTGCATTTTACCAATTGGTACTGGGCCACCTTATCAGTCCCTGTACAGCATACCTTAGGTATCCAGGGCATAGGTGTACCCAGGGCCTACCAGGGGCTGAAGCATGTATTATGCCACCCCTGGCTGGCCACCCAAACAGACACAACTGGCTGCACGACAGCTGGGGCAAGGGTGTAAACACCCTTTGCTTTAGATATAGTATGCCTATATCTAACCCTAAAATGATATTCCTATCAGTCACTCCTATGGCAGGCCTTATCAATCCTGAAGGCAGAGTGCTTGGAATTATGTGAGATGGTGCTCTGGCATGAGCTGAGCCCGTTTGCAGCTTGCGGAACCAAGTCCAAATAGCTGTTCCATGATAACGCTATACCATATACTCTTAAGTGCATTATAATCCTCGCGGTTAAATGCTAACTTTGGTATAGCTTTATCAAAACATGTCGAGTAAGGTGTCATACGAAGTGGAATACTAACCCCTCGCCAATTCTGGCGACGGGGTTAGCATTCCACCCTTCTAGAGGGACACGACATGTATGTAACTGTGAACCCCGGTTAAAGTCAGACATAGCCTCAGCTCCACAAAATGGATGCTGCCACCGAGACACAAGTCTGCCCTCCTGCTGCTGGGAGTCCTTCCAGCAACAGAGGCATGGACAAAGGGTTTCCTGTCAGGGGCGGTGCCAGCACCTTCCCAGACAGGATTTTGTATATTCCAGGTAGGCAGGGCTGAAAGGAAGGTGACTGCAAGTGGCACCCCGGTGCTCACTGTGCATATGCCGGCTCAAACCAGTTCCTGGGGCACACCAGCCCCTGAGCTGGGGAGAGACCGGACAAAGGAGAGGGGTGTAACCACCCCCCTCCTAGTCCCACCCATAGGGCAGGACTTAGTCGCGTGCCAGCCCCTTTTCTTAGTATAAAGATAGGAGCAGGCCCCCTTCCCAAATTAGATAATCTTGAATCTTGAAACTACTTTCCACGAAAGGAACTCTTGACTCTTCTGAAGACTCTCCCTTGTGGCTAAGGAGTAGCCACCCTGCACCAGCAGGCACCATCGAAGCTCTTGCGGTTTGCTGTAAGTCCATCCTCTGGATCCAGACTGCCCAGCTCGACGAGACCCGGATTCCCCGCCATCTCTGACCTCTACCTACATCATCCAGCACAGCTGAGATTCGTGGGTGCGACGAGACCCGTGGGATCGGCCATCTTCAAGACCTGCACGACGCTTCTCCAGCACAACCCCCGAGAGACCCTCGAGTAAGTGCACTGGGGTTTGAGAAGCCCTAACCCTAAGCAGCTCCAGCACTGAAGTCCAGCCTCCCAGCATCCACGAGATCTGCGTGGGGCCCTTCTGCTTCCTTGCTGCTTGCCACGTTGTCCGGTCACTTGCCCGTTGGCTAGTGACCCTCTTGACGACGTACCACGACGATTTCACCGCTGGTCTGGTTGCTCCAGACTGGCCCTTGCTCCGCTCCAACAGAGGAGCACCCTGGACCCTCCTGGTCCACTCCAGACGCCATCTTGAGTCCACCGCGTGGGCTTGCCTTTGCCAAGGCTTGTTGCTCCAATCCTGGTTTCAGCAGCGCCGACAGCATACACCCTCGTGGGACAGCTCGCCCCTCCATCCTAGTCGCCGACAACGCCTCCTGGTCCGAGAGACTGCAGAGCCAAGCATCGCCCACTCACCTGGTTGAGGTGCCCTCATCCGGTGCCATCCTGGTGCCCATCTGATCACTGGCTAGTGATCAAGAACTGAGTCCCCTCTGCTTTCAGGTCATCTTCAACTCCGATCCAGGCTTGGATCCCATCGAACTTCATCACTGGTCGCCTGCCAGCAACTTCTTCTTTCAGGCTCCATAGACTGTAACGAGGATTCCCGACGTCTTTTGAACCCTATGCAGCCGCAGCCCCTGGGCTAGGTAACTCGAGCATTTCGGTGCTCCAACGTAGGTTCACTATCTAAGTGTCCAGATCCTTTTTCGTTTTCAGCCTAACTAGTCGGATTCGTCCGATAATACTAACTTTACGAAATCTAGCATCCATAGACTTTGTCCCGCATCCCGCGTGAGAGTGCACACACTGCACACGATCTCCCTAGACCTCCTGCTCGTAATCTTAAGGTTCAGTAGTGTAGTCCTAGCGATCCTGAAGCCTCTGGATCTTGTTACTTACCTGCTAGTATTTCGCATTCCACTTTTGTAGTATATGGTTTTTCGTGCCCCTCGGGCATTTGTGTAAATTGTGCAACTTGAAGTATTTTCGTAAGAGTTTTGTATTGTGCTTAGCTCCCTGACTCATAAAGAGTTCAGGGTAGAACTGTTATTAATAAATATCCTATATTTTTATAACAACTTGTGTAGTGTCCTTTCACTTGGTGTTCAAGGGGTATATGTGATGGTAAAACAGCTGGCTTAACACGCCCTCTAGAGTTTAGCCTGAAGACTGCTCGTGTCCATGCTACTAGGATAGCTGGTCTGAAAGGTTGACTTACAACCAATCATCAATAAGGGTTGTTTGGTATGATACAAAGGGATCACTAGAATAGTGAGCACTATATATCAGGCCAACTTCTCACATTGGTGTGCAGCGGTTGGGATTTGAGCTTGCTGTTGTTTTACCTCGCACGTATCCTAAGAATATCAATTGAAAGATCACATAAGTACCCAGGTACATATAACTTAACTTAGAATACTCTGAGTTCTACTGAACCAGCTGTTGTAGTGTAACAAGGCTTAGCACACCTTGACTACAACTCTTAGCAAGGGATCAGTAGGTAAACCCATAGTGTAGGTAGGTGCATCACTTACACCACACTAGAAGCATGTCTACCCATGAAGAGTCTTCAGAGACTCCCCTTGTGGCTGTTGACCCTCCACAGGTCACTTCCAGATATGCAGGCCTTAGCTTCCAGGAGATGAGACAATTGTGTACCTCCAGGAAACTAAAACAGGGTTCTAACCCTACCACTCCTTTTCTGTTAGATCTCTTAGAGACTTTTGATGCTAGGAAAGCTTCTCAGACAGATGGGAGCATGCCCCCCTTAGAAGGTACCCTTGGTGATCCTGACCTCCCTGAAACTGAAGAAGTAGAAGAGGAGGTGGAGGAAGAGGAAACCTCTGGGGATGAGGCAGACAATGGTCCTGAGCTAGTCAGGCTTACTAGGGCCAACTTAGACCTACATAGGGAAGGATCTGGGGGACCCCCAGTACTGACCCTAAGCAGGCCTAACTTTGGAGTTAGAAGAGATAGATCTCATTCTAGGGACTCCAACATCTCTGTGCACTCTCATGCCTCTGCTCAGAGGAGAATGATCTCGCCCCAGAGGAGACTGACTTCCCCTCAGAGAAGAGAACATGAAGCAAGGATGAAGCAGGCTAATCTGGGGATTCAGAGGGAAGAACTTGCCCTTGCCAAAGAGAAGCTTGCCTTTGCTAGAGAGCAACAGTTGAGTGGGGTAGTCCCCACTGGTGCCAGCAATATCCCTAAGGATAAAGACAGGAGTTTTGACACTAGACACCTGAGTAAAATAGTGCCCCCCTTTAAACAAGGGGATGACATCCACAAGTGGATGACTGCTTTGGAGAGAGCCTGCACTGTCCAGTGCATCCCCCAGAGTCAGTGGGCAGCTATTTTGTGGCTCTCCTTTGAAGGCAAAGGTAGAGATAAGCTCCTCACTACTAGAGCTGAGGATGCTAACAATTACCAAGTCTTGAAGAATACACTGATTGATGGGTTTGGCTTAACCACTGAACAGTACAGGTTGCTGTTCAGAGACACCCAGAAAATACAGTCTCAAGATTGGGCTGACTTCGTAGATTGTGCCACTAAGGCTTTTGAAGGCTGGTTACTGGGAAGTAAAGTTACTGATTACACAGGATTGTATAATCTAATTATGAGAGAGCAAATCTTAAGTAATTGTCAGAATCAGTTGTTGCATCAGCACCTTATTGACTCAGATCTGACCTCTCCCCAAGAATTGGGAAAGAAGGCAGACAGATGGGTCAGAACAAGGGTCAAGCAGCAGAACCAGAACCAGGGTGGTGGCCAGAAGAAAGCAGATCCCAAGGGTAATGAGAACAAGCAAAATGACCAGAAGTCTTCAACAGGGCCCCAACAATCTAAAGAGGGTGGGTCCCAGAATTCCCAAAAGAAGAAGAATGGTCAGAAGAAACCATGGTACCAGTACTGCAAAAGTAATACTCACTGGTTTAGTGAGTGCACCAAGAAAGGCCCAACTCCTACCACTACTGCCCCTAAGGCACCTGCACCCCCTAGTACAGTTAGTAGTGGTAGTAATCCTCCTAAGGCTATAGTGGGGTTAACCCTGGGAACTGAGGCGGGCTCTGACTTAGTCAGAACACCTACTCAGGCTGTTCTTGTTTGTACTGGGGACATGAATATGACCCCTACAATAAGTCCCAGTACTCTGGGCAAGTACAGGCAGACGCCTTTGATTAATGGAACAATGGCTCAGGCCTACAGGGACACGTGTGCCAGTGTCACCATGGTGACACCTAACTTTGTGGACCCTGACCAGGTAATACTGGGAGCAGACTACCTGGTGACCAATGCTAGCAATGCCACTACCTCCCATAGTATGGCACTTGTTAACTTCTCCTGGGGAGGGGAAAATGGCCTCAAAAGGGTTGTTGTTAGTTCAGACCTCCCTGTGGACTGTCTTTTGGGCAATGATTTGGAATCCTCCTTATGGTCAGATGTGGAGTATAGGACTCATGTGGAAATGTTAGGTTTGTCAGCACATGTCCTTGCTGTGACTAGGTCACAGGCCAAGAAATGCCCAGCTGAACTAGTGCTGGATCCTGGAACAATGGACCAGACACTAACTAAGAGAAAGAGCAGTATGGGTAAGGTTGACCCTTTCCCCCTGCCTCAGGAACAGGATCAGCTCTCTCAGGAGACTGACCCCAAGACCCCAGAAGGAACTGTCCTAGAAGAGCTTGAACCTGAACAGGTTGAGTTTCTTGGGACAGGGGGCCCTTCCAGGGCAGACTTGAGGCAGGCACAGTTAGACTGTTCCTCTCTTGAACCCCTCAGAGAGCAGGCTGCTGCTGAGGCTGCAGGGAATGCCACAGGTGCCCATAAAGTGTACTGGGACGATGGACTCCTTTACTCTGAGGCAAGAGACCCCAAGCCAGGTGCTACCAGGAGGCTGGTCATTCCCTTGACTCTGAGAGGTTTCCTTCTCACCTTGGCCCATGAAATTCCCCTTGCAGGTCACTTAGGCCAGAATAAGACTTGGGACAGGCTTTCCCCACACTTTCACTGGCCCCATATGTCTGAGGACACTAAGAACTTTTGTCGTTCATGTATCACCTGCCAAGCCAGTGGCAAATCAGGTGGCACAACAAAGGCCCCCCTTATACCACTACCTGTGGTGGGGGTTCCCTTTGAAAGAGTGGGGATTGCCATTGTTGGAGCAATGGACCCCCAACCAGCATCTGGGCACAGATTTATACTGGTGGTAGTGGATCATGCCACCAGGTATCCAGAAGCTATTCCCCTTAGAACCACTACAGCTCCTGTTGTGGCAAGGGCCCTGGTTGGAGTTTTCTCCAGAGTGGGGTTCCCTAAGGAGGTGATCTCTGACAGAGGTGCAAACTTTATGTCAGGATACTTGACTGCTATGTGGAAGGAATGTGGTGTCAATTACAAATTCACCACACCCTATCACCCACAATGCAATGGGCTTGTTGAGAGATTCAACAAGACCCTCAAAGGGATGATAAAAGGGTTACCAGAAAAGCTTAGGCGAAGATGGGACATCCTTTTACCCTGCCTTCTGTTTGCTTACAGAGAGGTCCCACAGAAGGGGGTTGGTTACAGCCCTTTTGAGCTTTTGTTTGGGCATCCTGTAAGAGGACCCCTATGTCTGGTGAAGGAAGGATGGGAGTTACCTCTCAAAAAGCCTAAGCTAGACATAGTGGACTATGTACTTGGTCTCCGCTCCAGGATGGCTGAGTACATGGAGAAGGCATCCAAAAACCTTGAGGCCAGCCAGGAACTTCAAAAAGCTTGGCATGACCAAAAGGCGGTCCTAACTGTTTACCATGCAGGACAGAAGGTGTGGGTGTTGGAGCCAGTGGCCCCAGCAGCTCTCCAAGACAAATGGTCTGGACCCCACATCATCATTGAACAGAAGGGAGAAGTCACCTACTTGGTTGACATGGGAACTCCCAGGAGCCCTCACAGAGTACTTCATGTGAATAGGCTCAAAGCATTTGTTGACAGGGAGGACATGGGCTTGCTCATGGCCACAGATGAGGGACAGGAGGAAGAGAGTGACCCTCTCCCAGACCTGCTCACTCAGAACCCTGATGATGGGTCAGTAGATGGTGTAGTCTTTTCTGACAGCCTCTCTGAGCATCAGCAACAGGATTGTAGGCAAGTCCTTCAACCCTACAGACAAATGTTTTCTCTGACCCCCAGTCAGACAAACTGGTGCACACATAAGGTGGACACTGGAGACAGTCTGCCTATAAAGAGTAAAATCTACAGGCAACCTGACCACGTCAGGGACTGCATAAACACTGAAGTACAAAAGATGTTGGAATTGGGAGTCATTGAACCCTCAGAGAGCCCTTGGGCTAGTCCTGTAGTTCTAGTGCCTAAACCTCACACCCAGGATGGTAAGAGAGAGATGAGGTTTTGCGTAGACTACAGGGGTCTCAATGCTGTCACTAAGACAGATGCCCATCCAATACCAAGGGCAGATGAACTGATAGATAAGTTGGCTTCTGCAACTTTCTTAAGTACATTTGACCTAACAGCTGGTTATTGACAAATCAGGTTAGCTGAGGATGCCAAGGCCAAGACAGCATTTTCTACCCCAGGAGGTCATTACCAATTTGTGGTGATGCCCTTTGGTTTGAAAAATGCACCTGCCACTTTTCAAAGGTTGGTGAACCAAGTTCTCACTGGGTTGGATGACTTCTGTGCAGCATATCTAGATGATATTGCTGTCTTTAGCTCCACCTGGGAGGATCACCTGATCCACCTGAGGACAGTTTTAGAGGCCCTGCAAAAGGCAGGCCTCACTATCAAGGCTACTAAGTGCCAGATAGGGCAGAGTCAAGTTGTATACTTGGGCCACCTTGTAGGTGGAGGCCAAGTTCAACCTCTGGAGAGCAAAATACAGGCCATATAGGACTGGGCTCCTCCAACCACCCAGACACAGGTCAGAGCTTTCTTGGGCCTGTCTGGTTATTACAGGAAATTTGTCAGAAATTATGGGACCATTGTGACCCCACTTAATGACCTGACAAGTAAGAAAATGCCAAAGAAAGTTCAGTGGACAGTTAGCTGTCAGAAGGCATTCGATGACCTAAAGCAGGCCATGTGCACTGCACCTATTCTCAAGAGTCCAGACTACTCCAAGCCATTCATTGTCCAAACAGATGCTTCTGAGTTGGGTGTGGGAGCTGTTCTATCTCAGCTGAATATTGATGGTCATGACCAGCCCATTGCTTTTATAAGCAGAAGGCTGACCCCTAGAGAGAAACGTTGGTCAGCTATTGAGAGGGAGGCCTTTGCTGTGGTTTGGGCCCTGAAGAAGTTGAGGCCATACTTGTTTGGTACTCACTTCAAAGTTCAGACCGACCATAAGCCCCTCTTATGGCTAAATCAAATGAAGGGTGAAAACCCCAAACTTCTTAGGTGGTCCATTTCCCTACAGGGGATGGACTTTACAGTGGAGCACCGCCCAGGAACTGACCATGGTAATGCAGATGGTCTCTCCAGGTACTTCCACTTAGAGCAAGAAGACTCACCTGGTCAAGGTTAGTTTAATGTCCCTAAGTTTGGGGGGGGGTTATGTAGGAGAGTGGGGTCTGCAATCCCATGGCCACCCCAGATTTTTGCTTTTTGCTTCACTGATTTACGACTTTCCCTGGCTGTGGGCCTGCTAATCAGACCCACAGCCTAGCTGTTCTCTCTCTAAATTACAACCATGTACCTTAGGTGCATTTTACAAATTGGTACTGGGCCACCTTATCAGTCCCTGTACAGCATACCTTAGGTATCCAGGGCATAGGTGTACCCAGGGCCTACCAGGGGCTGAAGCATGTATTATGCCACCCCTGGCTGGCCACCCAAATAGACACAACTGGCTGCACGACAGCTGGGGCAAGGGTGTAAACACCCTTTGCTTTAGATATAGTATTCCTATATCTAACCCTAAAATGGACACATATATTCCTATCAGTCACTCCTATGGCAGGCCTTATCAATCCTGAAGGCAGAGTGCTTGGAATTATGTGAGATGGTGCTCTGGCATGAGCTGAGCCCGTTTGCAGCTTGCGGAACCAAGTCCAAATAGCTGTTCCATGATAACGCTATACCATAAACTCTTAAGTGCATTATAATCCTCGCGGTTAAATGCTAACTTGGGTATAGCTTTATCAAAACATGTCGAGTAAGGTGTCATACGAATTGGAATACTAACCCCTCGCCAATTCTGGCAACGGGGTTAGCATTCCACCCTTCTAGAGGGACACGACATGTATGTAACTGTGAACCCCGCTTAAAGTCAGACCTAGCCTCAGCTCCACAAAATGGATGCTGCCACCGATACACAAGTCTTCCCTCCTGCTGCTGGGAGTCCTTCCAGCAACGGAGGCATGGACAAAGGGTTTCCTGTCAGGGGCGGTGCCAGCACCATCCCAGACAGGATTTTGTGTATTCCAGGTAGGCAGGGCTGAAAGGAAGGTGACTGCAAGTGGCACCCCGGTGCTCACTGTGCATATGCCGGCTCAAACCAGTTCCTGGGGAACACCAGCCCCTGAGCTGGGGAGAGACCGGACAAAGGAGAGGGGTGTAACCACCCCCCTCCTAGTCCCACCCATAGGGCAGGACTTAGTTGCGTGCCAGCCCCTTTTCTTAGTATAAAGATAGGAGCAGGCCCCCTTCCCAAATTAGATAATCTTGAATCTTGAAACTACTTTCCACGAAAGGAACTCTTGACTCTTCTGAAGACTCTCCCTTGTGGCTAAGGAGTAGCCACCCTGCACCAGCAGGCACCATCGAAGCTCTTGCAGTTTGCTGTAAGTCCATCCTCTGGATCCAGACTGCCCAGCTCGACGAGACCCGGATTCCCCGCCATCTCTGACCTCTACCTACATCATCCAGCACAGCTGAGATTCGTGGGTGCGACGAGACCCATGGGACCGGCCATCTTCAAGACCTGCACGACGCTTCTCCAGCACGACCCCCGAGAGACCCTCGAGTAAGTGCACTGGGGTTTGAGAAGCCCTAACCCTAAGCAGCTCCAGCACTGAAGTCCAGCCTCCCAGCATCCACGAGATCTGTGTGGGGCCCTTCTGCTTCCTTGCTGCTTGCCACGTTGTCCGGTCACTTGCCCGTTGGCTAGTAACCCTCTTGACGACGTACCACGACGATTTCACCGCTTGTTTGGTTGCTCCAGACTGGCCCTTGCTCCCCTCCAACAGAGGAGCACCCTGGACCCTCCTGGTCCACTCCAGACGCCATCTTGAGTCCACCGCGTGGGCTTGCCTTTGCCAAGGCTTGTTGCTCCAATCCTGGTTTCAGCAGCGCCGACAGCAGACACCCTCATGGGATAGCTCGCCCCTCCATCCTGGTCGCCGACAATGCCTCCTGGTCCGAGAGACTGCAGAGCCAAGCGTCGCCCACTCACCTGGTCGAGGTGCCCTCATCCGGTGCCATCCTGGTGCCCATCTGATCCCTGGCTAGTGATCAAGAACTGAGTCCCCTCTGCTTTCAGGTCATCTTCAACTCCGATCCAGGCTTGGATCCCATCGAACTTCATCACTGGTCGCCTGCCAGCAACTTCTTCTTTCAGGCTCCATAGACTGTAACGAGGATTCCCGACGTCTTTTGAACCCTATGCAGCCGCAGCCCCTGGGCTAGGTAACTCGAGCATTTCGGTGCTCCAACGTAGGTTCACTATCTAAGTGTCCAGATCCTTTTTCGTTTTCAGCCTAACTAGTCGGATTCGTCCGATAACACTAACTTTACAAAATCTAGCATCCATAGACTTTGTCCCGCATCCCGCGTGAGAGTGCACACACTGCATACGATCTCCCTAGACCTCCTGCTCGTAATCTTAAGGTTCAGTAGTGTAGTCCTAGCGATCCTGAAGCCTCTGGATCTTGTTACTTACCTGCTAGTATTTCGCATTCCACTTTTGCAGTATATGGTTTTTCGTGCCCCTCGGGCATTTGTTTAAATTGTGCAACTTGAAGTATTTTCGTAAGAGTTTTGTATTGTGCTTAGCTCCCTGACTCATAAAGAGTTCAGGGTAGAACTGTTATTAATAAATATCCTATATTTTTATAACAACTTGTGTGGTGTCCTTTCACTTGGTGTTCAAGGGGTATATGTGATGGTAAAACAGCTGGCTTAACACGCCCTCTAGAGTTTAGCCTGAAGACTGCTCGTGTCCATGCTACTAGGATAGCTGGTCTGAAAGGTTGACTTACAACCAATCATCAATAAGGGTTGTTTGGTATGATACAAAGTGATCACTAGAATAGTGAGCACTATATATCAGGCCAACTTCTCACATTGGTGTGCAGCGGTTGGGATTTGAGCTTGCTGTTGTTTTACCTCGCACGTATCCTAAGAATATCAATTGAAAGATCACATAAGTACCCAGGTACATATAACTTAACTTAGAATACTCTGAGTTCTACTGAACCAGCTGTTGTAGTGTAACAAGGCTTAGCACACCTTGACTACAACTCTTAGCAAGGGATCAGTAGGTAAACCCATAGTGTAGGTAGGTGCATCACTTACACCACACTAGAAGCATGTCTACCCATGAAGAGTCTTCAGAGACTCCCCGTCTGGCTGTTGACCCTCCACAGGTCACTTCCAGATATGTAGGCCTTAGCTTCCAGGAGATGAGACAATTGTGTACTGACCCTAAGCAGGCCTAACTTTGAAGTTAGAAGAGATAGATCTCATTCTAGGGACTCCAACATCTCTGTGCACTCTCATGCCTCTGCTCAGAGGAGAATGATCTCGCCCCAGAGGAGACTGACTTCCCCTCAGAGAAGAGAACATGAAGCAAGGATGAAGCAGGCTAATCTGGGGATTCAGGGGGAAGAACTTGCCCTTGCCAAAGAGAAGCTTGCCTTTGCTAGAGAGCAACAGTTGAGTGGGGTAGTCCCCACTGGTGGCAGCAATATCCCTAAGGATAAAGACAGGAGTTTTGACACTAGACACCTGAGTAAAATAGTGCCCCCCTTTAAACAAGGGGATGACATCCACAAGTGGATGACTGCTTTGGAGAGGGCCTGCACTGTCCAGTGCATCCCCCAGAGTCAGTGGGCAGCTATTTTGTGGCTCTCCTTTGAAGGCAAAGGTAGAGATAAGCTCCTCACTACTAGAGCTGAGGATGCTAACAATTACCAAGTCTTGAAGAATACACTGATTGATGGGTTTGGCTTAACCACTGAACAGTACAGGTTGCTGTTCAGAGACACCCAGAAAATACAGTCTCAAGATTGGGCTGACTTTGTAGATTGTGCCACTAAGGCTTTTGAAGGCTGGTTACTGGGAAGTAAAGTTACTGATTACACAGGATTGTATAATCTAATTATGAGAGAGCAAATCTTAAGTAATTGTCAGAATCAGTTGTTGCATCAGCACCTTATTGACTCAGATCTGACCTCTCCCCAAGAATTGGGAAAGAAGGCAGACAGATGGGTCAGAACAAGGTTCAAGCAGCAGAACCAGAACCAGGGTGGTGGCCAGAAGAAAGCAGATCCCAAGGGTAATGAGAACAAGCAAAATGACCAGAAGTCTTCAACAGGGCCCCAACAATCTAAAGAGGGTGGGTCCCAGAATTCCCAAAAGAAGAAGAATGGTCAGAAGAAACCATGGTGCCAGTACTGCAAAAGTAATACTCACTGGTTTAGTGAGTGCACCAAGAAAGGCCCAACTCCTACCACTACTGCCCCTAAGGCACCTGCACCCCCTAGTACAGTTAGTAGTGGTAGTAATCCTCCCAAGGCTATAGTGGGGTTAACCCTGGGAACTGAGGCGGGCTCTGACTTAGTCAGAACACCTACTCAGGCTGTTCTTGTTTGTACTGGGGACATGAATATGACCCCTACAATAAGTCCCAGTACTCTGGGCAAGTACAGGCAGACGCCTTTGATTAATGGAAAAATGGCTCAGGCCTACAGGGACACGTGTGCCAGTGTCACCATGGTGACACCTAACTTTGTGGACCCTGACCAGGTAATACTGGGAGCAGACTACCTGGTGACCAATGCTAGCAATGCCACTACCTCCCATAGTATGGCACTTGTTAACTTCTCCTGGGGAGGGGTAAATGGCCTCAAAAGGGTTGTTGTTAGTTCAGACCTCCCTGTGGACTGTCTTTTGGGCAATGATTTGGAATCCTCCTTATGGTCAGATGTGGAGTATAGGACTCATGTGAAAATGTTAGGTTTGTCAGCACATGTCCTTGCTGTGACTAGGTCACAGGCCAAGAAATGCCCAGCTGAACTAGTGCTGGATCCTGGAACAATGGACCAGACACTAACTAAGAGAAAGAGCAGTAGGGGTAAGGTTGACCCTTTCCCCCTGCCTCAGGAACAGGATCAGCTCTCTCAGGAGACTGACCCCAAGACCCCAGAAGGAACTGTCCTAAAAGAGCTTGAACCTGAACAGGTTGAGTTTCTTGGGACAGGGGGCCCTTCCAGGGCAGACTGGAGGCAGGCACAGTTAGACTGTTCCTCTCTTGAACCCCTCAGACAGCAGGCTGCTGCTGAGGCTGCAGGGAATGCCACAGGTGCCCATAAAGTGTACTGGGATGATGGACTCCTTTACTCTGAGGCAAGAGACCCCAAGCCTGGTGCTACCAGGAGGCTGGTCATCCCCTTGACTCTGAGAGGTTTCCTTCTCACCTTGGCCCATGAAATTCCCCTTGCAGGTCACTTAGGCCAGAATAAGACTTGGGACAGGCTTGCCCCACACTTTCACTGGCCCCATATGTCTGAGGACACTAAGAACTTTTGTCGTTCATGTATCACCTGCCAAGCCAGTGGCAAATCAGGTGGCACAACAAAGGCCCCCCTTATACCACTACTTGTGGTGGGGGTTCCCTTTGAAAGAGTGGGGATTGACATTGTTGGAGCAATGGACCCCCCACCAGCATCTGGGCACAGATTTATACTGGTGGTAGTGGATCATGCCACCAGGTATCCAGAAGCTATTCCCCTTAGAACCACTACAGCTCCTGTTGTGGCAAGGGCCCTGGTTGGAGTTTTCTCCAGAGTGGGGTTCCCTAAGGAGGTGATCTCTGACAGAGGTGCAAACTTTATGTCAGGATACTTGACTGCTATGTGGAAGGAATGTGGTGTCAATTACAAATTCACCACACCCTATCACCCACAATGCAATGGGCTTGTTGAGAGATTCAACAAGACCCTCAAAGGGATGATAAAAGGGTTACCAGAAAAGCTTAGGCGAAGATGGGACATCCTTTTACCCTGCCTTCTGTTTGCTTACAGAGAGGTCCCACAGAAGGGGGTTGGTTACAGCCCTTTTGAGCTTTTGTTTGGGCATCCTGTAAGAGGACCCCTATGTCTGGTGAAGGAAGGATGGGAGTTACCTCTCAAAAAGCCTAAGCTAGACATAGTGGACTATGTACTTGGTCTCAGCTCCAGGATGGCAGAGTACATGGAGAAGGCATCCAAAAACCTTGAGGCCAGCCAGGAACTTCAAAAAGCTTGGCATGACCAAAAGGCGGTCCTAACTGTTTACCATGCAGGACAGAAGGTGTGGGTGTTGGAGCTAGTGGCCCCAGCAGCTCTCCAGGACAAATGGTCTGGCCCCCACATCATAATTGAACAGAAGGGAGAAGTCACCTACTTGGTTGACATGGGAACTCCCAGGAGCCCTCACAGAGTACTTCATGTGAATAGGCTCAAAGCATTTGTTGACAGGGAGGACATGGGCTTGCTCATGGCCACAGATGAGGGACAGGAGGAAGAGAGTGACCCTCTCCCAGACCTGCTCACTCAGAACCCTGATGATGGGTCAGTAGATGGTGTAGTCTTTTCTGACAGCCTCTCTGAGCATCAGCAACAGGATTGTAGGCAAGTCCTTCAACCCTACAGACAAATGTTTTCTCTGACCCCCAGTCAGACAAACTGGTGCACACATGAGGTGGACACTGGAGACAGTCTGCCTATAAAAAGTAAAATCTACAGGCAACCTGACCACGTCAGGGACTGCATAAAAACTGAAGTACAAAAGATGTTGGAATTGGGAGTCATTGAACCCTCAGAGAGCCCTTGGGCTAGTCCTGTAGCTCTAGTGCCTAAACCTCACACCCAGGATGGTAAGAGAGAGATGAGGTTTTGCGTAGACTACAGGGGTCTGAATGCTGTCACTAAGACAGATGCCCATCCAATACCAAGGGCAGATGAACTGATAGATAAGTTGGCTTCTGCAACTTTCTTAAGTACATTTGACCAAACAGCTGGTTATTGGCAAATCAGGTTAGCTGAGGATGCCAAGGCCAAGACAGCATTTTCTACCCCAGGAGGTCATCACCAATTTGTGGTGATGCCCTTTGGTTTGAAAAATGCACCTGCCACTTTTCAAAGGTTGGTGAACCAAGTTCTCACTGGGTTGGATGACTTCTGTGCAGCATATCTAGATGATATTGCTGTCTTTAGCTCCACCTGGGAGGATCACCTGATCCACCTGAGGACAGTTTTAGAGGCCCTGCAAAAGGCAGGCCTCACTATCAAGGCTACTAAGTGCCAGATAGGGCAGAGTCAAGTTGTATACTTGGGCCACCTTGTAGGTGGAGGCCAAGTTCAACCTCTGGAGAGCAAAATACAGGCCATAAAGGACTGGGCTCCTCCAACCACCCAGACACAGGTCAGAGCTTTCTTGGGCCTGTCTGGTTATTACAGGAAATTTGTCAGAAATTATGGGACCATTGTGACCCCACTTAATGACCTGACAAGTAAGAAAATGCCAAAGAATGTTCAGTGGACAGTTAGCTGTCAGAAGGCATTCGATGACCTAAAGCAGGCCATGTGCACTGCACCTATTCTCAAGAGTCCAGACTACTCCAAGCCATTCATTGTCCAAACAGATGCTTCTGAGTTGGGTGTGGGAGCTGTTCTATCTCAGCTGAATATTGATGGTCATGACCAGCCCATTGCTTTTATAAGCAGAAGGCTGACCCCTAGAGAGAAACGTTGGTCAGCTATTGAGAGGGAGGCCTTTGCTGTGGTTTGGTATGGATTCTGGAGGTTTTTGGATCAGTTACGCTCCGGGTGCACTGCCTGTATGTACGCACACAATACTAATGTTAACTATTATTCAGGTGCAAAATCGGCGAGTGGAGAAACCCTAAACCACTCAATCAGAGTAGAGGAAACTACCCCTTAATCAACAGATTTGGTTGCCGATGCACTCAATATGGTACACATTGTTCAGTAACAATATACAACAAAAAACGTAACAGATGACAGAAGTGTTTAAACAAAAACTCTCATGAAGGGTAAGTCTTGGAGTCTTTAATGCAGTATACAGCCAGCCGACACGTGTTTCATCGCACTCGCGATTCCTCAGGGCTAGATGGCTGTGTCCAGGTCAAATAAGGGCGCTCAGCTGGTGATAATTCCGACCCAGCCGGGCCCTTGACCGTGAAGATACTCGGTATGAGTATGTGTATAGATAGGTACGAATATTGGTTGACCTTGAATTCTTATCATCAGTCTCGGAGGTCACAGTTTATTGTGATTTCAAAGTCCGGACCCCCGAGCCGTGTTCCTGTTTGTCCAAACAGGAACACGGCTCGGGGGTCCGGACACGCTACACGCCGCTCCTCTGCTTGATACAGCTTGGGGCGCACATTGACGTTAGAACCTTAAACGGCATACACGAGTCATTCCCCGCCAAATAGAACAACACCTTGTTCGACGAGGGCGGCAACCAACTTTGAAATCACAATAAACTGTGACCTCCGAGACTGATGATAAGAATTCAAGCCCCTCTTATGGCTAAATCAAATGAAGGGTGAAAACCCCAAACTTCTTAGGTGGTCCATTTCCCTACAGGGGATGGACTTTACAGTGGAGCACCGCCCAGGAACTGACCATGGTAATGCAGATGGTCTCTCCAGGTACTTCCACTTAGAGCAAGAAGACTCACCTGGTCAAGGTTAGTTTAATGTCCCTAAGTTTGGGGGGGGGTTATGTAGGAGAGTGGGGTCTGCAATCCCATGGCCACCCCAGATTTTTGCTTTTTGCTTCACTGATTTACGACTTTCCCTGGCTGTGGGCCCGCTAATCAGACCCACAGCCTAGCCTAGCTGTTCTCTCTCTAAATTACAACCATGTACCTTAGGTGCATTTTACAAATTGGTACTGGGCCACCTTATCAGTCCCTGTACAGCATACCTTAGGTATCCAGGGCATAGGTGTACCCAGGGCCTACCAGGGGCTGAAGCATGTATTATGCCACCCCTGGCTGGCCACCCAAATAGACACAACTGGCTGCACGACAGCTGGGGCAAGGGTGTAAACACCCTTTGCTTTAGATATAGTATTCCTATATCTAACCCTAAAATGGACACATATATTCCTATCAGTCACTCCTATGGCAGGCCTTATCAATCCTGAAGGCAGAGTGCTTGGAATTATGTGAGATGGTGCTCTGGCATGAGCTGAGCCCGTTTGCAGCTTGCGGAACCAAGTCCAAATAGCTGTTCCATGATAACGCTATACCATAAACTCTTAAGTGCATTATAATCCTCGCGGTTAAATGCTAACTTTGGTATAGCTTTATCAAAACATGTCGAGTAAGGTGTCATACGAATTGGAATACTAACCCCTCACCAATTATGGCAACGGGGTTAGCATTCCACCCTTCTAGAGGGACACGACATGTATGTAACTGTGAACCCCGGTTAAAGTCAGACATAGCCTCAGCTCCACAAAATGGATGCTGCCACCGATACACAAGTCTTCCCTCCTGCTGCTGGGAGTCCTTCCAGCAATGGAGGCATGGACAAAGGGTTTCCTGTCAGGGGCGGTGCCAGCACCATCCCAGACAGGATTTTGTGTATTCCAGGTAAGCAGGGCTGAAAGGAAGGTGACTGCAAGTGGCACCCCGGTGCTCACTGTGCATATGCCGGCTCAAACCAGTTCCTGGGGAACACCAGCCCCTGAGCTGGGGAGAGACCGGACAAAGGAGAGGGGTGTAACCACCCCCCTCCTAGTCCCACCCATAGGGCAGGACTTAGTCGCGTGCCAGCCCCTTTTCTTAGTATAAAGATAGGAGCAGGCCCCCTTCCCAAATTAGATAATCTTGAATCTTGAAACTACTTTCCACGAAAGGAACTCTTGACTCTTCTGAAGACTCTCCCTTGTGGCTAAGGAGTAGCCACCCTGCACCAGCAGGCACCATCGAAGCTCTTGCGGTTTGCTGTAAGTCCATCCTCTGGATCCAGACTGCCCAGCTCGACGAGACCCGGATTCCCCGCCATCTCTGACCTCTACCTACATCATCCAGCACAGCTGAGATTCGTGGGTGCGACGAGACCCATGGGACCGGCCATCTTCAAGACCTGCACGACGCTTCTCCAGCACGACCCCCGAGAGACCCTCGAGTAAGTGCACTGGGGTTTGAGAAGCCCTAACCCTAAGCAGCTCCAGCACTGAAGTCCAGCCTCCCAGCATCCACGAGATCTGTGTGGGGCCCTTCTGCTTCCTTGCTGCTTGCCACGTTGTCCGGTCACTTGCCCGTTGGCTAGTGACCCTCTTGACGACGTACCACGACGATTTCACCGCTGGTCTGGTTGCTCCAGACTGGCGCTTGCTCCCCTCCAACAGAGGAGCACCCTGGACCCTCCTGGTCCACTCCAGACGCCATCTTGAGTCCACCGCGTGGGCTTGCCTTTGCCAAGGCTTGTTGCTCCAATCCTGGTTTCAGCAGCGCCGACTGCAGACACCCTCGTGGGACAGCTCGCCCCTCCATCCTGGTCGCCGACAATGCCTCCTGGTCCGAGAGACTGCAGAGCCAAGCGTCGCCCACTCACCTGGTCGAGGTGCCCTCATCCGGTGCCATCCTGGTGCCCATCTGATCCCTGGCTAGTGATCAAGAACTGAGTCCCCTCTGCTTTCAGGTCATCTTCAACTCCGATCCAGGCTTGGATCCCATCGAACTTCATCACTGGTCGCCTGCCAGCAACTTCTTCTTTCAGGCTCCATAGACTGTAACGAGGATTCCCGACGTCTTTTGAACCCTATGCAGCCGCAGCCCCTGGGCTAGGTAACTCGAGCATTTCGGTGCTCCAACGTAGGTTCACTATCTAAGTGTCCAGATCCTTTTTCGTTTTCAGCCTAACTAGTCGGATTCGTCCGATAACACTAACTTTACAAAATCTAGCATCCATAGACTTTGTCCCGCATCCCGCGTGAGAGTGCACACACTGCACACGATCTCCCTAGACCTCCTGCTCGTAATCTTAAGGTTCAGTAGTGTAGTCCTAGCGATCCTGAAGCCTCTGGATCTTGTTACTTACCTGCTAGAATTTCGCATTCCACTTTTGCAGTATATGGTTTTTCGTGCCCCTCGGGCATTTGTTTAAATTGTGCAACTTGAAGTATTTTCGTAAGAGTTTTGTATTGTGCTTAGCTCCCTGACTCATAAAGAGTTCAGGGTAGAACTGTTATTAATAAATATCCTATATTTTTATAACAACTTGTGTGGTGTCCTTTCACTTGGTGTTCAAGGGGTATATGTGATGGTAAAACAGCTGGCTTAACACGCCCTCTGAGTTTAGCCTGAAGACTGCTCGTGTCCATGCTACTAGGATAGCTGGTCTGAAAGGTTGACTTACAACCAATCATCAATAAGGGTTGGTATGATACAAAGTGATCACTAGAATAGTGAGCACTATATATCAGGCCAACTTCTCACACTCTCCAGCCCCAGTCCTGGCGTGAAACTGGACAAAGGAAAGGGGGTGTAACCACCCCCTTCCTGGTCCCACCCAGAGGAGGGACCTAGCAGGTAATCCGGCCCCTAGATTTGGAATAAGAGTAGGAGCCGTGTCCCAAGACTTCAGATCATCCTAAACTCGACTTGCAACTAAGAAGAAAACTGGACTTCGACATTCTGCTGCACAGAAGACTGAAGAGAATCTCCCTTGTGGCCAAGGAGTGACCACTCTGTGAACACAGGCACCATCCAGCAACTCGACGTCTGCTTTGCTGCCGCCTCCCGCCGGAGCCAGAGCCCAGAGCCTGACAAGTCCTGGATTCCCAGACATCTCCCAGCCCGATCCACAGTCCCTGAAAAGAAGAGACCCGTGGAGGCATCGAGACCGTTGGACCGGCCATCTTGAAAGACCCCCGAGAAGCTGACTGCGAAGCACCCGAGGCATCCTCAATGCTGTGCTTTAGGGTTTGAGAAGCCCCACCACCGAGCAGCATCTGCACCGAAGATCAGCCCCCCAGCATCTCCACGATCTGTGTGGGGCCCTTTTGCATTTTGCAACTCGACGCGTCATCCCGGTTACTGGCCTGTTGGCTAGTGGCCATCTTGGCGACGAAATCTACAAACAACACTGCTGGTCTGGTTGCTCCAGACTGGCCCTCGCTCCTGTAAAAAGGAGCAGCCCCTCTGACCTTGCTGGTCCGAGTAACAAGCTTTCTTCACTTCCTGCGTGGCTTGCTTTTGCCAAGGCCTGTTTGCTTCAATCAAGTTGCCGACACCGCCATCAGCGAGAGCCTGTGTGGGAGAGCTCGTGATCGTCTCCTGGACGTCGCTGACCTCTTCGTGTCCACGTGGCTGCAGAGACAAGCTTCCTTTCTTCACCTGTTGGCACCCGAAATCGCCTGGTTCCCTCCTGGTTCCACGGTAGTCACTGGCTAGTGACTTTGAACATTGTCCCCTCTGCTTTCAGGTCTTCACATCTTCAGATCCACCCTTTGATCCACCGGAACTCTTCTCGACTGGCCGCCTGCAGCATCTTCATCTTCAGGCTCCATTGAAGCACACGACAAAACCCGACGCACTTTGAACCCTATGCAACCGCTTCCTGTGGGTGAGGTAACGCTGGCACTCCGGTGCTCCTGCTGAGAGAAACATCTCTAGTGTCTAGGTTTTAAGTTGTTAGGTCCTGGCCCATCCGGAAGGTTCCCTTTGCAGTAACTTTGTACTTTTTACGCACCCATTGAAAGTCAATGGGCGCCCGCGTGTAACTTCAAGCACTGCAAACGCATCCCGTGGGCCTCCTGGTCACTAACTATTGTTAGTTCCTCGTAGTCCCCAGCAATTTCCAAGGCCCTAGGCCTTCTTCCTTTTAGATACATGGTTCTTATACCACTATTTTAGTATATGGTTTGAATGGCCACCAGGGCCTATCCATATTGAGCAACTTTTGTGTATTTAAACACTGTTTTGTTTTAACGCATTTGCTTCTGTGCTCATAAAGAGTATAGGGGGTACTTGTAGTAAATAAATATATATATATATTTTCAATATATATCTGTGTGGTGTCCTTTCATTTGCTATTCAAGGAGAGTGTATATGGTAAAACAGCTTGCTTCACATGCCTTTACAGAGTTTAGCCTAAGACTGCTTTGTCCATGCTACCCCTAGGATAGCTGGTCTATAAGGTTGACTTACAACCAATCATCATAAGGGTTGTTTGGACTGATACAAGGCGGTCACTAGAACTAGTGAACATCATATATCAGGCTAACTTCTCACACCTTGTACCAGTCTTCTAGACCCGAACAGCAAACTGGCTGCTGCTCACAAGAGACACGATTCTGCCCACCTGCTGCTGAGAAAAGCTCAAGCATAGGAAGGCAGAACAATAGCTATCCTGTCACATGGAGGTGCTACCACTTCCCAGACAGGACATAATGAATTGGGGCAGGATGGGGCGCTTGCCAGCCCCATTCAGACTGCTGTAAAAGCACATCTGAAAGAAACAGGTTAGTATTAGATTCCTTACCTTAGAATATCCCCAGGAGTCAGACTGGATCCGGAAACTTTTGCGTAGCAGTACCCATGCATGTCGGTAGGCGTCGTCTGCGGTAGACGACGCCCTCGCGCGCTGACGTCAGTGTGAGAAGTTGGCCTGGTATATGATGTTCACTATTCTAGTGAACACCTTGCACCAGTCCAAACAACCCTTATGGTGATGGTTGTAAGTCAACCTTATAGACCAGCTATCCTAGTGGTAGCGTGGACAGAACAGTCTTAGGCTAAAAGACTCTTGAGGGCTTGTAAAGCCAGCTGTTTTACCATATGTAACCCCTTGAATACCAACACACCACACCATACCACACAGGATATATATAAAATATATATGTATTTATTTACTAACACACTCCTCTGAACTCTTTATGAGATCAGAGGCCAAAGCACATAACAAGTTACTTAGTCAGAATATGTTAAGTCGCACAATTTACAGTTAGGCCCTAGGGGCGAAGCAAACCATATATTCAGAAAGTGGTATAAGTACCACGCCACGAAAAAAGGAAAGGCCTAGGGACTAGGGAATCGCTGGGGCTACACTATCTGAACCTTAGTTTAGAAGTAGGAGGCCCACAGGCGGCGCGTGCAGTGTCTTTACACACATGCGAGAGTCAGTGTAAAGTCAATGGGAACTTAGAAGCTAGATTTAGATGGATTTAGGACACTTCCGGTTTAGCTAGGAGGAAAAAAATAAAAACCTAGACACTTGGATAGTCAATACCCTTGGGAGCACCGAAGTACTCGCGTTACCTCACCCACGGACGGCGGTTGCATAGGTGTGAAGATGTGTCGGGTTTCGTCGTTAAAGCCTATGGAGACCTGGAGAAAGATGCTGCAGGCGACCAGGTGAGTCGCTCTCTTTTATACAGGATTTTGTCATTGCACAGTATGTAAGCAAAAGGTTACAACTCATTTCACACAGTAAAATTCAAAGGATCGCTTTCATGTATTCAGAGCACCGGAACATAATTACATTAACATCACCAGTTCCAACTGTAAAAGCACATCCTCCCACCATTAGGTACATTCCACTTGAGTTGTAAATAAACAAGAGAAAGAGACAAGAACAGCTGCAAGGAAGTCAGACAACAGGGAAGAGGGAGTGTGAGGATAATATTGGATGCGTAATCGTAGCCTAAAAGGACTTGATCCCAGCACGTGCGAGGCTGAAACAATAGATCGGCACGGCAGGATCACCTCCGAGCGGAGGCAACTGCTTTAGCAGTGTCCTCCCCCTACTCATAAAAGACGCACGAAAAGGCATATGCTTCTTCCGTGAAGCTTGGGAACCAAAGGGTCACGATGCGGACAGTAACCTGTTCGCTGACTACGTGAGGTCAAGAAACAAAATGGATGCCGTATCTAAAATGGAACCCGAGCGTCCATTGAAGAAACCTGTAAATGTGAGGAACTCTTCTGAGTAGTATGGTGAAAACGCGTACACTTGCACAACTCGTCATTTACGGTTCATTGATACCACATTCGTCCATATTCGGCAGTGCCCAACAAGTCGTAACAATTTTTACGGAACCTCAGACGCTCCTTTTGCCCTCACGTAGGCAAGAACTAGTCGAAGTCGGAGTCGATCTCGATATTCATCAGATCATTCAGATGTTGTTGGAACATAATTCTATCCATCAATGTCTCCTTGGAAACAGGTGGCCTTCTTATACACGTTGTAGCACAAAGGCCACATAAGGCAGGACCACACTGTACACAAAGACAACACGTGAACAGAAATGTCACGACAACCCCTATAATCATCAGAATCTTCCAACCCCGAGTCGACATTAGACCCCAAAACCATCCTAGAAGTGTCCAATCTCCCTCGTCCTCGTGTATGGACTCCGAGATTTTGTGCAACTTGGAGATGGCTTGATAAACCGTTGGAGCGTTATCAGGTATGAATATGCAGCAGCTCGAATGGATGACCTTACACACACCACCTCTATCCGCTAGAACAACGTCTAGAACCATACGGTTCTGTAACGTCATAAGCCTATCTGCTTGAAGCTCTGCTGTCAGATTACCAAGGGCGCTTGCAGTTATGTTAGCAGTTGACTCTACTACACGAGTTAACTGTCTCAGATTTCTGCTATTGACCATGGGGCCCCAAAACGGTAGAAAACCCTTGAAGAAGTCTCCTGCTTCTTGACCGGGAGTATCCTCTTTACTAATGACACCTCTCACAACTCTGGTTTTGTGATAGTCGGCAGCAACAGTGAAAGTCGGGGGCAAGAGATTTGCAATATAGCAGGTACCTGAGAAGTCATGTGGTAACCATGTATATGCTCGGTCATAACATACAAAATAGGTACCCTTGGCAGTCAGAAAGACAGGGGAAGAGAGCATCGGTAGAACGTAAGTATCCACACAAGCACTCTTCCCGAGCTGGGCTCTTGGATTTCGGCCACGACCTTGCAGACAAAAGTGGCCTAGGTGAGGTACAATCCAGATTGGAGACGAGCTTTTAAGCTGCCTACCACCCACTGATATACTATACTCAGCCTCACTAAGGTACTTATAGGTTTGCATCTCCTCTTCTGGGATAAGTGACGTATCGAAGATATCTCTATCTAGATCGGCAATAGCTATCATTAGAGACTTGTGATACGGGCCAGGACCAAAGTTTGCTGAGCGTGGCTCTCGATGGGGGTAGGAATCTAGTGCACTTCGGAACATGGTTTGGAAAGCCCGAACCGACCCTTGGGGGCTGTACGGAAGGACCAAATATGGGATACCCCTGTCCATGGTATGTGGCATTAGCCCACACACCCAACAATTCGTAGTATTTACCACCAACTGATGCTGATGCAAAAGTTGCACAAAGGAATTGTTTCTAAATTCTGCACGTCTGACTTGTTCATGTTGGGGCAGTAGGTGAAAAGAATGTGGAGAAACAGTAGAGACGAAATTTAGATCATGAGAAGGAGAGGTGGGTAAGGCAGAAGGCCGCAATGATAGAAAACCAAAATATACTCCACCCACCAGCAGCATAGAAACAGTTAGGAATAACATGAAAACCTGTAATAAAAAACACTTTGTTCGAAATGTGCTATACAATTTAGATCTTTGCACCGTCTTTTCCTCTATCTTCGTCAGCTTGGAGAACTCCATCCTCTAACAACCGTCCGCAACGTTCTTGACGCACTTCGTTCTGGGTAGCGATTATCAATTCCCAGGGGTTCCCGGAAATCGACAAAAGAAATTGACCTAATGTCAATAACTGCTAAACAGAAGGAAGTGCCCGTGCGGCCCTACGGCCAACCCAGATGGCAGGTTTTAATCAGTTAAATAATCAATTTCATATACGTCTCCTAGCTGTTCTGGAAAAGAAATACATACATGATAAAATGTCCACAATGGTCAAGGCAGAATGTGAGGGGGTATTTTGAAATCAAAATGATAACAATTTATTCATCCTTATTGCGTGTACGAAGAAAGTATCGGTTTCTTCCGGGTCGAGTCTGATCTTCAAACAGTGGATTGGATGGCGAAAGAGTGTTCGATTGTCCAGGCAATTGTTCAGTACTTGTATTCCCCAATGTTGAAGGAAGGGAAATTGTTTGAGAGGAATCAACAGGGGTGTCAGATAACACTGAAGTGTTCCCTATGGTCTTAGCTTCGCTAAATGGGACAAAGCGCTGGGGAACGTCAGTTTCAGACGAGGAAAAACCTTTACGTATCCATGTGTCTGCCGGCAGAGGAAGCGGAACCTTCTTGGTGTGGGTGGCATGCACCCAGTGCTTCCGTCCCTCCAGTCGAACCGCCGTCCTCGTTGCTAATAGCACCTGGAAGGGTCCCACAAATCTCGGCTCAAGATGGCGTTTTCGTCCGAAATTTCTGGTGAGGACGCAGTCCCCTGGTTGGAGCCGATGACCAGAACCCTCTGTTTGTGATGGCAGAGCCTCAAAGACCTGTTGATGAATCAAACTCAATTTAGCAGTCAGATCATATAGATAATCAATTAACATTGGATATTCAAGTCTGTTCAATTCTTTAGGTCTCGGAACCCCACAAATGTTCGCAGGGCGGCCGAACACAATCTCATATGGGCTAAGCCCTACTCGAGAGTGTACAGTAGCCCTGGTCGATAAGAGAGCTAGAGGCAAAGCGTCAGGCCTTGATAAACCAGTTGTTGCCTGAATTTTAGCAAGTTTTAGTTTCAGGGTGCCATTGTATCCTTCCACCAAACCCGCTGACTGAGGATGATTAGCACTATGAAATTTCTGGGATATTCCTAAACCACGACACACACTCTTCATCACGCTTCCCACAAACTCACTTCCGTTGTCCGATCATACAATCCGAGGCATGCCGTACCTGGGGAAATACTCTTTGAGCAGAATTTTAGCTGTGGATAGGGCAGTATTATCCTTAAGAGGGTAAGCCTCAATCCATCTGGAGAACGCACAAACCACAACCAGCACATACTTTAAATTATTGCATCTCTCCATGTGGATGAAGTCCAATTGGATAACTTCGAAAGGACATGTAGGAGGGGCAAAATGACCAGGTGGAGTTTGGGTGCCCTTACCGGGATTATGCATCAAACATACCATGCAATTCTTAACCACTCTCTCTGCACATTTAGTAATCCCATCATTCTTCCATACAGGGGACAACAACTTGCATATGCCCTTCGAGCTAATATGTGCTGTGCCATGGCCCATTGTAACAACAGCAAGCACATATGCATCCGGTACCATCCATCTCTGTTTCTCTGACAAATCAACCCAACATCCATCCTCATCTAATTTTCCCGTGCTTTCTTTCCGCTTAGTCTTCTCCATTTCAGTGGCCTCATTCTGTATTTCCTTCACACTCTCCACTGTGTCCTCACACATACTAGTTTCCGCAGGCCATCTCACTGAACTTGTAACATACATTCGATTTGTCAGATCTTTCGCTGTCTCCTTAGCAGTCTCATCTGCAAACGCATTACCACGACCAACATCATCTGTCACTTTTCGATGCGCACTACATTTAATTATGGCCACCTGTTTAGGCAATGTGAGTGCATCTAAAAGGTCATTCACAAGCTGTCCATGCTGAATCTTTGTGCCATGCGACGTTAAGAATCCTCTTTCTTTCCACAATCGCCCAAAACTATGTGCCACACCAAAAGCATACTGGCTGTCTGTGAACACATTCACCCGCTTTCCTCTGGACAACACACACGCTCTCGTCAAGGCGACCAACTCAGCTGCCTGAGCCGAGTTCTGATTTAATCTCGTAGATTCCACAACCGTTCTCAACGTCACCACAGCATACGCAGTCGTCACATCACCATTCGGTAACTTAAAACAGGAACCATCAACATACAAAGTACCATCGGGATCTACCAATGGAATATCCTTTAGGTCAATACGACCCTTCGTCTCTTTTTCGGTTCTTAGATAACAGTCATGTGGTGCTACATCACTTGACTCCGTATTGATCGGCAATAATGTTGCTGGGTTCAACACATTACACCGTTTTATCCGTATGTGACTAGCCAGTAACGTCAGCTCATACCCAGACAACCTTGCGCTCGTCAAATGTTGAGTTTTCGTTCGGTTCAAGAGAGTGTCAACTGCATGCGGAACCATCACCGTAACCATATTATCCATGACCAGACCTGCGGACTGTCGAATGGACGCCGCAGCTGCCGCTGTTGCTCTTAAACAACTCGGCAAAACTCTAGCTACTGGGTCTAAGGTCGAAGAAAAATATGCGCATGGGCGCTGTTTGTCACCAAATTGTTGCGTCAGAACACTCAACGCACAACCGTCCCTCTCGTGAACGTACAGTGTAAACGGCTTACTGTAATCAGGAGTACCTAACACAGGAGCTGAACACAACGCATCACGTAATTCAGAAAAACCTTTTTGACACTCTTCAGTCCATGGCAAAGGAGTCGGAACATCCTTGAGCGTGAGAGCTAACAATGGTTTCGCCAATAGTGAAAAATTTGGGATCCATTGTCTGCAGTATGACGTGATACCTAGAAAGGCACGTACATCTCTCTGAGTTTTTGGCACAGTCATTCGGGTAATCGCTGCAATTCTCTCTGGGGTCAACCTTCTCCCTTCTTTTGATAATAAGTGACCTAAGTAGGTTACTTCTTGGCAACAATATTGCAGCTTGGAAGGTGACACCTTGTGATGTAAGTCACATAAATGCCGCAACAATGATACTGTAGCAGTTCTACAAATATCTTCGGTATCAGCGGCGACCAACAGGTCGTCAACGTACTGAATCAAGGCTGCGCCTGCCGGTAATATAAATGAATCAAGTTGACTTTTAAGGGCTTGACTGTAGATCGACGGACTCTCACAATAGCCCTGTGGTGCGCGTTTCAGTCTAAAACTGCGACTACCTAATGAGAATCCGAATAGATCTCTGCTTTCCTCAGCAATCTGGATACTAAAGAAAGCATTCTTTAGGTCGATCACCGTGAACCAGGAGGCAGAGGCTGGAATCAGGGTCAACAAAGCCGTTATATCAGGGACCACGGGAAACTGTGGGATCACGATTTTATTCACTTCTCTCAAATCAATTATGAAACGATACACAGGAGGTTTAGATGAATCAGTGCGTTTTAAAATTGGTAGTACAGGACTATTACACACATTTCCTCGAGTTTCTTCAACGACATCCTTTTTGATCAGGTCGTGTACAATCGTTAGTAGCGCCAGTTCTCCCTCAATGGAGATACGATACTGTGGTATACGTGGCAATCGCACATTTGGTTTCAGCTTGATTACATAAGGTGGGATGTCCAAGAGACCCACGTCATTGGGACCTGTGGCCCATAGAGACGCAGGAAGGGAGCTCAATTCCGGCGGGAATTTATCGATCGACAAGTACATGGGAGAGATTACTCTCCGACCTAATGTAAGCTCCACTCCCCCGGGAGAGCAATACAAAGTCGCATATAACCGTTTTAACAAATCCAGACCCAAAAGATTCTCACCACAACCAGTAGATAGAATCAATGGAGCCTCCAGCTCACGAGGACCAATAGTAAGGGGCAAAGGGCTAGAGACAGGATTGCTAACCGGGGCACCAGAGAATCCAACGGAAACATTTGTTAAGCCGGACAAAGGTGCGCCAGGGAGTTTCGAATGCATGATGGAACTTTTCGTCGCACCAGTGTATAACAGAAAAGGCTCAACTACGCCAGATGTAGCAACTGCGACGTAAGGCCCACTCTGATCAACCGGAACTGATACTACTCCCTCTCTCTGTCGGTGGCTGTCCTAGTAACGATCGTTTACAACAGTCTCATGTTCAACGTAATAGTCGTCCGCGTAATACTGCGCTGATTTATCGGACCTTACATTTCGCTGGTCAAAACAATTATTCGCGTCCGAGGACGTATTAGGGCGCTCAGTCTGATTTTGAAGGGCACCGCGACCTCTACCTCGAGATGCTTGTTGAGGACCACCACGACCCCTTCGTGCCGATACACCATTAAGGCGGTCACGCAAAGCGGGACAATCATATTTTATGTGTCCCTCTCTTCTACAATATGCACACTGGTTATACCCAAGCATAGATCTAAAGTCAGAGGAGTCAGGACGTGACTGTATTCTGGAGGATTGCGATTGTGGTCTATATTGCTGTTGCAAATCAGTGTGATTTGAACGCGGAGGATACGCTTGCTGCAACAAAACCTTCGTTTTGAGCTCCTTTGTTTTCTTATCTACACGGTCACTTTCTTCTTTTTCCCTATTTTCATAATATTGAGCCGTTGCTAATATCTGTGCAGTGGTTGAAACAGCCCATGCACTTTCTGAATTTTTCAATTTGTTGCATAGTTCTGGCAACAAATTCAACACGAATTTATCAACAAACAACCGTTGACCTCCCTCAGTGCCCATATCCTGACCACTATGATCGACAAATGCTTCTTCGAATCTAGTAAAGAAATCGGAGACACTCTCATCCTTCTTTTGCTTACAAGCTGCTAATTTATCCCAGTTTACCCTCATCGCCGGCATAAGCGTTTTCATGAACGTAATTATTCTCTGGGGCAGATCCGTAATTAACTGCTCAGGCTTAGCCCCGCCAACTTGTCGGCCATCAGCCGCTATTATTGCAGCCCAATCACCGCCTAACTCATTCGCATGATTTTCCTGACGAATTTTCGCCCAAACCGGCTGTGGTACAACATTTCCGAACAGCATGTCGATGTCGGCAAGGTTCATAATAGTAGCATCTACCAATTGAGACAACTCCTTATAGTAACCCGCCGGATTCTTGCGTGGATCAGGCAAGGACTGTTTGACCTGTAAGACTTCCGATCGCTTCCATGGGAGGTGTATCCAAACTCTTTGGAAATGTGGAAGGACCGGGGTAGCAGCATTAGCATTACCTGGCATCCATACTGGCGGAACCTCCCTCATAGGATACTGACCAGGAGCCGCTTTCCAAGTCGTCATCATTAAATGACACACGAGAAGGCACTGTGGATCTAAAGGATAACAATCGCTCTAAGGCACGTCGTACATCACCACCTACAATCATACCGTTCGTAAATTGACTCTGAAGCTCAATCATATCGGGCGGTACGTTATCTAAATCGTCATTATACCATTGTTCCCTCAAAAAGTTACACATTTCTTCGAACACGAATCGCTGTGTAGGCTCATTAAACTCAGAAAACGTCTCGAAAACCATGCGTGGAGGGTAGTTGGCAGGATGTCTTATCCGAGAATAACCAGAAGAAAACTAGGAGGTCTTTAGAATGAAGGAAGGAGACCACAATCCATTGACCAACACTTCTATCACAACTAACGGTGAGGGTCCATCAGTAATGAAAGAGTCCTATCAGCCCACCCATTTGGCGGAACCTCGTCATCTAGGACCTTATCAGCAGGTGTTCATATGGCCAAGCTCAATTGTATTTGCTCGGTGCCAACAGTTCCCATGCTGAAAGAAGATGAGTCCTCACTGCGAGTGGTACTGATAGGGTGCAGTGCTCAAAAGAAAAGTGCATAGTTAAAATGGCGGTCAAGGTAGAATAAATTATTTATTAGTGTCTCCCTGGACGCCAGATTAAAAAGATGTAGCAACAGTGTGACAATATCACTGTCAAAGAAGCATCTAGAGGTAGGCCAACATGTTTCTGCCGTTCATGTAACGTTTTACAGGCATTCGTCAGGGCCAAGCTGTAAAAATAGGCTACTGCAACATCTAATAAATTCTCATGGTGAGAAAAAATTATTTAAAGAAAACAAAACAAGCTGTTAAACATGGTTGGGCTGGTAAATTTAGTCGTGTGGCTAAGTCAGCCACCCTACCGTCTCAGGTTAAGCAACCATGTGGGATACCATCCTTTCCTGGAATAATAAAGAAAGAAGAAACACACTGATATCGCATCCATTATACAATTGTGAATATCAACATGTGGTGAAGGTCAAAATTCTAGTGGTCTACAAACACTTCTAGTGACTGCTCTTACGAGAGCTAGACAAACTCATGACTATAGGCGAGTCAGAAGCCAGATAATCTGACAAATCATATAATAATGAAAAAAAGATATCCACTCACCCAACACTTTGTGGGAGTTAAGCCTCACCTCACCCGGCAACGGCTCGGATAGAGAGGCCCCGCTCTAAGAAACATACAGAGAAACACAATTTTGGCAATGATAAATGTCGTGCTCAATGTATCTATTATGGTGTAAAGACACACATAAACAACTTGGTTTTAAATCTTATTGGTTTAGAGCCCAAACTATTCAATGGCACAAACAAGGCAAGGAGGTCTTTCGACTTGGGATATCTTTTTTTCATTATTATATGATTTGTCAGATTATCTGGCTTCTGACTCGCCTATAGTCATGAGTTTGTCTAGCTCTCGTAAGAGCAGTCACTAGAAGTGTTTGTAGACCACTAGAATTTTGACCTTCACCACATGTTGATATTCACAATTGTATAATGGATGCGATATCAGTGTGTTTCTTCTTTCTTTATTATTCCAGGAAAGGATGGTATCCCACATGGTTGCTTAACCTGAGACGGTAGGGTGGCTGACTTAGCCACACGACTAAATTTACCAGCCCAACCATGTTTAACAGCTTGTTTTGTTTTCTTTAAATAATTTTTTCTCACCATGAGAATTTATTAGATGTTGCAGTAGCCTATTTTTACAGCTTGGCCCTGACGAATGCCTGTAAAACGTTACATGAACGGCAGAAACATGTTGGCCTACCTCTAGATGCTTCTTTGACAGTGATATTGTCACACTGTTGCTACATCTTTTTAATCTGGCGTCCAGGGAGACACTAATAAATAATTTTTTCTACCTTGACCGCCATTTTAACTATGCACTTTTCTTTTGAGCACTGCACCCTATCAGTACCACTCGCAGTGAGGACTCATCTTCTTTCAGCATGGGAACTGTTGGCACCGAGCAAATACAATTGAGCTTGGCCATATGAACACCTGTTGATAAGGTCCTAGATGACGAGGTTCCGCCAAATGGGTGGGCTGATAGGACTCTTTCATTACTGATGGACCCTCACCGTTAGTTGTGATAGAAGTGTTGGTCAATGGATTGTGGTCTCCTTCCTTCATTCTAAAGACCTCCTAGTTTTCTTCTGGTTATTCTCGTTCTGAGTGGGGTTTTGATTAGAGAGGTCGGTAAATATTATCCCCTTGACCCTCAAAATACAGTTATTTTTTCAGTAGTTAGAGCAGCTTTCCGCTGCGGGTCTTTTATACTACTCAGCCCCTCTAGGTTGAGCCATAATTGCCGCTCACTTGGTTTATTTTACTTCTATTGGTTTTTCTGGCCCTGACGTAGTAATGGCCGACTTTGGCGGGTTGGCTTTTGATGATGAAGATCTTAATAACATCATCAATGATAACCCTAGCATTCTTGATGATTTACCCACGACATCCACCACCACTGAGGATGACTGGGTTACTATGCTTAATTTAAAAAAGAATCACTCCCGCATCTCACTACATGGAGTGATTATGAATGAATACCTGCAAGGTAAGTGTGCGCCGTCAGGACTGATAGTGAACAATACACCGAGACTCTTCCTCACTGATAAAGAGTTCCTCCGCAACTGGTCATTGATAGCCTGGCGTTGCACACGCGACTGGCTTATCTTAATAATTAAGACGGCCAAAAAAGCTGCTGATGCAGTATTGATTGAAATTCAAGTTCTTGAAGGTCAGATCAATGCCGCAATCAGGCCTGTGATCTTCAAGAAGCACATGGACGAGACCAATAAAGCCAACAAGGATTATAGAGACAACATCCTAATGAGCAAAATTGACAAATTCAAGAAGGATTTGGCTCGTTTTTCGATGGAAGCTGCGTATCCTTATACCAGCGACTCTTATGTGGCTCCAGATTTCAACCCCAGAGGCAAAAGAGATGGCTCTAATTACTCTTCTTCAGGTACGGACTCTGATTCGAGTGATGCAAACAACACTAACACAGGGCCCACTGGTAGGGGTAAAGGGAGAGGCAATCAACGCAGATCCAACAGAGGGCGAGGGATGAATACTTTTGTCCCGCACGCCGGCCAATGGTGGCCCCCTGCACCTTGGGGTTATCAGCAGCCCCCGATGGGCCCACCCCCTATGGGTTATCCAATGCCTAACTTCCCCCAATACTACCCAGACCAGTCTTTTTTGTGGCAGGGCCGTGGCAGGACCCGCGGCAGGAGAAGAGGACAACAGGGAGTACATTGGGCACCGGAAACAAATCCAACATCCACAGGGCAACCACAGAACAACACATCATGAATAGGGACAGCAATCTAGTGGTCAACTTGAGCTCTCGTACTCTGACAGTCGATGAGACATCCGTCCTTAACAAAGGACTGGGTTTTGTTCCTACTACTAAATGCGATCCTTTCACACTAAGACGTGAACTTGAGTACTTTTATCGTAAGATACGTCTTCACTTCTTTTTCAAGACTGATCAAGAGGCAGAGAACATAGAACCCGTAGACCGCAACACTGGTCTTAGACCAAAATCCACATACACGCCCATGAGTCATCAGGTTCCAGCACGTGTTCTTGCTTTCGAACAAGCAGTAACCTATGACATCAACGATCTCAATCAACGTAAGCGGCACATCTATCACAATGTCACGAAAGTTGAACAGAGGGCGCTGATGGATCTGGCCAAGGATGCAACATTAACAGTCAAACCCGCCGACAAGGGCGGGGCTATTGTGTTGTTGGACACGGAGGTATATCGTACTGAGTGTCGCAGACAGCTCAATGACACCAGAGCTTATCGCCGACTTACAGAGGACCCAACAACCAGATTATCTAATGAGATCAAATGTCTGATTGAAGAAGCTTTGAGTGAAGGCTGGGTTACACCTTTGGAGGCTAAATATTTGACCACCTCGTATCCGGTAACACCTTACTTCTATTGCCTGCCTAAAATACATAAGGAAAAGAGGCCACCTCCAGGACGACCGATCATATCAGGAATCGGCTCCCTTTTAGAGCCGTTATCCACCTTTGTGGATTTTTTCCTGAAGCCGATCGTCGCAGAGACCCCCACCTATCTGAAAGACACCAGTGACGTTCTCAGATTACTATCAGAAATTGAATACGACATTGAGACTGACCTCCTTGTCAGTTTCGATGTCGAGTCTCTATATACATGCATCCCGCAGCAGGAGACACTAGACTGCGTAAGAGCACTTCTTGAATCAAGAGAACTCAACACCATCACGCCGGTGGGTTTCATTATGGAATGTGCCAGGTTGGCAATGACGGAAAACTTTTTCCAATACGAGAACGAACTCTTCCTACAGGTCTCTGGGACCTCGATGGGGAGTGTTTTTGCCCCTAGTTTGGCCAACCTCTATATGCACCAGTTCGAGCAAGAAAACGTTCTCCACCAGGACAATCCTTTTCGTCATCATGTACTACATTGGAAAAGGTACATTGATGACGTTCTAGTCATCTGGAGAGGCTCAAGAGAGGAATTAGAACTTTTTCACACCTGGCTGAACTCACGTAATCAATTCCTTAACTTTACGATGGATGTAAGTAATGCTCAATTACCATTCTTGGATATCTTGATCCATGCAGGAACAGGTGGCTTATACAGCGAACTTTATCGCAAGCCTATGGCGCGCAATTCTTTGTTGTCTTATCGGAGTTTCCATCCTCAGGCACTTCGAGACAACCTGCCAGTAGGACAGTTCCTAAGAGTAAGGAGGAATTGTTCCTCGAAGTCCCTGTATGAACAGCATGCTCAAGACTTGACAGACCAGCTCAGAGAAAGACACTACCCGAACCACCTCGTTCGGCGTGCATGCAAAAGAGCAGCTAACAATAACCGAGAGGCTCTCTTAGAGCCCAAGAACAAACAACCATCTACTGATCGTTTAACTATGGTACATACGTTCAATACCTGTTCCAATGAAGTGAAAAAAATCATCCTTAAACATTGGAAGATATTGAACACGGCTATGGGGAATATCCCTCGTCCCCTCTTTGCCTTTAAACGTGGTTCCAGCATACGAGATCAACTCGTACACACGAGGCCTAGATACCACCCGAAGCCAGATACGAACACTCTCTGGAATACTGAACCTGTACGAGGACACTACCCATGCGGAGGTTGTGCAGCCTGTCCCCAAACTTCCAAAACTGTGACAATAGATATAGGGACAGCTAGACCGTGGCGTTTGAATTCCCACACTAATTGTAACTCAGACAAATTGATTTACATGATAACATGTCCCTGCAATCTTATCTATATAGGTCACACTACCAGGAAGATTAAGCTTCGTATAAGCGAGCACAAGAGCACCATCCGGTGCAATAAACAATCTACTCGCCTGACGAACCACTTTTTGATTCAAAAACATAAGGCAGATGAAATGAAATGGGTTGTTCTAGAGCGACCATTCATCCCACCTCATGTGACCAATGTATCACACTTTCTATTTGTCAGGGAGCAACGTTGGATACACAAACTCAAGACGGACGTCTTGGGTTTGAACGATAATATACCGTGGATCTCTTTATGACTCCTTTTTCCAATCTATGCACTGTTTTCTATACTGTACTTGTTCATAGACATAGGAACCATAGAGTTTTCCCAGGTTCTGCATACGTATTACCGTACTTGTACATGTATGATATCTTTAAATTAAGATTTTGAGCCCTTTTGACATAGGGTTTGGGCTCATACAACACCCTCTCCATACCTTCATTTGGTTCAATACTAAAGAGGCATACAACATCTACTTATGCTCTGCTAATTTGTCAACTTTGTTGTGTCTCTCTAGAAAGGTACATTCTGTACTTTCTGTAAAAGTGATTACCATCTGCATCACTTCCCTACTCCCAGAGTAATAATTTATACACACCTTAAATGGCTATATATTGGATTAGAGAACCCTCATTAACCGTTGTTAACATTAGCCTTGTTGTTTGCATCTACGTGAATCACTCGTGCCGGATGAGGGATATACTGGAGCAATTAGCAATTTGTCTTCCAACATCAGCTTCTGATGTAGTTTTGCCATTGTTTTTGTAGACCTCTACATAGTAATCCCATAATTATCGGGATTACCCGCTCTTTGGAAATGGTCCTTCAATTATCTCCACCTCTGCATGTCTGTTTTCCTTTGCAATGAAATTGACCACGGAGCGAAGTAAATTAATGTCTACAGCTTTTCAGTGCCTATCGGCATCAGCGTTTCATGTACGCACAGGCGCACTGCATCCCCTCGCAACACAGACACAGAGCGAGGCATCCAGAAGCCTATCACGCATGCGCATAAGCAGGGTCTGCTCTCTACACATCACCGCATGCGCCTAGTCGCGTTGGTTCCGTACTTTGGATCCACGCGCATGCGCAATGCGGGATCACTGGTTCTACGACGAGCGAGCAGGCGCAGATGCGTGCTTTAAACGCATCTGCCATCTGGCAGGTGTAGACTATCACAAATCAATTACCCAATTGACGGGGGTATATAAACTTCCGGCTTCCTGTCTGTCGGCGCCTCCCCTTCGGTTCTGGACCCAAACCGAGGTACCGACGGACAGGTAAGGGAATCCCTGCTGACAGTTCTGGTCGCAGTCCTTTTGCTACTATCAGGCAGGCGGGGGTATTTACTTCATTTTGACTATACCATTCGCTCAAGAGAGCACAATAATGGAGTTTCCCTGCTTCCTATAACCATTGTTTTCCTTTTATAGAAAAAAAGTGGAGGTGGTAGAAGATAGTTCATCCCTGTCCTCCCCTCAGCTGAAGTAACAACTAAGTCAGATTTACAAACAGGCTACTTTTATCTGCTTGATATATTCGTAGCTATTATATTATATTCACAAATAGCTTAGTATTAGTAAAATCACAGATTTGAGGCACGCTACATTTGATGCCCAAGTCGAAAGACCTCCTTGCCTTGTTTGTGCCATTGAATAGTTTGGGCTCTAAACCAATAAGATTTAAAACCAAGTTGTTTATGTGTGTCTTTACACCATAATAGATACATTGAGCACGACATTTATCATTGCCAAAATTGTGTTTCTCTGTATGTTTCTTAGAGCGGGGCCTCTCTATCCGAGCCGTTGCCGGGTGAGGTGAGGCTTAACTCCCACAAAGTGTTGGGTGAGTGGATATCTTTTTTTCATTATTATATGATTTGTCAGATTATCTGGCTTCTGACTCGCCTATAGTCATGAGTTTGTCTAGCTCTCGTAAGAGCAGTCACTAGAAGTGTTTGTAGACCACTAGAATTTTGACCTTCACCACATGTTGATATTCACAATTGTATAATGGATGCGATATCAGTGTGTTTCTTCTTTCTTTATTATTCCAGGAAAGGATGGTATCCCACATGGTTGCTTAACCTGAGACGGTAGGGTGGCTGACTTAGCCACACGACTAAATTTACCAGCCCAACCATGTTTAACAGCTTGTTTTGTTTTCTTTAAATAATTTTTTCTCACCATGAGAATTTATTAGATGTTGCAGTAGCCTATTTTTACAGCTTGGCCCTGACGAATGCCTGTAAAACGTTACATGAACGGCAGAAACATGTTGGCCTACCTCTAGATGCTTCTTTAACAGTGATATTGTCACACTGTTGCTACATCTTTTTAATCTGGCGTCCAGGGAGACACTAATAAATAATTTTTTCTACCTTGACCGCCATTTTAACTATGCACTTTTCTTTTGAGCACTGCACCCTATCAGTACCACTCGCAGTGAGGACTCATCTTCTTTCAGCATGGGAACTGTTGGCACCGAGCAAATACAATTGAGCTTGGCCATATGAACACCTGCTGATAAGGTCCTAGATGACGAGGTTCCGCCAAATGGGTGGGCTGATAGGACTCTTTCATTACTGATGGACCCTCACCGTTAGTTGTGATAGAAGTGTTGGTCAATGGATTGTGGTCTCCTTCCTTCATTCTAAAGACCTCCTAGTTTTCTTCTGGTTATTCTCGTTCTGAGTGGGGTTTTGATTAGAGAGGTCGGTAAATATTATCCCCTTGACCCTCAAAATACAGTTATTTTTTCAGTAGTTAGAGCAGCTTTCCGCTGCGGGTCTTTTATACTACTCAGCCCCTCTAGGTTGAGCCATAATTGCCGCTCACTTGGTTTATTTTACTTCTATTGGTTTTTCTGGCCCTGACGTAGTAATGGCCGACTTTGGCGGGTTGGCTTTTGATGATGAAGATCTTAATAACATCATCAATGATAACCCTAGCATTCTTGATGATTTACCCACGACATCCACCACCACTGAGGATGACTGGGTTACTATGCTTAATTTAAAAAAGAATCACTCCCGCATCTCACTACATGGAGTGATTATGAATGAATACCTGCAAGGTAAGTGTGCGCCGTCAGGACTGATAGTGACCAATACACCGAGACTCTTCCTCACTGATAAAGAGTTCCTCCGCAACTGGTCATTGATAGCCTGGCGTTGCACACGCGACTGGCTTATCTTAATAATTAAGACGGCCAAAAAAGCTGCTGATGCAGTATTGATTGAAATTCAAGTTCTTGAAGGTCAGATCAATGCCGCAATCAGGCCTGTGATCTTCAAGAAGCACATGGACGAGACCAATAAAGCCAACAAGGATTATAGAGACAACATCCTAATGAGCAAAATTGACAAATTCAAGAAGGATTTGGCTCGTTTTTCGATGGAAGCTGCGTATCCTTATACCAGCGACTCTTATGTGGCTCCAGATTTCAACCCCAGAGGCAAAAGACATGGCTCTAATTACTCTTCTTCAGGTACGGACTCTGATTCGAGTGATGCAAACAACACTAACACAGGGCCCACTGGTAGGGGTAAAGGGAGAGGCAATCAACGCAGATCCAACAGAGGGCGAGGGATGAATACTTTTGTCCCGCACGCCGGCCAATGGTGGCCCCCTGCACCTTGGGGTTATCAGCAGCCCCCGATGGGCCCACCCCCTATGGGTTATCCAATGCCTAACTTCCCCCAATACTACCCAGACCAGTCTTTTTTGTGGCATGGCCGTGGCAGGACCCGCGGCAGGAGAAGAGGACAACAGGGAGTACATTGGGCACCGGAAACAAATCCAACATCCACAGGGCAACCACAGAACAACACATCATGAATAGGGACAGCAATTTAGTGGTCAACTTGAGCTCTCGTACTCTGACAGTCGATGAGACATCCGTCCTTAACAAAGGACTGGGTTTTGTTCCTACTACTAAATGCGATCCTTTCACACTAAGACGTGAACTTGAGTACTTTTATCGTAAGATACGTCTTCACTTCTTTTTCAAGACTGATCAAGAGGCAGAGAACATAGAACCCGTAGACCGCAACACTGGTCTTAGACCAAAATCCACATACACGCCCATGAGTCATCAGGTTCCAGCACGTGTTCTTGCTTTCGAACAAGCAGTAACCTATGACATCAACAATCTCAATCAACGTAAGCGGCACATCTATCACAATGTCACGAAAGTTGAACAGAGGGCGCTGATGGATCTGGCCAAGGATGCAACATTAACAGTCAAACCCGCCGACAAGGGCGGGGCTATTGTGTTGTTGGACACGGAGGTATATCGTACTGAGTGTCGCAGACAGCTCAACGACACCAGAGCTTATCGCCGACTTACAGAGGACCCAACAACCAGATTATCTAATGAGATCAAATGTCTGATTGAAGAAGCTTTGAGTGAAGGCTGGGTTACCTCTTTGGAGGCTAAATATTTGACCATCTCGTATCCGGTAACACCTTACTTCTATTGCCTGCCTAAAATACATAAGGAAAAGAGGCCACCTCCAGGACGACCGATCATATCAGGAATCGGCTCCCTTTTAGAGCCGTTATCCACCTTTGTGGATTTTTTCCTGAAGCCGATCGTCGCAGAGACCCCCACCTATCTGAAAGACACCAGTGACGTTCTCAGATTACTATCAGAAATTGAATACGACATTGAGACTGACCTCCTTGTCAGTTTCGATGTCGAGTCTCTATATACATGCATCCCGCAGCAGGAGACACTAGACTGCGTAAGAGCACTTCTTGAATCAAGAGAACTCAACACCATCACGCCGGTGGGTTTCATTATGGAATGTGCCAGGTTGGCAATGACGGAAAACTTTTTCCAATACGAGAACGAACTCTTCCTACAGGTCTCTGGGACCTCGATGGGGAGTGTTTTTGCCCCTAGTTTGGCCAACCTCTATATGCACCAGTTCGAGCAAGAAAACGTTCTCCACCAGGACAATCCTTTTCGTCATCATGTACTACATTGGAAAAGGTACATTGATGACGTTCTAGTCATCTGGAGAGGCTCAAGAGAGGAATTAGAACTTTTTCACACCTGGCTGAACTCACGTAATCAATTCCTTAACTTTACGATGGATGTAAGTAATGCTCAATTACCATTCTTGGATATCTTGATCCATGCAGGAACAGGTGGCTTATACAGCGAACTTTATCGCAAGCCTATGGCGCGCAATTCTTTGTTGTCTTATCGGAGTTTCCATCCTCAGGCACTTCGAGACAACCTGCCAGTAGGACAGTTCCTAAGAGTAAGGAGGAATTGTTCCTCGAAGTCCCTGTATGAACAGCATGCTCAAGACTTGACAGACCAGCTCAGAGAAAGACACTACCCGAACCACCTCGTTCGGCGTGCATGCAAAAGAGCAGCTAACAATAACCGAGAGGCTCTCTTAGAGCCCAAGAACAAACAACCATCTACTGATCGTTTAACTATGGTACATACGTTCAATACCTGTTCCAATGAAGTGAAAAAAATCATCCTTAAACATTGGAAGATATTGAACACGGCTATGGGGAATATCCCTCGTCCCCTCTTTGCCTTTAAACGTGGTTCCAGCATACGAGATCAACTCGTACACACGAGGCCTAGATACCACCCGAAGCCAGATACGAACACTCTCTGGAATACTGAACCTGTACGAGGACACTACCCATGCGGAGGTTGTGCAGCCTGTCCCCAAACTTCCAAAACTGTGACAATAGATATAGGGACAGCTAGACCGTGGCGTTTGAATTCCCACACTAATTGTAACTCAGACAAATTGATTTACATGATAACATGTCCCTGCAATCTTATCTATATAGGTCACACTACCAGGAAGATTAAGCTTCGTATAAGCGAGCACAAGAGCACCATCCGGTGCAATAAACAATCTACTCGCCTGACGAACCACTTTTTGATTCAAAAACATAAGGGAGATGAAATGAAATGGGTTGTTCTAGAGCGACCATTCATCCCACCTCATGTGACCAATGTATCACACTTTCTATTTGTCAGGGAGCAACGTTGGATACACAAACTCAAGACGGACGTCTTGGGTTTGAACGATAATATACCGTGGATCTCTTTATGACTCCTTTTTCCAATCTATGCACTGTTTTCTATACTGTACTTGTTCATAGACATAGGAACCATAGAGTTTTCCCAGGTTCTGCATACGTATTACCGTACTTGTACATGTATGATATCTTTAAATTAAGATTTTGAGCCCTTTTGACATAGGGTTTGGGCTCATACAACACCCTCTCCATACCTTCATTTGGTTCAATACTAAAGAGGCATACAACATCTACTTATGCTCTGCTAATTTGTCAACTTTGTTGTGTCTCTCTAGAAAGGTACATTCTGTACTTTCTGTAAAAGTGATTACCATCTGCATCACTTCCCTACTCCCAGAGTAATAATTTATACACACCTTAAATGGCTATATATTGGATTAGAGAACCCTCATTACCGTTGTTAACATTAGCCTTGTTGTTTGCATCTACGTGAATCACTCGTGCCGGATGAGGGATATACTGGAGCAATTAGCAATTTGTCTTCCAACATCAGCTTCTGATGTAGTTTTGCCATTGTTTTTGTAGACCTCTACATAGGCATCCCATAATTATCGGGATTACCCGCTCTTTGGAAATGGTCCTTCAATTATCTCCACCTCTGCATGTCTGTTTTCCTTTGCAATGAAATTGACCACGGAGCGAAGTAAATTAATGTCTACAGCTTTTCAGTGCCTATCGGCATCAGCGTTTCATGTACGCACAGGCGCACTGCATCCCCTCGCAACACAGACACAGAGCGAGGCATCCAGAAGCCTATCACGCATGCGCATAAGCAGGGTCTGCTCTCTACACATCACCGCATGCGCCTAGTCGCGTTGGTTCCGTACTTTGGATCCACGCGCATGCGCAATGCGGGATCACTGGTTCTACGACGAGCGAGCAGGCGCAGATGCGTGCTTTAAACGCATCTGCCATCTGGCAGGTGTAGACTATCACAAATCAATT
Source organism: Lissotriton helveticus (assembly GCF_964261635.1). Lineage (NCBI taxonomy): Eukaryota > Metazoa > Chordata > Amphibia > Caudata > Salamandridae > Lissotriton > Lissotriton helveticus. The sequence goes on from NC_136065.1 coordinate 1,395,252,479, forward strand.
ACCCAATTGACGGGGGTATATAAACTTCCGGCTTCCTGTCTGTCGGCGCCTCCCCTTCGGTTCTGGACCCAAACCGAGGTACCGACGGACAGGTAAGGGAATCCCTGCTGACAGTTCTGGTCGCAGTCCTTTTGCTACTATCAGGCAGGCGGGGGTATTTACTTCATTTTGACTATACCATTCGCTCAAGAGAGCACAATAATGGAGTTTCCCTGCTTCCTATAACCATTGTTTTCCTTTTATAAAAAAAGTGGAGGTGGTAGAAGATAGTTCATCCCTGTCCTCCCCTCAGCTGAAGTAACAACTAAGTCAGATTTACAAACAGGCTAGTTTTATCTGCTTGATATATTCGTAGCTATTATATTATATTCACAAATAGCTTAGTATTAGTAAAATCACAGATTTGAGGCACGCTACATTTGATGCCCAAGTCGAAAGACCTCCTTGCCTTGTTTGTGCCATTGAATAGTTTGGGCTCTAAACCAATAAGATTTAAAACCAAGTTGTTTATGTGTGTCTTTACACCATAATAGATACATTGAGCACGACATTTATCATTGCCAAAATTGTGTTTCTCTGTATGTTTCTTAGAGCGGGGCCTCTCTATCCGAGCCGTTGCCGGGTGAGGTGAGGCTTAACTCCCACAAAGTGTTGGGTGAGTGGATATCTTTTTTTCATTATTATATGATTTGTCAGATTATCTGGCTTCTGACTCGCCTATAGTCATGAGTTTGTCTAGCTCTCGTAAGAGCAGTCACTAGAAGTGTTTGTAGACCACTAGAATTTTGACCTTCACCACATGTTGATATTCACAATTGTATAATGGATGCGATATCAGTGTGTTTCTTCTTTCTTTATTATTCCAGGAAAGGATGGTATCCCACATGGTTGCTTAACCTGAGACGGTAGGGTGGCTGACTTAGCCACACGACTAAATTTACCAGCCCAACCATGTTTAACAGCTTGTTTTGTTTTCTTTAAATAATTTTTTCTCACCATGAGAATTTATTAGATGTTGCAGTAGCCTATTTTTACAGCTTGGCCCTGACGAATGCCTGTAAAACGTTACATGAACGGCAGAAACATGCTGGCCTACCTCTAGATGCTTCTTTGACAGTGATATTGTCACACTGTTGCTACATCTTTTTAATCTGGCGTCCAGGGAGACACTAATAAATAATTTTTTCTACCTTGACCGCCATTTTAACTATGCACTTTTCTTTTGAGCACTGCACCCTATCAGTACCACTCGCAGTGAGGACTCATCTTCTTTCAGCATGGGAACTGTTGGCACCGAGCAAATACAATTGAGCTTGGCCATATGAACACCTGCTGATAAGGTCCTAGATGACGAGGTTCCGCCAAATGGGTGGGCTGATAGGACTCTTTCATTACTGATGGACCCTCACCGTTAGTTGTGATAGAAGTGTTGGTCAATGGATTGTGGTCTCCTTCCTTCATTCTAAAGACCTCCTAGTTTTCTTCTGGTTATTCTCGTTCTGAGTGGGGTTTTGATTAGAGAGGTCGGTAAATATTATCCCCTTGACCCTCAAAATACAGTTATTTTTTCAGGATGTCTTATCCACCAAAGTGCCATTGTCACTAACGTCTCTTTCTCCCTTCCACTAGGGATCTGACTCCGTCTTTGGGGAGTTTCAGAAGTATCGGATGGAAATAACTGACCAGAAAGCGGTGAATAAAGGGTAGCAACAGTGTTAGGGATACGATTACGAACAGAAGGAGAAAGGAGAACAGGAGCCACAACGTTTGAAGTGAAGGCAGACACAGCAGAGGCTGGCAAGATAGTCGGGGTGGCAGGGACAAGAGGCTGAGAAGGTACAGGCAAAGGAGCAGTAGGAATAGAGACAGGTGGTGGGACAAACGTAGGACCAACAACGGGCTGACCCGCAGCCGCTGGAGCAACAGGAGGGACAACAGGAGGAATTACAGGCGGAACCACAGGAGGAACTACAGGGGCTGTAGCACCCTGTGCATAAGGAGGTGGCGATTTCATCAAATATGCTAACAGGGGATCCTCCTTTGAATCCTCTTCCTTCTTATCTAGACTAGTTGGTAAAACCGGGTAACATTTGTCTACCCTCATGTGATGCAGTCTAGTGGAAACTTCTATTTCTTTTTCTTCTTTATCTCGCTGACATTGTTGTACAACTTGCATTATCGGAACGATACCTTCTCTTCGATCCCTTTTAAGCTGTTTGATTTCTTTCTGTTTGGCCTCTTTACGCCACAACCGAAAGGAATCAAACATAGCTGGCCTAGCTTTCCTTTTAAACAACTTAGCTTCTAGATTATCTAAGATCATGAGGTCGAAACTTCCATGCGGTGGCCAACTAAGGACACCATCTTTTTTCGTGTAACGGACCCAATATTTATTATATATAATAGGGCCCACACCATGTCGACTATAGAGCTCATATATCGGAGTTCCAACTGGAGGTATCGGACACGAGTCCTCCAACCGGGAATCCTTGTTGCAACATTTAAAGAAACCAAGGAAACCACTATGGCTAGGCATCGTGCACACTAACCTAGTATCAAACTTCAAGGGTTACCGAAGTGCTAATTCTTCGTGAAAGACAAAACCCTCGGTTTTTGGCAATTGCAATTGTCAAATAACAACTAAGAACCAACAACTAAGAACCACAAATGCAATGGAACCATGCAATACAACAAAGCTTCAATAAGCTGCAACAACCACTAAGGACTGGGAGCGACCCACAAATACTTAACTGAGGGCTTCAATGGCGTCACCAGGAAGGCCCGTCTATCGTCTCGCTGTACGAAAGGTCTACGCCAGGCGTCGAAAACAGGTCGACAGTCAGGGCATCGGTCCGTCGCAGCCGTCAGGAGGCGGGAATCTTCGCGGGAAAAATCTTCGGACCACTTATTTCGACAACAGGATCGATGAAGCGGGGTGCACCTTTACCTCGGAGATTTCACACGAAGTTCCTCACAATCGTCAGGCTTTGCACCGGTACCGCCGATGTCGCCCTACGTTGGGCGCCAACTGAAGGACGGGGCTATTTAAGGCCCAGCGGTGCCAGGGGACAACACCTAGAACCTTCGTGGGATACCTGTTCTGGCGCACTAAAGACAGAGACACGGGACACTTCCTTCGGCGTCAAAGATCAGCGTTTATTACTGCAGGGAGGCAAAAGTCACAAGAAGTACAACAGAGTGTAGGTTCTGAGAGTCTGCTCCCTTTGCATATGTGAGTCGCTCTCTTTTATACAGGATTTTGTCATTGCACAGTATGTAAGCAAAAGGTTACAACTCATTTCACACAGTAAAATTCAAAGGATCGCTTTCATGTATTCAGAGCACCGGAACATAATTACATTAACATCACCAGTTCCAACTGTAAAAGCACATCTTCCCACCATTAGGTACATTCCACTTGAGTTGTAAATAAACAAGAGAAAGAGACAAGAACAGCTGCAAGGAAGTCAGACAACAGGGAAGAGGGAGTGTGAGGATAATATTGGATGCGTAATCGTAGCCTAAAAGGACTTGATCCCAGCACGTGCGAGGCTGAAACAATAGACCGGCACGGCAGGATCACCTCCGAGCGGAGGCAACTGCTTTAGCAGTGTCCTCCCCCTACTCATAAAAGACGCACGAAAAGGCATATGCTTCTTCCGTGAAGCTTGGGAACCAAAGGGTCACGATGCGGACAGTTACCTGTTCGCTGACTACGTGAGGTCAAGAAACAAAATGGATGCCGTATCTAAAATGGAACCCGAGCGTCCATTGAAGAAACCTGTAAATGTGAGGAACTCTTCTGAGTAGTATGGTGAAAACGCGTACACTTGCACAACTCGTCATTTACGGTTCATTGATACCACATTCGTCCATATTCGGCAGTGCCCAACACGTCGTAACGATTTTTACGGAACCTCACAGGAGGAAGATGTCCGGGTGGATCCAAGGGTGGATCGAGGATAAGGAGGACCTGAAAGCAGAGGGGACAGAGTGTGGGTCACTAGCCAGTGACCGGGTGGAACCAGGAAGGAACCAGACGACGTCGAGGAGCAATCAGGTACGGTCTTCAAGCTTGTCTCTTCAGCCACGCGGACCAGGAGGCGTCGAGGACGACCAGGTGCTGGAGGCGAGCTGTCCCACGAACGTTCTCGCAGATGGAGGGGTCGACTGCTGGATTGAAGTCAACAAGCCTTGGCAAAAGCAACCAACGCAGGATTCAAAGAAGGCTTCTGGTGCAGACCAGCAAGGTCTGAGGTGCCTCACCTTTATAGGGAGGCAAGGGCCAGTCTGGAGCAACTAGACCAGCGAGTTGGTTCAAAAGGATTGTCGTCACAGAGGCTACTAGCCAACGGGCTAGCAACCCGACAACGCGTCGAGCAGAACACAAGCAGAAGGGCACCACGTAGAACTCGTAGAGTGTGGAGGGCTGATCTTCGGTGCAGGTGGAGCTCGGGTTCGGGGTTTCTCAATCCCCAGTGCACAGCTTCGAGGATGCCTTAAGAGCTGCACAGTTAGCAAATTGCAGGCTTTTCAAGATGTCTGGTCCCACGTGTCTCGTCGCCTCCACAGATCTCAGCTATGCTGCAGTCGTGAAGAGAGGGTCAGAGAGGTCTGGAAGTCTGGGTCTTGTCAGGCTCTGTGCTCGGGTTCCGGCGGGAACGTCGACAAAGCAAGCCGTTGATTTGAATGGTGCCTGGTTGCCCAGGGTAACCGCTCCTTGGCCACAAGGGAGATTCTTCAGTCTTCAGCTTCAGCAGAATGTCGAATGTCCAGAGTTTCTTGTCAAGTTTCGATTCAGGATTAATCTAAAGTCCTAGGACTCAGCTCCTACCTTTATACAACTAAAAGGGACTGGATTACTTTCTAAGTCCCTCCTATGGGTGGGACCAGGAAGAGGGGTGGTTACACCCCCTCTCCTTTGTCCAGTTTCGCGCCAGAGCTGGGGCTGGAGTGCCCCAGCAACCGGTTTGAACTGGGGTATGCATGGAGCACCTAGTGTGCCCCAGGCAGTGTCTCAATCTATTCAGCCCTCCCTGTCCCAATACACAAAGTCCTGTCTGGGGTGGTGCTCGCACCTCTCCAGGCAGGAAACCTATTGTCCAAACCTCCGTGACTGGAAGGACTCCCAGCAGCAGGAAGTCAGACTTGTGTCTGTGGCAGCAGTGTCCATTTTGTGAAGCTGGGGCTCTGGTAAACTTTAACCGGGATAGTCAGTACTAACATGTCTTCTCCCTCTAGAAGGGTGGAATGCTACCCCCGTCGCCAGAATTGGCGAGGGGGTAGTATTTCAAAGCGTATGACACCTTACACGACATGTTTAGATAAAGCCAAACCAGAGTTAGCATTTAACCGCGAGGTTCATAATGCACTTAAGAGTAAATGGTATGGCAATATCATAGAACAGCTATAAGGACATGGTTCCGAAAGCTGCAGACAGGCTCAGCTCATGCTAGAGCACTATCTCACACTTAACCAAGCACTCTGCCTGCAGGATTGTTAAGGCCTGCCATAGGAGTGACTTATAGGTTACTATGTGTCTATATATAGGTAGGTATAGGAATACTATACCTAAGCAAGGGGTGATTACACGACCTTGCCCCAGCTGAGTGATCAGCCAGTTGTATCTATTTGAGTAGCCAGCCAGGGGTGGCATAATACATGCTGCAGCCCCTGGTAGGCCTTGGTTAAATCTATGCCCTGAGTACCTAGGGTACACTTCTACAGGGGCTGACAAGGTGAACCAATTCCCAATTGTGGATGTACATGGTGTGAATTTAGAGAGAGTGCATCTGTGCTGTGGGTCTGATTAGCAGGCCCACAGCCATATCCAAGTCGAAAACCAGTAAAGCAAAGGAAAAAGTGGGGGTGACCATAGGAAGCAGACCCTACTCTCCTACAGTCAGTTCCTATTTTTTTCCGCACCAGCAAGCGCTGATACGGAAAAAGTGGTACCCGTAGTCAATTATTGACTAAACTTTTTCGATTATTTTTTATCTTTCTTTGAAGTCGAACGATTCCGACGTTGCCGGTAGGGATGCCCGGGTTCAAGCCCTGCGTCGACTGCAACCGACTGATGTCGGTTACTGACCCTCATCGCCGTTGTCTTCATTGCCTTGGGCCCGACCACGATGACAAGTCGTGCCCCGACTGCCGGGCCTTGACGTCGAAGGCTAGGCGGGAGCGGTCCCGCAAGTGCTTCGAGCTCCGGCAGTCGGCCCGCGCCGTTCGAGGTCCCGGTCCGGAAGGAGGTCGAGGGACCGGTCGCGGGGGCCGGAGTCATCACGGCTCGGAAGATCGTCACCACTCCTCGAGCTCCAAGTCCTCAGGTAAGAGGCACAAGAAGTCGAAGAAGCGATATCGCTCTTCCGACTCCCCCGACGCTCCCGCAATGCGGCCGGGGGTTCGGGTGACACCGCCCTTGCTCCATACCCACCGGTCCCTGGGCAGAACGCGACGCTGGAGGAGATCGACGCCTTCCTCATGGCCATGAGGTCGCTCATTCCTCCGACGGGTTCCGTGGCACCTTCGGGCCAAGCGGCCCCGACTGGGAGCCCTATGGAGCCGGGTGCTTCGGCCCCGGCACCGTCGGCGACTTCGGTCCCGGCGCCGCAGAGCCCCGCTGGATCCGGTTCCGGAACCGGGATGTCGCCGGTCGACCTTACGACCTCGCCGGCGCCGGCCCCTAGGGTGTTGCCCCTGGCGCCGTCCACGGACGACATCATCCCCAGTACCCCCTTTGGTCCGGTACCGTCCGCATTCGACGCCGATAGGAGATTTTTTCTTCTATGATCCTGCCCCCTCATTTGACCCTGAGTACCAGGAGATGGGTGGCGAGGCGGATTGGGAGGTGTCTGAGGACCCTCTGGTACATGAGTGCCAGTCTTACCAGGCCTGGGCAGGTGAGCTAGGGGATGCCAGTGGTTTGGACACTTCGCCAGACATTGGTTTTGTCTTCCCTCCTACCATGGCTTCGGAGGAGGGGGCTGCCTATAGTGTGATGTTGACGCGGGCGGCCAAGGCCTTATCCCTTGAGCTCTCCGTCGCGGCCGTCAGGCCTAACCTCCTCACTGAGGTCCTTAAATTGCAAGCAAGCTCTTTGGAGCCTCTGTTGCCGTATAAGTAGGCCTTGTCTGACGTTCTTCTGGGCACCTGGTCCAGGCCCGCTACAGGTCCCTCTGTAGATAGGAACGTGGCCAGATGCCACCGCCCGGCTCCGGGCGACCCTTGCTTCCTGTCCACCCACCCCACTCCCAAGAGCCTGGTCATACAGGCTTCTAACTCCCAGACCGCATTCCCGACGGCTCCCCCCGATCTGGAATCCAAGAGGTACCAACAGTATGGCAAAAAGAGGTTCTCCTCACTGAGTTTGGAGTTGCGGTCAGTTAACACCGCGTGCCTCTTGGGCCGTTATACCCACTCTCTGTGGGACACTGTCGCGGACGTGCTGCCACAATGTCCGGAGGAGGCCTGGACTAAACTCGCCCAAGCCCTTGCGGAGGGTCGAGATGCGGCACGGTACTCCATCCGATGTGGGCTGGATACAACGGACTCGCTGGGTAGAGCGATGGCAACGACGGTGGCGATTCGTCGCAAAGCCTGGCTGAGGTCCGCCAACTTTTCGGCTGATGTCCAAAACACCCTTATGGACATGCCGTTTGATGGCCGTCGCCTCTTCGGCGACAAGGCAGACAGTGCGCTTGAGCTCTTTAAGGACTCCAGGGCTACGGCCAAGTCCTTGGGCCTCTCGGCCCCGCGTCAGCCATCTGCTGCCTTTCGCCCCTTTCGTGGCCAAGGAAGGGGCGCCCCCACACGTCCTGCCATCCCCGGGCTGCAGACTAACATCCAGCATGGTGGCGGACGTGGTAACTGCTGTGGCGGTGCCCGGGGACAATGGCGAGGCCAGTCCACATCTACCCCTGCAGCATCCGCCTCAAAGCCCTCCTAGTCCTAGCTTTCAGGCTCACGTGACGCCAGTGGGGGGCAGGGTTCGCCATCACCTCCTCCACTGGATGGTAGCGTTGGACTTGCAGGACGCTTATTTCCACATCCCCGTTCTGCCGGCCCACCGGCGCTACCTGCGGTTCACGGTAGGCCACGAGCACTTTCAGTTTACCGTGCTCCCCTTCGGCCTTACCAGCGCCCCACGGGTGTTCACGAAGGTGATGGCGGTGGTCGCAGCTCATCTGCGCAGGTTAGGGGTGTCAGTCTTCCCCTACCTCGACGACTGGTTGTTGAGGGCGGGCTCACCCCAGACAGTCATCAGCCACCTCCAGACTACGGCCGACCTCCTGCACCTGCTGGGGTTCTCCATCAATGTGCTGAAGTCACACCTGTGTCCCTCTCAGAAGCTCTTCTTCATCGGAGCAGTTCTAGACTCGGCGCAGTTTCGGGTTTATCCTCCCGAACAGCTTGTTCGGGATATTCAGGCTCTGATTCCGATCTTTCAGCCTTTATCCCGAGTCTCGGTCAGGTTGACGCTGCGGCTTCTGGGGCTGATGGCCTCCTGCATCCTTCTGGTGCATCACGCCAGGTGGTGGATGCGGGCTCTGCAGTGGGACCTGAAGTTTCAGTGGGCCCAGCATCAGGGCAACTTGTCCGACCATGTCTTGATCTCGGAGGGCACTGCAGGACAGTTGCAGTGGTGGCTCACGGACCGCGATTGGGTCAGCGGCAGATCCCTCTCCCTACCCCAACCGGAGCACATAGTTGTGAAGGACGCATCCCTCCAGGGCAGGGGAGGCCATTTGGGAGAGGCGGAGATCAGAGGCCTCTGGTCTCCGGCGGAGTCCCAGCTCCTTATCAACCTTCTGGAGCTGCGGACAATCCGGCTTGCACTGAAGGCATTCCTCCCCTCTGTCCGGGGGAGTGTAGTGTAGGTGTTCACGGACAACACCACCGCCATGTGGTACTGCAACAAACAGGGCGGGGTGGGGACGTGGCAGGAAGCTCTGCGCCTCTGGCAGTGGCTGGAACATCAGGGCGTGACCCTGGTGGTTCAACACCTGGCAGGTTCCCTGAACGCCAGGGCGGACGAATTCAGCCATCGGTGCATCATGGATCACGAATGGCGTCTGTACTCGGATGTGGCGCAAGGCCTTTTTGAGCAGTGGGGAGAGCCTTGGTTAGATCTATTCACCAGTGAAGAGAATGCGCAATGTTATCAGTTCTGCGCGTTGGAATTTCCAAGGCGGCACTTGTTCGGAGACACTTTTCATCGCGAATGGAGTTGCGGTCTGTTGTACGCCTTTCTGCCTATACCACTTCTGCCCAGAGTGCTAAAGAAGATCAGGCGCGACCGGGCCCAAGTCATCCTTGTGGCTCCGGACTGGGCACAGAGGTTCTGGTATCCTGAGCTACTCAGCATTTCTGTCGATCCCCCGATTCAGGAGGACGGTCGTCCACCCGAACCTGTCCAGTCTCCACTTACATGCGTGGAGATTGAGCGGCGGCAGTTGAGGCCATGCGACTTGCCTCCTGAAGTTTTGAATGTCATTCTGGCAGCCAGGCGTCCCTCCACGAAATCAGTATACGCCTGCAGGTGGAACAAATTTGTCGCATGGTGCACAGCAAAGGCTGTGGATCCCCTTTCTGCCCCTCTTTCAGAGGTTCTCCTCTTTCTTCTGTTTCTTGCCCAGCAGGGCTCTGCTCTGGGCACTCTGAAGGGCTACCTCTGGGGGTGTGGCTTAGCCAGCAAGCGAGATCTTCGCGCAGTGCTGAGGCTGTCCGGAGCTATGTAGCCCATCCGCTACTTGTAGGACACACCGGTGGCCAAAAACTCCTGCACGGGGTGTCAGAACCCTGCAGCATCGGCTGACGCCCGCCCGAGAATTGGTGTGCATACGGCCCGGACTAGTATGCGGCGGCCGGGGAGACGTGAAGACGGGGAATCAAGATGGCGCCCGTTGGACTATCTCGCGTCTCCCCGGGCCTCTGGCTCTGCGACTTATGAGGCGGGCATAGCGCTGCTGCCCTGGGCCACTCGGAGACACATATCCTTTGAGCGGTGAGGAGAGGGGGGCCTGGGTGGAAACGAGCTCACCACAGGTCAGTTTGACCTCCAGCCAGAGTGACACTGCGACCGGGGCTGGAGATGGGCCGGTGCGCCGACGCCTGCCCCCGCCTTCATTAGCATGGCCGGCGGTGGTGGGCAGCGCCCGACTGCAGTGGCCCCCCCTTTGAACACTCCGGCCCATACACCGCCCAGAGACTGCTCCCGCACTGCCTCTGACCTGCTCCGGTCCTGCTGTTGCGTGGGCCTGCCGGCCTGGAATCTTTGCCCTCTGCGCCTGGGCCCCTGTGCACCATCGGCACACAGACGCGGATTCCTGGATTACGCGGCGCACTGGCGCAGTGAGAGGCGCTTGACCCTTCTATGGTACAGACTAACGGGTGACTGGGTCGCAGCCACCGTGGACCCCCACTGATGCTCCCATTTGCGATATCCCTGTCTCGCCGTTACGATCACTCTTTGTTGCCACGCGGACTCTGCCCAGGGGATCCTTTGTTTGCTCCGGATATTGGGAACCACATATTGCTGGAGCTCCTCCATCCACGTTCTCCGGCTCATCGTCGCCCAGCAAACCACGCGACGGCTTGATGCGGCATGGGCCGCAAAAACTTGAATCTGAAAGAGACACGTTAGTGATAGATTCCTTACCTTAGAATATCCCCAAGCGTCAGACTGGATCCAGAAACTTTGCGTAGCAATACCCCTGCGCGCCGGCAGGCGTCGTCTGCGGCTCCGCGTCCGTCGTCGGCGTCGTTAGCGCCGGAATGACGTCGTCGGAGTACTTAGACGCCGCCCATGCGCGCTGACGTCATTTCTTCTTTTTTCCGCGCCAGCTAGCGCAGATCCGGAGAAGCTCTACCCCTTAGTAATTTTTCGACTAAACTTTTTTGATCTTTTGATCATTTCTCTACTCGAGTCTTCGACTCCGAAGGTGCCGGTAGGGTTTAAAGCCTGTTCCAAGTGCGACTGACTGATGTCGGTTACCGACCCCCATCGCCGGTGCCTCAAGTGTTTAGGCCTCGACCACGATGACCGCACCTGCTCCGACTGCTGGGCCCTGACGTCTAAAGCTAGGCGGGAGCGGTCCCGCAAACGACTCGAGCTCCGGCAGTCGGCCCGCGCCGCTCCAGGTCCCGGTTCCACAGGAGGTCGAGGGACCGGTCGCGGGTTCGGAGTCCTCACAGCTCCGGGAGTGGACATCGGTCGTCAGGATCCAAGTCCTCAGGTAAGAGGCATGAGAGGTCGGAGAGACGTCATCGTTCCTCTGACCCACCCCGACGCTCGCACGAAGCGGCCGGGGGTTCTGGTGACACCACCCACGCGGCTCCGACGGAGTCGCAGACATCGCCACCTGCCCCACACCTTCGAGTCCCTGGGCATGATGCGACACCAGAGGAGGTCGAGCGGTACCTCATGGCCATGAGGTCCCTCCCTCCTCAGCCGGGTTCCGTGGCGCCTCCAGGCCCAACGGCCCCGGCTGGAGGGCCTAGCGTGTCGGGTGCTTCGGCTCCAACGGCGTCGGGTGCTTCGGTCCCGGCGCCGCCGGCGACTTCGGTCCCGGCGCCGCAGGCCCTCACTGGATCCGCTTCCGGATCCGGGTCGTCGCCGGTCGACCTCACGACCTCACGGGTGTCGCACCCGGCGCCCACTATGGACACCGTCCCCGATCCTACCCTCGGTCCGGTTCCGGCGCCGGAGCGGCACCACTAGCGACGGTCTTTGGAGATTTCTATTTCTACAAACCGGCCCCGTCTGTTGACCCTGATCTGCAGGAGATGGGTGACGAGGGTGATTGGGAGGGGTCTGTGGACCCTCTGGCACAAGAATGCCAGTCTCAACAGGACTAGACATATGAGCTTTGGGAGGCCAGTGGACTTGACGCTTCGCCAGACACTGGATTTGTCTCCCCTACCACCGTGGCTAGGGAGGAGGGGGCTGCTTACACTGTAGTGTTGACGTGGGCGGCCAAGGCCTTACACCTTGAGCTCCCCGTTGTGGCCGTGAGGACTAACCTCCTCACTGAGGTCCTTAAACAGCAGGCAAGCTCCACTGAGCCTCTGCTGCTGTTTAATGAGGCCTTGTGTGACGTTCTTGTGGGCACTTGGTCCAAGCCCGCCACAGGTCAGCCTGTGGATAGGAACGTGGCCAGACGCTACCGCCCGGCCCCGGGCGACCCTTGCTTTTTGTCCACCCATTCCACCTCCGAGAGCCTGGTCATCCAGGCCTCCACTTCCCAGACCGCATTCCCGGCGGCTCCGCCCGATCGGGAATCCAAGAGGTATGAACAATTCGGGAAGAAAGTGTTCTCGTCCCTGAGTTTGGGACTGCGGTCTGTCAATACCGCATGCCTCTTGGGCCGCTATACCCAAACCCTGTGGGACACGGCCGCGGACGTGCTGCCCCAATGTCCGGAGGAGATCCGGGCTAAACTCGCCCAAGCCCTTGCAGAAGGTCGAGATACAGCACGATATTCCATCCGGTGTGGGCTGGATACCACGGACTCACTGGGCAGGGCAATGGCAACGACGGTGGCGGTTCGACGCCATGCCTGGTTGAGGTCCGCCAACTTTTCGGCCGATGTCCAGGCCACTCTTCTGGAATGCTGTTCGATGGCGTCGCCTCTTTGGCGACAAGGCAGACCATGCGCTTGAGCGTTTTAAGGACTCCAGGGCTACGGCCATGTCCTTGGGTCTCTCGGCCACACGCCAGCAATCGGGTGCCTTTCGATCCTTTCGTGGCCACGGAAGGGGCGCCCCACACGTGCTGCCAGCCACGCACCGTAGAATGCTCAACAGCGCGGTGGCGGCTGTGGAAACCGCCGTGGCGGCGGTCGGGGACAACGGCGAGGCCAGTCCACACCTTCCCCCGCAGCACCTGCCTCAAAGCCTTCCTAGTCCGAGTTTTCAGGCCCATGTGACGCCAGTGGGGGACAGGGTTTGCCATCACTTCTTCCACTGGCGCACTGTCACGTCGGACAGGTGGGTGCTGCAAATCGTCCAAAGGGGCTACTCCCTTCCCTTCGAGGCGACCCATCCAGCCATGCCACCGCAATTCCACCGCGTGTCGTGGGATCACTTGCAACTTCTGCAAAAGGAAGTCACGGCCCTCTTGGCCAAGGGGGCTATCGAGCACATTCCTGGGCCAGAAGTAGGGTGTGGTTGCTACTCCCACTACTTCATGGTACCCAAGAAGGGCAAAGGGGGCCTATGCCCTATCTTGGACCTACGGAACGTCAACGGCTTCCTCCGGAAGGAGAAGTTCAAGATGCTGACTTTGGCTCAGGTTTTAGCTGCCCTGGACCCTGGAGACTGGATGGTAGCGTTGACTTGCAGGACGCTTATTTTCACATCCCAGTCCTGCCGGCCCACCGGCGTTACCTGCGGTTCACAGTAGGCCACAAGCACTTTCAGTTTACCGTGCTCCCCTTCGGCCTTTCCAGCGCCCCCACGGGTGTTCACGATAGTGATGGCGGTGGTCGCAGCTCATCTGCGCAGGTTAGGGGTGTCAGTCTTTCCCTACCTCGACGACTGGTTGTTGAAGGCGGGCTCGCCCCAGACAGTCGTCAGCCACCTCCAGACTACGGCCGACCTCCTGCACTTGCTTGGGTTCTCCATCAACGTGCCGAAGTTGTAGGAGAGTGGGGTCTGCAATCCTATGGTCACCCCAGCTTTTTGCTTTTTGCTTCACTGGTTTACGACTTTCCCTGGCTGTGGGCCTGCTAATCAGACCCACAGGCTAGCTGTTCTCTCTCTAAATTGACAACCATGTACTTTAGGTGCATTTACCAATTGGTACTGGGCCACCTTACCAGTCCCTGTACCCAGGGCATAGGTGTACCCAGGGCCTACCAGGGGCTGAAGCATGTATTATGCCACCCCTGGCTGGCCATCTAAAACTGACACAACTGGCTGCACGACAGCTGGGGCAAGGTGGTGTAATCACCCTTTGCTGTAGATATAGTATACCTATATCTAACCCTAAAATGGACACATATATTCCTATCAGTCACTCCTATGGAAGGCCTTATCAATCCTGAAGGCAGAGTGCTTGGAATTATGTGAGATGGTGCTCTGGCATGAGCTGAGCCCGTTTGCAGCTTGCGGAACCAAGTCCTAATAGCTGTTCCATGATAACGCTATACCATATACTCTTAAGGGCATTATTAACCTCGCGGTTAAATGCTAATTCTGGTATAACATTATCAAAACATGTCGAGTAAGGTGTCATACGATTTGGAATACTACCGCCTCGCCAATTCTGGCGACGGGGGTAGCATTCCACCCTTCTAGAGGGACACGACATGTATGTAACTGTGAACCCCGGTTAAAGTTAACTCGAGCCTCAGCATCACAAAATGGATGCTGCCACCACAGACACAAGTCTGAACTCCTGCTGTTGGGAGTCCTTCCAGCGAGGACGGCTTGGACAAAGGGTTTCCTGCCTTGGGAGGTGCTAGCACCACCCCAGACAGGATTTTGTGTATTGGGTAGGATAGGCCTGAAAGGAATGAGACATGCCTGGGGCACACAAGGTGCCCTGTGCATACACCGGTTCAAACCAGTTGCTGGGGCAATTATGCCCCAGCTCTGGGGGGAAACCGGACAAAGGATAGGGGGTGTAGCCACCCCCCTTCCTGGTCCCACCCAGGGGAGGGACCTAGTCAGTAGTGCAGCCCCCTTTAGGAGAATAAAGGTAGGAGCTGGTCCCATTCCAAATTAGATTATCCTGAACTATTCAACAAGAAGAAACTCTGGCCTTCAACGTTCTGCTCCACAGAATGTTATGTTATGTTATGTAAACTTATAACGCGCACAGCTGCTCCTGCAAATGAGCTTCCTGGCGCTTGACAAGGTAGGCAACACAACACAACACGAAAGCAACAGACTGAAGAATCTCCCTGGTGGGCAAGGAGTGTCCACCCTGCAACTGCAGGCACCATCAAGCGTCCAGCGGCTTCACTTTGTCGTCTTCCCTCGAGGATCCAGACTTCAGAGCCCGACGAGACCCGGATTCCCAGACCTCTCCGACCTCTACCTACATCTACAGCAAAGCTGAGACCCGTGGGTGCGACGAGACACGTGGGACCGGCCATCTTGAACGAACCTGCACTTCGCTTCCAGCACGACTCCCATGGTAAACTCGACCAAGTGCTTTGGGGATTGAGAAGCCCCAGCCCCGAGCAGCCCCTGCACCGAAGATCAGCCCTCCAGCATCCACGAGATCTGCGTGGGGCCCTTCTGCTTGTTTGCTGCTCGACGCATTGTCTGGTCACTTGCCGGCTGGCTAGTGGCCTCCTAGATGACGAACCTTTGAATCTTTGCTGCTGGTCTGGTTGCTCCAGACTGGCCCTTGCTCCCTTCCAAAAGAGGGGCACCCCAGACTCTCCTAGTCCGCACCAGACGTCTTTTCCACTCACCGTGTGGGTTGCCTTTGCCAAGGCCTGTTAACTCCAATCCCGGATCCGACACCGCCGACAGCGAGAGCCTGCGTGGGACAGCTCGTGCCTCCATCCTCGTCGTCGAAGACACCTCCTGGTCCATGTGGCTGTAGAGTCAAGCGTCCACTCTTCACCTGATCGCGACGACAGCACCTGGTTCCTTCCTGGTTCCACACCGGTCACTGGCTAGTGACTTTGAACACTGTCCCCTCTGCTTTCAGGTCCTCTTCTTCACCGATCCACCCTTGGATCGCACCGGACATCTTCCTCCTGGTCGCCTGCAGCATCTTTTCTTTCAGGCTCCATTGACTTCAACGCGAGAACCCGACACACTTTGGCACCTATGCACCTGCAGCCCGTGGGTGAGGTAACGAGAGCATTTCGGTGCTCAAGGGTAGTCTAACTGTCCTAGTGTCCAGTTCCACAGTCGTTGTTGTCCTAACTAGTCAGGATTGTCCGTACTTACCTTTAACTTGAACTGTACTGTCCATAGACGGTGTTACGCATCTCGCGTGTGAGTTCACACTCTGCACACGCGTTCCGTGGGCCTCCTATTACTTACCTGAAGTTAGTGTAGCGTGGTCCCATTGATCCTACAGCCTCTGGACAGCTCCATTCCTTTTATCGACTCTCACATTCCACTTACTTAGTATATGGTTTGTCGTGCCCCTAGGGCACCATTGTCATTTTGTGCAACTTGTAGTATTTTTTGTAAGAAATTGTCATGCGCTTAGCCCTCTGACCTCATAAAGAGTTCAGAGGTGTTGTTATTAATAAATATACTGTTTATTTTCATAACAACCTGTGTGGTGTCCTTTCATCTGGTATTCAAGGGGTTATATTGTGGTAAAACAGCTGGCTTCACATGCCAAAAGAGTTTAGCCTAAGACTGCTTTGTCCATGCTACCATTAGGATAGCTGGTCTATAAGGTTGACTTACAACCAATCACCATAAGGGTTGTTTGGACTGATACAAGGTGATCACTAGAACTAGTGAGCATCATATATCAGGCCAACTTCTCACATTGGTGTGCAGCGGTTGGGATTTGAGCTTGCTGTTGGTTTTACCACGTATAATCTTGAAATATCATTTGAAAGATCACATAAGGTACTCTAGGTACATATAACAAGCTTAGAAATACTCTGAGTTCTACTGAACCAGCTTTTGTAGTAGAAAGGGCCTAGCACACCCTGACTACAACTCTTAGCAAGGGATCAGTAGGAAAACCCATAGTGTAGGTAAGTGCATCACTTGCACCTCACTAGAAAGCATGTCTACCCATGGAGAGTCTTCAGAGACTCCCCTAGTGGTTAGTGACCCTCCACAGGTCCTTTCCAGATATGCAGCTCTCAGTTTCCAGGAGATGAGACAATTGTGTACCTCCAGGAAATTGAAACAGGGTTCTAACCCTACCACTCCTTTTCTGTTAGGTCTCTTAGAGACATATGATGCTAGAAAGGCTTCTAACACAGATGGGAGCTTGCCAGCCTTAGAAGGTACCCTTGGTGATCCAGATCTCCCTGAAACAGAGAATGTAGAGGAGGAGGAGGAGGAAGAAGGGGACACCTCTGGGGATGAGGTAGACAAAGGTCCTGAGGTAGTCAGCAGACTAACCAGGGCCAACTTAGACCTACATAGGGAAGGATCTGGGGGACCCCCAGTACTGACCCTGAGCAGGCCTAACTATGGAGTTAGAAGAGATAGGTCTCATTCTAGGGACTCCATTAGATCTGTGCACTCTCGTGCCTCTCATGCATCTGCTCTGAGGAGGATGACTTCCCCTCAGAGGAGAGAGCAAGAGGCAAAGATGAAGGAAGCTAATCTGAGGATCTAGAGGGAAGAACTTGCCCTGGCCAAAGAGAAGCTTGCCTTTGCTAGGGAGCAACAGTTGAGTGGGGTAGTCCCCACTGGTGGCAGCAATATCCCTAGGGATAGAGACAGGAGTTTTGATAATAGACACCTGAGTAAAATAGTGCCCTCCTATAAGACAGGAGATGATATCCACAAGTGGATAACTGCTTTGGAGAGAGCCTGCAAAGTACAGCAGGTACCCCAGAGTCAGTGGGCAGCTATATTGTGGCTCTCCTTTGAAGGTAAAGGTAGAGACAAGCTCCTCACTGTTAGATATGAGGATGCTAATGATTACCAAGTCTTGAAAACTGCTCTGATTGATGGGTTTGGCTTAACCACTGAACAGTACAGGTTGATGTTCAGGGATACCCAGAAAACTCAGGCTCAAGAGTGGACTGACTTTGTTGATTGTGCCACTAAGGCTCTGGAGGGCTGGTTACTGGGAAGTAAAGTTATTGATTACACAGGATTGTATAATCTAATTATGAGAGAGCAAATCTTAAATAATTGTCAGAACCAGTTGTTGCATCAGCACTTGATTGACTCAGATCTGACCTCTCCCCAAGAATTGGGAAAGAAGGCAGACAGATGGGTCAGGACAAGGGTCAAGCAGCAGAACCCGAACCAGGGTGGTGGCCAGAAGAAAGCAGACCAGAAGGGTAATGAGAATAAGCAAAATGACCAGAAGTCTTCAACAGGGCCCCAACAACCTAAGGAGGGTGGGTCCCAAAAGAAGAAGAATGATGGTCCTAAGAAACCATGGTGCCAATACTGTAAAAGTAAGACTCACTGGTTTAGTGAGTGCACCAAGAAAGGCCAAACTCCTACCACTACTGTCCCTAAGACACCTGTGTGAGAAGTTGGCCTGATATATGATGCTCAGGTTGTTATGAATATAAACAGTATATTTATTAATAACAACACCGCTGAACTCTTTATGAGGTCAGAGGGCTAAGCACATGACAATCTCTTCAGAAAAATACTACAAGTCGCACAAAATTACAATGGTGCCCTAGGGGCAAGACAAACCATATACTAAGTAAGTGGAATGTGAGAGTCGATAAAGGAAGTGGAGCTGTCCAGAGGCTGTAGGATCGATGGGACCACGCTATACTAACTTCAGGTAAGTACTAGGAGGCCCACGGAACGCGTGTGCAGAGTGTGAACTCACACGCGAGAGCGTAACAGCGTCTATGGACAGTACAGTTCAAGAAAAAGGTGAGTACGAACACTCCTGACTAGATAGGACGACAACGACTGTGGAACTGAACACTAGGACAGTTAAACTACCCTTGAGCACCGAAATGCTCTTGTTACCTCACCCACGGGCCGCGGGTGCATAGGGTTCAAAGTGCGTCGGGTTCTCGCGTTGAAGTCAATGGAGCCTGAAAGAAAAGATGCTGCAGGCGACCAGGAGGAAGATGTCCGGTGCAATCCAAGGGTGGATTGTTGAAGAAGGAGACCTGAAAGCAAAGGGGACAATGTTCACAGTCACTAGCCAGTGACCGGAGTGGAACCAGGAAGGAACCAGATGTCGACGTCGCGATCAGGTGAAGGGTGGACGCTTGACTCTGCAGCCACGTGGACCAGGAGGTGTCTTCGATGACCAGGATGTAGGCACGAGCTGTCCCACGCAGGCTCTCGCTGTCGGTTGTGTCGAATCCGGGCTGGGACTCAACAGGCTTTGGCAAAGGCAACCCACGCGGTGAGTGAATAAAGCGTCTGGTGCGGACTAGGAGAGTCCGGGGCTCCCCTCTTTTGGAAGGGAGCAAGGGCCAATCGGGAGCAACCAGATCAGCAGTGAAAATTCAAAGGTTCGTCGTCTAGGAGGCCACTAGTCAGCTGGCAAGTGACCAGACAACGCGTTGAGCAGGAACCAAGCAGAAGGGCCCCACGCAGATCTCATGGATGCTGGAGGGCTGATCTTCGGTGCAGGGGCTGCTCGGGGCTGGGGCTTCTCAGTCCCCAAAGCACTTGGTCGAGTTTACCTCGGGAGTCGTGCTGGAAGCGAAGTGCAGGTTCGTTCAAGATGGCCGGTCCCACGTGTCTCGTCGCACCCACGGGTCTCAGCTTTGCTGTAGATGCAGGTTGAGGTCGGAGAGGTCTGGGAATCCGGGTATCGTCGGGCTCTGAAGTCTGGATCCTCGAGGGAAGACGACAAAGTGAAGCCGCTGGACGCTTGATGGTGCCTGCAGTTGCAGGGTGGACACTCCTTGTCCACAAGGGAGATTCTTCAGTCTTCTGTGGAGCAGAACGTCGAAGGCTAGAGTTTCTTCTTGTTGAATAGTTCAGGATAATCTAATCTGGAATGGGACCAGCTCCTACCTTTATTCTCCTAAAGGGGGCTGCACTACTGACTAGGTCCCTCCCCTGGGTGGGACCAGGAAGGGGGGCGGCTACACCCCATATCCTTTGTCCGGTTTCTAGCCAGAGCTGGGGCTGGGATGCCCCAGCAACTGGTTGGAACCGGTGTATGCACAGGGCACCTTGTGTGCCCCAGGCATGTCTCATTCCTTTCAGGCCTCCCTACCTCAATACACAAAATCCTGTCTGGGGTGGTGCTAGCACCTCCCAAGGCAGGAAACCCTTTGTCCAAGCCGCCCTCGCTGGAAGGACTCCCAGCAGCAGGAGGTCAGACTTGTGTCTGTGGTGGCAGCATCCATTTTGTGATGCCAAGGCTCGAGTTAACTTTAACTGGGGTTCTCAGATACATACATGTCGTGTCCCTCTAGAAGGGTGGAATGCTACCCCCGTCGCCAGAATTGGCGAGGGTGTAGTATTCCAATTCGTATGACACCTTACTCGACATGTTTTGATAATGTTATACCAGAGTTAGCATTTAACCGCGAGGATTATAATGCACTTAAGAGTATATTGTATAGCGTTATCATGGAACAGCTATAAGGACTTGGTTCCGCAAGCTGCAAACGGGCTCAGCTCATGCCAGAGCACCATCTCACATAATTCCAAGCACTCTGCCGTCAGGATTGATAAGGCCTTCCATAGGAGTGACTGATAGGAATATATGTGTCCATTTTAGGTTTAGATATAGGTATACTATATCTACAGCAAAGGGTGTTTACACCACCTTGCCCCAGCTGTCATGCAGCCAGTTGTGTCAGTTTTGGATGGCCAGCCAGGGGTGGCATAATACATGCTTCAGCCCCTGGTAGGCCCTGGGTACTCCTATGCCCTGGATACCTAAGGTATACTGTACAGGGACTGATAAGGTGACTCAGTATCCAATTAGATATGTACCTAGGGTACATGGAGTCCATTTTAACAGAGAGAGCAGGAAGCCTGGGGTCCTGAATAGCAGGATCCCAGGCCAACTAAGTCAAAAACCAGCAAAACACCAGGCAAAAAGTTGGGTGTAACCATAGTCAGATATCCACCTTCCTACATAACCCCCCCCCCCCCCAAACGAAAGGAGATAAGGCTATCCTTGACCAGGTAAGCCTATATTGTCTGAGTGGCCATAGGAGGAGGTGCATGCACTGGCATGGTTACCCCCTATCTCATGGTCCACTAAGCAATCCCTCACCCTAAGGGTATCTGAGGGTCTCCACCATAGGGAATCTCTACCTGTGGTGTGTTTTGGCAAAGTAAAAGGCTGGTGCTGGGATGGAGTACTGAAGTGAGGCTCCACTAATGTTGGGCTCAACTTCCTCCAATCACTATCCACCATATATGCCTTTCTTTCCAGGACTGAGTTGCTGTATGCTCTCAGGGTCAACCTCTGGCTACCTAAAGCTGGATGCTGGGTCCCTCTGTTTGGCTTACTGGAGGGACAGGTCAGGTTTGGGGCCCTTAGGTCCCAGGTTTGGCTGTGCCCAACAGTGTCCATCTGTGGGAGGTCCCTAACTAAGTTTAAGGGGGATCCCTCAGGAGTTTGTTTTATTTTCACTTGGCTAGGACTACTAGCTTCAGTGCCCTTAATCTGCTGATTGGGGAGTTCTTTTGGACAGGGGGCCCTTTGGGGTCCACCACTGGCCTCCCTGGCCTCTACAGCCCTGGGCTGACTGAGGCAGGGTAGAGAGGGGCAGGTTACCTGCTCCAGACTGGGTCCCACCTTGGAAGGGTCCACTGACATCAGGGGTTCTGCCAGGCTAGGCCTGACTACCTCTGGGGCAGTTTCTTCACAAGGGGTAAGATCAGTTCCCTGAGGAGGCTGATCCTGTCCTAAAGTCTGGTGGGAGGGAGATTTCTCTTCCTCCTCAATGCTCTCTGTTTGAGTGGAGTGATCCATAGTTTCAGGCGTCACAACACTATTATCAGTCTGAGTTTGGGCTGTGGCCATCACAACCCCACCATCCTTTTCATGAGGGGACTCAGTTTGGGTATGGGCTGTTACCATCACAGCCCTGCTAGCCTTTTCAGGGAGGGAATCTACTTGAGATTGGGCTGAGACTGGCACAGCCCTCCTAACCTGTTCAGGAAGATTTACCATTTTAGAATGGGTTTCTTGTTCTACCTCAGCCCAGGCTGAGATCTCTAAATCATTCCCCAGTAGGCAATCTACAGGCAAGTTTGATGGCACTGCCACTCTCTTGGGGCCAGTGACATCTCCCCAGCTGAGACTTACCACTGCCATGGGATGATTTTTCTGCACTCCATCAATGTTTCTCACCTGGTATGTGGCACCAGGTATAAGTTGCCTTGAGGGGACTAGGCTCTCAGTCACCATGGTGATGCTAGCCCCTGTATCTCTATAGGCCTCAACTTTCAGACCATTGATGAGGGGCTCCTGTCTGTACTTGCCCAAAGTGTTGGAACAATCAGTGAAGTTGGCAAACCCCATGCTATTCTCACAGACAAGAGTATCTGAGTTAGGGGACCTGGTTAGGCCAGAGTCCCCAGGAACTCCCAAAGTAAATCCACCCAAATTCTTGGGGGCACTCCCACCATCTGGGGGATTACTACTAGTAGTAACAGGAGGTTTGGAAGTGTTACTTGGGGGTATGTTCTCCTTATTGTTGTTGGCCCTTGGGCAACTGCTGTCAGTTTTCCAATGGCCTACCTGTTTGCAGGTATAGCAATAAGGTTTCTTCTGGGTATTGGAAGGATTCTGGGACCCACCCCCCTCAGAGGATTTTTGGGGCCCTGATATGGTTTGATCTGTAGATTTATTCCCACCCTTCTCTTGAGGCTTGGTTGATACCTTCTTTTGGTCACCACCTTGGTTCTTAGGCCTAATCCTGGTTCTGACCCATTTGTCTGCCCTCTTACCCAATTCTTGTGGAGAGGTCTGATCAGAGTCTACCAGGTGCTGGTGTAATAACTGGTTCTGACAATTATTTAAGACTTACTCTCTCATAATTAGATTATACAATCCTGTGTAATCAGTAACTTTACTTCCCAGTAACCAGCCCTCCAGAGCCTTAGTCGCACAATCAACAAAGTCAGTCCAATCTTGAGCCTGAGTTTTCTGGGTGTCTCTGAACATTAACCTGTACCGTTCAGTGGTTAAGCCAAACCCATCACTCAGAGCAGTTTTCAAGACTTGGTAATCATTAGCATCCTCATCTCTAACAGTGAGGAGCTTGTCTCTACCTTTACCTTCAAAGGAGAGCCACAATATAGCTGCCTACTGACTCTGGGGTACCTGCTGTACTTTGCTGGCTCTCTCCAAAGCAGTTATCCACTTGTGGATATCATCCCCTGTCTTATAGGGGGGCACTATTTTACTCAGGTGTCTATTATCAAAACTCCTGTCTTTATCCTTAGGGATATTGCTGCCACCAGTGGGGACTACCCCACTCAACTGTTGCTCTCTAGCAAAGGCACGCTTCTCTTTGGCAAGGGCAAGTTCTTCCCTCTGGATCCTCAGATTAGCCTGTCTCATCCTTGCTTCATGCTCTCTCCTCTGAGGGGAAGTCATTCTCCTCTGGGGAGAAGCCATTCTCCTCTGAGCAGAGGCATGAGAGTGCACAGATCTACTGGAGTCCCTAGAATGAGATCTATCTCTCCTGGCTCCAAAGTTAGGCCTGCTGAGGGTCAGTACTGAGGGTCCCCCAGATCCCTCCCTATGTAGGTCTAAGTTGGCCCTTGTAAGTCTGCTGACTAACTCAGAACCTTTGTCTGCCTCATCCCCTGAGGTTTCCCCTTCTTCCTCCTCCTCCTCTTCTACATTCTCTGTTTCGGGGAGATCTGGATCACCAAGGGTACCTTCTAAGCCTGGCATGCTCCCATCTGTGTTAGAAGCCTTTCTAGCATCATATGTCTCTAAGAGACCTAACAGAAAGGGAGTGGTAGGGTTAGAACCCTGTTTCAATTTCCTGGAGGTACACAATTGTCTCATCTCCTGGAAACTGAGAGCTGCATATCTGGAAAGGACCTGTGGAGGTTCACTAACCACTTGGGGAGTCTCTGAAGACTCTCCATGGGTAGACATGCTTCTAGTGAGGTGTAAGTGATGCACCTACCTACACTATGGGTTTTCCTACTGATCCCTTGCTAAGAGCTGTAGTCAGGGTGTGCTAGGCCCTTTCTACTACAACAGCTGGTTCAGTAGAACTCAGAGTATTTCTAAGCTTGTTATATGTACCTAGGTACCTTATGTGATCTTTCAAATGATATTTCAAGATTATACGTGGTAAAAACAACAGCAAGCTCAAATCCCAACCGCTGCTCACCAATGTGAGAAGTTGGCCTGATATATGATGTTCACTAGTTCTAGTGACAACCTTGTATCAGTCCAAACAACCCTTAAGATGATTGGTTGTAAGTCAACCTTATAGACCAGCTATCCTAGGGGTAGCATGGACAAAGGAGTCTTAGGCTAAACTCTGTAAAGGCATGTGAAGCAAGCTGTTTTACCATATACACTCTCTTTGAATACCAAATGAAAGGACACCACACAGATATATATTGAAAATATATATATATTTATTTACTACAAGTACCCCCTATACTCTTTATGAGCACAGAAGCAAATGCGTTAAAACAAAACAGTGTTTAAATACACAAAAGTTGCACAATATGGATAGGCCCTGGTGGCCACTCAAACCATATACTAAAATAGTGGTATAAGAACCATGTATCTAAAAGGAAGAAGGCCTAGGGCCTTGGGAATTGCTGGGACTACGAGGAGCTAACAATATTTAGTGACCAGGAGGCCCACGGGATGCGTGTACAGTGCTTGAAGTTACACGCGGGCGCCCATAGACTTTCAATGGGTGCGTAAAAAGTACAAAGTTACTGCAAAGGGAACCTTCCGGATGGGCCAGAACCTAACAACCTAAAACCTAGACACTAGAGATGTTTCTCTCAACAGGAGCACCGGAGTGCCAGCGTTACCTCACCCACAGGAAGCGGGTGCATAGGGTTCAAAGTGCGTCGGGTTTCGTTGTGTGATTCAATGGAGCCTGAAGATGAAGATGCTGCAGGCGGCCAGTCGAGAAGAGTTCCGGTGGATCCAAGGGTGGATAATCAGATATCGACCTTCCTACAAAAGGAACATTGAAAACCTCCCAGAGGAGCTTTACAACGCATGGAATCATACCTCCCACCCCGTTTACAGTGTTGTAGTATGGTTCCAACATGTTTGATACCAAACATGACGGGGTTTGTTACAGCCATTTTCGAGATAGTCATTGCGTAAGGACGCATGGCCACTCTATGTATCTTAAGGCCTGATGCACTTCCAACCTGGGAGAATGGACTCCAAAGGTTGTAGGGCACCCTCTCAGTTAGAACCGAGCACCCTGTCTTTAGGATTGAAAGGCCTGCCTTAGGAGTGACTTATAGGTTTTAATTGCAGTGACCTCAGATATAAGGTAACCTATATCTGTTGTAAGTGGAGTTAGCACCAGTTTACACAGGCTGAAATGGTAGGACTGTAGTAAAAATTTGAGTGGTCTCTCATAGGTGGCATAATACACGCTTCAATCCATGGGAGACCCCTTGTGTACCCCTGCCCCGGTTACCATATACTAAGGACTTATAAGGGTACTCCAGCAGCCAATCTGTAGTGTACCAAAGTACTCACCATGTCCAATTTAGGGAAGAAGCACTGAGACTGGGATCCTGATTAGCAGGATCCCAGTCAGACTAGTCACTAAAACATAATGAGCAAACAGTGGGGGTGACCCTGAAAGCAGATCCTACTTTCCTACATCATGCTTTGGGTGGTGGCAATAAATGCACACCTCCACATGGACTCTTCATAGATTTTACATGGAAATTATAATTTTTTCTAACCAACATCAAAGTGGAAGGTGTTTTTTACTCATTCGTACTTTCTGCAAGCCGACGGAATAGACCCCTCTTGCCAGACATCATGTCCAAATTGAAGAAATTCTAGAAGTTAAGGAAAACTGAGTAGCACTCAGGGAGACTCCATTCCACACGACATGCGGTGAAAATCTGAGGGAACCTTCCTCTGCTGAGAGTGTTCTAGAGGGTGCTGACAGCTGATTGGTTGTGTTCCAACATTAAGTCATTTAAAAAAGGACATAGATAGGCTTCTAATGATATGGCTTAGGGCTATTATAGCCAATGAAATGTGTTAAACACTGCTTGATTATCTTAAAGTGGGACTCCCATCTCGACGACGGGGAATGATTCAAGCATGTGGATATATGAAAGATACCCCAAAACTGGATAACTGGAAGTGCCCATCAGGTGTGGAGAAAGCTGCACCGGTTTTGGTGACAGCATTAACACCTCTGTAGTCCATACAAAACCTCATATCCCTCTTTCCACTCTGTGATGAGGGTTGGGACTTGGACCACTGGGCTGGCCCAGGGATTCTCAGAAGGCTCAATGAGCCCCCATCTCCAGCATCTTGCTAACTTCAGCCTTGATGCTTTCCTTGACTTGGTCAGACTGGGGATAGATTTTGTTTTGACAGGCAAGCTGTCTCCAGTGTCCACATCATGGGTACACCAGGGTGTCTGACCCAGGGTTGGGCAGAGAGGGTGTCTGAGTAGACAACTCCATCTACTGACCCCTCTGGGAGCTGAAGAAGATTAGGTCAGGGAGAGGTTCACTCTGTCTCCTGCTCCTCATCAGAAACCATCAGAATGGTTACATCAACCCTGTCACAATAGAGCTTGAGGCGATTCACATGTATCACCCTTTTGGAGGACCTAGTAGTGCCCCGGTCTACCAAGTAGGCGACCTCACTCTTTTTCTCTACGATAGTGTAAAGGACCATTCCATTTGCTCTGGAGGGTCCTTGGTGTCACTGGCTTCAAATCCCATACCTGTTGCCCTGGTTGGAATTCTACCAGTGCAGTTATTTGGTCAACAGAGCTTCTAGCGCTGCTGGCTGGCCTCAAGGTGTTTTAGATGTTTTCTGCATGTACTCTGCCACCCTGGAACGAAGGCCCAGTACATAGTCCACCACTTCTTGCGTTGGTACATGATGGGGTCTCTCCCATCCTTCCCTCCAAAGAGAGAGTGGTCCCCTTGCAAGGTAGCCAAACAGACCATATTCTCTTCTATGACACCTTTCTGTAGGCAAAAGGAGGCAGGGTAACAGAACATCCCATCTCCTTTTGAGTTTTTTAGGGAGTCCCTTTTACATTGCCTTGCAATTTCTTATTGAATCTTTCTCATTGGTTTCTGGGTGGTAAGGTGTTGTGAACTTGTAGATC
The DNA here is from genome assembly GCF_964261635.1 of Lissotriton helveticus. Lineage (NCBI taxonomy): Eukaryota > Metazoa > Chordata > Amphibia > Caudata > Salamandridae > Lissotriton > Lissotriton helveticus. The sequence goes on from NC_136065.1 coordinate 1,395,279,382, forward strand.
ACTCTACACACATCCTACATGTGTTTAAGTATGAAGACATGAAGTTGGCACCTTGGTTTGATACTACCTACTTGCTCATGCCTTTACACACTATCTCAGGGATTTGCAGCATGGCTGCATTTGTCTTTCTTTCTACCTCAGCCCATCCTGAGGTTTTCAGATAATTTTCAAGCAGACAGGCGGCTGCTTCAGGCCAGTAGCCACCTCTCCCACCGGTCTAATATCACCATAGTGGTGCCACTGTAAGCATTGGTAACTAGATAGGTTTTTCCAGTTAGGTGTAGCTCTGGGGAAACAAGAGTATCTCTCACCATAGTGACACTGGCACCTGCATCCCTCAGGGCTTCTATCTTAGTCCCATTTACTAAGGGGTGCTGCAGGTATTTCTTTAAATTAGGGGTCCAGGCAGCCAAAGTGGATAGCTCTTCCTCCCCTTCAGAGACTAAAACAGCCTCAGTCTGGACCCTGATTTGCTCTGGACATACCAATGATCCCATCTAGAGATTTGCCATAACAGTAGAAACTGGTGGGGGACTAGGGGCTGTATTTGTTTGGGACAGGAAGCATCTCCAGTCCAGTGTTCCTTCTTGTTACAGTGAAAACACCAGGCCTATGCAGGGTCAAATGTTTTCTCCTTGTACCCACTAGTAGTCTTGGAAGAGTTCTTGGGCCCACCCCCCTGACCAGGGTTTTGGGGGCCTTTAGAAGACTCTTGTATTTTATCTTTGGGTTTCTCATCCTATTTTCCCTGGGGAGGCTCGGTGAGCCCTTTCTTTTGGTCACCCCAATGGCTATCTTGGTTACTCTTCTCTTGACCCAGTGAACGTACTTTATTCACAATATCTACCAGATACTGACGTAACTTTTCATTGATGCAGTTACTTAAAATGTGTTCGCTCATAAACAAATTATAAAGTCCCTTATAATTCTGCACTTTATTTCTAGTCAACCAGCCACCTAGTCTCTTTAATGAACAGTCTACAAATGCCATCCTGGACTGACTCTGGGATTTCTGAGGCCCTTGAATTTCATTCTGTACTCCTCAGTAGTGAGTCCAAATCCCTCAATCAGGGTGCACTTCATGAGTTCAGAGGACTCTGCTTCTGCCCCACTAAGGGTCAGAAGTTTTTCTCTGCACTTACCAGAGAACAGTTCCCAAAGGAGGGCCCCCCAGTGAGACTTCCTCACTTCTCTGGCTTCACAAGCCCTCTCAAAGGCTGTAAACAACCTGGTGATGTCATCACCATTCTAAAATTTAAAGACAATGCCTTTGGGAATTTTAGGAACATAGGATCCTTCCTTTTCTAGATTTTTTTTAATTGCTTCCATCATTGATGGGCCCTAGGCCCATCTCTGCTCTCTCTTTCTCTAGAGCTAGAAGCCTAGTCGCTACTTCTAGTCTCTTGGTCATCCTTACTAAAAGATACTCCTCACTATTTGGTAGGGAGTTGGCTCTACCTCTGTAGGAGCGAGCCCCTGTACCTCTTGGGAGTGGAGGGTAGGACACAAAGTTCCCTTCCTCCCTAAGTAGTTGAGGTTGTTGGTCTAAAACTGTATCATCCTCACTACTTCTCCCAATTTCCTGAAGGTCTTCACCTTCTTCAGTGGGGTGATCTCTTGCATGCCCCAACAGGAACTCTTGTAGTTGTATCCTGGTAGGGCTGGACACCATGCATATTTCTTTGTAAGAAGCTGGCTCTGTATATACTATACAAAAGTAGGCTAAAATGTGCACAGAGTCCAGGGAGTCCACAGAGACATAGCATAGGCTACATTAGGTAAATACTAACAAACAAGTTACTTACCTTCGGTAACAATATATCTGTAAGAAACATAGGTTAGTTATAGATTCCATAACTTAGAATTACCCCCAGGCATCAGACTGGATCCAGAAATTTGTTTGTCAGCAGTACCCCTGGGCATCGAAAGGTGGCGTTGGTCAGCTCTGCATTCATCGTTGGCTTCATGGTCGCCGGGATGAAGTTGCGGTAGCTACTTAGACGCCGCCCTCACGCACTGACGTCAGTTTTGTACACAACTTTCCACACTAGAAGTGCAAAGTCATGCAAGACACTGACCAGTGGTGCAAACAACTAGAGCCCTGAAAGGATGTCCTTAACTCTAGAAGTCAGTTTGCAGAAAGGGGAGGACGGGTGGGGCAGTAAGGAACCTCTAACTAAGCTATGTTTCTTACAGATATCATTACCGAAAGGTAAGTAACTTGTTCATCTGAAAGAAACAGTAAGTTAGAGATTCCTTACCTTAAAATAGATACCCCAACAATACCGACCACGGAGGTGGGTCTGCGAACTAAGTTCACACCAGGAAGTCCTGGAGAATATAAAAGACCGCAACTCCACTCGCGACGAAAACCGTTGTCTAGCGAGTGCCACCTTGGAAATTCCAACACACATAATTGCTGACATTGCGCGTTCTCTTCAGTGGCGAGTAGATCCAACCAAGGCTCTTCCCACTGTTGAAAGAGACCTTGCAGCAACTCTGAGTGAAGAGGCCTTTCACGATCCTTCATGAAACAGCGGCTGAGTTTGTCCGCCCTGGCATTCAGTGAACCTGCTAGGTGTTGAACCACCAGGGATAGGCCCTGATGTTCCAGCCATGTCCAGAGAGACGGAAGCCATCTTGACATAGGGTTCACGACCCCACGTCGCCTTGTTTGTTGCAGTACCACATGGCGGTAGTGTTGTCCGTGAACACTTGCACTACTCTTCCCCTGACTGGGGGAAAGAATGCTTTTAGTGCAAGACGGATCGCCCGAAGCTCCGGAAGGTTGATGTGGAGCTCAGACTCCGCCAGAGACCAGAGGGCTCTGATCTCTGCCTCTCCCATGTGGCCGCCCCATTCGAAAAGGGATGCATCTGTCACCACTGTATATTCTAGTTGGGGAAGGGAGAGGAATCTGCCGTTGACCCAATCCTGGTTCGTGAGCCACCACTGCAATTGTTGTGCAGTGCCCTCCGAGATCTAGACGCAATTGGACAGATTCCCCTAATGCTGCGCCCACTGGAACTTCAGGTCGCACTATAGAGCCCGCATATGCCGCCTGGCATGATCGACCTACAGGATGCAGGAGGACATGAGGCCCAGCAGCCTCAGGGTCATCCTGCCCGAAACCCGGGACAGAGGCTTAAAGATCAGAATCATTGCCAGAATATCCCCGGCTCGCTGTTCGGGAGGATAAACCCGAAACTGTGTTGTGTCCAGAACCACTCCAATGAAGAGGAGCTTCTGAGAGGGGGTCAGGTGTGACTTCGGCACGTTGATGGAGAACCCCAGCGAATTTAGGAGTTCCGCCATAGTTTGGAGAGTGGAGATAACTGCCTGGGGCGAGCCCGCCTTCAACAACCAGCCGTCGAGATAGGGGTAGACTGGAGCCCCTGATCGGCGCAAATGAGCTGCGACCACCGCCATCACTTTCATGAACACTCAAGGGGCACTGGTAAGGCCAAAGTGGAGCACAGTAAACTGAAAGTGCTCGTGGCCTACCATGAACCGCAGGTAACGCTGGTGGGCCGGCAGGACGGGGATGTGAAAATAAGCGTCTTGCAAGTCCAACGCTACCATCCAGTCTCAAGGGTCGAGGGCAGACAAGACCTGAGCCAGGGTCAACATTTTAAACTTCTCCTTCCGGAGGAAGCGGTTGACGTCCCTGAGATCCAAGATAGGACGCAGGCCCTTGTCCTTCTTGGGCACCAGAAAGTAGTGGGAATAGCAACCATGACCTACTTCTGGGGCAGGAACGCACTTGATGGATCCCTTGGCCAAGAGAGCCATAACTTCCTGTCGGAGAAGGGCAAGGTGATCCCCCGACATGCGATGGTACTAGGGTGGCATGGCTGGAGGGGTAGTTTTGAAGGGGAGGGAGTAGCCCCTTCAGACTATCTGCAAAATCCACCTGTCTGACGTGATGGTGTACCAGTGGAGGAGGTGATGGTGGATCTTGCCGCCCACTGGCGTTTGATTGGCCTGAAAGGTCGGACTAGGAGGGTTTGGAGGCTGCTGCAGAGGGGGCGGTGGTGGACCAGCCCTCCCACTGGCTCCCAGAACCACGTTGGTGGTTTGCACGTCCCCGGCCGCCCTGAGATGGAACAGCTTGCACTGGCCTTTTGAGGCACCCCTTTTGTGGCCATGAAAGGGGTGAAAGGAAGACAGTGCAGGGTGCGTGATGGAGAGGCCCAAGGACTTGGCCGTAGCCTGAGAGTCCTTCAAGCGATGTAGAGCACTGTCTGCCTTGTCGCCGAACAGGCAAAGGCCATCAAAGGGCATGTCCACCAAAGTATTCTGGACATCCCCAGAAAAGCCAGTCCATCTCAACCAGGCGTGATGGGGAAGCACTACCGATGTTGAAGTGGTCCTACCCAGTGAGTCGGCAGTGTCCAGTCCACAGTGGATGGTAAACTTTGCTGCTTCTCTCCCCTCAGCAATAGCACGGGAGAGTATGGCCTGGCCCTCCTCCGGACACCGAGGAAGCACTTGCGCCACCGTATCCCACATGGAGTCAGAATAACGGCCCAACAGGCATGTAGTGTTGACCAGCTGCAGCCCTAAGCTGGAGGAAGAAAACAACTTCTTCCCAAACTGATCAAGCTTCTTGGATTCCCTGTCCGGTGGGGCGTTAGGGAATGCGCTATGGGAAGTTGACGCTTGGACCACCAAGCTCTCGGGGGAGGGGTGTTAGGAGAGGGCCGGGCGGTGGCGTCGGGCAACCATCCTATCCACAGGAGCCCCTGTGTTGGGCCTGGACCAAGTGCCCAAAAGGATGTCTGCTGGGGCCTCATTAAACGGCAGCAGGGGCTCCGAGGAGCCCGCTGCCAGCAGAAGCACCTATGTCAGGAGGTTACTCCTGACTGCCAAAGTAGGTAGCCCGAGATTTAGGGCCTCGCTCACCCTACGCAACACCACTGCGTAAGACGCTCCCTCCTCTGTAGCCGTGGTAGGAGGAGACAACATGCCAAGGTTCGGTTAAGTGTCCAGACCACTGGCGTCCCCCAGTTTCTCTCTCCAATCCTGGTCATACTCCAACTGGTCAGTTAAAGGGACACCTCCAGGTCTTCCTCACCCTCCTCTGGCTACCAAACTGACTGAAAATGACCAGGGTGGAAGTCAGGCACAAACGTACCCATCGGAGCCGGACCCGGCGTCGGTCGATGCAGATCCGGTTCCGTATACACATCAGGGTGGAAGCTATGGTCGACGCTAGCTAGAGGTCCAGCCGGCACCGGCTGAGGACAAGGTGCTGGTGGAATCAGCGCCAGTGGAGGTGTAACAAGGTCGACTGGCACCGATCCGGATCCGGGCCTGGATCCAAGGGGGCCACCGGCGTCCAAGGCCTAGGGCCCCCAGCCGAGTCCGCGGGGCCCGAAGGCGCACCGGAGGAGTCAGGCTGCCCACAGATTGCACGCATCTCTTTGTGGAACTGACGAAGCTGGGCAGGGGTCGCTCCCGGTCCCAGGAAGGGAGGGAAGGCCAGAATCGACCCTCTAGGCTTCGCAGGCGGAGCCGCAGGGGTGGCACCACCCGCGCCCTTTGCCGCTTCTGCCAAAGGTCGAGGAAGTCGAAGAGCGATGATGCTTCTTCGACTTCTTCTTATGCTTCGATTTACCTGACCCTGAGTGCGAAGACTTAGACGAGGAGTGATGATGGCTTCGTGATCGGTCGACCTGTAATGACACAGAGCCGACTGCTGGGCATCGAGTAGCTTTCGAGACCATTCCCGCAAAGACTTCAGGGCCATGGTTCGGCAATCGGAGCATGACTTGGGGTCATGGTCACGCTCCAGGCAGTAGAGGCACAAGCAGTGCGGATCTGTCACTGACATCAGTCGGGTACAGGAACCACAGGCCTTGAAGCTAGGCATCCCTTGTGCACCAGGAGTCGATGTTAAACTCAAAAACGAAGTTGAAAAAAGTCAGTCAAAAAGCGACTTGGGGTACCGCTCTCTCCGTATCTGCGCTTGCTGGTGCGGAAAAAAAAGGGACTGACGTCAGTGCGCAAGGGTGGTGTCTAAGTAGCTACCGCAACATCATCCCGGCTGCCATGACCTCAACGACGTTGGCGTAGCCGACCAACGCCACCTTTCGACGAACAGGGGTACTGCTGACGGAAAACTTTCCGGATCCAGTCTGATGACTGGGGGTAATTCTAAGGTAAAGAATATATAGTTAACTGTTTCTTTCAGATAGCTCTCTTTGTGGTAGTGTGGGTGAGCAGTTAGGCTTATCGAAAGGGTGTGTTAAGCATTTATTTTATTCACCCCATCAAAGCTGATGGCACACACTCAGAGACGAAATCCAGACCAATTAGGTAAGTATAAAAACGTATTCTTATGTTTTATTTTAGAACCAAGCAGGAATTCACACAGGTACGTAAAATATACTTTCAAATGCAAGACTGTTGAAGAAAATGCAGTTGTGCTTAAAATTGCAGTTGTTGCAGGTTTTTTTTAATGTTTTGGAAACAGTTTTAATTAGACAGTTATTACTTTTCATTGCTCTTAGATTACTTTGAGTACCTGGGGTGGTATGCCTAGATACTACACGTTAGGATCTCTCAATACAAGGTAAGTAAAAAATGTTGTACTTCAGGAGGAGGAGCTACGCGCGGATCCAAGATGGACGCGTGAGCAGAGGGTTCCCGAGACCTCTTCCGCCAACCTTATCTATCCTGACACAAATCCTGATTTGGACGACGGGTATTTCTTGCCGATGCCCTGCTGATATCGAAAGCTTTTTCCAGAATTCGATTTGGCCGCCGGGAACTGGACATGCTGCACCCCATTATTTGAGGCCTACGGCAGAGGCCATCCAGGGGCTTGAGTTCCCGAGGTGCCCAGGTGGCAATTGAACAACAACGGCTGGAGAGACGCCTCCGCTGCCCCTGTGGTACTTTCGGTTTCGATTTCGGTCACTGTTGGTGCCGACTCATTGCTGGCAGATACTGCTGCCCTGCTCTAGTCGCAGACTCTCCTTCGGCTGTCGTTCCTCGACCTCTCGATTCCTTCAGCTTGCCATAGGGGGAATCATTCTGACTAGATCTCAGAGGAACCTTTGGAGCTCGTCGTCCATTATGGCGGGCAGGACGGACACTGAGAAGCGCAACACCAGAGGCCCGAATCGAGGGGGAGCCGCTCAGACCCAGACTATAGAACGCTTTACTCGCCCGAAGGGTTCCCCGGGTGGATCGGGCAAGTCCCTCGGAGAGTCTGGTGACGGTACCCCTGCGACTGAGGAGCCGACTTTGGCAGATGTTATGGGCGCCATTGCCAATATCCAGACTGCGATGGGGCAGCAATATGAAACTCTGGCTACTAAGTTGGATACGGTTGCGATTGAGGTCAACCTTATCAGGACAGACCTAGGGAAAACCAACGCACAGGTCAAATCTTTGGATGTTAAGACGGCAAGCCTAATTACAGATGTCTCGGATCTTCAGACCGAGGTCCGCGATCTTCGCATGGCCAGAGACTCGTTTGCCCGTCGGCTGGATGATTTCGAGAGCCGGGCCAGACGGAATAATGTCCGCATCGTGGGCGTTCCGGAGACCTCCTCGGAAGTACCGACGGATCTTTTGGTAGAAGACCTTATCCAGAACTATTTGTCACCAAAGGGCCTTAGTAGTCTTTTTGCAGTGGAGCGCGCTCATCGGATTCCAGGCGGGAAGCCCAAGCTTGGGACCGCTCCGAGGCCTATCATAGCCAGGATCTTTAATTATCGGGACAGAGACGCTATCCTGCAGGCCTCCCGTGTCAATGGTCCCACTAAGTTTGAAGATGTTTCGATCAGCTTCTATCCGGACTTCACCCAGGCAGTGCAGAAGCAACGTATGGCCTTTACGGGGGTGAAACGACGCCTCAGAGACATGGAACTGAAATATGCCATGCTTTTCCCGGCTCGCCTGCGGATTGAGAATAACGAACATACATTTTTCTTTGATCGCCCTGAAGCGGCCAGTGACTGGCTGGACACTTTGCCGACACAGCGTACCAGCTCGGAGACTATGAGGGGTGCCGAGGGCGGCCTGGAAGACCAGGAGTAGTGAGTCGGCGCCGATGAGCCCTTATTGGACGCTTTGCAGTGGCTCTGTGATAGCGATGTTTCTATGTTGCAGATACCCGGGGGTGGTGGGATTCGGGACTCTTCCTCCTCAGGGGACATTTTTCTCTCTTCTTGTAGGTTAGTTTAATGGGGCGACAGGCACACTGCAAGTTGGGGTGGCTTTCTGGTCTACCGCATGGGTGCAGGGAGGGGGGTTGTGTGTTAAGGGTTCTTTGGGGGCTGGTGGGGGGGGTCTTTTCTTGTTTGTTTATTTCGAGGCTCTGATTCGGTCGCTCTTTTATCCTTTGTGCTTGCTCTGTGGTGGGGGGGACTGTTGGTTTTCGTTTGGGATAGGGGTAGAGGGCTCAGGGTGCTGAGCTGGAACGTTAATGGTCTCGGGGATTGAATTAAACGGGGGATAGTTTTGCAGTACTTGAAGCGGCACTCCCCGGATATTGTTCTACTACAAGAAACGCATTTGGTGGGAAATACGTGCCGCGCGCTGAATAGAAGAGGCTACCGTTTAGTGGCCCACTCTGGATTCACCACTGGGTCGAGGGGGGAGGGTATCTTGGTTAGCAACTCCCTCCCCCTCGAGATAGATGACGAGGTGCTGGATGATAGGGGTCGTTATGCTGCTGTAGTGGGTCGATGGGAGGGGAAGACGATCTCCATTTTGTCTGTGTATGTTCCCCCTGGTCTACAGTCTACCACATTTTCTGATTTGGGTGGGGTAGTCCTGGGGCTCCCCGATGGTTTGCTGGTAGTGGGTGGAGATTTTAATTCGGTGGTCAGTGGAGAGGAGGATCGACACCCTCGTAGAACCCTCCCCACGTCGCAGTTATGGTTGGGCCGTTTCATGGATACACTAGGAATTGCAGATTGTTGGAGACAACTTCATCCTGGACAGCGCCAGTACACCTTTTTTTCGGGGGCCCATGGTAGTCTCTCGAGATTTGATTACATTCTTATTCCAGCGGCGCAGCTGGTCTCCGTGAGAGAAGTTAGACATCTGGCAAGGGGTATCTCAGATCATTCCCCACTATGGCTCACTATTGATGTGCGGCTCGAGTCCGGGGGTCGTGTCGCTCCTATTAATCCGTGGCATGTTCGTAACCCCAACATTAGCAAGGAAGTGGTTAAGTGCATGGACTATTATTTTGCTGAGAATGAAGGGTCAGTATCCTCCCCTGTTACTTTGTGGGAGGCGGGTAAAACTGTGATCCGGGGTCAGACTCTCTCTTTGATTGCCAGCGAAAGGGGGCGCAGAACTAAAGAAGTGGTACGGCTTGAAAACGATATCTCTGAATTGGAAGAGCAAATGGAATCTGTGATTACGCCTGACAGCCTACACGCCTTGGCGCTTAAACAGTTTGACTACAGAGCTCTGGTGACTGATGCGGCTAAAGCGATGAATCGTGAACAGCAGGGACGCCTGTATGATTTGGGTGATAAGGCGGGGAAATTGCTTGCTTGGCTTGATAAGTGGGATAGAGTGAATCGGGTTGTGCCTGTTATTGAGCGAGTGGATGGTATGCGAGTTGTGGACCCGGTCGAGATCGTTGAGGTCTTTGCCCAGCATTTTCGAAAGGTGTACTCGCCGGTCTCGGATAGACCTGAGGAGGACTCGCACCTGTTGCTCCGCGATATCACGTTGCCTAGTCTCTCGGATTCGGACAGGGAGCTTATGGAGGCGGATTTTTCAACCGATGAAGTAGCGCTCGCTATCCGTGCACTTCGCTCTGGTAAGGCTTCGGGCCCGAATGGTTTGCCAGTCGAGCTGTATAAGTTGTGTCCTGATAAAATGGCGCCGTACCTTCGTCGGACATTTTTGGCGTTGCGAGATCTCGGGCTTCTTCCCCGAGATCAGAGACTGGCGTCCATTGTGGTCATCCACAAGGACGGAAAGCCCCGGGAACACTGTTCGTCCTATCGGCCGATCTCGCTTCTGAATGTGGAGCCTAAGGTTCTTGCAAAGATTTTGGCGAACCGCATGATCACGGTGATCGGCGAGTTGGTGCACCCTGATCAGTCTGGGTTTATCCCCCACCGTAATACTGCACTCAATCTTCGTCATCTCCACGGTGTTTTGGCGAGGGCGGGGTCTCTTGCGCAACCGGCCATTTTGGTTTCCCTTGACGCCTCGATGGCCTTCGACACGGTGGAATGGCCTTATTTGTGGGCTGCCCTCGCTAAATTTGGTTTTGGTCCTAAGTTTATTGGATGTTATATGAACAACCGCTTGCACAGGTGGTGGTTAACGGAAGGGCCTCGGATCCCTTTGTCCTCGGACGTGGCACGAGACAGGGCTGCCCTTTGTCGCCTCTCCTTTTTGCGCTTGCTCTTGAACCCCTTGCCGCGTGGCTCCGCTGGGAGCCCTCGCTCAAGGGCATTCGGTGGTCTCCTACCTTTGAGGATCGGGTGTCACTTTATGCTGATGATATTCTATTGTACCTCACTTCTCCCCGTAAGTCATTGGGAGTCCTGTTTGATGTCCTGAGCTCTTTCGGGAAGAACTCTGGTTTGGTTATCAACTGGACTAAATCCTGTATTTACTCACTTGCGGGTGGACAACCTTCTCTGCCTCGCTTCTGCCCTATACCTGTCTCCAGTGATGGTTTCAAATACTTGGGGATCTATATCTCTATGGACCCTAAGGTCCAATTTGAGCGGAATCTACTGCCTCCGCTTTCCCGACTTCGGTCGGATGTGGCGGCATGGAGTGGATTGCCTCTTTCCCCCCCTGGGGAGGGCGGCCCTGTTTAAAACGATGTCTCTTCCCCGATTTTTATACGCAATCCAGAACACGATGGACCTGGTTCCCGCTGGTTATTTTAGTGAACTCGAGGATCTCCAGAGGAAATTGGTTTGGGGCGGGAGACCGCGTATAGCGCTGGCGAAATTGACTTTGCCCTGGTATGATGGTGGGATAGCTTTGCCGGATGTTAAAGCTATTATTGGGCGTCCCAGTTGAGTGCTATTAACCACGCCATGTATGGCCCTGTCCCTAATCCCGCTTATGATATGGATAGGTGGCAACTCCCGGGGGCGATTATAATAGGGCGCTTTATTCCAAGAGCGACAGGAGGTATTTGACGGGCCCCACTGCAGTTGCACTACGTGTGTGGGCTAGTGCAACATCGCCCACGGATTGGACTGATAAACTCACTAGGGCTACTCCTCTCTATGCGGCTGAGAGATTACGTGGTCTGTGGTCTTCGAAGGGTTTCGCTAGATGGGACCTTATCAGCATCAGCAAAGTGGGTGATCTTTGGGCCACCAATAGAGTCAAAACTTTTGACGAGTTACAACGGGAATATAAGCTGAGTGATAGGGAATATTTTCGATACCTTCAGATCCGCCATGCGCTCGATTCGGTCTTCCCTTCTGGTACCTTGATCCCTGAGTCTTCTCCCTTGGAGGATAGAGTGCTTGATGGACATGTCCCCGACAGCACTATCTCCCTCATATACAAAAAACTTATTAATGCCCGTTCGGACCTTCTTATACAGCTGCGTGAGGCATGGACTGGTGACGGGCTGGAGTTAGACGATGAAGACTGGCAGGCTGCAGTCTCCTCCCCAAAGGAAGTCGCTATTCCGGCGCGTCTCCGACTGGTGCAGCTAAAGATTCTTCATCGCACCTATGTCACGGGTCCACGACTGTTACATATGGGTTATTCGGTGGATGGGTTATGTCGGCGTGGATGTGGTTTGCTTGCTACTTTCCTCCATATTATATGGGAATGCCCGGAGGTAGTGGTTTTTTGGACTCGAGTGCATGAGGTGATGAGAGAGGTGACGGGCGTCGGGCTACTTCCTGAGGCCCGGCGCTGTTTGCTGAATATTTGGGAACCGAATGACTGTACCGTTGCCCAGACTCAATGGGTCACACTGGGAAACATTATTGCAAAAAGGGATATTGCTCAACTCTGGGGGTCTCATAGGGCACCACTGGTCTCGACTTGGAAGGAGAACATGGACTGGTGCATGTTTAGGGAAAAAAAATTATACGTCTCCCGAGGTAGGCCTACGAAGTGGGGTAGGATTTGGGGACAGTGGAATTCGTATCGTGGAGAGATTTGTGACCCTCCTTTTCCTGAGCCCCATGATGATACAGGATTTCCTTGATTGTACGTTCCGGTATTTTGATTTTTTGTTCACTGTAAAGTATTGCTCGCTCTTGGTCCCCGCTCCCCACCTCCATGATTTCTTGATGCTTGCTTTTCACTCTCCCCCTCATATCACATGTAGCAGCCCTTATATTGGTATTTTGCCTCGTTTCTTTTTCTTGTGGGTTTTCATTTTTGTTGTTTGTGTGTCATAAAATTGAAACCTTTTATTCATCCTTGTTTGCCAGACGCTCCTAACCATGTCATGCTTTTCTGTTGCCGGACCCTCGGGTTGTCGGCTGATGAGCGATGTACTGCTTTATTTTTATTTATTTATTTATTTATTTTGTCCTCATTTGCCTGTACCTCTTGCCCGCAGACTCTGTGGCCATCCACCTGTTCGTGCGACTCAGAGTGAAACGCACTCACTATCGCCACATCTTTGGGGACCGACCTGGCAGGAGACCAAATCTGGGTTTACTGAGGGTTTAGTGACGAGTGACAACCAGCCAACCCCGACACAGACTCCATCGAGGTAGGGACTACCACGAAGTCCTTTTCTTGTCTAACGGAACCGCCACATTGGACTCTGAAGTTTGGAGGCATAATCATAGGACCGGGGAAAAAAAAAAAAAAAAAAAAACCCCGGCACGCTAACACCAAGAAGATAGTAGATTCCAAAAAGAGAGGTTTTTACTGCTACAAGATCTAGCCAGATCTGCCTTTGATGTTTCAATTAGAGATGATAGCCAGCTGGCATGTGTTGGCGCCTTGGAATCAACCCAAAGTTTACATATCTGATGCCTGGCGAGTAAAATTGCATAAAACAGTAGCGGCCTTGCTGTACCAGTCACATTATCAACCATTCCAGAGATTATCAGTGTTAATGAACAGGTTAAGGGTACTTTAAGTATCGAGCCCAATGTATCCAGGACTTCCGCCCAGAAAATCTTGATTAGAGGGCAGTCCATAAACATATGAACGTCTGATGCGCCCTGAAGACTGCACTTATTACAACATTTGCTTGTGCCTGAGGCAATTACAATACCAACAGAGGCCTTTGGCAGAGTGGTAGACAGGTGCACAAGTGATGGAGAAGAGGGGAGTACAAGGTACACACAAAAGGAGAAAGAGAAGGAGCTGGGGGTGGAGCAGCAAGGAGGGACCACCCTAGAGGATCTGCTAATTGCTATGAGAAAAGAGATAAAGATTGGTTTTGCAGAATCCAAACAAAATCAGAGTGAGATCAGGACAGCCTGCGACACCCTGGAACGAAAAGTAGACGGGCTCTCCGAGAGAACAGAGACACTAGAGGTATCTGTAGGGGAGTTAAAAGCCAACCTGGAGGCAGCACAAGTCAGGATCCAGTCCTTAAGGAAAGAAGGGGACGAGATGAGGGAAAGGGTCGAATCTTTGGAGAACTTCTCCAGAAGAAACAACTTACGACTCTTAAAGGTTCCTGAAGCAAAGGAAGGGGGGGATCTTAAGGCTTACGTAGTAACGCTATTAAAAGGCGCCCTCAATTTGGAAGAAATAGAGGAAGAGTTGGCCAAAGACATTCAGAGAATCCACAGGGATCCATTTAGTCTCATTTCTGGAAAAGTGAAGCCTAGGAAGATTCTTCTGAACTTCTTGACATACTCCCTGAAAGAGAAGATTCTTAACCTTGCCCTAAAAGCTAAATCGTTAAAAGCCCCAGACTTTTCATTTGAGGTGCGGTCAGACCTATCAAAGGTCACCCTAGAAAGGCAGTGGGAGTTAGGACAAAGGATGGACAAGCTCAGGGCAGTGGGGGCAACGGTACAAATGAGGTTTCCCGCCTTCCTAAAAATAATGTACAACAACAAGATGTACAATATTCGCTCCCCCAGGGAAGCGGATGAGTTAATTATCTCCATCTCCGAACAGGCGGGGAGAACGAAGCTCTAGGAGCGGTAACACACCTTCCAGTTATCCGGCTGGGGGAGGGAAGTACTAACCCTCAAAAGGAAATAATGAGTTAAGAAAAAAAAAAAAAAAAAAGAAAAGGAGAAAAACTTCAAACAAAAATGTAAGGAAAAAAAGTAAAAATTTATAAACAAAAAAAATAAATAAATAAAAAGCAAAATTTAAAGGGCGAACGCTTAATAAAAAAAAGGGAAAAAAAATAATAAAGAAAAAAAGAAAAAAAAGGAGAAAAGGGAGGGAAAAGGTAATAGAGGAAAAAAGACAATAATAACTTAAACACACAAACATTTAAAATAGCAAAAAAAAAAAAAAATCTACAAAAAATCCCTTCCTCTTTCACTTTTATTTAGTGTGGGAGATATGGAGGATACCAACGTCCAAAAAAAAGCAGGTAATCAGTCTAACTGAAAGAGGGTAGACGGGGTCAGAGACCAAACACACCTACGCAAACCTGGCAAACCAACATGCCAGGAGAAGTGAGGGGGGGGTTTCCAAGGGAGGGGGGAGGGTAGGGGGTGCAATGAAAAATCCTCAGATGCCTGTATTCATTTTTTCTTTTTCAATCACATTCTTAAGTCCACTCACAAACAACATCAACTAACTTCACAATGCTATTTCGAGAGAGTAAAAACTCTGCTAAAGGGAGGGGGAGATAAAGAGTCGTGGAGGGTTAGGAGAGGAGAAAAAACATGACAGAAATACACTTCTTATCCTGGAACATCAACGGGTTGAGAGTGAAGGGGAGGAGACATAGAATTCTACAATACTTCAGGGATTCACCGGCCCAGATCATAGTCTTACAAGAGACACACCTACTTAAACAGGAAGTGGAAACAATAATGAAAACACAGAAGTGGGTGGATAAATTTATTTGTACAAACCAGTCCGCCAATATCCGTGGGGTTCTCATCTTGTTTAAAAAATCAGCAAAAGCGCAAATTTTGGCTTATGAAGAAGATCTTAGTGGTAGGTGGCTGGTCTGTAAAATAACGTTAGATGGTCAACATTATACACTCGTAGGGTATTACGGTCCAAACCAGGACGACCCATCCTAACTCCAAAAAATCTTAGGGGCACTAGTCACTTTGAATCATCCCATCATATGGGCGGGGGACTTTAATATCGTCCTGAACCCCAAGCTTGATAAGTCCTCAAACTCCAGAGCGTCGGTAGCGTCCAAATCAAGACCCGTTATGTTGTCCATAATGTCGTCCCTGGGGTTGGCAAATGTATGGAGGGATAGGGCTGGGAACGCGCTTGGGGTTTCGTACAGGAACCTCAAATACAAACACAGTTCAAGGATCGATTATGCTCTTTTTACTTATAGCATCCAAGAGATGGTTAAGGGTTTATGGTATTTACCCCCTCACCTCTCAGACCATTCAGCGATAATTTTTTCTCTGATAATCACGCAACAAATTTTTTTTCCGGCATGGTCTTTTGATCGGACGATACTCCTAGATCAGGTGGAGACCGATCTGTTGGCAGATGAAGTTTCAAACTTCTTGGAAATAAATTTGGACTCAGCGGAAATAAGTACTGTATGGGAAACCCTCAAAGCTTTTTTAAGAGGGCATATCACAAACCGTGCATCATTCAGAGGAAAAGTCTATAGGGAAAAAATCAGGAACCTAGAACGGGATCTGGTTAGCCTAGATAGGAGCTGTGGTTCTTCTGGGGGCACCTCTGCAGAGCAGGAAGAGCGAAATAAAGTGAAGTGGGAATTGAATAAATTACTACAGGAAAGAGTAGAGAGGAGGTGGGAGGCAAGCAAGATCTCGAATTTTGAATATGGAGAGCCGGCCGGTAAGGTTTTAGCTTGGAAAGTTAAAACAGACAAATCTAAAAAGTTTATAAAAGGCATCTGTAAGGAGGGAGACACTACTGTTAGGAGCACCAACATTGAGATCGGTAGGGCTTTTCAGGAGTTCTTCCAAAACATATATACCGAAGATATCGAAGAGGACCCCCAGGCAAGAAATCTATGGCTAGGTAGGATTCAACTACCCACCCTCTCAGGAGATCAGATAGACCGCCTCGATAGGGAGATATCGGAGGAGGAAGTGAGTAAGGTGATTAGTAAATTAAAGCAGGGGAAGGCGCCTGAGCCAGATGGCCTCCCAGGGGAATTATACCGGGTTTTGCGTTCAGAGCTAGTAACAACATTGACTCAGTTATTCAACAACATCTTCACAAAAGGGTTAGTGCCTCCTGAATCATGGAGTGAAGCAACCATAGTCCTTATACCGAAACCAGGTAAAGATCCAACTGACTGCGGGTCCTACAGGCCGATCTCGCTGTTGAACATAGACTATAAGATCTTCGCAGCAGTTCTATCAGCACGTCTGGCAAGCGAGATCGGCTCGATAATCCATGAAGTACTGCTTTATTTTTGTTGTATCGTATTACTGACCGGCCTTGGTGGTTGTAGGTCTGTATCTGTCCTTATTTTGCAAATAAAGGTTTGTTTTTAAAAAAAAAATTAAAAAAAATGTTGTACTTTGCAGTTGAGATCTGTTGGACTTGGCCCTTCTGGCAGGTTCACCCCTGAACTTTTTGCTTTTCATTGTGACATGGTATTAGTGGTTCTTGGTTTCTGCTCACTTTCACTGTGTCCCAGTGGGAAGTGCGTGCGCACTCTGAGTGCATGTGGTGAGATAGGCCTGCCCTCCCATAGGAATGCATGGGGAATGTATGTGTCCCTGGTAGTTCCTGATGCGTGGGGTGTGCAGGCTCAAGTCTGGTATGTGTGGACTCGTGTGATTGAATGCTGCAAAATGATGTATGCGGCGTGTATGTGTCTAGTGTGAAAGTGCCACTTCTAGACATGGCTGTGCATGTGCTGTAAAGGTGCTGGCGTGTGATTGGCTGGAGCTGGCTGCGGTGCCAGGCTCCATGAGTCATGATGGGTCTGCCCGGTGGTGAGTGTTGAGATTGGCATGTGTGATGTGAGGGAGTGGTGCACCTGGGTCCTGAATAGGGATGGGCTTTCCCCACACAATGCTGGCTCCGCCCCCTGTGGTGCGTCTAACGACCCTAACCCTGCCAGTGAATAGAGTGAGGGGCTGAACACATCAAGAGTGCTCCCAAACCAGCTGTGCCTGGTTTTTCCCCCACCCTGCACCTTTAGACAAAGGATTTCTCTGTATAAAAGGAGGCTGTGACCGCTTGTCAAATGTTCTTGTTTGCCAACTTCAATCCTGCCAGGGGCGTGCTGCTGCTTGGGCCCAGGGGAAGGCTTGCCTCCCTGGGCCCTGCCCAGCCCCTGGACTCCTGAAAGGACTTTTTCTGACATTTGTGGCTGGACTGAATGGCCATCTCAGCGCCTGGGAGCGCTTTCTCTTGTCCCCAGCGCCTGGGAGCGCTGCAATCACCTGCTAAGCGCTGGGAGCGCTTTATTTCTTCCCTAAAGCGCCTGGAAGCACTTTTTTTATCCACTAGTGCTTGGGGAGTGCTTTTATTTGTCCTAAGCGCTTGGTAGCGCTTTTATTCCTCCTTTTGCGGCTGCCTACGCCGCTCATTGTCGTGTTCCCCTTGTTATTTTCTATCCCAGGATAGTACCCATGATTATCGCCGCCCGGCCCGCAACAGGAAGTCAGGCAGGCCGGGGGCGGGACATCGCAACAACAGGAAGCCGACGGGAGCCCACCCAGCGCTCCTGCATCGAGAGAGAAGAGCCGCCGCCGGAAGGAGCAGGCGGGGCCCTGAGAGAAGCCGGGACGCCGCGGACTGCACCCGGCGAGTGGGGGCCCCGGGGCTGTGCCAGAGAGAGGGGGGGCGTCGGGGCACATTGCCGGTGCCCGCCCCCCCTCCTTCTGCCATGTGGCTAAGCCCACGAGGGCTTCAGGGCATTGAAGGCTGTTCTTGAGCCTGAAAGGCTCCAACCACGGGGGCATTATCGCTTCGAGCCTGCGAGGCTCCGTTGGGGGCATATTGGCATATTTTGAGTCCCCCGAGTGGGACTCCAACATCTTGGGGGCATCATTGTTTGAGCCCGAGAGGCTCCCGTCCACATTTTATTGATACCGAGCCCATGAGGCTCAGCCGGGGCATTTTTAGTGTTTCGAGTCTACCGAGGAGGGGCTCCAACGTGTGGGGCACATTTGTTTCAGAGCCCACGAGGCTAAAAGGGGGCCCAGTTTTTTGTGCATAAGAGCCCACGAGGCTCCCCAGTTATTTCAAGGGCCTAGAGGGCCCCCCATGTTTGGCGCAGTTTTGCTCCCCTGTGGCTATGTGTAATCCTAGAGCCTAGAGGGCTCCAACAGGTGGCAGATGTATTTCCAGAGCCTGGAGGGCTCCAGTGTGTGGCACAGTTTGGTTTCTAAGGGCCAGTGAGGGCCCCGCCGCAATTTTTGATTCACAGCTGCCCAGCAAGTAGTGGGCAGCTGCACCGTTTAGGTTTTGCTTTTTGAGGGACATGTACTGGACTTTAGGAGTGAGGCGCACTCCTGCCTTCCCCAGCTGCGCAGCACTCAGTGCCAGCTGCAGCATTTAGGCCCTGTTCTGTCCCTGTCCTCAGCTGCCCAGCAAGTAGTGGGCAGCTGCTACGTTTAGGTTTTGGCGCAGTGGCGCAACCTGGACTTTGATGTAAGTTCTGTGCTAATGTAATTTCTGCGAATTGTTCTGTGCTGCACCTCTGAATGTGTTTTGATGCGTCATGTGCCTTGTTCTTACACCTCTGAATGTGTTGTTTATGCATCATGTGTTCTCCTGTGCTGCACCTCTGAATGTGTTTTGATGCGTCATGTGCCTTGTTCCTATGCCTATACCCCAAAATGTATGGTGATACTTAGGTGGTTGTTTTCTCCTAGTACAGGTGTTCTAGTGAGGTCCTGGTTCCCTGCGTGACATTCTCCTAAGGTGGTTAGGGTTGTGTAGGTGGTACTTACTTCTTACCAGTGCTTACTGGTTGTGTGCTACATGATTATTTGGTGTTTAACTATCTCCAAGGGCTTGATACTGAGCTTGCCCCCTGACCAGAGTCCCAGGACCAGTGGACTCTATTGTGCCTTCCCTGACAAATTGCTGGGACTTGTCTGATCTCCTTGGGCCGCTGGGGCCTCACCTGCAGTCTGCCTCGCTCACTCCCCTGCAGCTCGTGCCTAGCCGCCCCCGCCAAGAGCCGCACCGCTCCTTGTGAAGCCGTGCTCTGCTCCGCCTGGGCCGCCCGCATCCTGCACCTCGGCAGCTTGTGCCTGGGCCGCCCTCATGCCTCGAGCCGCGCCGCTCTCCTCTGAGCCGCGTCCGCTTCGCTGGGCCGCCCGCACCCTGCCCCCTCCTCCTCTGAGCCCACACCTTGGTCGCCCCAACCAAACGCTTGTAGCGCGGGTCGCCACTGCCCTCTCAGGCCTACTGAGGAAATCACTCAATTATATGTTCTATGCTCTAAAAGTGTTATTTCTAAAAGTGCTTATTCCTGACAGTGGTCCAGGTGGCCCTGTCCTGTACATATATCCCCTGTAATTTCTGCCCGTGCCTCTGGCACATTGTAAAGGATGTGGTTATTATCTAATGTGTTTTGGTGTAATACAAAGGCTATTTGTATATCTAACCTTGTGTGGAGTTTCCTTTGTGGTGGGCCTTGGGTGTTGTTGCTGGGGGTGCGTGCGCAAACACTTAACTCACATTGCCTCCAAGTTTAGCCTTACTGCTCGTGCTACGTTACCAAGGGGGTGAGCAGGGGTTATCTTGGCGTGTAACTCCCTTGCCCTGACGTGGAAGTGGTGGTCTCTGACTGACTTCGGCGCAAGCCCTGGCCAGCCAGGGATCCCCTTTCTAACAAGATCTCTTTCTTCACACAGCAAGCAGCAGTTCAACACTTAAGACATGTTTTATGCCCAAAATCTCTTTACATGGGTTCCTATTGGGAAAAACTGTTAGTGGTTTTGCAGGTACGTACACGGTTAATGAGGGCGAGTTTTGAGGGCTATGACCAAGTTTCCCCAAGGTGTAGATGGGCACTCGTGTTGCAACACCAGCGGCACTGGGGCGGCCGGGTGCAAGAGTGCAGGGGCCCAATGCTAGCCTACGGGGCTAAGGGGGCTTTCGGTTGGGGACTGCTTTCAAGCAGACCAATCGGTTGTGGGAGCAAAGCTCCTAGGGTTAAGCTCTGCACTGGAGGGGCCTACAATCAGCATAGGTGTGGCACCACCAGTGGCATAGGGTCAGGTGTTTTGCAGCGTGCAAAGGCGACATTGAAGACCCTATGAATACCAATGAAAAATTTGGGTTTGGAAAAGAGCCTACAGGCTCGAGCAGGGATACTTCCTGAAGGCGACAACTGGCTGGAGTGGTAAGCTGAGATCTTGGGGGAGACTTGAGCACCGTCGGTGGGGGATGTCTTTTGGAGATGGATCCTTCTAACCGCCTGCGGTCGCGGTCCGATTCTTCATACTGCTTCGATCGCTGTTGTGTTCTTCTTACCGCCTCCGGTCGCGGTATCCTTCGAGTTGAAACTGCAGGTGTTGTCTCAAAGCTTGTGGAAGGTCCGGGATCACCAGATCCTTGGCCATGATCGCTGGGGAGACCTCCTTGGTGTGTTGGGCCACTTGGGCTGGGGCCAAGAAGGCCAGTTGCAGAGTGGTACTGGACCATCGGGGTCCGGGTTTGAGTCTTGGAGTCTTTGGCTTGAGCATATCCGGTGCTCACGGGAGACAGAGTTCGAAAGACGAGTGCAAAGCAGGTCGTTCGGGCTCTGGGGGGCTGCTGGACACAACAGTTTCTTCGCTGCAGGCAGGTTGGAGTCTTGACAGGCCGGTAATACTTGAGCCAAAGCAGTAGGTGTCCTCTACTTCCTGGGTCTGTATAGCTCTTCAGTCCTTCTTCTTTCTTCCTCGAATCTGAGGAGCCAAGGTTCAGAATCGCCCCTAAATACTAAATTTGGGGGTGCTAAAGGGGTGTGCAGGTCGGCACCAATGGGTCCCGTCCTTGGGCTGGGTACATCCTCTATCATGTCACCCTCAAGTGGGAGGGGGCATGAACCTCTTCCTAATTGGCTGAGTTCTCTCATCTTAAAGATGAAGGGGACTAAGGTGTGTGCTTCATCTCGCCTCCCCCACCTGAAGGGTGGGGTTGGCAAAGGTGGGCACACCTCTCTTTATAGCTTGATTTTCCCGCTGATTCTCCTGCACAAAGTGGGGGCCAGATCCGGTGTAAGCCAGTTGCTGGGGGCAGCAAAAGGTAGGGACAGCTTCTAAAGGTGGTAGGTCTTTGAAGTTTCCCCTTTGTTGACTCAGACCATCCTGGGGGAGGAGGCATGACACCTCTGCCCAAAATGGGCTTTGTTTCTGTACCCAGAGAGCAGAGGCTTTCCACCCAGGGGTCCAGAAACCTGTTTGGTGGTGGCAAATGGTGAGCAGCCAGTCAGGATTCACATCAGGGCTGGCTGATTTTCAGGGGGCATCTCTACAATGTCTGAGAATGAACTTAGATACTGTAGTGGTACAGGGCTCACACCTCTGTACAATCACCTTAGGGCTAGTGCACCCTGCTAGAGGGCGGACTTACCTTGGCCTCAGGCACTGGATTTCAGGAATGGCACACATGGATGTGTACCATGTCGATCTTCAATTTTCTCTGCACCAAAACACGCAGCCTGCAGTGCCAGTGTGTGTGTGTTAAGGTGCAGGGCCTCTAATGGTCCCACAATAGGTGCTGCAGTCCTTAGAGACCTTCCCTGGTCACCATGCCCTTGGTACCCATGGTACGTTTTACATGTGGCCAGGGAAGTGTCAATTGTGGGTACAAAGGTACAGTCTTGGGAAACAACACAGGCCCTGGGAACCTCATTGGCAGGGACCCAAGGCATCAAGTCAGGATGCATCAGATTTCAGGCAAAAAGTGGGGGATACCCAAGCAAAAAGGGGCACTTTCCTACAATTAGCCTTACAGAGAAGCTTTAACTCTATAGCCTGTAGGTAGGAGTAAGGGGTGACGTTGAGCTCCTCAGCCATATTCCCAGGATCACTCATAATATTTCTCGAATGAACAAGTTACTTGCCTTCGGTAACAATATATCTGTAAGAGACATAGATTAGTTATGGTTTCCTCACCTCAGAATTACCCCCAGGCGTCAGACTGGACCCAGAGAATATTTTCATCAGCAGTACACCTGCGTGTCGATAGGTGTCGTTGGTCGACTCCGCATTCAACGTTTACATCATGGTCGCCAGGATGATGTAGCGGTATCTACTTAGACGACGCCCTTGCGCGCTGACGTCAGTTCTTTACACGACATTCCACGCCAGAAGCACAGAGCCATGCAAGATACTGACCACTGGTGCACAAAACTTGGGCCCTGAAAGGGAGTCCCTTATCCTAGAAGTCAGTTTGCAGAATGGAGAGGATGGGTAGGGCGGTGAAGAATCCATAACTAATCTATGTCTCTTACAGATATATCGTTACAGAATGTAAGGAACTTGTTCATCTGAAAGAGACAATTAGTTATGGATTCCTCACCTTAGAATAGATACCCCAGCAATACCAACCCCAGAGGTGGGTACGCAAACCAAGTTCACACCAGAAAGTCCTGGAGAACTGAACGGCCAAAGAAGCCGTTCTCCAGACTTGGCTGTCCAGAAGTAGTGTTCGGTAAACGTGTGCAATGAAGCCCACTTAGCTGCCTGGCTGATGTCATGAAGGGGGACTCCATGTCCCAAAGCAGTAGTAGCTGCCGTCACCATGGTAGAATGGGCACACAGCCCCACTGGAGGTTCCTTTTTCGCTAAGGAGTAGCAGATTTTGATGCAAAGTGCGACCCATCGGAGATGGTCTGTTTTTGCACGGCCCAACCTTTCTTGGCGTCTACTAATCCAACAAAGAGCTGGTCATCCACCTGGAATTGTTTTGTGCGATCCAGATAGAATGAAAGCTCAGTTTTTGGATCCAGACGGTGGAGCCTCTCCTCCTCTTTAGAATGATGCAGGGGAGGGCAGAAGGTGGACAAAGTGATAGTCTGTCCTATGTGGAAAGAGTTAACCACCTTGGGAAGGAAAGAAGGCCGTTTGGGAAGGACAATGTTGTCTGGATGAACAGCCAGGAAAGGCAGTTTTAAAGAAAGAGCTTGAAGCTCACTCGCCCTGCGAGCAGATGTGATGACATTAGAAAGGCAGTCTTAAGACTCAGAAACCTTAGAGGGCATTTATGTAGTGGCTCAAAGGGAGCGCACATAAGGGAAGTGAGAACCAGGATCAAGTCCCATTGGGGCATTACGAAAGGAGTTGGAGGAAACTAGAGAGTAATGCTCGTAAAGAAGCGTCTTACAATAGGGCACTTGAAAAGAGAAGGCTGGTCAGGCAGCCGAAGGAAGGCCGAAATGGCCGAAAGATAACCTTTGAGAGTGCCCAGAGCAGAGCCCTGCTGGGCCAAAGAAAGAATGAAGAGGAGAACCTCTGAAAGGGGGCCAGAAAGGAATCCACTGCCTTTGCTGTGTACCATGCCACAAACTTGTTCCATCTACAGGCATATATCGTTTTGGTGGAGGGACGCCTGGCTGCCAAGATAACATTACAGACTTAGGGAGGAAGGTTGAAAGTAGTCAACTGTCACTGCTCAATCTCCAAACAAGGAGGTGGAGGTTTGACAGCTTCGGGTGGAGGACCGTCCCCTGCTACTGCGACAGAAGATCCTCCCGAAGATGCAGTCTGATCGGAGGATAGATGGCTATGAGCAATAGCTCGGGGTACCAGTCTCTTCGTGCCCAATCCGGAGCCACAAGGATGACTTGGGCCTGGTCAAGCTTTATCTTCTTCAGCACTCTGGGCAGAAGTAGTAGAGGCGGAAAGGCGTATAGAAGACCGCATCTCCTCTTGGAACGAAAAGCATTGCCAACGAATGCCACCTTGGAAATTCCAACGCGCAGAACTGCTGACATTGCGCGTTCTCTTCGGTGGCGAACAGATCTCCCCGCTGCTAAAAGAGACCTTGCACCACCTCCGAGTGAAGAGGCCATTCGTAATCTATCATGCACCTGCAGCTGATTTTGTCTGCCCTGCCATTCAGAGAACCTGCCAGGTGTTGAACCACCAGGGATATGCCCTGATGTTCCAGCCATATCCAAAGGGGGAGAGCCTCTTGACTTAGGGTACACGGCCCCACCCCACCCTGTTTGTTGTAGTACCACATGGCTGTAGAGTTGTCAGTGAACACCTGCACTACTCTTTAGTGCAAGACGAATTGCCCGAAGC
Source organism: Lissotriton helveticus (assembly GCF_964261635.1). NCBI lineage: Eukaryota > Metazoa > Chordata > Amphibia > Caudata > Salamandridae > Lissotriton > Lissotriton helveticus. The sequence continues at coordinate 1,395,303,675 of NC_136065.1, forward strand.
TCCAGAAGGTTGATGTGGAGCCCGGACTCCGCCCGAGACCAGAGGCCTCTGATCTCCGCCTCTCCCATGTGGCCACCCCAACCCAGCAGTGATGCATCCATCACCACTGTGAACTCTGGTTGGGAAAGGGATAGGGATCTGCCGTTGACCCAATCCTGGTTCGTTAGTCACCACTGCAATTGTCAAACAGTGCCCTCCAAGATCTGAAAGATTCCCCTGATGCAGTGCCTATAGGAACTTCAGGTCCCACTGCAGAACCCGCATATGACACCTGGCATAGGCCACCAGCAGGATGCAGGAGGCCATGAGGCCCAGTAGCCTCAGGGTCATTCTGACCGAAACCCGGGATAGAGGCTGAAAGATGGGGGCATGGCCAAGATGGCGGCTTAACCAGACGTACCCTGCGAGGCTCCCTGGCCCTGAAAACTTCTTCGCCCCCTTAGAACCATGCAACCCCCCTGCAGCTCCCGGATTCTGAGGCACAAGACAAGGGGCTCTCTAGCGGTGTCCTTCCTGCCCCGTCAGCATAGCGGAGAGACCTGCTGGAGCCGCGGGGTTCGCCGCGGAGGCCCGGGCCGCAGTGGTGCAGCATAATGGCGGCGGATGCTGGGCGCCCAGACTGCCCCTAGCTCACACGCAGATCTGAGCGGTGCGGGTGTGGAGCTGCGGGTGAGCGCCGCTCGGCTTGGTGCAACAAGAGGCGCTCCAGATTGCCGGGGCTAGCCTGAGTCGGACCCAGAAGCATCGAAACCGCCCAGCGAGGGGCGGCAGCAATAGAGACCCCGGCTTCGGGCCTGGTCGCTGCACCGCAGGAGACCCGACTACGGTGCCCCCCCAAGAACCACGGCCCATGAGTGATCCAGCCTGCATGTGGGGGCGTGCCACTAGCGACAGACGGCAGCGGTAACGGGGATCCGGACCCCGGACCGCAGGGAACCTTAGCTCTCGCCGCCGAGCGGCATCAGCAGACCGGGAGGTGTGACGGTGCTCGCACGCTGACGAGGTGCCCAGCCTTGTGAGCCTGACCGAGGATTTTGGTGAGTGAGGAGAACACGCCCGGCTTTGGCGAGGAGCCGTGAACTGAGGCCCCGGCTCTGGGCCTACTTGGGGCGGGCCCTGCGGCGGCCATTTTATGGCCAGAGGGCCGCGACTGCGCCCGAGGCCTGCTAAGTGACTCTAAGTTTGGGCCCTATGAAGATGGTGGAGACGGGCGACAGCGTGCACCCCGGTGGTGGTGAAAGGTGAGGAGCGAAGGGGGTCGCCCATGGGAGGAGCCGACGGTCCGGGGCGCGAGGGCGGAAGACATAGCAGACCCAGGAGTGGCGTGCCAATTGAGGGCCCGGCTTCAAGGCCCGCCTTGCGAAAGAAGGGACCGGAGCGTTGCCACGTATCTATTAGCCCTGGAGACCCCGAATTAACTGTGCCCTGCAACACATTTCGACCGGCCAGATACTTGAGCACTTGAGGTGAGGAGGAGGGACAGCTACCAGCGGGGGAGCCGCGCTTCCCCTCGGCCGGCCTTTGGCCTGTGTGAACACCTCGGGGCCGAGACAGAATCTCAAGAGGACTGCGCCGAGGTGGGAGGGACCGGACGCCGCCTGCCCCCTACTTCTTGGCCTGGGCCCCTGTGGAGCACCCGCTTCCCCTGAGTGGCTGGTGGAGAGGCCCCCCGTCCCACCCTGCGCCCCTTGGTGACCGGGGATATGGCCAACGCTGGACGCAGAACCGGTCGCACGATACCGGACATGCTGGCTAAAGGCGCTCTGAAGGGGGATAAGTCCCGCACACCCCCTCCACCTACAACTCCGGCCAACACCCCGATACAGGATGATGGGAGTGCCCCTATCACAAAGGCGTTCCTGGAATCCTTATTCAACACCCTGCGCAGCGAGAATTGCGCATGGATGTGGATGGCCTGGGTGAGAGAGTGGCCGCCATGGAAGAGGCTGACCAAGCACGTAGCGAGGAAGTTGAATTCTTACGACAGGAGGTGCTCCAGCTCCGGGAACAGCAGGTAGACCTTCATGCGCATACGGAGGTCCTTGAAAACTTCTCCCGAAGAAATAACATCCGCATACGAGGTGTTCCTTTGAAAGCCGAGGGGAATAGCGTGTCCTGCTACCTGCAGGAACTCTTCAGGGAGACTCTCGGAGAACCAGCCGACTTCGAGATCCGCATTGACCGTGCACACAGAGTGGGTCCAACGAGACAAGCCCCTGCCCCTCCGCTGGACATCCTGGCCTTTCTCCCGGATTTCCCTCTGAAAAAACGCATTCTGAGGGAGGCACAACCTCTTAGCTTCAGGCGTCACTCGGTGGCCTTATTTCAAGACCTCTCGGCCATCACACTACAGAAACGGAAATCCTTTCGTGCAGTCACGTCCTTCCTCCAAGATAAAGGAATTCCCTACTCGTGGGGTCATCCATTTCGGATTATCTTCAGGTGGCAGGGAGCCCTACATCAGATGGGTTCCTTCCGTGACACGTGCACTTTATTGGGCATCGACATTGCGGAGGACGACTCGCCAGGAGGAGCGTCACAACAGCGGGAGCGCAAAGTCCACACATTTGTAAAGCGCACAATCACCCGTAAGGGTCTCTAGGCGCTGGGGGCCGTCGGGAAGATTAAGCGAGCTATTGCCCAGAGTCACATGGTGCTGAACTAACCTGCCGCCGGAGCCGGGGATCGAACCGTGGTCCCCAGATTCCAGCGTCAGTCGCCCTGGCCGCGGCGCCACACCTCTCCCCAGCGCGAGGGGCCCTCTTCATTGCAAGCTGATGGGTGGCAGCAGGTGAGGAGACGCCGCCATCCCAAGAAGAAGGGCCTCAAACCTAACCCAGAGACGATGGCCCTGGAACAGGCGGCGGCTATCCAAGAGGTGGTCAAGGACACATCAAGCCCCGATTGACACATCAAGGTTTGGGTGTTGATTTAACGCATTCTATTCGCTGGGGGGGGGGGGGGGGGGAGCCGCTAGGGCTGCCACTACCACACACTCCTCCGAAGTGACCCTCCACTGGTTTGGGCTTGACTTGAGACTGGGGGCTGCAAGCCGCCGGTGCCACGTTTTCCCACTACTGACTTTACCTATGGGCCTCCACGGACTTGTGACCGGCCCGGGACAATTTTGTTCTTGGGGGATTTGCCAGTTGGGGTTAGGGAGGGAGTCAAGTGGGAGTTGGAGAGGGGTTTGGGGAGAGTCCAGAGCTCAATTCTTGTGCACCTACACTGGTTACATCTCGCCGATGTCTGACTATGCCGTCAGGGGGGTAGCCCTCCCTCTCATTGCCAGTGACCACATACTAGAAACCATAGCCTCTGCCCACCATCTCACATACCACGATGCCACACACCTTTAAAGTATTAACACTTAACGTGCGGGGACTCAACAACCCGGTCAAAAGGAGAGCAATTCTTTCTTCTTTGGAAAGCACACACGCGATATCTGCCTCCTCCAGGAGACGCACCTGCTAGCCCGGGATTGTCACAGGCTTCGCTCGCGAGCGTTCCCGGGACAATTATTTTCCTGCGGGCCACCAAAACAGCTGGAGTAGCGCTTCTAGTAGCGAAACATTTCAAGGGGGAGGTCCTCCATAAAATAGCAGAGATAAGAGGCCGGCTCCTAGCGTACCGGGTGGCCTTGGGGGAGTGACTTATACCATCGGCTCTCTGTATTGCCCCAATGATGGTCAGGAGAAATTCCTACACACTGCCCTTACTAACGTTGCGGTGACCTCGGATAGACACATCATAATAGGTGGGGACTTGAATGTGGTATTTGACACGTCCTTGGACCGGTCTTCCCCGCGCACCTTCCACACCAGAGGTCTATTGACCGCTTGCACTGACAGGCTTCGGTACCTCGATCTACATGATCTGTGGCGGCAGCAACATCCAGGGGAAAGAGAATACTCACACTACTCGGCGGCACACAAATTGTACGCACGTATAGACCATCTTTTGGTGACTGGACCGGTGAGTTCACTCACTTTGTCGGCCGACATGGGAGTCATATCCTTGTCGGATCACGCCCCGGTCTCCATGACCGTTGCCATCCCGCAGTCTCCTCCGCCTCATAGAGTGTGGCGACTCAGAGACACGCTCCTTCACAGACGGGATGTGGTGCAACAGGTCCAGGAATCCATACAAGATTTCCTGCGACACAACGCAAACTCCGACACCGCACTAGCAACCCAATGGGCCGCATTGAAAGCTGTCCTTCGCGGAGTATTTATTGCAATCTCCTCGGCGGACAATCGACTACGGGCAGAAAAAAGAGGAACTCACGCTAAATGTACAGGAACTCGAACGCATGCACCAGCGGACCGGAGCCCCCAGAGTCTGGAAACAGCTCAAGGTGGCGCGGGGTCACCTAGCAGCTCTCAATACTGACCGAGCAGAGTATGCGGCGCTCAGGCTGAAACACGCCTATTACACCGGCGGGGACCGATGCGGGCGGTTACTGGCCAATCGACTCCGGTTGGCCTGGCAACATCAGAAAGTGAAGGAAATTACACGCACTGATGGGTCTACTGTGCTGGAGGATGCACAAATAGCTGAGACGTTCCGCGACTTTTATGCTCACCTTTACGAGGGCAGGCCTCCGAATGTCACTGCAGCAACTAGGTATCTGGACGCGGTCACACTCCCATCTTTGGCACAGGAACAATCAGAATGGCTCGAGAGAGAGACATACGCATTGAGGAGGTAGTCGCTGCGATAGCGCGTCTTAAGGTGGGGAAAGCATCAGGTCCGGACGGCTACTCCTCCTCCTTTTACAAAACCTTCTGTACCACCATAGCGCCATTGCTCACTCACCTGTTTAACTCATTCGCAGACCCGGAAGCCATCCCACCAGACCTCCTACGTGCCTCTATCTCGGTCATTCCAAAACCAGGGAAGGATAGAACTCGATGTGGGGCATATCGACCAATCTCCCTCCTTAATGTTGACCTTAAATTGTACACTAGCATTCTTGTCACACGTCTAGCAGCCCATCTGCCAGGCTTAGTGGATCCCGATCAGGCGGGCTTTGTTCCTGACCGGCAGAAAATTGACAACACAAAGAGAGTAGCACACGTGATCGAAAAAGCGTCCCCGGATCCCTGGGGAATACATGATGTTAGCGGTCGACACAGAGAAGGCATTCGACCGGGTCCACTGGCCTTATCTTGAATTGGTCCTCGCCAAGTTTGGGGTGGGGGAGAAGTTTCAAGCCCTGGTCTTCAACTGCTACAACGCGCCCTCCATGGTGGTGAGAGTCAACGGCTATACCTCGACTGCGTTCCGCATCGAGAGAGGGACGAGACAGGGGTGCCCCCTGTCGCCCCTACTCTTTGCCCTCTATATGGAACCCCTCGCTTGTCGAATTTGACAGCGTCAGAAGGATCTGGGCATCAAGTTCGGCGGCGATTTTCATGCCATCAGCCTCTATGCGGATGATGTCCTACTTGCCCTGGACCGTCCGCGGACGGCGCTGCCGGCGTGCGTGGCTGAGCTTGAGGCGTTTGCTGTGGTGTCCGGGTTCAAGATGAACACGGACAAATCTATAGCCTTGGATCTGTCCCTCACAGACTCGACTCAAGCTTACCTACAGACCCTTTTGCCAGTCCAATGGGCCACGGACACGGTTCCATACTTGGGAATTCAGCTCGCCCCGACCCTGCCTCGAATGGTCACAGCCAACTACACTACATTGCACACTCGCATCTGAGCGGAGATAGATCGGTGGAGGCATCTTCCTCTATCCTGGCTGGGCCGCATAGCGGCAGTTAAGATGACCATCCTACCGCAAATTTTATATCTCTTTCGAGCTCTACCACTACGACCCCGACGGGCTGGATACGGCAAACCCAATCAGACCTTGCCAACTTTATTTGGCAAGGTCGGAAACCCCGGCTGAAGAGAACGCTCGCCACCTTGGCTCCGGAGGACGGAGGCTTGGGCGTCCCTGACCTGCATAAATACTGCCACGCAGCCCAGCTGCGCTATCTGGTGGAATGGAGTAAATGGGAATCCGACAAACACTGGCTCTTTCAGGACCAGGCAGTGGCCGGGCGACCGCTGCAGGAGATACCGTTTCTACCCCGAGTTCATAGGCCGCCCAACCTCTATGCGTCCTTAATCACTCGGGCTCCCCTGGAGGTCTGGGATGCGACTAACATAACTTATGGCTTGACCACATTTCCCTCTCCACTCACCCCTCTGGTAGATAACCCTGACTTCACCCCCGGCGCGGCTAAGGGGGTCTTTGCGCATTGGAGGCCGGCAGGTTGCCGCTTCCTCTATCATATCTACAACTCAGAAGGGGTGCTCCCCTTCCACCTTTTTAAACAAGAATATAATTTCTCCGAAACAGAGCGCATGAGATACCTGCAGGTGCGTCACTGGGCGTTGCAGCCGCAGGTGCGAGCGACGGCCGATAGGAAATTCACTGCATATGAGCGTTGGCTCTTCTCGCGCACTTCCAATTCCAAACTCATCTCAGACCTTTATAAACTGATTCAGACACCAACCACACACATCTACGACCCGGGCAGGGTACGGTGGGAAAGAGAACTGGGTAGATCCCTGAGCCATTGAGAGTGGGGGAACATCGCATACAGGGCCAGGCACTCAGCGTACCACATGGGTCTCACAGAAACACTCACGAAAATATCTCTATATTGGTACTACACCCCTGAGAGACTATCCAAGATGGACCCCTCTAAGGATAAGCTATGCTGGAGAGGCTGTGGACACACAGGGACTTTGGTACACATCCTATGGGACTGCCCGCTCCTCCAATCATATTGGACACACATCTTAGATGAAGTGGACACACACTTTCGGACAGAACTGCCCCGCTTTTCTGCCTATATCCTACTGGGCCTCCCCAATGCACTAACCTACCCACTATGCTCTCGTAGGGGCTGTCAACTTGCCATAGCTCTTGGGTCTGCTTTGCAGAACATCCTTGTACACTGGTGTACTGCTACTATTCCTACCACCACAGGTTGGCTCCACCGGATGTGGCATGTGTTGGGCATGGAGAAGCTATAACTCACTGCAGCGGGGAAAGGGGAACAATTCCAGGAACTCTGGCAGCCCTTTAGAGCGCTACTACTGACTGAATTTACAGAGATAACTTGTCCTAGATATCTCCGATTGTTATGCCTGACGGCACCCATAGCTACGGAACCCTAGATACTCGAGGCATGAGATGTTCCGACGCTGCACTGTCGAACCGTATGGAGACGGATGGGAGCTCTGGACTGGGGTGGGGGGAGGGGGGATGAGGGGGGGGTTTGGTTGGGGAGGTTGGGTTGAGGGTGGGGGGAGGTTGTTCCTGGATTTTTCTAGCTTTTGTATCTTCTTGGTTCAGTGCGTTTTCATCCCCGACAGATTGGACATTGCTGTTACTACTAGTATTGAACTAAGCATCCTGCCTCCACTGAGGATTAATACTTGTCTCTGGTGTAACCACACTGCTTACGGTACTATTTTGCACTGTCTTTCCATAATAAAAAGATTTAAACCTAGAGGCTGAAAGATCAGATTCATTGCCCGAATATCCCGGATGTGCTGCTCGGGAGGATAAGCCCAAAACTGTGCTGTGTCCAGAACTGCTCCAATGAAAAGGAACTCCTGAGAGGGAATCAGGTGTGACTTTGGCACATTGATGGTGAACCCCAGTGAATGCAGGAGGTTTGCCGTAGTCTGGAGGTGGGAGACGAGAGCCCACCTACAACAGCCAGTCATCAAGATAGGGGAACACTGGAATCCCTGATCTGCGCAGATGACCTTCGACCACTGCCATCACTTTCGCGAACACTCAAGGGACGCTGGTTAGGCCAAAATGGAGATCCGTAAATTCAAAGTGCTTGCGGCCTACCGTGAACCGCATGTAACGCCGGTGGGCCGGCAGGATGGGGATGTGAAAGTAAGCGTTCTGCAAGTCCAACGCTACCATCCAGTCTACAGGGTCGAGAGCAGACAAGACCTGAGCCAGTGTCAACATCTTGAACTTCTTCCGGAGGAAGCAGTTGATGTTCCTGAGATCCGAGATAGGATGCAGGCCCTTGTCCTTCTTGGGCACCAGAAAGTAGTGGGAATAACAACCACAATTTACTTCGGTGGCAGGAACTCACCTAATGGCTCCCTTGGCCAAGAGAGGCATAACTACCTGTTGGCGAAGGGCCAGGTGATCCTTTGACATGCAATGGAATTGAGGTGGCATGGATGGAGGGGTAGTCTCAAAGAGGAGGGAGTAGCCCCTTCGGACTATCTGCAAAACTCCCTTGTCCGACGTGATGGGTCATGGCGAACCCTGCTGCCCACTGGCGATTAATGGACCTGAAAGGTCAGACTAAGAGGCTTTGGAGGCTGCTGCAGAGGGGCACTGGTGGACTGGCGCCTGCTGGCCCCTGACCCACGGCAGTGAGATCCACGTCCCCAGCCACGCAGAGGCTGGACAGCTTGTGCAGGCTTGTGGCTCTGGGCAGAACATGGCGGGGCACCCCTTCCATAGCCACAAAAGGGGTGAAAAGCAGACTGCGCTGGGAGGGAAGTGGAAGTGGGGCCAAGGATCTGGCCATAGAATCCTTAAAGCGCTCAAGCTTGTTGTCTGCCTTGTCGCTAAACAGGCAATGGCCAACAAAGGGCATGTCCAAAAGCGCTGCTTGGACATTACCGAAAAGCCAGTGGACCTCAACCAGGCATAGCGTCTCAGTGCTACTGATGTGGAAATTGTCCTGCGCAGTGAGTTGTCGGTGTCCAGCCCACATCGAGTGGTGAACTTCGCTGCATCTCTGCTTCGGCAACAGCATGGCTGGGCCTCCTCCGGGCACTGTGGCGACACCAGCGAAACCGTGTCCCACACCGAGTGGAAGTAATGGCCCAAGAGACATGCAGTCTTCACCAACCACCGTCCTAAGCTTGAGGAAGAAAACATCTTCTTCCCAAGGTGGTCCAGCTTCTTGGATTCCCTATCAGGTGGTACGTTAGTGAATAGTATAGTCACAAAGAGAGGAGAAACGGGCTATTACTACGTAGAGGTAAGTAGAAGGTCCAGCTGCAGCTAGTGCCCACAAGATCAAGGTAAATCAAGAATTGCTGAGCTGTTCCTGGAAAGAGGGGGAATATATGTGGCAAATGATGCGGCGGATGTTGTTGGGGTAAAGAAGAATTACCCCTGGGTATCCATTTTGTTGGATTTAATGCCCTCACACACCTTTGCAGGTGTCATGCTTCATCATTTGGGCCTGCTCCTCGTTGGGTCGGCGGTGCAATACCCAACGGGCAACACCTCAAAGAGGGGCTCTTTAGCGGAGATCTTTTTCCAACAGCCGTGTAGGTGAAGTGCGGGTGTGGGGCCAGTATAGTATGTAGACGTTATAAGGTGATTAAAATAAAGCTAGGGGCACCAAGGAATTATTTATTCTGGCAGTCCGCTGCTTTAATTAAAAAGAGAATCTAGAAGGTGAGCCTGGAGTATTAGGCTTCCAGATGTCTTCCAGAGTGTGCTAATGTCCGGTCAACATGTTTCTCGCTAATGTTTACTAACAGGCAATTCTTCAGGACCAATGGAACTATTTAGCAGGTACCTACGGAGTGACTGTCTACAGGAATGCCTAATGTGTTATGAGTATACACTAGTGTGAGTTAAAACCATAAAGTAGCAGGAAAAAACGGGGGGGATTAGTTGTATCCCTATGTTACTGTTCTCCCGTCAATATCCTGTGTTAAGCTGTCATTACCTGTTAAGGAAAGAGGAAAAGCAAATCACAGCAGGAAATTCAACAACGCATCAATTGACTACATATCGCATGCCAGTGTAGTGTATCACTAGCGTGCATCAACACACTAGTAGTTGTGTACATGCACTCTCCTATGTGGAACATACAGTGGGAGTGCCCCTGTGGAATAAAAGCAGAAATTAAAGGAATTAAACATTAAAATACCAATGTGGTATGAGATGCAGCGTGCGTTCCTTAGGTGGTGGTGGATGTAACTCACCTAAAAAGTATAATGTTCGGTTAACAACAGTATCCAGCGGGTAACGCTTCAGGTTACGTCTTCCACTGCAAGGCTATGTACAGGGGGGGGGGGGAACTTTAGGTTAAACCATACTAAAATTCCATTACTGTATGTTGATATTGTGGTATTAATTGGTAAATACGAGGCATACCCAATGTGAGGCCTAAGTAGGTGTGTGACATGAGGTTCCTAAAAGATCAATTCTTAAGGAGACCCAATGTCTAGACCGCAGTAGTCGGGGCTGGTGTGATGCAAAAGGGTACTAATAAAAACGGACCACTGGTAAGGGATCCTAATGTGCACAGGTCAAAAGCCTAGGTCACAGTCTCAATGCTGCACACAGTATATCTTTTTAAGCATATCCAGTTGCTCGACCGTAAAAAAGGTTAGAGCCTGAGTGTAGATCAACCGAAAACCACCCACTAGATAATATAATCACATTTGTATAGTGGATATTTTGCTAGCGGCGTTAGTTGTGTAGGGGCTGCGTGCGTATCATCACAGGACAGTGGTTAAATTATGGCAATCAGTATGGATTACAGCTCCTTAGGTTAATCAGTGGGCTGCCGCTTATGCTCGTTAACGCGGCGCCGTTTTTAATTACAGTGGTAAAGGTTGATGAATCCGATATGCAAGAGGGCACATCGTGTTGAATCCCAGTGTGGGGAGTAATTGCGGGGCTAAAATGAGTGGGGTCTTTTGACCAAACATAACCGCACAGTGAGCCAGGTATTAATGCAGAAGTTAAAACAGGGATCACTCGAGCTCCGTCTAGCACCAAAAGCAGAGTAATCCGGCACCCTCAAAACACTGCCCATGTTACTGCATTCGGTTAAAACGCCACACAATAAACACTAAGCTAATCTAAACAAATTTGTTTCTGCTCCTATCTCCCCGTAAATGGCTGAATATTCAAAAGGCTGTCTCGTTTATTACCCGTTACAATCCAACTCGGGAATGATAACACCCGGTTGTCACATTCTAGCTATTTCACATGTGACCACGCTAGAGTCCCCAAGCGGACGGGCGTGAACGTGTTTTCCAAAGAACACTTACTTGGGAGTCCCTGAGCTACTTGTCTAGCGCCTACCCCTCGCCGCTGGATCCGGGTGGCCACACTAGAGTCCCCAAGCGGACGGTCGTGAACGTGTTTTCCAAAGAACACTTACTTGGGAGTTCCTGAGCTACTCGTCTAGCGCCTACCCCTCGCCGCTGGATCCGGGTGGAGGCGGAAGATGGAGGTAAAGGTGTATATAAGGACTGGCGTGGGGATCGCGCTGCGTCTGAAACGTGCAGGGTCACGTGGTTGTGGTATAATTAACGCGGCTATCTTGGAATGTCTAGTGTTATAGTGGAATAGGTAATGGATTTCCAGATGGGACGTCTATGATGTATATATGTAAAGGACGTATGGCGGATATGAAAACTGACTGTCTCGGTCGCCCGCATCATCTGGTATTAACTGAACGATAACGTCTATTATTACCTATTATCTAATATTGATGCTTGAAATTATCGCGCAACATATGGTATAATAGGATTCCTCTACCCATAGTTTTAGGAGTTCGTTGGGTTAGGGGTAAGTGTCTGGGTCGTAGCGCTATCATTAATGGTTCATGTGCTGAAGATGTGGTAATGGCTCACAATCTGGCGGCCATCTTGGAACGGTGTAATAAGTTCTACCCATCATTTTAGGAGTTCGGTGGGTTAGGGGTCAGTGTCTGGGTCATGGCGCTATCATTATAGGTCATGTGCTGGTGATGAGGTAGTGGCTCACAATGTGGCGGCCATCTTGGAAAGATGTAATATGTTCTATTGTATGGAGCCTGTATGTTGTGTACATTAGCCCCCATAACAGTGGGATTTTTCATTAACCATATCCGGACTAAGATTAAATGCAGAAATTGTGGTGGGTCATGGCTTTGGGAGGTTGGCTGCCTATGCAATCTCGATATTCACATGCTCAACCCTGTGGAAATGCTGGTCTAAAGTGTAATCCAAAGGGTACTGCTGGTCTAAAGGGTACTCCAAAGGATGTCTTCGTTCAAGCCAAGGCTGTCGGAGGATAACCTATGTATCCATCGTTATTCTTTATAGAACAAACTCTGTTTTGATATCTTCTGGTTGGCTTCGAGTATTAGCCACTGAAGTGAGTCAGGGGTATGGTTAATTTCCAAGTAATGCCTGCACATTTTTGTGTTGTTCTTCTTACACCTGAAGTTGCTACGGTGTTCAGAGATTCTTGTCTTCATGGTTCTGGTCGTCATGCCGACGTAGTACAGTGAGCATGGGCATATGAGCACATAAATACAGTTTGAGCTCTTACAGTTAGTGTGCCCTCTCATCTCCCATACAAAGGAGTCTGTTAGATTAATGGTTTTGTATATTTTGGTGAAAGGGCACGCAGCACACCCGCCACAGGGGTAGTGGCCTTTAATTGCTGGTAGGTTCCACAAGGTAGTTTGTAGGGGTGTTTGAGTTATCTTTTTGGGTCTAGTGTGGACCATGATATTTTTAATATTTTTGGACCTTTTAAACGCAAATCTAGGTTTTTCCAAAGTGAGCGGCGACCCTGTGTTGAGTATTGACCAATGGCGTCTCACAATTTTCCTCACCTCATTAGATCCCGGTGTAAATGTTGTTACACAGGTCATGGGCTGGTTGGCCAGGGATTCTCTTTCTCTAGGCTCCAAGAGGCCCTGTCTGTTATTATTTTGAGCCCTTTTCTTGCATTTCTGTATCTCCCTTGTGGGATAACCTCTCTCTGCGAGGTTTCTCGAGAGAATGGATGCCTCTATTTTGTAGTTTCTGATTGTACTACAGTTCCGTTATATCCTGAGGAATTGCCCAAACGGGAGGTTTGTGCGTAAGGCGACGGAATGGTGGCTCGTAAAGTGTAACAGATTGTTGCGGTCCGTGCTCTTTTTGAACAGGATGGTACTGAGGGATCCCCCTTCAATACTGATTTTCAGATCCAGGAATGCTATGTCTCTGTCAGAGGCAGTGATAGTGAATTTCAAGTATGGGTTAAGTGTGTTGATCCATACGAAGAACTCCCTATATGATTCCTCATTGCCCGCCCAGAATATCAAAATATCATCTATGTACCGTTTCCATAGTTTGATATTGTTGAAGTAGGGGTTTGATATTAAGGATATGTGCTTTTCCTCGAAGTCAGCCACGTATAGACATGCTACACTGGGGGCTACCGTGCTCCCCATACATGTGCCTTGCGTCTGGTGGTAGTGTTGTCCCTTGAATTGGAAATAGTTTTCTGTCAATACCTTTTCTGCACATTCCATAATGAAAGTGGTAGGGGTAGGTGATACCCAAGGTACCTTGTTGAGTACTTCCTCAATGACCCCTAAGGAGGCCCTCTGGGGGATGTTTGTGTAGAGGGCCTCTACGTCGAGTGTGATGAGGAAGTCAATTGAAGGTGCGTCTTCATAGTCTTGCAACAGGCTCAACATATCTGTTGTGTCCTGTATGTAGGATGGAATTTGTTTCACCAGGGGTTGGAGGAAGTGGTCGCAGAATTGGGATAAAGGTTCCAATACTGAATCAATGCCTGAGACGATTGGGCATCCAGGGACAGGTCTGAGTCCCTTATGAATCTTTAGGAGCGTATAAAAATACGAGACCCTGGTATTCTTCTTGACCAGAAACTCCGCCTCCTTTTTACTTATCCATCCATTGCATTCAGCCGATTCCACCATACTTATGATGGAGATAGTGAGGCGTTCAGTGGGGTTCTGTGCAATAGCTCTGTAATAGCGGGTGTCATTCAATTGTCTATGACACTCAATGTCATAGTCGGTGGTGTTCATTAGTACCGTCGCTCCCCCCTTCTCAGCCTGCTTTATGGTGAGGGTAGGGTCATTAGCCAGTGAAATCAAAATATCCCTTTCAACCTTGGATATATTGCTGTGGGACGGGGCGCTAGTCAGATTCCTGACGGCCTTAAGCACTGCCTGCTCAAACGTTAGGACCTCGTTGGGTACCATTCCACTGTGTGGAGTGAATGTGGATGGGTTGTGGAGACCGGAGTCATCACAAGGTTCCTGGGGTTTGCCATCGAAGAAAGGATGTAGTCTTATCTTCCTGAAATATTTCTGTAATTCCACGGTTTGTTAGAATTTGTCTGCTATGTCGTAGGGACAAATCCGAGGCCCTTTGGTAAAACTCTTTCTTGTTCAGAGGTAAGTTGGTGAGTGGAGAGATTAACTACCAGGCTTATTTCTTGCTCGTTTTGCTCCGAGTGTCCATCCCTTGTGGTGTCGTGTCTTCCCACTGGACTCGTTTGTCTGTTGCGTTCCCTCTCTTTCGCCCTCGCCCTGTACCCCAACCTCTGTCTAAAAAAGGTTGGTTACCCTGTGGAGCAAATTGAGGGGGGTATTGCGGGCCGAACTGGGACATTGTTTGTGGAAACGTGGGGTTTTGCCAAAGTGGGGGTCCCTGGTAAGGTATCTGAGGGTGAGGAAAGGTATATTGTCCTCGTCTCCCTCCCCTTCCGCCTCTGCGTTGGCGTGGTTGCCACTCATCACTGCTTGAATTACTGTCACTATTGGACCCTCTCCTAGAAGAGTTATTGCTGGAGTCTGAAAGGCAACCAGTGCCTGATGGGGTGTAATCCGCTTTCAGGTATGGGTATACTTTCTCTTTTTCAAAACGCTTAATGTCCTTCTGTAATTTGGTCACTTTCTGTTTCACAAGGTATTCTTTATGTTCGCTTATGTCTTTGTTGATCTCGGCTAATTTAGTTTTAAAGCCGGAGCTCGAGTGATCCCTGTTTTAACTTCTGCATTGATACCTGGCTCACTGTGCGGTTATGTTTGGTCAAAAGACCCCACTCATTTTAGCCCCGCAATTACTGCCCACACTGGGATTCAACACGATGTGCCCTCTTGCATATCGGATTCATCAACCTTTACCACTGTAATTAAAAACGGCACAGCGTTAACGAGCATAAGCATTAGCCCACTGATTAACCTAAGGAGCTGTAATCCATACTGATTGCCATAACTTAACCCCTGTTCTGTGAAGATACGCACGCAGCCCCTACACAACTAACGCCGCTAGCAAAATATCCACTATACAAATGTGACTATATTATCTAGTGGGTGGTTTTCAGTTGATCTACACTCAGGCTCTAACCTTTTTTACGGTTGAGCAACTGGATGTGCTTAAAAATATATACTGTGTGCAGCATTGAGACTGTGACCTAGGCTTTTGACCTGTGCACATCAGCATCCCTTACCAGTGGTCCGTTTTTATTAGTACCCTTTTGCATCACACCAGCCCCGACTACTGCGGTCTAGACATTGGGTCTCCTTAAGAATTGATCTTTTAGGAACTACATGTCACACACCTACTTAGGCCTCACATTGGGTACGCCTCGAATTTACCAATTAATACCACAATATCAACATACAGAAATGGAATTTTAGTATGGTTTAACCTAAAGTTCCCACCCTGTACATAGCCTTGCAGTGGAAGACCTATCCTGAAGCTTTACCCGCTGGATACTGTTGTTAACTGAACATTATACTTTTTAGGTGAGTTACATCAACCACCACCTAAGGAACGCAGGCTGCATCTCACCACCTTGGTATTTTAATGTTTAATTCCTTTAATTTCTGCTTTTATTCCACAGGGGCACTCCCACTGTATGTTCCACATAGGAGAATGCATGTACACAACTACTAGTATGTTGATGCACGCTAGTGATACACTACACTGGCATGCGATATGTAGTCAATTGATGCGTTGTTGAATTTCCTGCTGTGATTTGCTTTTCCTCTTTCCTTAACAGGTAATGACAGCTTAACACAGGCTATTGTCGGAAGAACGGTAACATAGGGATAAAACTAATCCCCCCCCCCCCGTTTTTTCCTGCTACTTTATGGTTTTAACTCACACTAGTGTATACTCATAACACATTAGGCATTCCTGTAGACAGTCACTCCGTAGATGCCTGCTAAATAGTTCCATTGGTCCTGAAGAATCGCCTATTAGTAAACATTAGCGAGAAACATGTTGACCGGACATTAGCACACTCTGGAAGACCTCTGGAAGCATAATACTCCAGGCTCACCTTCTAGATTCTCTTTTTAATTAAAGCAGCGGACCACCAGAATAAATCATTCCTTGGTAACCCTAGCTTTATTTTAATCACCTTATAACGTCTACATACTATACTGGCCCCACACCCGCACTTCACCTACACGGCCGTTGGAAAAAGATCTCCGCTAAAGAGCCCCTCTTTGAGGTGTTGCCCGTTGGGTATTGCACCGCCGACCCAACGAGGAGCAGGCCCAAATGATGAAGCATGACACCTGCAAAGGTGTGTGAGGGCATTAAATCCAACAAAATGGATACCCAGAGGTAATTTTTCTTTATCCCAACAACATCCACCGCATCATTTGCCACATATATTCCCCCTCTTTCCAGGAACAGCTCAGCAATTCTTGATTTACGTTAGTGAATAGCCCTTGGAAGTTGAGGCTGGACCACCAAGCTCTCAGGGGTGGGGTGTTGGGAAAGGAAAATAGGGTCGCCCGGGGAACCCCTGTGTTTGGCTTGGACCAGTTTCCCAAATGGATGTCCGTGATGGCCTCATTGAACAGCAACAGGGGCTCCAAAGAGGCCACTGCCAGCTGAAGCAGAAGGAGGTTAGTTCTGACTGCCACCGTAGGAACCTCGAGGTTGAGGGCCTCGGCCGCCCTTCCCAACACCACTGTGTAAGATGCACCCTCCTCCGTAGCCACTGTAGGGGGGGAAAGCTTGCCATGGTCTGGGGAAATATCCAGACCACTGGCCTCACCCAACTCCTCTCTCCCGTTTGGTTCTTCCAACTGGTCTCCTAGAGGGTCCACAGACCCCTTCCAGTCCTCCTCACCCTCTGGTAGCCACTCAGGGCATTAGGGAACACCAGGGGATAACAATGGTACAAAAGTACCGGTCAGCCCCGGTCCCGACGTCAGCCTGGCTCCCAGAAAGGGAGGGAAGACCGGAGTCGACCAAACAGGCTCCTCGGGTGGAGCCAGACTACTACATTCTGCTTCCTGCATTGCGTCGACCGACGGACGGGGAGAACGCGAAGAGCGACTGTGCTTCTTTGCCTTCTTTTTGTGCTTCAACTCACCCGAAGACGAAGACTTGGAAGAAGAGTGGTGGTGACGACTCTGCGACTGGTCCCATGACTGCCCTCTCAACCAGGACCTCGAACGGCACGGAGCGGACTGCCGGGCCTCGAGAAGCTTTCGGAATCTCTCCAGGAAAGACTTCGGGTTCATGGCCTGGCAGTCAGAGCATGACTTTGGTTCGTGGTTGCGCTCCAGGCACCAAAGATACACAAGGTGTGGGTCCGTAACCGACATCAATTTGTGACAGGAATCACATGTCTTCAAGACGGTTCGAGGACAGGACATCCCTGCATGCACCAGGAGTCGAATGACTCGAAAATATGTTGACATAAGTCGCAAAAAGGGGAGTCAAAGTGACTTGAGGTTCCGCTCTCTCCGGATCTGCACTGGCTGGTGTGAAAAAAGAAAGAACTGACGTCAGCTCAACCTTTGGTTCGGTGAAGCTGCTGTAGGCTCGGACAAGGAGACTTCCTGAAGGCGACCACCTGCTGGAGCAGTAAGTTGGATCTTGGTGGATGCCCGGACACCATCAGTTGGGCCACCCAAGGCAGTGGGAAGTCGGTGCAGGGGTGTCTTCTGGCGCCTGGCTTTCTTTCCAGCTCAAGTCGCAGACAGGGAGCCCCTTCAGGTTGAGGGTGCAGGCGTCTTCTTGAAGCTGGAGGGAGGTCAGGGATCACCAGATCCCAGGTCAGGATCGCTGGGGAGATCTCCTGATGGTGCTGGGCCACTCGGGCCGTGGGCATTGGGTACAGAGTGGTGTAGAATAGCGGAGTCACCTGAATCTGGATTCTGGTCTTGGAGTCTTTGTTGAGCAAATCCGGTGCTCACTGGAGACAGAGTCTGTAAGGTGAGTGCATGGCAGGTTCTCTGAGCTCTGGGGTGCTGCTGCCTGCTGGACATACCGGTTTCTTCACTGTAGGTAGGTCAGAGTCATAACAGGCCGGTGGGCTGGGGCTAAAGCAGTAGGTGTCCTCTTTTTCCTGGGTCAGCACCGCTCTTCAGTCCTTCTTTCTTCCTCAAATCTGAGGAGACAAGGTTCAGGGTTGACCCTAAATACTAAATTTAGGGGCATTAGTTGGGTGTCCTTCACCTCACCTCCCCCACCTGAGGGGCAGGGTGGCAAAGGCGGGCACACCTCTCTTCCTAACTTGGTTTTCCTGTCCAAAGTGGGGGACAGAACCAGTGGGAAACAGTTGCTGGGGGCACTGAAAGGCAGGGACAGCTTCCAAAGGTGGCAGGACTTTGAAGCTTCCCCTTTGTGGACCAAGCCCATCTTGGGGGAGGAAGCATGACACCTCTGCCCAGGATGGGCTTCTTTGTTTCTGGACCCAGAGAGTGGAGGCTCTCTTCCCAGGGGTCCAGGAACCTGTCTGGTGGTGGCAAATGGTGGGCAGCAATTCAGGAACCACACCAGGGCCTGTCAATTTTCAGCAGGCATCTCTAAGATGCCATCTGAGTGTTTTTTACATTAAATCCCACACTGGCGTAATTTGTGGGTTTAATGTGCTGAGAAGTTTGCTACCAAACTTCACAGTTTTTAGTAAAGCAATTATGGAGCTGTGGGGTTCATAATCACCAACTCCCAGACCATATAGTCTTTTGTGGCTTTACTACCCTTACAGTGTCTAAGAACGGACTTAGACACTGTAGGAGAAGAGGGCTCATGCCATTGTGCCCTCAACTCGGGATGTTGAACCCTGCTAGGGGGGTGACTTACCTAGGCCTCAGGCAGTGCGGTGTAGGCATGGCTCAGAGGGATGTGTGCAATGTTGATGCTTCACTTTTCTCTACACCAAAACATGCAGCCTGCAGTGGCAGTGTGTGTTTGTTAAAGTACAGGGCCTCTAAGGGTGGCACAGCCCTTAGAGGATTTCCCTGGTCATAGTGCCATTGGTGCCTTTTTATAAGGGGCTTACCTGTTGCCAGGGATGTGCCAACTGTGGGTAAAAAGATACAGTTTTTGGAAAGAACACAGGCACTGGTAAACTGATTGTCAGGAACCCAGGGCACATCAAGTCATGTTGTATAAGATGTCAGGCAAAAAGTGGGGGGTAACCATGCAAAAAGGGGCACTTTCCTACAGCTGATTAATGCCACAACCTTCCATATTTGATCTACAGATTTTGCAGCTTGCTCATCGGCAGTCTTTTGACTGGATGCCCTCACTCTGAAGTGTTTGGTGTGTTGGACAGCCACCAAAATAGGTTGTCTTTTAATGGCAGCTTTCTTTAGCCAGAGCTGTTTTAAACTTATTATTTTAAATTGTAAGTCTTAGTAAAATTTGGATTCAAGGGGTTACATCTACAATGTAGTAGTCCTGAACATAAAACGATATATCATAAATAAAAAGTATCTCTTTTCAAAGATAAAGTCATGGTAAATTCTGCACCTTTCACCCTTTTTATCTGTTTATGATGCATAAGACACAACATGCTTTTGTGATTTCCTCACCAAAGAAGGAGGACAGTTGTCCTTCATGGTTTATTCATATGTGATAAAGGTACACAAACCTCTTCCATCATTCAAGGCTTTGCATGTGCAATGCAGTGGAGTAGTGTGGCTCACTGGTTAGAGGCGGCAGGCCTGAGAGCAGAAGTCAG
The DNA here is from genome assembly GCF_964261635.1 of Lissotriton helveticus. Taxonomy (NCBI): domain Eukaryota; kingdom Metazoa; phylum Chordata; class Amphibia; order Caudata; family Salamandridae; genus Lissotriton; species Lissotriton helveticus. Next base: position 1,395,323,437 of record NC_136065.1, read on the forward strand.
CCTGGGACCAGGGTTCAATTCCCGACGCGGCAGGGTCGTGGACCTTGGTCAGCGGACTCGATAATTCTCGCTTCGGTGCTTACTCTTATCAGGGGTTCCACTCGGCAACTCTGGGCATTAGCTTGCCTAATCTCCACAACGGCCCTACCAATTCCGGGGATGCCTTGCTCCACCTTGGGGACTCCCAGCAAGGGACCATCCCACAGGGAAAGCCAGGACGGGTTCCCCAGAGTTATACAGTGCCAGGACGCCCCGTTGCTGGGGCAGCTGTGCGCTTTACAAGTATACTACATTTACATATGTTACATTCCTCAAGAATGTAACTTTTTTGTGTGCAGTTTACACAGAAGAAGGACAAATCCCGAGGCTGACTACACTCACCTCACAAACCACCTTGAAAGGGAATCCTATGAAAAATGCAACCCTGGAACACAAGTGAAATACAACATATTATGCCTGATATGTCTACAGAAGGCAGAGGAAATCCACTATAGAAATATTTATAAAATATTGGTAAACATAGCAGAAGACACCCACAAAAGCAGAACTTCTATCAAGGTCTCTCATACCTTTTTATGACAAAAAATAAGATAACGGCCTGCTGCATGGCGCATGCCTTTTCACCTTTCTGGTTACACTAATATTTTAAAAGTGTATTAGGGATTCACAGACGAAATGAAGAAAACTACAAAGTAGGTGATTTTATGAAATAGCCAATCCTGGAGAAAGGTCAGGTATACAGAAATATGTTTATGCCATTGTAAGAGGGACTGGTGGTCTGAGTAACATAGGCTTTCTAATTGTATGGCTGGCAATTGACTTGTTGGTTTAATGGTACTAAGAGACTAAGACAATACATTTTATAAAAAATACTTTAAAAATCTTATCACACACTGCTCTTCGCAGACAGCAGCATGTTAAGTTGCTCGAGATTGAAGCTTAGCTTCTGGAGTTAGAGCGTGTCAGTAGAGATATGGTGGGCCAGACCGTGCGCAGACAACTGAAAACATTGCAGCAGTCGTACGCTAGCGAACTCCTTAATGAAGCACAAGTCTATTGGCTCGCCACCCTTAGTCTTATTTATCAGTGGGGAGATAAGTCTAGTGCTCTGTTGCAGCATTTGTGTTAACAGACATTGCGACCCCAGGTACTCCCAGGTGTAACTGGCCGGGATGGGACTGTACTTAAGGACCCGCTCACCATCACTGACAGCTACGCCTCTTTCTTTGCGGATCTTTATGCCCCCTTCAAAGTCCTACCTACCGCCATTATACAGAAGTTTACCGATGACTTCCCCCCCTCACGCACAGTCTGACACGATGCGAGAGTCACTAGATGTACCCCTAGCAATAGACAAGCTTCTACATGCCTTATTGGAAATGCGAGTGGGCAAGGCGCCCGACCCGAACGGCTACCCAGGTGAATTTTTTCAAAAATACCACCGCAACTCTTGAAACCCTATTTAGCGGCCTTAGAGGCCTCTTGGGAATCTGGCAGCCTCCCACTGGACTGGAGGCACCATGAGATTGTCATTTTCTTGAAGCCAGGCCGTTCCTCGGAACATTTCCCGTCCTATTGCCTGATTTCCCTGTACAATGTAGAGGCCAAACTTCTGGCTAAAGTGATTGCTAACCACCTGGTTCAACATATTACAGATTTTATGCATTCGGATCAAGCAGGCTTTATGCCACATTGCGTTAGCTGCCACAACATTAGGTGCGTCCACAATGCTATTGCGGCGGTCAATATGCTCAATACCCCTGCTGCGCTTCTTTTGGCAGATATAAATGAGACTTTCGACTCTTTAAGCTGGACCTGCATAACATAACATGTGTATTTGTAAAGCGCACGTTCACCCAGAGGTCTCTTGGAGCTGAATAACAGATGTTTATTGTTACCCAACTCAATGGTACTCATTTTATCGACCTCAGATGGATGAAAGGCTGAGTGGACACGCTGGGATTTTAACCTGTGACCATGAAGTCGAACACAGGTCCCTGCAATGGATGCATTAGTCCACTGAGCCACCAGACCCAACCTATCGCTCCACTTTGCTTTCTCACCTTAATATCAGCCCCCGATTGCTCAGCCTTATCCGCCTGCCATATACAGATATAACTGCCTCAGTCCGTGTGGCTGATTCGGTCCCTACAACTTTTCCTGTTGGGTGGGGGACACGCCAAGGCTATCCGCTCTCTCCCTTATCTTTTTGCTCTGGCCATGGAACCGCTTCTGGCTCTGATGCGGGTGGATCCACAGATGTGTGGTTATGAATGGGCTCCTGATATATCCGACCAAATAGCACTCTATGCGGCAGACGTTCTCTTCTTTCCCACCAATCTTAAAAGGACTGCCCTGCGTCTTCTCCGCATTTTGCAAATCTTTGGTGAAACCTCTGGTGTCCATATGAATCGAGGGAAATCCTTTCTGTGGCCGCTGCAGGGAGATGATGGACTTGGTGATTGGGCGCAGGAGGTAGTCGTGGTTCCAGATGGTTTTAAGTACCTGGGTGTACATCTCTCTTCGTCGCAGGCCCTGTCATGGAGTAGGAACCTTGCTCTGCTGTGGACGCAGATGGGAGATCAGACACGTGTATGGTGCCACTTGCCCCTGTCTCTTTTCAGTCGGTCCGCAATCTTTAAAATTATTTCCTTGCCACGTCTCCTCAAATGTTTAGGTTTAATATGTCAGCTAAGGAGACACAATGTGGCACAGTTGGTTTTATTGTTGTTCGTTTTTCCTTTTCTTTTTTTTGTGTATATGATAATGTATCTTTTGTTTACCAGTTGCAGAACCACTCATATTCTATTAAACCCTTGTGCTTTTGCCAACTAAATGATATCCTCGCACGGTTCTTGTGGGGAGTTTGGGGGGGTTGGGTGCTGCACGGGTAGCTCTGAGGGCTTGTTCCCAAACAACATACTCCGGTGGATTAACCACCCCGGATTTCCATGCATATTATATGACTTCTCATATACTTGTCCTCAATGACTGGTGGTACGGTGATCGTGGCGATCCAGCCTATGAAGAGGAGCGTTGGCGGCTGGGTGACAATGCTCTCCACAGAGTTCTGTAATCCGCTGCATTGCTCCACGACTTACCACCCACCACGGTCACAATTTTTAAGCTTTGGAGGACGGCGCTTTGTCAGAAGGGTTGGTGGGGAAGTCTCACTTAGGAGACTCCACTGTGGAATAATGGGCAGCTACCACAGCTGCTGCACCTGCCTGGTTTTCGAGGCAGGAAAGCAATTGGTATAGATGCAGTGGGGAAAGTTGTACGCGGATGTACCCTTAAGTCCTTTCTAGACATACAAACTGAGTATGATAGCCACACACACAATTTTACTGTTACCTCTAGTTCCGTCACGCCTTCACTCCATCTATATCTCACTTGACGGAGATTCCTGAATTTAACCCTATTGAGGCGAAGGTATTTATGGGGGAACACAAAATTACAAAAATATATTGTACACTTATTAATAATCCTCCCACCACACTCCACAAATCTAGAGAGGCATGGCAGCAAGATCTGGGTCCTCTGGAGGAAGATGACTGGGTGGAGGCGTTGGCATCTCCACGCGGTGTGGCAATCGCTGCTCGTCTATGCCTTATCCAATTCAAATATATCCACAGAGCTTATTATAACACGCACAGGCTATGGCATGCTGGACTTATTGCGTCCCCTCTATAGAGGGTTCATTTTTGCATACTGTATGGGCTTGCCCAGTGTTGACCAAATTCTGGAAGGGGGTATTTGCGTGACTGTCTGAGGTACTGGGGTAGATTATTGCCTCCTCGCCAAGGTTAGCTCTTCTCCACATTACGAAGGATATCGGCGGAAACGGATACAAATGTCATCTCCTTTTCCTGGGCCTAATGCTAGCCAAGAGAGACATTGCAAGGGTTTGGAAAGCTGAGACATCATTGGGGCTTGGGGTGTGGAAGAAGGGTCTTGTTTTTTGCATGGGTTTGAAGCTCCCGGTATTTGAGGCAAGGGGGTGCCCCCACAAACATTACATAATTTGGAAAAGGTGGGCTGATTATAGGGGAATATATCTGGAGCCTTCTCCTTCCCCGACAGATATTAATGAATCATTATCATGATCCCGGCTAGTTGGTACATACCTATTCTTTGTAATCGCTATACATGTAGATGACAACATATTCTCATATGTTTAGGTTTAATATGTAAGCTAAGGAGACACAATGTGGCACAGTTGGTTTTATTGTTGTTCGTTTTTCTTTTCTTTTTTTTTGTGTATATTATAATGTATCTTTTGTGGAATTTATCCGCTACAACTATAGGAAATGTTGATTCATGTATCTGCTATTCTATGTGTTGGCAATGAGTGGCTTCTGCGGCCCATGTCTTCAATTGGATATCAACAAGAAAAAAATGTTTTGGAAAAAAAAATCTTATCACTAAAAGAAGAGGATACCATACAAATGTCTTTATGCCGCAGAGTACCCTGTCTGACAAACTCCTTGTTTGCTCGCTGCATTGAGAGTTGAATGAACTGTCATGCCTCCACTGTCTGAGCCTCCGCTGGGCCCTGCCTTTGTAAACAGACAGCAAGACTGACACTAGTGGTCCAAAGTATCTCAGGCAATTCACTCCATTTAGGACAGATGTAAAGACTAAGGGCCATATGTATCAAGCAAATTAGCATTCGCAAAGGCCGAAATTCGCTAATTTGCTAAATGGTATGTATGAAACATTTTGGCAACAAAATAAGGAATCGCAAATTTTGCCATTCCTTATTTTGCGATTGCACTTAAGGAATCGCAAATTTTGCGATTCCTTAAATGCAATGTATCAAAGAAAAATAATTTCAAAAATGCCCATAAGGATTCGCAAATTACCACCAACTTCTAGTTGGTGGTAAGTTGCGAATTCTTTTCAAAAAGCAATTTTTAAAAAATCTAAAGGTGCCATATGACGCTAATACATGCCCTTAGGGCATGTATGTGCGCCATATGCCCACACATGTCATTTTCAGGGGTGCAGCAGGGTGTTCTTGTGACACCCCTGCACCCTTGAAAATATTCGCAATTTGCGATTAGCAAATTGCTAATCGCAAATTTCCCCTTCATTCCTATGGGTCTCCTTGCCCATAGAAATGAATGGGAAATTTGCGATTAGCAATTTGCTAATCGCAATTTAGGAATGTTAAGGAATCGCTAAAAATGAAGTGATTTCCTACATACATACCATTTTGCGATTTCTAAATAGCGATTCCTTAAAAATCGCTATTTAGGAATTGCAAAACGGTATGTTGATACATATGTCCCATACTTCTTTCCAGTATGAGACCGAGAGTGAAAGCGTGGTTGTCTCGAATAGGAAAAAAAATAAATACCCCCACACAAAGGGAAAAACTAACATCTCAGGGACATGTATTTGTTGCATTCAAGAAACAATCTCTGCATTGGGAGTTTGGAGAGCAGGTCCACTTCACCCCATCTGCATTGCAAAACTACAGTGGTTTCAGAGGAGCCACCATGAAGAATTATCTTCTGAAGGCACAGAAAGGCAGATATTTCTAAATATAGTATTTTGTAGTCCGACAAAGCAGTGGAGTACATCCCTTCATTGTCTCGGTGGAACAGACTAAAGCCTGGCAAACTTAAAATAAGGCCCATGCCCCCACATGCATCAAGCATTTTTGTAGTCGCAAACGGTGCGATTCCTTAAAATCGGCCGTTTGCGATTGCAAAAGTGCTTTTTGGGATGCATGAAGCAATTTTAGAATTCGTAACATTTTTGCGAGTTCTAAAATTGCGGGTGCTTTTAAGAAGTCGCAGATGTGCGATTTCTTAAAAGCAATGCATCATTACTTTTCAAAGTGTAAATTCGCAATTAGGGTGCCAAATTTACCGAGTGGTTGAACCACTCGGTAAATTTGGAAAAAGTGTTTCAAATGCTGAAAATGTTTTTTTTTCAACATTCATGTTTCACACACACATGTCCTTAGGACATGTGTGTGTGAAACATGATGCGAAAAATACATTTCAGGGGTGCATGGGGGGGTCCTTTGGACCCCCCCTGCACCCATGAAATTTTCAAAGTGCCACTCGCAATTTGCTAATGCCTTCCCATTGACTCCTATGGGCCTTTTGGCCCATAGGAATCAATGGGAATTGCGAAAATTAACTTAAGAATTCGGTATTTATTTGGGATTCGGTAAAAATTGCGATTTTTACCGAATCAAAAATGAATACCGAAAATAATGATGCATACCATTTTGCACTTCTTAATTTGCGATTCCTTATTTTTCGCAAATTAAGAAGTGCAAAATGTCTCAATGATGCATGTGGGGGTAAGCATCAGGAATCAGTAGAGCTCCAAGATCTAGAATATTCACTAATGATGAAAAGAAAAACTTAATTTTCTTCATCGGTAATGTATAAAGAATAATGCAATGTACTGCCATATTGAACTGTGTAAGAATTTTGTAGTGCACAGACTATCAGAGAAACCTCTCTGGTTCCTAAAAGCCAGTAATATAAAATAAAGATCACAGTTACTTACATGCTGACAGGCATATTCGCAATGCTGTCAATTAGGTCATCAACTGCGGATGCATGCATTATGGTACAAAAGGTACAAAGCACTTCGTAAGTTGTACAGAAAAACATTTGAATGTATAATATGGAGAACTATAGTTCCTTACCGTATCTGATTTCTAGAATCTTCCATGTTTTGTATTTCTTTCTGAGCCTTTTCTTCATTCTGTTTACTAGCCTAAAGTGTAACATAGCATAATTGTTAGTGTTTTGAAACAACACATGTGTAATCCACATTTCAAACAATAAAATAAAGCTTTTGGAAATAGGTTAAAATAAACAGAAGGTTTACTCACCTCTAATCCTGGTTCTCCTTCATTGGCATATTTTTATAATTTCCTTCAATTTTCCAGTGAATTATTTGATTATTTGTTAGCAGCACTTCAAAGACCCACTTTCAAATATGCCTAATTATTTTACAATTCTCACAGATTTCACAAACTAAACCAATGCAATACATATATTTCTACCAAAAGCATCAGTCCAACCTGTTTGCTGTCGAATTCGGGCTCATTAACAAAACACCAGGACCATCACCGCTTTTGTAAGTCTTTGCCATCAAAGCACTGAAAGCATTCAACAATGTCTCCATCGCCATTGAAGAATTCCAGACTCATAGCGGTCCCGCCTATTCCTTCCATACCACACAGCTGACGTCGCATTTATTGTCAGGACTACCCCCCATTATGTATTCGCTTGACTTTACCTAGATAAACGCCAAGATCCACACTGTGTGTATTTTGGAGTCATACTGCCAAACACAGAGATGATAACTAGCGATCATTGATGTTACCCCTCTGTCCTGTACAGGAGATTTGGTTTGCAGCGCATTTTCCTTTGCTTCATCTCTAACTTGTGTACTGGGTCAAGATATCAATACTGCCTCAGCCATTCCAGAGCAATTCCCCTCCCTAAGTTGATTCTTTTCCGAACCCAGGACACAAATCCACTAATCAAGAACATTCCCGCAGCAGAAATTGCCCCATTAACACTAGCAGCAGGCCACGGTGACATGACAAACGTAACCAACCCAGTACCTGCTCCTAAGGGTTCTTCATGCCAGAATCCGGAGCATACATCCACCAAACAGTCGAATTCCCCTTCAGGCTCACGCTCGTCCAATTTGCCCACAGGGCACCCCATCATTAAGGCACCCTCAGCAAAGGGTGGGTGAAGACATAGGAGTCTACTGTTTTGAGGTTGCTATGGCCAGGAGCCTTGGCCATCAAACAAACAATTACACTCACACTACAAGATGCAAAATATCCAGACCTCAAAACACCCCTTTTCACGAATCCAACATCTTCATTCACATACCATTCATTAATACTGACACAACAACATCCGAAACTCTCGAATTTATATTCATAAACACACACTCTTCAATCACACCCCAGACGTTACTCACAGCATGATACAAGAAACCCTAAATCAGGAACCCCAACCTTTTCTATCAGGAGAGCTAGCTTCTGATCAATGAAAAGTGTCTTAGGGCCACATGTAGGTAGCCAAATACCGGTCGGTAACGGCCGAAAATACCGAATTTCGGCCGTTATCGACCGGTATTGGGCAATTGAGATGTAGGACACCAAAAAAGGCCAATCGGTAAATACGAATTGAAATTTACCGAATCGGAATGTACCAAATCGGAATTTACCGAATCGGTAAATAAGAAATGGCAAAAAATGACAATCGAGATGTAGGTAACTTCTAAAATACCGAATTTCATGAAATTCGGTATTTAAGAGTCGGTATTTACCATGGATTGAAACCAGGTGGTAACCAGGTGCAGGCTATAAAAAAGGCCCCAACATGCAAAAGTGTGACCAGAATGGCGGCATTTTACGTGATAGCAAGGTGGCTACGGCTACAGGCAGCAGGAGAGAGGGTCTGGAGACGGGAGGAGCAAGTCTACAGACAGGGGATTCCACTCTTCAAACTCACTGAGGCAGAGATCTTGCAACGGTACAGGCTACACCCTCAAACCATCCTGGACTTGATTAGGGACCTGCATGTGCAGGTGCTCTGTAGCCTACACCTGCTTGTATCTGGGAGTTACCAGGGGGTCATTGCTGGGGTAGGTGGGATGTACCAGAGCCGCCTATCCTGTTTCTTCCGGAAGTTCCTAGAGGCTATGATGCAGAGAATGCATCATTACATCAGCTTCCCTGACAAACATGCGGAACTGCTAAAGACCAAGACTGACTTCTATCAACTGGCACAGTTCCCACACGTCATCGGCTGTATTGATGGCACCCACATCCCAATCTGTCCACCTGCTGCCACAGAGTACATTTACAGAAACAGGAAGTCAACCCACTCTATCAATGTGCAGGTAATCTGTGATGCCAACATCATCACAGACATTGTGGCCATATTCCCGGGAAGCACCCACGACCACTACATCTTTCAGAACAGTGGGATCTACACACGCCTGACAGTGGGGGAATTCAGAGAAGGATACCTGCTAGGTAAAACATGGTGACACACCCTGATAGATATTGCAGATGTATGTGTATTTGCGCATGTGATTAATGGCTCTATCATTTTCAAATAGGTGAAAGCGCATATGCCGTCCGCTCGTTCATCCTGACACCCTACCTGAACCCATCAACGCCAAGCCAGAGACGATACAACGAGGCACACAAATCCACTAGGAACGTTGTGGAGCGCACCTTTGGGCTGTTAAAAAGCAGGTTCCGCTTCCTCCACGAAAATGGAGGCACACGGCAGTACTCACCACTCATCTGCTGTAAGATCATTGCACCTTGCCCAATGTTGAACAAACTTGCTACAAAGAAGAGCACAGAGGTGCAATTGTGCGATTATCAGGACCATGATGATGAACATGCACTGCCTGACCCCAACACAGCAGGAGTAGCACCAGCAACAGATGGTAGAAGGAGACGGGCAGAGATCACACGCAACTATTTTTGAATAAGTAAAGAGAAACAGACAGGTGGAGTATGTACCCAATGTAGGTTGATTATTGGCACTACGCAAGTATTGTAAGGCACAAATGTGCAACACAAATGATATCCATTAATAATTGGAGCCCTGGCTCACTTCCCCATTAAAGGTCATGGAGTGTGGGCAGCATTAGTCATTTTCGGCCATGCCTACCGGTGCCAGATGAAATTGGCTGGCTGTCCTCACTAGGTATGTGGGCAGTTGGAGAACCATGGAGCCTGCTGCTCCTCCGTGTCTCAGCAACAGGGGGGTTTGTCATGCTGCTCCTACTGGTGCTTTCCTCACTTTCAGGTACATCCAGAGCAGCAGTATGTGCTGACTGAGCATTAAGCAGCACCTCTACAGCACTCGTCACCCTTGCAAGGCCCCTGGACACCTCCTTGCTGCCGTGTGCTAGTCCCTCTAGCATATTGACGCATCGCCTGCAAAGAAGGGAAGTTGCTGTGGCCAGGCGGTTAACTGCTCTAGTGTGTCGCTGTGCTTCCTGCCTGTCCTTCCGCCTTGTTGTTCTGTCCTGGTCCAGTTTTGTGCACAAGAGAAGCACGGATTGAGTCATGTCCCGCATCCCTGCAGCCATCTCCCTCATACCTGATGCCATCTCTTTGTTCTCATCCACCAATGCACTGATGCCTTTTCCTATGTTTTCCATGTTTCCATTCAGGTGCCTCATCTGGCGTTGCACCGACTGGATGGCCTTCCCCTGCATACGTTGTATCTTCACCATGCTACCCTCCAGCCCATGGAAGACACTGGGACCCTCCACATGTTGTGCAGCACTGCTGTCTCTGGGCCTGCAGCGTCTGGTTCCTGTGCGGGCACCCTCTGCGCTGGACTGCTGTATGGAGTGAAGTGCTTCCTTCCCCAGCCAAGGTTGGTGTCTCATCCCTCTCCATGTCACCTGCTGATGTCTCCATTTGGACTAGTGGGGCAACAACATGCCTCTTGCTCTTTTGAACTGCAGGTGTTGTTTGAGACAGTGACGCAGGCAGTTCAGGTGAGGACAGTAGCAGATGGGAGCCAGAACGTTCTGGGGAGGCCTGCAGCTGTGGAGACATTTCAAGGTCTTGGGAGGCTGGCTGTGTTGTTGGTGCATTTATAAACTACAGGGACTGTCCAACACCCCTGAACCAGGGACAACTAATCATAACACCTAACAATTGGTTCAGGTGAACAATTAATAACATGAACAAAATTCACAAAAGGAAAAGAAGAAGAAGCCTAAATACACATGAATGAATTTACATGAGCAATAAGAATTTATTATGCATATATTTTTATATAAAAAGTTATTTCGTTTTTTCTAAAAAAACACATTCCAAGAAACAAATACGCTCAAGAAAAATGTTGGCAGAACAAAAAAACAATTCACATGCCAAACAAATGGCTAACTAACAAACATTGTGTATACAAAGGAACAGACAAAAACAAAATAATGTGTCCTTCTCAAATTAGGGCCACAGAAGACGTCGACGGCGTTTCGACCGCTGGGTCACTATTCAGTCATCATCAGGACAGAAAGTAACTTGAGCGTAAAGTAGCTTGATAAAAAGTCATCCAATCATTAATGAAATTGGACTCAAACAGAAATCAGCTTTCAAGACGTTGAGTTAGCGAAGCCAAAATTAATTGACCGGCGTCTTAGTACTGCCTTTAGATATCCTCAGAACGATGGACTCAACAGGTGGCATATTTCATTGTGCTCACCAACATGTCCAATTAAATTGGTTAAACTCCAAAATCACGATTGCTCCACACAACGCTGATACCGGCACGGTGTTGTTGGTGCAGCAGTGTCCTCTGTGGCATTCCCTGCACTTGTGCCTGCCTCCTGGGAGGTTGCTGTGGAGCACGAGCTGAGCTGTGCAGTCGAGCTGAGAGCAGAGAGCTGAACGTGGCGTTGGTGAGCCGGTGAAGCAGGCGTCACGAAAGAAGGCACAAGCAAAGGCACTGGAACGAGAGAATTGCAAGCGGGCGTTTTTAAGCATCAGAGCTCCGAGCTCCGGTGTCCTGAAGCTCCCTGCACCAAGAGAAGCGGTGAGAAGCGGGAGCCAAGAGCCGGGTGCGGAACGGGTGCAGGAGAAAGCCGAAGGGGGGGCAGGGAGTCCTGAAGCCCCCAGAAAAGCACCAGAAGCACCAGAAGCACAACGAGCACTGAAGCCCTGAGCCCCGCGAAAAGCCCCCTGAACCCCTGAAGCTCCTGAAGCCCAGAAAAGTGCCACAAGGCACACTGCACCGAATTGCCAAAAAGCAGAAGCAGGTCAGGTGCAGGTCAGGTGTGGGTCAGGTGTGGGCCGGGAGTGGGCTGTGAAAACAGAATATTTGAAGCCCTGAGGCACAGTGCTACACTCCTCCGGCCGTGGAAAAGTGCCAGAAGTGGAAATTGAAGCGCTTGAAGCATTGGAAGCGCTTGGAGCTGGCATACGAATCAGAGCCAGGAGCTGAGAGCGGAGGCTGGGCAATATTACAGATAGCAACACCGGCAGCAATCTGTCCAGCTAACCAGCTAAGGAGCAAAGGAGCTGTACCATCTTGTGAGTGAGCAGTGAAATACGGTGAGGAGTGGTGGAGGGGTTTGAGTGGCAGTGACAATAGAGGTGGTGAGCAGCAGTAAAGGAAGTCACTGTTGAAAAGGATTTTGGAGTGGAGTGTAGAGGTGTGCAGTGGAGCGTGGAGCGGGTTTTTTTACAAGGTCAGTTATTTTACTAACAATCGCCATACGTTCACCACTGCCTACCCCACCACACAGAAAGCCACCTCCCGAGTACCCAGTGTATCCAGTGTGAAGTTTCCAAAGGGAAGCAAAAAGCTCGGGTCAGCTTGGAATTACGTCTGCTGGCACAATGAGGTCGGGGAGGACACGTAGGAACCCCCCGCAGACCATAAAACGGAAATCCAAAACGAAAGGACTCCCAAGCCCCTCTGAAGACACTGCAGCCAACCCCCCCACCACCACACTAATACCCCCACTAATACCCCCAACTTACTCAATCTTCGGTTCAATAAAGTCAAATGGAAAATTTACATTCTTGAAAGATCCTGTCACAGCAATTTTTACAATGCCAGCAACCTCAAATGGATTACAAAAGCCAATGACCCCTAGCAAGGCAATTACGCAGTCAGTTGACCAACAATCGTCACCACCTAGCGTAAACATTATTACAGCAAGGGGCACAGCAACAGACGAATTAGGCGGTTGTACACAAATACCCCAGGGAAACAACAAGCATCATTTTCAAATACTAGCCCAAGTACACACGGGGCACAGTGAAAATAGAAGTCATGGCTCGGCCCAAGACTCGGCTCAGGAACAAATGAATCATCAGATTTCCTCAAGTGTTATAGAGTGGATAACGGACAGTCCCAGTGAAAAATCCAGGGAAGAGACTCCATCAAACACACGGCTCCAAAGGACCACAATTACACCAAAATTGTCAACCCAAATAGCAAAAGAAATAAAAATACACTCACCAAGGGAAAGTGTTTTACTGGTCATTGGTGATGTTGAAGGAAGTTACAATGCTAGCACCACAGAGGAGGCGCACAAGGTACAACCAAATAACCACTCGACTCCAAGACTGGACTCACGCTTAAATCAATTGAAGCGAAAAATCAGCAAAGAGAGAGAGGGGTGCGATCTTTGGTCGAACTCCCAAATCCTCTTGGAAAAGCATCAAAGTATATCATTTTGTAATGTAAAGCAAGGCAAGCAAACAAGTGAAATTGGCCCCAAGTTAACAAAGTCAATAACTGCAACAACGGAGGTACAAGGAAAAATCTCAAATAAACAGCTTCAAAGAAATCTATCAACCCAGGAACCAGCAAATAATAATTTAATTGAGATATCCAGTGGGTCAAATCGGGATGTAGAAAACAAAGGATATTTAGCTTCTCCCAATTGTCCTGACGCTGAGCGCCGTCAGGAACCAAAAATCATAGAAATTTCAAGTACGTCAGTGCCATACGACCTATCAATTGCAAAAGGGTCACCATACAAAGGTCCCTTGTATACACAACATGAGGAATATCGGAAGCCAGCGACTCATGATGAACTCGCATATAGTAGACCTACGTCAAACACTGATAAAGTAAATGCATGCAATCATGCAGGAATGAGCGGTCTCAGCCAAAACCTGGAATCAATAATTGCACTACATAGTGCACTGGGTGATACCTTGGAAACCTCAATTAAAACGTTGAACATGCGGTCAGACAAACTTGACATTCAAATCCATCTAATGGGTACAATAGCAGAACACATATCCAGTATAAACAAAAAAATGGATTCATTGGGAAATCTGTCTGAAGTTCTTCGAGACCAATCCCGCCCCTGGATCCAGGTTCCAAACTGCACTTGCAGCCCAATACTGGAAAAGTTAAAAGACTCACCATCAATACTCAGCGACATCTTACGTGAATGCAAGTATGCAAATCTGGGTGCCAATAGCAGATCAAATGAAAAAGATATTATTGCTTGGCAAAAAGACGCACATAAAGAAGCTACACCAAGTCGGGAAAAGAGAATGGTAGACCCAATAACATTTGTAATGCAACAGATAATAGATAAAGAACCATCAACAAAAAAAACGACGATAATCAGGAAGAGGAAAATATTACGTGAAATAGTTCAGGAGTCCGGAGTAGTACAAACCATGAAACTTTAGAAAAAGACCAGCATGAACAGGATAGCGAAAAAATTCTGCACACCAAACAACCGCTTAACCAAAAGGCAGAAAAAACGTGCGAGAAAAAATAGAAACCAACTATTAAATCGCATGCCTGCTACTAACCAGGCCTTAATTAATTTTCCGATTTTTGACTGTCGAAAACCATCAGTTAAAGCCAAAGAGGGAAATGCGGAGAGATCACAACAGTCGCAAATAACAACAAAACCCCAATGCAGCCTTCGAAAAAACAGTACTACTGTAAAAGAGCAGCAGTTAATGGTCAAAGAAAAATGTTGCAACGACTCAATACAAACAAAAAGAAAAAGAGCATCAACAATATTTTCACAGCTTTTTTTTTTTTTTTTTTATTAGCGTTGTGCAACACAGAGTCATGACATTAACAGCATCAATAATCCAATACAGTATCATTTACGGTACAGTCAGCGGACAAACATCATCGTTACAAGGGCTGGAACAGTGTAAATATATCCCCTCAACATCCCGGAACAAGAGGTCACTCTACCTGAATCACTCCCTCCACCCACATAGCGGGGCAAATAGTGGGGAGACCATCTCACCCCCGTATCCAAGTATCGCCGCAGGCAGGGAGAAGAGCTACCTCCGGTACCACCGGCCCATGGTCGTCCTAGCCCCAACCGGTTTCCCAGCTATGGCACCCGGTAAATTAGAGTGTCATCTGTGTGTCAAGTGAGAGTAGCTCCGCTTAGCCTTCCAGTGGGCCGTCCGTGGGAGGACAGTTAGGAGCGGAGTACAGCGGGTCACGGCCCGTCCTATCGTGTGAAATACAGTACGGCAAGAGTGGTGTAAAGCGCCTATATATGCTCACAGGCCCGGTATCGGCTCGTCATCTCCAGAGGAGTCGCTGTGGGCCGCTTGAGACATCCAGTATACCTGTAAGGGGGACCAAAAGTCACTGGGTTTGCAGCGGGCAGGTAACAGTTCTGCATAAACGCCGTGCTGGTCCTGGCAATACGTGAGATCGTCCAGCCATTCCTTAAATTTTGGTGCCCTGCCCCTCCCCCACCTGCAAGCAATCCTCCTTTTTGCAAGTAGCAGCGCTATATCCACAAATTTGCGGTCTGACTTGGGTACGTTTTTGGTATATCCCAGTAGCATCACCACCGGTTCAATGGAAAGAGGGCCATCGATCATCACCTGGAGCGCAGCATGTACCTGCTCCCAGTATTCCTGTATCACGCCACACTCCCCGGCCAGGTGGAGGAAACCCGCGCCCTCTGCACGGCATCTCGCACATCTGTCGTCTTCCGAGAGTTGAAATCGCAGCTTCCTGACTGGGGTATAATAATATCTCTGTACGAACTTATAGTGGATAATTTTCAGTCTGCAGCTAGAGGAGACTCTGGCAGTGACCGAGCAGCAATATCTCCACTGTTCGTCAGTGAGTGCAGTGGGTAGGTCTGAGTCCCAGTCAGTTCGTGCCTTGGACAGAGCAAGAGGGCGTTGCTCCCGAATGGCTGTATACAACTTCGACACCAAGTGTCTGCCGTCCGACACGAGCATGACGTGTAATGGCAACACTGTGCCCGGTTCCTCCGGGAAGCTAGGGATTATCTCCTTCATACCCTGACGGAGTCGGATGTAATAGAACACCTCCATTGGCAACGGGGGAGTAGCCCGGAAGATCTGATCCTTTGTACGGAACAGTCTCTCCTGAAACAAATCACCCCAGGTATGAAGGTGGACGCGGTTGCACATGGATCGAAATCCATTTTCCATTAAAAGCGATAGTTTCGGGTGGTACGCAAGGGGCAGCGCCGGTGAGTAGAGCATAGGGGCTCCAAGGAGTTTGGTCACTCTCCGCCATGAGTCCATGGTGCAGGTAACAGTTGTAGCAGGCGTCTCGACATCACCAACCAGGCCCATCAACATGCCCTTGAGCGGCAGCGGGTGCACGAGCCAATCCTCAGCAGCAACCTGAGGCATAAAGGGAGCGGGGTTAGCCCAGTAGTAAGCATGTTGAGCCTGAGCACTGAGGTAGTACACCTCCAGATCTGGTACGTCGAATCCGCCCTGGTCATATGGCAGTGTCAAGACCTTCCAACTGAGGCGCGGTTGTTTTCCGCCCCAGAAAAGGCGAAGCAGTTCAGATCGGAGTCTTTTAAAGAAATAGGCTCCCGGGTAATAGGGTATATTTTGAAAAAGGTATAGGAAACGTGGAAGGATGACCATTTTTATCAGGGAGGCTCTGCCCGCCATCGACAGCGGTAGGGCTAACCAGCGGGTCACATTGTCGGCCAATTGGGAGATGGCTACCCCATAGTTCAGTGGAACCGTGTCCTCCTTATCGAGCGATACTACTATGCCCAAGTATTTCAAGTCAGTACTGCACCACTCTAATGGGTAATCAAGCGGGAAATGGGCTACTGAGGGCGTAAGGGGGAAGAATTGCGACTTTTTCCAATTGATGTGCACTCCGGAAATGCCACCAAACAATACAAATTCTCTCAAAAGTGGGTTGAGGTGTTCTTGTGGGTGTCGCACATACAAAGTAACGTCGTCTGCATAGAGGGAAATGCCAATCTGCCTTTGATTGCAATTAAAGGCGCTGGCCTTATGTAATTGCCGGATCCTGCAAGCCAGCGGCTCAATTGCCAGGGCGAATAGCAGGGGTGACAGGGGGCAGCCCTGTCTAGTCCCCCTCGTAATCGGCATCTGCGCCGACAGCCCACCGTTGACTACGACCCTGGCAACTGGAGAGGTATAAAGCAATGTCACCCAGGTGATGAATATCCGGGGGAAACCCATTCTGCTTAAGATGGCCAATAGGTAACCCCACTCAACCGAATCGAACGCCTTGGTGGCGTCTAAGAACACAGCAGCGACTGGCTGGTCTGGCGAGATGGTAGGTATGAGGGAGAACAGGGTGCGGAGGTTATGAGACGTGGCTCTCCCTGGGACAAATCCAGATTGATCCGGCAGCACCAGGGTAGTCATAAGTAGGGACAGTCTAGTCGCGAGCACCTTTGCAAGAATATTTGCATCGCAGTTTAGCAGCGACAAGGGCCTATAGGCATCAGTATCCGTCGGGTCTTTCCCTGGCTTGAGAAGCGAAGTGATCGCCACCTCTCTCATAGAGCCCGGCAGTATCCCCACCTCCAACGACTCTTCGAATACCTCCTTCAGTACTGGTGCCATTATGTCGATGTAGCATTTATAAAATTCGGCCGGTAGGCCGTCCAGTCCTGCAGCTTTGCCGTTACTGAGTGACATGATCGCATCCCGGATTTCATCGATCTCGAAAGGGCATCCCAAGAATGCCCTATCGCCATCGCTCAGCCAGCACAGTGCTATGTCGTCCAGGAAATTCCCGAGCTCCACCTCACCAGTCTGCTGTGTGGTATATAGCCGTTTATAGTGCTGCAGGAAGGTTTCCTGTATCCCTTTAGAGTCCTGGTAGGTCCTGCCTGCACCATCAGAGATTTCTAATACGTGTGTGGCAAACCGCTGGTGCCTTGTGAGTGCCACTAAGACTTTTCCCGGCCTATCTCCCTCGCAGTAACGCCTAGCCGTCCAGTATTTGCCGCGGAATTTTGCTTCCCTGGCCGCTTCCTCCTCATAAGTTGACAGTTTGGCCCTGAATGCCATCGCTAGGTCAGGGCAAGGATTACCGACCATCTCCGCCTCTAACGCCTTAAGTTCCGCTTCAAGGCTTGCTAATGTGCGTACAATGTCCCTGAGCACGCCACAGCTCTTAGATATTGTAACACCCCGCACAGTCACTTTAAAGGCTTCCCATACCGTTTCGACCTTATCAACAGACCCCTTATTCCTAGGGAAGAAGGCCTCAATTTCCTCACCAAGTTCCTGCTTAAGACCGGATCAAGGAGGGCCGAGGGGAAGAGCCGCCACGGCGGACGTACTCTTGCATAGCCAGGCATATCCAGAACAGTCAATACAGGGCAATGGTCCGAGTAGGTGCGAGGCAGATGTTTCACCGTAACGACTCCACCAGCTAAACCTCGTGAGATAAAGCAGTAATCGATCCTGGCCCATGAGCGTGCGTGTGTGGTGAAGTGGGTGCCTTCCCTAGCTGCCGGGTGTAAATGCCTCCAGCTGTCCAATAATCCCGCCTCCGTCAGTATGCCCTGAAGCGTGTCCCTAGCTCTCGTGTTGTACTGTCCGCTACCATCTGATCTGTCCGCCCCCGGGTGTAATGAGAGGTTGAAGTCCCCCCCCAGACTACGTGTGTGGCCTCGACCTCCAGTGCATGTCCCCATAATGCCAAGAAGAACCCAGGTGTGTCAATATTAGGTGCATAGCAATTTATAAGCATTATCACATCAGCGCCCAGTCTCCCCCAAAGGATCACGTATCTCCCCTCGTTATCCGCCCGAACTCCCAGCTTCTGGAACGCCAGTCTTTTATTGACCAAAATGACCGTACCCCTGGAATAGGTGGAATAGGAAGAAAACTCTCTCACAGTCGCCCATCTACTTGCAAACTGAGGGGCACAACGCGGGTTCAGGTGGGTTTCCTGGAGCATAGCTATCTGTACCTGGTGTCTATCTAAATATGCTAGTACATTCCTGCATTTCCGTGGGTTATTAAGGCCTCGAACATTCCAGGACAATATAGATACAGTAGTCAAGGCGTGATCACCCGTGCTCATCCCCACATCCCTGTAACCAGCAAATGCAGAGTGCCTTAGCCCTCGGCAGGCCCGCATCATGTATCACCATCCTCACTGTACAGTACCGTCGGTTCTTTCGATCATTCATGCTGATACAAACCGTAATTACAGTCCTAACATACATGCCATGAACACCATCCGCACACTCATTTCCTCTTACAACAATTCTCACCCCAACAAACAAACATCCCCCCGTACTCCACGCACAGCAACACAAACCCCGTTCCACTAGTCCTCCCCCAACCCACTGAAGCAACCCAAACTTGCCAGTACTATGACCCCTCCCCCACCCCAAACCCCGTACTCAATAACCATAGAAAAACCATGTGGGGAATCCCCTCCTGGGGGCAACAGAGGTACACACCCATTCACCCCAACACTTCCCTCCCGTCCCGCATGTATCATACGGGGAAGACAGAGAAGAAGGGGTGGTGCCTGGCAGTCATAAGCCCTGCAGGTTTAAGCCTATTCATTAATCCACAGCACCGAACCCGCCGCCCCTCAATCACAGAAGACATCAATGAGTTCAGGCGTACCGCCCAAATACCAGCTGTTGCTTGCAATGTCACCTGTAATGCCACCAGATCGTGCAATCCAAGTACCAACCAATCAGCGGGGTAGATCATACCAGCATGGCCTTCAGTCTGCTGCAGGTCTATGGTGCAGGAGAGCAGCCATCCATGTCTCCTCATGTAGGATAGAACTGCCCCAGTGCAAACAGGGCATAGAGTCCAAATAAAACGCCAGCAGTTCGACCAGGGGCCAGTACGCAAACGTTCACAGTGACCATGTCTCATCACTGCTCCCACAGGCAGACCAGGCGTTGATCAATGTAGACGGAGCACCTACACGTCTGCTGTCGCCCATATTGTTACCCGCACCGTTGCATATGTGCTCAATCCCAGCACCACACCAGCAGCGAAGCAGGGCGCGCAGAGTCAGTTATCACACAGTGATGGATTCAAAATACCGGAAAACAACTATCTATGCCTCCACAGGTAGGGCTGGGTAGCTACAGCTCAGGTAGGGCTCAATATCCAGAACATGCACCAGTAGTTTGATAGGGCACAAGTGATCAAGTTATCATAAGGGTACCTTTAAGATTCATCGTGCTCAGCAGGATTCCCTCCTGCTACGTCCTCCTCCGCATTGCGCCTGTCCCTTCTATCAGTGCGGAGTTTCTTAACATAATCCTCAGCGTGCTGCGGGTTCGTAAAGAAATGTTGTTTGCCCTGATGGGTCACCCGGAGCCGCGCCGGGTACAGAAGTGCGTAATCCACCTGCATGTCTCTCAGTTTCTTTTTCACATCCAAGAATTTCCTCCGTTGGTCTTGCACCATGGGCGTGAAATCTGGGTAGAGGGAGAACTGCACACCGTCACAGGACAAATTCCGGTGTGTTCGAGCTGCGCGTAGCGCCACATCCCGATCGCGGTAGTTAAGCAACCGGGCAATGATAGGCCGCGGTTGCGCCCCCCGCTTGGGGATCGGGCCCAAAGAGCGGTGCGCCCTTTCAATGATAAATTAATTTGAGAAGGCCTCCTTACCCACCGCAGTTAGTAGTATGCGTTCAACATAGTCCTCCATGCGTCCAGTGTTGGTGGACTCCGGAACCCCCGTGACGCGTATGTTATTGCGTCTACTCCTCGCCTCCAACTCCTCATTCTTCGCCGCTATCACTCTGAGGATATTATCCATGCGGGTGAGGCGCATTTCATGTGTCGTGGAAGTATCTTCCGCAGTGGAAATGCGTCGCTCTGCCTCTGACAGCCGTTCTTCGTGGACCTCCAGTTTTTGCACGACACCATCCATCCTGGAGGACAATCGATCCACCTTATCCACAACAGTGGCGAAACCCTGTCGCATCTCTTCTATGATCAGGCGCAGCTCAGGTGTCATGAGCGCAGGAGGCGGTTCGGCGCTTGATGATCCCGAGGAGCTGCCGGCCCCCATCGTGCCACGTGTCGGTTTTTTGGCGGTCGTGGGTTCGAAGGACAGTTTTGGGTTGTTTGGCATCGTTTTTGCCCATCGTGCCCTATCTGCGGGCGCCCAGTGGTGTCAGTGAATGAAGTAAACACACGTTCTCCTCCTTCTTCAAATTAGAGTGCTCGCTCCGATCATTCCCCACGTGGCGGCCTCTCTAGAGTCAAGGACAGCAATGTAGATCAGCGGTGCCTAATATGCCTCTCGCTCCCCCTCGCATACCATCGTGGTAGATCAAGGCCACTCGGGAGCACACACGCTGGCAGGTGGGCCGCCACCCTCCGGGGCACAGCCCAGCAGTCCTCGGCAGCGGGAGCACCCGGGGTGAAGGGCAGTGGGGCGGGGTGAGGATTGATATGCCCCCGCAGCAGTCGCAAGAAGGACACCACCGATGTTTTCTAACGGTCGCCGGTTTCGCCCCAGGCCGCTATATCTGGATGCAGCGGTTTCGCTTATGTGTCCCGGGGGATCAGCGGGGAGACGCGTAGTGTGGTCGGGGAGGCTGCCAGTGTCCCTCGTAGAGTCTAAGTGAAGGATGCTCCCTCCTGTCCGCTGTCACAGTAAGGGCACTGGTGCAGTGAACAGCCTCTCCCCCTTTTGCAACGTCCCTGGGGGGTGAGACTCACCTCCGCTTGCCGCCGGTGATCCCTCAGCAGGCCGCCCGCCTTTCAGGCCGAGTTACGCGACCTCGAGGCCTGGCCGCCTCGTGGGAAGCCGCGGTCTCTCGTTGCACAGCGCCCGGTCCGTCTCAGCAGCTCTCCGCAGCGGCTCCTCCCGGGGAATGTTCACAGCGTCGCCGCTCACGCGCCGGACCCCGGATCTCCACCGGATTTGAACAGGCTCTGCAGCTCAGGTGTGACTAGCATCGGCGCTGTTTTCAGGCGTCAATCTGCAGGTGAAGCGGATAAATGAAGGATGTTTCTGGCCAGGCAGCCAGAGCCTCACAGAAGTGCGGCCATTAGCTCGTGCGCCCTCTAGCGCCCCCCCCCGCATCAACAATATTTGAGGAGATCATCCATGAAACAAATTCAGACACAGATGACTCAAATAAGGATGAACAGGAAGTCCTAGCCACATCCTTAAGTGGGGCGGACTGGAGTCTGGAAAGTATCGATAATGATCACAATCTAGAACAAAAAATTTGGACTAAGCAAGAAAGAACCAATTACTATGCAAGGAAAAAAGAGCACAGTAGACACGAGTCTATCAAGCATAGAGGCCAAAATGTAGGGATCAAAGATCCAGGCACTACATATAAAGGTCTAAACAATTTACATAAAGTCACTTTAAACCTTGAAACAACTATGAGTAATAACGTCTTCTCCAAAAGGGATAAAATCAAAACAAGACAAATCATAGCAACAGCTGATCAGAATAAGCCTGATAAACTACAAGTAAAGATTATTACTGACCAATATGACTCACATCAGAGCATTGGACCAGAAAAGGCTACAGGGACAGGTCCTAATTCAGTGAACACCATTAATGGTCGTACACCAAATATAGAACTAGGCGGACACCAAAGAACAATTCCGAGAATAAAAACTACAGAAAGCATACAACCTGAACAACCAGGGAATGATAATTATAGTCAACAAGTTAATAACACAAGGGATGAGGCAAAGAAAAATGGAAGCAATAAAACAGGGAGAACTCGGCCGTATGACAACACGTATGGTATAAAACCAATAATAACTGGAAGGATTCTTTTTATACCAAATTATAAAATGCAAGGTACGCAAGATTATCTAAACCGAGGAAACATCTTACATCTAACATCGGCTATCCCGAGCCTCAACCATATAACGTCTGCAGACCTATGGGCCATTGAATTCATCAACCTTGGAAACAACACAACCAAGGAAGGTACCCTCACAACTTAGAGGAGCACGGAAACTGTCAGTCAGCTACTCAATGAAGTCAAGAAATTTGAGGAATGGATACTGAGGAAGATGGCGGCCGACTAAGACGCTCGGTCGTGAGCTCCGGTGAAACCAGTGAAGCAAGGCAGTTTCAGCGTTTTCCCCCGAGGGAATTAGGATGGATTACAGTCTATAAATAAAACATAAAACAAGGTATGGATTTGTTTTGAACCCCAGTCGGCGAAATATTAGTGCTGATATCTCCGAGATCGAACTTGAGAGGCAGCGCCTACCTGATGATCGCGGTGGCAGCGTTGCTGGTGTCTGCAAGTGCGGTGACTATCGTGGTGCCTGATGTTGCTCGTGAAGTTCGCTTCCCGCGGGTGAGCCCCTGCTAGGGGGAAGTGTGGAAAAAAAAGAGGAGTAAAAAAACAACGGCAGCGATTGGCAAAGGCGTGCATGTTGGAGCGGGGTGAGAGCGGACAGTGTGCGGCGCCGACTGCCGGGCTGTGGGCGAGAGCGCAAGACGCCGCCCGGAATTACAAAAAAACTCTCAGCGGAATCTCTTTCTTCTTCCGGGGGAGAGGCAGCAGGGCTGACGGCTCCAGCAAGAACAGTGTGACTGAGACAAGCAATGGGCAGCGCAGTAATCGTAACAGTCAATCAAGCAAAGGTGCAATCGTGCTGAGTGAACAGAGGCACATAATAAGGAATAGTGGGGAAAATAAGCGCCTAGAAAATTCAAATAAATCCTTAAAGGTGAAACAGACACAAAATAAAACCCAAGAAATTTTGACTAATTGGTGCTGGATGAGTGAAAAACGCCTCCAATTGTCTGACACAGTGGGACTTACCAGAAGCGAAGAGCCATCACAAAACATACCACTGCACACAGCAAAAAGGGAGGGGAAGCAAATAAGTGTGCTGAATGATAAAGTGCCTATTCACAAGGCCCTCACAGTAGCACATTCCTCTGGTTTACCTGGTTTACCTGGTGACTCCAACTCGCAGTATCTAGACAAAACTCAAGACAGTAAAAACATAATTGTATACGCAACGAGGTCAAGGAAATTACTGGTAGAGAAAACAGCACCAGTAACATCATTAACTACACAAAACAAAACAAAATAGAAGGAGAAGGAATTAAGTCAGTGTATAGTTTAAGGAGCCGAAATTTACTTAAGCAAAGCACAATATCAATACAAAAAAAGTCTACATCTCCGAGAAGCACAAAAAAGAAGAACTTACCTCGTTTAGAAGCACTGTCTGAGAGTATAAAAATTAGAGCCTCTAAAGCAAAAATCAAGGGGCAAAAAGTAAAGATAACACCATCCTTAAGATCTTATTTTAAGGTACAACAAGTAATACAGATAAGGGGTGGCCAGTCTGTGGCAGGTGATACTGCCTCTGAATCAGTCTTAAACTCTTGTGAAGGTATAGCTGAAAGTAAAGAGAGGTCTCCAAACTCGACGTGGGAGGACGAGGAGGACGAGGAGGAAGAAGGAAGAAAAGAGGAAAGGATACTTGCAGTAGACGTCTCGGAAGGTGCTACAGAACATCAAGATATAAACTCATTAATCTTGACCCACCCAACACAAAAATTAAACATACTACCATTAATGAGTACTTCAATGGCACAACTAACAGATAACCAGGCAGAACTAGTTATAGCCTCACAAGCCTCAAGCGAGATGGTGCAGCAAACCGAGGAAGACAATGAGGCAGTCATCCATGAGGAGACATCGGAACAGCAGGTCAAAGACCAGAAAGATATAAGCAAAATGGAATTGGCAATGGAGAGATGCATGGAAAAAATGATGGACAAAATTCTGGGGGAAATGAGAGAGAAATTCTCGACTTCTGAAGGAAATCAAACAAAGATTCAAGAGGTAGTCGAAAACTTAGACCAGAAATTAAACGAATTAGGGGTAAGAGTAACGGCTGTGGAAAATGAACTTGGCTCTTTAATCAAAAAAGTGGTTACAAATCAAAAGGAATTACGACAGTTAAAAGACAGTGAGAGGGCGATTAAAGACAAACTGGAATCCCTGGAGAACCAAGGGAGAAGAAATAATATTAGACTGCTGAACATTCCTGAAAATTTGGAGGGATCGGATATTAAGACGTATGTTATAGCTTTATTAGAGGAATTCTTCCCCTGGGCAAAAGATAGCGATTTAGCTGCGGATATTCAGCGAGTTCACAGGGATCCGTTCAGGAAAAGTAAGGAGAGAAAAGCCCCAAGAAAAATTTTGGTGAATTTTATATCTTACTCCTTGAAAGAAAAAATTCTAAATGAAGGATTAAAAATCGGAACCTTCAACAAGGATAACTGGTCGTTCCGAGTCAGATCGGATATATGCAAAGCTACACAGGACAGGCAATGGGAACTGGGCCAATATATGCAGGAGTTAAAAAGTTTGGGAGCAAACGTTCAGCTGAAATTCCCTGCGGCTTTGCGAGTAATGTGGAGAAATAAAATGCATAATTTAAGGGATCCAAAAGAGGTAGAAAACCTTATTCAACAAATAAAAGATCAAATCGAAGTAGAAAAGACTAATAAGGATTAAGGAGTAAGATCTCAAGATATATATCAGTATTACAAAGAATGAATTAAATTCTTAGAATAAAGAGTCAAAAAAATAAAAAAAAATAAAAGGGAAAACGCTGGCATAACAAATATCTAACAAACTAAGATAACTGGCGAAATGGAGTCCGAAGACGGTGGAAAAACCACCTAAATGAAGAAAAGGGAGGCTTCCTCAGGGTGGGAATCTACATTCACACTGTATACTAATACACTGTATACTAAGTATGTAAGACACATTTGCACGAGGGTGGGGAGCAAAATGGGGGAAAAAAAATCAAAAAATAACCTCAAAATTGGTAAATGAAAGGTATTTGATGAGGACTAAATGGTCCTTTCGATTTCATTTTCAAAACAAGACTGTTTTTAATACGGAATGGCAGTAGAAAAGATGGTAAAAATACTCTCATGGAATGTTAATGGACTCAGAACTCCTAAAAGAAGAAGAAGAATATTAGAATATCTGAGAGAAGCTGAGAGTGAGATTATTATTCTTCAAGAAACCCATCTAGTGAAATCAGAATGGTTTCAAATGGTAAAAAATATACGATGGATAGGCTCAAGTATCCACACATCACAAGACTGTAATGTAAAAGGGGTAGGAATCATTATTAAAAAATCCCTGAATGCTAAACTGGAGTCTGAAGTAGTAGATAGTAAGGGTAGATGGGCAGTGGCTAAAATCAGGATTGAAGGATCTATATTTGCGATCGCAGGATATTATGGTCCAAATATTGATGATTCAGCTCCTCTCAAGAAATTATACTCAGAACTTTTGTCATTCTCAGCCCCGATAATTGTAGGAGGAGACTACAATATTATACTAGATCCGAAAGTAGATAGACTGCCCCCCTCTAAACAAATGAAGTCACCAAAGATGAGGGAATGGCTGGGAATATACAAAAAAGACTTAAACCTGGATGACATGTGGAAACAAAAAGGAGAGAAAACCTACCCTTATACTTTTCATAATAAAAAGTTAGGGCATAAATCTAGAATAGATTTCTTTCTAATAAATAATTTGCTTCGGGATAAGGTGAAAAGTATTGAGCATCAGCCGGCACACTTATCGGACCATTCAGCAGTCCTATTAAAACTCTTATTACCACAAATCCCAACTCCGACTAGATGGACACTGGATCGGTCGATACTAACGGTGGAAGATATGGTGAATCAACTTTCAACATCCACTACCAATTATTTCACTGATAATGATATAGGAGCCTCTAAAAGAGTAATATGGGACGCATACAAAGCAGTAATTAGAGGTAATCTACTCAGTTTGGGAGCCTACAACAACAAGTGAAGAAAATTAGACATTAAAAAATTAGAAGCAGAAATCAAAGAAATAGAAGTACAATTAGATGATGGGATACCTTCGGCTCTAAGAGAAACACTAAGAGAGAAGATTCGCAAGTTAAAAGAGGATTTGACAGACTACTTGGAGAGTATTGTCCAAGAGAAATGGGAGAACAGTAAATTGGCTAATTATGAATATGGGGAAGGCTGCGGGAAGATGTTAGCGTGGAAACTGAAAACAGACCAGACAAGAAATATTATACCAAGTGTCCATACTAAAGACCAATCAGCACTATGTGCGGATGATGCCTCAATAAGACAAGAGTTTTTAGATTTCTTTTCAACAATCTATAAAGAAGACATAAACCCCACAGAAGAAAATATTAAGAAATATTTAGATGGTATACCTTTGCCAAAATTGACTGAAGAGGAAGTGGTATTTTTGAACAGCGAGATAACAATAGAGGAAGTGAGAACTGCTATGAATAGTTTAAAAAGGGGGAAAGCTGCTGGCCCTGACGCACTCCCTAACGAATTCTACATAGCTCTAAAACAGCCGTTAATTGCTCACCTGACAGAGGTCATGAATAAGACCTACATGGATTGTGAAAAGATCCCCGATTCATGGAATGACGCTACAATAAGTCTAATACTAAAACCAGGGAAAAACCCTAAGCTATGTGAGTCTTATAGACCAATATCGCTTCTCAATTGTGATTACAAATTGTTTACGAATGTAATCGCAAAAAGACTATCAAAATTAATACCGAAATTGATTGATCAGGACCAGAAGGGTTTCGTAAAAGGTAGACAAATTCAAGAAATTACACATGAATTATTAGCTACGATTGATGTAGCTATCTCGGAACAAGTACCTCTTACAGTTATAACATATGATGCGGCGAAAGCCTTTGACCGTGTGAATTGGGCCTTTCTAAACATCATCATAGAAAAAAATAATCTAGGGAGTAAGTTCAGTCATATGGTGAAGGAAATTTATATGAACCCCAGAGCAAAAATAATAGTGAATGGAAAATTGACAAATAATATTATTATCCAGAGGGGCACGAGGCAAGGTTGCCCCCTGTCCCCACTGCTCTTCAATATATATATTGAACCACTAGCCTGTGCGATCAGAAATCATAGACAAATAACACCATTTAAATACCGGAATTGGACAAAGAAAGTAGCACTATATGCAGATGACCTTATGGTGTTTACGGATAATTATAACT
Organism: Lissotriton helveticus; assembly: GCF_964261635.1. Classification (NCBI taxonomy): domain Eukaryota; kingdom Metazoa; phylum Chordata; class Amphibia; order Caudata; family Salamandridae; genus Lissotriton; species Lissotriton helveticus. The sequence goes on from NC_136065.1 coordinate 1,395,351,277, forward strand.
CCTCAGAAAAGGCCATCAATGAAATAATAACTAACTTTGGCAAGGTCTCAGGATATTTGATAAATAATAGCAAGACAGAGGCAATGAGTTGGAACAGCACTTCAAAGCCAGTCTTTTCAAAGGAAAAAATAAAATATCTAGGAATTACGCTAACCAAAGATCTGGAGAAATACCACAACTAAATTTAAATATTGTAGTAAAAGAAATGAGAAGACTTTTTAAAATCTGGTCCGGACTACCTTTAAACTTTCTGGGCAAATCAAACGCAGTCAAAATGACAATCATCCCTAAATTTACATATCTGTTTAATGCCATTCCGTTAGAGTTTAACCGCATGCGTGCGGGCGGAATTCCGCCCGTACGCTGAGTTTTTTTAAATCGCATGTTACGTGACGAGCTGGGCTCGTCATGAGCGTGCGAGGAGGCTACCTCATGACGAGCCCAGCTCGTCATGAGCGTGGAAGGGGTTAAAAAAGCAGCTCTTAAAAAAATACAAGGAGAAATATCCAGCTTTATTTGGTCGGAGAAAAGCACAAGAATTGCTTGGAACAAACTTAGGAAAAGAAAGGAACAAGGCGGCATAGCAAGCCCAGATGTGTTTGAATATTATAGAGCTTTTCAGTTTAAAAATTTCAGAATGTTGCTAAGTAAACACTATATATACCCAAACTTCCTACAACATCTTACAAATGGTGAAGACTATTTTCTTTTCAAATTTGGCCATCCAAAATTTTTCAAGAAAGTCAAACTAAAGATTTTAAATAATGCGGTCAAATTGTGGACTCAGATTAGAAACGTAGTGAAGATCCCATATTACAGCAATCTGGCCCCAATATGGGATTCACCTGGGACACCGGAGTGTTTAAAAGACGTATTAGCAAGACCAATCAGACAACTAGAATTTGAAAAATGGGGTCAACTTTTATTTGAAAACACCCTAATATCTTGGGAACATCTACACACAATTACAGAAGGGAAGGTCTCAAAATTTAAATATTATTAATTGAATAGCTGGGCTAAGACCATACCAAAAGAAGCAACAAATAAGGGTAATTTTGAGGAAGAGATGGTCAAGGAATCCACAATAAGAAAAGAAGTATCAAAATGGTATTGGGCGCTAATTGAGGCTGGAGATGAAAATGTATCAATATCAGAAAAAATCTGGAGAAAAGAATTCCCTAATGAAGAGATTGACTTGAATGTGATTTGGAAAAAATCCTCGGAAAAATGCTGGGTATCTGTGAAATCGGCAGCTTTAAAAAGAAATCATCTGCTCTCAATCCATAGAGCGTACTGGACGCCAAAAAGACTATCGAAATTTAAAGGTGCAGCAGTAAAAGCATGCAGTAAATGTGGCGAAAATAAGGCGGATGACATTCATATGTTCCATCGATGCCCGGCCCTCTTGTGTTACTGGCAAGAGATTGGTAAGACTTTATCGGCGGTATTGGGGACATCAATAACTGTAAGTACGTTTTTAATTATTTTTGGGATTCAAACAGATGCCCTAAGGTTAAGTAAACTTCAAGAAAGCCTAATTTTTGTCTTGATACTATTAGCACGAAGAGAGATTTGCATAAATTGGGTAAAACCAGTACCACCGACCCATGAGGACTGGCTAAATTCTGCTATGAAAGTATCAAGACTAGACAGGAAAGGGAAACGCACTAAAAGATCACAGTTCTGGGAGATATGGGAAAACTTTATTACCTCTAGTTGATGACCAAGATTCCGTTGACTTTTTCTCCTCCACTTACCAGGCACGTCTTCACCTCCTCTCTCCTTTTGTTCCTTTTCCTTTCTTTTTTGCTCTTTTCTTTTTTTTTTCTCTTTTTGTTTACCAATGATTAAAGCGGAGACAATAATTTCCAGGCAAGATCGGTAATCTGCCGAGTAGCTATACAGCTAGCTCATCTCAGGAACGTTGGAATTATTGTGTTGGATAAAGGTATAATGGAGTACGTTGACTGGTTCCAAATATCAGCTCGGATCTAACAACATATCGAGCAATGAAGGCACACATCTTGGAAGGACCGTCAAGTCTCTCAAATACCCTTTTTATCTACTTCTCTTGCAAATATGAGGTAAAGAAAAAATAAAAAAATAAAAATAAAAAAAAGACATTTGAGGAATGGGGGATCTCGTTGAAGGAAGATGCAACAACAGGTTACCCCTCGCCCCTATTAAGGAAGAGCTTTAAATTTGAAGATCATACTGGGGCAAACCGATATACATATTCGGTATTGCAAGGGGCAAGGGGTGCAGATATTTCCAAAATTGGCCAACAGAACAGACCAACGCGAGACCACCTAACTGAAGACTGAATCCAAAGTAGGGCGTGTAACACCGGAGATAGCATAATAAAAATCCTTTCTTGGAACATCGCCGGCGCCAAAGAATTTTTAAACAACGACAGGAAAATGGATACCTGGAATATTTATGATATCATTGCCCTGCAAGAAACGTGGCTAACAGAGCCAATTGACGTACCTGGTAGAATCAGTTTTCATGTTAGTGCAATTCGCACTCAACGTTATGGTCGAGCAAAGGGAGGTCTGTCAATTTATATAAGTACTGCACTAAACATCGAGGCCTCCCAACTGGCAGCCTTCAAGGCAGACATGCAAATAATCAAAATTGAGAGGGCATCTCAGGCTGGCATCGGAACCATCATACTAATAAATATATACGCCCATCCAAAAATGAAGTTAAAAAAATAAATATTTCATGCCATTAACAATGTAATATCAGGTTTCCGTCTTGAACATCCAGAATGGGAGATAATCCTGACGGGCGATTTCAACGTCAATCTTATGCAGCTCCCAGAAGAGGAAGAGAATATTATGGCAGCCAACGAATTTTGGGCGGTTGAAACACAGGAGATCCCGCCAGCCAAGAAGACCGACCATGTCGGAAAACAGTTGTTGTGGGCTTTGGAAAATCAGGAGTTGCGTGTATTAAATGGAAGAGTCAAACAGGACAAACCCCCCTCAATCACCCATATAGGCCCAAGTACAAGTACAATTCTGGACTATACCATCGTCTCGCTTCCCCTATTGGGGTTAATCAAAAACTTCCATATACAATGCTCAGTGGATAGTGACCACTCAATGCAGCATATTGAGATTAACCTGGCACCGACCAAACATTTAAAAGCCCGAACAACAGCTGGAGAAACAACAACAATTGATCTGAAGCGTTTAAGATGGACGACTAGTTCATTACCACAAATAGCCAAAGACGCTAAAAACTTACTTCAAATCATAACCAAAGGAAGTGACCTGTGTGTAGAAACATGGACTGCCTTTTTGAAGAAACTACCAAAAACTGGGGCCAGTTTGAGCAAGAAATCCAACCAAAAGAAACATGGTCAACTCAGCAAGACCATACTATTCTTAAGGAGACGTCTGCGGAAATCTATGCGGCAAGCAAAGTGTCGCAGTTCACACTCACCCATTTGGCAAACAGTCCGATTAATCAGGAAACAATATAAAAAACAAATCTGGATTGAAAAAAACCCCCAAGTGACTGACTTTTGGACTAAGTTATTATATAACATAAAAAAATCTGACTCCAGAGCATTTTGGTCACAAGTAAACTCATTAAGTAGATCAGGTAAAACAATAAGCATGACTTGTGTCACGGAAAAGGCATGGACTCAACATCTACTTGATACTTTTTCAGTGAATCCATCCACAACCGTAACTCATAACATACTAAAAACAGTGGAACTGAAGACCTCTGTCCCTCTAAAATTTAACAACTGTATTGCCAATCAGCTATGTGGCGATCAAACATTCATTTCACATGCGGAATTTGAAACATTGCAAATAATTAAGAAAAGCAGACAAGACTGTGCACCGGGACCAAATGGAGTCCCCCAGGCTATTTACAAGGAGGACCCTCAATATTGGGCACGCAAGTTAACCATCCTATTCAGGTCAATAAATAACACGAGTCGGCTCCCAGATAGCTGGCGAAGGGCGATCATAAACCCAATCTACAAAGGAGGAGACCGTAAAAATCCATCTAATTACCGTCTGATAGCACTTATCGATGCAGAAGCAAAATACTATGCATCCTTGGTGCTAATCGACCTTCTTAAATGGTCTGAGGATAATAGGAAAATTCCGGTAAATCAGACTGGGTTTCGTAGAGGTACAGGCACCATGGCTAATGCCATGGCATTAAGTTTAATCGCCGAAAAAAGTATGCAAAACCATCAAGCATTGTATTCCTGCTTTGTAGACTTTAAGGCGGCTTTCGACCGCGTCAGCCGTCAGTTACTCTGGCGCAATTTAAAACTGCAGGGCCTGCCGGACACAATTTTAAATCCCATAATGGAATTATACACAAACACCTGGATGCAGGTAAAAATTGCTAATGGCCATTGTCTAACACGGAAGATCAACACATATGACGGATTAAAGCAGGGCTGCGACCTGGCCCCCCACCTTTTTAATCTGTTCATGGCAGACCTAACCACAAGGTTGGATGGGAATAATGCCCACCCGCCGAGGCTAGGAACATTAAGGCTGACACATCTCTCCTATGCCGATGACGTGGTGCTCCTAAGTCAGACAAAAATAGGACTACAACGCCTCCTGCATGAACTGGGAGAGTACACAAAATGCAATCTTCTTGAAATAAATAGCCAGAAAACAAAGATCATGATAATGACTCGTCGGCGTAACATACAGCCAGTCTTTACTATAGACAATAAGAAACTGGAAGTTGTGGACAATTATAAATACTTGGGAGTACAGCTGGACAGAAGCCTCAACTTTTCTCTGCACTTCGATGTCATCGAAAAAAAGGGAATAGCCCTGTTACATGCATTTAATAGTATTACCAAGCAGCTAAAAGGCCCTTTTTTCAATCCCCTTCTGACAGTCATTAAGGCCAAGTTACTCCCTACAATAGGCTACGGCAGTGTGCTACATCATGGCAGAAGTGCACAGCTTCTTGACAAGATTCAAATTAGAGTCTATAAGCGGGTATTCAGTTTACCACCCAATGCCTTACCTTCGCAGGTCCGACTGGAGTTTGGCCTACAATTTCAAGAACTGCAAAAAAAGTATGAGACCATTAAATTCTGGTATGACATATGGATGAACAGAGAAACAGAAATCAACCTTGCCACGTGGGAAGCTATGCTAAATAATCCCAACTCTCAGTACGCCAAGTATTTAAAACTGTCCCTCGAAACTACCGAACTTGCATGTTTGTGGCAAACCAAGCTACCGGTATCATCATTTAAGCTGGTTGTAAAAAAAGCTGCAAATAGGCATTCTCTGGTTAACGATAAGTCGATTTTTAGTCACCGAAGACATGCTTGGATGTTAATTCAATCATACAGTGTACTCAAACCCGCAGCCTATCTGGGGTTTTCATTTTCGGCATATGTCAAATCGAAATACCTCAATTTAAGGATGGGTAATCTGCCGACAAACGCAGACTGGATGAAACCTGACACCAAGGAGTGTGATCTATGTGGCAACGCAAAACAAGACTTTATCCATCTACTCTGCATCTGTCCTGCACTGGATCAGGAACGACGGCACTGGCTAAAGGCAAAATTTATTGAACATGGAATACGTACTTGTCGTTCCGCTGTTATGAAAGTACTGTGTGCAGCAGATCCACAATTTATTTGCAAATCAGTTAATTTTGTCATGAAGTTTGAGAGCAAAAGGGGTGTCACTGCATAAAGCTGGAAATTTAGATTATGCGGTTAATCTGACAGTAAATAACCTCTACATCTCACTGACATGCTAGAAATTGCACCTGCCATTTTTCCTTGCCAGTCAGTGAATACAGTGAAGGAAGATGAGTAAAATTCGCCGTTCAACTACCAGTTAATGGGCACTCTAGAATCAAATTGATTAGGCACTGAACATCCTTTGATAAAATGTTGTTTTTTAAGACTGCTATGATTGCATATTGAACAGTTCTAAACCGATGCTATTAATTTATTTTTATTTATTTTAAAATTTGTAATGGTTTTTATTAACTATTCAATAAAGTCATTCTGCCTGCCTCCTGGGTGTCGTCCCTCTGTGGAGGCCCATAGGAATGAATGGGAATTACCGATTAGGTAAATACCGATTCGGTAAATACCAAATTACTGATACTGAATTGTACAGATTCGGTAAAAATTAACACATTTTTACCTACATCCTGTGAGAAGCTAGCCTGGCATATGATGTCCACTAGTTCTAGTGGGCACCTGGCACCAGTCTAATCAACCCTTATTGGTGATGGTTGTAAAGTCCACCTTATAGAAATCTATCCTAGTGGTAGCATGAACCAGCAGTCTTCAGGCTAAGACTTCAGTAGGCGAGTTAAGAAAGTTGTTTTACCATATATAATCCCTTGAATACCAAATGAAAGGACACCACACAATGTATATATCAAATATATATGTATTTAATCTAAACACAACCCCTCTGCACTCTTTATGAGGTCAGAGGTAAAAATACAATATAAGTCACACAGATAATACACAATAAGTTGCACAGTATACGTTATGCCCAAGGGGCCTCCCTAACCATATACTAAGAAAGTGGTATAAGAACCACGTGAGATTTAGAAAGAAGGCCTAGGGCCTGTAGAATTGCTGGGGCTACACTAAACGACCAGTTGTTAGGAAGTAGGAGACCCACGGTGTGAGAAGTTGGCCTTGTATATGATGTTCACTATTCTAGTGAACACCTTGCACCAGTCCAAACAACCCTTATGGTGATGGTTGGAAGTCAACCTTATAGACCAACTATCCTAGTGGTAGCGTGGATAGAACAGTCTTAGGCTAAAAGACTCTTGAGGGCGTGTAAAGCCAGCTCTTTTACCATATGTAACCCCTTGAATATCAAATGAAAGCACACCACACAGGATATATATAAAATATATATGCATTTATTTACTAACACACTCCTCTGAACTCTTTAGGAGATCAGAGGCAAAAGCACATCACAAGATACTTAGTCAGAATACGCTAAGTTGCACAATTTACGGTTAGGCCCTAGGGGCGAAGCAAACCATATACTAAGAAAGTGGTATAAGTACAAAGTCACAAGAAAAGGAAAGGCCTAGGGCCTAGAGAATCGCTGGGGCTACACTATCTGAACCTTAGGTTAGGGGTAGGAGGCCCACAGGCGGCGCGTACAGTGTCTTTACACACACGCGTGAGTCAATGCAAAGTCAATGGGAACTTAGATGTTAGAAAAAGAAGGATTCAGGACACTTTCGGTTTAGCTAGGAGGAAACAACTAAACACCTAGACACTTGGATAGTCAATACCCTTGGGAGCACTGAAGTACTCGCGTTACCTCACCCACGGACGGCGGGTGCATATGTGTGAAGATGTGTCGCGTTTCGTTGTTGAAGCCTATGGAGACCTGGAGAAAGATGCTGCAGGCGACCAGGAGGAAGATATCCGGGCGGATCCAAGGGTGGATCGAGGATGAAGAGGACCTGAAAGAAGAGGGGACAGAGTCTGGGTCACTAGCCAGTGACCGGGTGGAACCAGGAAGGAACCAGACGACGTCGTGGAGCAATCAGGTGTTGTCATGAAGCTTGTCTCTTCAGCCACGCGGACCAGGAGGCATCAAGGATGACCAGGTGCTGAAGGCGAGCTGTCCCATGAAGGTTCTTGCAGATGGAGCGGTTGACTGCCGGATTGGAGTCAACAAGCCTTGGCAAAGGCAACCCACGCAGGATTCAAAGAAGGCTTCTGGTGCAGACCAGCAAGGTCTGAGGTGCCTCACCTTAGCAGGGAGGCAAGGGCCAGTCTGGAGCAACTAGACCAGCGAGTTGGTTCAAAAGGATTGTCATCACAGAGGCTACTAGCCAACGAGCCAGCAACCGGACAAGGGGTCGAGCAGAACACAAGCAGAAGGGCCCCACGCAGAACTCATGGAGTGTGGAGGGCTGATCTTCGGTGCAGGTGGAGCTCGGATTCGGGGCTTCTCAATCCCCAGTACACAGCTGCGAGGATACCTCAGGAGCTGCACAGTTAGCAAGTTGCAGGCTTTTCAAGATGTCCGATCCCACGTGTCTCGTCGCCTCCACGGATCTCAGCTATGCTGCAGTCCTGAAGAGAGGGTCAGAGAGGTCTGGAAGTCTGGGTCTTGTCAGGCTCTGTGTTCAGGTTCCGGCGGGAACGTCGACAAAGCAAGCCGTTGATTTTCTGGATGGTGCCTGGTTGCCCAGGGTGGTCACTTCTTGGCCACAAGGGAGATTCTTCAGTCTTCAGCTTCAGCAGAACGTCGAAGGTCCAGAGTTTCGTTTCAAGTTTCAGTTCAGGATCAAATCTAAAGTCTCAGGACTCAGCTCCTACCTTTATACAACTAAAAGGGGCTGGATTACTTTCTAGGTCCCTCCTATGGGTGGGACCAGGAAGGGGGGTGGTTAAACCCCCTTTCCTTTGTCCAGTTTTGTGCCAGAGCTGGGGCTGGAGTGCCCCAGCAACCGGTTTGAACTGGGGTATGCATGAAGCACCTAGTGTGCCTCAGGCAGTGTCTCAATCTATTCAGCCCTCCCTGTCCCAATACACAAAGTCCTGTCTGGGGTGGTGCTCGCACCTCTCCAGACAGGAAACCTATTGTCCAAACCTCCGTGACTGGAAGGACTCCCAGCAGCAGGAGGTCAGACTTGTGTCTGAGCCAGCAGCGTCCATTTTGTGACGCTGGGGCTCTGGTTAACTTTAACCGGGATAGTCAGTACTAACATGTCTTCTCCCTCTAGAAGGGTGGAATGCTACCTCCGTCGCTAGAATTGGCGAGGTGAGGGGGTAGTATTCCAAAGCGTATGACACCTTACACGACATGTTTTGATAAAGTCAAACCAGAGTTAGCATTTAACCGCGAGGTTCATAATGCACTTAAGAGTATATGGTATGGCAATATCATAGAACAGCTATAAGGACATGGTCTTGAAAGATGCAGACAGGCTCAGCTCATGCTAGAGCACCATCTCACACATAATCAAGCACTCTGCCTCCAGGATTGTTAAGGCCTGCCATAGGAGTGACTTATAGGTTACTGTGTGTCTATATATAAGGGTAGATATAGGAATACTATACCTAAGCAAGGGGTGATTACACGACCTTGCCCCAGCTGAGTGATCAGCCAGTTGTGTCAGTTTGAGTGGCCAGCCAGGGGTGGCATAATACATGCTGCAGCCCCTGGTAGGCCTTGATTACACCTATGCCCTGGGCACCTAGGGTGCATTTGTACAGGGGCTGATAAGGTGAACCAATTCCCAATTGTGGTTGTACCTAGAGTACATGGTGTAAATTAAGAGAGAGTGCTGTGGGTCTGATTAGCAGGCCCACAGCCACATCTAAGTCGAAACCAGTAAAGCAAAGCAAAAAGTGGGGGTGACCATTGGAAACAGACCCTACTCTCCTACACATGGGAGCTGTGTGCAGTGTCTAAACACAAGCGCGGATTCCCATTGATGTTCTAAGGTGTTCCGTAAAAGTTACCTCGTTAAAGATAAAAGACACTTCCGGATGGACTTTAATGGAACCCTTTTAAAGTAGGACACTAGAAGAGTCAATACCCACGGGAGCACCGGAGTACTCGAGTTACCTCACCCAGGGAAGGCAGGTGCATAGGTGTCTTTTCGTGTCAGGGTTTGCCGTTGTTTTCAATGGAGAGCTGCAAAGAAGTGCTGCAGGCGACCAGAGGAAAAGTGTCCGGATGGGTCCAAGGGTGGATCGGAGATGTGAAGAACCTGAAAGCAGAAGGGACAGAGTCTGGGTCACTAGCCAGTGACCAGGAAGGAACCCGGCGATGTCGGGTGCTTTACAGGTGAAGATGGTGAGCTTGTCTCTTCAGCCACGAGGTCCAGGAGGCATCGACGATGACCAGGAGCTGGATTCGAGCTGTCCCACAATGGATCTAAATGACTGCAGTGTCGCTACCCGGATTGGACCCAACAAGCCTTGGTAACCGCAACCCACGCAGGATGTCGAAATTGGCTCTGTGGCAGACCAGCAAGGTCTGTGGCGCTTCTCCTTTGCAGGAAAGCTGGAGCAAGCCTGGGGCAACCAGGAAAGCAAAATAGTTTCAAAATGGAGTCTTCAGGGGGCTCACTAGCCAATGGGCAAGCAGCCAGGAAGACGCGTCAAGCACAAATGTGAAGGCGGGGCCCACGAGACACTCGCGGAGTGTGGGGGCCTGGGCTTCGGTGCAAATGATGCTCGGGGCTGGGGATTCTCGTACCCCAATGCCCAACTTACTGAGGCTTCAGGAAAGGAGTGCAGTTAACAAAATGCAGGATGTCCAAGATGTCTGGTCCCACATCTCTCGTGTCCGCCACGGGTCTCAGCTTTGCTGTGGATGTGGGTCAGGGTCAGAGAAGTCTGGAAGTCTAGTTCTTGAGTCGCAGAGTCGTCGGGTTCCAGCGGGAGCCTAGAAACTGCAGACCGGCAAAGTTGCTGATGGTGCCTGCTTGAACAAGGTGGTCACTCCTTGACCACAAGGGAGATTTCTTCCGTCTTCTAGTCAGAATAGGATGTCGAAGGTCCAAGAGTTCTGTATCAAAGTTTCGTTCCAGGATAATCTAAAGTCCTGGGGACACAGCTCCTATACTCATACTAAGGATGGGGGCTGGATTACCTGCCTAGGTCCCTCCTATGGGTGGACCTGAGAAGGGGGTGGTTACACCCGTTTCCCTTTGTCCAGTTTCACCCCAGCAACTGGTTTGAACTGGGCTATGCATGAAGCACCTTGTGTGCCCCAGGCAGTGTCTAGATTTGCAGCCCTCCCTGCCCCAATACACTAAAATCCTGTCTGGGGAGGTGCTACCACCTCCCAAGGCAGGAAACCTATTGTCCAGGCCTGCCCTGCCGGAGTTTCGTCCAGCAGCAGGAGGTCAGACTCGTGTCTGTGGCAGCAGCATCCATTTTGTGATGCTGAGACTCTGTTTAACTTTAACCGGGTAATGCAGTAACATACTTGTCTTTTCCCTCTAGAAGGGTGGAAAGCTACCCCCGCCGCCAGAATTGGCTGGGGGGGAGTAGTATTCCAAAGTATTTGATACCTTACACGACATGTTTTGATAAAGCCAATCCAAAGTTAGCATTAACTGTGAGGATTATAATGCACTTAAGAGTATATGGTATGGCTATATCATAGAACAGCTATAAGAAGATGGTTTCGAAAGCTGCAGGAGGGATTCAGCTCATGCCAGAGCACCCTCTCACATAAAACCAAACACTCTGCCTCCAGGATTGTCGAGGCCTACCTTAGGAGTGGCTTATAGGTGTATATGTGTCTATATGTTAAGGTAGATATAGGTATACTATATATAAGTATGGGGTGATTACACCACCTTATCCAGGCTGTGTGAACGGACCTGTGGTATCAGTTTGGAAGGCAAACCAGGGGTGGCACAATACATGCTGCAGCCCCTTGTAGGCCTAGGGTGCACCCATGCCCTGTGTACCTATGGTACACTATACAGGGGCTCACAAGGGTGACCCAGTAAGCAATCTGGTATGCACCTAAAGTGCATGGTATCAATTTAGAGAGAGAACAGCTGGGCTGTGGCTCTGATTAGCAGGCCCACAGCCACATTAAAGTCGAAAAATCAGAGAATCACAGCAAAAAGTGGGGGTGACCATAGGAAGCAGACCCTACTCTCCTACACATCCCATTTTCCGATTCTAAAATACCGAATCAGTGGCGGAGGAGGCAAACCAGTACCAGCGCTGATGTGCCGCTGTAAGGCCGACAGAGGCGCGAAAGGCATTTGCGACCTCAGCGCACCAGGGTGTCCTTGGCGGCACGGAGAAGTCAGCACGGAGAAGCGGGGGAACTTCCGACCCTGGGCCCCGGAGCATTGAAGATAAACTGAGTGCAGTCACCGCGCAGGGTTAGAGGCACTACGGAGGGCGACGCAGGGAGTGTCCGGGAGCGCCAGGAGTAAAAACGGACCGGCTCTGCGGCTGCAACCGGAGGTGAAGCGTAGGCCCAAGCGAGGCGACCAGGGGGGCTGCGGCTGCGGCTCATCAAGGCACTCTACAAGCCCCCCCTGGTGAGCTCCGGGACAAGCGGAGAGTCGGAGGTGCTGCGACGCAGACGGGCGGGAGGCGGCGGTAACACCTGCAGCGAGCGGTGGCTAGAGTGGACTCACTGTGAAACGGGGGCCTCACTGGGGTGGAGCCGCAACCGCACTGGAAATCGGGTCCCCTCCTTGGGCTGCCCTGGCTGGGGGATGAAGTTGTGCTTGTACTGCCCCAATGCCTAAAAAAATGAAAGTATGTCCTCATGTAACGTAACTGGGGCTATGTAAAGCGCTCTGATAACTGATTTGGTTCGGTTCTAGTTCGCGCTATATAAAACTCTGCAAAAAAAAAATGCCGCCTACAGCCTAAGGCCCCCAGGACACTCACGCGCCCGGCATCGCAAAATGGCGCCGACTCCCCAAATCGACTGAGGCCGCATCTGGGACTGTGCAGAGGCTCCGACCCCGCCTGGACCTGGTGGGACTGGCAGACTAAGGCTGCAATATACCCACGGACAAAGCTGTAGGTGGGTGTTTTTCTTGTGAGACTGCCCTCGCCCCACACATTTCGGCCTGCCTGACCCCAACATGGCGGCCCGCAGGTCCATCTGCTGAGGGCTGCCGGATAGACTGGCATTATTGCCTCTTTTATCGCCCAGGGGGATACCATACTTGCGCACTGTGCCGTCAGTGAGCGGGAGGTCAACACACTACCATCCTATGTGCGCGCAAACCCCCCTACCCAGAGGAAATTAAAATGGCGGCGCAACGGTGCTGAAGCTCCAACTCCTGTCCAACCGTCGCAAGAGACGACCGAGCAGCCGAGGAGCCGGTCAGCTCCTGGGGGGACGGGGAGTGACCCGCGCTGCAGTTGCCCCTCCCCCACTGACCTCTGACCTGCTTACCATTAGCGAGGTGGCGTGGGCACTGTCTCAGTTGCTTACTGCCCCAACCATGCGCAACGTTGTCAGACTGAGCGGAAGGTTCCCGTTCGCCCGCTGTGGGACACCAGGCAAGACGCGCGGATGCCCACAGCACAGCAGCTCATCATGGGCAGGCTCCGGGACAAATCCCAGTCGAAGCAACAGGGGGCGCGCAGCCCAGGCCCTGGGCAGGAACAAAGGCGGGAAGGCATGGAGTCAACGGCCACTCTGGCGGCCAAAATGGACATGGTTCTGGTGGCGGTGGAGCACATTGGAGCCACATTAGCGCAAACCAAGACCTCTCTAGAGGGGAGGATTGACAAAGTCACATCTGACTTCACGCGGCAGCAGGCGGACCACCGTAAGTTGTCGGAGTCAGTTGCCACGCAGCGACAATCGGTCGAAGAACTGCAGCCCTTAGTGCACAGCCATGCCTCAGCCCTACAAGACCTGATAGACAGAGTGGAGGACAGAGCAGAGGACGCGGAAGGGCGCTCTCGGCGCAAGAACGTTCGGTTGGTCGGCCTGCCAGAGGGAGAGGAAGGGAAGGACCCTGAGCATTACACGGAGACGTGACTGCGGTCGCTCCTGCCAGCTGTAACATTGTCTGAGCACTTTGTGGTGGAAAGAGCACACAGAGTGCCGGCGCAGGCCCAGAGACCCGGAACTCGGCCCGCCCGTTTCTTTTCAAACTCCTCAACTATCGGGACCGGGACGTGGTGCTCCACGAAACAAGAAAGATGGGTGACCTCAAAGTGGGCAATGGCCACGTAATGTTTTTTCCAGATTACACGGCAACAGTGCAGAGGAGACGTGGCTCCTACCTGGCGGTGAAGAAACAATTGCGGGAACTGGATTTGCCTTACTCATTACTGTTCCCCTCCAAGGAAGGCACGCGCTTCTTTGAGGCTCCATCGGAGGTCTGGGACTGGCTGGAAGAGACGGGCGGTGGTTGTGGACGAGACCTGCGGGCCCAGACGTGGGCGGATGGCAAGAGCAGCGCTCCAGGAGACGGAGGAGGAAGAGAGGACCCCGGAGAGATGCGAGCCTGGGTCAGGCCTCACCCAGTCTGGAGAAGATGCGGCAAGAAAGGCAGGAGGCACTTGCGGCGGCTGCGACGTTGGGAGTGGAAACTACCATCAGTTGCCCGGACTACGGGCCACAGAGTGAACTGGACGCGAGTGGTTCGTCCTCATCCTCCACTGTGTTGTCAGATGACACTGTCCTGCCGGTGGTGACGCCCCAAACAGCTGACTACATAATATGACTGGGAGCGGACCTGCGATGAACAGATGTGATCGTTAGGCTCATCACAATGTTAAATGTATCCTTTGCGCGCCTGTTGCCGCGCGTTGCCAAGCGTAGCTACTAGATGAAACTGCTAGTGCCGGCCTGAAAAGGGGCGTCACTAAAATGCTGCAGATGCGCTTCCAAGATTTAGATCAGGAGATGGTTAGCGTCTGGCGTGTGAGGTGGCCTCAGGGCGGCGGCTCGCGCCAGCACTGCGCGAATCATTGATTAGTACTTTCTGTACACCTCTCATGATACTTGAGGCCCTAGGATAGGGGGCACCCTGATTTGACTATTGGCTACGCACTTCACCGCGCACACTTTGCGTTGCGTTAATGTGTCGCGTTGCGGACACGACACATTAAGTGGTAGACTTATTACCTAGTTTGGACGTATACCCTGTTGGGTACTCATCCACCCTGTTCTGCTGTTAATCTTGGTTCCAACGTTTCAGATGCGGCACATAGAAATTCCCCCCTGACCTGGAACATCCGCGGTATGCACATCCCATCGCGCAGGTTCTCAGTTTTTGCCTATATGCAGCGCCATAAAGTGGGGATTGCGCTCCTGCAGGAGACACATATGTCCCGGATACAACGGGAATGGCTCCGTAGGCGCTGGAGGGGGCAGGTCTACGGCACGACATACTCAGCGCACGTGCGCGATTCCTTAATCTGGGTGAGGGCAGGCGTCCCATTTGCATGCGCAGACACTCAAGTGGACCCGGAGGAGAGATACTCCTTTGCAAGGGGGATGTTAAATGGGCAGGAGGTACTGCTGGGGTCCATCTATGCCCCCAACACAGATCAGCCCGCTTTTCCTAGCCAATCTAAATCACATCCTTCAACAGTACTTCCTTGGCTGCTGGGCGGGGACTTCAACATGGTTCTTGACACACAACTGGACCGTTCCTTCCCACCCCTTTGTGCGGTGACAGCGACATTGACGGCGCAGGCTCTGCGAGACTGGCTGCTACACTGGGGACTGCATGATTTATGGCGTGTGCACCATCCCACAGACAAAACATACTCCTATTACTCGCCAGTTCACGACCTCCATGTCCGCTTGGTCCGGATAGTGGGCTCCCAGTCCCTTCTCCCGCTCCTAACTAGGTCGGAATACCTAGGCAGAACGCACTCGGATCACAATCCCTTATGGTTTCAACTCAGCTGGGAGGCGGACCGACCCCCGTTGCCCACGTGGCGGCTGCAGCCAGCCGCGCTGGAAGACGCTGAGTTTAGATCCTCGGTGGGCACGGCAATATTAGCCTATTTTGAGGAGAACGAGGAGACGGCCAGCGATCCCATGGTTGAATGGGATGCCCACAAACAACCATTCGTGGACACTGCATAGGTGCTACTTGGAACATCTGCACCACAGTGTCCGCTTCCCTGACCTGTATAGAGACCGAGCTCCTACGTTACGAGAGGGAGGGAGAGGGGACTGGTAGGCACACGACTAGGCTTGGGGACCTCCGTGGGGAACACGCAGCACTTATAGAAAGGCTGCAATGTCACAACTACGCGGCACATACGGCTAAGACGCATGCTAAGGCTGATAGAGCCGGCCGCCTGCTGGCCTGGCTGGTACAAAAGGCGGATCGAAGTACCCCGATCGGCGCCATCCGCACAGGAGAAGGGACAGTGGTATATACGCAGCGCGAGATACACAGGGCGCTGACTGACCACTATCGTGACCTGTATAGGGCAAGAGGTACTGGTCCAGAGCATGCCCTGGCTGCGTTCTTGGAGTCGATTGCGCTGCCCACAGTCACCGAGAGCCAGAAAGCAGCGCTCAATGCACCACTCACGCTAGAGGAAGTGGAAGAGGCGATTCAAGCATTAGCCTGCAAGCCGAATACTATAAAGCAAACAGGGAAATCCTGGCACCCTAGCTCCTTCAGGTGTACATGGCAGCGATAGATGCGGGTCAACTCCCACCATCTATGCGGGAAGTATTCTTAGTGTCCCTGCCTAAGCCTGACAGAGAGCCTATGACCTTGGGCTCTTATTGCCTGCTGGCGATGCTTAACACCGACAACAAGATATTCACCAAAATTCTTGCAGAGCGTCTGGCACCGGCGGTCTCGCACTTAGTCCACACGGATCAGGATGGGTTCGTTCCGGCGCGATCCACGTCCCTGAACCTTTCAGAGGTACTTCAGAGTAGCGGCAGAAGCAGCGAAGGTCTGGCCCAGAGCAGGATGTCTAGTATTAGACAAGGAAAAGGCATTCGACTGCCTTGAGTGGGGCTACCAGTCGTCAGTTGGAGAAGTATGAACTGGACGTTACTCAAGAAACCAACAGCGGACCCCACCGACCTCAAGAATTACCGCCCCATCTCGCTCCTCCCGTTTCCAGCCAAAGTCATCGAGAAGACCGTCAACAAGCAGATGGCCGCCTTCCTCGAGACGAACGGATCCCTCGACCCCTCACAGTCCGGCTTCCGAGCCAATCACAGCACCGAGACCGCCCTCATCGCCGCCACCGATGACATCCGAACCCTGATGGACAATGGAGAAACAGCGGCCCTCATCCTCATAGACCTCTCCGCGGCTTTCGACACGGTCTGCCACCGCACCCTAGTGCAGCGCCTCAACAACGCCGGAATCCAGGGGAAGGCACTGGAATGGATCATCTCCTTCCTCGACGGAAGAACACAGAGAGTCCGCCTACCACCGTACAAGTCAGAGGCCACCGGAGTCATCTGCGGCGTCCCTCAAGGATCCTCGCTGAGCCCCACCCTCTTCAACGTCTACATGAGCCCCCTCGCGGCCATCGCACGCCAACACAACCTCAACATCATCTCCTACGCCGACGACACCCAGCTGATCCTCTCCCTGACCAACGACCCCGCCGCCGCCAGAGCTAACCTGCACGAAGGGATGAAAGAGGTAGCCGAGTGGATGACGACCAGCCGCCTGAAACTGAACTCGGACAAGACGGAGGTCCTCATCCTGGGCTCCTCACCCTCCGCCTGGGACGACTCCTGGTGGCCTCCCGCCCTGGGCACCGCACCCAAACCGACAGACCATGCACGCAACCTGGGCGTCATCCTGGACTCCTCCCTCTCCATGACCAGGCAAGTCAACAACGTCTCCTCGGCGTGCTTCAACATCCTACGCATGCTACGAAAGATCTTCTGGTGGATCCCCACCGAGACCAGGAAGACCGTCACCCAGGCCCTCGTCACCAGCCGACTGGACTACGGCAACGCCCTCTACGCCGGTACCACCGCCAAGCTCCAGAAGAGACTCCAGCGGATCCAGAACGCCTCAGCCAGACTCATCCTCGACATCCCACGAACCAGCCACATCTCCGGACATCTGAGAGACCTTCACTGGCTCCCCGTCAACAAAAGAATCAACTTCCGCCTCCTCACCCACGCACACAAAGCCCTACACGACCAAGGCCCGAGCTACCTCAACAGCCGAGTCAACTTCTACGCTCCCAAACGCCACCTCCGATCAGCCAACCACGCCCTCGCCGCAGTCCCCCGCATCCGAAGAACGACTACAGGAGGAAGGTCCTTCTCCTACCTGGCCGCCAAGACCTGGAACTCCCTCCCGACCGACCTGCGCCTGACCCAAGACCACCTCTCCTTCAGGAAGAAGCTGAAGACCTGGCTGTTCGAGCAGTAGCGGCACCCCCCCCCCCCAGCGCCTTGAGACCCTACGGGTATGTAGCGCGCTTTATAAGTGTCACTGATTGATTGATTGATTGACGTAGACTTCCTACTGATGGTGGACCTTTTGTACCGGAACCCTGTGGTCCGAATCCGACTGGGGCCATACATTTCGGAGGCAGTTGCGGTGGGCAGGGGCCCCCGACAGGGGTGCCCCCTGTCCCCACTGCTATTCGCGCTGGCCATTGAGCCCCTGGCTGCAGCCATGAGGCAAACGCTGGGAGACGCTATCCCCCTGGGGGACGGCGTTCATCAGGTGTCACTATATGCTGATGACCTCCTGGTATTCTTCCGGGACGTGAGTCGCATGCCAGAGCTGCTGGCCCCCCTGTTAGCCCGTTTCGCTGGGCTGTCGGGGCTCAGAGTAAATGCGGGCAAGTCCTGCCTTTACGCATTCAGTAGCGAGGTAGCTGACCCGGGATATCACCTGCATGGCACGCGGGTCCAGTGGAGAGCAGACACGTTCAAGTACCTGTGGATCCAGATCTATCATCAGCCGGCGGACTTTTTTGACAGAAACCTAGGGAGAGCGGTAACAGTGCTCAAGACCCAGATCGGCTTCTGATCCACACTCCCCCTGACACCCACAGGCAGAGTGGCCCTTGCCAAGATGGTCATGCTCCCTCGCCTTTTATACTATTTTGCAAATCTGCCTTTGTATATACCTGCTTCCTTCTTTTCTGCGCTTAACAAGTTCGTGCGGGACTTTATTTGGGGCGCGTCCAGGCACAGACTGGCGCTCGGGAAACTAGTCTTACCAACAGACAGAAGAGTATTGGCCGCCCCCTGCTTTGAGCACTACTACCTGGCGGCGCAGCTCCAATGGATAGCAGCCAGGGGGAGAGAGGACACTGCCACAAGTGAGCCGCCCTGCGCCCTGGAGCGGATCACCACACTATTCCATCCACTAGCGGCCCCGGCATACCCCACCCCATTATTGTTGGCGGTGGCATATAAATGTTACCGCAGGGCACTGTTCTTAAGAGCGGTGCTCCCATATGCACCTGCGGTGCCGTTGGAGGGTGCCCTGGGCGGTGAGGGGGTCCTCACGTGTCACATGTTGGATCAGTGGCAGGAAGCGGGCGTCCAGACGCTATGTGACTTGTACCGAGATGGGGTATTGATACCCTACGAAACAATGGTCACTGAAGATGGGCTACCCCGGGGGGGTTCCTGATGCACCACTCCCTCACGGCCCACATGGCGGCTCGGTGGAGCGACATTGCGGAGGAGCCCACGCAGGACTTAACTGTGAAATATTTGCATGTCATGGGTAGGGGCAGGCATCTAATTAAATGGTTTGCTGCATCCTTAAGGGCGCACACGGAACTGGACCTGGCCCCTCTCCACGGAAAGTGGGAGCGAGATCTAGGGTGAGCACTAGCTGATACAGAGTGGGGGAAAATACTCAAAATCCCAATGTGTATCCCCAGAAATATGCGCTTCCGCCAAATCCAAGTATACATAGTTCAAAGGGCCTATCTCACTCCCGAACACATAAATAAATACTTTCACAGAGCTGACGCGTCCTGCCCCAGGTGCGGCGAGGTGAATGCAGACCTGCTCCACCTTCTGTGGCATTGCCCAGGGCTTGGCACTTACTGGAGGGACATCAGTGGGTTACTCACGCAGTGCACTGGCCGTACCATTCCCTGTAACTGGCCTGAATACCTCTTGCATCATTTTAAGAGGTCGACCAAAGACAAGATATCATCTCGCTTCCTGGACCTGGGGATGATAGTGGCAACACGCCTCCTCACAAGATGGTGGAAGGCGAGCAACCCGACTAGCGTGCGGGCATGGCTTCTGTCCCTCCAGGCGTGGGCTCGGGCCGAAGGGACTGCCATAAGGCGGGAAGAAACAATAGGGCTCCGTAGAGAACCTATGGCAGAGCACTGAGAGCACATGCTTAGCGCCCTACAAGCAGCAGGAAACAATGTGGACGGGGGGAAACTGAGGACTAGGCAGGCATATTGGGTGGCTGGCGGGATCTACGGCGGGTAACACGCCTGGAACTCAGGCTGGGCACAACACATAGATGCGGTGAGTGAGTATCAAAGCTGGGGGCGCTCTCGCTTGGGGAGAGTGAACGGGAGGAGGTGGGGGTGGGGGAGGACGGGAGGCCGGCTGGGGGGACGGGGACGGAGAGGGGGTTAAAATGTACTGTAACTCTGTGACATTGCTGCAAGTTGTTGTTCCTGTTTTGTTCCACAGGATTTTCTTTATAGTTGCTCCATATATAGAAGTCTCATCTCTGTATACAGGGCTGGAGCATTTAGCCTCTTTCATACTATTTTAAGTATGTAAATTTATTATGTATAGTTAATTAAAACCAGTACATTCGCTGCATTTAAAACAATTTCTTAAAATATGATAAAGAATGTAGTCTGTATAATCGTCTTTGTCAAAGTGCATGCGGTGAGAGACCGAGGGTAGTTGTTGAGCAGTATTCCCTGAGCCAGGGCAGGCAAGGCTTTTGTGGCCCAAAGTTCGTCCATTAGGTGTCAGAGCCAAAAGTTGCTGCCAGTTGTAGGTTTTGCAGGCTTTGCTCTATCGTAGTCAGAAATTTGACGTATCTACAGTTCAGTTTTGTATTTACAGGGTTCAAGCATGCAAGCACAGCCTGCCTTCGCGTGCTGGTCCCTATCTGCTTGAACTGGTCCCTTAGTAGCTGTCGGCGGACTTGTCGGAGCTCTTCACAGAGACAGGTCATGTGTAGTATGTCTCCGGTCGCTAGATTGCAGAGCGGACAGACTTCATGGCCATTGCTCCTGAGCCATGGTGGTTGATGCTCTCTGCTGGGCAGGATTCCTAATCTATATTTCAAAAACTTCAGTTTTGTGATTTTTGAGTAGCCCTGGCTGAAATAAGGTTGTGGTGTCAGGGATTTATACGTGTTTAATGTCATCCACGTATGGTTTCTTTTTGCAAAAGCGGCCTTGTCCTCTATTAGGGAAATAGTTTTTATGTTTTTCCAAACCACTTTTTTACAGGGGTTGTGCCCCAGATGAATGTCCCAAAGTGTGGTTGCCTTGACAGCCCCCAAAGCTGACTTCAAGTAGGAGCATGCCTGAGATTCATCCCTGCTTTGAATGTCTTGCCACAGCATCGCATTTAAGGTGTCTTTGAAGGCTGAGCGGAGTTTGTGGCAGCAGATAATGAAAGCTCCTTGTCTTGCAAGATCTTGTTTTTTTAGGCCAAACTCAAGCCTTATTTGGGCAGGCGAGGTGTAATACGGAAGTGAGAACAGAGTGAGACCTCCGGGCAGGTCACCCCCCAAGCACACTCCACGTGAGTGAGCCCGTCCCCTGGTGCCGCCTCTGCCCTGAGCTGTGCCCTGTGCTTCACTGCTGTGCCCCGACCGCCGGATCCGCTTGGTCCGCGGATCTCCTGTGCCCCCTGCCACCAGCTTGCTTCGCCGCCTTTTTTCGTCTTTTTCCTGCCGTTTGCCCTTGCCCCCTGGGCTCCCCCCTCTTTCTCGCCCAGCCCCGGCCGTGTTTTCCGCCACCTCCCCGCCGCTGCCCCCCTGCGGCCCCGCACCCTTCCCTCGCTCGCCCTCCCCATTCGCCACCCCGCTCCCCCTCCCAGCTGCCCCTCCCTCGCTCCGCCCCCCCCCCACTCTCCTCATATGGCAGAGTGGCGAACGTGCAGCGTGCACGCGCAGCGGGCGCGCCGATTGTGCGCCGAAGGCGCGCCAAAGGTAAGCCCGTCTGCGCCTGGATCGCGCCCAGTGCCAAGACCCCTGGCCCCCGCAGAGGCCACCCCACCCGCCGGACATACGACGCCGCCACCCTCAACGCACTCAACACCGGCCGAATCCCGGGATGCTACCGAGCCACCCCGAGACGCACCCACGGACCCTTCAGCTGCCACGCCTGCAAGTTCACCTGCATCCGGACCTACACCGCACCTGCACCCACCAAGCCGAACACCAGCAGCAACCACCTCAAGTGCATCCTGCTCAACACCCGCTCCGTCCACAGACACGCCATCGAACTCTGGAACCTCCTCGACACCACAGCTCCTGACGTTGCCTTCCTCACGGAAACCTGGATGAACGACTCCTCAGCGCCCGACATCTCCATCGCCATCCCAGAGGGCTACAAGATCACCCGGAAAGACCGCGACAACCAGACTGGAGGAGGCATCGCCATCATCCACAGGGACACCATCCGCATCACGACCAACACAGACGACACCCTGACAATCGCCGAACACCTGCACTTCCAGATCCACACCGACCCCAAGACCACCCTCAGAGGCACCCTGATCTACCGACCCCCGGGACCACGCACACCATTCAGCGAAGACATCGCCGACTTCATCAGCCCGCACGCCCTCCCCTCCGCCGACTACATCCTCCTGGGGGACATCAACTTCCACCTGGAGAACGACAACGACCGCAACACCACCACCCTGCTTGACAACCTCGCCAACCTCGGACTCAAGCAGCTGGTGACCACCCCCACCCACCTCGCCGGACACACACTCGACGCCGTCTTCTCATCCAGCAAAGACATCGCCCTCAGCCATGCCACTGGACTCCACTGGACGGACCACAGCTGCATCCACTTCACCTTCAGAAGAACCACGATCCACCACCACCAGCAACAGGCTGCACGAAGAAGCTGGAACAAGATCACAGCCGACCAGCTCGCCGCTTCCCTGAGCCAGCACCCTCCCGCCAGCTCAGCGAACCCAAGCCAGGCCGCCGACAACCTCACAAAGTGGATCAGCAACTGCGCGGACGAACTCGCCCCACTGAAGACCCCCCCAAGCAGACCCGGCAGCAAGAAGGCCCCATGGTTCACAGACGAACTCAAGAGCTCCAAGAAGAACTGCCGAGCCCTCGAGAAAGCCTGGAGAAGGGAGCCAACACTGGACAACATGACCACCCTCAAGATCGCCACCCGAAAGCACCATCAACTGATCCACGCCACCAAGAAAACAGCATTCAAGGACCGGCTGGACAACAACGCACACAACTGCAAGAAACTCTTCAACATCGTGAAAGAGCTCTCCAACCCCAACGCCGGATCCAACGACATCACCCCATTGCAAGACCTCTGCAACTCCCTCGCCTCCTACTTCCACAACAAGATCGCCGACATACACAACAGCTTCAGCACACAACCAACGCTCCCCACGACCGCACCAACGCCCCCCACCACCACCCTCAGCGCCTGGACCCCGATCAACACAGAAGACATCATCCGCGCGATGAACTCTATCCACTCTGGATCTCCGACCGACCCCTGCCCTCACCACGTCTTCAACAAGGCCGACGCCGTCATCGCTCCCCACCTGCGGGACATCATCAATACCTCCTTCGACACTGCCACCTTCCCGGAGAGCTGGAAGCACGCCGAACTCAGCGCTCTACTAAAGAAACCAACAGCGGACCCCACCGAACTCAAGAACTACCGCCCCATCTCGCTCCTCCCGTTTCCAGCCAAAGTCATCGAGAAGACCGTCAACAAGCAGCTGGCCGCCTTCCTCGAGACGAATGGATCCCTCGACCCCTCTCAGTCTGGCTTCCGAGCCAACCACAGCACCGAGACCGCCCTCATCGCTGCCACCGATGACATCCGAGCCCTGCTGGATAACGGAGAAACAGCGGCCCTCATCCTCCTAGACCTCTCCGCAGCATTCGACACTGTCTGCCACCGTACACTAGTACAGCGTCTCAGCAACGTCGGAATCCAGGAGAAGGCACTGGAATGGATCATCTCCTTCCTCGACGGAAGGACACAGAGAGTCCGCCTACCACCGTACAAGTCAGAGGCCACCAGAGTCATCTGCGGCGTCCCTCAAGGGTCCTCGCTCAGCCCCACCCTCTTCAACGTCTACATGAGCCCCCTTGCGGCCATCGCACGCCAACACAACCTCAACATCATCTCCTACACCGACGACACCCAGCTGATCCTCTCCCTGACCAACGACCCCGACGCCGCCAGAGCCAACCTACACGAAGGGATGCAAGACGTAGCCGAGTGGATGACGACCAGCCGCCTGAAACTGAACTCAGACAAGACGGAAGTCCTCATCCTGGGCTCCTCGCCCTCCGCCTGGGACGACTCCTGGTGGCCCCCCGCCTTGGGCACCGCACCCAAACCTACAGACCACGCACGCAACCTGGGCTTCATCCTGGACTCCTCCCTCTCCATGACCAGACAAGTCAACGCCGTCTCCTCGTGGTGCTTCAACATCCTGCGCATGCTACGGAAGATCTTCCGGTGGATCCCCATCGAGACCAGGAAGACGGTCACCCAGGCCCTCGTCACCAGCCGACTGGACTACGGCAACGCCCTCTACGCCGGAACCACCGCCAAGCTCCAGAAGAGACTCCAGCGGATCCAGAACGCCTCAGCCAGACTCGTCCTCGACATCCCCCGACGCAGCCACATCTCCGGACATCTGAGAGACCTGCACTGGCTCCCCGTCAACAAGAGAATCACCTTCCGTCTCCTCACCCACGCGCACAAAGCCCTACACGACCAAGGCCCGAGTTACCTCAACAACCGCCTCAACTTCTACGCTCCCAAACGCCATCTCCGATCAACCAGTCACGCCCTCGCCGCCGTCCCCTGCATCCGAAGAGCGACAACAGGAGGAAGGTCCTTCTCCTACCTGGCCGCCAAGACCTGGAACTCCCTCCCGACCGACCGACCTGCGCCTGACCCAGGACCACCTCTCCTTCAGGAAGAAGCTCAAGACCTGGCTGTTCGAGCAGTAGCGGACCCCCTCCCCCCAAGCGCCTTGAGACCCTCCGGGTGAGTAGTGCGCTTTATAAATGTCTTTGATTGATTGATTGAGTTCTGTATGCTTTTACCTGGATGTTATCTAGGTTCCTGGAGTCTCTTCCTCGTAGTGCCTCGCTGCCGTAGGAAATTGAGGGGAGCAATTTAGCCTGGATGACTTTTAGATATGGTGTTAGGGTCGGCCCCGATAGTTGGTTTGCTAAATTTTTCACTGTGATCGCAATCGAGGCCCCTCTTCTTTTGGTTTCCTCCATCTGCCGGACGAATGAGCCTTCGGTGTCAAAGATAAGTCTCAAGTATTTGTATTCGCGTGAAGACTCTATTTTTTGGCCGCCCAGAGTCCAGGGCTTCTGATGTTTGTTCCTGGTATTGATCGACATCGTACGCGTTTTACTTAAGTTGATTTTTAGGTTGTTTTCCGTTGCGTAACTGTGCATTTCGACCAGCAAATTCTGGAGGCCAATACGTGTGTGGCTAAGAAGCACCACGTCATCCGCGTATAATAGATTGCTTAGGGTTTTTCCTCCCAGCCTCGGAGAGTGGGAGCTGCATGTGTCGAGTCGGCCTGATAAATCTGCCATAAACAGGTTGAACAAGGTCGGGGCCAACACGCACCCTTGTTTTAGCCCTTTGGTTGTACAAACTTTGGAAGACAGATGGGTCCCGCTTCCCAGCTTCACCTGCACCCAGGTATCATAGTGAAGTAACTTCAGCATATTAAGAAGTGGTTGAGGTATTCCCCATTGTGCAAGTTTCTGCCACAGCATGCCTCTCTCGATATTATCAAAGGCTGCAGTGAAATCGATGTAGCACATGTGCAACAGCAGTTTTTTTGTTTTAGCTCCGTCAATAATCAGCGAGATTACCAGGATGTTAGTTGTTGTTCCGGTTTTTTTCTGGAAACCCGTCTGGTTCCATGGTATAATCTGCTTTGAGTCCGCCCATGTCACAATCTCCTCTAAGATTATTCCAGCAAAGTATTTCGCCTCGTTGTCAATGAGGGCTATTAAGCGGTAATTATCGGGGGCCGTTTTGTCTCCCTTTTTGTGTATGGGGACAATCGTCGACCCTCTCCAAGAGTCTGGGATTCTGTTTAGGAGTCTGACTTCCGTGAATAGAGGTTGTAGTATGGTTGCCCATTCTGTGTCTTTCTCCTTGAACAGGGCTGGCGGGATGCCATTAGGACCTGGAGCGCCTTTTTTCCTGCCCTTACTAATCTGCTTTTTTACTAGGACTATTTGCTGGGCTACTGATGGTGCCAGAGTATCACTGGGTTGGGGGTGTTCTCCCAGGTTTGACGGCGTTGACATGATCATTGCGAGTGCTTGCTCTGCGTTGGTACTACTTTGTACCCCTGTCTGTCCCAAGGGATCGTTGAAGTGACTGCCAAGGTAGTTAATCCACTGATCTTCCCCAATATGTGAACCGAGGTCCTTGTGATCTGGGTGTAGGGTCTTATTTACTGATTGCCAAAAACGGGCACTATTGTTACTTTTGGAGTCATATAAGAGTTTTGCCCAGCCTTCATTTTCTGCGTCTTTTTTTATTTCCCATTTTGTGTGTTTGAGCTCAGCCCTTTGTTTTTTCAGTGTAACTCGGAGTTGTTCATTTTGGGGCGTTGCTCTTAACCTCCGTAAGGATAGGTTTACAGCTCTTTTTTGCGAGCATAGTTGTGTTCTTTGTCCCATCTTTATGCTGGTTGTGCTGTGCTCTGTTTTATGGTTGCCTTTAGGAGCTGTCTTTCTTGCCAGTTTGTTTACCAGTAAGTCTGTGTATTGCTCCCAGTGGGAAATGCGCCCAGCTGCATCTGATGTATGTGTTTTGTACAGTTGGAGGGCAGTTTCAGCCAAGGTGGTTGTGTTAGTTGGCGAACATTTGATTTTCCTTAGATTGATTGTATAAATCTACCCCAGTATGTTGTCTGGCCTAATTACCATTTGCGTCCTTGCTGTCAGCTGGCTTTCCTGAGGGCTTTACTATGGACATGCCCGGGCGCCCAAGACTGCGCTGTTTGCTATCTCAGTGTACAGTTGTAACATCACATGACAAGTTAACCTGTTTGTGTACCGCTAGCTACGCATGGCCGACAAAATGTGTTGTTCTGCAATGCCGCAATTGATGTAATACTTAAATTGCAAATACCAATAAACAGATTTGACAAAAAAAAAATCATCAAGCCAAAATATCATATTTAATACAAAATCATGAAAGCACCTATGCGTAGGTAAGTATAGATTTACTATTTTAACTCAAGATCTAGGTACCTAGAAGATACATGTACCTTCAATATAAATAGATGTATAGTGAAGAATGTAAAGAAAATAAACGTTCGTATAAATACTTACCGTCATGATATTGTGGTAGTCCATATTCTGGATATGATAGTTTGGTTGGAAGATATTACAAAATGTGCATTGTAGTAGAACACTAACCACCCAAAAGCTAAGACAGGGTTACTAAGAGCAATTGCATGAAAAGCTTTATAAATCTAAAATGCATCCACATTAGTAATGAAATAACACCAGAAAGAGCCAAAAGGCACAAAGAAAATGTTAACAGCTATAAATCTCAACTTAGTTTGAACTGCTATTCAAAGATGATTTAAACATGTCAGTCAGTCAGTAAAACTTTATTTGGGTTATTACAACCCTAAAAGTATGCACTATACATTTATAAAACTTTATAAAAACACGAAATCTAAAAATTTATAAAATTGCGATTCAGTCTTTTCCCGGAGGATAACCCCGACAACTTTGTTCCTAACAGTATCCTCCTGGGATGTTAAAATCACATAGGTAAACATGAGAAAACATATCTGACTAGGCCTTCCAAACACAATACATACATTACAGTACAATCTTGATAACAATCGCCTATACCTCTGTATTCTGGAGAAACCCCCTAACTCGAATCATGTATTTCCCCAAAGAGCAGGCTATATCCAGGTTTCCCATCCCCACCAGGAGCTTTGCAGCTTGCTTCCTATTCGTAATCCTGTAGTTTTTGAATAATGGGCCTAAAATCTCCTTACGTATATCAAGGGTCCTCCTACAGTCTAATAAAACATGAGTAATGTCACAGGTGGAACCTAACGTACATGTGCAATTGCCATTACTATTAATCATGAGGTTTTTAACCCTGGTATTTACATAGCAGGGATTTACACCCATTCTCAGTTTTAAAACCTCTCTTCTCAATTGCTGATTCGGCCACCTATCCAAGTACGGGTAGGGATGATCTTCTGAAATCCATACTTGGATCATATGGGACACTGATATTTTTTTGCCGAAGGTAATCATGATCACATATACGGGACACCTCCGCTCCCAATGACCGTAGTTCTTTTTTGCCTATTGGAGTGTCCTAACTGGGTATCTAGTTCTATTCCTAACTTCCCATAAGCTTCCTTTAATGAGAGTCTTGCTTCTTTAGCCCAAGATAACTCACTGGAGGCAATTTCCTCTCTACACCACTGTGATATTTTTCTGGGCGCCTCCCCTGTCTCCAGACGCTGCCAAAACCGTATTAGTGCCATCCTGGTTGTAATTGCCCAGGAAGTGACTTCCATCTCCAATCTTGCTGCCTGTACCATAGCTGATTTAGGCAACGAGAATAGGCTTTTCAGGATCATACCCTCCTCTTTATCCCAACCTTTTTTCCCACTGAGGAGGAGAACCTCTGATCCATATAGGAATTGCGCTGGGACCATTGCCAGGTAGGCCTTTATAACCGGCCCGTCTGACAAGTCTCCGTAAAAGCTATTAAAACTTTTTAAGCCCTTTATAGAAGCTGTTGCCCTAATTTTTAAAGCTTCCAGATGGGTGGTTCAATTCAAGTTACTCATGAACCATACTCCCAAATATCTATATTCCGTTACCCTCTCAAGAAGTTCCGTACCTAAATACCAAGGGAACCGGGTCTTACTTTTGCCTAAACATAGGATTTTGGTCTTTTCCATATTTACTACCAGTTTTTTTATTTAAGCAGCATTTATGGAACATATCTAGTTTCCTCTGCAGGCCTATCTCCGTCTGGTCCATGATCACCAGATCGTCTGCATAAAGCAGACAGGATATATGGTTACCCCCTAGCTTTGGGCTTGCCCCTCTAACCTCTTTTAGATTCCGAGGTAGGTCCGCTATAAACGGAGAAAAAAGCAACGGGGCCAATACGCACCCCTGCCTCAGGCCATTTCCAATCTGGATCCTACCAGATGATCCACCCTCCTCATCCAGGACTACCTGGGCCCAGTTGTCTGTATGCAAGGCCTGGATAAGGGCTAGCAGGTCTGCATGTAACTTATAGCCTTTCAAGGTAGACCATAGTTGCTCCCTGCTTACAAGATCAAATGCCGCGCGGAAGTCCACAAAGCAGCAAAACAAGTTACCCTTTTGCTCTATAGACGCCCGCGCTACCGCCCAGAGGGCAAAGCAATGGTCCACAGTTGAATGACCTTCTTTAAAATCCCCCTGTTCAGGAGGTACTATACCATTATATTCAGCCCGATCTTTTAGCAACCCCAAAATAATTTTAGAGAAAACTTTTTCCCCAATGTTCAAAAGATTTATCAGGCGATAATTTTTGGGGGAGTTTACATCACCTTTTTTATGTATGGGTCTAATGATAGCCCCTTTCCAGCTATCTGGTAACGTTCCTGTTTTTAGTATTCTTAAGAACGTCTTTGCAAACAAATCCGCCCACCAATCTATATTTGTTTTTATAATAATGGTGGGTAGATTGTCTGGGCCAGCAGCACGTGTTAAGTTTAAGGTGGCTATCACGATTTTAAAGTGACCTAGGGAGAACTGCTCCATTACTTCATCCCTCGCTCCTGGCCAACTAGATGGTAGTATTGCCTCCCTCCTTGGCCAATTGCCGTAGATCTCCTCAAGGTAGATTACCCACTTATCCTCTGGAACAGAATATTGCATGGACCCTGCTGTTTTCCCTGTACGTTCCTGTATCAGTTTCCAGAAGCTTTTGACATTTTTTTCTTCAATTGCCACTAATAGGCTCTTCCAGCAATTTTCTTTAAAAGATCTTTTTTTGTCTCTAATTAATGCCTTATATTTTATCCTTAGTTTCTTAAGGGCTTGATGTTCTAATTCGTTATAGCTACGCCTGAGGCTTCTTTCACTCTTTCTAATAGCGGCCTTTGCTTTACGGCAAACTGTATCAAACCATGGGTTACTAGT
Source organism: Lissotriton helveticus (assembly GCF_964261635.1). Classification (NCBI taxonomy): domain Eukaryota; kingdom Metazoa; phylum Chordata; class Amphibia; order Caudata; family Salamandridae; genus Lissotriton; species Lissotriton helveticus. The sequence goes on from NC_136065.1 coordinate 1,395,381,145, forward strand.
AGCATGTAATGGGAATTTCGTTGTCAAACTGTGCTTCCCCCGTTTAATGTTTATTCTGAGGCATTCTACAAGTTGTCTTATCATATCCTCATACCAGGGTAACTCTTCCCCCTTTATTAGGTTTTCTAAGTCAGCTACTATCTGAAGGTCCTTCAGTTTGTTTAGATGTTCTTCACTTATCCGAGTTGTAAGTCGCTTGGGATATTCAACCTCAACATTCAACACATTTTTCTTGGCGGAGCCTTATTTACAATCATTTCTAACAATAATGGGAAATGATCGCTACCCTCTACTTGAAGTATTTCAAAATGTTGAATTGAGTGGAAGCACCACGCCTGAATAAAAACTTAGTCAATCGGGCACAATTGCTGTCCTATTTTCAAATGTCCGCTTAGCGGGCCGATCTCCTTCTTTCCTACCATTCACACAAACCAGATTCATAGCCCCCAGCAGCCGTCCAAGCTCCACGTCCTGATTTGAGAGCTCGGTGCTGATGAACATTGCAGGCTCTATGTTATACGCTTTTAGTATGTCACTATTCCAGACATCCGTTTTTAGGGGATTCAATCTATGATTAAAATCCCCCAAAATTAAAATCATATCTCCTGGGTAGAGTTCTTGTAAGTTCTCTAAATCCTTTTTTAGGCGTTCCAGCTCTGCTTTATACTCATGTTTTACCCCTTTCTGTATGTACACGTTGATGATACAAAAACCTTCACCCCTTGTGTTGTTATTTTTAAACATGTGTTGGATGTATAATCATTTTGTTTTCAAACATTAGCATATCAGTTTATCGAAATAGATGTATTTCTATCAAATCTACAATTTTCTTATTGACTTAACACACTCAGACAAAACTTTGTTGTTTTCTGAAAAAATATTGAAAAAGTAATTTTCCCAACCTGTCCCAAAATGTCAGCTTGTGATTTTCCTAGTGCAAATGAACAAGTTACTTACCTTCGGTAACGATGTATCTGGTAGAGACACAGTCTAGCCTCAGATTCCTTAACTTAGAATATCCCCAGGTGTCAGACTGGATCCAGAGAATCTTCAGCAGTACATCTGCGCGCCAGAGGGCGGCGTTGCATGGCTCCGTCCTGACGTCGTCCATGGATATGGCGTCAATGGCGCCTCATAAGTCCCTCCCGGCATGCTGACGTCGGTTTTCTACTGTGAAGCTTTTCTGAGCCACAATCCAGAGCCACTACCAACACCGTGAGAGTGTGGGAAAAGTGTGCCAAAAAATATCAAAAATCTTTGAAACCACAATGACAAGAAATCATAAAATGATGAGAAACATCACCATGTGTATCAATGAAACAGCACTTGATACTGTAAGAGACTGAAGGGGGAAGAGCAGAGCACTCGCCCCTAGAAACAGTGCCGTTAAAGCGAAGAGCCATGCTGTCCTATGAGACAAAACGGCATTGGAGATGAATGACATAGCAAACGATAGGCAGTCTGCAATCACAGAATGTAACTGTAATGGGCAACAGAACTGGAACAACATGACTCATGGTAATTGAGCACATTTCTGCAACAACAGAGAATGTACAACCATACACCCCATAAATGACATATTGATTGTAGCACATTCAAATAGACCCTGAAGTAATTGACCGCAACAAAGTCAAGGAATGGTTAAGAAATAGAAGTTGGTGGAAGGGATGATAGAAGAATATGATCAAGCCTCACACTGGATGAACCAGGTTGGAGGAGCGTGGAAGGACATTGAACTCACCACCCAATGACGAGAATGGGTGGAGAAGCAACAGTTAAAACAGCATAAGATATCCAACCTGGAGGGAGGTGAAGCATACCATCCCGCAGGAAGACAAAGGCCACCAGTAAGGAGGCAAGTGGGTAGAACCCACCCTGAAAAAGTCCTCACAGAGCAGAGAGGATGGTAGGCGTTAAGGAATCTGAGGCTAGACTGTGTCTATACCGGATACCAGATACATCGTTACCGACTCGTTCATCTGAAATAGACATCTAACCGCAGATTCCTTAACTTAGAATAGATACAAAAGCTATACCGCATTGGAGGAGGGTCTGCGTCTGAAAACGACCAAGTTCCAAAGAGAACTCATCCTCAATAACATTGAACAAAAGACGGTGGGAATAGCAATGCCAACGTGGTTCACACCAGACTCATTAAGCTCTGCGAAGGAGCATTAACAAGGGGAGGCAAAGGTACCACAATACGTCAGAGGACGGTGCAATACTTCTCTTGTCCAGACAGGGATAAAAGGGAAGCACATAACCAGAAAGGCCAGTGCATAATGGAAGAAAGTCCTCAAATTTCTGCAAGAAGAAGTTAAACCGAGCACAAGTCCCATGGATCTACAACAAACAAGGTCCCAGAGAGGAACAAAACAGTATCACAGAGTCGGAGCATGCACAACAGTGGATGTAAAAATGACATGTGGAGGGACAGATATCACCATGCAGAGATATAAAGAACCATGCCTACCAGGAGATACATGTATGTGGATGACAGGGATACACATAAGCAGTGTGGACCATGAGAACTACACCACACATGCAAAATACCAATGGAATGTAGCATCAACAATATATATGCGTCAACAGAAAGAGATGGGCGCACCACCAGGTAGTCAACCGGCCAACCATACCCGGAGGTACATGGTTAATGGATTCTGGACAGGTCGGGCACACAAATAAGCCTCGCTCCCAGGAGGGAGATAGAAAGAGAGAGAGAAAGAGCGAAAGAGAGAGAGAGAGAGAGAGAGAGAGAGACAGAGAGAGAGAGAGAGAGGGAGGGAGAGAGAGAAGGGATCTGGGACAAAAACCCCAGATACCACAGCAAGGAAAACCTAGTTTGCTTGCCTTATCGCTGTGTGGATATCCCATGACATATATATATAGGCTTATACATATATATGAAGGGTGTAGGAGTGTAGGGTCTGCTTCCTATGAATACCCCCACTTTTTGCTGTGATTCTCTGGTTTTTCGACTTTATTGTGGCTGTGGGCCTGCCAATCAGACCCACAGCCCAGCTATTCTCTCTAGTATTAAATCATTTTTATTGAAGGATTGCCACACATATGATTGGACATAAACTGTCAGAGATATTACATTCAGTAGCATAACAAAAGTTGAAGACACTTGATATAAGTGAGTCCAAGCAGACGAATATGAATGTAAACTAGCAAAATACATACATGCGTACAACCCCATCATGAGAAAAAACAAAGAAGGAAAAAAGACAGAGGAAAGAAACCCATGACTAACCCCTCCCCACTACCCACGTACCCTACCCAACCCCCCCCTCCCATGGTCATTGTCCACCACTTTTGTACCGTTCTAGTCGATCTAGCCGAGTTCTCCACCCTCCGTCTCTGAGAGACGCAACAATCTAAGATATCGGGGACAGGTGACCTCACGGAACTCCGAGGACAGCAGGGAGAAAAAGGGCTGCCAAAGCACTGCATATTTGGCCCCCTCCCAAGCAGCCATGAGGGAAAGCTTTTCCATGCCAAGCACTAGCCAAAGGCGGTGTAACCACCCATGCAATGAAGGGACAAGCGCCGTCCTCCAGTGAGCGAGAATGTTTTGTAGCGCCGAGCCCAGCGCTATCCCAATCAGGCGACCTCTACGGGAGCGCAGAGGGTATGTCAGGGGATTCGGGAGTCCCAAGAGGACATATGATGGGAGACGGGGGATCTCTGTATCAAAGTGTGTGTCCTCCTCATCCAGAATCTGTTTCCAATATCTCTGAAGGTGTGTACAATCCCAAAGCAAATGCACTGAGGTTACGTAGTTTTTGGCCTCGCTTCGCTACAGCCGCCATTTTGCGTTTAGTCGCCATTTTATGTTGCCTCACTCAGGCAGCACGGCTAATGCGGAAAAATGGTCTTTCTGCCACTTTCAGTTGCTCGATGTTTTTCTCGTTGAGGAACAGCCTTTGTCCTTGTGTGCGATACTGCTGTCAGGGTCCGTCATGTCTAGACTGATTAATCCATGACTTACTCCACTGTTTGGGTCCCACCATTCTTCTCTACCTATTCTTATTTAACTGGCCTTCACTATTCTCTTCGTGTGTTCTCTTGTTACAGAGCCCTTCTTTTGAAGCATTCTACACATGTTTTGCCACCTGCAAATTGAATTACGGGCACCAGTGTTGATTAACCTGATGGGAGGAGAGCACACGGGGTCTGAAAGGAGGGTGTGTTTTAGACATCCGATAGCTTGTTTTCGAACTATTCCTATTTGTCAGTTTTGTGTATATTGGGAGTTGTCATTGAAAACTTGTGGTGTATAATAGACTGTGCGCCACAGATTGAAGTGGCAGTCTCTTGAGAACCTACCTGTGTGGTACTTCTTAGATAACTGTGCTTAGCTGCAGCTAATAAAACTACTTTTATACGCCTAACAGAGTGTCTCGTGTCTCTGTCGGTCGAGGCAGGTGAACTCGGAGATCTTAGGCGTGCCCTGCGCCGCCTGGCCCATAAGGTCGGGTTCTCCAATTGGCGCCGAATGTGGGGCGACTTCAGCGGTAGTAGTTTTGCCCGAGAGTCGTGAGGAGCTTTGCAAGAAAATTCCAGAGGATTTCGCCAACCACGTGAGCGACCCCTGCATGTCGAAGTGGACCGAAGGTCTTTTGAAGCGTGGCTACTCCTTCCCGACGGCTGCTGACGACTGCTGTCCTGACTGTCGCCCTGCCTTGGCCCTTTGGTGATGATTGGTATCGCGAGACGATAGACGGACATCTGTTGGCGTGAGAAAAGCATTTAGTTAAGTATTTGTGGGTAGCGCCCACTCTCTTTGTTTTTTGTATTTTGTTATTCGATTAGCGCGCTAACCGAAGCCAAGGGGTAAGTACATTTGTGCTGTGACTCTATTGTCCGAAAATCCCTTGACGTTTGTAAGGAAGTCCAGTTTGTTACGAAATGCCTGGATTTAGTAAGTTTAGGAAATGTTGTTGTTTTGGTTGTTCTACGGATTCCCGACTAGAGGATTCTTGTCCGATTCCTCCAGTAGGAACTCCTACCTACTAATTATATTCGAAACACGGTCTGGGTCCTATAGTTTTTAATGAAACATGGATCCGTTACACTAAGGTGTTTTGCAATGGCCACAAAATGGGTCTTTTGAGCCCGATATATTAGATAATTTGGAAACAATTTTATTTAAGAGAAAAGCCCGGCCGGCAATGCTTGACTCCTTTCGCCTATGGCGCAAAGAAGCAAACAGAAAGAAATTAAGCAAATGAAGAAAGATAAGAAAGAACAGAGTATGTCGATTCTACAGGCTGCCCAACAATTTAAAAATGACGAAGCTGATCAGGTGATTGAGGTGTCAGAAAGACAACATCGTATGGCAATAGATAGATGCTATCCTGTATTACCCATTGTATCAAAGAATAAAAATCCTGATGACGATTCTTTTATGTCCCATTTGTTGACATTACCTGCGCCTTATGTGTTAGGTGCTAATGCACGCCATTACAGCCCGTTGTTAATCCAGCTGCTGTAATTCCTGCACAGTTGCCTGTCCCTGTGATTCCACCTCGGCCCCCTGTGCCAGCGACATCTGTACCCCAATCTCCTGTGCCTCAGCCTTCTCCATCTGTTGTTTCTTTTGCTACAGATTCCTCTTCTGTCTTACAGAATACATAGTCCCCCGTTTTAGTGTCAGATTCCCCTGCAGCTCGACGGCGTTTAGTCGACACTGTTTCAGGTCTTTTGTCGCCTTTTCTTGGACCTCTTTTCTTCTCTCCTGCCTCGTCTAGGAGGCAATCTCGTAGTCAGTTTCCGGATTTGGAAGAACGGACTAAATTAGATTCCCTTGCTTATAATTGGATCATGAGTCGTGTACAGTATAGTACACGTGATATTTTAGATACCTTTCTGCAATGGAACACGCACACACAGAGATACGTATTCGATGTTATGTGCAATACTCTGATTAAAGAATGGGGAGACGTAGATCTAGACTCACCTCCTCAGGATCTATTCGACATACAGGATCAATTTGATAAGGGACTTATTGTGGGTCCTGCTGTAGAGCATGCTGTTCAGAAGGTTGTTGCTTTTCGATCCACCCTTTTCTCTCAAAATTCTCTTGAGCCTGATCCCGCGGTTCGTCCTAAAACGGCACAATATCCTATGCGAGAGGTTCCTCCGATATGGAGAGATGAGGTTCCTCAAGCAGGTACTAATCCAGGTATTCCTGCTCATTTTCAGCGAATATGGGTACACGACCCTTGGAAAAGGTCAGAAGTATTGGCACTCAAACAGTCTTTACCGGACCCTCGTAAGAATCCTGCGGGGTATTATAAAGAGCTGTCTCACACTGTTGACGCTTGTATTATGAATTTGGCGGATATTGACTTACTTATGGGGAATATAGTCCCACAAGCAATATGGACCAAGATTCGTAGACAGGATCATGCGGCAGCTTTAGGTGGTGATTGGGCTGCCATTACAGCTGCGGATGCAGGACAAGTAGGTGGTGCCAAACCGGATGTCTTGATTACGGAATTGCCTGGAAAAATAATAGATTTGATGAAAACTTTGATGCCTGCGGTGCGCGTTAACTGGGATAAGTTAGCGGCGTGTAAGCAAAAGACGGATGAAAGTGTCTCCGACTTCTTTACTCGGTTCGAGGAGACTTTCATCGACCATAGTGGGCAAGATATGAGTACTGAAGGTGGACAGCGATTGTTCGTAGACAAATTTGTTTTTAATTTACTTCCAGAATAATCACATGAATTAAAACAATCGGAGAGTTCGTGGGCTGTCTCCTCCACCGCTCAGATATTGGCTACTGCTCAATATTATGAGAATAGGGATAAGGAAGATAAGGAGAAAGCGGAGAAAAAGACTAAAGGCTTGAAAACGAAAGTCCTTCTGCAACAGGCTTATCCCCTCGTTCTGCTCAACTCCCATTTCCACAGCCCCCACAGTTTCAGAGGTTGTTACAGAAGCCAGTACCCTCAGTTCCACGAGCTCCATTGGGCCCTAACCAGTGTGCTTACTGTAAGGAAGATGGTAATTTTAAGAATACTTGTCCAATTTTATTACAGCGGTACGGTGGATCATTAGCGCCACGGGGTCGTGGTGATTCTCGATCCAAACCCAGAAGTAGGGGTCATGGTGCGTCGACTCAGGAACGACGTCCCTCTCCCCCTCAGGACTCTACAAATTATTTTGATCAGCAGAATTCTCAATCTGCACAATACTACAATGATGACTATTGTTTCGATAATGAGGACGTTGCTTTCCATACTAGCTAGGACAGCCATAGACAAAGTTAGGGAGTCGTATCAGTTCCAGTAGATCAGGAAGGACCTTATGTTAATTTTATGGCATTAGGTGTTACAGAACCATTTCTCTTGGATACTGGTGCTATGAGAAGTTCCATAATGCATTCTAAAGTCGTTGGGGCACCTTTGTCTGGCTTAACAAATGTTTCTGTGGGATTCTCTGGCGCCCCAGTTTCAAATCCCATTTCTTGTCCTTTGCCCATTTCCATTGGTCCATACGATTTGGAAGCTCCACTCCTTTTAACGACAGGATGCGGAGAAAATTTATTGGGTTTGGACCTATTGAAACGTTTACATGCTACACTGTATTGTTCACCCTCTGGTGTGCACCTCACTTTAGGTGATAAGTTGACTTCTCCAATGTATGTATCTAAAGAACAGCTACCACCCGAGTTGCGTTCACTTCCTGCTACACTTTGGGCTGTGGGTCCAAATGATGTTGGCTTATTGCAAATTCCACCATATGTGATCACTCTTAAAGACAATGTTAAGATGCCACGTGTTCCCCAATATAAAATATCCAGGGATGGTGAGAGAGCCTTGTTGGCCATTGTTCATGATTTGGTTCAAAAGGGTGTGGTTGAAGAGACTAGAGGAAACGTTTGCAATAGTCCTGTTTTGCCTATTCTTAAACGCACTGATCCCTCTCAGCCACCTGTGTACCGTTTTGTAATTGATCTTCGAGAGGTCAACAAAATTGTTGTCCCTCAATTTCCTGTTGTGCCAGATATCACAGCTTTGCTTACTATGATTCCTGCTTCAGCAGTTTGGTTCTCGGTGATCGATCTTAAAAACACTTTCGTTAGCATTCCTATTGCTGAAGAAAGCAGGGATCTCTTTGGCTTCTCTCTCGGAGGCCGAAGCTTCCGGTTTAAGCGCGCACCCCAAGGCTAATGTGAAAGTCCTTCAATATACAGTCAAGCTTTGAAATCTCAACTTGATACCTTTTCTTTGCCCTCAGGTGCCACTCTTATCCAATATGTGGATGATTTGTTGATCGCTGCTGATTCTGAAAATGTTTGTAAAGCAGCAACTGTATCGCACTTGCAGCATTTGTCTGATTTACATCATAAAGTATCGTCTTCCAAGTTACAATATTGCCGACAAGAAGTTACCTATTTAGGTCATCTCTTGTCGAAGGAGGGAAGGCGATTGACTCCAGAACGTATTCATGCAATTGCACGAATGCCTGTACCGTCCACACAAAGAGAAGTGCGTGCTTTCTTAGGCATCACCTCTTACTGTAGACAGTGGATTCCAAATTTTTCCCTTCTTGCTAAACCTCTGTTGGCACTTACACTTAAAGATACGCCCCAGCCTTTGCCCTGGACTGATGAATGTCAAAAGAGTTTTTCAGATTTACGTACTGCCTTGTGTTCTGCTCCTGTGTTGGGTACTCCAGACTACAGTAAACCTTTCACACTCTATGTGCATGAAAGGGAAGGTTGCGCATTATCAGTATTGACGCAACAATTCGGCGATAAACAAATGCCGTGTGCCTATTTTTCTGCAACATTAGATCCAGTAGCTAAGGCATTACCTAGTTGCCTTAGAGCAACAGCAGCAGCAGCAATTTCTATTCGTCAATCTGCTGTACTAGTGCTAGATCATACTCTTAATGTTATGGTGCCACATGCAGTAGATACTCTTCTTAACAGGACGAAAACTCAGCATTTAACGAGTGCTCGCTTGTCTGGATATGAGTTGACACTTTTAGCTAGTCACATACACATAAAGAGATGTAATGTTCTGAATCCAGCAACATTGTTGCCTACTTTGGATGTTAACCATGTACAAGATCAGCATGATTGTTTTCTTCGCACTGAAGAAGAAACGAAGGGTCGAATAGACCTCAAGGATACACCACTTGTGGATCCGGATGGGATCCTATGGGTAGATGGGTCATGTTTCAAGCTTCCTAATGGTGAAACCACAGCTGCTTATGCAGTAACGACTTTGTACACAGTGGTAGAAACTGCACGCATTCCCCATAATTCAGCGCAAGCTGCAGAATTGATTGTGTTGACAAGAGCATGTGTGTTAGCGAAAGGGAAAAGAGTGACTGTCTATACTGACAGCCAGTATGCATTTGGCGTCGCCCATAGTTTTGGTCGTTTGTGGAGGGAAAGAGGATTCTTTACCTCCCACGGCACCAAGATACAGCATGGTCAGTTGGTAACTGACCTTCTTGAATCACTTGCCCTTCCTACTCAAATAGCGATTGTGAAGTGCAGCGCCCACAAAAAGATTACTGATGACGTGAGTCGAGGGAATGCATTTGCAGATGAGATAGCGAAGGAAACAGCGAGGAATGTTGAAAGTCGCATGTATGTTGCAGGTCCTGCTAGATGGGTTGCAGAAGCTGGTATGTGTGAAGACACAGTGGAAAGTGTGAAAGCGATCCAGAAGGAGGTCACTGAGAAAGAATTAAGTATGTGGAGAGAAAGTACGGGAATGTTGGATAGTACGGGATGTTGGACGGAATTGTCAGAGCATCAACGATGGTTGTTACCTGATGCGTATGTACTGCCTGTAGTTACTATGGCCCATGGACAAGCCCATATTAATGCGTGGGGTATATGTAAGCTTTTAGCTCCAGTATGGCAGAATGAGGGTATTCCTAAATGTGCAGAAAATGTGGTGAAACATTGCATTGTTTGTTTGATGCACAATCCAGGAAAGGGAACTCCAATTCCAGCAGGTCACTTTGCACCCCCTACGTACCCATTTGAGGTACTGCAAATAGACTACATCCATATGGAACGTTTCAATAATCTCAAGTATGTCCTGGTGGTGGTTTGTGCCTTTTCCAGATGGATAGAGGCCTACCTCCTAAAGGACAACACTGCCTTGTCCACTGCAAAAATACTCTTGAAAGAATTCTTCCCGAGGTTTGGTTTGCCGCGCATTGTCTGGAGTAACAATGGAAGTGAATTTGTAGGTCAAATTATGCAAAAGGTGTGTGTAGGTCTAGGCATTAGACAGAAATTCCATGCGGCAAACCATCCTCAGTCAGCAGGTCTGGTAGAGTGCTACAACGGCACTCTCAAACTTAAGTTAGCGAAGATTCAGGCCAGCACGGGCCTTTCCTGGCCTGATGCTTTGCCTTTAGCACTCCTTTCTACTAGAACTACTGTTCATTCTCGTTTGGGGCTTAGCCCATACGAGATTGTGTTCGGACGCCCAGCTAATGTCTGGGGAGTCCCCAGACCCAAAAAGTACTCAGATATTCCATACCCGTTGTTGGTTGACTATTTCTGACTAAATTGCATGTTATTCGTCAACAGGTCCAAAACGCTTTACCAGAGGCCTCTTCAGATCCCGGACACACCATCCAGCCTGGGGACTGGGTGTGCCTGAAAAACTTCCAGAGAAAAAAGAATTTGGAACCTCGCTGGGGGCCTCCGAAGCAAGTCCTACTTACGACTCGTACAGCTGTCAAGGTCCTGGGAAAGAAACACTGGATCCACGGTGTGCACTGCAAAAGGGTATCATTGCCTTTACCTTATGACCAGTGGGTCCGGGAAGGTGTTGGTGATAGTGACTGTGAAAAGGTACCCCGCTTTGTTCCGTTCAGCAGTGCACACCTGAATTGGACTAGCTCAGAGAAAGAGGACGATGATGTCTTACAGGAAGCTGTACCCGTTCATTTGAGACTCAACACCACAGATCCCGAACATTTGTTCCAGGACCAGACAACGCTTGGAAAGAGACGATATAATTTGAGGAAAAGATCCCCTAAAGACAATTAATTTTGACTTTCTTTTTAATTCTGTTAATAAAGAAAAGTTTTTCCTTCCCTTATCCATCAAGTTGCAGGGTCACGGTAGGAGTCTTGAGCTGTGACCTGAATAGTGACTAGGTCAACAGGACTTGCAGTGTCATAGGACGGCTAACAATCACAGCCAAGTGATTAAGGAAGATTATCGTGAGCAACGCCTTTAGAGTAATGGATAGTGCAGGGAAAGGAAGTGATATTAAAATGATGAAGAGAGCTCATTATAAGAAATTATTATTTGGTCGTTGTGGCGTAGCACTATGTGTTTTAGTAGGTTTAAGTAGTTTATTAGCCTGCATAGGATGGTTTATTCATGTCCTGCAGTTAGTACCTGTTCCCATTTCTGTCCCTCTAACTCCCTCTACTACTGTTTCACCGCATACATTTTACTCACTCCCAGATCACGAGCAAATGAGAAGAATGGAATATCTTAACAATTCGTTTATTCAACTGTTACACCAGCATCAATTGATAGTAAATGTTACTGATTGTTGGGTATGTGGTCTCATACCACATAATACACAAAGAGGAATGCCGTATCTAGTCCTCCCCTTTTCATATGAAGGTTCTGCTTGGGCCTATCTGGCTATGTTTTCCAATGCATACCAGAATTTACTTCGATACCCTTCTGGTGGATCCTATAATGGTGGAGTGGATTTCAGTCACAGTTCTTTGATAAAGGGCATTGTAACTATGGCAAAGATTGCTGACATCATCAAGATTCCCAAAGACGAAAAGAGAGCGTATGATGGGTGGAATATAACTCGCTATACTCTCACTGACAAGCTCAAGCAACAGAGTTCTATACCGATTTGGGTACTACCCCAACGAGATCGTTTGTGTTTGCAAATAAATGGCCAGAATACCAAAACTAAGCAAGAGAGGAGCAACTGCTCCCACACTTATGTTTACACTCCTTCTACGCCCGCACCATTAGTGGCATCACAAGGTACATATTTCTAAGCATGGGCGGATTTTGCGGATCCACGATTCGCGGATTCAGCGGATTCACGGATCGTGGATCCGCAAAATCCGCGGATTCAGCGGATTTGCGGATTTGGGGGCGGGGCTTCCTCGAGCGTGTGGGCGGGGCCAAACGGACGGGGCTTCCACGCGAGCGCACATGCCTCTTGTGTGTCTAAAAGGTCAGAGACCGATCAGAGCAGCAGATTAAGAGACAGAAGCCCCTGGTCACAGGAACAGCACGGGGGTTGCGCTCGTATGCTGAATGAGTCACTGCATTTGCGCTTCAACTAGTTCCAGCGACCAAGTGTGTGTCACTATGCAATCGCGCCGAAGTGCGCAGGGGTCCCTTGAGTGAAATGTCCATCATAGTGGGTAAATGGCGGGAAGACGGTGCACACCTCGAGTGTGTGGGCGGGGCCAAACGGACGGGGCGTCCATGCGAGCATGCCTCTTGTGTGTATAAAAGGTCAGAGACCGATCAGAGCAGCAGATTAATTTTTGGGCTGATGAATGAGTCACTGAATTTAAGCTTCAACTAGGGCACATGCTTTATTGATATTTGCAAGTGTTTCCTGTTGAGGTTTATTTTTTTGTGCCAGGACCGTCGTGCCCGAATGAACCCTGCCCTTCATATTTATTCAAGAAGACACCACTGTTGAAATAATTTACGATGGCGCCGGCAAGCTGCCAGCGCCATCCTGCAAAAGTTACTTAATTAGCTTCAACAGGAAGCTCCAACTGCTAAAATAAAGCAGGCGCTCGAGCCCCTGCTGTATCTTATCTGTTAGAGCTTCCTGTTGAAGCTAATTAAGTAACTATTGCAGGATGGGCGCTGGCAGCTTGCCGGCGCCATCGTTAATTAGGCGCGCTTGAACTTTTGACCGCAAAATCCGCTCCGATCGCGGATTGCGGATTTTCGGCAAATCCGCGAGAGTTCGCGGATCGCGGATTTGCCGAAAATCCGCAAAATCCGCGATCGGAGCGGATTTTGCGCTCATGCTTACATATTTCATCTGTTATGACAAAGCTTATACAAGGCTTCCCACACACTTCTCGGGAACATGTTACATAGCTTTTCTCCTTCCTCCCACATACACTGCTCCTGCTGATTATCACAGGAAGAGAGTTGCTAGAGGAGTAGTAGATTCAGAAGACACAGCAGGTCAAGAAGGAGGAGATTTTCTGAAAGGATTTCTCCCTTTTTGGGGTCCGATGGCCAATAGCAAAAATATCAGACAGTTGATCCGTGTGGTTGATGCCACAATCAATGTAACTTCTGGAGCATTAAAAAATTTGACTGCTGAGCTTCAGGCGGATCGACTTATGACTTTACAGAATAGAATGGTTTTAGACATAATCCTTGCAGATAAAGGAGAAGTTTGTAAACTGATTGGGTCTAGTTGTTGCATTTATATTCCTGATGACGCCCCTACAGTATACCAAGCCATCTCTAAGCAACATGTCATCTCTGAGTCCATCCACCAAGATACTGGAGATTGGTCTGTGATGGGATGGTTTTGGGGACTACTGTCCACTTGGGGATGGAAAGTGCTAACTTTCCTTGGAATGATTTTAGCACTCATCTTTTCTTGTTGTCTTTGTCTACAGTGTGGTCCAGCCATTTGTGGACTCTGTGCCACAATCTGTGTCTCCAAACCAGTAGCACAGCAGACAGAACACATTAAAATGATGGTGCAACAACATCTCAGTGACCTCATGACCATTGATATCGACTCAGACTAACATGGGTTCCTTTGTGCATTGCCTGAGTATGGCAAAAGGAGGGTCTGAGGTTACGTAGTTTTTGGCCTCGCTTCGCTACAGCCGCCATTTTGCGTTTAGTCGCCATTTTATGTTGCCTCACTCAGGCAGCACGGCTAACGCGGAAAAATGGTCTTTCTGCCACTTTCAGTTGCTCGATGTTTTTTTCGTTGAGGAACAGCCTTTGTCCTTGTGTGCGATACTGATGTCAGGGTCCGTCCGAGTTCGCAAAGCCATGTCTAGACTGATTAATCCATGACTTACTCCACTGTTTGGGTCCCACCATTCTTCTCTACCTTATCTTATTTAACTGGCCTTCACTATTCTCTTCGTGTGTTCTCTTGTTACATAGCCCTTCTTTTGAAGCATTCTACACATGTTTTGCCACCTGCAAATTGAATTACGGGCACCAGTGTTGATTAACCTGATGGGAGGAGAGCACACGGGGTCTGAAAGGAGGGTGTGTTTTGGACATCCGTTAGCTTGTTTTCGAACTATTCCTATTTGTCAGTTTTGTGTATATTGGGAGTTGTCATTGTAAACTTATGTTGTATAATAGACTGTGCGCCACAGATTGAAGTGGCAGTCTCTTGAGAACCTACCTGTGTGGTACTTTTTAGATAACTGTGCTTAGCTGCAGCTAATAAAACTACTTTTCTACGCCTAACAGAGTGTCTCGTGTCTCTGTCGGTCGAGGCAGGTGAACTCGGAGATCTTAGGCGTGCCCTGCGCCGCCTGGCCCATAAGGTCGGGTTCTCCAGCACCAAAGTCCCCACCTTCCCGCAGCCCCGCCAACACACTGCCTCCCTGGTGTGATCCATTTCATGGAGACGTTCGAGGGTGTAATACCAATACGTCACAATTTTTGTTAAGGTGTCTGTGAGTCCCATATGATAGGCGGAGTGACGCGCTCTATAATAAATACCCTCCTGTTAGACCTGGCACCTTGGCGTGAGTCTCCCTTCCACTTTTTGCTGATGTGCCTCTGATGTTTTGCTGGTGTTCGCTGTTCAGGGCACTGCGCCACGGCCAATCCGTGCCGCAGTGCAAGTGCTCCCAATGTAAAGTGTACCTGTAATTGATTTCCATGATTGGCTCATTGGATTTACTGTCAGTCCCCAGTAGAGTGCACCAGGACTGCCAGGGCTTGTAAATGCCAATACTGCTTGTGGGCCTGCAGCGCTTGTTGCGCCACCCACAGAAGCAGCCTGTTAAAATGTGTCTAGGGTCTGCCATTGCAGAACCTGTGTGCAGTCTGGTACCGTCATGCTGGCTGGGCAAGTGCACCCACTTGCCAGCCTCTAAACCTTCCCTTTGCTTCATATTAGTCACCCCTATGGTAGGCCCAAGGGCAGGGTGCATTGTAAGTGTAAGGTAGGACAAGCCCTGATGTGTGTGGCATGTCCTAATAGTGAATTACAGTCAAATTCGTTTTTCCCTATTGTAAGGCTACCTGTTCTCTTAGGCCAAGATAGCCTGCTGGAATTATTACACCCTATAATCCCAGCAGGCTCAGGGAGCATGGTAGAAGGTCAAGTTTAGTATGCCTGAACTCAGAATACTAAAATACTTCTTTTAGTAAAGTTTATTTTAATATCCTGTGTTTGCAAATGCTACTTTTAGAAAGCTAGCATTTGCTTGCCTAACCATTTCAGCCCACCTTTGCTAGGATGTGTATCTGCTGTCTGGGTTGTGTGAGTGACAGGGCTGGGGGATGACAGGTGGTGAATGCAAGGATTACACCTAGGTGGGTGGTGGGAGTGTCCCTGGACTCTGAATAGGGCTGTGCTCTGCCACCACAATGCTGGCTCCACCTCCTGGGGAGCGACTGATGACTCAGCCCGACACCTGGCCCAGGAAGAGGGAAGCCTGTCAACAAAGTACTCCTGGCTGCCCCTGTCCCCACAATGCTGGCTCCACCTCCTGTGGAGCGTCTGATGTCCCTGACCCTCACACTGAAAGGAAAAGCCAGGAACAGCACAACAGAGTGCTTCAAAACTGAAATGGGCTATGCAAAGGCCCCCCTGGCCTGGACGAACAAAAGAAACTTAGTATAAGTATAGGAGCCCTGCTCCCAAGAAACTAGTTCCTGTTTCCCACAACGAACCTCTGCCGAACTTGAAGGAAGAAGAAGAAGCTGGAAAGACTGGCGTGCTGTCTGCCTTGCTGAGGAAGGAGAGCAAAAGACCTAAGAAGGACTTTGCTGAATTGTGCTTGAAACTTTCTCCAAGGGCTTGACTGAGCTTGCCCCCTGAACTGAACCCCAGGACTAGTGGGTTCTCTCTGCCTTGGCTCGACTGCGACTGAGCCGTGTGTTTCCTCCCGCCAGAGGTAAGACTGCACCCCCCTCGCCCCCTCCTAGAGTTGTGGCACTCGAGAGCGGCCCACCCTTTTACCCGTTGAGAGCCTCGCTCTGCCCAAGAGCCGCTCTCTGCCCCTCGGGTCAGGCCGCCTGCTCCTCTGCCCATGCTCGCTATTTGGAAGTGCTTGGGTTGCTTGCCTGGCCCCTCCCACCGGAATCCTGGTCTCCCGAGCGCACCTCTGAAGCTTGGATGGCCGCCCGTGCGCTGCGAACGCACCCGGCTGCCCCGCTGTGCTCTCTGACCTAAGGAGAGGTCGCGCCGCACACAAAGGAATCCACCCCCAGTATGGACCGTACTGGAGGCCCCCGTGCCGTGCCCCGCCTTCTGGTATCCGCCCACTGTTCTAAGCCCCCAAAGTACGTCTGCGCTACGAAGCAAACCAAGAGCCTGACACGTCCCCCTGCATCGAGGGACAACTGTTGACCTGCTGTGTCAGAGCACCTATTCCAAGATTCTTCAACCGGCTCGGGGCCCGCAACGTTCTTATTTCCTCGCCAGCCTTGTACTCCGCGTACCCAGCCTGTACGCTGCGTACTCCTGGAGATCCTTCCAGTTTGATCTGAGACGCATTTTGAGCTGAAGCGCCTTACCGTAACTGTACGCTTGCCCCGCCTGCTGTGGCCCGCACGCTGGATTGAGGCTGTGCACTGCGAACCGCCTTGTCCGTACATCGCGCACCCCTCTCTGCCCGCCTCTGAGCCCGTACGCCCGTACCACTGGATGCGTGAGCATCGGTAGGGCCGCGGGACATTGAACCGTTTGACTCGCACAGGAGTGCTAAGAAGCGTACAGTTCACTTCTACCTTTCCCACAGGAGCTGAGACCCTTGGTTAAGTGGTTGGGAGAGGGAAGGAAGTTTGAAGGAACATTCTTGAAGGAACTTTGACAATTTAAACAGCAACAGAAAACAAATTGCCTATTTTTGAAATCTTGTGGCCTAAAACTGTGTTGAACTGGTCTTCTGATAAGTCACTTCCTCAGATATATATATATTTTACATAAAGTGCGTATTTGTATACCACCTTCAGCCTGGTGTCCATTTGTGGGGGGAATCAGTGTGTTTTACTCTGAAAGGTCATAAATGCTTAACTGTAGCGCCCCGAAGTTTAGCCTTGTCTGCTCGCGCCACACTACCTAAAAGGGTGAGCAGGGGTCATTCTGAGAAGTAGTTCCCTTGCCCTGACAAGAGTGGTGGTTTCTGCCTGGCTTTGGTGCCAACCCCAGCCAGCCAGGAATCCCATTTCTAACACCTCCCATTCATTGGGGCTAAATGTCCTGCCCAATTCCCTCTCCCAACGAGCCCTGCTAGAACTATAAAGATACAAGTATTTAGCTAGTAGCATATTATATAGGTCAGATATTAATTTCTTATCCATCGTGCGTGTAATCAACCAGTACTCATAGGGAGTGAGACGTCTATCAGCCCCCGAGCGCACCTGCTCATTAAGAGCCCAATGCCGAGCCTGCAAGTATCAGAGCCTCTCCCCTTCCGGCAGCCCATATTCCTGTCTAAAATGAGAGAAGGGAATCACCCCCTCAGTTGTATATAAATGGTAGAGAAACCGGCATCCCGCTAACCTCCAGTTTGCATAGGCCACAGTGTCCAATCCCGGAGTGAAATCCGGATTGTCCAGAATAGGGGTAAGGGGGGACAGGAAAGTGGTAAATTCATGGCTAATATTCGTCCTGTCCCAAACTTCCAGAGGGACCCTGGTGATATATGAGGCGTATAAATTAGGGGGTCTGTGGTGTTTGCGGAGGAAAGGGATTTCTTGTGAAGGCCTACCTGCCACAGCCTGGTCCTGGAACAGCCAGTGCTTTTCTGACTGCCATCTGCTCCATTCCACTAGAAGGCATAGCTGAGCCGCCTAAAAATACAATGCCATATCAGGGAGTCCAATCCCTCTGTTCTCTGGTGGGAGCATCGCTACCCGTAGTTTGAGGCATGGTTTCCTCCCATTCCATATAAATTGGGCCAGTTCTGACTGTGTCTGCTTCATCCAACCTATAGGGAATCATAGGGGAATGGTGCGTAAATTAATATAAGACCTCGGGGAGGACAGTCATCTTTATTGCTGCAACCCTGCCGAGCCAGGACAGAGGGTAGTGCTTCCACCGCCCCAGTTCCCTTCGAATCTTAGACCGTAACTGAGCATAATTGATGTCCACCGTGTCGCTCAAAGATGGGGCCAAATCAATCCCCAGATAGGGAACCGCCCCTGTCGCCCACTGAATGGAAAACGCCCTATGCAGCAGATCCCGGGTGTGTTTCTCTAAGGACAAGTCAAGGGCCACTGATTTGCTCATGTTGACCTTAAACCCGGCGACCCGTATAAGCTGATCGTATGTACGTAGCCCCCAAATTTGAACCCCGTTACTTCTGGATTAGGCCTCAATTTCTGTGCCAACGGCTCCATACTAAGAGCGAAAAGGAGGGGTGACATTGGGCACCTTTGCCTCATTCCCCTCTCGATAGCAAACCGAGGGAAGGTATAACCGTTGACTCGCACCGTAGCTGCCGGGAATTTATACCAATTCAGGACATAGCTACGGAACTTCGGTCCCATTCCCGCCTTCTCAAGAACCCTCACAAAATAGGGCCAATGGACCCTATCAAACGCCTTCTCGGCATCGATGGCTAGCATCATGTACTCCCCAGCCGTTCGTGATGCTTTCTCAATAAGATGTAGGGCCCTTTTAGTATTGTCCGAGGTCTGGCGTTCCGGAATAAAACACGCTTGATCCGGGTCAATTAAACCTCCCAAGTGTGGTCCAAGCTGGGCAGCCAAGATCCCCATATACAATTTGAGGTCAACATTAAGAAGTGAAATAGGTCGGTTCACCTCACACCATGATCGGTCCTTCCCCGGCTTCGGTATAACCGCAATAGAGGCCTTCAAGAGGTCACTCGGAATTGCTCCTGGCTCTGAAAAGTATTTAAAAAGGGGCACCAGTAGCGGGACGATTTGCGCACAGAATGTTTTATAAAAACTCACAGGAAACTCATCAGGCCCCGGGGTCCTTGCCACTTTCAGGGGGGAGATGGCAGCAATGACCTCCTCTGGTCTAATGTCGCATTCTAAAAGGTCTGTCTGATCCCTCAACAGTGTCAGAAGGGGAATAGAGTAAAATAAAAGGCAATAAAATAAAAATAAATAAAATAAAATAAAATAAAAATAAAAATAAATAAAAATAAAAATAAAAATAAAAGGCATCCTCCTCCATGTCGCCAATGGACTCACCGGACTACAGGTCGGCATAAAAATCTCTAAACGCCTCAGCAATGTCATGGTCTTCAATGAAATGCCTCCCATCCCCCCTAACAATCTCCTGCACTGACTGCCGTTGTCTAGTCTCTCGCAACTTGTTTGCCAATAACCTCCCGCATCTGTCGCTTCCTGTGTAGTAAGCGTGGCGCAGTCGCAAGGCTGCAAACTCTGCCCTATCCTGATCGATCGCCACTAGCTGTTGCCTTCAACAGCCTCCAGACTCTGGGCGCCCCCGTTCTCTGGTGCATTTGCTCCAGCTCTCTGACTAGTTGAGTGAGATCATCTCGTTTGCGTTGCCTTTCCACATTATCCGCGGCCGAGATCGCAATAAACTCTCCCAGGATAACCACCTTCAGAGCTGTAAACTGTGTCGCAAGTGTAGTATCTGTGTTGCTATTATGGGAGAGGTAGTCTGTGAAGGTGCGCTGTATTCATGAAATCACATCCTTTTGGTGCAGCAATGTCTCTCTAAGGCGCCATGTCCGCCGCGCGTGTTGGAGTGGGGGTAGAGTAAGGATAACAGTCTCTGTGGCATGATCAGGCAACTCCAATCTCCACTTTCGTGGCTAGGGCATGTGTAGGCAGTGTTGCGAGCAGGTAATCTAGGCGAGCATATGTTTTGTGCGCATTTGAAAAATAAGAATATTCTCGCTCCTGAGGGTGGAAACTGCACCAAAGATCCCTAAAGCCTAACTCGCTCAAACGGGCCAGACCCTCTTGGATTATGGCTCCCGCTTGTGTGGTGCGCCGACAGGACCTATCCAGAACATTGTCAAAAACCAGATTAAGGTCACCCCCTAGCAGTATGTGGCGGTCTGGTGTAGAAGTAGTTTCTGTAAGCACAGCGTGAAAAAACCTCTCTTGACCTTCATTAGGTGCAAAGACAGAGCCAATGGTGAACACGGTAGTGCCTAAAGAAAACCTGTATATTAACAACCTTCCCTTAATCTCCACCAACTTATCCAGGACCTTACCCTTAAATCTCTGGGACACAAGTATAGCCACACCCGCTGTCTTGGTGGAGTTAGAAGAGAAAAACTGTAGGGTGAATTTCCGAGACCGGAGACGATGGCAATCTCGTTGTAAGAGATGTGTCTCCTGCAGGAGGCAAATGTCGGCATGGGCTTGTTCTAAACAGAGCAATACAGCCTTGCGCTTGACTGGGTTATTCAGCCCCCTCACATTAAGTATGAGTATTTTCAATTCCCTGACTGGCATCTAACCACGTTATGTTGGGACAGCCATCATGGCTCACTAACCAGGAAAAGTCTGTGCTCCCCTTGAGTGTCAAATCCCCCAGTGTGCTGAACTCGGGTGTTCAAGCCATGCTTAAGCTCTTGGTGGACAAAGAACTGCAGACTCGCTCCCACACCCCCCTTCCCCCCCAAACTCCCCAAAAAGAGAAAAGATGTACTTTCAAACAAATTATCCATCATCCATAGATGCTTGGTAACACAACAATATGGGTAACTCGTTAATTCCTGACATACTCCCTCCCGCCAACGGCTTGTGCCAGAACAAAATAATGCAAACTATAGGCTATAACATCGAAAAAGTCAGCCAGGTTGTATCAAAGCCAATTCTGTTGCCGCCATTTCTACAGCAGCCCACTGACCCTCTTCAATCACTGCCGCAGGAGGCTTTCTCGCCCGTCGCCGTCGTCTCTGCTGAAGCCACTGCGGTCTGGAATCATCGCCGTCCACAGCTCGGTCTGTCGCTTCCCTGTCGTCCGCCGGTGAATCAATGCCCAATAGCCTGCACGCCTCTGACAGGGATTGTAGCTGATAGACTTTATTGTCCCATTGAAACACCAGGCGGAACGGATGGCCCCAGCTATATGGGAAGTTGCGTTGTTGCAGTAGTGCCGTAACTGGTTTGAAGGTCCTGCGTTTCTGCAAAGTGAGAGCAGACAAATCCTGAGTGAGTGATCTCTGAAAGTAAGAGGATGCATCTGGCGGGCCTTTTGAAGGATCTCCTCCTTTGTGCGATAGTCCTGCACACATACTAAAATGTCTGGGGTTGGGCAGAGGCAGAACTCGGGGGACCCACCCGATGCACACTGTCGAGACGGAGCTCCGCGTCCAGAGGGCGCCCCAGTATATGATTGAAGAGCTCTTGGGCAAAACAAAAAAGTTCCTTTGTGTCCTCGGTCAGTTTCACTCCTCTAATCCTGATGTTATGGCATCGGGAGCGATTTGCTAAATCCTCCAGGTGGGCCTGAACATCCACTTGTTGGTCGTGGATCCGTATTATTTCCTGCTGCAGTGCCTCCACTTCTGCATCCTGCACCTCAGCCTTGCCCTCGAGGTCTGCCACCTGTTCCCTAATAGCATTCGTGTCCCTGGAGACTTCCTTAATTTCCTCCTTAAGTTCCCGTTTCAAGGTGTGAATGTCATCACGCAGGGTATTAAACAAGGATTCCGAGAAGGACTTAGTGATAGGCTCTGATAAATCCTTCTGGCCGGGAGTGGGGTGGTTAACAGCCGCCGCCATGGGGTCGGATAGTTGGCCAGCTGGAGCTTTAGCAAACAGTTCCTTGAGGGTCTTGTCTCTTCGTCCGCTGGCAGAGGACATCGCGCCAACAGACCCCACCGAGAACTCGGGTGGGGCAGTGGACTCCCACTGAGACCAGTTAAGCAATGGCACCCAGGAGCAACAAATCGTCCCTGGCTAGCCCAAGGAGTACAAGAGGTCCGCCCCGTGCTTCTGGATCATCGGGGCACCCCCACCCCCAGTGCTCGTTCCATTGTCCGGCACCTACTATCTGACTCGCCGAATCCGTAGAACAGCAGTCACTGTGTCAGCAGGCCATTCGTACCCTGACTCCCCGCAGGTCAGACTTCAACAAAAGCGCTACTGTGCCCCATAGACTAGCCTCAGGTAGGGCGCTTTCAAACCACCGTCTGCCTGTGTGGGTCTCCGCCACTATGGCCAGCACAACCTGCTCCTAGATGTCCCGCTGTGTCTCGGCACTCCTTCCACGTTCAAGGCTGTGACACCACCAGCATTCCTCAGCAGGGGGAGGGGGGTCTGCTCGAGCCACAGGCTACAGACCCCGAAGACTGCAGACCAAAAAATGGCGGTTGGGCCTCTCCACACCTCGAGAGACTCACCGGCCCCGCGAGTGTGACTGCCCTCCACCGCACAGCTCGACCAAAGTCTCCCTCTTTAATCCGGAGGAGGCCACCTCGATCCCCCAAACTGGTCGTAATGCAGGCGCACCTGAGCAGGGGGCTCTTAGCTCCAGCAGGCTGCACGTCGGCAATATCTTGGTGGGCTCCCCCACCCCGCCCCTCCACGGTAGGTCCCTCGGTGCAAAGCAGGTCCAAGTTCTTTCGGGCCACAGAGGCCTCCCCCACAGTCTAATCAAGGGGTGGCACACCTCGCCCTGCCCCCCCCTGCCGTCCACGATTCTGTCTCTCAGCCAGCAGCTCAGGGGGAAGGGGAAACCAGAAGCCATCAACGCCACGCAACCGTCCCTGCAACAGTCTGGACCCCCGGTGCACCGTAGCCAACCCCGCTCACCAGGCTTCACTCCGGCGGTGCTTCGTTTTTCCTTCCCGGCGCCTCAGGGTCCAGCGCGTTGGCCCTCCCGGTCCAGTCCGCCGTCGCTGTGGTCACTGTGCCTCCACTCCTTCTTCCCTGCCTCCAGTTGGTGGGTAGCAACACCTGCCGGTGGGTCCACAGCAGCCCTCGGTAGGACCAGCAACCGGGGCCTCGCGTGGGTCCTGCGCGGGCTAGACCGCACCGCTGCCGGCGGGTCCACAAAAGCCCTCGGTAGGCCCAGCAACCGGGGCCTCAGGTGGATCCCAAGCGGGCTGGATCGCACCAGTTTCACTCTGTTGCGGATGCCTCCCTCCGCTGCTCCTCCTGTCGGAGCTGATTGCAGGGTCCGACTCCCAGGTTCCAGCTCCCTCCAGGTCCGATGAGCCGCCGATCTCGGCACCGTCTCGCGCCTTCCGCGACTCTCAGGCAGCGCCACCCGGGCCCGTAGGCCACGCCGCTAGTCTCTCACTCCCGGCCTCTGAAGCACAGACTTCACCAAATTCTCGGCTACTCCGGCCACATATGTGGTCGGGGACTTCTCCAGACCGACAACACTGGCCGACAAGGGGCTATAAGAGGCTCTTAGCCTGTGCTTTAGTAGGCCATCAGCGGGAGCTCAGAGCAGCACAACTGCTCACGCCGCCATCTTGGCCACGCCCCCAGTTCTCTCTCTAAATTGATAACATGTACTTTAGGTACATACCGGATTGGTTACAGGGTCACCCTTGTGAGCCCCTGTATAGTGTACCATAGGTACCCAGGACATAGGTGCACCTTAGGCCTACCAGGGGCTGCAGGATGTATTGTGCCACCCCTGGTTTGCCTTCCAAACTGACACCTCAGGTCTGTTCACACATCCTGGGTAGGGTGGTGTAATCATCCCTTACTTAGATATAGTATACCTATATCTATATATACATATAGACACATCTACTCCTATAAGTCACTCCTATGGCAGACCTTAACAGTCCTGGAGGCAGAGTGCTTGCTTTTATGTGAGAGGGTGCCCTAGCATGAGCTGAGCCCCTCTGCACCTTCTCCTTATAGCTGATCTATGATATAGCCATACCATATACTCTTAAGGGCATTATAATCCTCGCGGTTAATGCTAACTTTGGTTTGGCTTTATCAAAACATGTTGTGTAAGGTGTCAAACACTTTGGAATACTACCCCCCCCACCCCGGCCAGTCCTGGAGGCGGGGGTAGCATTCCACCCTTCTAGAGGGAGAAGTCATGTAGTTAATGGTTTACCCGGTTAAAGTTAAACAGAGCCTCAGCATCAAAAAATGGATGCTGCTGCCACAGACATGAGCCTGACCTCCTGTTGCTGGACGAAACTCCGACAGGGTAGGCCTGGACAATAGGTTTCCTGTCCAGGGAGGTGCCAGCACCTCCCCAGACAGGCTTTTGTGTATTTGGGGCAGGGAGGGCTGCATTCAGTGAATGCTTTCCAGACACTGCCTGGAGCACACAAGGTGCTCCATGCATTACCCAGTTCAAACCGGTTGCAGGGGCACTCTGCCCCAGCTCTGGCGCGAAACTGGACAAAGGGAAAGGGGTGTAACCACCCCCTTCCCAGGTCCACCCATAGGAGGGACCTTAAGGGTAGTCCAGCCCCTAAATTCAGTATAAGTATAGGAGCTATGTCCCTAGGACTTTCGATTACCCTGGACAAAACTTTGATACAGAAATCCTGGACCTTTGACATTCCATTTCGACTGGAAGACGGAAGACATCTCCTTTGTGGTCAAGGAGTGACCACCCTGTTCAAACAGGCACCAACAGCAACTTTGCCGGTGTGCATTTTAGAGTCTACCGCCGGATCTTGAAGAATCTGCGACACATAACACGGACTTCCAGACATCTCTGACCCCGACCTTCAATCCCAGCAAAGCTGAGACCCATGACGGACACGAGAGACGTGGGATCGGAACTCCTGGACATCCTGCATTTTGTTAACTGCATCAACTCCCGAGGTATCTCGCAGTTGTGCATTGGGGTACGAGAAGCCCCAGACCCGAGCACCATTTGCACCGAAGCTCAGGCCTCCACACTCCACGAGTGTCCCGTGGGGCCCGCTCTTGAATTTCAGCTAGACGTGTCTTCCCGGTTCCTAGTCCATTGGCTAGGTAGCCCCTTAAAACTTTCTTTTACAACTAACTTGCTTTCCTGGTTGCTCCAGGCTTCACAAACTTCACATCTTCACCTGAAATCACCCGACATCTGGTGGCATCTTCCTATCGCCGCCCTGGTCACTGGCAAGTGACTCAGACTCTGTCCCTTCTGCTTTCAGGTTCTATAGATCTTTGATCCACCCTTGGATCCACCGGCCACTTTTCCTCTGGTTGCCTGCAGCACTTCTTTGCAGCTCTCCATTGAAAACAACGTCGAAAACTGACACGAAAAGACACCTATGCACCCGGCTTCCCTGGGTGAGGTAACACGAGTACTCTGGTGCTCCCGTGAGTCTTGACTCTCGAAGTGTCTTACTTTAAAAGGGTGCCATTATAGTCCATCCAGAAGTGTCCTTAAATTGTATAACTGTAACTTCTTTGTTTTCCATGGGAAGTCAATGGTAACCCGCGGCTGTGTTTAGACACTGCACGCGTCTCCCGTGGGCCACCTACTCATTAACCTTTGATTGTTTAGAGGAGCCCCAGCCATTTCACAGGCCCCAGGCCTGCTTTCTAATTCTCTCGTGGTTCTTTTACCACTATTTTAGTATATGGTTTGTGAGGCCGCTAGGGCATAACGTATACTGTGCAACTCATCGTATAATAACTCAGTCACTTGTATTGTATTTTTACCTCTGACCTCAGAGTGCAGAGGGGTTGTGTTTAGAATAAATACATATATATTTGATATATGCCTTGTGTGGTGTCCTTTCATTTGGTTCTCAAGGGATTATAATTGGTAAAACAACTTGCTTAATAAGCTCTCTGAAGTCCCAGCCTGATGACTGCTGGTCCATGCTACCACTAGGATAGCTATTTATAAGCTTGACTTTACAACCACCATCAATAAGGGTCGATTAGACTGGTGCAAGGTGCCCACTAGAACTAGTGGACATCATATGCCAGGCTAACTTCTCACAAAGGGGAACTCGAAGAGCAAGCCCCATGTAATATAGGAGGCAACACAATTTAAAACAAACAGCACCAATGTGAACCAGAACAGGATATAACACGTCAAGACACTTAAAAGGCAACATCATCAGCCCAGTCGGGGAAGGAAACCCGGCTCCAGCGTGACAGATGGAGATATTGACCCCCACACTAAACATGAAATGAGATAGTAACACACAAACATAGAAGTCTGAAAAATGTAAATATAGATATATATATTTATTTATTTATTTTGAAGCTTGTAAAGCGAGCGGCAACCCCCGACAGGGGTGTCCCGGTACTACGGACTGAGGCGGCAACAAAGGAGTCAGGCGAAGCGTGGCTATAGGTTGGAAAACAGACATGTTTTCATTTTGTGTCGGAACGCTGCTTCAGATGTGATCAGCCGAAGACACAGTGGGAGGCTGTTCCACAGTTTGGCCATAACCACAGCGAAGGCTCTGCCCCCTGTCGTAGAACGGCAAAAGCGGGGTGAATAGAGAAGGCGCAGATGGTTAGATATCAGAGCACGAGCAGACTGAACTGGCTTTAGTCTGCGTCTGAGATAGGCTGGGCCAAGGCCATTAAGTGCCCTGAAAGCCAGCACTAAGGATTTAAATTGGATGCGATAAATGACTGGCAGCCAATGAAGTTTCCTCAGATGTGAGGTGATTGAGTGGCGATAAGGAATGTTACAGATCAGCCTAGCAGCGGCATTCTGGACCAATTGTAGTCATTTAATCAGGTATGCCGGACCTCCAGCATACAGGCTGTTGGAATAGTCCAAGTGTGAGGTGATTAAAGCATGGATGACAGTCCTGCGCGAGTCAAGGGGGAGAAAGGGAAGAATTTTCCTAATCATGCGGAGCTTACCAAAGCAAGCCGAGGTGACCTTATTGATTTGTTTCTCACAGGACAGTTTATTGTCAAAATGAAAGCCCAGGGTTCGTGCTGATTTAACTGGGACCAGGGGAGGATTAAGTTCCGATGGCCACCACAAGATAGGAGGAAGTAAGGTGCTCTGGTTGAAGAATATCACCTCAGTTTTATCGGTGTTCAGCTTAAGGGTGTTGAGAGTCATCCAGGAGGAGATGTTAATGAGGCAGCATCTAAAGTTGGAGAAAGCTGCCGTCAGAGTGATCTCTAAAGGAAAACACCAGCTGAGTGTCATCAGCGTAAGAGATCACTCTGACCTCCCAGGATTCAACAACCTCAGCCAGAGAAGAAAGGTAAATATTGAAAAAGAGAGGACTCAGTGCAGAGCCCTGTGGTACGCCACAGGTAAGCGGTTTATCTTCAGAAACAAAAGGTCGAAGGTGGACCCGCTGTGTTCTGCCCGTCAGAAAAGACCTAATATTGGCTAAAGGGGTATCCTGTATCCCAAAGCTGGATAGTCTATCTTACAGGATGGTATGAGAGACGGTGTCGAACGCCGCGGATACGTCGAGGAGTACCAGCATGGCCTCCTCGCCTACATCCACGCATTCTCGAATAGTCTCGGATACCTCCAGTAGGGCAGTCTCTGTGCTGAAACCGGATCTGAAGCCAGACTGTGAGTCATGAAATAGTAGTATGGACTCCAGATAATCGGCTAGTTGCTCTTGCACAACTTTCTCGAGTATTTTGGCTGGCTTAGGGAGAAGCCAGATAGGCCGATAATTGCTGAACACTGAGGGGTCAGCGTCAGCTTTCTTTAAGATGGGGATCAGAATAGCCTGCTTCCATAAGGAGGGAAACTGCCCAGAGAGTAGCGATGTATTCCAGATGGAAAGTAATGGGCCCACCAGGAGGGGGGCCAAAATGCTAAGCACCTGGGCAGGGACAGGGTCGAGGGGTGACCCGGACTTACATAATCAAAGCCTAGTCAGTGCAATGTCCATGGACAAGGTTTTGAAAGATACAAACCCCTCCTCAACGGAGACCCTGGGACTGACAAAGGTGATGCTGATGTAGGAGTGAAAGAGGCAGAAATATCAGCAAGTTTGTCGGGGAAGAAATTCAAAACACTGTCACAGAGGATTTGACTAGGCGGGATCGGACAAGACAAGGCTGAGGGTTTGGCAAATTCAGATCAAGGGTATGGCCTGCGTGGTGTGTAGGGCCCTCTACCCGCTGCCACATGTTGAGGCCATGCATGGTATCCAGGAGATATCTAGCCTTCGTGCACGCGGTGACGTCCACGTGAGTGTTAAAATCTCCAAGAACAATAAAATGGGGATGTTTAAGAGAGAGACCCCAATAGAACCAAGGAGTCCCGTGATAGGAGATGGCGAGGCACCAGGGGGATTATATAGCAAGACGCCAGCTGGAATAAGAGTGGAGGTATCCAGAATGGAAAAATACATAGCTTTGATAGGCCCAAGGTTGGTAAGTTTTCTAGTAGTCATCCTCCAATGGGATCGGAGGATAATGGCGATCCCGCCACCTGCCTTTAGACCCGGGCGATGGATCCCAACAAAGCGATAGTCTGGGGAAATTGCCAGATTAATATCAGGGTTGGTGGAATCCTTGACCCATGTCTCTGTTAAGAACATAAGATCCCAGCAGTGGGTCAAGAGAGAGAGCCAAATATCTTCCGCGTTACGCCGGAAGAAATCTACAATTCAGCAGGCAGGCTTTGACAGAGTTTGGGGGATTGGGGTACAAGGCACCTCTAGCCTGTAAGGGAGGAGGTTTACCGGGTGGTTTCAAAGTGAACGAAGAATTATCACATCTGAAATCATCCTTAACAAGTCCAGGAAGACTACAACTCACAGGGCGAGTACAGTGACCTTGTCTCAAAGACAATAGCTAGGACCTAGTCCAGCATAGTCTAACAGTGCGGGGGCAACCAGCAGCGTGGCTGGCGCTGGTCGTGGAACAGGCGCGGACGGGCGCAGATGGGCTTGCCTTTGGCGCGCCAGCAGCGCGCCTGCTACGCGTAGGGAAAGGCATGTCCTTTAAGTAGGCTAGAATGCTAACCCCTTGCTCCACACTCCCCACCGGAAATGACGCTCTCCCGCCCTCGCTACCCTCCACAACAATCGGGCAAGCCCGTGGTGGACCGGGGTTGGGGCGGAAGAGTGAAGGTATGACGCACAAGAGCAGTCGTGACCAGGATTGCAGGTACAAAACACACACTTTGTCAAATGAAAGTAATAGAAGCAATTTTTAAAAGCTTCCTGCTCACGGAAGAGTGGCTAGACAATAGCCAAAGAATAACCCACCTAGGGTAGTAAAAAGTCAGGGACACCTCTTGAGACTAGCTCGAAGGCAGAGGACTTAAAAAGAAATGCAGAAACGGCTGGATACCTGTACCAAATAAGGGCAAAAACGGCTGATTAGCCATACAGACTGTCCGGGCAAGAACATCTTGAACCCATAGACGGACACCAGAAAAAACAGTGACAATACTGCAACCAAAATAAAAGTCCGCACCAAGGACTAAAAACCACAGGATTGACGGAAATCCAGGTTTAAGATGATGGACCGTTGATTCAGCATGACTCAAAATGGGAGACCCCATCAATGTGTAAATCCCGAAGACGCTCCTGAACATTTGCAGGAAAACTGCTAACGCGCAGCCAGGCATGGCAGAGCAGAGCAACTGACCTGGCCATAGCCCGACCCACAGAGTCAGTGGTGTCCATGGTTGACTGAATGGAAAACTGTGCCAGTTCCCTGCCGTCATGAAGCAGCCGATCCAGGTCAGTCTGAGTGCCTTCCAGAAGAAATGGAAGGAGACCCTCGACCAAGTCCAAAGGGTAAAATTAGCCTGTGCAAACCCACAAGATGGGTTCAAGGACCGAAGGGCAGAGCTGGTGGATGCAAAGACATGGCGGCCATAGGTCTCCAACCAGCGAGACTCCCTAGTGGGAGAAAGTAACAGAGGAGGAGAGGAAGGTACGGAGGCAGAGGCTGCCTGGTCTACCAGCCCTTGAGCCCTAGGATGGAGGGCCAAACAGATAGGGATATCGGGAGCCGGGCGATGACAATGTGAAATAGCACGACCCACAGGTTCTTCTGATGAGGGTCTCGCCCAAGTCCGAAGAAGAATGTTATAAAACAACCTGCCAAAAATCAGGAAGGGCTCCACCTCCAAGTTGCCCTGGTAGAGTAGATCAAACAAGAGATCAGAAGGCAGAGAGACTGAGGGAGGCTGCATCTGTAAGATATCAGCACCTTTGTGAACCTCTCTCGCAAACGCTGCATTAGCCTCCATGGCCATTCTAGGTGGCGACAATAAGCCATCTGTGTGGGACGGTTGTAGGCTAACCGATCCACCAAAGGCAGGGGCTCTGCAGCCCGAGGACAACCAAAACCCTGCCAATGCACCATGGGCACCTGCCCTGAGGGGCCCGAAACAATCCTGGAGGTGGTGAAACCTCAGGGGCCTCATCCTCCTCCACTAACAGAGGAATAGCAGGGGACGGAACTGGCGTAGAATGACGTTGAGATAGTGTTGCAGTGATGTTAATGACCACCGAAGAGAACTTATCTGCCCGGCATTGGGGCAGCGTCGACTTGACCTCAACCGAGATGGGAAACTGTGGTGAGGAACGGCGTCGACTCAGAGTCGAGCTCTGCGATGCAGCCGCATCCAGTGCCAGTGCAGGGAGCCCCACAGGGCTGTGCAGTGACTCCACAGGAGGAGCTGACGTCTGACTCTCTGGGCCATGTCCTGATGTTGCAGCGACACCTGAACTGGAGGCAAGATACTCGATAGGCGCCAAGGGCGAACCTGCTGGCGAACTCCCGATCTGAGCCCCTTCCCCTCTGTGGGGCCCGAAGGCACGCCAGGGAGAGGAGGTGACCTAAAGATGGCCTGTAAAGCCAGAGAATAGGCTTCCATCTGGGATCCAGTCGCCCCAACACCAGGAAATGGTGGGTAGGTTGGGGTCCACTCCTGGGGGCCAATGTCCGGTGAAGACCGGGAGTAGAATGCCCCGGAGTCATGTTTATAGGAGGTCAACGACTTCCATGAACTTCTTCTTGTGCTTACCTGCGTCAGGCAAGCGACGTCCGGTGGAACGACTTTGTGACCTGTCCGGATCAGAAGGCCCAGTCGAGATGGAAACCGGCGATGCGAGCAACTTCACCTGAGGTTCCAACAGGGACTTCGGCTTCAGCTGCCAACAGGCATCGCACTCCTCTGAGTCGTGGTGCTCTCTCAAGCACCACATGCAGATCTTGTGTGGATCCGTCACCAGCATCTGCCGCGTACAGGTTTTACACGACTTGGAACCCTTACGCATTGCACACTGTTCCTGGACGCTAAAAGGCGTCAATAAGGCCGGAAAACAGAAACAGGCCAGAAGAACTGCTTCTCCTGGATCCGCATTGGGACGTGGTAAAGAAGGAAAATGACGTCAGTGCGCCGGGAGGGACTTATATGGCTCCATTGATGTCATAGCCGTGGAAGACGTCAGGACGACGCCATGTGACGCTTCCCCCTGGCACGCAGAGGTACTGCTGAAGATTCTCTGGATTCAGTTTGACGCCTGGGGATATTCTAAGTTAAGGAATCTGTGGCTAGACGTCTCTATCAGATACATCACATTGACAGATTCTACTCCAGCTTCCCAGTTACTACCATCACATGCCAGGTGTGTCCATTATAATGCCAAAGATGTCAACATTTTTTTAAGGATGCCCACCTTTATGCAAGAGCCACAATTGTGTCATGGTTCTGTGATACAGTTTCTGGAGAATCAGAGAATCCCAAGATAGCTGCCACAATACGTCTCGTACAACCTTATTACAGCATACCATATTCTATGTCATGTGACAAACGCCAAGAAGTGGTTCCACGCTTTGAGAAGTAGACGAGACAAGGGAACACAGCAAAATCAAAACAGGAGTCGGATCTGACGAGACAAAGTGCCTGACACTGGAAGACAGCGTCCTGAACACCGGAATAGAGCCTGACGGACCGAAGAGACCAACTGGGAGAGAGAATATCCGAAGGGAGGAACCCGTTACTGTTCCAGAGCACAGGAGGGTGCACTGTAACCCAAAGACAAGATCGCGGAAGGTTGTGGCCAAAGGCAAGTGTTGGGAAGGGACAGGGCGGTGAAAAGGTGGTGGACAGGGTTTGGACAAACCCTAAGAGTACACATAAAGGGAAACTCTGACATTTGTTGTTTTGAATTTTTCCACACAGCACTCAGCACTGTGTGACAGGCACAATAATTCATTTGATATGCTATATGTTTAAACATTGTCATTGAAACTGCCAAGAGCAATTTGCTTATGTTCCGAGGGTCACTCCACTCCTGGGCCGGGACCTCCAGAGAAGGGGAATGGATGAACAAGTTACTTACCTTTGGTAAAGGACTATCTGGCAGGGACAATTTCTAGCTGCAGATTCCTTACCTTTGACTTCTTAGCGTGGATTTCACAGGCGTCAGGCTGGAACCAGAAACATTTGTGTGAGCAGTACTCCTTGCGCGTGCCGTCGGGAGGCTCCATTCGGCTCTGCGTGATGTCGTCGGTGTCGCTAACATTGGTTATGACATTGCGGTCACCTATATAGACGCCACCCAGGGGCACTGACGTCAGTACTTTTAACTTTTCCATGCCACAAGCCCAGAGCCATGAAGTGACTGAATTGAGAGTGTCATAAATAGGGTCCTGAAGAACAAGTTACTTACCTTCGGTAACAATATATCAGTAAGAGACATATATTAGTTATGGATTTCTCACCTTAGAATTACCCCCAGGCGTCAGACTTTTTCTTCAGCAGTAGCCCTGCATGTCGGTAGGTGGTGTCGGTTGACTTAGCGTTCGTCGTTGGCGCCGTGGTCGCAAGAATGACATTGTGGTATTCACTTAGATGCCGCCCCTGCGGGCTGACGACGTACAAGTTACTTACATTCGATATATCTGTAAGAAACAGTAGTTAGTGTTAGATTCCTTACTTTAGAATATCCCCAGGCGTCAGACTGGATCCGGAAAGTTTTCATCAGCTGTACCCCTGCGCGTTGGTAGGCATCGTCTGCGGCTCCGCGTCCGTCGCCGGTGTGATCACCGGGATGACGTCATCAGAGTACTTAGACACCACCCTCGCACGCTGACGTCAGTTCTGTACACAGCTTTCCGTGCCTGGAATGCAGAGCCATGCACAATACCGACACTGGTGGCATGAAACTAGGGCCCTCAAAGGGAGATACCTTAACCCTAGATATTGGTTCGCAGAAAGGGGAGGATGGGTGGGGGGTAAGGAACTAACTACTGTTTCTTACAGATATATTGTTACCGAAGGTGAGTAACTTGCGCATCTGAAAGAAACAGGTTAGTGTTAGATTCCTTACCTTAGAATAGATACCCAAGCAATACCAACCCCGGTGGTGGGTCTGCGAACCAAGATCATACCAGAAAGTCCAAGAGAACGGAACGGCCGAAAAAGCCATCTCTCCGGACTTGGCTGTCCAGGCAGTAGTGCCTAGCAAACGTGTGCAGCGAGGCCCACGTAGCTGCCTGACAGATGTCCTGCAAGAGGACTTCCCGACCCAGGGCAGTAGTAGCCGCCGTGACCCGAGTGGAATGGGCGCGCAGCCCCATGGGCTCCTTTTTCGCCAAGAAATAGCAAACCTTGATGCACAAGACGACCCACCGAGAGATGGTCTGCTTGTGTACTGCCCGTCCCTTCTTAGCGCCCACGTAACCAACAAAGAGCTGGTCGTCCACCCGGAACTGGCGTGTGCGGTCCAGATAGGAGAGCGCACGTTTTGGGTCCAGACGGTGGAGCCTCTCTTCCTCTTTCGAGGGATGGGGAGGCGGAAAGAAGGTGGGCAAGGTGATGGACTGCCCAATATGAAAGGCTGTAACCACCTTGGGCAGGAAAGAAGGACGAGTCCTCAGAACAACCTTGTCCGGATGGACAGAGACGAAAGGAGGCTTAGAAGGCAAAGCTTGGAGCTCACTCACTCTCCTGGCAGAGGTGATCGCAACCAGGAATGCAGTTTCAAGAGTCAGAAGATGAAGAGGACAGTTATGAAGTGGCTCAAAGGGAGCACACATCAGATAAGTCAGTACAAGGTTCAAGTCCCACTGAGGCATCACAAAGGGAACAGGAGGGAACATGTGTGTGATGTCTTTCAAGAACCTATTTACAACAGGGCACTTGAAAAGAGAAGGCTGATCAGGAAGCCTTAAGAAGGCTGAAATGGCCTTTGATAGTGCCCAGAGCAGAGCCCTGCTGGGCAAGAAAAAGAAGGAAGAGAACTTCTGAAAGGGGGGCAGAAAGTGGATCCACAGCCTTTGCTGTGCACCATGTCACAAATTTGTTCCACCTGCAGGTGTATACCATTTTTGTGGAGGAACGCCTGGCTGCCAGAATCACATCGCAGACATCGGGAGGCAAGTCAAATGGCCTCAACTGTCGCCGATGTCGACGATGGCGCCGGGGCCGAATCACCCACTGGCCCCCAGGGCCCCTAGTCAGGTCTGCAGGGCCCGAAGGCGCGCCGACAGGCATCAACGGAGGGAAGTGAGTCCTCATGGCCACAAGGAAATCACGTATCTCCTCTGGCGTTGCTTGCAGGGACTGGAGGGTATGGGGCCGAATGTGACGCCTGCAGCTCCGGTGGAGCCGCGCTGGTGGTGTCATCCAAACCCTCAGCTGCGTCGCGCGACCGGCGGGGGGAGTCAGAAGAGCGATGTCACCTCTTCGACTTCTTTTTAGAGTGCCTCGACTTACCGGAGGACTTGGAGCCCGACGAGTGGTGATGGCTCGACGAGCCGCAATGGCCGACTGCCCGATCTCAAATAGCTTACGGGACCGCTCCCACCTAGCTTTCGAGGTCAAGGCCCGGCAGTCGGGGCACGACTTGTCGTCGGGGTCGGCCCCGAGGAAGTAGAGACACCGGCGATGGGGGTTGCTCACCGCCATCAGGCGGTGACAGGCGTCGCACGGCTTGTAACCCGGCATTCTATACGGCACCAGGAGTCGAAGTCGACTCAAAGATAGAACGAAAACAGATCAAAAAAGTTAGTCAAAAAATGACTAGGAGTATTGCTCTTCCCGGATCTGCGCTTGCTGACACGGAAAAAAGAAGAACTGATGTCAGCGTGCGAGGGTGGCGTCTAAGTACTCCGACGACATCATACCGGCGATCACGACGACGGACACGGAGCCGCAGACGACGCCTACCGACGCGCAGGGGTATTGCCGACGAAAAACTTTCCGGATCCAGTCTGACGCCTGGGGATATTCTAAGGTAAGGAATCTAACACTAACCTGTTTCTTTCAGATAGTTCTTTACATGACATTCTACGCAACAGGCGCAAAGCCATTCAAGGCACTGACCACTGTTGCACAAAACTAGGGCCCTGAAAGGGAGTCCCTTACCCTAGAAGTCAGTTTGCAGTACAGGGAGGATGGGTGGGGAGGTGAGGAATCCATAGCCAATATATGTTTCTTACAGATATATTGTTGCACAAGTTACTTACCTTCAGTAATGATATATCTGTAAGAAACATTAGTAGTGATAGATTCCTTACCTTAGAATTACCCCCAGGCATCAGACTGGATCCGGAAAGTTTTGGTTAGAAGTATCCCTCCGCGTCGGTAAGCATCGTTGTGCTACTTAGACGTGCCTATGCGCGCTGACGTCAGTTCTGTACTGAAACTGACCACAGGTGCCATGAAACTAGGGCCCTGAAAAGGATGACCGTAACACTAGAAATCAGTTCGCAGAACGGGGAGGATGGATGGGGCAGTAAGGAATCTATCACTACTAATGTTTCTTACAAATATACTGTTACCCAAGGTAAGTAGATTGTGCATCTGTAAGAAACATACAGTGATAGATTCCTTACCTTAGAAAAGATACCCCAGCAATACCAACCCCGGTGGTGGGTCTGCGAACCAAGATCACACCAGAAAGTCCTGGAGAACAGAACGGCCAAAGAAGCCTTCTCCCTGGACTTGGCTGTCCAGGCAGTAATGCTTGGTAAACGTGTGCAGCGAGGCCCACGTAACTGCCTAACAGATGTCATGCAAGGGAACTCCCTTTCCCAAACCAGTAGTGGCTGCCATCACCCTGGTAGAATGGGCATGTAGCCCCACTGGAGGCTCCTTTCTAGCCAAACAATAACAAGCCTTTATACACAGTACGACCCACTGAGAGATGGTCCGCTTGTGCACAATCTGACCTTTCTTGGGGCCCACGTAGCCAACAAAGATCTGGTCATCCACACGGAACTGTTGTGTGCTGTTGAGGTAGAATGAGAACACACGTTTTGGGTTTAGAAGGTGGAGCTTATCTTCCTCTTTTGAGGGATGCGGAGGTGGAAAGAAGGTGGGCAATTGATGGTCTGCCCAATGTGACAGGCAGTGAAATCTTCGGCAGAAAAGATGGACGAGTCCTTAGAACAACTTTGTGTGGATGGACAGAGAGAAAAGGAGGTTTAGAAGAAAGAGTCTGGAGCTCACTCACTCTTCTGGCAGAGGTGATAGCCACTAGGAAAGCTGTCTTTAAATTAAGAAGACGAAGAGGACAGTTGTGAAGTGGCTCAAAGGGAGCACATATCAAGTACAGAAAAGATGAGTAATGCCTTTTAAGAATCTATTTATAATAGGAGACTTGAAAAGGGAAGGCTGATCTGGAAGCCGTAAAAAGGCTGAAATGGCTGAGAGATAGCCCTTGATAGTGCCCAGAGGAGAGCCCTGCTGGGCCAAAGAAAGGAGAAATAGAAGAACCTCTGAAAGAGGGGCAAAAAGGGGATCCACAGCCTTTGCTGTTCACATGCCTTAAATTTATTCCACCTGCAGGCGTATACCGTCTTAGTGGAGGGACAACTGGCTGCCAAGATCACATCACAAACTTCGTGAGGCAGGTCAAACGACTTCATCAGCCGCCCCTCAATTTCCACACAAGGAGGTGGAGGCTGGACAGGTTCGGGTAGAGGATCGTCCCCTGCTGCTGCGACTGAAGATCCTCCTGAAGAGTCAGTCGGGTAGAGGGGATCGATAGCCATGCTGAGTAGTTCGGGATACCATACTCTTCAAGCCCAGTCCGGAGCCACAAGAATGACTCGGACCCAGTCATGCTTGATCTTCTTCAGCACTCTGGGTAGAAGTGGTATAGGCGGAAAGGCGTATAGTAGACCGCAACTCCACTCGCGACGAAAAGCGTCGCCTAGCGAGTTCCACCTTGGCAATTCCAACGCGCAGAACTGATGACATTGCATGTTCTCTTTGCTGGCAAATAGATCTAGCCAAGGCTCTCCCCACTGCTGAAAGAGACCTTGCCATGTCCGAGTGAAGACGCCATTCGTGATCCATCATGCACCGGCAGATGAGTACCTCTCCCTTGGCGTTCAGAGAACCTGCCAGGTGTTCAACCAGCAGGAAAGTTCCCTAATGTTCCAGCCATGTCCAGAGGCACTGAGCCTCCTGACATAGGGTCCACGACCCCACCCCGCCCTGTTTTTTGCAGCACCACATGGCGGTGGGGTTGTCTGTGAACACCTGTACTACTCTCTCCTTGACAGAGGAAAGGAATTCCTTCCGTGCAAGTCAGATCGCCCGAAGCTCCAGAAGGTTGATAGGGAGCCGGGACTCCACCGGAGACCAGAGTCCTCTGATCTCTGCCTCTCCCATGAGGCCACCCCATCCCAGAAGGGACGCGTCCGTCACAACTGTGTGTTCCGGTTGGGGAAGGGAGAGGGATCTGCCATTGACCCAATCGTGATTCGTGAGGCACCACTGCAATTGTTGTGCAGTGCCCTCCGAGATCTGGACGTTGTTGTGCCCACTGGAACTTCAGGTCCCACTGCAGAGCCCGCATATGCCGTCTGGCATGATCCACTAGCAGGATGCAGGAGCACATCAGGCCCAGGAACAGGAGGGATATCCGGATCGAAACCCGGGATAGAGGCTGAAAGATCGGAATCATAGCCTGAATATTCCGGACTCGCTGCTCGGGAGGATAAACCTGAACCTGCACAGAGCCCAGAACCACTCCGATGAAGAGGAGCTTCTGTGAGGGAATCAGGTGCGACTTTGGCACATTGATGGAGAACCCCAGCAAATGCAGGAGATCAGCCGTAGTCTGGAGGTGGGAGACGACTGCCTGGTGCGAGCCCGCCTTCAACAACCAGTCGTTGAGATAGGGGAAGACTGGAACCGCTGATCTGCACAGATGAGCTGCGACCACCGCCATCACTTGCGTGAGGGGCGCTGGTAAGGTCAAAGGGGAGCACAGTAAACTGAAAGTGCGTGTGGCCTACCGTGAACTGCAGGTAAAGCCGGTGGGCCAGCAGGACAGGGATGTAGAAATATGCAGATATATTGTTGCACAAGTTACTTACCTTCAGTAACGTATATCTGTAAGAAACATTAGTAGTGATGGATTCCTTACCTTAGAATTACCCCCAGGCGTCAGACTGGATCCGGAAAGTTTTGGTCAGCAGTATCCCTACGCGTCGGTAAGCATAGTTGTGCGGCTCCGCATGCGTCCTTGGCGTCGTCGTCGCTGAGATGACATCACTACTTAGACGTGCCCACGTGCGCTGACATCAGTTCTGTACACAACTTTCCACGTCAGGAACGCAAGTCCAATGCTACAATCCAGTCTCCAGGGTCGAGGGCAGACAAGACCTGAGCTAGCGTCAACATCCTGGTCTTCTTCCGGAGGAAGCGGTTGACGTTCCTGAGGTCCAAGACAGAACGCAGGCCCTAGTCCTTCTTGGGGACTCAAAAGTAGTAGGAATAACAACCACAACCTACTTCTGGCCCAGGAATGCGCTTGATGGCCCTCTTAGCCAAGAGGGCTGTGACTTCCGGCTGAAGAAGCGCAAGATGGTCCCCCGACATTAGATGGTACTGACGTGGCATGGCTGGAGGGGTAATCTGTAAGGGGAGGGAGTAGCCCTTTTGGACAATTAGCAGCACCCACTTCTCCGAGGTGATGTTGTGCCAGTGGGGGAGATGATGGCAAATTCTGCCACCCACTGCAATTTGATGGGCCTGAAAGTTCGGACTAGGATGGCTTTGCAGTGGATACTGCGGGGGTGGAGGTGGACTGACCCGCCCGCTGGCCCCCAGAACCGATTTGGCGGTTCCCACTTCTGCGGCCGGAGGATGTTGCTGCACAGGTCTGTGGCTCTGGAACAAATGTGTTGGGGCACCCCTTCCGTGGCCATGAAAGGAGCAAAAAGCAGAAGGTGGAGGAGGGCCAGTGGCAGACAGGCCAAATGACTTGGCCGTAGCCCGTGAGTCCGTAAAGTGCTCCAGCGCACTATCTGCTTTATTGCCAAAAAGGCGAATGCCATCAAACGGCATGTCCCTCAGGGTGCTCTGGACATCCCCTGAGAAGTCAGATGTCCTCGGCCAGGCGTGGCACCGAAGCTCCACCGTTGTGGAAATCGCCCGGCCCATCGAGTCGGCGTGTCAAGCCCACAACGAGTGGTGAACTTAGCTGTGTCTCTCCCAGCTGCTATAGCTTTGGAGAATACTGTCCATGCCTCCTCCGGACAGTTGGGCAGCACCTGTGGAACAGTATCTCACACAGAGTGGGAATAACGGCCCAAGAGGCATGCGGTGTTCACCGACCACAGCACTAAGCTGGCAGATGAAAACAGCTTCTTGCCAAGCTGCTTGAGCTTCTTGGATTCCCTACCCAGAGGAGCAGAAGGGAACGCGCTCTGGGAAACAGAGGCTTGGACAACCAAGCTCTCTGGAGTGGGGCGTTGGGAGAGAAAGAGGGGGGTCACACGGTGCCAGGCTATGGCGTTGGGCCACGTTCCTGTCCACAGGA
Organism: Lissotriton helveticus; assembly: GCF_964261635.1. NCBI lineage: Eukaryota > Metazoa > Chordata > Amphibia > Caudata > Salamandridae > Lissotriton > Lissotriton helveticus. Next base: position 1,395,420,970 of record NC_136065.1, read on the forward strand.
GCCCCCGTATTGGGCCTGGACCAAGTTCCCAAAAGAACGTCAGAAAGTGCATCATTAAAAGGCAGCAAGGGATATGAAGAGGTCGCCACTGGCTGAAGCACTTCTGGCAGGAGGTTAGTCCTGATGCCACAGTGGAGAGTTCGAGGTGGAGGGCCTCGGCTGCACTACGCAACACCACTGTGTAAGTGGCTCCCTCCTCCGAAGACCCGGTAGGGGGAGATAGCATGCCAAGGTCAGGAGAGATGTCAAGACCACTGGCATCCCCCAAATCCTCTGCCCAGTCTGTGTCATACTCACACTGCTGCGTGAGAGGGTCCTCAGACCCCTCCTAGTCCTCCCCTTCCTCCAAAGTCTGTGAAACAGGATGAAAATAAGGAGGACAGACATAGGGGTAAAAAGGCTCCATCAGCGTCGGTTTCTGCGCCGTGTCCGGTTCAGGGCTGAAACTGGGGCCGACGTCGGCGTTGGCACTGGACGATGTTGGAGGTGGTGCTGGAGGAGTGGTCAACACCGGCGGAGGTGTTATAAGGTCATACTAGCCCAGATCCAGGGTGGTCCTACGGCGCCGAAGCTGATGGCGGCGCCGGAGCTGCCGTTGATGGAAGGGCAGGACCCCCAGTCGGGCCAGTGGGGCCCGTAGGCAGCACGGCGGGGCCAGGCGGCCCAAAGAGTCGGGCCATGGCAGCAAGAAACTCTTGCACCTGAGCCGCAGGGGTGGCACCACCCGCACCCTCAGCCGCGTCGCGCAACGGGCGAGGGGAAGTTGCAGTGCGACAACGCTTCTTCGATTTCTTCTTGGAATGCTTTGACTTACCTGACCCCGAGTGTGAAGACTTAGATCCAGAGGAACAATGGTGACAGCTCCGCGACCGGTCCCTCGACCTCCCACAGGACCGGTATCTTGAGCAGCGTGGACCCGACTGCCAGACTTCCAGCAACTTTCGGGACCACTCCCACAAAGTCTTCAGCGGCATGGCCCGGCAGTCGGGGCACGACTTGGAGTCGTGGTCGCGCCCCAGGCAGTAGAGACACACGCGGTGTGGATCCGTCACCGACATCATGAGGTGACAGTCTCCACAGTTCTTAAAGCCAGGCATCCCTACGAAACCAGGAGTCGATCGACTCAAAAGAATTGAGACAAAATGCCTCAAATAAACTCAGTCAAAATGTGACTGGGGGTACTTGCTTGTCCGGGATCTGCGTTTGCTGGCGCGGAAAAAGAAAAAACTGACATCAGCATGCGTGGGCGCGTCTAAGTAGCTCCAGCGATGTCATCTCAGCGACAACGATGCCAACAACGCACGTGGAGCCGTACGATGATGCCTACCGACACGCAGGGATAATGCTGACAAAAACTTTCCGGATCCAGTCTGACGCATGGGGGTAATTCTAAGGTAAGGAATCTATCACTATGTGTTTCTTTCAGATACAGAAGGGAAGTTGTTCAACTGAAATACACTATTAGTTATGGATTCCTCAACCTAAAATAGATACCCCAGCAAAACCAACCCCGGAGGTGGGTCTGCGAACTAAGTGCACACCAGAAAGTCCTGGAGAACTGAACTGCCAAAGAAGCCATCTCTCCGGACTCGGCTGTCCAGGCAGTAGTGACAGATGTCATAAAGGGGGACTACACGTCCCAAAGAAGTAGTGGCTGCAGTCGCCCTGGTGGAATGGGCATGTAACCCCACTGGAGGCTCCTTTTTGGCTAAGGAATAGCAGATTTTGATGCAAAGAACGACCCATCGAGAGATGGTCTGTTTTTGCACAGCCCGATCTTTCTTGGCGTCCACATAGCCAACAAAGAGCTGGTCATCCACCCAGAATTGCTTGTGCGATCCAGATAGAATTAAAGCGCACATTTTGGATCCAGACGGTGGAGCCTCTCTTCCTCTTTAGAAGGATGGTGATGCGGGAAGAAGCTGGGCAAAGTGATGGTCTGCCCTATGTGGAAAGAGTTAACCACTTTAGGACAGAAAGATGGCCTAGTACGAAGGACAACATTATCCAGATGAACAGCCAGGAAAGGAGGTTTGGAAGAAAGAGCCTGAAGCTCAATCGACCCTGCAAGCAGAGGTGATGGCAACCAGAAAGGCAGTTTTAAGTGTCAGAAGTTTGAGAGGACAGTTATGTAGCAGCTCGAAAGGAGCACACATAAGATTGGTCAGAACCAGGTTCAAGTCCCACTTTAGGACAGAAAGATGGCCTAGTACGAAGGACAACATTATCCAGATGAACAGCCAGGAAAGGAGGTTTGGAAGAAAGAGCCTGAAGCTCAATGGACCCTGCAAGCAGAGGTGATGGCAACCAGAAAGGCAGTTTTAAGTGTCAGAAGTTTGAGAAGACAGTTATGTAGCGGCTCGAAAGGAGCACACATAAGATTGGTCAGAACCAGGTTCAAGTCCCACTGTGGCATTACGAAAGGAATTGGAGGAAACAAGTGAGTAAGGGCCTTAAGGAAACGATATACAATAGTGGACTTGAAAAGAGAAGGCTGGTCAGGAAGCCGAAAAAGGCCAAAATGGCAGAAAGATAGCCTTTCAGAGTGCACAGAGCAGAGCCCAGCTGGGCCAAAGAAAGAATGAAGAGGAGAACCTCTGAAAGGGGGCATAAAAGGGATCCACAGCCTTTGCTACGCACCATGACACAAATCTGTTCCATCTACAGGAGTATACAATTTTTGTGGAGGGACGCCTGGCTGCCAAGATAACGTTACAGACTTCGGGAGGAAAGTCAAAAGCTGTCAACTGTCTCCGCTCAATCTCCACGCAAGGAGGTGGAGGCTGGACAGGTTCAGGAGGAGGACCGTCCCCTACTGCTGCGACAGAAGATCTTCCAGAAGGGGCAGCCTGATTCGAGGATCAATGCTCATTTTCACAAGCTCTGGATACCAGTCTCTCTTTGCCCAGTCTGGTGCCACAAGAATGACTTGGGCCCAGTCGTTCTTGATATTCTTGAGAACTTTAGGAAGAAGTGGTATGGGCGGAAAGGCGTATTGTAGGCCTGAGCTCCACTCGTGACAAAAAGCGTCAGCCAAACGATAACTGCTTGGACACTCCAGCTTGCAAAACTGCTGGCATTGCGAATTCTCTTCGGAGGCGAACAGATATAACCAAGGCTCTCCCCATTGTTGAAAGAAACCTTGCGCCACCTCTGACTGGAGATGTCATTAGTGATCAGCTAGACATCGACAGCTTAGTTCATCCACCCTGGCGTTCAGAGAACCTGCCAGGTGTTGAAAGACTAGGGTTATGCCCTGCTTTTCCAGCCATGTCCAGAGACGCAGGGCCTCTAGTGGCAGGGTTGATGACACCACCCACCCTCTTGTAGCAGTACCACATGGCAGTGGTGTTGTCTTGTGAACACCTGCACTAACTTCCCTTTGACAGAGTGAAGGAATGCTTTCAATGCCAACCAGATTGACAGAAGATCCAACAAATTGATTTGAAGCCCCAGCTCCATCAGAGATCAGTGTCCCTTGATCTCCACCTCTCCCAGATGCTCCCAATCCCAGGAGGGATGCCTCTGTCATTACTGTTACTGTGAGATCTTGTTGGGGATGAGATAGGGGTCTGCCTCTGACCCAAATGATGTTCGTCAACCGCCACTACAGGCCTTTCGCAGTTCCCTCTGAGATCTGGACCATGTTGGCGAGATTCCCCTGATGCTGCGCCCACTGGAACATCAGGTTCCACAATAAAGAGTTAAAAAAAAGGTGTGACTTCAGTACATTTATAGAGAACCCCAGCGAATGCATGAGCTCCTCAGTAGTCTGAAGGTGGGAGACAACAGCCTGGAGTGAGGATGCCTTCATCAGCCAGTCGTCAAGGTAGGGAAAGACTGAAACCCCTAACCTGCGTAGATGAGCACAGTAAAATGAAAGTGCTCGTGACCTACCTTGAATCACAGGTAACGTTTGTGGACCACCAGTATGGGGAAGTGGAAATATGCTACCAGCCAGTCTCCTTGGTCTAGAGAAGAGAAGACTTGAGCCAACGTGAGCATCTTGAACTTCTACTTTTTGAAGAAGATATTGATGGTCCAAAGATCTAAAATGGGCTGTAACCCTTTCTTCGTCTTCGGAATCAGAAAGTAGCAGGAATAGCAACCACTTCCTACTTCTGAAATAGCCCTTTATAGCCTGCATGGCCAGGAGAGCTATAACTTCCTCTTGGAGTAAAGTTAGATGTTCCTCCGCCAGCCGTTTCTGAAGTGGTGAAATAGGCGGAGGAAAGGAAAGGCAGAGAATAGCCTTCCTGAATAAACTGCTGTTATGGAGTTCCAGTGAAGGAAATGATGATAGATTCTCCCTCCAACTGGAGTAGCATGGTCTTGCAGACTCCAACTAGGAGTGCTTGGAGGCTGCAGCTGCTTAGGGTTGGGTGGCAGATGCCTTCTGTCTTACATTCCCAGGCCGGAATAAGCCGCGTCCATATTCTCGAACGACTTGGGAACTTTGCACAGGAGGGTGGCTGGGATACAGTTGGCCCAGCTGAAAAACCAATCCTGTGCCAAAAAAAGTGCCATGTGGTGTTACTGAGAGGCCCAAGAATCTGCCCGTAACACAGGAGTCCTTGAAGTGCTCCAAGGCTGAGTCCATCTTCTCTCCAAAGAGACGAGATCAAAGGGAATGTCCATCATATTAGCCTGGACATTGCCCGAGAAGCCATATGTTCTTATCCAGATGTGGCGCTGTAAGGGTGGATCTCTAATTTCCTTCATCGCCTGGGATAGCACAGCCCGGGCTTCCTTCGGGACCTGTGGCTGCACTTGCATACCCATCTGTCAAAGGGAATCGGAGAAACGACCCGATAAGCATGTGGTATTCACCGACTGCAAAGCGAGGCTGGTGGAAGAAAACATCTTCTTCACAAGTGTGTCCAGCCTCTTGGATTCCCTATCCGGAGAAGCAAAAGGGAACGCACCGTGGGAAGTCAAAGCCTGCACCACCAAGCTCCCAGGGGTGGGAGTTGCCTGAAGAACATTGGCTCTACCGGAGCCTGGAGTTGGCGGAGTGCAATTGACTTGTTTACGGAACCCCTTTGCTAGGCTCGGACTATGTGCCTAGGAGGACATCCTTTAGTGCCTCATTAAAGGGCAATAGGGTTTCAGAGGTGGAAGCCCCAAGCTGAAGTACTCTTGTCAGGAGATTAGTCCTGACTTGCACGGAGGGCAACTTCAGTCCAAGGACCTCTGCTGCCCTACTCATCACCATCACATAGGAAGCCCTCTCCTCTGTAGCCACTGTCAGTGGAGAGAGTCTGCCAATATCTGGGGATGTCTCCAGTTCATTGGCTTTCCCAAGTTCCTCATACCAGTCCATCTGTTTAACTGGAAAGGTCCTGATTTTCTAAAGGGTCCATAGACCCTCCCAGTTCTCTCTTTAACCTTGAAAAGTCCTGAAAATCTCCAGGCGACAACATAGATCCCCTGGGATCTGCCCGTACCGAAGTCCGATCCGACTCGAAGTCATCGGAAATAAGGATGGGACTGGCACGTTCGGTGGGCACCGGCGGCGCCAAAGGCACAGACTTTGGGTCCTCCACCGGGGAAGGTCATGTTGGCACGACCAGCATCATCCTAGATCCAGGATTAAATCAATGAGGCCCCACAGGCGCCATGGCCAGAGCTGATGGCGTCAAATCCGATGGGGCCTCCCCCGACCCCGCAGGTCTCAAATGCTCACCAGAGAGGTTAGCCCGCTCAAATAAGCGGTGCAAGGCCTCATGAAATTATTTTATTTGAGCGGGGTCGCTCCAGCTCCCGGAAACAGAGGGAAGTGCGGACTCAACTCTGGCTCCGCAGAACTGCGCCTACATCGTTGGTGCTCCTTACCTCGTTTGTCGATGGACGACAGACGAGGTGAAGATGAAGTCTGCTTAGACTTCTTCTTTATCTTGTGCCTCTTTCCCCAGTGTCCCGAAGACCTTGAGTGGGAGGAAGAGGACTTGGGGCTCTGGGAGTGGTCCCATGACCTCCTCTTCTTCAATCAGGACCGCAATCTATGGTGGAATCGCTCAAAGAAGTCCACATTGAAGCACAGACACCGCTCCCACACCAAATAGGGATCTCAGGCGCAGGCCCATAACGTGGATTCAGGCTCCGATTGCGGGGCAGGCCCGGATGGGTCCAGGCTTTGACCTTCGGCCTCTGGCCCTGTGCCTAGGCCATCACCATTTTATATTCAGCCGCCATTTGGAGCCATGATCAAAACTAACTTCTGTTTCACGCTCTCTATGCCCTAGCTGAAAGCAGTTGCAGTAGTTTTTGCTTTTCATAGGTTGAGCTTTGCTGTGCTAATGAATACACTGTTATTGGCAGTACATACCTTTCCCATTAGATAGGCCTGCTCCCTCCCTTAGAGCGGCGGGCACAGGCAGAGTGACCTTGGCGCTGAGATAGCATGTACCTTGTCTCAGGGTCTAAACCCATCCTTCTGTATCTCCTTTGTTCACCAGTTACCAATTGGAAATTTCCAGTGAGGGTGTGTCTTTATTAGTGGTGAATTGTACATTTCGTATCGCCATGCTTGCTGAAGTCAGTCCCTCTGCAGCAATCCAAGGAGGCTGGTCAGACCGGACTCCACTTGAGTGTATCTGAATAAAATATATTTGGTTTTTATTCTCTATTGTCTGACTGACTCTTCATTTGTGTGGAGAGGTGGTCTCGAGTGACCCGGGTGACCCTAATAGGGTCACTTCCTTCAGTAGGCGCCCAAACAGGGAATTAATCGGGTGACCTATCCTCGCCCGCGGACGGGTGGGGAGGTCGGGCTGCGTTGGGTCAGATGGACGGACCAGAGATCCTTGCATGAGAGTCTTGAACTTGCAGCTGCCACATATGTCTGACCGGTCAGCGCCTTGCCCAGCGATCATCCCGACTGGGGTCTTGAACGGTGACACCCTTAGTTCTCACCGTTTGGTCCGAAGAGTCGGCAGTGGGGAATACATTTGTTTGAACTGGGTGCACCAGGTGAGTTTGCTTTCATTCTTTGTGGATATGGTACCATTTTGGTTTGTCTTTAGTACAGTCTGAGAACCGTTTTGAATTGGCTTTGGTAGGTCTGAAGACCGCTTTGGATACGTAGTGTTTCTGAACAGTTTGTTAGGCAACATAACGAATTTGGCCTACTTTTGAAAATGCTTTGCCTAAGTCGCTTCTTGGTTTCTTGTGGTTGTTGTTGTTCTGGTGCTACTCTACTGAAAGAAAGTCAGCCAGAGCCTCCGGAAGGCACTCTGAATTTTGATATGTATGTAAAACATGGCCATGGCCCTATAATGTTCAGTACGTTATGGCACAAATATACAAGGGACAATGTTGAGTTACAGTGGCTGTTGACGGGCACTTTTGATGAACAAAAAATAAAACATTTCCAGGAGAATTTGTTTGCAAAAAGGAGTAGGTCGTCGATGTTTGACTCCCTCAGACCATGGCAAAAGGAGGCTAAACAGAGACGAAAGAAAGCAGAGAAAAAGGCCAGAAATAGGCAGAATGCAGACGTTGACTCAGAAAGCTATAGCACATGATAGAGAGAAGCAGGAGATAGGATTTGAACGTGAAGATAGGAGGTTTCGACTGAACATTGATAAATATTATGTAGCCCGAGAGGACAATGATGCTTTTGTAGAAGAATTGCTAGATGCTCAACCCCCACCTCTGTATGCCCCACAGAGGGTACATCCTGTTCTCCCGCCACAGACCCAGCAGCCCGGTCTTTCTGCCTCTGCTGTCTCTGTCTCTGCTACTGTTGCTCAGTCTGCCTGGGCCACAGCACCTCATGTCCTTTCTCTGTCTTCGCCGTCTGTGGCAACTACGACTGTCAGCATTCCGGCAACACCTATTGCTTCGGCATCCCTTTCACCAGCTCTTACACCCACGACAGTGCCAGCAGCAAAGTTAATGCCACTCCCACTGTTTTTCTCCATTCCCCGACATTGCAGAATACTGCGACCCCAGTACGTGGCCCTGAGAATAGAGACTGGATGAAATCCGAGGACCGATTAGGGCAAACGTTGATACCATCTGACATGCGGGAGGCTGAAAAGCAGGTAGTAGCTGTTCAGGATGTGCAGTGGACCCGGAATCTCATTTATGGTGTGGAGGAAGTGTGGAATGTAATGAAAGACTATGAGCCTTTTGTGCAGCAGCATGCCCTTAAACACATCGGCTACTTTGATTGGGCTTTGGGAGCAGTGTTTCAATGGGGCAACACCACAGATTATCTATGATATTAAGAATCATATCTATGTAGCTGATATGGCGCCTGTTCAGGTTTTTGGTAATGTTGCGATGTTGGTTACTTATTGGAGTAGGCTGCTTGAGGAGAGCCCGAAGATGGAGTCTCAGTTTCCGATGAGGGAGGTCCACCCCACAGATCACCCTGAAATACCAGAGCTACGGGATCAACATGATGTTGTTACTAGACAGGGGTAGCAGCCCATTTCAAAGAACAGTGGATTTATACCCCATGGAAAAGGAGTGAGGTTTTGTCCCTTAAGACTCAGTTACCGGACCCTAGGAAAAGTCCTACTGCATATTATAAAGAATGAGGCCACTTCATCGACAGTGATGACGCTTGCGGATATCGAAATGTTCTTTGGTTTGTTGGTGCCCGTTGATATTTGGAGACAGGCACACACACAGTACCACATCATGGAATTTGGGTGGTAACTGAGATCAGATTAAAGCATTGGACCAAGAGAGGAAGCCTGGTGAGAAGCCTAAGGCAGAGATACTAGCTCTACCCAGGCGAATTATCATGTAGATGCATTCGCCTATTCCACCACGAAAGATTGATTGGGACAAGTTATCGGCTGGTCGACAAAAGAAAAATGAGAGTGTGTCTGATTTTTTTCAACAGGTTTGAAAGTGCGTTTTTGGATTATAGTGGACAGGGCTTGTTGATTGAAGGTGGTGTGCGTTTGTTTGTTAGTAGATTTGTTTTAAATTTGCTCCAAGAGATTGCAACACGATTACAGGCTTCAGATAGTACCTGGTCCACATCTTCTCCTTCTGTTATCTTGAATATGGCGCACTATTATGAGCACAGGGAAGATGAGGAGAAGGAAAAGGTGGAGAAAAAGCATAATGATTTGAAGACAAAGGTGTTGTTCCAACATGCTTCTCAAGGTAACGGTAGAGGATGTATTGGTATGGCCCGACAGCTTCCTCATACCGGCAGGAATACTATGCCTGTAGGACCAAACCAGTGTGCGTACTGTAAGGAGGAGGGACACTGGAGCAGCAAGTGTCCTGTGTTTTTGCAGAAGGTGGCGGTACCAAGAAGACGAGGGTCTTGTGGAGGGGGTCGTGGAGATGGTGGCCAGGAAAGAACTCAGACAGCTGAGACATCGTGGGCTGAACTGATCAAAATTACTTTGATGACCCCGAGGAAAAAATATTATCATGATGACTATTATACGGATGAGGTAACAGGGATGTCTTCCATTTAGGGCAGCCAGGGACAGTGTGAGGGACCAGTTCTGATACCTGCGGATCAACGTGGTCCATATGTTTGTGTGAATGTGAATGGTTCCACTAAGGAGTTTTTGGTAGATACAGGTGAAACAAACAATTCTATTTCCCGTTCCTTGGTCCCTGGGGCGGCTGTCTGGCCATAATAATGTTTTAGTAGGTTTATCTGGTGTACCGGTTGTGAACCCCATTTCCAAACCTCTTGTGTTGATTCTTGGTCCTTTCACTGTGCCTTCGCGATTCTTTCTGATGTCCAAATGTGGAGAGAATTTGATGGGTTTGGATCTATTGAAGAAATTGCATGCCACAATTTATTGCTCCCCGGAGGGTGTCTACATGAGAGTGGGTCAAAATTTTGTGTGTGCTATGCATTGCCTGTCTAAAGATGCGCCTCTCCCGGCCACTCGATGTGCCACCCACCATGTGGGCAACGGGTGACACAGATGTGGGTTTGTTGCAAATATCGCCTGTTTCGATTCATTTCAAGCAAGGTGCTAATTTACCTCGCATTCCTCAGCATAAGATACTGCAGGCAGGTGAACGAGCTTTAATTCAAATTGTTCATGATTTGATTGAGAAAGGAGTGGTTGTGGAGATGTCTGCTAATGTTTGTAACAGCTCTATTCTTCCGATCCTCAATCTGATGCTTTCGGGTCCCTCCTAGTATCACAAAGATGTTTATCTCTATGTGATTGATTTGCGTGCAGTTAACAAAATAGTGATTCCTCAGTTTCCAGGGGTCCCTGACATTACTACTCTATTGATGATGATTCCTTCTTCTACTAAATTATTTTCTGTCATTGACTTGAAAATTGCCTATTTTAGCATCCCAATTCATCCTGACAACAGGTGTCTGTTTGGGTTCCCCTAGCTGGTAGGAGCTTTAGATTCTGTCGTGCTCCTCAAAGCTATATGGAGAGTCCGAGTATCTATAGTCAGGCATTGAAAAGTCAGTTGGATTGTTTGTTGCTTCCCACAGGTAACGTATTACTCCAATAGGTTGACGACCTGCTCATCGCCTCGGACACAGAACAGGGTTGCAGCGACAGTACGGTTAAACTGTTGCTCCACTTAGTTGACCATGGTCATAAGGTATCCCTTTCCAAATTTCAGTATTGTCGACAGGAGGTCACCTACTTAGGTCACTGACTGTCAAAGGAGGGTAGGAGATTGACCCCTGAGCGCACCAGTACCCTTGTTAAAATGTCTGTCCCACAAACTCAGAAAGACGTGCGTGCTTTCATAGGTATTACTTCCTATTGCAGGCAGTGGACACCCGGCTATTTACTGCTTATTAACCCCTTTCTTACCCTAACACTAAAAGTTGTGCATGAGCCCCTGACTTGGATGCCTGAGTGTCAGCAGTCGTTTGAGCAACTGAAACCTGCCCATTGCTCGGCTCCAGTGCTGGATACCCCAAACTATGCAAAGTGCCTTGTGTTGTATGTCCATGAGCTGGGTGGTTGTGCGCTTTCTGTTTTAAGACAAAAATTCAGGGATAAGCAGCGACCGTGTGCTTATTTCTCTGCTGTGCTTGACCCTGTTGTCCGAGCCCTCCTGTGCATTTCAAGAGCGGTCGTATGGACTCGTACTTGAAACTGACCTCACAGTTATGGTACCCCATGCTGTGGATACACTTTTGAATAAGACAAAGATGCAGCACCTCACCAGTGCACATCTGAGTGGGTACGAGCTGGCGCTCTTTCAAAGCACATCACAATCAAACGCAGTGCCACTCTGAATCCTTCCACGTTACTTCAACTCCCTTCTGAGAATGAGGAGATTGATATACATGATTGCATTGTTGGGACGGAGGAAGAGACAGGTAGACCTGACTGATGTTTCCTTATCTAAACCCCAAGGGGAACTATATGTTGATGGCTTTTGTTTCAAATTACCAGATGACACCACCACTGCACACATACACAATTACTACGCTGCACACAGTAGTTGAGACATCACAAGTGTTCTATCAGTCCGCCGAGGCAGCTGAGCTAGTCGCCCTTATTCGAGCCTATGAGTTGAGCGAGGGACTGATTGTTGATATTTATACTGACAGCTAGTACGCCTTTGGGGTCACCCATAATTTCGGGCAAATCTGGGCAGAGAGAGGGTTTCTTACTTCCCAAGGGAAATGCATTCAGCAAGGTCCTCTCATATATAGGCTTCTGTCCACCCTGATGCTCCCTAAGAAAATGGTGATTGTGAAGTGCAGCGCTCATAAGAAGAGTACTGACAAGGTGGGTGAGGGGAATGCTTTTCCAGATCAGATAGCTAAGGAGACAGCCAGCACTAAGATGAAAAGAATGTTTGTAGCAGGTACCGCTAGGTGGGTGCCCGAGTTTTCCATGTTTGAGGATACACTCGAGAATGTTAAAGAAATCCAGAGCGAGGCCACGATGAAGGAATTAGCGCTGTGGCAAGAGAGAATAGCAAATTTGAATGATGAGGGATGTTGGATTGATAAGTTTGGGAAGCAGATATGTGTTTTGCCAGATGCATATGTTCTTCTTGTATGACGATGGCTCATGCCCCAGCTCACACCAGTGCTAAGGGTATTTGCCAGTTGTTAGACCCCATATGACAGAATGACAATATCTTCAAGACAGCTGCCCATTTGGTAAAATGCTGCATGGTGTGCATAATGCACAATCCTGGCAAGGGTACCTGTACACAATCTGGTAATTTTACACGCACCATTTTTCCATTTGAGGTCCTCCAGATGGATTTTATCGAAATGGACAGGGTCAATAATTTGAAGTATGTGTTGGTGGTTGTCTGTGCATTCAGCAAATAGGTTGAGGCCTACCCCACTGAGGAAAAATACAGCCATTGCGACTGTAAATATACTCCTGAAGGAGTTCTTTCCTCGATTCGGCTTGCCCCGTTTGATCTGGAGTGATAACGGAAGTCATTTCAACGTCAAAGTTAACCAGCATGTTTGCGAGGGACTACACCTCTGACAGAAGTTCCATGCTGCAAATCACCCCCAGTCAGCAGGTTTAGTTGAGAAGTACAATGGTACTCTCAAACTGAAGTTGGCAATGATTCAGGAGACAACAGGGTTGCAGTGGCCAGATGCTTTACCATTAACCCTTTTGTCCACAAGAACAACAGCACATTCTAGGACAGGATTGTCACCTTACGAGGTTTTCTTCAGACGCCCAGCGAATGTCTGGGGCATCCCGCCACCCCGTAATTTTTCAGTAATTGAGTATCCTTTGTTAACGGATTACCTATGTGAGTTAACTAAAAGTCTGTGTTCTATTCACCAACAGATATAAGAGTATTTACCATCTGTACCCGAGGGGCCCGGACATGATATTCGGTCTGGTGATTATGTCCTAGTGAAGAATTTCTAGCGGAAAAAGAGTTTGGAGCCCAGCTGGAAGCAACTTAACCAGGTCCTCCTCCGCCACCCGCACAGCCATAAAGGTCGCTGGCCAAAAGCACTGGGTCCATAAGCATCATTGCCTCAGAGTACCCCTGCTTCTACCCTACGACCAGTGGGTGAGGGATGGTATTGGGGACTCAGAGTGTGAGAGAGAGCCACGGTTCGTCCCTGGACCCAAACGGAAGCCAAAAATAATGAAGTATTACATGTAGCAACACCCTCGGAGATCAAAGCAATTGAGGAGCCCCTTTCCCCTGACCCCTCAGAGCTTTAGCCCCTTTTTACTGACCCCTCTGTGCCTGGAGTCACCAGGTGCAATTTGCACCCTTGAGTGAAGAACAGTGCACCAAAGGAGAAATCAGATTAGTAGGGATGGACTGCGGAAGTCAGGGTGTACTTTGCCTATAGTGTTAGTTTAGGGCGAGGCGAGGCGAGATTGGTGCATTGGACAGGATAGATTGAATGTGCTCCCTTGGGGTGGAGTACATTATCCTGGATGACATGGAATTCATCGCGAGCTAGGACGGAGCAGCTCCACCGCCGGTGCTCAAGAGCGTCAACGTTGATAAACAATAGGAGTCTACCGGTGAGGCTCAGACGGACACTGGGAACACGAGCCCCCATTTTGGCATCAGTTTTACTGCATTCCCTTTTCTTTGCTTCATAATGTATCCGTTTGGTCAGGCCATTACTGAGGAAGAACAGCCATTTGTACCTCCGCATTCCAGAGCAGGGTTGGTCCACAAAAGTAAAATAGTTTTGGCATCAATATTTGTCATTGCACTGATAATTGTATTAGGGATATCCTATTTTCTGGAAAAGAAGTATCCTGTGCATTCCTTGGTTGGTACAACACCGATTTCTCCCAAACACATTTTTGTCATGTTGGCCCCTCACAAAGGAGAGCACCGAAAGTCTTATAAGGATAATATATTTATACAAATGTTGCATCAGGCATCAGGCTCATGAGGTGTCTACTACAACTTATTGTTGGGTGTGTGGACTACTTCCCTCAGTGACTCATAAAAGTGATAACCTGTTGTCCATGCCACTGTCAAACATCAGTAGTTGCGAGGTTTGGTTTGCCTTGCTCAGTATGGTGCACCCTATCCCCAATACGATGCTCTGGATAGAACATGTGCTGATTATCACACTATGGTACAGAATGTACATTTTCAGCACAGGGCCCCACCCGGCAGTTTGACAGGCCAAGAGACGTTTGGTAGATTGTTCTTCAGTTCCTGTATGCATGCATACAATGGGGTAAACAATGGAATGTGGTCTCTAATGGAAATAGCTGATTTCCTAGGGTTTAACCCGTCAGAGTATTTCCAGTCTTTCCAGGCAGGTAATGTTACTGAGAATAAGCCAATAACGGTGTCAGTGGTCAACACAACAGCTAGTTTCTGTGTCCAGGAGACCGGGAAGATAAAAGTGGGGGAGAGTTGATGCAATTCCACATATAGGTTAATAATGACTGAGAGTCCGCCCTTAGTACCACCCCTAATGTCTATTTTGTTTTTGGATCCCAAGGTTATGTCTGGCTCCCGGAGGGATGGTCGGGCAGGTGTAATCTCTCATTTCTCCTTCCCCCTGTGTTTATAGCTCCATCCAATTACCACAAAGACCATCGGCTGCAGCGTTAGAGTGTATACTTGCCCAGAGTCAGAAGGGTTATTGACACAGAAGATATGGTTCAGACAGATACCACTTTGCAACAGTTTGAAGATGCCATGAAGGGTATTGTACCCTTTTGAGGACCCATGTCTAATAGCCTTAACATTCATTGACTCACAAGAGTTGTAGAAGGGGTTATTAATACAACAGCAGGGATACTGACAAATATCACTGCTGACCTCCAGGCTACGAGACTCGTCACTTTACAAAACAGGATGGTGTTAGACGTCATCCTTGCTGACCGGGGAGGGGCCTGTTGTGGTATTGGCAGTGTCTGCGGTGTGTACTTCCCAGACCATGCCTGCAATGTATATGCTGCCATACAGAAGTTGCATAGGTTTTCATCTGACATACACCGAGAAAATGGTACTTGGACTCTCACTGAATGGTTCTGGGGTATGTTCAGGTCCTGGGGTTGAAAAATTCTTATCTTTCTGGCTGCAATTCATGGTATTATCTTTACATGTTGTCTTTGCATAAACTGCTTCCCTGCATGCTGTGCTTATTGGGTAAATAATCTGGCACCTAAGCCAAAGATATCAGTCCATGAAACTAATGCCACGATCATGATGATGAAATATATTAATGACTTTATGTTGATTGATGAACGCATCTTTGAATATTGACATTGCACATATCAGCTTGTAGTTCTAGCTCTTATCTTCTGTAAGATGTTATTTGTTTCTAGGTAGTAATGCACAAGTTACTTACCTTTGGTAACAATATATCTGTCAGAAACAGTAGTTAGTATTAGATTCCTTACCTTAGAATATCCCCAGGCGTCAGGCTGGTTCCGGAAAGTTTTCGTCAGCAGTATCCTTGCGCGTTGGTAGGCGTCGTCTGCGGCTCTGCATCCGTCGTCGGCGTCTTGATCGCCAGGATGACGTAGTCGGAGTACTTATACACAGCACTCGCGCACTGACGTCAGTTCTGTACATAGCTTTCTGCGCCAGGAACTCAGAGCCATGATGAAAACCGACACTGGTGCCATGAAACTAGGGCCCTCAAAGGGAGATAACTTAACCCTAGATATCGGTTCGCCGAACGGGGAGGATGGGTGGGGCGGTAAGGAATCTAACACTAACTACTGTTTCTCACAGATATATCGTTATCGAAGGTAAGTAATTTGTGCATCTGAACAAAAACAGGCTAGTGTTACATTCCTTACCTTAGAATAGATACCCCAGCAATACCAACCCCGGTGGTGAGTCTGCGAACCAAGATCACACCAGAAAGTCCTGGAGAACGGAACGGCCGAAAAAGCCACCTCTCCGGACTTGGCTGTCCAGGCAGTAGTGCCTAGCAAACGTGTACAGCGAGGCCCACGTAGCTGCCTAATAGATGTCCTGCAAGGGGACTTCCCGACCCAGGGCAGTTGTAGCCACCGTGGCCCGAGTGGAATGGGTGGGCAGCCCCATGGGCTCCTTTTTCGCCACGGAATAGCAAACCTTGATGCACAAGACGACCCACCGAGAGATGGTCTGCTTGTTCACTGCCCGTCCCTTCTTAGCGCCCACATAACCAACAAAGAGCTGGTCGTCCACCTGGACCTGGCATGAGCGGTCCAGATAGAAGGAGAGCGCACGTTTTGGGTTCAGACGGTGGAGCCTCTCTTCCTCTTTCGAGGGATGGGGAGGTGGAAAGAAGGTGGGCAAGGTGATGGGCTGCCAGATATTAAAGGCTGTAACCACCTTGGGCAGGAAAGAAAGACGAGTCCTCAGAACAACCTTGTCCGATGGACAGAGAGGAAAGGAGGCTTAGAAGAAAGAGCCTGGAGCTCACTCCCTCTCCTGGCAGAGGTGATGGCAACCAGGAATGCAGTCTTAAGAGTCAGAAGACGAAGAGGGTAATTGTGAAGTGGCTCGAAAGGAGCGCACATCAGATAGGTGAGAACAAGGTTCAAGTCCCACTGAGGCATCAAGAAAGGAACAGGAGGAAACGTGTATGAAGCCTTTCAAGAATCTATTTACAACAGGGGACTTGAAAAGAGAAGGCTGATCAGGAAGCCTCAAGAAGGCTGATATGGCCGAGAGGTAGCCTTTGATAGTGCCCAGAGCAGAGCCCTGCTGGGCAAGAAAAAGACAAAAGAGGAGAACCTCTGAAAGGGGGGCAGACAGTGGATCCACAACCTTTGCTGTGCACCATGCCACAAATTTGTTCTACCTGTAGGCATATACCGACAGAACCACCCCCTTTTGTACAGAATCACATCACAGGCTTCAGGAGGCAAGTCAAATGGCCTCAACTGTCGCCACTCAATCTTGTAGGTGGAGACTGGACAGGTTCGGGTGGAGGACCATCCCCTGCTGCTGTGACAGGAGGTCCTCCTGAAGAGGCAGACGAATCGGGGGATCGACTGACATGCTGAGTAGCTCGGGATACCGGCATCTTCATGCCCAGTACGGAGGCACAAGGATGACTTGGGCCCGGTCTCGCCTGATCTTCTTCAGCACCTTGGGCAGAAGTGGTATAGGCGGAAAGGCGTACAACAGACCACAGCTCCACTCGCGACGAAAAGCGTCTCTGAGCGAGTGCCGCCTTGGAAATTCCAATGCGCAGAACTGATGACATTGCGCGTTCTCTTCGGTGGCGAATAGATCTAACCAAGTCTCTTCCAACTGCCGAAAGAGACCTTGCGCCACGTCCGAGTTCAGACGCCATTCGTGATCCATCATGCACCGGCGGCTGAGTTTGTCCACCCTGGCATTCAGGGAACCTGCCAGGTGTTGAACCACCAGGGTGACGCCCTGGTGTTCCAGCCATGTCCAGAGGGGCAGAGCCTCCAGACAAAGGGTCCATGACCCCACCCCGCCTTGTTTGTTGCAGTACCACATGGCGGTGGTGTTGTCCGTGAACACCTGACCTACACTTCCCCGGACAGAGGGAAGGAATGCCTTCAGTGCAAGACGGATCGCCCGCAGTTCCAGAAGGTTGATATGGAGCCGGGACTCCGCCGGAGACCAGAGGCCTCTGATCTCCGCCTGTCCATTGTGGCCTCCCCATCCCAGGAGGGATGCATCCATCACTACTACGTCCTCTGTTTGGGGTAGGGAGAGGGATCTGCCGCTGACCCAATCGCGGTTCATGAGCCACCAGTGCAAATGACTCGCAGTGCCCTCCGAGATCAGGACATGGTCGGACAGGTTGCCCATATGCTGTGCCCACTGAAACTTCAGGTCCCACTGCAGAGCCCGCATCCTCCACCTGGCGTGATGCACCAGAAGGATGCAGAAGGCCATCAGCCCCAGGAGCCACAGCGTCAACCTGACCGAAACTCGGGATAAAGGCTGAAAGATCGGAATCAGAGCCTGAATATCCCAAACCCGCTGCTCAGGAGGATAAGCTGATCAAGATGTAGATCAGGATTGTAAAGACATGATGGACTATTTGGTAAAGGCCATTGATCAGATAGCCCCTGAGAAACTTCAGACAAAAAACAGTGGGAAAAAGGGAGCCCCTTGGTTCACACCCGCCTTGAGGGACCAAAGGAAGGTCCTGCGTAACATAGAGAGAAACTGGAGGAGGAATAAGGATATAGCCACTTGCGAACAATACAAGACGGCGTTCCGTAGTTACAAAAAATCTATCCGGACAACTAAAGCCGCATTCTATGAGGTCCGTATAAATAGGGCGAATAATGTTCAAAAGGAAACGTTTCAAATCCTGAAGGAACTAACAAAAAGAGCCCAGGATGCAGAAAGTAGCTTAGACTGTGACACCTTCCAGAAATATTTCCTGGATAAGGTTGATATTATCAGGCGCGAGATAAAAAGCACGGGGTGCAGCCTAACTGAGCAGCATATCGATCTAAATCCAACGGTCAGCTGCTTATTATCATTTCCCCCCATGGATTCACTAACCCTTGAGTCACTGCTGAGAAATACAAAATCTGGCTCCCCAGCGGATCCATGCCCCCCAAGCATTTTCCGCTTGGCAGGCCCAAGTCTAGAGGACCATATTCTAGCTACACTGAATAAATCCCTGAGTACTGGCAGGCTCCCCACTAGCTTCAAAAAAAAAGTGGGGGTAGATCCCAATGCCTTAAAAAATTATCGACCCATATCCCAGCTGCCCTTCCTGTCTAAAGTACTTGAGCAACATGTACTAAAATCTATGTCAAGCTATCTGGAGTCTAACCATCTACTCCATGAGAGGCAGGCAGGCTTTCGTGCACACCACAGCACCGAGTTGGTCATGCTCTCGGTGCTGGATGAGCTCAGAAGGATGGCTGACAGTAAAAGACCGAGCGCCCTGATTTTGTTAGACCTATCAGCGGCGTTCGATACTGTCAGCCATCCCATCCTGCTGAATAGGCTGGCTGGGTTCGGGATTCAGGGTTTAGCCCTTCGGTGGCTGGAATCATTTCTATCTGGGAGAACCCAGAGAACCCAGATGGGAGATAGTGTATCAGGAGTGGGAAGTCTGACTTGTGGCGTCCCCCAGGGCTCAGCACTATCCCCACTCCTGTTTAACATATATCTACAGCCCCTGATCAACACACTAGCGGGGATGGGCTGCCGGGTGTTTAATTATGCTGACGATACACAGCTGCTGCTGGGCATAGATGACACAGCACAAGCCCAGGCACACGCGCAGGATATACTTAGATACACGGTCCACTGGATGTCCACCAACCAGCTCAAAATTAACCCGGAAAAGACAGAGGTGCTGATAATACCATCTAAGTGTCCTCGTTTTAAGCTGGCCACAATGGGAGGGAGATCTTTTTCGGTTTTATTACCGAACCTTTGGAATGCCCTGCCTGAAACACTCCGAAAGGAGGGGAATCTACTCCGCTTCAGGAAAGCCTTGAAGACCAACTTGTTTAGAACAGCACTCAGTCTAGCTTAGGCACTCCACCGTTTTATATCTCGGATGTTATGTTCTGTGGTCAAAGCGCCCTGAGACCTGTAGGTGACCCGGCGCTATATAAACCCATAATAACAAATAACAAATAACAAATAAGCCTGAAACTGCGTGGAGTCCACAACTACTCCGATGAAAAGGAGCTTCTGAGAGGGGCACAGGTGTGACTTCGGCACGTTGATGGAGAACCCCAGCGAGTGCAGGAGGTCGGCAGTAGTCTGGAGGTGGTAAACTACTGTTTGGGGCGAGCCCCCTTCAACAACCAGTAGTTGAGATAGGGGAAGACTGATTTGTCGCCAAAGAGGTGACGGCCATCAAAGGCCATGTCCATGAGCGTGGTCTGCACATCCTCTGAGAAATTGGCGGACCTCAGCCAGGCGTGGCGGCGAACCGCCACAGTCGTGGAAATCGCCCTTACCAATGAGTCCGTGGTATCCAGTCCACACCTGATGGAATAACGTGCCGGATCCCGCCCCTCCACAAGGGCTTGGGCGAGCCGGGCCCGGGCCTCCTCTGGGCACTGGGGAAGCACGTCTGCAACCATGTCCCACAAAGAGTGGGTATAACGGCCCAAAAGGCAAGCAGTGTTGATAGACCGCAACCCCGAACTCAATGATGAGAACTTCCCAAACTGACCAAACCTTTTGGATTCCCGAACCGGGGAGCGGTCAGGAATGTGGTCTGGGACGTAGAGGCCTGGATCACCAGACACTCGTGGGAGGGTTGCACGGACAGAAAGCTAAGGTCGCCCGGAGCCAGGCGGTGGTGTCGGGCCACGTTCTCATTCACAGGGGGCACTGTGGAGGGCTTGGACCAGGTGCCTGTAGGAGAGTAGAGTCTGCTTCCTATGGTCACCCCCACTTTTTGCTTTGCTTTACTGGTTTTTGACTTAGATGTGGCTGTGGGCCTGCTAATCAGACCCACAGCCCAGATGCACTCTCTCCAAATTTAAACCATGTCCTCTAGGTACATCCACAATTGGGAAGTGGTTCTCCTTATCAGCCCCTGTACAAGTGCACCATAGGTGCCCAGGGCATAGGTGTAACCAATGCCTACCAGGGGCTGCAGCATGTATTATGCCACCCCTGGCTGGCCACTCAAACTGACACAACTGGCTGATCCCTCTGCTGGGGCAAGGTTGTGTAATCACCCCTTGCTTAGGTATAGTATTCCAATATCTACCCTTATATATAGACACACAGTAACCTATAAGTCACTCCTATGGCAGGCCTTAACAATCCTGGAGGCAGAGTGCTTGGTTATGTGTGAGATGGTGCCTTAGCATGAGCTGAGCCTGTCTGCAGCTTTCGGAACCATGTCTTTGTAGCTGTTCTATCATATTGCCATACGATATACTCTTAAGTGCATTATGAACCTCGCGGTTAAATGCTAACTCTGGTTTGGCTTTATCAAAACATGTCGTGTAAGGTGTCATACGCTTTGGAATACTACCCCCTCGCCAATTCTGGCGACGGGGGTAGCATTCCACCCTTCTAGAGGGAGAAGACCTGTTAGTGCTGACTATCCCGGTTAAAGTTAACCAGAGCCCCAGCGTCACAAAATGGACGCTGCTGCCACAGACACAAGTCTGACCTCCTGCTGCTGGGAGTCCTTCCAGTCACGGAGGTTTGGACAATAGGTTTCCTGCCTGGAGAGGTGCGAGCACCACCCCAGACAGGACTTTGTGTATTGAAACAGGGAGGGCTGAATAGATTGAGACACTGCCTGAGGCACACTAGGTGCTTCATGCATACCCCAGTGCATACCCCAGTTCAAACCGGTTGCTGGGGCACTCCAGCCCCAGCTCTGGTGCGAAACTGGACAAAGGAAAGGGGGTGTAACCCCCCTTCCTGGTCCCACCCATAGGAGGGACCTAGGAAGTAATCCAGCCCCTTTTAGTTGTATAAAAGTAGGAGCTGAGTCCTGAGACTTTAGATTTGATCCTGAACTGAAACTTGAAACGAAACTCTGGACCTTCGACGTTCTGCTGAAGCTGAAGACTAAAGAATCTCCCTTGTGGCCAAGGAGTGACCACCCTGAGCAACCAGGCACCATCCAGCAAATCAACGGCTTGCTTTGTCGACGTTCCCGCCGGAACCCGGTCACAGAGCCTGACAAGACGCAGACTTCCAGACCTCTCTGACCCTCTCTTCACGACTGCAGCATAGCTGAGATCCGTGGAGGTGACGAGACACGTGGGACTGGACATCTTGGAAAGCCTGCAACTTGCTAACTGTGCAGCTGCTGAGATATCCTCGAAGCTGTGCACTGGGGATTGAGAAGCCCGGAATCCGAACTCCACCTGTACCGAAGATCAGCCCTCCACACTCCACGAGTTCTGCGTGGGGCCCTTCTGCTTGTTTTCTGCTCAACGCGTTGTCCGGTTGCTGGCCCGTTGGCTAGTAGCCTCTGTGACAACAATCCTTTTGAACCAACTCGCTGGTCTGGTTGCTCCAGACTGGCCCTTGCCTCCCTGCAAAGGTGAGGCATCTCAGACCTTGCTGTTCTGCACCAGAAGCCTTCTTTGAATCCTGCGTGGGTTGCCTTTGCCAAGGCTTGTTGACTCCAATCCGGCAGTCAACCCCTCCATCTGCAAGAACCTTCGTGGGACAGCTCGCCTCCAGCACCTGGTCATCCTCGACGCATCCTGGTCCGCGTGGCTAAAGAGACAAACTTCACGACAGCACCTGATTGCTCCACGACGTCGTCTGGTTCCTTCCTGGCTCCACCCGGTCACTGGCTAGTGACCCAGACTCTGTTCCCTCTGCTTTCAGGTCCTCTCCATCCTCGAATCATCCTTGGATCCACCCGGACATCTTCCTCCTGGTCGCCTGCAGCATCTTTCTCCAGGTCTCCATAGGCTTCAACGACGAAACCCGACACATCTTCACACCTATGCACCAGCCGTCCGTGGGTGAGGTAACGCGAGTACTTCGGTGCTCCCAAGGGTATTGACTATCCAAGTGTTTAGGTTTTTAGTTGTTCCCTCCTAGCTAAACCGGGAGTGTCCTGAATCCTTCTTTTTCTAACTCTTAAGTTCCCATTGACTTTGCATTGACTCACGCGTGTGTGTAAAGACACTGCACGCGCCGCCTGTGGGCCTCCTACTCCTAACCTAAGGTTCAGATAGTGTAGCCCCAGCGATTCACTAGGCCCTAGGCCTTTCCTTTTCTCGTGATGTGGTACTTATACCACTTTCTTAGTATATGGCTTGCTTCGCCCCTAGGGCCTAACCGTAAATTGTGCAACTTAGCGTATTCTGACTAAGTAACTTGTTATGTGCTTTTGCCTCTGATCTCATAAAGAGTTCAGAGGAGTGTGTTAGTAAATAAATACATATATATTTTATATATATCCTGTGTGGTGTCTTTTCATGTGATATTCAAGGGGTTACATTTGGTAAAACAGCTGGCTTTACACGCCCTCAAGAGTCTTTTAGCCTAAGACTGTTATGCCCACGCTACCACTAGGATAGCTGGTCTATACGGTTGACTTACAACCATCACCATAAGGGTTGTTTGGACTGGTGGAAGGTGTTCATTAGAATAGTGAACATCATATACCAGGCCAACTTCTCACATTGGTGTGCAGCGGTTGGGATTAGAGCTTGCTGTTGTTTTACCACTTGTAATCTTGAGATATCATTTGAAAGATCACATAGTTACCTGTAGGTACATATAAAAACAAGTCTTAGTATACTTAAGTTCTACTGAACTTAGCTGTTGTAGAGCCTGGACCTAGCACACCCTGACTATAACTCCTAGAAAGGTTCTGTAGGAAAACAAATAGTGTAGGTAGGTGCAACACCACACCTCACTAGAAAACATGTCTCAGACAGTGAACCCCAGTGGTTCCCTGCCTGCAGAGGTAGATCCATTGGGGACTGCTTCGAGATATGAAGCCTTAGCCTTCCAAGAATTGAGACAGTTGTGTACTTCTAGAAGGCTAAAACAGGGTTCAAACCCTACCCTCAAATTCCTGGTTGACCTCTTAGAAGAGTATGATGCTCAACAGCCATCTAAGACAGGTGATACAAGTAGTGTAGATTAAGTCTTTCCCTCCTCAGATGATAATGCTGATACTCCAGTACCAGATGAGGAAGAAGAGGGGGTGGAGGAGGATGATTCTGATCTTGAGGTAAACAGCCAGGTCCCAGTCAGAAGACTTAGCCAGGCTAACCTAAGCATGCATGGGAGTCAGTATGGGCAGCCCCCATACAGACCCCCACGTGGGCTTATCCAGAGGCAGAGGAGAGGAAGATCCCACTCTAGGGAATCTCTCAAATCTCAGGCTTCAAATAGCTCTCATGGACCTGCTCAGAGAGGGATGACCTCCCCTCAGAGAAGGGAGCATGAGGCAAACATGAGAGAGGCTGCTCTAAGGATTGAGAGGCAAGAACTTGAAGTTGCCTTTCCAAAGAGAAGCTTGCTCGTGCTAGGGAGCATAGAGAGAGTGGGTTAGAACCCACTGGTGGCAACAATATCCCTAAGAATAAAGATAGGTCCTATGAGACTAGACACCTAAGCAAGATTGTGCCCCCCTACAAAGAAGGGGATGACATCCACAAATGGATAACTGCTTTGGAGAGGGCCTGCAAAGTACAGCAGGTACCCCAAAGTCAGTGGGCAGCAATCTTATGGCTCTCCTTTTCAGAAAAAGGAAGAGATAAGCTCCTCACAGTTAGTGATGTGGATGCTAACAACTACTCTGTCCTGAAGAGTGCTCTGATTGATGGGTTTGGCCTAACCACTGAACAATATAGGTTGTTGTTCAGAGACACCCAGAAGACACAGACTCAGGACTGGACTGATTTTGTTGATTGTGACACTAAGGCTCTGGGAGGCTGGTTATTGGGAAGTCAAGTTAAGGACTATACAGGATTGTATAATTTTATCATGAGAGAGCAAATACTTAACAATTGTCAAAACCAGCTATTGCATCAATACCTGATTGACTCTGATCTGACCTCTCCCCAAGAATTGGGAAAGAAGGCAGACAAATGGGTCAGATCCAGGATTAAGCAGAGAAACCAGAACCAGGGGGGTGATCAGAAAAAGGCAGACCAGAAGGGTAATGAGCAGAAATCAAAAGACCAGAAGTCTTCACCAGGCCCCCAAAAGGCACAGGGGGAGGGTGGCTCCAAAAAGAACAAACAGAAACAAGAAGGCCCAAAGGAGCCCTGGTGTGGATACTGTAAATCAGTCTCTCACTGGTTTAGTGAGTGCACCAAGAAGGGCACAGCACCAACCACCATTGCCCCTAAGGCAACTGTTCCCCCTAGTCCAGCTGTTAGTGGTGGTTCCCAGCAGAAGGGTGTAGTAGGGTTGACCCTGGGAACTGAGGTGGACTCTGGCCTAGTCAGAGTACCAACTCAGGCTGTTCTTGTCTGTGATGGGGACATAGCAATGTCCTCTACTGTAAGTCCCAGTAATCTGAGCAAGTACAGACAGACACCTTTTATTAATGACAAGATGGCTCAGGCCTACAGGGACACATGTGCCAATGTCACCATGGTGACACCTAACTTTGTGGACCCTGAACAGATCATACTAGGTGAGCCCTACCTAGTGACCAACGCTAGCAATGCCACTACCTCCCATAGTATGGCAGTTGTTGACTTCTCCTGGGGAGGGGTAACTGGCCCCAAAAGAGTTGTTGTGAGTTCAGACCTTCCAGTAGAGTGTCTGTTAGGTAATGATCTTGAATCCTCACTCTGGTCTGAGGTGGAGTATAGGACCCATGCAGAAATGCTGGGAATATCAGCACATGTCCTTGCTGTGACCAGGTCACAGGCCAAAAAGTGCTTGCCTGAACAAGTGCTGGATCTTGGAACAATAGACCAGACACTACCCAAGAGACAGAGCAGGAGGGTTAAGGCAGAGCCTTCCCCCCTGCCTCAGGTTGAGGATCAGCCCTCCCAGGAGGATGATTCTGAGATCCAAGAGGGAACTGTCTTAGAAGAACTTGAGCCTGATCAGGTTGAGTTTCTTGGGACAGTGGGACCCTCCAGGGCAGATCTGTTGAAAGTTGGGCTGAGACCGTCAACATTATCGGCGCCCTCTTGCTCTCCTTAACCTTTTTGTGCGCGTAAAACAGCCGCCATTTTGAACACCATGGCTTCCCTGCTCCCGCCGAGAGCCAGCGCGCCTCTCTCCCCCTCCTAGCTTCGCCGGCATCCCCCGCATACTGACAACCCCCCTGCCTGCACCTGCCGCGAATCATAAAACCCCTCTTCAGCGCTGCCCTGCCCCAGGCCCTCGTCCTGTTCCCAGCGCAACACCTCCCTTCTTCCCATTTATGATCCCCGGCCCTTTGATGCAAACCCCCTTTTCCCCGTGTGCCCGTTCGTCTTCCTCGTTCCCAGGCCGACACCCAGCTCTGCCGATACTGTTCCTTGCCCCTCCCCGTACAATAGAAAGTTTCCCCCCCAGCAAGGGATCCCCGGGTTGATCAAAGCCCCCCCGCCCTACGAGATCCGATCGAACCCCACACACTCCGTGAATCGGCGGAATATCCAGCTGCGCGATGATCATCACCTGTTGTGAACGGGGCAGGGACTTCCACTGTAACCTTGCGTGGGAACGGGCTGGGAAGGGGGGATTCTGAGGATGTCTTTCCGTACATCAAAGTATCGACGAGAATGTGTTACGTGCAATAAAGAGATAAACTTGTGTATAAGAGGCCAGGCCTCAGGGATGCAGTTAGAGCACCTCAGAACGATACCTACTGTCAGTTTTGCTGTGTTCTCCTCCGGAGAGAATAAAAACCTTGTTTCCTGCCTTCCAGTCTTCAGCGCCTGCCTCTACAATACTTTAACTTCTTTGTGGGTTCAAGAGGCGACACCGCCGGGCAATACTTAAGGATCTTATATTCTGGTTGGTAGTGTCACCATTGTTTAACAATTGGCGTCCCAAGCGTGGGGCCCATCAGCGACCCATGGATCCAGTGGGAGAGGTCCTGACGACAAAGTGAACGACTGCAACGATCGGGAACGCGTCTGTCCGATAGACCCTCGTCTGACAGCCGATCATCCGAACTTCACTGGTTCCGAACAGACCTCTCTCGAGTGATCTACGGTCCTGACTGGGAACCATCAGGAGTGCCGCGAGGATAACGGAGAAGAGAGGACGATCGGGCGCTGGATTCGGAAGACAAGAAACTGTCCATGCGGTCCGGGTAAGGTCGTGTAATCACGACAAATTGCGAAATGATTGCTTGATTGCTTGATTGTTTAAAAATACTAGTATTGCTCTTTTTATTTATTTGGAGATTCACTGTCTGCAAACGGAGAAACAACGGGCTCTCTCTTTGCAAGCAGTGGAGGATAGGTAGGGCAGCAGCCGTGCTTATTTTTTTCTCCCCCACTCAATAATTACTTGAAACTGAACTGTTGTTCGCAAAACTATTGTTTCCTGGAGATTCCCTGTCTGCAAACAGGGAAGAGACCACCCTTTTTGCAGACAGTGAAAAGGGTAGGTAACGCAGATCTTTGCGGACCTACTCATTCTCCCCATTGTTATTTATTGGTCTTTTGTTATTTTGATCCATGAGGTATTCACTGCCTGCAAACAACGTAGAATAGAAATATTCTGTCCAGTCTTTGCACCTAGTGATAAGATAGGCAGTGCTGACTTTTTAGTCCCTCGTTACGAGCCGTCATGTCTGTCTTCTCCCCACTGATTAGTAGCCTGTTTAGCCCGGACCGCTTATTAGAGATGGACCATCCAGCCCCACTGGAAGGCACCCCTAATAAGGACATGTTCATGAAGCATGGATTGACCGCTATAGCCTATAGTAAACTATGGCATAAATATACGAAAAAGGGTCAAGAAAGTCAGTGGCCCCTGATAGGATCCTTCGATGATGATAAAATAAAAACGCTAGAAACTGCCCTGGGTAAAAACAAGACAACACCCACTATGCTTGACAGTTTCGGCATGTGGCAAAAAGAAACTGAACAACGCAAAAAGAAAACTGAGAGTAGGTTGGAAAAAGAGATGCGAAAAGCAGCCCACCTAGCTGCCCAGAACTTAGAAAAAGAGATAAAGGAAAGAGAGAAAGCTAAACAGAAACTAGAAATGGAAACGCCAAGCCAGTGTCCGGTTAGAACTCCCTCCATGCTCTACCCTGATTTACCCTCGAAACAACGAGCCAATGAGGACCTGCTGTTAGGTCCTCCTATCATCTACATGCCCCCTCCATATGCCCCTTCTCAACCCTTGGCGCAGCACGCGCCACCCCCAGGTACAAACGAAGGTACCGCCACAGCGTCGGCCCCAATGGCCTCTGTGCCAGCCGAACCCCTTGTATTAAAACCCGCATCAACAACAACGTTAGACGACCATGAGACTCGAGGGGCTGGCCCTGCAAGAACAAACAGATTAGACAAAGATGAGCGAGCGGGGATCGACAAAATAGCAAGGACACTGGTAGAAAGGAAGGATGATGAAGAGTACATCACAGATATGTTCAGCTCGTATACAGGGAGTCACAGACGACATTTTACCGTACGACTGTGTTATCATGTCTTGAATGCATACGAGGACCGATATCGAGACAAAGGTCCCGAGAGCCTAAGGACCCTGTACCGGAAGGTCGATATTGGGGATGAGGGCGAGTGTGATGTGTCGGACCTCCTTACGCGTACGCTTGAGGTTTTCCGCCACCTCACTGAACGAAAGCCGGGAGCTAAATCCGCAACCTCCGTAGTGACCGAACCACCAACCGAGCAATCTAACACCATGATGCCGATACGAGAGGCTGCCCCTTACTGGGTTCCTCCCCGGGGTACAGGGACTCACGATGATGCAAACAACCAAGATGCGAAGGGAAGGGTAGTGTACAACTGGGTCTACCAGCCATGGGACCGGCAAGAGATACTGACATTCCGGAAATCTCTACCCGACCTACGTAAAAACCCCACTGCCTTCTATACTGAATTGGGTACAGCCCTGGGCTCAACGATTATGACCCTGGCTGACATCGACTTGTTCTTCGGGTTATGTCTACCAGCTGATGTGTGGAAGCAAATCCGGAAAGTCGACCACCTTGAGCTGTTTGGACATACCTGGTCACAACTCAATGACCTGGATAAACAACGGGGACCAGGACAAAAGCCTTTGAAATCCATTCTAGACCTTCCAGATAAAATCGTAGAGAAACTAAAAACCCTGATCCCAGAAAAGAAAGTGGACTGGTCGATAGTAACAGCCTGTCGCCAGAAACCCCAGGAGGATGTATCGGAATACTTCTCCCGGTTTGAAACGGTGTTCTCCGATTACAGCGGCCAGGACATGACCACTGCAACCGGACACCATCTGTTTGTCCAGAATTATGTTAAGGGCCTATCATCGGAAATCTCCCAGAAACTACAGGCCAGCGAGAGTAGTTGGGCAGCCTCCAAACCTACAGCGATTCTCCAAATGGCCCAATATTATGAGCATCAGAAAAATGAAAACGATAGGGCGACAGAGAAAAAGAAGAAGGACTTAAAAGAGAGGGTGATGATTGCCAAACTGCAAGGGGTGACTATAGGACGAGACCAATATCGGGGAAACTACCAGACGAACGTCCCTAAGACTACATTTCCCCAGGACCGCACTCTGACTTCCTACAGTGGACGCACAGACCTTAGAGAAAACCAGTGCGCTTTCTGCAAAGGGACTGGCCATTGGAAATCCCAGTGCCCAGTTCTTCTGGAAATGATCAGAAACAAAGACCCCAGGGATGTAGCAAACGGACCGAGACCTAAGGGACAACAACGAGGGCCCCCAAATGACGCGACTAACGACAGATCAAGCAGACCAAATACGTTCGATCGACCCAGGCAGAACCAATATCAACAATCTGACTATGACGACACTCACACCTTCGCATAGGACAGCCAAGGGCGAGGGAGGGATCCAGTCGAGCTCTATGTTGACCAGCAGGGCCCTTATGTCACTGCTAAGGTCCTGGGTACCAAGTCTCCATTTCTGGTAGACACTGGCGCAACACGTAGTGCGTTATCTAAACGACTGATTCCAAGGGCACCCTTGTCTGGCTCACTCATAACATCGACAGGTTTCGATGGAACGCCCTCCACCAACCCTTTGTCTGCCCCGATTCTCTTTGACGTAGAAAACAACACCACCGACACCACGTTCTTGCTTTCCTCCAATAGCCCTGACGCCATTATGGGACTTGACTTACTGAAACACTTCCGAGCGACGATCAGGTGTTCTCAAGATGGAGTTCGAGTGTTTCTTTACGACAACCCCGTTCTGCTTAGACATTGCTCTCCCCGACACATGTTTTCCATCACCGACGTTGACGCATCCCTGCTTGACACTCTACCTCCGTATCTGTGGGCCAAAGCGGATTCGGACGTAGGGCGTATGTTAATTGACCCAGTGCACATTACTGTCCGACCAGACGCAACACTCCCAAAACTCCCACAATATCGGATATCGCCAGAGGGCGAGAAGGCATTGGTAATGATTATCCAGTCACTGATAGACGCAGGAGTGGTAGAGGAAGTGGTTAGCAACATTTGCAACAGCCCTATCTTGCCCATTATCAAGAAGCAGGGAGAGGGAGATGAGAAAGCATACCGTTTTATCATCGACCTCCGAGAGATCAACAAAGTGGTGGTACCCCAGTACCCTGTGGTCTCAGACATCACCACCATCCTGACTTTGATTCCATCCACTGCCACCACCTTTTCCGTCATCGACCTCAAGAACGCATTCTTCTCCATCCCCATCCACCCAGACAGCCGATATATCTTCGGCTTTACCCTAAAAGCCCGCTCATATAGGTTTTGCCGAGCGCCTCAAGGCTACACGGAAAGCCCTAGCATTTACAGCCAGGCCCTCAAAAGACAACTAGACCAAGTCCAGTTACCCGACGGAGTGGTGTTGGTACAATATGTCGATGACATCCTTTTGGCGGCCGACACCACCCCTCTAGCGGTTACCGCCACCATTCAACTCTTGCACTTCCTTGCGGAAAATGGCCACAAGGTCTCCAAGAAGAAGTTGCAATTCTGCCTACCCCAGGTCACTTACCTAGGCCACCTTTTGTCCAAAGATGGAAGAAAACTCACCCCTGATCGAATCCAAACCATTCTAGATACCCCTGTCCCTAAGACCCAGAAGCAGGTTCGCTCCCTATTAGGCCTCACCTCCTTCTGCCGACAATGGTTACCAAACTTCAGCCTCGTTGTAAAACCACTGCTTTCTCTGCTAAACAAAGACGTCCCTTTCCCACTCCCTTGGACCCCTGAGTGTCAAACTTCCTTCACAGAACTGCGAGATGCCCTTTGCTCAGCCCCTGTCCTAGGTACCCCTGATTACAAAAAGCCCTTCTCCCTTTACACTAACGAAAGGGAGGGGTGCGCTTTATCTGTCCTGACCCAGGCCATCGGCCCTAAGCAACGACCGTGCGCTTACTTCTCTGCCACTCTAGACCCTGTCGCCAGAGCCTTGCCTGCCTGCCTTCGAGCTGTAGCTGCTGCTGCAATCTCTATCCGACAGAGTGAGGGGATTGTACTCTCGAATTCCCTCACGGTACTGGTACCCCATGCAGTCGACACCCTCCTGAACCAAACCAAGACGCAACATCTGACGAGTGCACGACTGACTGGATACGAACTGACCTTGCTTGCCCCCCATATCACCCTGAAAAGATGCACCACACTGAACCCAGCAACTCTGTTACCCTTGCCAGAGAACGATCCCAATGTGCACCCCGTACATGACTGCGTGACTCTTACGGACGAACAGACCAGGAGTAGGGTCGATCTCAGAGACACGGCTTTCCCTGACCCCGACGGGGAGCTGTGGGTGGACGGTTCTTGCATCAAACTCTCCGATGGTACCACTTCCGCTGCCTATGCAGTCACCACGGCTCGAACTGTAGTAGAAACAGCCCGCATCACCCAGCGATCTGCCCAGGCAGCGGAACTGATTGCTTTGACGCGAGCCTGCATCCTGGCAACAAGAACCACAGCGAACATTTACACCGACAGCCAGTATGCCTTCGGGGTGGTTCACCATTTTGGGCTCCTCTGGAGGGAGAGAGGATTCTTGACCTCAAACGGCACACCCATTTTGCACGGGGATCTAGTCTCCGCCTTAATCGAAGCTGTCCTCCTCCCCAACAAACTTGCCGTTATCAAATGCCAGGCACACAAGAAAGTGACAGACATTATTGGACAGGGAAATGCACTAGCCGACATCACCGCCCGAACGACAGCTGAAAATAGAACGACAACACGTATGTACGTGACCAGGTCACAAGCAGAAAACTGGACTGACGCCAAGGACACAATTAGAGACATACAAACGGCTAGCACACAACACGAATTGACTGAATGGACACGGGTGGGATTGAAAGACGATGAAAGCTGCTGGCGGACAAAAGACACGAACAGATGGTTGCTACCTGATTCATACTTGATTCCCATATTGACCATGGCACACTCCCCTGCCCACATAGGATCAGCCCCCATGATCGAACTTGTCTCCAGGGTTTGGCACAATGACAAGATCCCAGATTCCGCCAAACGCCTGGTCCAACAATGCTTAATATGCCTGCAACACAACCCCGGGAAAGGAACTGTAGTACCCCGGGGGGGATTTGGGGTCCCAAACCACCCATTTGAAGTCCTGCAGATGGACTACATCCAGCTAGACAGATGCCAAGGCCTGAAATATGTACTCGTCGTGGTGTGCGCATTTAGCAAGTGGGTGGAAGCATATGCAACCCGTGACAACACCGCTATGGCCACTGCAAAGGTTCTGTTAAAGGAGTTTTTCCCCCGTTATGGCCTCTGTCGTGTTTTATGGAGTGATAATGGCCCCCACTTCGTAGCCAAAGTTATCCAGCTCATCCTAAATGGGCTGGGTATTAAACAGAAATTCCACGCAGTCTTCCACCCTCAATCTGCTGGGCTTGTCGAACGACACAATGCCACACTAAAGCTTAAACTGGCCAAAATAGTGGCTACCACGGGCCTGAAATGGCCAGACGCCCTCCCATTGGCATTGCTATCGATGCGCTCTACCCCCACCCGACATCACTTAACCCCTTATGAAGTTGTCTTCGGTCGACCCATGAGCGTCTGGTCTGCCCCGAAACCAACTTCCATTCATGACGTTCCGGACGTCCTAATGTCTGATTATCTGTACAAATTGACTGAAACTTTGTCTGTCCTTCATCAGCAGCTGCAGCAGGCCATCCCCGATGCTTCCAGGGGTCCGGGTCACGCCATCCAGCCGGGGGACTTCGTGCTGATCCGAAATTTTCAGCGATCAAAGAGTTTGGAACCCCGGTGGACGGGCCCCTGGCAAGTGCTGATCACCACTCGGACCGCACTTCGAGTGGAGGGGAAGAAACACTGGCTGCACGCTCATCACTGCAAAAAGGTCTCTCCAGCCCTGGCCACGACAGACACCGTCAACACCCAAGAAGAGCTCCTGAACCAGGACCGACCATCGTTGAACTGCTATCCTGACACAGAGACACTTGAACTTTCAAAACATCCTGACCCCACTGTGCCATCTCGAGAAGGGTATTTCCTGCGTCGAAAGGAGGGAGCTTCGGCTAAGTAGGCCACGGACTAGGTTAAAGGATCTCAGAACGGTGACCCAAACTACCAAGGGTTACCTGGAGAGAAGCTAAAACTAAGTCTGTGGTCCTGCCCACTACCGAGCACCTCGAAAACGAAGATGATGGAAGCGCCAGATAAGAAGATGATGGAAGCGCCAAACAAGAAGCCGACGGGGACAGCAGGAAATACCCACTACAGAAATCCGAGAACAGACAGACTCCATAGCTCAAAGACAATTGTACTCTTCATCACAATCCTCTTCTGTTTTCTCCTCATGACCACGCTCTGGATTTTGGAAGAACATGCACCTGCTCACGAAACATTCCTAACCACTGCTCAGCCTACCACCATGAAGGAACATTATCTAATTTCGCTCTCTCCTCAACTAAGAGAGGGGCGAAAGGAGTTTTGGAACAACTCTTTCGTGCAGCTACTTCACCAGCACAATCTTGCCACCAATACCACCAACTGCTGGATCTGTGGGTTGCTACCCCATGCCACTGGACATTCAATACCATTCATCCCTTCACCCTTCTCTGTCCACGGCTCCTGCCTTGCTTGGCTGATCCTCCTGCAAGAGAGCTATACGGGCAATGCCACCTCCAGCAGAACTGCAGCACATTCTTCTCACGGGGCCGGGCGAAACAAGACAAAGACACACTTCTGCCCGCTGACCCCCAGCGACTCGATCCAAATGGACATCCCGGCTAAAGAACGAATCGAAATGCAGGTGTTCAACAATCCAACCAGACCCACCTTCTCCTATCTGCGGAAACGAACGGCTGCCACTCTGACTGTGGCCCTGTCGGTCATCAACGTCACAGGCCACATGTGTGTAGAAGGACTTGGGACACAGCTGGTGGGTCGCAGCGCTTGCCGCTTTACCAGAACTTTGGATTCCACGGATCCACCTTCCTTTGTGTCATCCCCAAACATGTATTTCATCTGCGGCACGAAGGCCTACACCTGGCTCCCCAAAGGCTGGGGGGGCACTTGCTACATCTCCTTCGTCCTTCCTCCGACTTATGTAGCCCCAGCGAATCACCACAGGCAAAGACCAGCCAAAGACATTGAACAAGCCGACTCAACAGGGGCGCAGTTCCTCGATGCCATGAAAGGACTCGTCCCCCTCTGGGGCCCGATGGCAAACAGCCGTGCCATCCGACATTTGACTCAGGCAGTCGAGACAACCATGAACATCACAGCGGGCATCTTTGCCAACAACACTGCCGAGCTCCAAGCGGTCCGTTTGGTGGCTCTTCAGAACCGCCTCGTTCTAGATGTGGTTCTGGCGGACCGTGGAGGAGCATGCCGCATTATTGGGTCCAGCTGTTGCACATACATACCGGACAACTCACCCTCAGTGTACAAAGCCATCGAACATCTTCACAGACTCTCTTCGGAAGTTCACCAAGAGCAAGAAGAATGGTCGCTTGGTGGTTGGTTCTGGGACACCGTCAAAAGCTGGGGCTGGAGACTGCTCACCATTATCCTGATTCCCGTAGTTGTAATATGTGGCCTGTGCTTAGGAATTCAATGTCTGCCACCTATGTGTTCTTTATGTGCGAGTTGTATTTTTCCCAAAACTGTGGACTTTGGAAGCGAACACATGAGAGCATTGTATGATACCGAAGTTAGGAATTTGATGAAAATTGACATTGAGTAAAGCAAGTTGGCTAGATATGTTGAAAAGGGGGGACTGTTGAAAGTTGGGCTGAGACCGTCAACATTATCGGCGCCCTCTTGCTCTCCTTAACCTTTTTGTGCGCGTAAAACAGCCGCCATTTTGAACACCATGGCTTCCCTGCTCCCGCCGAGAGCCAGCGCGCCTCTCTCCCCCTCCTAGCTTCGCCGGCATCCCCCGCATACTGACAACCCCCCTGCCTGCACCTGCCGCGAATCATAAAACCCCTCTTCAGCGCTGCCCTGCCCCAGGCCCTCGTCCTGTTCCCAGCGCAACACCTCCCTTCTTCCCATTTATGATCCCCGGCCCTTTGATGCAAACCCCCTTTTCCCCGTGTGC
Organism: Lissotriton helveticus; assembly: GCF_964261635.1. Classification (NCBI taxonomy): domain Eukaryota; kingdom Metazoa; phylum Chordata; class Amphibia; order Caudata; family Salamandridae; genus Lissotriton; species Lissotriton helveticus. Next base: position 1,395,455,998 of record NC_136065.1, read on the forward strand.
CCGTTCGTCTTCCTCGTTCCCAGGCCGACACCCAGCTCTGCCGATACTGTTCCTTGCCCCTCCCCGTACAATAGAAAGTTTCCCCCCCAGCAAGGGATCCCCGGGTTGATCAAAGCCCCCCCGCCCTACGAGATCCGATCGAACCCCACACACTCCGTGAATCGGCGGAATATCCAGCTGCGCGATGATCATCACCTGTTGTGAACGGGGCAGGGACTTCCACTGTAACCTTGCGTGGGAACGGGCTGGGAAGGGGGGATTCTGAGGATGTCTTTCCGTACATCAAAGTATCGACGAGAATGTGTTACGTGCAATAAAGAGATAAACTTGTGTATAAGAGGCCAGGCCTCAGGGATGCAGTTAGAGCACCTCAGAACGATACCTACTGTCAGTTTTGCTGTGTTCTCCTCCGGAGAGAATAAAAACCTTGTTTCCTGCCTTCCAGTCTCCAGCGCCTGCCTCTTCAATACTTTAACTTCTTTGTGGGTTCAAGAGGCGACACCGCCGGGCAATACTTAAGGATCTTATATTCTGGTTGGTAGTGTCACCATTGTTTAACAGATCTGAGGCAGGCACAGTTAGACTGTTCCTCTCTTGAACCCCTCAGACAGCAGGCTGCTGCTGAGGCTGCTGGGAATGCTCAAGGTACCCATAAAGTGTATTGGGTTGATGGGCTCCTTTATTCAGAGGCTAGAGACCCCAAGCCTGGTGCTTCCAGGAGGTTGGTTATACCTCTGCAATTTAGAGGCTTCCTTCTTACCTTGGCCCATGATATTCCCTTAGCAGGACACCTGGGCCAGAACAAGACTTGGGACAGGCTTGTCCCTGACTTTCACTGGCCCCACATGTCAGAAGATACCAAGGAGTTTTGTCGCTCCTGTGTTACCTGCCAAGCCAGTGGCAAATCAGGTGGCACAACAAAGGCTCTCCTCATACCACGACCTGTGGTGGGGGTACCCTTTGAGAGAGTGGGGATAGACATTGTAGGACCAATGGACCCCCAAACAGCCTCTGGGCACAGATTTATACTGGTGGTAGTGGATCATGCCACCAGGTAGCCAGATGCTATTCCCCTGAGGACCACAACAGGTCCTGTTGTGGCAAGGGCCCTACTTGGAGTTTTCTCCAGAGTGAGGTTCTGTGGTTTTCGACTTCGCTTTGTATTTAGCCGCCATCTTGTGTTGAGCCGGCATTTTGTGTTGCCTTCAATCAGGCAGCACGGCGAACGTAATGTTTTTGCTTTTCCAGCTGCTATGCGTCTCTTCTGTTAACACCTTGGATGCTAGGCTGATTCCTCTCCTATGCTGACATTTACAGAATCCCATTGTTCATGACAAGGTCAGCTCGTCATAAGCACAGCTCCAGTGTACTGCATGACCAGCTGACCTTGTCATTAGCATGGAAGTGGTTAAAAAGTAACCCTTTGTCCTTGTTTACAAAACTGATTTCAGGGTCTGGCCGAGTTTGCTAATCCATGTCTAGACTGATTGATCCTTGTCTTAGTGGACTGTTTGGGTCCCACCATTCTTCCCTCACTTTATCTTATTTGACTGGCCTCCGCTATTCTCTCCTTGTATTCTCCTATTACACAACTATCCTTTGAGGTACGTAGATACGTTCTGCCACCTGCAAATTGGATTACAGGCACTAGCATTGATTAACTTGAGGGGAGGAGAGAACATGGGGTCTGAAAGAAGGGCGTATTCAAGATACTTGATAGCTTGTTTTCAAACTTTTCCTATTTGTCAGTTTTGTATGTTTTGGGAGTAGACGTTGTAAATATGTGTGCTATAAAAGATTGTGCGCCACGGAATTAAGTGGCAGTCTCCTAATAATATACCATTGTACTTCTTGGATAACTGTGCTTAGCTGCAGCTAATAAACCCGATTTTCTACACCTAACAGAGGGTCCTGTGTCTCTGTCTGACAAGGCAGGTGAACCCGGAGATATTAGACGTGCCCTGCGCCGCTCGGCCCATAAGGCCCGGTTCTCCAACTGGCGCCCAACGTTGGGCGGCTTCAGTGGTAGCGGTTCAGCCCAAGGGTCGTGAGGAGCCTCGCAAGAAAATTCTGGAGGATTCGCGAACCACGTCAAGCGACCCCTGTATGTCGAAGTGGACCGAAGGTCTTTGGCAGCGCGGCTACTCCTTTCCGACGGCTGCAGACGACTGCTGCCCTGACTGCCGCCCTGCCTTGGCCATCTGGTGATGATTTGTATCGCGAGACGTTAGACGGACATCTGTTGGCGTGAGAAAACACTTAGTTAAGTATTCGTGGGTAGCGTCTACTCTTTTGTCTTGTTTTTGTTATTCGACTTTTGCACTAGTCGAAGCCAAGGGGTAAGTACGTTTGTGCTGTGATCATTGCCTTAACCCCTTGAAGTTTGTGAACAGTCCAGTCCGTTACGAAATGCTTGGGCTTAGTAAATTTAGGAAGTTTTGCTGTTTTGACTGTAATAGGGATTCCCGGCTAGAGGATTCTTCTCTAATTCCTCCGGTTGGAACTCCCACTTATGAGCTCTATTCGAAACTTGGTCTTGGCCCTATTATTTTTAATGAAACATGGATCCGATATACAAAGAAAGATGGTGTTCTGCAGTGGCCACAAAATGGTAGCTTTGAGCCTGGCATATTAGATAACTTAGAAGCAATTTTGTTTAAGAGAAAAGTCCTGCCGGCAAAGTTTGATTCTTTCCGCCTATGGCGTAAGGAAGCCAAACAGAAAGAAATTAAACAGGCAAAAAGAGACAAGAAAGCGCAAGATATGACGATTTTACAGTCAGCTCAACAGCTTAAGAATAATGAGACTGATCAGATGATTGAAGTCTCAGAAAGACAGCATCGTATGGCAATAGATAGATGTTATCCTGTGTTGTCTACTCCCCCACAGACTAAAGATCTTGACGAAGATCCCTTAATGTCCCATTTGTTGAGATTACCTCCGCCTTATATACTAGGTGCTAATGCACCCCCATAACAACCTGTTGTTCAGAAACCTGTTGATCAGCCAGTTGTTCTGGTTCTTCCACAATTGCCTCTTCCAGTATTTCCACCTCCACCTCCTTTGCCACCGACTTCTGTACCTCAGTCTTCTTTACCATCAGTTCCTCTTACGACTGTTAGTTCTTCTCCTGCTGTGCTTAATACATTGTCTCCTGTTTTACTGTCAGATTCTCCTACGGCTCGTCGACAATTAGTCAATACTGTTTCTGGTCTTTTATCACCTTTCTCTGGGTCTCTTAATTTGACTCCTGTTTTGTCCCGAAGGCAATCCCGTAGTCAGATTCCTGATTCTGACGAGCAAATTAAGTTAGACTCTCTCACTCACAATTGGATCATGAGTGGTCTACAGTATAGCGTGCGCGTTATCCTGGATACTTTTCTTCAGTGGAATGCGCCTACGCAGAGATATGTTTTTAATGTTATGTGTAATACTCTTGTTAAAGGATGGGGAGATATGGATTTGGATTTACCTCCTCAGGGTTTGTTTGATATACAGGCTAAATTTGATAAATGACTTATTGTGGGTCCCGACGTCGAGGATGCCGTCCAGACACTTGTCACTTTTAGGTCTTCCTTTTTCTCTCAAGCTTCTCTGGAACCTGATCCTGCGGTTCGGCGTAAAATGAAACACTATCCTATGCGGGAAGTTCCCCCGATATGGAGGGATACGGTTCCACAGGCAGGCGCTATTGCGGGTATCCCAGCTCATTTCCAGCGTATATGGATACATGTCCCTTGGAAAAGATCGGACATTTTGGCGCTTAAACAGTCTTTACCGGACCCTCGTAAGAATCCTGCTGGGTATTATAAGGAGCTGTCCCAGACTGTTGATGCGTGTATTATGAATTTAGCATATATTGATTTGGTGATGGGAAATGTAGTCCCTCAGGCATTATGGGCTTGGATTCGTAGGGAAGACCACAACCAAGCTTTAGGTGGTAATTGGGCTGCTATAACTGCTGCGGATACAGCACAAGTAGGTGGTGCTAAACCCGATGATTTGTTCACAGAAAAAGATGATGCCTGCCCTACGTGTTAATTGGGATAAGTTAGCTGCGTGTAAACAGAAGAAGGATGAGAGTGTCTCCGATTTCTTTACCCGTTTTGAGGAGACCATAGTGGTCAAGATATGAGTACTGAGGGTGGACAGCGATTATTTGTGGATAAATTTGTATTTAATTTACTTCCAGAATTATAGCATAAGTTGAAAGACTCCGAGAGTTCGTGGGATGTTTCATCGTCTGCCCAGATATTAGCTACTGCTCAGTATTACGAGAATAGGGATAAGGAAGAAAAGGATAAAGTGGAGAAAAAGACTAAAGAGGTAAAAACGAAGGTTCTTTTGCAACAAGCTTATCCCCCTCATTCTGCTCAGCTTCAATTGCAACAGCCTTCACAGTTTCAAAGATTTTTACAGAAACCTATACCTTTTGTTCCGCGACCTTTGCTGGGTCCTAATCAATGTGCCTACTGTAAAGAGGAAGGTCATTTTAAGAGTAGTTGTCTGGTTTCATTGCAGCGTAATGGTGGACTGCCAGGGCAGCGAGGCAATGGTGGTTTTCAGTCAGCACCTAGGGGTAGAGGGCGAGGTGCGTTGTCTCAGGGACAGCGTTCTTTTCCCCCTCAGAATTCTATGAATTATTTTGATCAGCAGAATTCCCAGTCTGCACAATATTACAATGACGATTATTGTACTGAAAGCGAAAATCAGGATTTTCATACTAGCTAGGACAGTCATGGACAAAGCAAGGGAGTGGTATCAGTTCCAGTGGATCAGAATGGGCCTTATGTTGACGTTGTTGCATTGGGTGTTTCGGAGCCATTTCTTTTGGATACTGGTGCAATGAGAAGTTCTATCTTTCACTCCAAACTCCCTGGGGCACCTTTGTCTGGCTTAACAAATGTTTCTGTAGGATTCTCTGGCGCCCCAGTTCGCAACCCGGTTTCTTGTCCTTTGCCTATCTCAATTGGTCCTTATGATTTGGAAGCCCCGCTCAGTTTAACGACGGGTTGCGGTGAGAATTTGTTGGGTTTGAATTTATTGAAACGTCTACATGCAACATTGTATTGTTGCCCCTCTGGTGTACATCTTACTTTGGGTGATAAATTGGTTTCTCCCATGTATTTGTCTAAGGATCAGCTGCCACTTGAATTGCGTTCACTTCCTGCTACGCTTTGGGCCACGGGTCCGAATGATGTTGGTTTGCTTAAAATTCCACCTTACGTGATTACTGTCAAGCCTGATGTTAAATTGCCACGCATTCCTCAGTATAAGATTTCTAATGATGGCGAAAGAGCTCTGTTGGGTATTGTTTATGATTTAGTTCAGAAGGGTGTGGTTGAAGAAAAGAGAGGAAATGTTTGCAATAGTCCTGTTCTGCCTGTTCTTAAACGTACTGATCCTTCTAAGCCTCCTGTATACCGTTTTGTGATTGATCTTCGAGAGGTCAACAAAATTGTTGTCCCTCAGTTTCCCGTTGTCCCGGATATTACTGCTTTGCTCACAATGATCCCTGCTTCGGCTGTTTGGTTCTCAGTTATTGATCTCAAAAATGCTTTCTTTAGCATTCCTATTGCTGAGGAGAATAGGGATCTCTTTGGTTTCTCTCTTGGAGGCCGAAAAATGCGACTGTTTCGCTTTTGCGTCATTTGTCTGATTTACATCATAAGGTGTCACCTTCTAAATTACAATATTGTCGCCAAGAGATTACCTATTTAGGTCATCTCTTGTCGAAGGAGGGAAGGCGATTGACCCCAGAACGTATTCATGCAATTGCACGAATGTCTGTACCATCCACACAAAGGGAGGTGCGTGCCTTTCTGTGCATTACCTCTTATTGTAGACAGTGGATTCCGAATTTTTCTTTGTTGGCTAAACCTTTGTTGGCACTTACTCTGAAAGATACACCCCAACCTCTTCCTTGGACTGATGAATGTCAGAAGAGTTTTTCTGATTTACGTACTGCTTTGTGTTCTGCTCCTGTGTTGGGTACTCCAGATTATAGTAAGCCTTTCACACTCTATGTACATGAAAGAGAAGGTTGTGCGTTGTCAGTCTTGACACAACAATTTGGAGACAAACAAAGGCCATGTGCCTATTTTTCGGCTACATTGGATCCAGTAGCCAAGGCATTGCCTAGTTGTCTCAGAGCAACAGCAGCAGCAGTGATCTCCATTCGTCAATCTGCTGGATTGGTATTGGATCACACTCTTGTTGTTATGGTACCACATGCAGTGGATACTCTCTTGAACAGAACAAAAACGCAACATCTCACGAGTGCTCGCTTGTATGGGTATGAGTTGACGCTTTTGGCTAGTCACATACATATCAAGTGATGTAATGTTTTAAATCCAGCAACATTGTTACCTATTCCAGAAGAGAAAGATACACAAGAACAGCATAATTGTTTTCTTCATACAGAAGAGGAAACTAAAGGCAGAATAGATTTAGAAGATACGCCACTTGTGGACCCGGATGGGATCCTATGGGTAGATGGGTCTTGTTTCAAGCTCCCTAATGGCGAGATGACCGCAGCTTATTTTGTTACTACTTTGTATACAGTAGTAGAGACTGCTTGCATTCCACAGAATTCAGCACAAGCAGCTGAGTTGATTGCACTGACGAGAGCGTGTGTGTTGGCAAAGGGAAAGAGAGTGACTGTTTACACCGATAGCCAATACACCTTTTGCGTGGCTCATAGCTTCGGTCGTTTGTGGAAGGAAAGAGGATTCTTTACTTCCCATGGGACTAAAATACTGCATGGTCAGTTGGTAACTGACCTTCTCGAATCACTTGCCTTGCCTACTCAGATAGCAATTGTGAAGCGCAGTGCACACAAAAGGATCACTGATGATGTGGGTCGTGGGAATGCTTTTTCAGATGAGGTAGCAAAAGAAACAGCGAAAGATGTTAAGAGTCGTATGTATGTTGCAGGTCCTGCAAGATGGGTCTGGAGTTCTGGACTTTTTGGTTCCGTCCAGAGGTGTCAGGGATAACACCCGAAGACCCCGGAGTTCTACCTGCCTCGGTGCACAAACAAACAGAAACACGGGCTTCTCAATGGTGGCGTCAAAGACCAAAGGTTTATTACTGCAGGGACACAGAAGTCACAGAAACTACACATGGCAGTATCTAGGAGCCTGTTCGATTTGTACAAAATGGGTTGCTCCTTAAATACTACATTTTCTGCTTGGGGCAAATTCTTTACATGCTAGTACAGTTCTAAACATTCGTGTCCTAAACAATAAATATTTGGCATTTGCACAAGAATCATCTACAGTGTCTGATGTCAAAATATTAAGAACGAGGGGTTCCCACTATTCCATCATAATCTCATGTCAGCTTTTCATTCAAGAGCCGGACCGCCTCATCGTAAATTTCGTTACCTCCCCCTAATAAAGGCCCAGAAGGGAAGGAGCAGAGCCAGGTGCAGAAGATAGTAAAGTAGGATAAGAGATGTTTGTGGGTCGTAAATGGGCAAGGTTACCAGCTTCGGCCGCCTAATCATGATCAGGCCAACGGACACGAGAACCAGTATAGCAGGACTGGCCTCAGGCTGGGGAGGCAGCTCTTGCTGAGTCATGTTGCCACAGCGTTGCTTGCCTAAGGTGCACGTGTCACTAGCAAGGTGACTCGCCTGCTAAAGCCTATGTGTCCTTAATTGAAAGAGGTCATTGCGTGTCCATTGACTATGTGAGGGCAAGGAATACAAAATGTCTGCCGTAATCTAAGATGGATGCCATGGGTGGAACAGAAATGTGTTTGTAACAGGAATGCTCTTGCTCGTAACATAGCGAAAACACCGGGATATACTAAATGGATCATTTGCGGTTCACTGATACCAAAATTATGTATTTACGACAATGTTAAAAACACGGGTTCAAATCGTCACGGAACCTCAGACCCTCCTTTTGCCCTTACATAGGCAATTACTCAGTCTATGTCAGAGTCTAACTCTATGCTCATTAGGTCAGTGACATGTTGTTGCATCATCATCTTATCTCGTACCTTCTCTTCAAATGCAGGTGGTTTTCTGAAACAGGTTGCAGCACAGAGACTACACAAAGCGGGACCACATTGGATAATAAGGCAGCACGAGAACAGAAATACTAGGATGACACCAATGACCATCAGAACCTTCCATCCCCACGCTGATACCAGAGTCCAAAACCACTCCATGAAGGACCAGTTTCCCTTGTCTACGTGTATAGAGTCGGAAATCTTGTGTAGCTTAGAGATCGCTTCATAGACGGTTGGAGCATTATTGGGAATAAAAACACAGCAGCTCGATTGGATCATTCTGCATACCCCACCTCGATCTGCAAGTATTACGTCTAGAACCATTCGGTTCTGTAACGTCATGAGACGATCTGCCTGAAGCTCAGCTGTTAAGTTACTAAGGGCACCAACAGTTTCTGTAATAGTAGATTCAACTACCCGTGTTAGTTGACGTAGGTTTCTACTATTGGCCATAGGCCCCCAAAACGGAAGGAAACCTTTGAAGAAGTCTCCAGCTTCCTGACCAGCGGTATCTTCCTTGCTGAAGACACCTCTTGCTACTCTGGTCTTGTGATAATCTGAAGAAGCAGTGTATGTCGGAGGTAACAATCGAGCAATATAACATGAACCTGAGAAGTCAGCAGGCAGCCATGTATACGCTCTGTCTTGACAGATGAAGTAAGTACCCCTAGCAGTAAGGAAGGCAGGGGAGGAGTTAGACGGGAATACGTAAGTCTCAACGCACTCACTCCTCCCTAGCTGAGCTCTCAGATTTCTCCCATTTCCTTGCAAACAGACCTGACCTCGGTGAGGCACGACCCAGACTGAAGTGGAGCTTTTACGTTTGCTTTCTCCCAAACTAAGGCGGTACTCTGTAGAGTTCCAACTCAAATACACTCGTAATTCATCTCTAGGGTAAGATGGAGTATTATTGACGTCTTTAATCATGTCAATAATTCCCTGGACTAAAGCTTTGTTGGCTGAGTTGTATTTAGTGGACCGTGGTGGACGCGGAGGATAGGTCTCAAGGGCATAGGAAAAAATGGTCTGAAAGGCCTGGAATGATCCATTATAGCTAAAAGGCAAGACTAGATAGGGAATGCCTTTATCCATAGTGTGAGGTATCAAGCCACACACCCAGCAGTCTGTAGTATTAACTACCAGTTGGTGTTGATGTAAGAGCTGTACAAATGTATTGTTAATAAATTCTGAGCGTCGAGCTTGTTCGTGTTCAGGAAACGAGTGAAAAGAATGCATAGAAGAAACCGTAGAAGTAGTAGGATCAAGGGGAGGTACTGTAGTCACCGGCATAAAAATTAAATGCACACCAAAGATGATTCCACCCACCAACGTTATCAAAACAATTAAAAACGTAACTGCACATTGCATTAGAAAGCATTTGCTGTGGAGTATTCTGTACAGTCTATTTCTGCGAACATAAATTACATTCTTTCGTTGCAGCTCAGGAAGCTCCATCTTCTACAATCCGCTCGTGACCACTGATGATGTGTACGTAGATGAAAATGCCTCTATCAGCCCTGGGAGTTCCCAGAACTAACAGAAAGATCGACCTTGTGTCTGACCCCCGCAGATTCAACTAGGCACACAGCCACGACCCTACGGCTACCCAGACGGCAAGGCAAAATTTAAAACAACAAAATAATAGCAAGCTTCCTGGCTGGAGGCAATGTATCAAAAAATGTAGCTGTAAAAATAGGCAGTTTCCTGCTTTATTTGTCCATATTGCGAGAACGCAAATTGTATCTCAGTTTTGCAGGAGCTGTCTGATCTGGAAACAATGTATTTTCAGCCGACGTTGCAATGTTCACGTTTGCAGATGGCAAATGTTCTTTTGGTGCAGATGGCAAAGGTTCAGGGTTCAAAAGAGCAGTTTCAGGAGGAGAGCCAGAGTTTGATGTATCAGTGATCAGTTCTGCATCACTGAAAGGGATGAAACTGGGTATTTGTTCTGCTTCAGAGGCACTGATTCCTTTCTTTACCCAGTTGTCGTAAGGAAGTGGCAGAGGCACACGTTTGACGTGTGTCGTGTGGATCCAATTCTTCCGTCCGGCCACACGAATAGCAGTTCTCGTCGCCAATAAGACTTGGAAGGGGCCAACGAATCTGGGCTGAAGATTTTTTGTTCTTGCAAAATTTCTAATGACTACTTGATCCCCAGGTTTCAGCTGATGACCTGGACTCTCCGGTGGCTTTGGTAATGCATCGAAAACCTGTTGGTGAATAAGGCTCAATTTAGCAGTCAAGTCGAAAAGGTAATCAATTAACATTGGGTATTCCAGCTGCTTAAATTCTTTCGGTCTAGGTACCCCCCAAACATTTGCAGGACGACCAAAAATTATTTCATATGGACTAAGCCCTACTCTAGAATGTACAGTTGCCCTTGTTGATAACAAAGCCAAAGGCAGTGCATCTGGCCAGGGCAAACCCGTGGACGCTTGTATCTTAGCAAGTTTCAGTTTAAGGGTGCCATTGTAACCCTCAACTAAACCCGCAGACTGGGGATGATTCGCACTGTGAAACTTTTGTTTAATCCCTAAGCCGGCACACACACTCTGCATAACTTTCCCTACGAACTCACTTCCGTTATCTGACCATACAATCCGTGGCATTCCGAATCTGGGGAAGTATTCTTTAAGAAGGATTTTGGCAGTGGACAAAGCAGTATTGTCCTTCAGTGGGTATGCTTCGATCCATCTGGAGAATGCACAAACTACCACTAGGACGTACTTTAGATTGTTGCAACGATCCATATGAATGAAGTCTAACTGAATCACTTCAAAGGGGCAGGAAGGAGGAGCGAAGTGACCTGCAGGTGTGGGGATCCCCTTGCCAGGATTATGCATCAAGCATACCATACAGTTTCTCACCACTCTCTCTGCACACTTACTAATCCCATCATTCTTCCAAACTGGAGCCAACATCTTACAAATCCCTTTAGAACTGATATGCGCTGTTCCATGTGCCATCGTTACTACTGCAAGCACATACGCATCAGGCAACATCCAACGCTGTTGTTCCGACAAGTCAATCCAACACCCACTCGAGTCCAATTTACCCGTGCTCTCTTTCCATGCAAGCTTTTCCTCCTCAGTCGCCTCTTTCTGAATTTCTTTCACACTTTCCACTGTGTCCTCACACATTCCAGACTCAGAAATCCATCTTGCAGACGTTGTAACATACATTCTACTCATCATATTTCTAGCTGTCTGTTTAGCAGTCTCATCAGCAAAAGCATTCCCACGACCAACATCATCCGTGATTGCTTTATGAGCACTGCATTTCACAATCGCAACTTCAGTCGGCAAGGTTAAAGATTCCAACAAGTCATTAACTAGCTGACCGTGTTGGATCTTAGTCCCATGGGACGTAATGAAACCTCTCTCTTTCCACAAACGGCCAAAACTATGAGCCACGCCGAACGCGTACTGGCTATCTGTGAACACATTCACTCTCTTTCCCTTAGCTAAAACGCACGCTCTTGTTAGCGCGATCAATTCTGCAGCCTGGGCAGAATTCTGACTCACTCTTGCAGTCTCCACAATCGTACTCAAAGTCGTTACTGCATAGGCAGCAGTCACGTCACCATTCTCCAATTTGAAGCAAGACCCATCAACATACAACGTGCCATCTGGATCTGATAACGGAGTGTCTTTTAAATCAATTCGTCCTTTTGTCTCTTCCTCAGTTCTGAAACAACAGTCGTGTGGTTCGGAATCACTCGACTCTTGACTAGTCGGCAACAATGTTGCTGGATTCAATACATTGCATCTTTTGATCTGAATATGACTCGCTAGCAATGTCAGTTCGTAACCTGATAATCTAGCACTGGTAAGGTGCTGCGTCTTGGTTCGGTTCATGAGTGTATCCACAGCATGAGGAACCATAACCACTAGCATGTTGTTCATTACTAAACCAGCAGATTGTCGAATGGAGGCTGCAGCTGCGGCCGTAGCTCTCAAGCAACTAGGCAACGCTCTAGCTACCGGATCTAACGTTGATGAAAAATACGCACAAGGGCGTTGTTTATCACCAAATTTCTGTGTCAAAACACTCAACGCACAACCTTCTCTCTCATGGACATAGAGCGTGAATGGCTTACTGTAATCGGGTGTACCCAATACAGGAGCTGAACACAGTGCATTTCGTAACTCAGAAAAACTCTCCTGACATTCGGCGGACCATGGCACTTGACTCGGAACATTTTTCCCAGTCAAAGCTACCAATGGTTTTGCCAAAAGAGAAAAATTTGGGATCCATTGCCTACAATATGAGGTAATACCTAAAAAGGCACGTACTTCTCTCTGCGTGCTAGGAACATTCATCTGTGTAATTGCTTTTATTCTCTCTGGGGTCAACTTCCTTCCCTCCTTTGACAAGAGATGACCTAGGTAGGTCACTTCTTGGCAACAGTATTGCATTTTTGAAGGTGACACCTTGTGATTCAAATTTGACAAATGATGCAATAAAGAAATTGTAGCTGTTTTGCAAGTTTCCTTGTCCTCGGCAGCCACGAGAAGATCATCGACATATTGTGCTAAAGCAGAACCAGGAGGAAGTACAAATGAGTCTAACTGGCTTTTTAATGCTTGACTATAAATAGATGGGCTTTCACAATAACCTTGTGGAGCACGTTTAAACCGGAAGCTTCGTCCTCCTAGAGAGAAACCGAAGATATCTCTGCTTTCCTCGGCTATCGGAATGCTGAAAAAGGCATTTTTCAAGTCGATAACCGAAAACCATGCTGCTGTAGCAGGAATCAATGTTAACAATGCAGTAATGTCTGGAACCACAGGAAACTGTGGAATCACAATTTTATTAACCTCTCTAAGATCAATTACAAACCTATATACTGGAGGTTTTGTTGGGTCAGTTCGTTTCAGAATAGGCAGTACAGGACTATTACAGACATTACCTTTAGTTTCTTCTACAACGTCTTTCTTGATCAGATCTTGTACTATCAGTAGGAGCGCACGCTCACCTTCACTAGAGATTCTGTATTGTGGAATTCGTGGAAGTTTTACATTCGCTTTCAAAGTTACTACATATGGTGGGATTGTCGTGTTTTGGCAGCTCCTGAGTTAGCGTTTAGCACAGCTACACGGTCTTTTCTGTTAACTTGACCAAAACGAACGGGGGCCATTTTGAATCCCTCTGACTTCCGTTTTCCTATGAACACGCTGCCTCGTGGTCAGTGTGCCCTTTTGTCCTTCCTTGATACCCATGGTCCCTATTCTGCTCGACAACAGGCTATTTTTAGTACTGGTCAAGCGCACATGCGCACTATGCATCAGCTGGTCACTCTTTAGGAATGTTAGCACTAACTGACCAGTGTTATTGAACTCCTCCCACACGCTGGCTGTGTTCCAAAAATGACCTTATATGTACCTAAAATGTGTAACTTGTAACCGCCTATCTTTTTATTGCTATTAAACTGTATAAAAGAGGTCGTGCACCGATGTTCGGTGTGCTACTTCTTACATTGCCGAAGGGTGCTGTAGGAATGTATCACCACCCCATGGGGTCTTAATAAACTTGTCTTTTACCTTTTCCAGTGTCCGTGCCAACTTCTATACTAAGGTGTTCGAGAGTTTAGCAGAGTATGTAGGCCTGATTTGAACCCAACACCACAATTGGCGACCACGAAGGGACTCATCGGCGACTCGGATGCCCGAAGGAGAGGTCGTGACGAAGGTCAGGAAACTCGCCATGGACGCGTACGCTGCCACTGAGTGACCCGAGTCTCGGCACCCACGGTGTGTTTTCCCTTCCTTCCGATCTGACCTTCCAGGTGGCGCCGGTCTTCGACTGAGATTCTGATCTTGGATTGTCGTGATGTGCCGCTTTGGCTGATTTGACCACAGAACTTGGCAGTTGGACTTTGGACGTTTGAAAATATTTGGTAAGCTTTTGATTGGTGAGGTAGTCTACTGACACTTACTGCGGCTTGTTGAATTTTGAATTTGAATTTGAATTTGTTAGCTAACGTTTGAATATGTGTATTTGAATTTGAATATGTGAAGTGCACCTCACATAGGCAGGCATGTAGGGATATTTCTCTGATTTATTTGATTTGAACGGTACACCGCGTTAGGTGTCATTTTTGTAGTATCGCGTTTTCGTGGTACTTTTTGAAACATGCCTGTTTTTAGCACACTCCGTAGGATGTGCTGTTCTGAAAATGGTACCAATTATCGATTAAGTGAAAAACAGCCGGCTCCCCCAGAGGGGACTCCAAATCGTGAAATGTATGTCAAATTCGGTATTCCACCTATAATGTATAGTACATTATGGCATAAGTATACTAAGACTGATCGTGAATTACAGTGGCCACTATATGGGTCGTTTGACCTTCGAAAGGTACAATATGTAGAGCAGTGTTTGTTTCAGCGAAGGTCTAGACAAGATATGTTTAATTGTGTGCGTATGTGGGAGAAAGAGGTGCGTGAACGAGCGAAGCGTGAGGAAGCCTTGGCGGAAAAAGTGCAGCGGAAGGCTGCACATGACAAAGCTTTACAGCTACAGGAGAAGGAATTACAGGAAAAGAAAGAGAGGGAGAGACGAGAACGCAATTTACAGGTTAATGGTCAATTCCCTATCAGGCGTCCTCTTTATCCAGTCCTTACTAATGAAACAGATGATTTTTTATTACTAGATCGTTGTCCGCCTCCGTACGTCGCACCCACGGCTCCGAGCGAGGAATCAGACGAGGATAGTGATCGAACACAGCGTACCAGGTTACATGCAGAACGAACTGCGGAATTACGTTCGTTTGCACGAAAGCTAAATATTAATACTGTTACTGTTTCTGACATTACTGCAAAAATGGAACAGTGGTCTGATCAGGAGCGACTGTATTTTTTAGATCATTTTGGAGATGAAGTTGTTGAGCGGTACAGAAAATATTCTCTCGAGTTAGAACCAAAGGAGATATCCGAGGGTCGTGAGAATTTTCGTAAAGGTCTTTTTGTTCTTTCAGATGCGGACGACTTCTTCAAGCGTTTGATTCAACTGCGAAATGAAGCGACACGACTACGGGAGTTGGAAAAGTCGAAGAATTCGTCTGCGTCCGGAGCGACGGGGATATCCAAAGAATGCCCTATCTTTGAAACAGATAAGATTGCTGCGATTAATGTTAGACCTATGCGAGAAGCTGCGCCTTTATACGTCCCTCATAAAGGGGATGGCACAGATGATGATAAAAGATCCAAAGATGCGAAAGGGTATTTTGTATATAATTGGGTTTATACGCCTTGGAATAGAGCAGATGTTATGGCGCTTAAGAATGCTTTACCTGATCCCCGTAAAAACCCTGCGGCTTTTTATGAAAATGTTGAAAGCGCAATTTCTTCGTGTATCATGACGTTAGTTGATATTGATCTATTTTTCGGGTTGATATTGCCCCCTGATATGTGGAGAGCGATTCGTAGGTTTGATGACCACACGACTCTCGGGGCCACTTGGAAAGATCTTGTTCAGGCTAATTTAGATAGAGAACCAGCATGTAAGCCGTGTCAATTAATATTAGACCTTCCAGGGGCCATATTAACAAAATTGAAGACTCTTGCTCCCGCTAAAAAGATTGATTGGACTATATTAGCCTCTTGTAAGCAGAAGGCGGATGAATCGGTTTCCGATTTTTTCTCTCGCTTCGAGGAAGCGTTCCATGATTACAGTGGTCAATTATTGACGGAAGATACTGGCAGGCATTTATTCGTTGATAAGTATGTGGCTAATCTCCTACCGGAGATTGCGAAACGATTGAAAACGAGCGAAAGTTCATGGACCACAGCAACCCCTGCTTCTTTATTGACTATGGCTCAATATTATGAAAGACAGGAATTAGAGGCAAAAGAAAGTAGTGAAAAGAAAGCAAAGGATTTGAAGACGAAGGTAATGTTAGCCCAGGTTCAGGCTACGAGAGGAAATAACAGAGGAGGGCGAGGATCATACAGTAATGCTCCTCCCCCTCGTTCTGACATTTCTGTGAATCAATGTGCATACTGCAAACAGTTTGGGCATTGGATTGCAGACTGTCCGGTGTTTCGAGAGCAGCGTAATTTGAGGGGACGAGGAAGTGGAAGGTCTAGGAATTATTATGGAGGGTCAAGAGGAGGTTATGGCACGAATGATCGAGGAGGCTATGGTACAAATGATCGTGGAGGATATGGAGCAAGGGGTCGTGGTCAGTCAGATTATAATACGTTTGATAATCGCAATCAATATCAGATAAATGAGGGTGGTTCTGCTGAACCACGGGATGAGCATTATGCATAGGATTGCGTAGGATGGGGTGTGGAATCGGTTGAGGTACCAGTTGATCAAAGGGGTCCGTATATAGAAGCACATGTTCTGGGTTCTACTGATCAATTTCTGGTCGATACAGGAGCTACTCGTAGCGCTTTGTCCAAATACTTGGTTCCAAGGGCTCCCCTGTCTGGTGAGGTGATTACAGCAATAGGGTTCGATGGAACACCTACTTCTAGCCCACTGTCTCAACCAGTTGCATTTCATGTTGATAAATTTGCTGCCCCTTGTCCCTTTTTGTTGTCTCCAAATACACCAGATAATATTATTGGACTCGATATGTTAAAACACTTTCGAGCTACTATTCGCTGTGCCCCAGAAGGAGTGCGAGTTGTGTTGAATGAGAATTACCCAGACTTTGAGCGAGTGTGTTTTCTCCATGAATCTGAAGTATTGGCCTCCTTACCAAAAAGGTTGTGGGCCACTTCAGACACGGATGTAGGGCAGATGATAATTCCTCCAGTACGTATTACTGTGAAGGAGGGAGTATCTCTACCACGTGTCCCACAATATAAGATTTCCAGAGAAGGTGAACTTGCTTTGATACAGATTGTGAACGATTTGATTTTGGCAGGAGTAGTTGAGGAAGTCCCCTACAATGTTTGCAATAGCCCAATTTTACCGATCCTTAAAAGAGATACAGACGCTAAGGTCTACCGTTTCATTATTGATTTGAGGGAAATAAACAAGATAGTAGTGCCTCAGTACCCGGTGGTGTCTGACATCACCACATTGCTTACGTTAGTTCCATCGACGGCAACTACTTTTACAGTCATCGATTTGAAGAATGCCTTCTTTTCGATCCCTGTACATCCTGACAGTCGATATCTATTCGGCTTTACATTAAATAATAAATCGTACAGGTTTTGTCGAGTTCCTCAAGGCTATACTGAAAGTCCTAGCATTTATAGTCAGGCATTAAAAAGACAGCTTGATTCCTTTCAATTACAAGATGGAGTGGCTCTTATTCAATATGTAGATGACATCTTACTTGCTGCAGATACGCCAGAACAATGTGAGAAGAGTACCTTGTCCTTGCTTTCCTTCCTGGCCAAACATAATCATAAAGTTTCGAAGAAAAAGCTGCAATATTGTAGACCAAAGGTGACCTACCTCGGTCATCTTTTGTCTAAGGAGGGCCGTGCATTGACACCAGATCGAATTCAAGCAATCCTAGATACTCCAGTCCCTCGCACTCAGAAGGATGTTCGTGCCTTTATAGGTTTGACGTCTTTTTGTAGGCAATGGATATTGGGTTTTTCACATATCGTTAAACCATTGTTGGCATTGTTGTCCAAAGATACACCGATCCCCATTGAATGGACGGATGAATGTCAGAATGCTTTTGAACAATTGAGACAAGCTCTTTGTTCTGCACCAGTGTTAGGTACACCTGATTACACGAAGATTTTTACATTATATGTACACGAGAAGGATGGGTGTGCATTGTCAGTGTTAGTGCAGACACACGGAGACAAACAGAGGCTTTGTGCATACTTCTCGGCGGTACTCGACCCTGTGGCTCGAGGATTGCCTGGATGTTTTCGAGCAGTTGCAGCAACAGCAGTTGCGATACGACAAAGTGAGGGAATAGTTTTGTCACACAAATTGTTGGTGCTAGTTCCCCATGCGGTAGATGCGTTACTGAATCAAACAAAAACGCAGCATCTAACCAGTGCCCGTTTGACAGGATATGAGCTAACGTTGTTGGCGCCGCACATCACACTAAAACGATGTGCGACACTGAATCCTGCTACTTTACTGCCGGATCCTGTTGCTGAGACCCAGAAGGAAGAACAACATGATTGTGTTTTTCTGACTGAGGAACAGACAAAGGGTCGTATTGATTTACAGGATACGCCATTTCTAGATGTAGATGGGGAACTGTGGGTTGATGGATCGTGCGTGAGGTTACCAGATGGTACGACTTCTGCAGCTTATGCGATCACGACACTTAAGACCGTGGTAGAAGCAGCACGAATACCCCAGAAATCGGCTCAGGCAGCTGAATTGATAGCCTTAACGAAAGCATGTGAGTTAAGTGCTGGACTATGTGTGAACATTTACACGGATAGTCGTTACGCTTTTGGAGTAGCGCATGATTTTGGCCTACTTTGGAAGGAACGAGGATTCTTGACTTCACACGGAGTACATATCATGCATGGAGAATTGGTACGCGATCTCCTGAATGCACTGTTATGCCCAAAGAAAGTTGCAATAGTCAAGTGCAGTGCACATAAAAAGGTGACGGGCAAAATAGGGCAAGGCAATGCTTTCGCAGATCGCATTGCGAGAGAGACCGCTATGCTACAAAATAATTTCCCCATGTATGTAGTGAAGTCACAAGCCGAGCGGTGGCATGATGCTAGAGAAGAAATACTAGATATACAGAAGTCAGCATCTGAGGCAGAACTTACGAAATGGGCCACTGAAGGAGTATTGGATGATGAGGGTTGCTGGCGTAGTAAAGATATGGAGAGATGGAAACTACCCATGGCCTATTTACAAACAATGGTGCACATGACACACGGGCTGGCACACATTGGAGCTCTCGCAATTACTAAATTGCTTACACGAGTCTGGGACAATGCTGACATTGCTAGCACGGCTAAGAGAGTAGTGCAGACTTGTCTGATATGTTTACAGCACAATCCTGGACAAGGGACTCATACTCCCAAAGGAGGGTTTGTTCCACCTACTGCACCATTCGAAGTACTACAAATGGATTACATCCAGCTGGAGCGCTGTAATAATCTCAAGTATGTCCTAGTAGTGGTGTGTGCCTTCAGCAAATGGATTGAGGCTTACCCTACGAAAGACAATACAGCATTGACAACCGCTAAGGTGTTACTCAAGGAGTACTTCCCGCGCTACGGTGTTTGTAAACTTATGTGGAGTGATAATGGCCCTCATTTCATTGGAAAAGTAGTGGAATACGTCCTGAAAGGATTGGGAATCAAGCAACGATTCCATGCTGTTTTTCATCCTCAATCAGCAGGTTTAGTAGAACGATACAATGCAACTCTGAAGCTGAAGCTAGCAAAGATAGTGGCATCTACATCTCTGAAATGGCCGGATGCTTTGCCTCTGGCATTGCTGTCCATTCGATCAGTGCCACATTCTCGATCTGGCCTCACACCCTATGAAGTGGTGTTTGGAAGGCCGATGAATATTTGGGGAGTTCCAAAACCTCGTTTGATACATGATGTGCCTTGTGTAATGATGAACGATTATTTGGCACGATTAACAAGTGATTTGCTTTCTATTCATCAACAGGTTCGAGAGGCGCTCCCTGATAACTCCACTGGTGAGGCTCACGATCTCCGCCCTGGGGACCACGTGATGGTCAAAGTATTTGAGCGATCCAGCAGCTTGGAACCGAGATGGCATGGCCCTGAGCAAGTGCTGCTGACGACGCGGACTGCTGTGAGAGTCACCAATAAGAAGCGGTGGATACATTCAACGCACTGCCGACGTGTCTCTCTGGATCTGGTGAGCCCTGTGGTGCTATCCGACTTCAGAAAGATTTTGGATACAGAAAAGAGCCCAGCTGTCACGCCTGATGAATTGGAGGGAGCCTTCCCGGACCACGTTGTTTCTGATAAAGTGAAGTACAATCTACGCCCCAGGAAATAAGATTCCTTTTGTGTTTTTGAAACTGGTTGGTAACCGCTCTGAGGTTTGTGAAACGGAAGCCGGGAATATCAAGGGGGGGGGATCAGTTCTGCCCAGTGTAGCGACACCCGTCTTGAATCCCGGAGAACAAATCAACGGCAGCCTCGGTTCAGAACCATCGTTTTATTTTTCCGCTTAGTGTTGCTTTTGAAGAGTATTGTTTTGTGAACTATGGCATCTCCTTCGACACGAAAAGGGAGAATTCTTGGTGCTGTTTTGTTTGTCTTGACCGTAGTGGTGATCGCAGTATTAGCTTGGACTATAGAACTGTTGTTTCCTGTACGAGAACATTTGCTGCCCACCACTCCAAGTCCATCTGAACATTTTCATTTTACTCTGCCTTTTCACGAAGAAAGGCATAGGCAGACTTATTTGAATAACAGCTTTATTAAGATTTTGCATCATACTCATAACATGACCAATACGTCCAATTGTTGGGTATGTGGAATGTTGCCCGGACATCAGAAGAAGGGAGGAACACCACTCATTCCTCTCCCGTTTTCTCATAATGGTTCTTGTCATGCTTGGTACACTCTTCTTTTTACTCTGCGATGGCCAACGAAAGGTGGACTACTTTTTCGGTTGAATAAAATATGCTATAACGACAAAGATGGCTATCCACACGCTGAAGGAACTAAATTTGAATGGGAAGAGTATCGTCCGGACAATGTTTCTACACCTCGTGTATATACGAATCAAAGACTTATAAATGTGACGAGCATACATATGATAACAGTCATTGATACAAAAGCAGATTTGTGTATTAGAAATAAAGGTACAATCGCTGTAGGCCGCAGTGAATGTAACATTACACTTACCTTTGATACACCAACTGGAATTGCATTTGTAGCTTCACGTAACACATATTTCATTTGTGGAAATAAGGGATACCATCGTCTACCATTGGGATGGTTAGGAACGTGTTATATAGCTTTTGTATTACCACCCGTATTTATTGCTCCTCCCATGTACCACAATGATTATGTTCTGTACCATGATTTCATACTGAACAGAGTAAAACGAGCAGTAGATCTTGATGACATAGACCAGACTGATACCACGTTACAACAATATGTAGATTTCAACTTGGGGTTATTTTCATTTGTAGGAGCTGCACTGAATAGCAGGAAGATAAGGCGGCTTACACGTGTGGTGGAAGCTGTCGCTAATGAAACTGCCTCTGCTTTAGGGAATATTACTGAGGAATTGCAAATTACCAGAATTGTGGCGCTCCAGAATCGAATGGTTCTAGATGTGATACTAGCTGATAGAGGTGGAGCATGCCGCATCATCGGAAGTAGTTGTTGCGTGTACGTGCCAGATAACTCACCATCCATATATGATTCGATTACAAAATTACATAAGATAGCTGCTGAGATCCACCCAGAAAATGGAACATGGACCTTTTCTGGTTGGTTCTGGACCCTGCTTAGTACTTGGGGTTGGAAATTATTAACGATTCTCTGTGTTTTTATTGGAGTACTATTTTTCCTTTGTCTATGTATTCAATGTGGCCCTACATTATGTTCTGTATGTATCACAGCCTGTATTCCGTCTAAACGAGCTATTGTTAAGCAAGAGAAACTGATCAATGATGAAGTATTGAAAATAATGGCTATTAACATTGAGGATGAACATTCTGACTACGTTCACTATGAGGTAGCTTTTGCTAAACGCTAAAAGGGCCGTCTGTCGTGTTTTGGCAGCTCCTGAGTTAGCGTTTAGCACAGCTACACGGTCTTTTCTGTTAACTTGACCAAAACGAACGGGGGCCATTTTGAATCCCTCTGACTTCCGTTTTCCTATGAACACGCTGCCTCGTGGTCAGTGTGCCCTTTTGTCCTTCCTTGATACCCATGGTCCCTATTCTGCTCGACAACAGGCTATTTTTAGTACTGGTCAAGCGCACATGCGCACTATGCATCAGCTGGTCACTCTTTAGGAATGTTAGCACTAACTGACCAGTGTTATTGAACTCCTCCCACACGCTGGCTGTGTTCCAAAAATGACCTTATATGTACCTAAAATGTGTAACTTGTAACCGCCTATCTTTTTATTGCTATTAAACTGTATAAAAGAGGTCGTGCACCGATGTTCGGTGTGCTACTTCTTACATTGCCGAAGGGTGCTGTAGGAATGTATCACCACCCCATGGGGTCTTAATAAACTTGTCTTTTACCTTTTCCAGTGTCCGTGCCAACTTCTATACTAAGGTGTTCGAGAGTTTAGCAGAGTATGTAGGCCTGATTTGAACCCAACACCACAGGATTTCCAAAAGACCTACATCATTAGGACCAGTCGCCCAAAGAGTATCAGGGAGAGAACGCAGCTCTGGTGGGAGCGCATCCATCGACAAGTACATTGGAGAGGTGATTGTTTTACCCAACGTAAACTGTACTCCTTCTGGAGAACAGTACAATGTCGCATATAGGCGTTTTAACAAGTCTAAACCAAGCAGATTTTCATTACAACCTGTCGTCAAAATCAGGGGTGCTTTCAAGTGACGGGGTCCAACAGAAATAGACAAAGGACCAGAAACAGGGTTGTGAACAGGGGCGCCTGAAAAACCTACTGAAACGTTTGTTGAGCCAGACAAAGGTGCGCCAGGGAGTTTCGCATGTATGATAGAACTTTTTGCTGCACCAGTATCCAACAGAAACGGTTCGACTATACCTGATGTTGCTACTGCGACATAAGGCCCACTCTGATCTACTGGAACTGATACTACTCCCTCTCTTTGTCCATGGCTGTCCTAGTACTCCCTTGGCTGAACTTCCTCACTAGCTTCATAGTAGTCTTCAACATGATACTGTTGAGACCTATTTTGTTGGGCAGATTGTCCATTTCGCTGATCGAAATGATTAGAAGGGCGATCACTTGTCTGTGGAGGCATAGCACCTCGTCCTCGACCTCTAGAGTTTTGTATAGAACTACCACGACCTCTCTGAGCTGTCGCAGCATTATTTTGCGCTAAGACTGGACACTCAGTCTTATAATGGCCTTCCATTTTGCAATAAGCACATTGATTCCATTGGTACTGTGGCCTCTGAGAATTATACTCCGTCCTTTGATATGACCCTTGCTGTGTATTAGTCTGATTCGTGCGAGGCGGATATGCTTGCTGTAAAAGAACTAAATCTTTCGTCTTTTTATCTGATTTTTCTTTCTCCTCTTTATCCCTATTTTCATAGTACTGGGCAGTCGCAAGTATTTGCGCAGTCGTAGAGACAGCCCACGCACTCTCAGAATTCTTTAATTTACCACTAAGTTCTGGCAACAGATTGTGCACAAATTTATCAACAAATAATCTCTGGCCTCCTTCTGTGCTCATATCCTGACCACTATGATCCACAAAAGTCTCCTCGAATCTTGTGAAAAAGTCGGAGACGCTTTCGTCTTTCTTCTGTTTGCACGCGGACAATTTGTCCCAGTTAACGCGCAATGCTGGCATCAGGGTTTTCATTAAATCGATTATTCTACAGGGCAAATTAGCAATTAAGGGTTCAGGTTTGGAACCACCTGTTTGCTGACCATCCGCCGCAATTATAGCTGCCCAATCACCACCTAGGGCAACTGGATGATTCTCTTTCCGAATTTTAGCCCAAATTGGTTGCGGTACTACATTACCAAATAGCAGATCTATGTCAGCTAGATTCAATACACAAGCTTCAACTGTCTGAGCCAACTCTTTGTAGTACCCTGCAGGATTTTTACGCGGATCTGGCAAGGCCTGTTTCACTGCTAATACTTCAGCTCGCTTCCATGGAATATGTATCCATACTCTCTGGAATTGGGCCGGAGCGGCTGCAATACCAAGGTTTACATTAGCTTGCACAGCTTCACGCCAAATTGGTGGAACCTCCCTCATTGGATATTGACGACTTTGTTTCGTACTACGTTTCTCTAACTCCCTCGGTGAACGAAGTGATGGGTCATTCCTATAACTTAAAATCAGTTCCATCGCTTCTTTTATATTTTGACCAACTATCATACCTGCAGCAAACTCTTTCTGAACATTAATTAATTCTTCTAGATTTGATTCAGAGTCATCCTCTTCCAGTTCCTCACGTAGAAGGAAGCACATTTCATCGAACACATAGCGTTGTGTCGGTTCGTTCCATTGCATAAATGTATCCAATACATCTTGTACATTATATCTTCCAACTTTTGAAACCCATCTAAGAGCGGTGGAATCTAATATTCCCCGTTCTTCAGTGCTAGGAAGCTGACTACGTCTCTGCACAGAGTCAGAGGTAGGAGTCTTAATCAGAGTTTTATAGAAGGGAGATAAAATATTAGAGACAGAATCAGTGATTCTCCGACGAACAGAAAGCGGAGTCATAATATTAGCAGAAGCAGTAAATAGAGTAGCAGTTGGAACAGATAGAACAGGAACAGTAGGAGCAGCGGGCAGAGTAGCCTGTGAACTAGCAGGTGTGAGCGATACAGGTATAGGTAAAAAAGCCGGTAACCCTGGAAGAGGGGGTGCCGAAGGAACATTAATATTGACCACAGGAGGTACAGGAACTTGATTCAGAGGAGCAGGAACACCAGGTTGTCCAGCAACCAGTAATTGAACATTCGGTATAGGTGGAGCCGTAGCACCCTGTGCATACGGTGGGGGTGATCGTAACAAGTAAGACAACAGGGGATCCTTTTCAGGGTCCTCTACTATCTTAGTTGTACTCGATGGCAAAGCAGGATAGCACTTGTCTATCGCTAAATTACACTCTCTATTGGCCACCTCCATCGCTTTCTCAGACTCGTTGAGTTGCAGCTGCTTAGCAGACTGTTCTAAAGTAAACTCTTGCTCTTTCTGTTCTTTCTTCAACTTTTTAATTTCTCTCTGTTTAGATTCTTTTCGCCAATAACGGAAAGAATCAAACATTGCCGGCCGGGCTTTCTTCTTGAACAATTTCGTTTCTAAGTTATCAAGAACTTGAGGTTCAAAACTACCATGCAGTGGCCAACTAAGGACACCATCTTTCTCTGTATAGTGGATCCATACCTCGTTATAAGAGATAGGGCCCACACCAAATTTGCAATATAGATCATAAAGGGGAGTTCCAATCGGAGGAACCGTACACGAGTCCTCCAACTGGGAATCACTGTTGCAACTAAAACAAGACAACATACAATTTTTCCGACTTACCATTTTATAATCCGGAACACAGAACCGACAAAACACAAACAAAAGGTGTGCACTCGAACCAAGAACCAAGAACTTAGGCCTACCAAAGCGAACAAATGTATCGATACCCAAACTAAACCAAATGATTATCTTAACCAGAACAACCAGTGATAATCTTACGAAACCAAACCAAACCAAAAACTAAAAGGATTATCCAAACAGGAGCAACCCTTACAAAGTAACCAACTAGCAACCACTTAATACTTAATACTTAACTGAGGCACGGAAGACGTCACCAAGGAGAAACCCGTCACGTCTCGCCGTACTAAGGACTGCACCTCGGGTCCAAGACAGGGCGACGGTCAAAGCAACGGACCACTGTAGCCATCCAAACGGGAACCCTCGTGGAAGAGAACGTCTGGCCACTTTTGCGATATGCCGGGATCGATGAAGTGGGGCGCCTCACTCTGGAATCTTCACACGAAGCTTCTCGAACTCTTCAGGCTTTTGGACCGGTACCGAATGACGTCGCCCCACGTTGGGCGCCAATTGGAGTTCTTGACTTTTTGGTTCCGTCCAGAGGTGTCAGGGATAACACCCGAAGACCCCGGAGTTCTACCTGCCTCGGTGCACAAACAAACAGAAACACGGGCTTCTCAATGGTGGCGTCAAAGACCAAAGGTTTATTACTGCAGGGACACAGAAGTCACAGAAACTACACATGGCAGTATCTAGGAGCCTGTTCGATTTGTACAAAATGGGTTGCTCCTTAAATACTAAATTTTCTGCTTGGGGCAAATTCTTTACATGCTAGTACAGTTATAAACATTTGTGTCCTAAACAATAAATATTTGGCATTTGCACAAGAATCATCTACAGTGTCTGATGTCAAAATATTAAGAACGAGGGGTTCCCACTATTCCATCATAATCTCATGTCAGCTTTTCATTCAAGAGCCGGACCGCCTCATCGTAAATTTCGTTACCTCCCCCTAATAAAGGCCCAGAAGGGAAGGAGCAGAGCCAGGTGCAGAAGATAGTAAAGTAGGATAAGAGATGTTTGTGGGTCGTAAATGGGCAAGGTTACCAGCTTCGGCCGCCTAATCATGATCAGGCCAACGGACACGAGAACCAGTATAGCAGGACTGGCCTCAGGCTGGGGAGGCAGCTCTTGCTGAGTCATGTTGCCACAGCGTTGCTTGCCTAAGGTGCACGTGTCACTAGCAAGGTGACTCGCCTGCTAAAGCCTATGTGTCCTTAATTGAAAGAGGTCATTGCGTGTCCATTGACTATGTGAGGGCAAGGAATACAAAATGTCTGCCGTAATCTAAGATGGATGCCATGGGTGGAACAGAAATGTGTTTGTAACAGGAGTGCTCTTGCTCGTAACATAGCGAAAACACCGGGATATACTGAATGGATCATTTGCGGTTCACTGATACCAAAATTATGTATTACGACAATGTTAAAAACACGGGTTCAAATCGTCACGGAACCTCAGGTCAGAGAAGTAGGTATGTGTGAGGACACAGTAGAAATTGTGAAAATTATCCAAGAAGAAGCAACTGAGAAGGAATTGAGTAAGTGGAGAGAGAGTACGGGTATGTTGGATGCGACAGGATGTTGGACGGAATTGTCAGAACACCAACGTTGGTTGTTACCAGATGCCTATGTACTGCCTGTAGTTACTATGGCGCATGGTCCAGCTCATATCAGTGCGAAAGGAATATGTAAGCTTCTGGTTCCAGTATGGCAGAATGAAGGAATCCCTAAATGTGCAGAAAATGTGGTAAAGCTTTGTATTGTTTGTTTAATGCATAATCCAGGAAAGGGAACACCAACTCAGGCAGGTCATTTTGCTCCCCCTACGTATCCTTTTAAGGTATTACAAATTGATTACATCCATATGGAACGTTCCAATAACCTCAAGTATGTTCTGGTGGTGGTCTGTGCCTTTTCCAGATGGATAGAGGCCTTCCCCCTAAAGGATAATACTGCTTTGTCCGCGGCTAAAGTCCCCTTGAAGGAATTCTTCCCGAGGTTTGGTTTGCTGCGCATTGTCTGGAGTGACAATGGAAGTGAATTTGTAGGTCAAATTATGCAGAAGGTGTGTGCGGCTCTTGTAATTAGGCAGAAATTCAATGCGACAAACCACCCTCAGTCAGCGGGTTTGGTAGACTGCTATAATGGCACTCTCAAGCTCAAATTAGCAAAGATTCAGGCCAGCACGGGTCTTGCTTGGCCCGATGCTTTACCTTTGGCACTTCTCTATACGAGAACAACTGTACATTCTCGTTTAGGACTTAGTCCTTATGAGGTCGTTTTTGGGCGCCCAGCCAATGTCTGGGGAGTTCCTCGACCTAAAAAGTATTCCGATATTCCATACCCATTGTTGGTTGATTACTTGCATGACCTCACCACTAAGTTATTCATGTTATTCATCAACAGGTTCAAAACGCTTTGCCGGAGGCTTCCTCAGATCCAGGTCATTCCATTCAACCCAGAGACTTTGTCTGTCTGAAGAATTTTCAGAGGAAGAAGAATTTGGAACCTCGTTGGGGGCCCCCGCGACAGGTGATCCTCGTCACACGTACAGCAGTGAAGGTCGTCGGAAAGAAAAATTGTGTCCACGGTGTGCACTTGCCTTTACCTTATGACCAGTGGGTCCGAGAAGGCGAAGGTGACAATGAGAGTGAAAAAGTACCCCGATTTGTACCTTTCAGTAGTGCACGCCTGGACTGGACAAGTCCCGAGAAAGAAGATGACGACGTGTTGCAAGAAGCTGTACCATCACATTTGAGATTGAATACAACGAACCCAGAGACTTTGTTTCGAGATCAAACGATACCTGGCAAGACACGGTACAGCCTAAGACCTAGGTTGACTAAAGACAATTGAATTTTCTTTCTTTTGGTTACTCTTTTTGAAAGACATTTCCTTTTCACTATCCATCAAGTTGCAGGGTCACGGTATGAGTCTTAGGCTGTGACCTGAGTAGTGACATAGGTCTGCAGGACTTGCAGTGTCATAGGAGGGCTACTAACCACAACTAAGTGTTCCAGGAAGATTACCGTGAGCAACGCTTTAGAGAATGGATAATAAAGTGGAAGGGAATGATAAGAAAGTTGCAATGAAAATCAAGTAGAAGAAATTATTGTTTAGTCGATGTGGCGTAGCATTGTGTATTTTAGTATGTCTATGTATTTTATTAGCTTGTGTGGGTTGGGTTGTCCACACTATGCAGCAAGCACCTGCTCCAACTTTTGTTTCTTTGACTTTTTCTACTACTACCTCCCCGCATAAGTTCTATACACTCCCAGATCATGAACAAATTAGGAGAACAGAATACTTCAACAATTCATTTATCCAGTTGTTACATCAGCATTAACTGGTAGTCAACACTACTGACTGTTGGGTTTGTGGGCATATGCCCCATAATGCTGAGAAAGGGATGTCATATTTAGTCCTTCCATTTTCTTATGAAGGTTCCGCTTGGGCTTATTTGGCTATGTTTTCTAATGCTTACCACAATCAACTACGACATCCTCTTGGTGGTCCATATAATGGTGGAGCAAATTTTAGTCATAGTTCTTTGATAAAGGGAATAGTGACTATGGCTAAAATTGCCGAAATTGGTAAGATTCCCGTTGATGAGAAACGAGCATATGATGGTTGGAACGTGACCCGTTATGTTACTAGCCTCACTGATAAGGCTAGACAAAGAAGATCTTTGCCAATTTGGACCATCCTCATAGAGGTAATTTATGTCTGCAGATAAATGGTCAGAATATTAAGAAAAAACAGGAAAAGAGTGTTTGTTCCCATACATACATCTATTCACCCTTGATTTCTTCACCGTTGGTACCATCTCAAGGTGGGAAACATCCTTTACGACGCAACTTTTACCACGCAGTGCCTTTACAATGCAGGTTTCTCAACGCAAGTCATTACAACGAATTGCGCTGGGGGCGCTCTAGGATAGGTAATAGTTTAATTTACTATCCATCACCTTCCCTACTATCCACGGGGACTGGAGTTGGAATAGTAAATTAAACTATTTACTATCCAGCACCCCCCAACGCAAGTCGTTGTAACGACTTGCGTCGAAAAACCTGCGTTGTAAAAGCATGCGTGGTAAAAGCATGCGTTGTAACAACGTACATCCTCTCAAGGTACATATTTTGTTTGTCATGATAGAGCCTATACATGGCTTCCCACCTATTTTTCAGGAACGTGTTTTGTGGCTTTTTTTCATCCCCCAACATACACTGCTCCTTCAGGTCATCACAGAAAAAGATATGGCAGAGGGGTTATTGATTCTAAAGACACAGCTGGACAAGAGGGAGGAGACTTTCTCAAAGGGTTTCTTCCTTTCTGGGGCCCAATGGCCAATAGCAGAAACATTAGACAGCTAGTTTGTGTTGTTGAGGCTACGATAAATGTGACTTCCGGAGCCTTGAGTAATCTGACAGCCGAACTTCAGGCGGATCGTCTTATGACTTTGCAAAACCAAATGGTTTTAGACATAGCCCTTGCAGATAGAGGAGGAGTCTCAAAATTGATTGGGTCTAGTTGCTGCATTTACATTCCTGAAAATGCCCCTACAGTATACCAAGCCATTTCTAAGTTACATGTAATTTCCGAGTCTATTCATCAGGACACAGGAGATTGGTCTATAATGGGATGGTTTTGGGGACTACTGTCCACATGGGGATGGAAAGTGTTAACTTTCCTTGGAATGATTTTGGCCATCATTTTCTCTTGCTGTCTTTGTTTGCAGTGTGGCCCCGCCATCTGTGGTCTTTGTGCCACCTTGTGTGTCCCAAAGCCTGTGTCACAGAAAACAGAGAACATTAAAATGATGTTGCAGCAACAGCTCAATGACCTCATGACCATTGACATTGACTCAGACTAACTTGAGTCCTTTGTGTTTTGCCTGAGTAATGGCAAAAGGAGGGTCTGAAGTTCTGTGGTTTTCGACTTCGCTCCGTATTTAGCCACCATCTTGTGTTCAGCCTCCATTTTGTGTTGCCTTCACTCAGGCAGCACTGCGAACGTAGTGTTTTTGCTTTTCCAGCTGCTATGCGTCTCTTCTGTTAAAAAGTAACCCTTTGTCCTTGTTTACAAAACCGATGTCAGGGTCTGGCCGAGTTTGTTAATCCATGTCTAGACTGATTGATCCTTGTCTTAGTTGACTGTTTGGGTCCCACCATTCTTCCCTCACTTTATCTTATTTGACTGGCCTTCGCTATTCTCTCCTTGTATTCTCCTATTACACAACTATCCTTTGAGGTACGTAGATACGTTCTGCCACCTGCAAATTGGATTACAGGCACTAGCATTGATTAACTTGAGGGGAGGAGAGAACATGG
Organism: Lissotriton helveticus; assembly: GCF_964261635.1. Classification (NCBI taxonomy): domain Eukaryota; kingdom Metazoa; phylum Chordata; class Amphibia; order Caudata; family Salamandridae; genus Lissotriton; species Lissotriton helveticus. The sequence continues at coordinate 1,395,486,501 of NC_136065.1, forward strand.
GGTCTGAAAGAAGGACGTATTCAAGATACTTGATAGCTTGTTTTCAAACTTTTCCTATTTGTCAGTTTTGTATGTTTTGGGAGTAGACGTTGTAAATATGTGTGATATAAAAGATTGTGCGCCACGGAATTAAGTGGCAGTCTCCTAAGAATATATCATTGTACTTCTTGGATAACTGTGCTTAGCTGCAGCTAATAAACCTGATTTTCTACGCCTAACAGAGTGTCCTGTGTCTCTGTCTGACAAGGCAGGTGAACCCGGAGATATTAGGCGTGCCCTGCGCCGCTCGGCCCATAAGGCCCGGTTCTCCAAGAGTGGGGTTTCCAAAGGAGGTTGTCTCTGACAGAGGTGCAAACTTCATGTCAGGATATCTAACTGCAATATGGAAGGAGTGTGGTGTCAACTATAAGTTCACCACCCCTATCACCCACAGTGCAATGGGCTTGTGGAAAGATTCAACAAGACCCTCAAAGGGATGATAAAAGGGTTACCTGAAAAGCTGAGGCGAAGATGGGACATCCTTTTACCCTGCCTTCTGTTTGCTTACAGAGAGGTCCCACAAAAGGGGGTTGGCTACAGCCCTTTTGAGCTTTTGTTTGGGCATCCTGTAAGAGGACCCCTATGTCTTGTGAAGGAAGGATGGGAGTTACCTCTCAAAAAGCCTAAGCAGGACATAGTGGACTATGTACTTGGTCTACGCTCCAGGATAGCTGAGTATATGGAGAAGGCTTCTAAAAACCTTGAGGCCAGCCAAGAACTTCAGAAAGCTTGGCATGACCAAAAGGCTGTGCTGACTGTGTACCAGCCAGGACAGAAAGTATGGGTGTTGGAGCCAGTGGCCCCAGCAGCACTCCAGGACAAATGGTCTGGGCCCCACACAATAGTTGAACAGAAGGGAGAAGTCACCTACTTGGTGGACCTGGAGACTCCCAGAAGTCCCCACAGGGTGCTTCATGTCAACAGACTTAACGCATTTGTCGACAGGGCAGACATGGGCTTGCTCATGGCTACAGATGAGGGGCAGGAGGAAGAGAGTGACCCTCTCTCAGACCTGCTTACTCAGAACCCTGATGATGGTTCAGTAGCTGGTGTAGTATTTGCTGACAGCCTCTCTGAACATCAGCAACAGGACTGCAGACAAGTTCTTCAGTCCTTCAGACATCTGTTTTCCCTGACCCTAAGTCAGACAAGCTGGTGTACCCATGAGGTGGACACTGGTGACAGTCTGCCTGTCAAGAAAAAAATTTACAGGCAACCTGACCATGTCAGGGACTGCATTAGGACAGAGATCCAAAAGATGTTGGAGCTGGGAGTTAATGAGCCCTCAGAGAGCCCTTGGGCCAGTCCAGTAGTCCTGGTGCCAAAACCTCACACCCAAGATGATAAGAGAGAGATGAGGTTTTGTGTGGACTACAGAGGTCTCAATGCTGTCACTAGGACAGATGCCCACCCCATCCCCAGGGCAGATGAGCTCATTGATAGATTGGCTTCTGCCAAGTTCTTGAGCACATTTGACCTGACAGCAGGCTACTGGCAAATCAGACTAGCTGAGGATGCAAAAGCCAAGACAACATTTTTGACCCCAGGAGGACATTATCAATTTGTTGTAATGCCCTTTGGTTTGAAGAATGCACCTACCACTTTCCAAAGGCTGGTGAATCAAGTTCTCACGGGACTGGATGACTATTGTGCAGCTTATCTAGATGATATTGCTGTCTTTAGCTCCACCTGGGAGGATCACCTGGTCCACCTGAGGAATGTTTTAGAGGCCCTGCAAAAGGCAGGTCTCACTATCAAGGCCACTAAGTGCCAGATAGGGCAGAGCAAGGTTGTGTACCTGAGCCAACTGGTAGGTGGGGGTCAGGTTCAACCACTGGAGAGCAAGATGGAGTAGTTTCTGTCCTGTAACTCCAGTTCTGTAGTAGGGGTATCTCTGTTATAATCATAATCTAGTGAATAGTCCCGCTCATGTGCGTGGACCCCGGAGCAATCAAAAATAATCTCTTAAGTTATCAAAAATGCACCCCGCCCCCGTTACAGTGGGCCCTGATTGAAAAATTATTTGCACTGTGGGCTGAAATTCCGGAGGGACTGGCTATAATTGGCGGGGACTGGAATGAAGTCATGCACTGCCCTCTTGATCGTCTCAGACTCAGGGGCGACCCTATAGCAGATACCCCCACTAAATTGAATAATATGGTGCGTAGCATGGACTGGGTAGATACATGGCGATACCTCCACACTCATGAACGAGAATATTCCTATGTCTCGGCAGTCCATCACTCGTTTTTTAGACTTGATTATATCTTTGTCCCTACCACCGCTGTACACAGAGTTGTCTCAGAGTCTATCCTGCCTCGTGGACTATCTGATCATTCCCCGGTGGTGCTAGAAGTTACCCTAGACAAGGGGAGACAGCCATTTCGATGGCGCCTCTCCGCCTGGAATCTGCAGCAGGAAGCCTATCAACATCATATGGAAGTAGCCGTCGCTCGGTACTGGGAGGAGAATCTGGGCACTGTATCCGACATACGAACGGTCTGGGAAGCCATGAAGCCCACGCTTCGTGGGGTAGATGTAGCCTGGTGTGCAGCAGCGCGTCGCAAACGGAAGGATGACCTAGTAAAGGCTGCAGCGACAGTGGAACGGCTGGAGTCTCAATGTAAGGTAGCAAGCCATCAGGAGGGAGTAGGCCAGCTTGTAGTGTAGTTCCTATCTTCCCAATAGGCTCTGCGCATTGGAATAATACCTACAGCAGTAAAGGCCTAGACCAGACGTTAACTAGGTCTACTACTGTCGATACTAGACTTAATTTTTGGGTTTGCCAGCTTAGCTCAGAGTTCGCTAGAAACTTTCTCGAATGTTCAAGGAGGACTTAACTTCCCTGATTAGACAAGAAGGGATTTAGTTTCTGACAACCATAGAACATGACAACTTTGCTCTCCCCTAATCAAGAGTGTATCTCCAGAGTCGTGTGAGCACAAGGCAATTATTTTACTCAGTCAGTACGTGCATTCTTAGTCTCATCAGAATGTAGAGAAAAGGAAGAGACGGGCGTGTTCAATAAAAGGTGTTATTTATTGATCAGTCTCTTTTCTCATACATGAGAAATGGATCGATATTATTGCAATACTTATAGTTAAGTAAAGTGCATACATTAAAAGCAATAGTATAAAATAATACTGTAAAAACATTGATATGGTTTCTGAGCCATATGATGTTTTAAAATGATTAAAATATATTTACATACACATATACATTTGACTAAACGTACTCAACTGGTGTTTCTAAATACGCCTACCCCGTGTACCTGACCTAAGTCTAATGCGTGGGCGGGAATAGAAAGTTACAGTTTAAGTTAAGTTTGTTTTTGCCAAGTGAATAACTAAAGAATTCTCTGTGAGGGGTTATTCAGTTCTGTACCTGGAATTTAGGATGAATGAGGAATGGTATCTCTTTCTCTGCTCTCGATATTCCAGGCCGCCTGCGAGGGCTGCCCGAAAGCGCCGGTGCTGGGTCTCTCGGCTTGAGATAGCAGCGCGTCTCTCAGCGCGTCAGGAAGGCGGGGCTGCTGCCAGCGGGGTCTGCTCTGCTTCTGGGCTTCGGCAAGTATGGCTGCTCCGTCTCGTCACCACGCGTGTGTTTGCATAGGGCAAGATCGGTAATATTTATACCTTAAAGGTGCCGAGATTGACGTAAGGATGGACATAGATACGTCAATAAAGATGTCATACGACTTGCTCGTTAGCACATTCTTTACTAAAGTTCTCGGTGAAATCAAAACAATGGCCGCAGGGTTTTGCCCAGGTTGTCATAGGTTTGATTTGTTATGAGAACGTCGTATGCCTTATCAGGGGCTGGAGGAATGTCGCTTGTCTCAAGCGTTATGACCTAATCAGATAACACGTTCCTGTGCCGTAGTGTGACTGCGTCAGATAACGGTATCTGCATCATGGGGGCTTGTCTTGCCTCATGGGCTGACTGTTAGTTAACTTGATAGTTAGTTTAACCAAAATAGGGTCAGGAATAGGGGGATCGATTCAGAACCTATAGGAATACATGACACCCACTCCACGCTAACTATGGTCATATTTACTAATCTATGCATAGTATAACATAGTACAACATACTACAGAGTATAGTGTATACCTTACCACCCCAAAATACATAAATGCATTTTGAAATTTTCAAATATACTGAAAAATTGCAGTCATATATTTTGTATGCACTTAAGCTATGAATTAAATGCAAAAGTAAACACGCATTTGTATGCATTATTGCTAATTTGGTATTTGAGAAATACACATGAAATGGCTCTTAATATGGCTATACAGAAAGGAAGTCCGAGACCATTTCATCACATAATAAAACATTTATGAACATACCAGCGGGCAACTAAAGTTTATAAAGTATCTAAAAATAGAAATCTTAGTTCTCTAGGAATAGTTTCTTACTTTAAGCAGAAGACAAGTGTCCCGAAAATTTTGTAAAAAATAATTTGGGGCTTGCTAAAAAATTGTTGTCCGTGAACTGGTGGGAAAAATTGTTCATGTGACTTTATTTTTAAAGTTGAAGGCCGAATTCAGGGAACGCCGTGTGCGAGCTTGCTCAAAAGTCTCTATTTCTGTTCTGGAGAGAACATCATATCATTAAGGCTTTCGAAAAAACTGTCAACAGCTTCATGGGAAAGTTCCACTAAGTCGGAAATAGGTGTAACCATGCATTCGTGCGCATGATTGTCTCCATTGACATTCTGATTTGCATTACTGACAGAAGGTCGTACCTGTTCGATGCTGCTTTCATCTTGAACTTCACTACTCTTCAATCGTAGTGGTGAAGATTCCACGAATGCCGTCATCAGGATTGGCAGCCTTTGAGGGCAGCACAAAGCGTGAACCTTGGTAGGAACCAACAGTGTATCTGCGTCCACCGGCGCATCCGATTGTAGCGTCAGACAGGTGTCTAACACGAATTCTTCTCCGCATAGCAGACACCTTAGTACAGGTAAAACACACCTTTGCCACATTGGTCGAAATGATAGAAACCAAGTCATGTTCAGGTCTCTAAGCCGGGAGAGTCCCAGGATTTTTGATATCCGGTCCCGGTATCCAATGGCTAGGATTGTATCTTCCATTGTCGCGAGAGTTTGATCTGTGACATGGGTTGCCATAACGAAAAATAAGGACTAAGAATAGGATTCCTGCAATTAGTCCCAGGATCAGGGGAAGTCCGCCAAAAATCGAATGGACGAAATCTGGAAAAATACCCAGTATGGCTTTGAATGGTGTTAATGCCATCGAAAATACTGTCTTAAATACCTTTGAGACCCCTGTATTATCAGAAATATTTAAGATTTCGCTCAGGATTTCCGCGAAATGTACGGGGGAATTAGTTGATAATAATGTATGTATCTCTGCAGTCGTCCTTGCGACTTGTAGATCATACGTTTCTTTTGATGACGTGAGCCTTGTAGGCGTCTGAAGAAGCACTGTTTTCATTCTGCTTAAAGTATCTATTCGAATAGAAGTAATTTTCAAATTGGGCCATGCCCTTGCCTCCCTGTCTGGAAAGGAGCTGGGGAACAAAGAACGTCCACAGCACTTGACCTTCGCAGTCGTAGTGACTAGATAAGGAGTCCCGGGCATAAGACTACAACATCTGCGGTCTACAATAAGAATGTAACTCCCATTATAGAGTCTTTGAAAGAATGGTTCTATTTCAGTTGCAGGTGCGCCTTGCTGGTGACATGAAAGGTTGTATGAATTCCCTTCACAGGCTCCATGCAAACTAATTCCGTTACACAGAAGCGTGCCGCTTAGTGACATAGCACAATTGTTGCCACTAAGAAACACTTTCTGTCCTTTATTACTGACACATGCATGTGAATAGGGCAGGTTCCAAGTTGTTTTAAGGTACCCCTTTCCCAATTTCTCGTACATGCCAGCCTGTATATATTTTTGGCAGTATTGAAACCTGAAGGTTCAGATTGGAATATTTATGATTCTGTGGATTATCCATTCACTGACAGGTCGTTCTGACATTGTCATTGGTAATCTTTCTAGTTTTTCAATGCTCAAGATTGTATAATCAGCACCCTTTTGCGCCATACCGATTTGTCTATCAGTAAGGTTAAAGATTTGGAATAGTGACGTTGTGTTGATTAAACGCCAAGGCACATAGCCTGAACGCAGATTTTGTAACGTCCAGCCAAGCTGTACAATAGAACGCAATTGTGACTGTCCATGTTGTAATAACAGTAAGTCTTGCGATAATATATCGATTGCTGAAGACACAATGCTGTCCAATGAAAAAATTCTGGAGGACAGAGTCATTAACCCATTGTCCACTACAGAAAGTGATTTTTCCAAATTGATACGGTCAATTTCCCGTATTCTTTCTGCTGTTTCAATTTGAGTAACCTTCCAGGCCTCATTGTATGCTGCATATACAGAGGCTGCTATGAAACGTTTTTGACGCTGTTTGCGTGGTCCCATTATGAAATCACGCAAGTCAGCACCATCAGTAAGTAAAGTTAGGTGTTGCTTAATTTCAGGCAGTGTGGAAGTTTGAAGCCATTGAAGGCATAATTTGCCCACACTGTAGGTTGTTATTATCCCTGGGTGATGTCTTTGGGGATATCTAGGGTCTGGCCTGGTCATTTTGAACCCCTGTGTTTTGTTCAGGAATCTGTCTTGACAGTTATTAGTATCTGTTGGCCAGATCAACCACTGTTTCCAATCAGGATGTGTTCTGTTTTGGTTTAATATATGGTTTACGTCTATCTCTTCATCTGTATCAGAGCTATTGCTAAACATTGTTGGCTTTGGAATAGACGGTTTATTTAAATCTTTGATTTTGGCTAAGCCAAGACAGGTGGTTTGTTGAACAGTGTCATTTAAAAATATCATTTGTTCTGGGATCATGCAGGCTCTAAACAAAGCTTCTATACCCTGTACTTGCCATTCTTTAGTACCCCAAACACTTTTCAAATCAACATTTTTGTCCCAATAATCAAATCCAAAAGTATTCATTTGTTCAAAGAATGAGTCTGAATAAATCAATTTTGTGTTGGTTATCATGGTTTTCATCCCTGTCTTGTTTGACAATTTAAAATAAAATGTTTCAGCATTACTTGTGTTAAAACCTGAAAAATATGAATATTTGTCATATACGGTTCTAGAGCTCCCTTTTGGAGGTGTAGCACAATGTTCCCATTGATTATAATTTAAAACATTTCTAGGTTGTGCAGATTTATGTAAAAAATGGTTACCATAATGGTTATAGCAATACATACTATCATAATTTGTAGAACCTTGCAAATAATCATGTTTTGTAAATTTAGCAGACATTACTAAGTCAGACATCATGTTATTAATGCTTTCGAAGTCCCAATCATCAGCAAATGAGTTTGGTTTTGCAAAGTCACTCAAGGGGTTCTTGATTTGGTGTGGATATTTCAGGATCTCGACCGGACCATAAATTTCATAGTCAGTGTTGTCCCAGGCTACCCCACCAGGTATCGGATTGGCTGTGAAGTTGGCTGAAGAAAGTTCTGAAGAAAGTTCTCTTTTCTCGACGTGTGAAGATGTGTGTGGTTTGAGGACCAAGTTGATGTTCTGACTTGCTGTGTCCATTTTAGCATATTTTCCCTCAATGAAGCGTCCCAAAGTAAATACCATGATGAGCCAAAGTATGAGGATAAATGCACCAAAACCCACCCAAAATTCAATCCATGGAGAAATCAGATATGTTTCTTTCAGTTGTTTCAAAAGTTCCGTAGCTTTGTCTTTAAAGGATTTTGATGATGGCTGTGTCTTTGATTCACTGAGGCTTTCAGAGGAATCATCGAAGTTTATGAAGTAGCCGGATGCAGTTCTGTCAATTGTTCCAATTGGTTCAGGATTTTTGTTTCTTGCATTGTCACCTGGTACTTCAGTATAGATTGGTGTGTCTCTGCTAAATGTTTTATTTGGGTTTTCAGAGGTCTGAGTTCTATGGCATTGTTGCATAGTCCTTCTTGTTCTTCTGTAGGTGTTTCGAATGTGATGAGCCTCTTCGTTAGGACCTCTGTACTGGTAGCAAACCTTGGTGTTCTGCTACTTATTGGGAGTCCACTTGGCCTACTGTTTGTTATCGGCCACATGTTGTGGTTTTACCAGGTCGATGGATACAACTCGGTTCTCCTTTTTTCCAGCAAGTGGCGGTAGTACAACTGATCTTGTCCCGTTGACAGACAAGACAGGAACTGCTTTTCTGTAAGAAGGCCCAAATTCCTTCTTTACCGCGATCTTCTCCCTGACTAGATCCCCGACTTTTGGAATCCAGACAGGTCTTGCTGGGACAGGTGGTGATTCTTCAGTGGTTGTTGGCTGTTGTTTCAACTGTATGTTGCTCAGGTCTTTTCTTGTTTTGTTTAAGTCCTGCAAAATAGCCAAACGGTCTTTGATATCAAAGGTTTTTTCTTTCACCACTGAAGTCTGACTATCAAGGTCAGAGATCATCATCCTAGTTCCAAATAATAATTCGTACGGACTGAATCCCTTCAGAGAATTTCTTGGCAAGTTATTTAGACTACGTTGGACACTTATTAGATGTTTGACCCACCCAGCTCCCGAACCTAATATCCTTTCTGCTATAGATTGCTTTCTGCCTTGGTTTTTTCTTTACACCATCCCGTACCCTCAGGAAGGAAGTGAGAAGATTCCCGCTGGACTGTGCTCATTTGGCCATGTTTCCCCCCAGGCTGGTGTGCCTGAGTGAAAACAATGGTCGAACGTAGCATGCTCTTAGCGTATATGCCATTTAGACTCGCAAATCTTGTATAACAGTCCGGACGTCAGCCGAGTGCTGGTGATCTACATTATAAGTGGAAACTAGCCTGTATATGTTAATCGCAAGCCATTCTTTTTACTGGTAATATTATCTGCCTTGATACGACGAGGTATTAAACTGTTTTTCTCCCCACTGCGATCTCTGTTGCAGTTTGGGCAGTTTTTTACAAACACGGTGTGATGCAGGCTCATGCCTGGCCACCAGTATCCTGATTGTAATTCTTCCAGAGAATCTTTCAGTTTGAGGTGTCTGAGATCCTCGCCCATATGTGCGTCTGCGATTAACAAGTTTCTCCTGTCCATGTTTGGAATCACTCTATCCCCCACTCCAGGGATTCGAGCAAAAGGGACGGAGTTTGCATCGATTATGTATGTATAATTGAGTGGATAGTTGATCGGTAGTGCTGAGCAGTCGCCTTTTGATGACGTTTTCACCGCCAGCAATGTTTCACCGTCAATGTATTTTAATGTACGCTTTTTTCGAACTACGGGAGCCGAGTTAGTGGCTGCCGCTGCGGCTGTTTCAGCCAATGAATTCCCTGCAACGTGAACGCCATCACGCTGGTGACTCAGTGAGTGTGTCACGTGAGTCTTTGGTAGTTCTTTTTGTAAAAGAGCTATTTGTTCCCAGAGCAGTTTCTGCTTTATTGGTGCATCTGTGTCATCTTTGTAACCATTTTGAATCCATGTCTGCAAATCCTTGTTGTATGATTTGACGCAGTAATACGAATCTGACACTATAAGTGTCGGGAATTCGCGATCCGCATTATCTAGCGCCATTTTCAATGCTATTATTTCAGTTTGTTTTTCTGAATTAGTTTCTACCGAGTGTGATTTTGTTAATAGAGGTCTCAGTTTACCTCCGCGCCACACTTCTTTTGTAATCTCACATGTGGGGTTGTATGCTTGTTCTCCCCAAACGGAGGGTTGAGCATGTCCGTCTGTATAGATTACACAGGCGTAATGTCGTAGAGGCAGAATGTCGATTGGCAGAGGATATGTTTTTTTATATTCTAAATTTTCCATTTCTTCTAGTTCTGGATCAAAGAAGTAGTATACTTTGTCCGTTGTGATTGAATTTACCCATTGTAACCATTCTGGATCCAATGTTGTTGATGGTAAATTACACGGTGTTGTTAATGCCTCAAAGGCTGATTCAGCTGTTCTGACTGTGATATGTCTACCGTCAGCTATGTCTTTTTCTCTAGCTATTGTGGTTTGAACTGCATGAACAATTTTTTCTTTGTTGCTGAATCTCTGTTCAGCTTTTGTGTACAAGTGTGATTTGAATGCAATTGGTACCTTTTCTCCCTCATTAGAGGTTAGGTATGTGAATCCGCATCTCCCTGGGATGACTCGAATCACAAGGTTACGTGTGTTATCACGTGTTTCTAATTTTGTTTTAATTAGCATGTCTGTTTGTAAGGATCTCAAAATTTCTGTGTGTGTTTGAGTCCAACTGGATCTTTTAAAGTCTGGTTTAATTAGATCATAAAGGGGTTTGACCCTTTCTGCGTAATTTGCAATGTATGTTCTTCCGAAATTTAGGAAGCCTAGAATCGACTGTAAGTTTTTTAGTGTTCTAGGTGCTTGGAGTACGGCACATTTCTCTAGAAAATTGTCAGCCAGGCTTTTGCCTTCACTTGATAACTCATATCCTAAGAATAGGACCGTCAGATGGGCAATTCTGGACTTTTTAAAGTTGAATTTGTAACCCTCTGCAGCGAACCCAAGTATTATGGTGTTCACTCTTTTCAAGTGAGTCTCCAAGTCATCATCTGTTAAGTAAATGTCATCGACATAAGATAATGCTTCATCATCATATAGTTGTAGTAATTCTGTTACTCTCGCTGAGAATACCCCCGGGCTGTTCTTGTACCCCTGGACTAACCGACAGAATTGTTTTTGAGTGCCATTTACTGAGAATGCAGTTAAATATCTGCTCTCTGGTGCTATGTTTTGACAAAAGAATCCATTGGAGATGTCCAAGGTTGTTTTGTATTTTTTGCGCACTATGTTATTCATTAGTGCAGCACTGTGTGAGTTTTGCACTGCAAAAGTTTTGCAACATGTGTTAAGGTGTCGGTAATCCAAAACTAGACGATATGAGTTGTCTGGTTTGGAGACCGGAAACAAAGGATTGTTCATTTGTGAGGTGCAAGTTTCAATCACCCCCTGGTATTCTAGCTGATCTAGTATTTCATTTACCTGTTTTTTAGCTTCTTGCTTAATTGGGTACTGCCTTTGTGCAGTTGGTTGTGATTTTAACTGGATTTTGTGAGGAGGAGAATCCTCATCCCATCCTACATGATTTTTATATAAAGCAGGTGCTAAGGCCACTGCCCACTTTCTAGCAAGTGTATATTTTTTATGAATCGGGATTTGATTCGAGAAGGCAGGCATAATTACTTCTTCGCCATGAGGGCACTCCCTGACAAACTCTGGTGGCCAGTCTTTTTCAGCTAGAAGGATATCATAGCCCTTGGAGAGATTATCCCAAAATAGTCCCCTTATTTTCCTAGTCTTATCTCCCTCTATACGTAATGTTATCTCGTATATCTTGTGGGGTTTGCTAACTCTGGTGTCTGCAGTTTCCACTTGAAGATATTCATTCGTGTCCACTGTCTCCAGATGATTCATAAGGACTTTGCGAGCTATGCTCACCTCTGCTGCGCTGTCTAGCATTGTCTGAGCCCACTCTCCGTTTTTCAGTTGTGTCCTCAGTATTCTCGGCATTGTTAACTACCTTGATACTGGCTACCTTCTTTTTTGGAATTTGTAATTTCTTTTTTAGTTGAGCAGGTTCCTTGTCTTTGGACTTGGCGTGCTCTTCTGATCGTCCTCTTCTTTCCGATTTCTGCGAGGAAGTCTGAAAAGATTGAGAGGGACGTGTATCAATGTCTTGATATCTATCAGGTTTTTTAATATTATCCCTATTTCTAAGGTTATATCTATTCCCAGAGGGGTCACCCTGTGGTGACCTCTGTCTTTGGTTTGGAGATTTCTCTCTTCGCCTAGGAGACCTTCCTCGGGACTGGAATTTCTTTTCTTTAGGATTGGATTGTTTGTTTCCATCCCAGTTCTTTTTTGGTGAATTATTATTAAAAAATATTTTTTCTGGACTTTCAGTCAGTTGCGGTTTTACTGGTATTCCACCTAGACTATCTCTGCCTAGTTCCTCATAGGATTTTTCTATGATTCTGGCAATTTCAGCTGGTTGGTCTGCTATATCTGTCTCTTTTAACCTCTGGCGGATCGCTACGTTTGCTGCTTCACCTTTTATGTTTGCTAATAATATAGCCGAGACCTGCTTGAAGTCTTTCAGTAATTTCATACCAAGAGTTAAAGCTGGTTCTGGACCGTATTCATCTTGAATTTGTTTTAGCACATCTGGTATTACCGAAATGGATGGAACACCGTGCGTTTTTGTGTAGATGGAAGCAAAGACTGTACCCCAAGTGTCACAGTCCTCAATGTGTGGTGCGATTCCCATTGGGAGACATATAGTCAGAATCCTGTGTTTTTCTAGCGGGGTGGTGTCAGGAAACACCGCCTCTATTTGGGTAATTTTCTGTGCCAACCAGAATGGTATTTGTTCCCGTTTAGCCGGAACTTTACCTAAGCAGGATTGGATGTTCTGTGGTGTGATTTTATTTGTGTTCCCCTGGTGAGGGGTCAGCTGTGGAAGTTTAATCGCTGGCTGAATTGTTGAAGTCCGCATTACATACTGAACTAATTGTCTATGAATTTTTAGTAGTTGTTTTAGCTGTATTAACAGCTCTGCTGCAGGCATTCTTTCGATGTCTGGATGTGGTGTGTATCCGGCTAGGACCGGCCACGTTGCTCCTGGTCTACCTAAAGGACCAAGCCTGGTGATGTGATTATTGTGTTTTAGGGCGCCATCAAATAAGAGCAAATGCTCTTGGAATTTGAGTGGTACTTCCACCTCCTCGAAAGGAGTGTACTCATTAGGAGGTTCCTCTACTTTGTAATAGTGGAAGTACTTTGTTACAGCATTAGCTGCTGGAAAATGTATCCATGAATAATATACCTCTGTCTGCCGATATTCGTGTGCCTCAATTACGAATATGACTGTGCCACCTCTAGGTGTCAGTCCATTTTCTATAAGTTTTAAGGTTATAGATCTCCTTTTAATGACCGGAATGAGTGTTATATTCGGGTCTGCGTCTTGCATAGTAGCATCCGCTGCTGCGAGTTCAGTTGCTAATCTAACTGCCTCTCTTTCTTCATCACTGTCTCCCATTTTACCGACAGGATGGTTATTTTGTTTGTTTGCAGATCAGGTTTCTTTATGGAAACAGAGATTAGATGCACAATATTTTGGAACAGTGTATCCTTCAACGTTGACTATACCAAGAACCATACATAGGAGTTCCCTCCTGTGAGGTTTTGGAGGATATAACCTTTCACCCACTCCAGACGTCTTTGGAGTATAATGGGAAAAGGGGTCTGAGTGAGAAAGCACGACTGAGTTACTTTAAATGTCTTACGTTAGTTTTATCGCCCTTTCCAAACGCGTTGGGCGCCATGTAGTGTAGTTCCTATCTTCCCAATAGGCTCTGCGCATTGGAATAATACCTACAGCAGTAAAGGCCTAGACCAGACGTTAACTAGGTCTACTACTGTCGATACTAGACTTAATTTTTGGGTTTGCCAGCTTAGCTCAGAGTTCGCTAGAAACTTTCTCGAATGTTCAAGGAGGACTTAACTTCCCTGATTAGACAAGAAGGGATTTAGTTTGTGACAACCATAGAACATGACAACTTTGCTCTCCCCTAATCAAGAGTGTATCTCCAGAGTCGTGTGAGCACAAGGCAATTATTTTACTCAGTCAGTACGTGCATTCTTAGTCTCATCAGAATGTAGAGAAAAGGAAGAGACGGGCGTGTTCAATAAAAGGTGTTATTTATTGATCAGTCTCTTTTCTCATACATGAGAAATGGATCGATATTATTGCAATACTTATAGTTAAGTAAAGTGCATACATTAAAAGCAATAGTATAAAATAATACTGTAAAAACATTGATATGGTTTCTGAGCCATATGATGTTTTAAAATGATTAAAATATATTTACATACACATATACATTTGACTAAACGTACTCAACTGGTGTTTCTAAATACGCCTACCCCGTGTACCTGACCTAAGTCTAATGCGTGGGCGGGAATAGAAAGTTACAGTTTAAGTTAAGTTTGTTTTTGCCAAGTGAATAACTAAAGAATTCTCTGTGAGGGGTTATTCAGTTCTGTACCTGGAATTTAGGATGAATGAGGAATGGTATCTCTTTCTCTGCTCTCGATATTCCAGGCCGCCTGCGAGGGCTGCCCGAAAGCGCCGGTGCTGGGTCTCTCGGCTTGAGATCGCAGCGCGTCTCTCAGCGCGTCAGGAAGGCGGGGCTGCTGCCAGCGGGGTCTGCTCTGCTTCTGGGCTTCGGCAAGTATGGCTGCTCCGTCTCGTCACCACGCGTGTGTTTGCATAGGGCAAGATCGGTAATATTTATACCTTAAAGGTGCCGAGATTGACGTAAGGATGGACATAGATACGTCAATAAAGATGTCATACGACTTGCTCGTTAGCACATTCTTTACTAAAGTTCTTGGTGAAATCAAAACAATGGCCGCAGGGTTTTGCCCAGGTTGTCATAGGTTTGATTTGTTATGAGAACGTCGTATGCCTTATCAGGGGCTGGAGGAATGTCGCTTGTCTAATTAGATCTCAAGCGTTATGACCTAATCAGATAACACGTTCCTGTGCCGTAGTGTGACTGCGTCAGATAACGGTATCTGCATCATGGGGGCTTGTCTTGCCTCATGGGCTGACTGTTAGTTAACTTGATAGTTAGTTTAACCAGAATAGGGTCAGGAATAGGGGGATCGATTCAGAACCTATAGGAATACATGACAAGCTGTTGTTGGCACAGCAATCATATGCGTCTCTACTGTTAGACGAAGCCCGGCAAGTCTGGCTGGCGACGAGAAGCAGGATATATCAATGGGGTGACAAGTCCAGCACGATGCTCCATAGGCTCTGTCAGAAAGCGTTTCAGGCGCAGGTACTACCGGGTCTCAGAGATGCCTCTGGAACCTCTATTTCAGCCCTGAGGGAGCTGGCAGATAGCTTCGCGCGCTACCTTGAGGCCCAGTATGCCCCACGGGATCTCCTCTCGGAACTAGATGTAGACAAATTTATACTGGATCTCCCGCCCCGTGTGCTCCCAGACGACGTGCGAGAGCGCCTCGAGGCTCCGCTGTCGGCTGAGGAACTAGGTACAGATCTGGGGGAACTTAATACTGGTAAGGCCCCAGGGCCCAACGGGTTCCCGAGTGAGTTCTTCAAACGATATAATCTCCAGCTGGGGCTCCATTACAAAGCTGCCCTGGAAGCAGCGAGACAGGAGGGGCTTCTGCCAGCAGACTGGAGGCATGCTGAGATAGTGGTGTTCTGCAAACCCGGTCGGCCCCCAGACCGTCACGAGTACTACAGACCGATCTCTCTTTTGAACATTGAAGCAAAGATACTGGCCAAGGCGCTTGCGAACCGGTTACTCCCCTATATAACTGATCTGGTCTACCCGGACCAAGCTGGATTTATGCCCCACAGGGCAACTAGACACAACATTAGACGGGCGCACGTGGCGGTAGCGGCGATAAGTAAGACTGGGGATCAAGCGGCGCTGCTCTTCGCAGACATTGACAGAGCCTTTGACTCTCTAAGCTGGACCTATTTATTCGCACTCCTTCCGCGTCTCCATCTAGGGCCTCATTTTATGTCCTATATTCGGTTACTGTATACCGACCAGACGGCCTCAGTGAGAGTAGCGGGGGAGACGTCGGCGGCCTTCCCAATAAGGCGAGGCACCAGACAGGGGTGCCCCCTCTCGCCCTACCTCTTTGCTCTAGCTCTTGAGCCGCTGGCAGCATGGGTCAGGATAGATGCTCAACTGAAGGGATTCGAATGGGAGGCAGGACCCTTGGATAGAATCGCATTATATGCGGACGATGTCCTGTTCTTTCTTACAGATGTGAATCGATCCAGGCCACGGGTCCTAGAAATAATGAAAATCTTTGGTGAAGTCTTGGGACTGCATCTCAATCCACGGAAGTCTACAATTTGGAAGCTGGGTGACCAGGTTGTGCTCGAGCCGTGGGCCTCGACATTACAAAGGGCGGCCGGGGGTCTTAAATACCTGGGGGTGTTCTTGACGACCTCACCAGCGATTGCTTGGGAGCGCAATGTAATCCTGGTATGGGATAAAGTGCAACAAGAAATGAAATGCTGGTCCCGTATGCCCCTCAATTTATATGGCAGGTCTGCTATATTTAAGATGGTTGCCCTCCCCCGCCTGCTCTACCTATTACAGAACCACCCGTACCCCATCCCACCGCATTGGTTTCGGCAAGTCAATTCTGCTCTAGGTCAGTTTTTATGGGCGGGGGTGAGTCGCGAGTAGCCCTGCGGACATGTTTCCTGTCCACATACTGTGGGGGATTGGCAACGTCTGATATATTGTCCTACTACCAAGCATCACATCTCATTGTCCTGAATGAATGGTGGTATAGCGATAGGGGGGACCCGGATATGCCCTCGAAAGGTACCTGATAGATCCAGACACCCTACACACCATTCTCTACTCGGCGCAGCTGAGAAAGAGACTGCCTCCGGCGACACAAGTAGTCTTCCAGATTTGGCGTCAATCGCTTCGTCGTATGGGATGGTGGGGGAAATTAACGAGGGAGACCCCACTCTGGCATAATGGGCAGCTACCGGCATTGATGCCACTGCAAGGCTTCAGACACTAGGACTCGATTGGAATCTCTGCACTAGGCCATGTCCTAAGAGGCACCACGCTTAAATCTTTTCCGGAACTCAGCAAATAATTTGATATGCCCCGCACACAGTTTTTTAGATATCTACAGTTAAGACACGCCCTTACATCCACACTTGCGGGTTTAGACACTGTGCCTGAATTTAGCCCGATAGAGGCGAAGGTGTTTATGGGAGACCTAGAAGACAAGAAAATATCTCGCATCTATCAGACACTGGTCACACATTGCTCTTCGGATTTGCAGCCACTCAGGGATCGTTGGGTGAGGGATGTGGGAGAGCTAGAGGAGGAGGATTGGAGGGAGGCTCTTGAATCCCCCAGGGGAGCAGCTATAGCTGTACGTCTTCGCCTAATAAAATTTAAATATCTACATCGTGCCTATTATACAAGAGAGCGATTGTGGAAGGCAGGCCTGATAGCATCCCCAGCGTGCTTGCATTGTGGTCACGAAATGGGTGATCTCCTACACACGGTATGGGACTGTGGTGGTCTGGTGAGATTTTGGTCTGGTGTGTGGGAATGTTTGTCGGAAGTGCTGGGATGGGACCTTCCCCGGACCCCAAAATTGGGCTTACTTCATGTATTGGAAGGGGTGGGCGGTAATATCTACAAAAGACACCTGCTCCTACTAGGCCTTACACTAGCAAAAAGAGATGTGGCACAAGCCTGGAAAGACCCCAGGGCCCCCAAGGTAACTGGATGGAAAAAAGGGATGGTCTTTTGCATGGGACTGGAACGGCCGGTGTTCGAGGCCAGTGGCTGTCCCAATAAACATTGCAAGATATGGAAAAGGTGGGCAGATTACAGGGTTTCTTACAAAATATTTGTCACATAATATTTGTGTGAACACATTAGGATAAATACACAAAGAGAACAATAGATACAACAGACTGTTATGATATCAAAAAATATATTTTTAATTTCAAATCCATTTAAAACATGATAAAAAAGATGAGTTAATAAATATCGCTTGAATGTATATGGAGTATGGTGTTATAAATTTGATGCATCGATATTGAATAACAATTCCATAATATAATAATAAAATCAGAATCAAAATCAAAAAAGAAGAAAGCAGTTAAGATTCAGTTTTAGAGATATTTCTCTAAAGTTTTGTTGGACTTGGGCTGTGTCAACGCGTTTCGACAATCTTTTGTCTTCATCAGGACTTTTTAGAATATGCAGCCACTTTTTTTCTTCTAGACAAAATAAAACAGTATTTAGATAAATATTTGGCCAACACTTTCTAGGTTACAGTTAACAATTCTTATTTTAAATAACCGAGAGTGACCACTACATTGCAACAGTACATAACAGTCCATTTATAATTAAAAGGTATTGTCTATCCGTTCTTAAAAAATCAAACATAAATTCATTTCCTTAGCCAGACTTGTATTTACATATATGATAATACAGAATCGTAGAAACCAACTGAGCGTATTTATTTTGTTACTTATGACTGTATTACTTTATCTTCCTCTATATCTAAGTTCTAGAGAGACCAGATGGGTAACCGTTGTCTCAAGATTATAGAAGAAGCAGGGGGAATTCAGGTATATGTCGAGGTAGGAGTATTTTTATCTACACATGTTATCTAATCATTAGGGGTTTATTCTTCATAGACAGGCTCAAAGATCATTATAAGACTTGTCTTCCTAGTCTTCTAAAAGTGCATTATTAAGTCATCAAGCAAATCACAGTATATATTCACCATCATTCAGTCGCAGCTATTCGAGAAACTTGGGTTGGGAGTGAGGCACCTTCTCTTTGTTAGATGAGGACGGTATGTGATATCTGTTTGGTAAAGAGGTAAATCGTTTTGGGATTGGAAAGTTCTTGATGCATATTTTGGTTTTCCTAAACTAAATCGGTTTCCAAATTTAACCCCTATTTTCTTGATGCATATATCTTTATTGGAGGTTTTACCTGGTATGGCAGTATTCACTGCAAGCTTCTCACTCCCTCCTCTGTTCAGTTTTAATGAGTCTTCAGCGTTAAATAATGCCGCGACTCAGTTTCTGTAGCCGTGAAAAACTCCGTCACTTGTTTATTTGTTCACAAAAGGGAAAGTTCCTGTGTAAATATGACAAGCATAAACTCAATCTATTTATTTTGTCACTCATGCTGTTTATCAGTCTCAGGTAATATTCACGTTTATCATTTTCTTTTCTTTCATAATTTACCTTATTCGTCAGCTTTAGTTGTTGTGAACAAACCAGAGCGTGTTGACGGCTCCGTGTCTATCAGGAGCTATGGTTTGTAGGTACCTGGATCTATCATTGACCAACCCCAAGGGATAAATAACAAATAACTGTTACTCTTTCCCTCTCCCTTACTCTAGAATGACCCTGGAAGAGTGAAACAATTAGTATCTCTAATTTCTACCGAAACTTCGTGTAAGACGCGAGGTAGGGCGAAGCAGAACCACGTCCCTACAAACCATAGCTCCTGATAGACACGGAGCCGTCAACACGCTCTGGTTTGTTCACAACAACTAAAGCTGACAAATAAGGTAAATTATGAAAGAAAAGAAAATGATAAACGTGAATATTACCTGAGACTGATAAACAGCATGAGTGACAAAATAAATAGATTGAGTTTATGCTTGTCATATTTACACAGGAACTTTCCCTTTTGTGAACAAATAAACAAGTGACGGAGTTTTTCACGGCTACAGAAACTGAGTCGCGGCATTATTTAACGCTGAAGACTCATTAAAACTGAACAGAGGAGGGAGTGAGAAGCTTGCAGTGAATACTGCCATACCAGGTAAAACCTCCAATAAAGATATATGCATCAAGAAAATAGGGGTTAAATTTGGAAACCGATTTAGTTTAAGAAAACCAAAATATGCATCAAGAACTTTCCAATCCCAAAACGATTTACCTCTTTACCAAACAGATATCACATACCGTCCTCATCTAACAAAGAGAAGGTGCCTCACTCCCAACCCAAGTTTCTCGAATAGCTGCGACTGAATGATGGTGAATATATACTGTGATTTGCTTGATGACTTAATAATGCACTTTTAGAAGACTAGGAAGACAAGTCTTATAATGATCTTTGAGCCTGTCTATGAAGAATAAACCCCTAATGATTAGATAACATGTGTAGATAAAAATACTCCTACCTCGACATATACCTGAATTCCCCCTGCTTCTTCTATAATCTTGAGACAACGGTTACCCATCTGGTCTCTCTAGAACTTAGATATAGAGGAAGATAAAGTAATACAGTCATAAGTAACAAAATAAATACGCTCAGTTGGTTTCTACGATTCTGTATTATCATATATGTAAATACAAGTCTGGCTAAGGAAATGAATTTATGTTTGATTTTTTAAGAACGGATAGACAATACCTTTTAATTATAAATGGACTGTTATGTACTGTTGCAATGTAGTGGTCACTCTCGGTTATTTAAAATAAGAATTGTTAACTGTAACCTAGAAAGTGTTGGCCAAATATTTATCTAAATACTGTTTTATTTTGTCTAGAAGAAAAAAAGTGGCTGCATATTCTAAAAAGTCCTGATGAAGACAAAAGATTGTCGAAACGCGTTGACACAGCCCAAGTCCAACAAAACTTTAGAGAAATATCTCTAAAACTGAATCTTAACTGCTTTCTTCTTTTTTGATTTTGATTCTGATTTTATTATTATATTATGGAATTGTTATTCAATATTGATGCATCAAATTTATAACACCATACTCCATATACATTCAAGCGATATTTATTAACTCATCTTTTTTATCATGTTTTAAATGGATTTGAAATTAAAAATATATTTTTTGATATCATAACAGTCTGTTGTATCTATTGTTCTCTTTGTGTATTTATCCTAATGTGTTCACACAAATATTATGTGACAAATATTTTGTGATTTAGCCAGTTCTTTGTAGCCTAAGTCTGCCTGGGTGTATGCTTTTTCAAAATTGTTGTTTCCCTGACCCAGGAGTCGATCCTTAACAGGGGGTCCCTGATACCTACCCAAGGGCAGATTACAGGGGCCTGTGGCTAGAGCCCCCAACATCAACGGGAGGCGCGGAGGAACAGGTGTGATGGGCATGAAGTGATAGTGATATGGACACAAATACTTATATGATTAACATCCACAGAATCGAAGAGACGTTGTGCACGGAGAGGGAGGGGGAGGGACGGGATGAGGGAGTTGGGGAGAGGGGTTGGGGGTTGTAGAGACAATTTTCTTTAAGTCAATTGAATCGCTGATTCTGATGTACTGTAATTGCTACAGCTCCTCCGGGGCACGGAGTGCTGTGTCTTCTGTGCGATTTCTCAAATAAAATAAAAAAGAGTTTTGAAAAAAAAAAATGCAGAACTGCACAGACACTTAAGAGAGAATTTAAAGACAGATAAAGCAGCCTATATCCGCAGGCTACACTGTCCAGTACTTCAACTAGAAATTCCACCAAAAAAACCACAAACAGCACAGCCTGTCCAAGTTTCTCCACGTAGAAACACTTGCTTTTACCAGCAAAACCCTCAGGAATGATACAGAGGAAGGAGTGGACAGACAAGCCCCATAGGCTGCCATTATGTGGCTCAGAACAGGATACTGTGCCTTTAAGAGAACCTTCCAGAACTCTCTCAGTATCCCAGAATGCACAGCAGGTCCCTTTTACTTTCAGTTCTTTTTGAAGGCGTAACACGACAGACCTGTAGCATTCCTTACATGAAAAACTCACTCCACTGGGGAGGAGGGTGGACGCTTATGACTATAACAGAGATACCCTACTACAGAACTGGAGTTACAGGACAGAAACTACTCCTTCTGTAGTAGGGGATCTCTGTGTA
Source organism: Lissotriton helveticus (assembly GCF_964261635.1). Taxonomy (NCBI): domain Eukaryota; kingdom Metazoa; phylum Chordata; class Amphibia; order Caudata; family Salamandridae; genus Lissotriton; species Lissotriton helveticus. The sequence goes on from NC_136065.1 coordinate 1,395,507,993, forward strand.
TAGTCATAATCTAGTGAATAGAATGGCAATCCCATCCCCAAACCAAAGCGGCGGTGGAGAAAAGAGAAATAACACCACTACTGTGCGAACAGATTTCGCAGCGAAGCCTGCCCAAACTGAGCGTCTGCCCTGGCATCAGTGTCCAGACAGTAATGCTTAGCAAAGTTATGGACCGATTTCCAAGTGGCCGTTTTGCAGATTTCTGCAATTGGAACATTACGTAGCAAAGCAGTCGTGGCAGCTTTGCCCCTGGTGGAGTGAGCCTTAGGCTTACCCCCTAAGGTCTCATTAGCCTTCTGGTAACACAATTGTATACAGGACACAATCCACCTGGAGATGGACTGTTTTGAGGTAGCAAGACCGGTCCTGACTGATCCATAATTGATAAACAATTGGTCTGACCTACAAATATCTTTGGTTTTATCCAGATAAAATTTCAACACCCTCCTAACATCCAGGGACTGTAGAGACCTTTCCACTGGAGAGGAAGGATTCTGAAACAAGCATTGGCATTGCCAATAGGTCTCGCTTGTGGGACCTTAGAAGTATTTAGTTTTGCAGCACAATATCCGATTATGCAACAAGGATATTGTGCTGCAAAACTAAATACTTATAAGGTCCCACAAGCGAGACCTATTGGCAATGCCAATGCTTGTTGGACCTTATAATTATTTAGTTATGCAGCATTTAAATGTCCACCGTCTTTGTTTCTGACCGCCCAGGGGGAAAGCAGAGGCATTCGACCTCAGTAGTCAGACACAATGCCAATCTTGTTAAGAAGAAGAAGAAAGAAGAAGAAGAAGAAAGAAAGAAATTGATACTTGTATAGCGCACTACTCACCCGCAAGGGTCTCAAGGCGCTTGTACGAATACCGCTGTGGAAGCCATCCTGGCTTTCCCTGTGAGGTGTCCACTCCTGGGCACCCCCAAGGTGGAGGCCAGGCATCCTTAGCGTTGTGGGGGCCGTTGTGGAGATTAAGCAAGCTATTGCCCAGAGTTGCAGAGTGGGACTCCATGATTGGAATAGGCACCGAGGCGAGAATTATCAGGTCCGTGGAATTTTTGAGCCCAAGACCCCCGAGGCGGGGAATTGAACCCTGGTCCCACGCTAGACCTCTGCATCAGGGTCTGCCGCTCTAACCATTGAGCCACACTTCTCCACAGCCCGTGAAAAGCGATCGCCTAAACGAAAATAAATTCAGTGTCAACAATTTGAACCGCAAGTGTGCATGCATTTGGAATTTGGATCATTCTAGAGTGATCAACATGCAAAAATACTCATTGACTTCCATGATGAGTGGGAACTGGTCCGTTTGGGTCACATCATTGAGCTTCACGGGGGAAGGGTCTGTGTACTTTACTGTATCTACAAACAACTTGGATGTTGGGACACAAACCTGCTAGGGAGACACCCCCAGACCCTGAAATAATGGTAAAATAACCCAGAGGGATCCAGTGCTAAAATATTGCTGGATTCACAAAGATGTTGGCACTTCAAAGGTCATCTTCAAGGCGCAGCACCCGCTGCTGACATCTGATGTGACCTGCAGGCCAGCATGGCTCCCCCAGAGATGCATGAATGTAAACTGCTGGACTGAGTAAAAATAACCAATTGTTTACAGTGCTTAGAAGACGGCTGTATTAAGCGCTATGCAAAGAGCAAACACGCTCATTCCACGTGGCATACACTACAGGCGCTAGACTGTTGGGAGTTGCCGTTAGGCTGCTGGGGCTACTGTAGAGCTGTGGACGGCTGTGGAGATGGCTCCTGGGCAGCAAAGCGAGTGTCGCTCCCTGATTGTTGGACTCTGGTGCATCCAGCATTTGTGCCATTGTCGGGGCCAGAGTGTGCAGGCTGGCATTGTAAAAAGCCTTGCGGCTTGTCCGTTCCCCTGGGAGACGACTTGGAGGCAGGCTTTTTTTGCTGAGAACAGAGGGAGGGGAAGGGGTCTTGAGTCCCTGCATCAGGGTTTCCATGTCTTGCGGAAGGATGTCCAGCTTGTTTAAGATCGGAGAACACAGATAGGCGCTCCACTGACTTGTTGGAGGGTCAGCCAGTTCAGCCGCTGATTGTGTCTGAATGATTGCTGTAGTTGTCGTAAAAGCTAGAGCTGGATGGAGTCCCTCCTGTCGAGGTGCTGAGATTGGAGGCTCTGACTGCTCTAAACTGCGATCACGTGCCATGAGGTGGAAATGTACGGCGCTAGGTCGGCTCGAGGTTCTGTTTGCTGTGCAGTCTGGAGTTGGTGCCATAGGAGTGTTCCCTATGCTATGCCAACATTGAAAGCATTTTTGAAAGCATACATTGTGAGTAACGGAATCAACGTCAGGAAAGGGGAAAGAAGAAGAGAAGAAGCGAAAAGATGCGTGCAAAATAAATACTGGGACGCGGAACTATGAATACACCTTAGTCATCAAAGAAAGAAAACTCACGGACAAAGAAAGTATGAAAAACAGGTCAAGAAACAAGCAAGGGGACACAGATTGAGAACAGGATCAAGTTAAGAAATGTATATACTATTGCCAAGAAGCAGTTCTGGAATGTTATTACAGGGATTAACGGCCCCGGGACAGTGGCAGCTGCTGAATTTTATAAGTGGTGAGGCGGTAATCTTTGAAACGAGTGTAATTTGTGAGCATGCCCGAAATAAATAGGCATAGCGTTTTTACACCAGTCCTTTGAGAATGAGGATTCTGAAATTACAACAATAATGGGCATGCAACATAACACGCATCTGCAATGCAATATGTCTGACGCTGAAAATAAAAATAATATACTGAGAAATGTCTGAGCCTCTTGTTCCTTACTCTTGGACGTTGTTTGAACAAGCTGAAGGAGGAGGGGGTGCGAGGGAAGAGGGAACACGGCCTGGGGGAAGCTGGCTGGGGAGGGGGAGGAGAAATGCAAGGAAGGCTGTGTGCGGCGTAATTAGGGGAGGAGAAGCCGAGAAGCCGCAGAGCGCACGCTGGGCGAAGCCCTTTGATGTGCTGTGCGGCAAATGGAGGGAGGCTGATGCGCGTTCATGTTTGAACACGTGGTTCACATGAACTGCATGAAAACGCCAGCAAAAAGCTGGTGGTTTCACGAGAATTTTCGCCACTTGAATTCTCGCTCCGCTCGATGCGCATGCGCGCATCGATAGGTCGCGAGACCTAAAAACGTAGGTAAAGTTATGGTCTGGTTAACATGGAAATCAGATATAACCTTTGGAAGAAATTTAGGGTGAGTACGCATAACAACCTTAGCAGCATGAAATACAGTATAAGGTTCTTGGCAACACAACGCCTGAATTTCACTCACCCTGCGGGCCGATGTAATGGCCACGAGGAACGCCGCCTTCCAGGACAGGTGCTGCAATGAAACCTTATGGATAGGTTCAAAAGGCTCCTTCATCAATCTGGACAGCACCACGTTCAATTCCCATGAAGGCGAAGGAAGCCGGACAGGAGGGAACACTTTCTTCAAGCCTTCCAAAAAATCCATGATCACAGGGATCTGGAAGAAGGAAGTCTGTGAAGGGCACTTCCTGTAGGCAGTCAGCGCAGCGAGATGAACCTTAATGGAATGGACATTAAGGCCATACTGCGCCAAATGTAAAAGATACGGAAGGATGACATCTTCCTTACATGTCATTGGTCCATAGATCTTGGACTTGCACCAGATGCAAAATCGCTTCTAATTGTAAGCATAGGAAGTCCGAGTGGAAGGTCGCTTAGCCTCCTTCAGTATGTCCATACAATCTTCTGGTAGATTCAAATGGCCATATTGCACTATCTCAGGAGCCATGCCGCCAAACTCAAAGACAATAGGTTGGGGTGCACCCTCTGCCCCCAAACTTCGTGAGAAGGTCCGGCCGGCACGGCAGCCGTATGTGAGGAAGGAGGGACCGGTGAAGCAGGTCTGTGAACCACCACTGCCTGGGCCATTCCGGGGCAATCAGGATCATCCGCGCCCTGGACTGGGACAGTTTGATGAGCACCGCTGGAATCAGGGGAATGGGTGGAAAAGCGTACAGAAATCTGTTTGACCAGTTGATCCATAGCGCATTCCCCAGCGTCCCCTGCTGGTAGTACCTGGAGACGAAGTCTCGGCATTTGCTGTTTTCGGCAGCGGCGAACAGATCTACGTCTGGAGTACCCCACCTTGCGAAGACTTCTCCTAGTACTTCGTCGTTTATGACCCATTCGTGGTTTTCCTGAATCAGTCTGCTCAGTGTGTCAGCCTGAACATTCTGCAAACCTGGTAGATGGGTAGCTGTTATCGTCAGTCCTCTGGCTAGAAGCCAACGCCAGATCGCCTGCACCTCCTGCGACAGAGTGCGCGATCTCGAGCCCCCCTGCTTGTTGAGGTAATACATCATGGTCGTATTGTCCGTCTGTACAAGCATAGAGTTGGTCTGGAAGGACAGATGAAAGGCCTTCAGTGCCAAGTGAACAGCTCTTAGTTCCAGGAAATTGATGTGATACGTGGACTCCGTCGGGGACCACGTTCCTTGTATTTGTAAGTTTCTGGAGTGCGCACCCCAGCCGTGGAGAGACGCATCCATCACGATAGTCTGTGTGGGAATGTCCTTGTGGAAGGGAACCCCCCTGAGGAGATTCTCCGCTGAACACCACCACTTCAGAGACTGAAGAGCATGCAGAGACAGTCGTATCTTGTCGTCCCAAGATCCTTTCCTCTGAACCCACTGATCCTCCAAGCACTCCTGCAATGGTCTCATGTGAAGCCGTGCGTGTGGCGTGAGGAAGATACAAGAGGCCATCGACCCCAGTAGAGAAGACACCATCCTCACTGTTGTAGATGGAGCGGTCATAAGAGCCTGAGCCTTCCGAAGGAGTGATAATCATCTCTCCTCCGAAGGAGACACGCTTGCTGACAGCGTATTGATGGAATCTCCCAAGTACTTTATGCACTGGACAGGAGTTGGGACAGACTTGGACATGTTGATGTGCAACCCCAGCTTGTTCAAGAGAACGCACGTCTTCTGGAAGTGCTCTTGAGCTTCCGAGAAGGAGGAGGCCTTGATCAACCAATCGTCCAGGTACGGGTAGACAAACACCTTGTTCTTTCTCAGGTACGCAGCTACCACTGCCATGCACTTCGAGAATGTCCTGGGTCAGACTTCAGCACGAATGACAGTACTGTGTACTGATAATGATTGGCGCTGACTTGGAATTGCAGGAACTTCCTGTGTTTGAGTACAATGGGCACATGGAAGTACGCATCCTGTAGGTCTATAGCACATAGCCAGTCTCTCTGTTACAGCTGAGGGTAAATCTGATCCAACGACAGCATGCAAAATTTCTCTCTGCGAATCCACTTGTTTGCTTGTCGCAAATCCAGAATGGGCCTGAACTCGTTCTTGTCCTTCTTGCGAACCAGAAAAAAACATGAGTACAGACCTCTTCCCCGATGAGACAGAGGTACGTCTTCTATAACCAGACCATCAGAGACTGGACTCCTCCAATCACCCAGACACAGGTCAGAGCTTTCTTGGGCCTGTCTGGGTACTACAGGAAGTTTGTTAAAAACTATGGGTCCATTGTGACACCACTGAATGACTTAACTTCCAAAAAGATGCCAAAGAAAGTTCAGTGGACAGTTAGCTGTCAAAAGGCATTTGATGACCTGAAGCAGGCCATGTGTACTGCACCTATTCTGAAAAGTCCAGATTACTCCAAAGAGTTCATAGTCCAAACAGATGCTTCTGAGTTGGGTGTGGGAGCTGTACTTTCACAACTGAATATAGATGGTCAAGACCAGCCCATTGCTTTCATAAGCAGAAGGCTGACCCCTAGAGAGAAACATTGGTCAGCTATAGAGAGGGAGGCCTTTGCTGTGGTTTGGGCCCTGAAGAAGCTGAGGCAATACTTGTTTGGCACTCACTTCAAGATTCAGACAGACCACAAGCCCCTCCTATGGTTAAATCAGGTGAAGGGTGAAAATCCCAAACTTCTTAGGTGGTCAATTTCCCTACAGGGGATGGACTTTACAGTGGAACATAGACCTGGGACTGACCATAGAAATGCAGATGGACTCTCCCGATATTTCTACTTAGAACATGAAGAATCAACTGGTCAAGGTTAGTTTAATGTCCCTAAGTTTGGGGGGGTTGTGTAGGAGAGTAGGGTCTGCTTCCTATGGTCACCCCCACTTTTTACTTTGCTTTACTGGTTTTTGACTTAGATGTGGCTATGGGCCTGCTAATCACTAATACTCTAGGTACATCCACAATTGGGAAGTGGTTCACTTTATCAGCCCCTGTACAAGTGCACCATAGGTGCCCAGGGCATACGTGTAACCAAGGCCTACCAGGGGCCGCGATACAGAAAAGGGGGGGGACAGACTAATTTGCATACAGCCAGGTTCTGAAACTGGGATGGTGCAATGAGCTAAAAAACGGTGTTGGATCTAGCCCTGATCTCTTGACTGGGTGAGAGTACTCTGCTTAATTCAGAGACTCTGTCCATCACCACCCCTTGTTGTAAATAATGTTGTCCACCCTAAGCGTGGAAGGGTATACTCAGATGTGAGTCCCTTGCTCATTGCACCATCAGGATTCAAGCAAGCCGGGCCGAAGACGCCTGAAATGGCAGAAACCGGTCCCCGGAAGCTTGTTTCCTTCCCAGTGTAAGAATTGGCTTTTGTAGTCTGGTCTGCCCTGTTCCCATGATGCACTGGGCCAGGGACAGACTAATTTGCATACAGCCAGGTTCTGAAACTGGGATGGTGCAATGAGCTAAAAAACGGTGTTGGATCTAGCCCTGATCTCTTGACTGGGTGAGAGTACTCTGCTTAATTCAGAGACTCTGTCCATCACCGCCCCTTGTTGTAAATAATTACCAGGGTCTGCAGCATGTATTATGCCACCCCTGGCTGGCCACTCAAACTGACACAACTGGTTGATCACTCAGCTGGGGCAAGGTTGTGTAATCACCCCTTGCTTAGGTATAGTATTCCTATATCTACCCTTATATATAGACACACAGTAACCTATGGCAGGCCTTAACAATCCTGGAGGTAGAGTGCTTGGTTATGTGCGAGATGGTGCTCTAGCATGAGCTGAGCCTGTCTGCAGCTTTCGGAACCATGTCCTTATAGCTGTTCTATGATAGTGCCATACCATATACTCTTAAGTGCATTATGAACCTCGCGGTTAAATGCTAACTCTAGTTTGGCTTTATCAAAACATGTTGTGTAAGGTGTCATACGCTTTGGAATACTACCCCCTCGCCAATTCTGGTGACGGGGGTTGAGGGAGAAGACTTGTTAGTGCTGACTATCCCGGTTAAAGTTAACCAGAGCCCCAGCGTCACAAAATGGACACGACTGCCACAGACACAAGTCTGACCTTCTGCTGCTGGGAGTCCTTCCAGTCACCGAGGTTTGGACAATAGGTTTCCTGCCTGGAGAGGTGCCAGCACCACCCCAGACAGGACTTTGTGTATTGGGACAGGGAGGGCTGAATAGATTGAGACACTGCCTGAGGCACACTAGGAGCTTCATGCATACCCCAGTTCAAACCGGTTGCTGGGGCACTCCAGCCCCAGCTTTGGCGCGAAACTGGACAAAGGAAAGGGGGTATAACCACCCCCCTTCCTGGTCCCACCCATAGGAGGGACCTAGAAAGTAATCCAGACCCTTTTAGCTGTATAAAAGTAGGAGCTGAGTCCAGAGACTTTAGATTTGATCCTGAACTGAAACTTGACACAAAACTCAGGACCTTCGACGTTCTGCTGAAGCTGAAGACTGAAGAATCTCCCTTGTGGCCAAGGAGTGGCCACCCTGGGCAACCAGGCACCATCTAGCAAATCAACAGCTTGCTTTGTCGACATTCCCACCGGAACCCGAGCACAGAGCCTGACAAGACCCAGACTTCCAGACCTCTCTGACCCTCTCTTCACGACTGCAGCATAGCTGAGATCCGTCGAGGCGACGAGATACGTGGGTCCTGACATCTTGGAAAGCCTGCAACTTGCTAACTGTGCAGCTCCTGAGGTATCCTCGGAGCTGTGCACTGGGGATTGAGAAGCCCCGAATCCGAGCTCCACCTGCACCGAAGATCAGCCCTCCAAACTCCACGAGTTCTGCGCGGGGCCCTTCTGCTTGTGTTCTGCTCGACGCATTGTCTGGTTGCTGGCCCGTTGGCTAGTAGCCTCTGTGACGACAATAATTTTGAACCAACTCACTGGTCTAGTTGCTCTAGACTGGCCCTTGCCTTCCTGCAAAGGTGAGGTACCTCAGACCTTGCTGGTCTGCACCAGAAGCCTTCTTTGAATCCTGCGTGGGTTGCCTTTGTCACGGCTTGTTGACTCCAATCCGGCAGTCGACCCCTACATCTGCGAGAACCTTTGTGGGGCAGCTCGCCTCCAGCACCTGGTCATCCTCGATGCCTTCTGTCCCGCGTGGCTGAAGAGACAAGCTTCTTGACAGCACCTGATTGCTCCACGACGTCGTCTGGTTCCTTCCTGGTTCCACCCGGTCACAGGCTAGTGACTCAGACTCTGTCCCCTCTGCTTTCAGGTCCTCTTCATCCTTGATCCACCCTTGGGTCTACCCAGACATCTTCCTCCTGGTCGCCTGCAGCATCTTTCTCCAGGTCTCCATAGGCTTCAACGACGAAACCCGACACATCTTCACACCTATGCACCCGCCGTCCGAGGTAACGCGAGTACTTCGGTGCTCCCAAGGGTATTGACTATCCAAGTGTCTAGGTTTTTAGTTGTTTCCTCCTAGCTAAACCGGAAGTGTCCTGAATCCTTCTTTTTCTAACTCTTAAGTTCCCATTGACTTTGCATTGACTCACACGTGTGTGTGGGCCTCCTACTCCTAACCTAAGGTTCAGATAGTGTAGCCCCAGCGATTCTCTAGGCCCTAGACCTTTCCTTTTCTCATGACTTGGTACTTATACCACTTTCTTAGTATATGGTTTGCTTCGCCCCTAGGGCCTAACTGTAAATTGTGCAACTTAACGTATTCTGACTAAGTAACTTGTTATGTGCTTTTCCCTCTGATCTCATAAAGAGGTCAGAGGAGCGTGTTAGTAAATAAATACATATATATTTTATATACATCCTGTGTGGTGTCCTTTCATTTGATATTCAAGGGTTACATATGGTAAAACAGCTGGCTTTACACGCCCTCAAGAGTCTTTTAGCCTAAGACTGTTCTGTCCACGCTACCACTAGGATAGCTGGTCTATAAGGTTAACTTACAACCATTGGTACAAAAGGGGGGTGGTGATGGACGGAGCATCTGAAACAATCAAACACTCACACCCAGTCAAAAGATCTGAGTTTAATCCATCACCGTTCTTTAGCCCACTCTGCCACCCCAGTTCAGACATGGCTATATGCAAATCAGTTTGACCCTGTGCCTCAAGGGAACAGTCCAGCCCGAACTGCCAATCCATGCCTTCCCTGGACCGGAAACAAGCTTCCGAGGACCGGTTTCTGGCATTACAGCCGTCTTCAGCCCGGCTTGCTTGAATCCAGTGGCAAAGTGAGCAAGGGACTCACGTCTAAGCATACCCTGCCACACTTATGGTGGCCAAAAGGGGTACAAAAGGGGGTGGTGATGGACAGAGCATCTGAACCACTCAAACACACACACCCAGTCAAAAGATCTGGGTTTAATCCATCACCGTTCTTTAGCCCACTCTGCCACCCCAGTTCAGACATGGCTATATGCAAATCAGTCTGACCCTGTGCCTCATGGGAACAGTCCAGCCCAAACTGCCAAACCATGCCTTCCCTGGACCGGAAACAAGCTTCCGAGTACCGGTTTCTGGCATTACAGCCGTCTTCAGCCCGGCTTGCTTGAATCCAGTGGCAAAGTGAGCAAGGGACTCACGTCTGAGCATACCCTGCCACACTTATGGTGGCCAAAAGCAGTACAAAAGGGGGTGGTGATGGACGGAGCATCTGAACCAATCAAACACTCACACCCAGTCAAAAGATCTGGGTTTAATCCATCACCGTTCTTTAGCCCACTCTGCCACCACAGTTCAGACATGGCTATATGCAAATCAGTCTGACCCTGTGCCTCATTGGGACAGTCCAGCCCGGACTGCCAAGCCATGCCTTCCCTGGACCGGAAACAAGCTTCCGAAGACCGGTTTCTGGCATTACAGCCGTCTTCAGCCCGGCTTGCTTGAATCCAGTGGCAAAGTGAGCAAGGGACTCACGTCTGAGCATACCCTGCCACACTTATGGTGGCCAAAAGCGGTACAAAAGGGGGTGGTGATGGACGGAGCATCTGAACCAATCAAACACTCACACCCAGTCAAAAGATCTGGGTTTAATCCATCACCGTTCTTTAGCCCACTCTGCCACCCCAGTTCAGACATGGCTATATGCAAATCAGTCTGACCCTGTGCCTCATGGGAACAGTCCAGCCCGAACTGCCAAGTCATGCCTTCCCTGTAACCGGAAACAAGCTTCCGAGGACCGCTTTCTGGCATTACAGCCGTCTTCTGCCCGGCTTGCTTGAATCCAGTGGCAAAGTGAGCAAGGGACTCACGTCTGAGCATACCCTGCCACACTTATGGTGGCCAAAAGCGGTACAAAAGGGGGTGGTGATGGACGGAGCATCTGAACCAATCAAACACTCACACCCAGTCAAAAGATCTGGGTTTAATCCATCACCGTTCTTTAGCCCACTCTGCCACCCCAGTTCAGACATGGCTATATGCAAATCAGTCTGACCCTGTGCCTCATGGGAACAGTCCAGCCCGAACTGCCAAGCCATGCCTTCCCTGTAACCGGAAACAAGCTTCCGAGGACCGCTTTCTGGCATTACAGCCGTCTTCTGCCCGGCTTGCTTGAATCCAGTGGCAAAGTGAGCAAGGGACTCACGTCTGAGCATACCCTGCCACACTTATGGTGGCCAAAAGCGGTACAAAAGGGGGTGGTGATGGACGGAGCATCTGAACCAATCAAACACTCACACCCAGTCAAAAGATCTGGGTTTAATCCATCACCGTTCTTTAGCCCACTCTGCCACCCCAGTTCAGACATGGCTATATGCAAATCAGTCTGACCCTGTGCCTCATGGGAACAGTCCAGCCCGAACTGCCAAGCCATGCCTTCCCTGGACCGGAAACAAGCTTCCGAGGACCGGTTTCTGGCATTACAACCATCACCATAAGGGTTGTTTGGACTGGTGCAAGGAGCTCACTAGAATAGTGAACATCATATACCAGGCCAACTTCTCACACTCGTAGCGTGACTTTTGTAAACCCAAGCATGGGGTTATAGCCTACCTTGGCCGTAAGGACCTCCATAGCCACAAAAGAGCCAAGCTGATACATATCCCCCAATGTAGTTATTCCAGCCTCGCCCAACAGAGCCAGCGCCCTCGGCTCCTGGGTGACAGATATACCCAGGTACACATTAAGAGGTAATGCCGGTGCATATAGATGTACTCTACCCACTCTGTTCTGTAAACCCCTCCACGCCCATGCAGTGCAGGTTACCGTATTGATGTGGACTTTAAAATGTAATGGCTATGTGTGACACAACATAGCTGTCAGAGAAATTGGGTGGGCGTCATCTGCCTTCACCACCAAGTGTGGCAAAAAACTCTGCAGAAGCTGCCAGTAGTTGGTATACTGAGCCTGCGCACACAAGTAATATAGTCTCATATCTGGTGCTACAAAACCCTGCCTCTCATAAAGTTGCGTCATGACATTCCAACTGCAGCGAGGCTGTTTATAAGCCCATGTAAACGTCAATATACACGACTTTAGTGCTTTAAAAAAATGCTTTGTTTAAGACAATGAGAATATTAACAAAGAAATTTTAAAAAATCAGCAGGATATTCATCTTTATCACAGCAATGCAATCAGCCAGAGATAGCGGTAACCTTAACCAACCAACCGGCTTTTCCATCAGTGTTGTCAATGCCCGTCCATAATTCATCTGAAGCACCACACCTGGGTCCCTGTGCACCCATATACCATGATATTTTACCACCCAAATTTAACATATTCCCGAAGCAATGGCCAGAGATTTGTCTCTGGCTCACAGACAAACAATAGATTATCATCGGCATACAACGATATGGCCAACGGTCTCTGCTGGAACCTTAGTGCTGCATACTTATGCTGCAGCTGAATTTTGCAAGCCAATGGCTCGAGGACAAGAGAGAACAACATAGGTGACAGTGGGCACCCTTGCCTAGTGCCCCGCTCTATCCGAGTGCAATTAGACACCCAGCCATTAGCCTTAACCCTAGCTGTCAGTTCCCTATATAGTAGCCTGATCCACTGGACAAACTCAGGAGGGAGCCCCATCTCACCCATCACTATGAACATGTACCCCAAATGTATAGAAACAAAGGCTTTGGCGGAGTCCAAGAATACCGCTGCCGCCTTAATCTCCGGAACCAAGTAGTGTAAAACAGCGAATAGTGTTCTAAGATTATGCGTCATGGAGCGCTCCTGGACGAACCCAGATTGGTCTGGTAACACCAAGGCTGTCACCAGCGGCTGCAGCCTCAATGCGTTTATTTTTGCCAGTATTTTGACATCGATGTTCATTAAGGACAGCGGGCGATGCGATTCGCATTTGTTTGGGGCCCTTATCGGGCTTTAACAGCATCACTATCAGTGCCTCATGCATAGTGGGAGGCAACATGCCACTGTCATAGGACTCCGCATACACCTCTAACAGTGCCCGAGCTAGTTGATCCATGTAAGTTTTGTAGAATTCATTTGGGTAGACGATCAGAGCCCGCCGCATTGCCCGGCAGTAGCTTCTGTGTAGCTTCCTTAATATCATATACAGTCAGCGACTGAAGTAGATACTCCTTCTGACCTGATGATAACCACCCCAAAGCAGTATCTTCCATATACTGCACAAATATATATAGCTCAGCCTCAGGCCTCTGCTTATATAAATCTGTGTAGAAATCCACAAAGACCGACACTATTTCTGGAGTGGCATAGTGTGGCACCAAGTTTTTATCCAAAATCTCAATTATGTGACCCTTCTCTCTATGCCCGGCTAGCTTAGCCGCCAAAGCGCACTCTGCTCTTCCCCCTTCCCCAAAGGCTCTGTCTTTCCAGCGACGGTATCTAAAGCGTATCTCCTTTAAAAAAATTAGTGATCGCAGCACCAACCGATGTGCGAAAAACCAGATCAGACCCTGCCTCAGGCTGCAGGCGCCATTGAAAAGGGGGCCTACTATACGTCGGCACAGTCAAAGCCAGCATCACCGGCGCATGATCAGATAACGTTTTTGGTAAATGCGCCACAGTCTCAACCCATGACCCTGCAGTGTCCGATATTAACCAATAGTCCCATCTAGACCAGGAGTAATGAACAGCGGATGTGAAGGTACCCTCCTTTAACCCTGAATTTCTGACCCTCCAAACATCAATCAATCCTTCCTCCTGCTTTATTTCTTTAACCGTGCTAGCAGTTAACTTACCATGCCAATCAGTGGTTGCCGATCTGTCCATCTCCGGGTCAAGATAAATATTCAGATCGCCTCTCCAAATGATTTGTGTTGGTTCCAATGCACGAAACCATCTCCACAAATCACTGTAATAGGCCGGATCATCCACATTTGGCCCACCGCTATTCACCAACGTAATTAAAGATCCACCCAGATAGCCCTGTTCGTCAACCTCAGTGTGGAGCACCCGAAACGGAGTGCCTTTTTTAACAAAGATCATTACCCCCCCGGAGTATGCAGAGTATGATGAGGCCACAACAGTGTCTGCCCACATTTTACCCACATTAGCCTTGGTAGGTTTGGTAAGATGTGTCTCTTGCAGCAAGGCTACATTTATAGAACGTCTAACTAAATATGCAAAGACCATGTTTATCTTGTTTGGATTGTTGAGCCCCCTTACATTCCATGTTATCATTTTAATCACCCCACCCTTTGCTAACATTCATACCTGTACTTGGACAGCGCATTCACTCCACTTATCCCACCAGACAAGCAATTAGACTTAGAAATGCCCTGTACTGTGGTTACAACACAAACAAACCACCCCACTCCACCTCCGCCCACTTCAGCCTCCCCAACTGGCCGAAGCCATCCCCGAAACAGCAAGCCGACAAAGAGATTAGGGGTGCACCCATTTTGGGGCGTCGCAGGCTCAGGCATTTACTCCTGATGGTAACAGGAGGTGAAAAAGAAAACACTATGTCCTACCTCCCGTGCCCAAATCCATGAAATTTCTATCAAGCCCCACTGTTAGAAGTTGGCCTGATATATGATGTTCACTAATTCTAGTGACCACCTTGTATTAGTCCAAACAACCCGTATGGTGATTGGTTGTAAGTCAACCTTATAGACCAGCTATCTTAATGGTAGCATGGACAAAGCAGTATTAGGCTAAACTCTTTTGGCATGTGAAGCCAGCTGTTTTACCACATACAACCCCTTGAATACCAGATGAAAGGACACCACACAGGTTGTTATGAAAATAAACAGTATATTTATTAATAACAAACACCTCTGAACTCTTTATGAGGTCAGAGGGCTAAGCACATGACAATCTCTTAAGAAAAATACGATAAGTTGCACAAAATTACAATGGTGCCCTAGCGGCACAACAAACCATATACTAAGTAAATGGTATAAGGAAATCGATAGAGGAAATGAAGATGCCCAGAGGCTGTAGGATCGCTGGGACTACACTACCCTAACTTTAGGTAAGTAGCAGGAGGCCCACGGGACGCGGGTGCAGGGTGTGAACTCACACGCGAGATGCGGAACAAAGTCAATGGGCAGAACAAATTACGAAAAGGTAAGTAAGAGACAATTCCTACTAGTTACGACTAAAACGACTGGATATCTGGACACTAGGAGAGTCAATCTACCTATGAGCACCAAAATGCTCTCATTACCTCACCCACGGGCTGCGGGTGCATAGGTGTGAAAGTGTGACGGGTTTCCGCGTTGAAGTCAACGGAGCCTTGGAGAAAGATGCTGCAGGCGACCAGGAGGAAGATGTCCAGTGCGATCCAAGGGTGGATCGAGGAAGAAGAGGACCTGAAAGCAGAGGGGACAGTGTTCAAAGTCACTAGCCAGTGACTGGTGTGGAACCAGGAAGGAACCAGGTGCTGTCGTCGCGATCAGGTGAAGAGTGGACGCTTGTCTCTGCAGCCACGTGGACCAGGAGGTGTCTTCGACGACCAGGATGGAGGCACAAGCTGTCCCACGCAGGCTCTCGCTGTCGGCGGTGTCGGATCTGGATTTGGAATCAACAGGCCTTGGCAAAGGCAACCCACACGGTGAGTGGAAACGGCGTCTGGTGCAGACCAGGAGGGTCCGTGTTGCTCCTCATTTGGAAGAGAGCAAGGGCCAGTCTGGAGCAACCAGACCAGCAGTGTAGATTTCAAGGATCGTCGTCTAGGAGGCCACTAGCCAGCCGGCAAGTGACCAGACAACGCGTCGAGCAGCAGCCAAGCAAAAGGGCCCCACGCAGATCTCGTGGATGCTGGAGGGCTGGTCTTCGGTGCAGGAGCTGCTCGGGGCTGGGGCTTCTCAGTCCCCAAAGCACTTACTCGAGGATGCCTCAGAAGTCGTGCTGGAAGCGAAGTGCAGTTTCTTTAAGATGGCCGGTCCCACGTGTCTCGTCGCACCCACGGGTCTCAGCTGTGCTGCAGATGTGGGTAGAGGTCGAAGAGGTCAGGGAGTCCGGGTCTCGTCGGGCTCTGAAGCCTGGTTCCGGCAGGAAGGACGACAAAGAGAACCGCTAGGACGCTTGATGGTGCCTGCAGTTGCAGGGTGGACACTCCTTGCCCACAAGGGAGATTCTTCAGTCTTCTGTGGAGCAGAACATCGAAGTTCAGAGTTTCTTCTTGTAGAGTAGTTCAGGATAAAATCTAATTTGGAATGGGACCAGCTCCTACCTTTATCCTGCTAAAGGGGGCTGTACTAGTGACTAGGTCCCTCCCATGGGTGGGACCAGGAAGGGGAGTGGTTACACCCCCTATCCTTTGTCCGGTTTCGCGCCAGAGCTGGGGCTGGAGTGCCCCAGCAACTGGTTTGAACCGGGATATGCACAGGGACACCTTGTGTGCCCCAGGCATGTCTCATTCCTTTCAGCCTTCCCTACCTCAATACACAAAATCCTGTCTGGGGTGGTGCTAGCACCTCCCAAGGCAGGAAACCCTTTGTCCAGGCCTCCCTCGCTGGAAGGACTCCCAGCAGCAGGAGGTCAGACTTGTGTCTATGGTGGCAGCATCCATTTTGTGATGCTGAGGCTTCGTTTAACTTTAACCGGGGTTCACAGTTACATACATGTCGTGTCCCTCTAAAAGGGTGGAATGCTACCCCTGTCACCAGAACTGGCGAGGGGGTAGTATTCCAATTCGTATGACACCTTACTCGACATGTTTTGATAATGTTATACCAAAGTTAGCATTCAACCGCGAGGATTATAATGCACTTAAGAGTATATGGTATAGCGTTATCATGGAACAGCTATAAGCACTTAGTTCCGCAAGCTGCAGACAGGCTCAGCTCATGCTAGAGCACCATCTCACATAATTCCAAGCACTCTGCCTTCAGGATTGATAAGGCCTGCCATAGGAGTGACTGATAGGAATATATGTGTCCATTTTAGGGTTAGATATAGGTATAATATATCTATAGCAGAGGGTGATTACACCACCTTGCCCCAGCTGTCTTACCAGCCAGTTATGTCTGTTTAGATGGCCAGCCAGGGGTGACATAATACATGCTGCAGCCCCTGGTAGGCCTTGGGTTCATCTATGTCCTGGGTACCTAAGGTACACTGTACAGGGGCTGATAAGGTGTCCCAATACCAATTGGTAAATGCACCTAAAGTACATGGATGTCAATTTAGAGAGAGAACAGCTGGGCTGTGGGTCTGATTAGCAGGCCCACAGCCAGGGAAAGTCGTAAACCAGTGAAGCAAAAAGCAAAAATCTGGGGTGACCATAGGATTGCAGACCCTACTCTCCTACACCCACCAGCACCCAAAGCGATTTAATATTAGCTCAGTTATACCATAGACCTGAAAGGAACGTCAGACAGTCCCCCGCCCTAACCCTCAGCACTTACAATGCCCGTAGTTCTTTTTTACCTAATGATTTGCATTTAACCCCGTTGTAGGTGCATCTGAATAAGTTTAAGTCAATGTTCCAGTTTAGGACAGCGTCCCACTGACTATCTTATCAACCCATCTGCACACCATGCATTACTCAACGTCCGACATGGGGGCATCCGTAGATTTCCGATTCTTCTGCCATGTTTTTACAAAATCCATAGCAGTTTTCGGATTTGTGAAAAGTCTCTGTGTACCATCCACCTCCACCCGCAAGCGGGTCGGGTAGAGCATTGCATACGAGATCATTTTGGCTTGTAGTTTCTTTTTCACTGGGATAAATTCCCGTCTTTCTGCTTGGGCTGTGGCTGTGAAGTCCGGGTAGAACTCGATCACATTTCCTTTGTGCGTGATTTTCTGCTTCTCTCTTGCTGTGCGGAGTATTGCATCCTGATCCCGATAGTTGGGGAGACGAGCGATCACAGGCCTCAACGGGGCACCCGGGAATGGGCGTGCCACCAGCATTACGTTAGAGAGGTTCTCTGGCCCGAATATCTCCATGATTATTTTCTAAATGTACACCTTCATCCTACCTGTGTTGATTGATTCTGACAATAAAAGAATGCGGGGATTATTGCGGCGAGACCTCACTTCAAAATCTTCATTCTTTGCCTGGATCACCGCAAGCACTTTTTCCATATCCAGACTTTTGGAGGCCACAGATTGCAAGGCGTCCTCGGCTGTGGAGATCCACTGTTCCACCTCGCTTATTCTTGATCCCCGGCTTATCCAGCCTATTGGTGAACTGATCCATGCTCATATTAATTTTACCATTGACTGTAGGCTGGTTTGCATTGTCATTAATGTTGCCTCCAGAGCAGTAGTAGTTTTATATGGAGATTCCTGCTCTGAGTCAGACGCTGCCTGCTGCTGAGATTTGGTCAATCGCATAGCTTCGAAGGTTAGGCGTGACTGTTGTTTGTCTGTTTTCCCCATCGTGGAACACACGTAGTTTGTGTGGCAGCTAGTCTCCAGCCACGACGAGGTAGCTTGTCAACTTATGCCCCACTCCGGCTGCTGCACCCTCCGGCACAATCCGCAGCGAGCCCAGTCAAGATGAGAGACCCGGTCACCAGCACTCACCACTTGTAAATGTTCAGCCGCTTGACTGTGGTCACCCACTGTTGCCTGTCGTAACAAGTCAGTAAATTGCGGATTTGGACAACCCGGCCTCGGCCCTGCGCCCAGTTTACTTGGTGCCTGCTCGTCACCGTCTATTTAGCTCACTGCCGCCCGCAGTGCACAGGCCTTCAGGCCCACAGATAATAATTGTACTAACAGTCAATGTATCCAACTATTCATTGGGTAAGTTCCTGTAGCATGCAGTCACTCGCCTAGACTCCTGCAGGCCCGGCCCTTTCCGTTGCCGACAATATGGGGGGTCTCACACTTAGGCACCATGCACTTGACTCGTCGCCTTGCTACTCTTCACTCGCTCCACCACTTATGAGTTTGTCACGCTGGATGATATGCGATCTCAGCCGCAATGCAGGTAAATGTACAATTTACTCAGGGCACTCGCACAGACAGTCAGCAGAAGCAGGCCGCACCCAGCACCGGCTCCCGGTCACCTCACATCACTCCGCTCTGGGTCGCGTATCACGCTACCCGGGCGATTGCCAGCTTGCTCCTTGACCGCAAGCCCTCGCAGCCCAGACTCACTGCTCCGATTCTCGTCCGGTATTCGTGGAAGTCCTTCTCAGACGGTAGTCCTCTCGCCTTGCGTAGACGTTATACCCCAATTCCAGCAGCAGCCGCTATCTTGTGCCCTCGATCGCTAGCTGCGGGCACTGAAATTCGGCATCTCCGACCAACGCCGATGTCCGCAACAGGCCAGCGGGCTGCTACGAGTGCTCTGATGCCCGGATCTGATAACTGTAGGCACAGAGCTGCGGTATACCACAGGATATTGAAGGACGGTATTGCTCGGTCCGCAGAGCTGCTCTAGGTAGCAGCCATTTTGCCAAGCCACGCCCCACAGGACCAAAATATTTATGAGTTATTTTGTTTTTGCCAAACCCTGATTATCATAGGAGAAAACAAACACAGCTGTGTCATCAAACAGAGAGAAGTGTTGCTGTGGTGTCAATACCAGGTATTTTGATTTCCCTTCGTTTCCCACCTTCCTTTATTTCGTACCACCTTTTCACCTCAGGTGCAAACCTCGGACACCTCTTATTCTAACAAGTGTTGGGGGATGTTCCTACGGGGTATTTGGAGGAATATATTTCCTTCTATCGCTTCCGGATTTGAAGTGAGTGTAGTCTTGATAATTAGCTGATCATAAGAGGGGAGGGTTCTAATCTAGGAAAAGGGAACTAGTGAAGGAAAGATATATATGCTGAGGAATGGAGTATATGCATATGACATAAGTACAAGTTAAAAGGGAAAGAAGGAGGATATAAAAGTAAGAAAGGAAAACTTTAAATAGATTGAAGTGAGGTATATCTCTAGATATTAAGTTAGAAAAAAATTAAACTATATATTAGCACCAAATATTAATATCCTTAAAGATACAAATATCTAATAAAAATAGTAAATCCACATTCGCAGCAGTAGTATATGTTCCTGTTTACCTTCAAAGCTTTTTGGAGATTGTTAATCTCACTGACTTTAGCATTTATATCTTCTGTAGATTGCTCTTTTTCTGCTGCAAGTTTATCAAACTTAACTGCTAACTCTTGACACTTCAGCCTATATTGAATATAAAGTCAGACCAAAATTATTATCAAGACTTAGCTCTAAAGTTTCAAATTAAATTGACATGGCTACGTAAAGGTATAGATATTTATTTGAAGACATAATATAATTCATTCATATCTCCTCCACATATTAAGAGTAGACAAAATATACCCCTTTTAAAATGTGTGTGAGTCTTCCCCAAAGAATTATCATTATATGTTGTGCTGGATTTTAAAACATATTGGTCATGATTGATAGGATTCAACAATCACTAGCAGATTGTACTGTGCTCCCAAAAGCAATGGTTTGGTACTTTCTGAGTCTCGGCTTCACACAGATTGAGCTGCCTGTTGGCATGACCTATTTTTTATAATACCTAATAAATAGTTATAATAGGCTTTTAGTCAGCCTCCTGCTCATGATTTGGTGGCTTTGTTGGACATTTCAGTCACTTGCTCTTGATTCAATGGCTTTCCTCTCTATCCCTATGTTTGTCCAGCCTTTTTCATTTCTATCTCAACGTATTCTGATTCGATGACTTGTATCCACAGTTCACACACAGTTCAGATTTACTGTACAGGTAACTAAAAACTTAACAAAAAGTGCAGCTCATCAATACAAACTCAAACAAACAATATAAATCAAGCCATGAACATCCATTGTAAACGCATTAAAATGAACCCATGACTCCAGAAGGAATTGATTAAAACCTTAAAAGAGGCAAAAGTGCAAGGCAAGCAAACATTGTTAGTCAAATACTTAGTAGTAACAGAGCAGGAGAAAGTGCAAAATGAAAAAGTATAGTGAGGCTATAGAGTACTTGTTATCAATGACTTAAGCATTTTTACAAGAAGCCATTCTTAGATCAAGTACCTAAAGGCAGCCGAATAGAAGAAGAGTGCAGAAAAAAGTACAGAGTGCAGAAACAGCATAGGCTGTGCCATGAGTGTTATAAGTTGGTTTATGTGTCCTGCTGTTGTTCTTTTTAAGGTCCATTTTTGGTTAAAACCTTAAAATAGAACAAAAGTGCAAAGCAAGCAAACTTTATAATTCAAATACATAGCAGCAGTGAGATTGTAGAAAGTGCAAAGTGCAAAGGTATGGTGCAGCTGTGCCATACTTGTTATTGTTAACTTGGACATTTATACAGAAAGTCATTCTAGGATCGAGGATCTGAAGGCAGCAGGAAAGGAGAAGAGTACAGGAGAAAGTGCAAAGCGCAGAAGCAGCTAAAGGCTGTGCTTTCATTGTTATAGCTGGCTTAAGCGTTCCGCATGGCATTCATTTTAAGGTTCCGAACAATTGGAAAGTGCAAAATGCAAAGGAAGCGATGCATTGTTCCAGGGTTACTTCAGATGTTGAGTAACAGATATGCAAATATGTGAACATTTTTAAGGACAAAGCTCTAGAACAGACACGTTGGACGGCCAAGCTCTCCGGGGTGGGGTGCTAGGTAAGGAAAGTGGGCTCCCCAGGAGCGGGGTGGTGGCAGTGGAAGTTGCCCTATGCACAGGAGCCCAGGGCAATTGGCCTGTGAAAGGTTTGGGCCAGGCCCAGAGTAGGACATCAGAAAGAACTTCATTAAAGAGGAGTAAGAGTTCAGAGGTGGCAACTCCCAGCTGAAGCATCTCTGTCATTCGTCTTGACTGTCATTGAGGAAAACTGAAGATCCAAGACCTCAGCTGCGCTGGGCAACACCATAGCAAATGAGGCACCGTCCTCTGTAGCTACGGTAGGGGGAGAGACCAAGCTAGTGTCTGATGAGGTGACTAACTCACAGGCAGCCACCAATTCCTTATACCAATTGTCATCAGTATTGTATAGGGGATGCTGGTATCCATAAAGGTACTCAGAACCCTCCCATTTGTATCCTTCTCCAGAACTGTCTAATGTAAAAAGTACTGGCTCCAACCTGGAGGGGAAGGCCGGAACCAGCATCAGACGACGCCTTTCTGGCTCCGTGTCAGAGTTGGGAATGCTGATGGAGATGAGGCCACTGTGGAGTGTCGGCGGCATCGGGACCATCGATACTGGAGCTGGCACTGACGAAAGTCCCGGTCTAGCAGGCGGCGCAGCTCCGAATCCAACATCGGATCTATTCTAGGCATTTGTAAAATACAGGGCTACCCATAAGGCTTCCCAGTGCTGAGACACAGAGCTGAGACACAGAGCTGCTCTAGTCCACCAACAATATAAAAACAAGCAAGATTTCAACAACTTCCTGAGCATGGCTTTACTTTCGATCCTAAGAATCTTAATAGGCAAGGCAATCCAATGATTTGGGGCCTCCACTTCTGACCTTCTGGGATTAACATGCTGAATGATATAGCGGATCTCAACATCCTCATTGGAATATAAGGTTGCAACGGATACCATATGAATTGGTAGCCTTTTTTAGGTCGAGCCTAGACAGCGGTTTTGTTGTTAGGCGATCTGTTGTCTGTACTTTGTGGGGTCTGGCTCCTCCCAAGCTCTGGATTGGCTTTCGTGTCTGTCCTTTAAAAATCGTAGCCTGCAAATGGCTACTGATGGGTGTATGTGGTGTATTGCTACGGGAGCGAGCAGTGACGGGCATGCAGTCCTTACGTGCACTCTAGTGCGTTATTGCTGCCTTTCCATTATCAGTGCAAGTAATGCTTATTACAAGAGTGAAGTCTCACACAGATGTCGGTGAGCGGCCCACTCACAGGTCACAGACTGCAGTTTTTTCCACATCCATGCATTTATTCAGTTCTTCCCCACAAGCTCGCCATATTTCCTTGCGATTGACAATATTTCAATATTTTGTCGCAAGTGCTATTTGATGATGAAAACAGATGTGATTTTTCCAGTGGGTTAACTTTAAAATCGTTTTCCCGGTCATTTCGCAACTGGTTGGAAGCTGGCGATTTTTTTGTGTGAGAGAAACTTAAAAGGGGTGCCTAACCCTGAAAACAAAACATAAAAAACTCTTGGCAAAGTAGTAGTATTTATCATAGTACTTGTGGCAACTGAGGAAGCTCACGCCTTACGCCAGAAAAGAATTGCCACTCCGTCCACTCGTGTGATAAAAGAATGCTGTGCATTTATGACGAACATATTAAATACAAGACAGATGGTGTCCAACATGGACAGTGAATGGAGGGTTCTCTGCGCTCCAAATTAAGATGATGTTTCGTGGTATGTAACGTGCTCCTGTAATCTGCCAATCAGACACTGTGATCCACAGAGATCTAAATCTCTTCTGTCAGATGCGCGCAGAGGCCTGGGGAGCATGAAAGGACAGAAAATGTGGTGAGAGGACAGAAGAATACTACATCTTCTCATCTACTGACGGGATTACTTCTGGCTGCCAGTGTAGCGCCTCCACCCTCCCCTTCCCTTTCACACCAATACTTGTGCTGCATCACACTGCCTTCATCAACTGCTGATGGGATTACTTCTGGCTGCCAGTGCAGCACCTAGACACACTCCTCCCCTTTCACACGGCTAATTGTGCTGCATCACACTGCCATTTGTTGTGCCTGCTCTGCTGATAGATGAGAATGATTTATGACAGGCAGCACATTCTAATGAATGAATGGAATTGTTAATTTGCATTCGCAAAGTTACTTTATTAAACTATAAATGGCCAAACGTACAAATTACTGACCACTGTCAACCTGTTCTAAGAGTCAGGTGGTGGCCAGAGCTGAATGGGCATACAGCTCACACTGTATGCCCATTCCCTCTCCCTCCAGGATCCACTGTGTATGGAGGTTTCTGGCAGTGGCCAGTAGGCTCTCTATCAGGCCAGAACACAGGCCCTCCTTCTTTCACACTATACGTCCATTCCCTCTGCTTCCAAGCCTCGCTGTGTATTGTTTTTGACGACTGCCAGTGGGCTCTGGGTACAGAACACAGGGTGTGCCTTTGCTCACATCCTACGCCCATCCCCCTACTTCCAGGATCCTTTGTGTATGTCTTTTGACCATGCCCAACAGTCTCTGAGCTCAGGACTTAAGTTCTGGCCTCACACTGCACCCACTTTTTTAATGCCTTTCATTTTTGTGACTATAATGTGGTATCTGTGCATCACTGTGGGATGGATCATCTCCTATGAAACAGTATACAGGTCATGGAGTTCTTGTATGGAACACACTGATGTCATAGGGTGTGTTAGATAGGCTGTCTCATGGCATGTGGGTGGTGGCAGTTACCCCAGGCTTGATGGATGGGATCTTCTGAGGAATAAACAACCTTTGAACCTGCCACTGCATCTCAAGGTTCTTTGTACTCAGATGCTATAGTTGATGTAGTTGGCAAGACTCACGAAGATCTCAACACATGGTATATTCTTGAATTCAACAGACACTACCGGTCTGTTTTGTGGACCTGCGGATTCAGCCTATGTATGGGGTGAGATCATTTACTTGTGAACTTGTTACTAATCACTGCCTGTATAACAGCCTAAGGGACTGTTTACTGAATGGAGCTTAAAGGGGACTTATTGCTGTGTATTGATTGATTGATTTTAAAACTTGTATAGCACTTACTGTCACCCCACGGGTATCCTGTATCACTAAGCTTATGTTTCAGTCTGCCTATAGATATCACTGGGTGCTCACCTGTTCTCACCCTGGACCATTGCTTCCATGAGCCAGTGCAGGCATGTGCTTATTCAGTACCTTGTGCTTTCTCAGCCTACATGCACTTTCCTCTGCAATCTAACTGTATAAACCTTACTTGTCCTCAAGGCTTTCTCACAGTCTTAGTCACAGTGTTTCCCTTCTGCTACTCCTAGACGTGTAGGCACCTTCGAAGAAGAGCTGTGCGTCAAGCTGCAGAAATGCCTCTCTTAAAGGGACATTTACATCTTTAACTTGCATGGGCATTTAAAGTGACAAGCACACTTTGAGCATAACGCAGTATGTCCTGTTCATTGTGACTGAAGTGGACGCGCACACTAACCAGAATTCAGTGTGTCCTAGTCATTGTGTGGTGGTAGTAACAAGAACACTCTTGGCTTAATTCAGCATGTTCTGCTCTTTGAATGTACAGTGGCACGCACACTGATATACATCAAGGTGTCTTTTTACTATAGTAGCAGTGACTGTTGGCATAATTCTGTGTGTTCTACTCTACTCTTGTTATATACAGTGATACCCACACTGTAAACATAATTTAGTGAGTCCTATTCATTGTGTTTGCAGTGATACGCACACTTGGCTTAATTCAGTGGGTTCTGCTCTTTGAATGAACAGAGGTATGCACATTTTGATATACTTCAGGGTGTCCGTTTCTTGTGGTAGCAGTGACACTCATACCTTGTCTGTAATTCAGTGTGTTCCTGAGTTTTTTTGTCTGTGGCAAACACACTGACTACATATTCAAGCACTCTTGTAATATATTTCTTTAGATCTTAATTACTTTTCACCTAATATTCAAATCTTGTGCTGTGACTGGTATATAGCAGAACACACTAGGAAGTATGCAAAATATTACCGCTTCACCAGTCTTTATGTCTACTCCAGGCATACGTCCCATTGAATGGCAAAAATGGAGAAAAGTATTTGACAGGTATGCCAGGGTATGTGGAACCACGTTAAGTGCAGAAAGGAAAACATTTTTACTCTTACACTGTTTAGGTTCGGAAGGACAAGATGTTTTTGATCATCTCCCTGACCTGCCAGCTTGGGAGGCTCAAAACCTGAACAAATATGAAATATGTATCAAAAAACTAGACACACACTTTATTCCAAAGGTCAGTACCATCTTGGAAATAGCCATTTTGCTAAAATGATGCAATTAGAGGGAGAATTGGTGGAAAATTATATAAACGATTGGAGGAAACCTGCTTCCTCGTCTAAATTTGCAGGTTTGGTGTAAGAGCGTATTCATGCCCAATGTATGGTAAGATCCAACATGAAAGAGGTGAGGGAGGAGTTATGGTTATGTGATGAGCCTACTCTTGAGGTTTTGGTGGTCGCAAAACGCATTGAACACTCCATGAAATGTGTAGCTGTCATCAAAAAAGACTGTGAGAAAGATCAAAAGGTGTAGGTAATAACAGAACAACTTACAGACGTTAAAATAAGGGATCGAGGAGAGAGTGTGTTGACCAAAAGTAAGATGATTGCATGTATGGTTGGTCATCTCGCTAATGACAAAAGATGCCCAGCTTTGGAATCCTCATGCACGAGATATAAGAAAAAAGGGCATTTTGCGGCTGTGTGTAAGAGCACAGAAAAAAACTACGCCAGGAAGGGTGGTGTGGAAGCTGAGCATGACAGCGATGACACAGCTGCTCTGACCTGCTGCTGCTGCCTCCAGGGACTGCTGCCTGAGACCCCTCATCTGCTGCTGCCTCCAGGGACTGCTGCCTGAGACCCCTCTACTGCTGCTGCCTCCAAGGACTGCTGCCTGAGACCCCTCATCTGCTGCTGCCTCCAGGGACTGCTGCCTGAGATCCCTGACCTGCTGCTGCTGCCTCCAGGGACTGCTGTCAGAGACCCCTCATCACCCAATTCCACCACAGGTGTTCCATGTCCACAGGGATGGCAATGACTGAGAAGATCGGTGCCAGTCCATGCACAAGCGAGGAGCTGAAGGTCCTGGTAGATGAGGTGCTCGCACAGTACCCAAGGCTGTATGGTGCCCCAAATGTTGTGGTAAGTCATCAAAAGCGGAGGTGTAGGGCGGAGGGGGACACACATGTAGTTTGACTGATGCAGTATATGCCTGAGGGTGTGGGGTTGTGTCATGCACTGACAAACATGCTGTCTCTGTGGGAATGAGTGTGTGTCCCAATGTCACAGGTTTCCCTGCCTGCAGTTATAGGTATGAGTAAAGTGTGTTGCATTGTCAGCAATACAGTGACACAGTATGTTGGTCATGCAGATGCCAGGACAGTGATTGCTTGGCTGAATGGCTGTGTGAGCCCCTATTGTCCATCTCATTGTGAGCCCAGATGCTCTGCACAGTGCCGCCCACCAAGACAAGGTCACATCACTTCACTTACTGTGTCCTTACTATAGTTTTTTCACAGTCAAACCCAACTATGCACAATCTAAGCCCTGTAGAATTGCACATGACAACACTTGTGTAGATCTCTATTTTGTTTGTTAGTCCATGTCCCTCAAGGCCACACATATGACATACTAATAAATTCACAGGGCATGGACATTGAGTGTTGCACAGTCTTACACACAGTGAGTCTATCCACAAACACAGTTCGATATGTGATGTATGTTGTGGCCAGACATGCAAAGGACTGGAGATGTGTACAAGCCACAAAGGGGGTTCAGTGATGTCATCCTTCATGTGTGTGAGATGTGCAGGGACTGTGTACACCTCACAAATGCATGCAATCACATCAGCTTAGCCCATGCAGAGTGCCCATGTGAGATGTACCCCAGAGTGGGATGGACAGAGATTAGATTTGGTAATAAGTTTGTGTCTTGTTACTGTACTGATAGATGTTGGCACATGACACTTTGTCACTGATCATTTCCCCCTCTTGTTTCCCGTGCCTGCAGCTCAAGGTACAGCAGCGTAGGGCCATGTGGAGGGCCATTGCAGCAAAGGTGCGAGCTCTGGGCGTATCTAACCGATGGCGCACCCGCTGCCACAAGAGGTGGGACGACATCAGCCGGCTGGCAAAGAATGTTGCAGAGATGACTTTGGGGCTGCTCCCTCGCACTGGGCGGTTGTCTGACTGAATGGGTATGCTCAGACGTGAGTCTCATGCTCTCCACACCACTTGAGTCAAGCTATCCTGGCTGAAGACGGCTGATAGCCAGAAACCGGTCCTAGGATGCTTGATTCCGGTCCAGGAAAGACAAGGCTTGGCAGTTCGGGCTGGACTGTTCCCTTGAGGCACAGGGTCAAGGCTGATTTGCATATGGCCATGTCTGAACTGGGGTGGTGTGGAGTGCAAAAAAATGATGGATTTAGGCCCAGATCTCTGTACTGGGGTGAATGTATGACATTGTTCTGCATTCTGTCCATCAACTGCTATTTTTGCAGGGAGTCCCACAAGGCATGGAGAAAGCATACGATGATGCAAATAGTGTTTGTGGTGCGTAATGCTGCACTAGAAGAGGAAAAAAATAGTTTTCCGCAAGAATTCTGCCTCCTGGATTCCTTATCAAGGGAGAAATGGGGAATGTTCTCCACCTCAGGGGATGCTGTAATGGTCTGTACCACAAAGCTGCTGCAAGTCAGCTGTCGTATAAGGCAAGCAAGATACCCTGATGCAGGGAGGTATGTACTGGTTCAACTCCCAACCAGCCAGGGTGAAGGGCATCCATGAGAGCGTCTGTAGCCTTCTCCACAGTAGGCAGAGTGAGATGTAATACATCAGCCACTCGTCTCAACTTCTGCCAAAGAAGAACTGGCTTCTGAGGCAAGGCCAGGAGGCGATAACAGAGATGAAGCAGGGGATGAATCTTGCCCACTAGCTTCACCCAGCTCAGCAATCCAGCTGTCCAACATAGGTGGAGCTACGAGTATTTGCTGCTCCAAGCGGGTATCTCACATTCTTCCCCCAATTGGTCTTGGGAAACCCTCACAGAAACCATCGGCATCAAAATGGCTCTGTGACCTGCGTCAGATGGCAGCGTACCAACGTCCGCCTGGGAAGGGGGAAAAACATCGTTCGACATCAGCTCCAATGTAAGGAGCCGAGGTGAAGTCGACCCCACAAAGCGCACTGTGTGGTCGTGCACCGACTCCGTCTTGGAGTCTTCTGGCGTCATGGAAATCGGCACCGGTGGAGCAACCAAAGTCACGTCGGAGTCAACCAACGTCACTGGAGGGGGTCCACCGACATCTATGTGTCTGAGACTGGAACTACCATTGAGGGCGAACCCGTCGGCAATGGCACAGTTACTGCACCTACGATCTCCTTGGGGCCAGCAGGCACTATAGAGGGAGACTAGGGCCCAAAGACAAAATGAAGAGCCTAATAGTACTCTTGCAACGGATTCCAGGTCACCCTGGCTCCAGGAAAGGGCAGGCGGCACGGGAGTGATGCCGGAGTAGAAGCAGGAGATCCATGGTTCCCGCGAGTCAAAGAATTCACAGATGCCTGGGACTTCAATTTCCTACAACACAACTTACCATGAGATGTGGTCGGAGACTGGCACCACTGCCGTTGACCACTGGGAGGAGAGCAGCACTCGCAGGAACGACCCCTGAATCAGGAGGATGACTGACGCCGCAAGGAGGTAGAGGTCCATCAGAAGTTTCATACGCCGCTCCCGCAGGGCCTTTGTTTCAACCGCTGGCAGGCGTCACACTCATCGGCGTTGTGATGCTCACCTAGGCACCACATATTTATTTATTTTAAGATATTTATAGAGCGCACAGCTACTCAGATGAGTGTCCCGGCACTAGCGGAGGCAAAGAAGTAGAAAAGGGGTGAGCGAAGGGTGTAGGGCCCGAGTTACTACTGAAATAGCCATGTCGTCAGTAATTTCCTAAAGTGCAGAATATTTGGCGCTTGTCTGACTGTTAAAGGAAGTTCATTCCAAAGGTGCGCAACCTGAACTTGGAAGGAGCGTCCGCCCAAACGGGCACGATTGAATTTAGGCACATTCAGCCGATGTTGGTGAGATGACCTAAGGGCTCTGCCGGGGATGTAGTAGCTCACTCTTTTTCTAATATATGTGGCGCTAAAGCCAAGGAGTGCCTTAAAGGCAATGGACAAGGCCTTAAACCTACTCCTGTGGCGAATGGGTAGCCAATGCAGCTTCCTAAGGTGTGGTGCTATATGGACTCTCGGTCCCAGCATAAGTATGGCTCTGGCGGTCGTATTCTGCACGACCTGGAGCTTCCTAAGAAGGCATTCTGGGAGGCCCAGATCAAGGGCATTCGCGTAGTCCAGTCTGGAGGTGATAAGGGCCTGGACCACGGTCCTTCTATGGGAAAGGGACAGGAGTGGAAGAAATCTCCGGAGCATTTTCAGGATTCCGTAACAGGTGCCGACCACAGATTGAACTTGTGTCTTCATATTCAATGAATTGTCCAGTTTGACCCCTAGGTTTTTGGCTACTCCCACGGAGGTCTGCGGGGGGGACATGTCAGACGGCCACCATTGTCTCCAATCATCCTGGTCTAAATCTCCGAAAAGAATTACTTCTGATTTAGCCGAGTTGCACTGAAGCTGATTCTGGCTAAACAAGGAGAAGACCTGATTTAAACAGTTCCTTATTTTATCACCATCCATAGCCTCTCCTTGTTTACATGTGAACAGAAGCTGGGTGTCGTCAGTGTAAGATATTATCATGGCTCCAGCCACTTCAGCTATTAGGGCGAAAGCGGCCATGTAAAGAATAAATAATAATGGGCTCAGGATAAAGCCCTGAGGGACACCCACCTCCAAAGGAGGAATGCGGGAGGAGAAAGGTAGATTCCAAACTTCCTGCCTACGGTCTTCTAAAAACAAAGAGAACCACTTCAACACCGTGCCCCGACCCCACATTCTCTCAATCTCTGTAGGAGTCTCAAATGGGGCACGGTGTCGAAAGCGGCAGAAAGATCAAGCAGTATCAGAGCCGCTCTCCCACCAGAGTCAAGAGTCATTTTGATAGATTCCGATATTTCAAGGAGAGCTGATTCGGTGCTGAGACCGGCACGGAATCCAGATTGGCTCACGTGGAGACAGTTGTTCATCTCCATAAATTCGGTAGTAGCAGAGTTCACATAGTTTTCGATGACCTTAGCAATGGAAGGCAGGAGTGAGATGGATCTATAGTTAGACACTATTAAAAGGTCTGCTGTAGGCTTTTTTTAGCAGTGGCAGGATTTTGGCATGTTTCCAGGTGACTGGGACCTGGCCACTGCTCAGGGATAGATTCAGTACAGTATTGACCTCGGTACTGATCACCTCCGCCACTGATGCCAGTGTTTTAGCTGATCAGGGGTCCAATGGAGAGCCAGATTTTAAGCTCTTCATGATTTTCAGAGATTGAGCTAACGTGATAGCAGGGAATTGAAGGAAGGAGGCAGTAGGTGATGGTTTAACATGTGGAGGTAAGGTGTAAATGATTGTCTTAGATGGAGAGTTGAGGGAGGCCTGAATGTCGACTATCTTCCTATGGAAGAAGTTTGCTAATTGGTGGGTCCAGGCTTCCGAAGCTTCACAGTTGGAGGTTACTGCTGGAGGTGCGGGAAAGTATTTTACAATTTTAAAAACGTCCTTACTTTTATTGGCTGATATCTCAATCTTAGTTTCGAAGAATCGTTTCTTTTCTTCCTGGATTTTCTGGTGGTAAACTTTTAGTTCTTTTTTGTAAAGAGATTTACTGGACTCACTGAAGTTTTTCCTCCAAGTCCTTTCTAACTGCTTACAGACACTTTTACACTTGCGCAAGGTTTCATTAAACCATGGCGCAGAACGATGTATGATCCGTTGGGACCTAAGAATCTCAGGTGCTACGGTATCCATAGCCTGTTTTATCCAGTTCTCCAGGTTGGGGGCATCCAGTGCTAAGTTATTACTGCAGACAAAAGGGTGCGCCTGCAGTGCGGAGCTAAGGGCCTCCGGAGTGAGCTTATGGAAAGCTCTAGTTTTGAGAAGGGGGGTTTAGTGATGGTATATGCAGGTTTCCTGAATTTTAGCCAACGGAATTCTTAGCAGGTAATGATCGGTCCAGAGAAGGGGAGTGGCACTTCAGTTTGACACGGGATGTTAGAGAAAATTTGGTCTAATGTATGTCCCTTCTCATGAGAAGGTCTATCAATGAGGGGAAGCAAATTAAGGGAGTAAAAGGTCACACCTAGTGTGATGTTCTCAGCACTCTCTAATTTGTCCATATGGACATTAAAGTCTCCTAGAACAAGAAATTGGTTATATTTTAAAGCAAGTGGTGCTAGGGTGTTGTTAATTGCTTTTAAGAAAGGACCTGGGTGACATACAGATAGGATGTGGATCCGTACCCGACATATAACGAGCACAGGAACCACAAGATTTAAACCCAGCGGGCATAAGGAATTTAGCACATTGTCTCAGACAAGAAAGCTCGTCACAGCATGCCGAAAACTAGAGATACGCTACTTCGGAAAGCTGCGTGGAAAAAGAAGAAACTGACATTGGCGCACCAGAGGGGACTTTTATGGCTCCGTTGACGTCATATCCGGAGACGACCACCAGCATGCAGAGGTACTGCTGAGAAAAGTTTCCGGATCCAGTATGACGCTGGGGAGAATTCACAAGTTAAGGAATCTGAGGCTAGATGTCTCTATCAGATACACAGCGTAAGAGATAGAGTTCTCTCTATCATGTTCGAGAAAAGAACAAATGAATTACCTATCCCCTCCGAAGAGAAGGCAACTAACTTGTTTCTTCCAAACAATGCACCATAAACTCTGAGTTTACTCTCATAATTTCCCCAAAAAGTTAAGTACATATATTAAAAAACAACCTGCATCATAAAACACACATTC
The DNA here is from genome assembly GCF_964261635.1 of Lissotriton helveticus. Classification (NCBI taxonomy): domain Eukaryota; kingdom Metazoa; phylum Chordata; class Amphibia; order Caudata; family Salamandridae; genus Lissotriton; species Lissotriton helveticus. The sequence goes on from NC_136065.1 coordinate 1,395,540,179, forward strand.
CAAGAAGACTTAAATGTAGAATGAACCACAAGACCATGTATTCAAAGATTACAAAACGTAGGCCCTGAATCCATTAGCGCTATAATAAATATGCACACTACAAGAGTAACTTTTTTTTATTAACTGTGCGATTACTTAAAATCTTTACAGTAAAAAACACAAACAGTGCCCCCCTCCCAACTACAAGAGTAGTGAAGACATTCTACACTGATTACTCTAACGAGAAAAGAGCAGATCGCCCCTATATACCAGACTAACATATCCCTATGAGAGACAATGAAAGTTTGAAACCATGCACGTTTTAGCATACTGAACTGTTTCAAAGAACCCGGCGTCAGAAAATCCTCCTTACAAGACACGTCTCTTGACAATAACCTCTTAAGCACAAAGCTAATTCTCAGAGGCCAAGGGACAAAGGGAAACCTCCATCGGTCATCTAAATCAATACCAGCCTAAAAAAGGGAAAAAATGGTACTAAGGATAAAACATCTGCTCTCTCAGGGCACCAAGTGGTCAAACCAACAACAGACATGTAAAACGCCCTACAAAGCTTACTCTCTTATTAAGAGGTAGCCTGCATCTCAAATATAAAGACAAGTAACACCAGTAACAAACGACAAAAAGCTATGACTCTGAAGACCGCTACCTTTCACAGAAGTGTCTCAATGGAACAGAATCTACATTCTGCGAAGAAGTTTCAAGAGTCACCAAGCTACAGGTGGAAGGGTGTCTATGAAGATAAACTCGGTCCCCAGTGCAGGTAGGTGTCATGTGCGATATCTCGGTCCACTGAGGCCCTCGACTCATGCTTGTCCCCAGTACCTAATAAAACATCAAAAAGGGCCTCCCCTAAATGAAGAACAGGTTCTTTCCCTGTCTCTTCCTTAAAAAGGACCTCGATCAAACGGTCTGTGGACGTTTACACCGTACGAAGTGACAAGATTAAAACTGTAGTCACTTTCCTTAGCATGTCTGCAAAGGAGGAACTTGCCTCCATAGCAAGGCTAGGGGGAGAAAGCAACACTAAAGCTGGAGAAGAATCCTGCCACTAGGCTCTCCCAGAGCAGACAACCAGCTTTCCTCCATCTGAGGCACACTAATGTCAGAAATGGGCTGAAAGGGCCATGCCTCAATCAACACAGGCTGTTTTCCCACAACCTCTTCCTGAGAAGGAACCAAAATCTGCCTATTCCCCTCAGTCGGAATGCTCGACTCTGCATCCGACATCGTATGACGCCTACACGGAGGAGGGTATGCAACTTCGACCTACGCTGCCAACATCAGTATTGGGGTTGGCTGATCGAAGTCTGGCATGGTAGGGCGAGATCCCGAAGGACTGTGGATCTGCGCCAAAGCGGCACCAGCCAACATTTGTCGGTGCCAACCCCTCGACTCCAACGGTTTAACCCCACTGAAGGAAAACCCTCTGGCGGTGCCCCACTCACCTCCTTGAGACCTAAAGGCACTCCAGAGGGAGTTGTGATCCCAAAGATAAGGTGCAAGGAATTATAATATTCCTTCATCTGAGCCTTCGACGCCCCGGCTCCCGGAAAGATGGGGAGATGTGGTGCAGGGTCACATACACCCTCATCAACCGTCGAGCGGGCGCAGCTATGGGAGACGTAGGCTCCACGCGGTGAAGTCCAAGAATGCCCCGACTTCAACTACCCCTTATTTTTTTACTTCCCTGGAGAACGATGTCCTCCAGACTGGCTTTGGCTCCTAGACCGACCCTGCTTTTCCTGAGACGGTGAAGCCTGAGGGGCCCATTATGATGTCGGGTGAATTGCCCCCGCCAGGCTGGAGAAAGCCACCGCCAGCCTGGCGGGGGCAATCCGCCTGACTTCCACACTTGTTTTCCCCCTGCCATATTACTATGGTGGGGGGACCTCGGCGGACAGAAAGACTGTCCGCCGCTTTTCAGCCCCAGTTGCCTTGCGGCTGGGGCGGAAAAGGAATAATATGGTGGCGCTGTATATCAGACACCACCAGCCATATTATGATGGTTGTCTTTAGGTGCCTATCCACGGCGGCGATGCTGCCACGGAAGGGTAAGCGGTCTTCACTCTGGGGGCCCCGTGCGGGCCCCCAGAGTGAAGTATAGGTGGGGGGTGCACAGGGGGGTACCTGTGGTACCCCCCTTCATTTGCATTAACTGCCGCTTTGTTATTGCAAATGCTGAAATGCATTTTTAGCATTGTTATGGGCGGTGCAGAGAGCACCGCCCGCCACAATGCTAAAAATGCAGGATGTGCCCGCCACTGTGGTGGGCACATCCTAATACCCCCCACGGGACCCCCGCCCTTATGGCGGGCGGTCCCGAATTCCAACAGGTTGGCGAGCGGACAAAGTCCGCCCGTCATCCTAATGACCCCTTAGTCTGGGAAGCCTCCAATGATCATGACACATGTGCTGCCATCAACTGCAAACGTCGCTCCTTTAACGACTTCGGTTTTAGTTTCTGGCAGGGCCCACAATCTTCAGTGTTGCGATGCTTGCCTAAACCCCACATTCAAATTGTAGGCAGGTCCGTCACCCACATATGTCGGCTACAGGACCCACAAGGTTTAAAACCTGTAGACATCAAACAAAGGCACACACTTCCACAGACACGAAATGTTGAAGAAGGTCAAGAAAAAATCGATCCGAGCGGAATCGTGTTTCTACTGATCCATGTTAAAGAGCGGAAAAGAAGAAACTGACAACCGCGCGCTGTTAAATATTGGACAGATTTGTTAGCATGAGCTGAAAGCCATTTTGTATTTCTGGCCTCCATTTTGTTTGCCATGTGCTCTGTCCTACCTTTCTGTTAACTGCTCTTGTAGTCTTCCTAGAGACAAACTATATTCAGCATCCTCCACTTCGCACATGCCCAGAAGGGCCTAGCTAGTAGAATGCACCTGCTTCTCTAGTATAACAGTCAGGCTATGTTTGCTGCTGTATGGAGAAGTAACTCTCCTCCCACTTTGTTGAGCAAGTAGATTCTGCATGCCCATCTTAGTCATTTTGCATGCTTACCTGAGCCAGGACTGCCCCTTGCATTTATGCTTACTATGTAACTCTAAAGCATATATAAAGCCCCAGTTTTCTGTACTCTTTAGACTGCCTCATTTAGTTGCTAAGGCTTCTGTGTGATGTAGTCTCACCTCATTTAAGGTTAATAAACATGCTCTGTTATATTTCAGCTTCTGTGCCAATTTCTTCTTTGTTGGTTTAAATGGACTAAATATCAGTGAAACCCCTGAGAAGTGGATTTTTTGATTACTACAGTTTGGCGCCCAACGTAGGGTTCATCAGAAGTGACTATCTGAGAGAGTGATCTTGTCAGGAGACAGAAATCTACTGAGGAGGACAGAACAGGATTCTACTAAGGAGGTACTCTGTGCATGGAGATTCTGGGGATTCCCTGTCTCTGCAGCCCAGTATATTTCTGATCTTCCTGATTTTGCTCCTCCACATGATGTCACCCCTGACTGAGAACCTTTTGGGTGTGAGTATTTAAAAAAAAAAAAAAAAGACCGTTAGGGCATTTAGAACTTGGCAGTTAGAATTTGGACAACCATTTGTTTGATAATAGTCGTTTTGCGGCACTTGTATAGGTTTGAAACCCGATTGGTAAGGTAGTCTAGGAAAACTTACCCGGGACCCGATTGGTAAGCTTAGTTTAGGTACACTTACCCGGGAGCTTGATTTTGAATATGAATATGATATGAATTTGAAATTGGCCAAATATTGAGTTAGTCCTATGAATATGAATATGTAGATGTATGTGATGCAACACATATAGGCAGGTAATGAGGAGATTTTTCTCTACTCCTATGAAATTTGAATGGTTCAACGTATGAAGAGTACTTTAAGAACTACTTTTTTATAATACTGCATATTTTGCACTATTTTTGGCATGCCTGTTTCAAGCACACATCGAAGAGTGTGTTGCTCTTTGAAGGTACTATAGTGAGATATGAATTGTATTAGCCGGCTCCCTTGAGGGAATTTCTAAATAGGTTTAGGTATAAAAACATATTTCTTCCTTGGTGATTCTGCATCCCCAGGGAATTAAAATATGACAAAATACATACAAGGATCCTTTTTCTGCGCAATTTTATGAATGGAGATATGCAGAGTGATTTTTGGTGTTCTGCCAGCCAAAGCTAGTGAATTGAGTATATTTTGGCTTCTTGAAAATAAAACAGTTTGTTGGGCTGTTTTTGCAGTTTTTAGGAATACTATTGAGAAGCGCTTCTTGTAAATATGACTTACAACTAGTATTTACAAACGGTTTGGTTTAAGTACAGTCTGTGGGCTGTCCTTTGTTTCTGTCCTAAGTGTTGATCTGTGGGTTAAATGTGTGTTTAAATGTCTATGTGGTTTTCCCATTAGTGTAACTTCTGTAAGTAAATAGCGATGGCGCTATTTATGAAATGATGGCTATTAAACGCGCTGTAATGTGTGTCCTGAGTGTTTGACCCCTTTCTGTATATGTCTGAAATGTGCTCAATATGTGTTTGAGGACTTTCTTGTTGTCTTCAGTGTGTTATGCACAATTTTAGTTAATTAATATATATTTTTTTTTTTTTTTTTTAGTTTGAATTTTATTAAGGCATAAAGAAGTAAAGACAGTACATGAAGAAACAGTCATAAGTTATAAAAAACAAGAAATCTCTCTTACAAATATTTAGCAGAAATTAAATAAAAATACAGAAATGAACCATATGATATGCTATAATAGCTATATGTTGCTATTTAATTTATAGACTAAGCAATTACGCACATGTACAAACTGTTAAATACTTAAAAGATAAAATTAGAAATCACATTCAATAGATATAAAAAAGCCTCAAAAACTAAATTGTGTGTTTTGTAATAATTAAACAATTGTAACGCATTTTCCTTAGATACATTGTATTAGATATTAACAGGCAAACACGTCATCTAAATACATTGGATTTTGCTGTATTGCACACGCATTTTAAAACTTGAAATGTCTGTTTTAAATAAGACTGCCATCATGCTCACGTTTCAACACTGAGAAACAGTTATTACTGCCGCTAAGCTAGCAGCTGTCATTTTTGTAGGCCACAAATAGACAGGAATGTTTACTCAGCCAGGACTTCCTCAGTTAAACCCGGGTGAAACTTTGCATTTCAGAATGCTGTTTTAAAAAAGGTTCCAAAACTAAGGTTCATTATTTTGTATTACAGGAAAACATTTCAATTAAGGGGTTCCTCTCTTTAAACATTTTTTATAAGCATATTCTTGGTTCTAATGTTAAAATAATTGTCCTTTTAGAAAAAAAAGTGGCGCAAAAATTTGTCATGTTTCAAGTTAGGCTTCTGTGCTTAGGCTTATGAATGAATACGTCTAAAAATGATAGGCAAGGGATGCAGGTTGCTTTTTATATGTTGAATTATCAAAAATGATTGGTTTTATTAAAAACAATTATTAATAATGAAAACAAAATATTAAATATAAGTGCTTTTAAATTTGTTTTTTACTATTTATAAAGCTTAATACTCATACTGTGACCTCCTAGCATTACAATTTAATTTAAGTTGTGTTGTACTGCATAATGAGGACATTTGCATATGGAATTTCACTTGGCGCAGGCGTAAAAAACTCATTTTTCTAAGGATTTACATGACATATGTCTAATGTCCAATCTCTGCAATCTGTAAAGAACATTCTGAGGATGATTAATATGTAACACAATTATAGGATCTTTATTTTTAAGTGCCCCAAATATCAAAGTCGAAATTGGGTAAAAGAGACTATTTAAACAGCATTCCAGCCATTTACAGTAGCTTTAAAGTGCTTTAGGCTTCAGTAAATGCATACATTTAGGTATGATACAAATAGCTGACTTCTGAATTGTTAGACAAGTGCATTACATACTGCTTCTGCTCTTGAAAAATAATGTCCACGTAGTTGCCTTCATTTAACAGAAAATAAAATGTTGCATTACTTTTAGACAGAAAATAAGACAAAGCTCTTTCTTAGAATTTTGTGGGCTACATGCCTAGGTAAAAATGATTAGCAAATTCAGATTTATTTTTCACAGGAAAAATTGTGGCGCTAGGGTCACCCAGAGTGTCTGTGAAACAGTTTTACTTTTGGACAGACAAAATTAAGGTGGCTTAACATGCTTACATGTTGTTCCTGCTGGTCCTGTGTGTCAGAAGTGACACAGTAAGTTGTATTTGACAGCCGATCACCACTAAGGTGACCTGCTGTCAAAATGAGGGTGAGGAAAGTAAAAGAAAATTGAATTTTGATTTTAAGCCTGACAAATTAAGCAGGCCAGAATATTGGGTTTGGGCTGCAAGTTCACTGTGCATAAAGTACATGTCATAGTATTGTGCGTCACCGCTCGTTTGCATGTGCTACTGTAATTTGTTTATGCTTTCTGTGCTTGGTATACAGCAAGTATACCTGAAGGCTTGACATGTGAGTTTTTATTTTATGCGTGTTTTTTGTTTTTGCGTTATTTTGATAATTTTACTTTGATACTATTACAAGCTCCCTTCTGTTGTGAGGGGATGGTCATGACGATGCCCATCGCTACGCAACAGTTGGTTGGACTTGTTCTGGTTACTAAATTCCACAGATATGATATTTCATGTTGTGAACATGAGAGACAACACTTCACCAGTGCATGTCTATTTGGCTATAATGGTATTGAAGAAAAATAAAAGAGTTTTACAGGATTAAAAGCGTGTCACCTGCAGTTAGTCACATTACTGCCCCTTCCCTTAACGAACAGGCAGCCCTTGATTAAATGTTCCATGATTGAACCCTAAGGTGGACTATAAATTTGCGGCTCTTGCTAAAGGGGACCTGAACCTTTCTCATGATATTGCATTAGTTAATCATGTTCTGCTTCCTCGGTAGTGCATGCTTTTGTTCCTCAAAGGAACTGGGTCAGTAGCTGAGATTACAGTATATGGTGTAGCGGCCAATGGTAGAGTTAAATTGTGTACTATTTTGGTCTTTTGTGTATCACCCGTACTCTTGGTGTTGTGTCACATGCCTGACTATCACCCAAGTAATTTCTTGTTCTTCCTATAGATTTTTCTTTTGCCGCTTCTCCCCGATCGATGTTGAATTGTGCCTAGTTATTGGGGATTTTAGCTGTGTCCTAGTCCCATTTCCCTTTTCCGTATTCCTTTCACTAGTCAGCCCTTTTATTATTGTTGGTGTATTGTTCAAGTTCACAATTCCAGACTGCAGTGATGTATCAGGGACTCCCATATTATGTATAATTCCCTTTTGTATGACCAGATTGGTTTTCAAGAATTTTCTTTAGGCCCACTTCGATGTTTTCCAGTCTCACTGTCAGGGTAATGATGGACTGGTTAACTGATTCAATACTATATTAAGACAAGTTTTCCAGCTCAATAGGAGATACCTTATGTTTATTTTTTTGAACATGACAAATTTAATGCCTATTTTAATTTGGTTTTCTTTTCCCTTTTGTTCCTGCTGCTTTAATTTTCGGTGGGATCAGATGTGTTCTAATCATGGAAATACCAGGACTCTCTAGTTCTTGTCTTTTGTTTCCACATTTTGATCATTGGCCTGTGTATTGCATAGTGCACCTGATGCACAATTATTAAAGGGAGGTATCTACATGTCCCTGATAATCTGTATCATGTGATTTCCCTTTTGAGGTGTTCTAGATAAGGAATTTACCCCATTAGATAATGCCACTATGTGTGAGGACACACATTTAGATAGAATTCCCATGTAGCTACCTACCCTTAAATTGCAAAGGATAATGCTCTCACATTGAAGTTAGTGAGGATATGAAAAGTACCCAATTGAAGAGACTAGACGCACTGCCTTTGTATCCTTTGAGAGTGACAGTGCATTCTAGACCAGAGTTGTCCCATGGCTTCTGGCCACTCCTTTAAAGATTGTGGGCCACCTGCTTGCAGTCCCATTGTTAAATACAATGAACTGTTTTGCGCTAATTTGAAGGAAACTAACAACTGTGTCACATTTCCTACGTCACTAGGTTCTGCGGGATCTTCCAGAGTTAAAGGAAGAGTCATAATAACCTGCAGAACAATGAAAGCTGAGTCCATAATCCCATCAGTGACAGCTACAGTTGAAAGGCAGACGTCTTGGACCTACAGTCCCAGCACCCAGAAAGTAGCAAGGCTGGACAGCTATCGCCAGTGCGCCATCAATGGTACCTCCAAAGCATCGTGCTTGCTCCATCAGATGGCGTTGGACATCAGACAAGAAGGAGGAGCTGGTTCCCTGTTTGCCACAGAACCAGAGTTTCAGTGCAAAAGTGCGAAAGAGAAGGATCCCTGTTGTTGATGGCAGGGCTGGTTTGAGGCATCAGTTTTCTACCTGTCATGTGCTGGTAACCTCTGACAGTGTGCAGTCCCTTGAGCCCCTTGGCCTGAGTTTTTGCCACCCCTTTTCTTTGCTCCAACGGAAGGGCAGTGCACTGGAGGATCCAAGATTGGCAAAAGGCACTACATTGTGGTACCTATGTTGAAAGGAAAAAAAAGTGTTGGAGCCTGAGAATGTAGCTGAAGATGACATTTTATTGCTTTTTCTGTTTAAGCAGTACTTGGGTCTGCACAAGATGATCTGTGCCCACGACCAACAAAGAGCACAATATCTGTAGTGCCTGCCGCAGAGGAGAGACACTGGTGTACTGCATTGAGACATTGAGACTTTCGAGTGAGCTGTGAGTGTTTGCCAGGAGGGCACTCCAACAGATACTGAGAAGCATTATTTTTATGGAAGGCCTGGATCGAGAGGCCCAACGTGGAAGAAGACAACGGAAGCAGATTTGATGGACGATAGAAGCCTACCAAAGTGGCTGAGAACGGACTTTGGCATAGTTGCACAATTGTTTCAAGTGCTACAGTATAAAAGTGGGTGTGGGATATTCCCATTTGACTGAATTCCACCCCTAGCATCCAACATGGTCCACCAGAAGTGACTTTGTGTGACTGTTCTTACTGTTCTGCTGCCATCGTTTTAAAATAGTGTTCTGTCTCTAATCTGATAAAGAGTATCCCCATTTCACCTGAGAGTATTGATAAGGATCGTCACTGTCTCACCTGAGTATATAATAGTCACTGAAATGCATAGGAGCTACTAGATGATTTTAGGACTCGCTTTTGCTTAGGACTAGAAAAATGATAATTCTATTTATAATAGTGGTCATTACTTTCTTCTGCTATCTGAAAGTTAATGATGACCCGATGCTTTGTTCTCTTTGTATTCCTGCTCATGCCAGCTTAATGAAATGTTTAGAATGGAAAATGCCCACCTAGCAATGAATTAGGATATTAATACATTTATTAAAAATTAATGTACAAATATTTTCTATGTTCCTACTGGATCATAGGAATGTCTTTAGCTCATGCTAAAAGGACCATCTGTTAAATATTGGACAGATTTGTTAGCATGAGCTGAAAGCCATTTTGTAATTCTGGCCTCCATTTTGTTTGCCATGTGCTCTGTCCTACCTTTCTGTTAACTGCTCTTGTAGTCTGCCTAGAGACAAACTATATTCAGCATCCTCCACTTCGCACATTCCCAGAAGGGCCTAGCTAGTAGAATGCACCTACTTCTCTAGTATAACTGTCAGGCTATTTTTGCTGCTGTATGGTGAAGTAACTCTCCCACTTTGTTGAGCAAGTAGATTCTGCATGCCCATCTTAGTCATTTTGCATGCTTACATGAGCCAGGACTGCCCCTTGCATTTATGCTTACTATGTAACTCTAAAGCATATACAATGCCCCAGTTTTCTGTACTCTTTAGACTGCCTCATTCAGTTGCTAAGTCTTCTGTGTGACGTAGTCTCACCTCATTTAAGGTTAATAAACATTCTCTGTTTTATTTCAGCTTTTGTGCCAATTTCTTCTTTGTTGGTTTAAATTGACTAAATATCAGTGGAACCCATGAGAAGTGGATTTTTTGATTACTACAGCGCCAGAGGGGACTTAAATGGCTCCACTGATGTCATGACCGGAGTCGACGTCCTCGAGTACCCTTACAACGTCGTCCCCCGGTGCACAAACATGCTGCTGAAAAATTTCCAAATCCAGACTGGCGCCTGGGGAGCTTTAAAAAGTTAACGAGTCTGCGGTTAGATGTCTCTATCAGATACTAACGCTCTATTTGTGGAATTGTGGGAGGGCATTTAGGCTTTTCAGAGGGTAGTGCTGAACATTTGTTGTACTCACAGAGGCAATAAAGGAGACACATACTCAAAGAACAAATCTGAGACCAATTAAAAAATATAACAATTCTTTTTATATATATTTTCGAACCAAGAACTATGTTCAACTTTAAGTACTGTCTTTGTTATGAATTTTCAAAGATAAGCAAATAGTTCAAAGTTGTGCACAATTATGCACCATACAATCCTATGGGAGAAAAATGTGGGTAGGTAAAGAACACAACACAGACAGTTGTAGAGGTTCACCTACTGGGTTTAGAGCAGCAAGAAGCCAAGGTCCAATGTTCTACCAACAGATCGTCGGTGTGTACCGAATACTGCCTGGAGCAGGGTGTTGGTGGATTTTGTAGCTGGCACACTATGGTGAAGTGGGCCCTCAAAAGACAGGTTTCCCAGGGAGACTTGCCCGCAAGTCCGAGAGCTCCCAAATGGGTGCTAGGGTCACAAGAGCCTTAGGGACAAGGGAGCACAGCCGGTTCATAGTTTCCCAGCCCAGGCTGGGTGCAGAGAGGGTAGGTTGGCCAGCCCTGGTGTGTAAAGGTGTTCCTCTGGGTCAGGGGCCAACAGCTGACAGGGGCAAATACAGGACTGATTGGCCACTCTCGAAGAGGGTCTCGGGCCTTGATGTCTCTCAGCAGCTGCTGGGCTCTGGCATGGTAGGAGTCCTTATTGGACTTTTTGATGTCGGTTTTGGTTGCAGGGCATCCAGTACCTCTAGGATTGGACTACATGGCTCTGGTTAGTCCTGGTGTCTCCTCACTCAGTGGGGAGATAGATATGACCTTCCAAAACATGACTATCTCTTTTTTTTTGTTTAAATCTATTTATTGACGTTTTTGCATAACCTTTTCGAACATGAACATTAGCGCAGTGGCAAAATACATCATTATAGCAGTAGGATTATGCAGCACATGGTACATCATTCAGTGATACAGTAATAGCTTGTGGCTGTGACAGCTCAGAATATTACTTGAACAGTATCATGACACAGGCAAAAATTACTTTGGTTCGACATTGTGGTATCCAATGTATCTATCTTCTGAACATGATGCCTCACTTATTTGAACTGTGGGAGTACCGTAGGTTACAACAAAATGGGGACAATCAAACAAATCATGGATAGGGTGATTGCCTGAGAACTGTTGCCTGGTATGTTGTCCATTGAGATCCCTGTCAGTTGTAGCTGTTTATAAATCACATGCTGCCAGGGTCAGAGCATGAGTGCCTCTTCCTGGTCGGTTGCTGCGCCGGTTGGGCCAGGGAGCTGCAGGTCGGTGCAATGGACTCGGCAGTTTGGGTCCCTTAGATCTGCAGGGAAGTAGTGCCTCTATACCAAAGGGAGCTATAGGGCAGGTTGCAAAGGCTGGTAGTCCTCTGGGATTCTTAGAGGCCACACAGCAGCAGGACGAGACAGTTCACTTCGATTGTTGAGTCTTGAAGCAGCAGGAAGGGGTCCGCGCCACAACTCAGCTGAAGGTGCTCAGTTCTTGGGTTTAGCAGCTCTTCCTTGTCCTCTTCATCTTTAGGTCCATCAAATCTGAAGTTCTGGGTCGAGGGGTGCCACCTAAATACTCAATATTGGGGTGTTGAGGGGGATACCAGGGAGTAGCCAATGGGCTTCTTACCTTAGGGGGACTACACCCTCTACATGACAACTTCCAGTGGGAAATGGACATAACGCTGACCCTAATAGGCTAATTTATTCCAACACAAGATGGATGATTCTAAAAAGTAGGGTCCACATCAGCTGCCCCACCATAGGGCAAGGTGGCTAGGTATGGTCACACATCCTAATCTAACTAAATTTCCTGCCTGCCCTCCTGCTGAAATGTGGGGACGGGGAGGTTGGTATCTTTCACTAGTTGGAGAGTTTCCTGGCTTGCATTTCAAAGGTGGCATGTCCTTTGAAGCTTCCCGCTCTGGAAGGCAGCTCCTGCTTGGACGAGGTGTGAACACCTCTGCTCAGAGCAGGATTTGTTCCCGGCCTCGGAGTACGAAGGATCTCACCCCAGGAGGTCAGAAACATGTCTAGTGGTGGTAGGCTGGTTGGGACAGGTCAGTGAACAGACTAGTAGATTTTCAGGGGCACTTTTAAAGTGCCCTGTGTGCATTTAATATTATATATCCAGCACTGGCATCGGTGTGGGTTTATTAAGACAAGGTGTTTAGTACCAAACAGCTTGGTGTACAGTGAAGCCATCATGTAGCTGGGGAACTCGTATTGACAAGTGTCCAGCCCAGATACTCGTTATGGCTTCCCTGTGCACTGGTAATAACTAAGGGTGATCTTAGATATCACTGAGACATATCCACTCTTGCAGGTATGCTCTCACATGGGTATAGTGCACCCTGACTTAGGGCTGTAAGGCCTGACGTGGGGGTGACTTCGCTATTTAGTGCTGGCAGGCATGGCACACAGGGATGTGCGCCATGTTGACTCTTCAGTTCTATCTGAACCAAGACAAGCAGGCAGCAATGGCAGTTTGCATGAGCTGGATGAGGGGTTCCGTGGGGTAGTACAAATCATGCTGCAGCCCTTAGGGACCTTGTTAGGGTACCAACTGTACCATTTACTAAGGACTTACACGAGATCCTAAAGGTTTGCCAATTGTGGAACAATCATACAGCTTAGAGAAAGAACAGTGGTGTTGGGGACCTGGTTGGAATGAACTCATCACATTCTCAGGCCAAATTGCATCTGATACCAGGCACAATGTGGGGGTAACCATGTCAAAAAGGGGCACTTCTCTACAAAATAAATATGCATCAAAGACACAGAATAAAAGAGACTTGGAGAAATTCTATTTTAATAGTATATATATTGGAAGTAATCTGTCAATAAACAGACATTTAGTTTCTTATTCATGTGTCATTTTCTGGCTTTAGATCTGAAACTGCTTTTGTGCAAGAAAACGCCTTGCACACAAATTCACAATATTACTTGCTTTCAGCAGGAGTAGCCAAAACACGGGCACAATGGAGTATGGGGCCCTTAGTGCATGGCTACCATTCAAGGGCCTCCCAGCACTGGAAATCCAACAAGAGTGCTTATTGGGACTTAAAATAAAGAGATGGATCTACCTACACTTCTTACTTTCAGCACTCTTGGTATTTCCGCTAATTTTAGGGAGAATGATCTCAGCCATCTCCTAGGCATATAGGGTTGAATCATATTCAGTTCAGTTCTCCGAGCCTCACCCCTATGCTACTCTTTGTGAATGTAAATTAAATTTCTGTAAATATAAGAGCCCATTAGCCGAAGAAACGCACATGCAACACACGCGTAGAGATGAGCGGCTACAGGAGGACTTACTTGCATGGCGTATGATGTGTGCTGTGGGGTCGACTGACAGCGACTCCGATGCTACTAGTGCTGCATTGTTCTCGTCCGAGGACTCGGGGCCTGAGGAAGGGGTGGAGGGTGATGGGGAGGGAGAGTAGGGGCTGGGGTGCTACCCTGATGGCTGCGCACATGTTACCTTATGTCAGTTTCTATACTTGCACTGTATCCCGTGGATCTGATTCTTGCATCTCCTGTTCTATCTGCAATTGTGGAAGCCATGCTGGAAGTGTAAACTGTGTACACCTGTATTTTCTATGAACTGAAGCCAATTTTTTGGGGGGGGGGGGACGTATTGTTTAATCTGCTGAAAAATAAAGTCTTTAAAAAAAAAAAAAAATATATATATATATATATATATATATATATATATATATATATATATAAGAGCCCAATCAGCGCTCTCTGTCAGCACCAGAAACTTTTAACTGGCCCTCAACCTTTCAGGCACCTTATTTTTATCTACACTCAGATCCTCTGTACCAGTGCTCAGACCACCTTCCACACTGTTACATTTCTGACCCTCTCAACCCATCAGCTGACTCTCTTTTTGGACCATTCTTAGCTGGCCCTCACGGTCACTTGTCCAGCTCTTAAGCAACCATTGCTCATCAGGTCATTTATCCGAACACCTGGTCAAACTTCATATCACTGCCATGCTGGCCCTCCAAAATTAACTTTTACCAGCTATTACTCCCCACTGACTCCCATGACCTCTGTTGTGCTGTCATTAGAGCTTGATTACCCCATTACCAGTCTTCACATGCTACTGAGCCAATCTGTTGCCCCTCAGTGATCAAAGGGATCCCTTTATAGCTCTCACAGCCTCATTATTGTTGTCAGACTATCTTGTTTAGTTTTCTATTTTTTTTATAGTGGCCCTAACACCCCATCTGTCAGCTCCTGAGACAACTTCTCCATGAGCTTTCCGAGCCTCACAGCCCATCCAACCCTTTAAAAAATATATATATTATTAACTTAACATTCGTCACTTGCATAATCACAGCAATATACATTCCTGTACAGAATTATAGATAAATAATTCCGTGCACAGCATTTCGATCACACATTACATTCTGTGGCGCCCCTTTTTGACATTTCCAGTTCTACTGTTGGTGAGATGCACAATTCTCCCCGATATGTGTTCCAGGTACCCAATTTTTTGTCCCACTTTTAAGGACAGCCTCTAGATTTGTACACCTCTTTTTTGGCCACCATGCATCAGCCCAGTTCGGCCACCAACCGTATTATTAGTGGTCGATCTACTGCCCCCCATTTCATAGCAATGGCCCTTTTCACTAATGTGTACCCCAGGGTGGTGAATTGTTGCTCTGTGTCCATGAGATCGGTTGCGTCCCATATATTTAGAATCCCTAGTAAAAGTGTTAAAGAGTGAGCTGTTTCCCTAGCGCATCCTGCATCTTTCCTGTGGCTCTAGCCCATAAGTGTTGATCAGTGGGCAGTCGCATGGTATATGATTAAATGTGGCTATTTGATTACATCCACACAGGCAAAGGGAATCCTGCCTCGTTCATATTTTAGCTAAGGCGACACCGGTGAGGTATGTCCTATGCAAAACTTTTAATTGAATCAGCCGAAAACGATGATTTATGGCCGCCTCTCTAGGGGACATCAGGGCAGTTCGCCAGTCCTCATCCTCGATCTGTCCCAAGTGTGCCTGCCATTTGTCCCTGAGAGTACGGAAGGGGTCTGGTATATTATTGCATAACTTACGGTATATTAGGGAAATGGCCTTGGTCAGGAGAGGTTCTGATCCTCCAAGGGGGACGTATCTGGTATCGTTGTCAAATCAGTTAGAACTGTTTTAAGCGCAAGGCGAATTTGTAGGTACCGAAACATCTCCCCTTGTGCCAATTCATAGTTAGCTTGTAAGTCTTTTACGGTAATAATCTTCCCTTCTGTAGGAGATCGCCAATGGTGGAGATTCCTATGATGCTCCATCTATCAAACCCAGCGTGATGGCAGAGCAGCCCAAGTTGTTGAGAGGACCACATGGGTGTCGCCTTCGTCAGTTTTCCCGTCCAACCCAGGCGTTTGGTTGCCCTATGCCAGATGGACGTTGTGTCAGCCATCGGACCCAGATAGCTCCCTTTGCGGGGCTTGGTATATTGGGCCCCAATATACCCCACTCTTCCAGGCTGATACTGCTCTAATCGGTATGCCGGGTTCGTTGGAACACTGTACTATCAGTGATTAACCGCTAACAATTGTGATGGCCAATAATAAAGCCATATGTCTGGGAGTGTGATGCCCCCGTCATACCACCCCTTCGTCAGTTTCTCTCAGTTTATTTAAGGCGATCCGCGGCGCCCTACCATCCCACAAGAGTGTCCGGACCTCCGCCTCAACACTTTTGAAATATGAGTCAGGGACATGATATGGGCAGTTCTGGAGTAGGTAGAGGAATCGTGGCAGCATTTTAAATAGGGCTGAACTGGGGTGGCTTGGTGAGCAAAATAACGATGGATTAAACCCAGATCTGTGACTGGGGTGAATGTTTTGCCATTGTGCAAAATTCCGTCCATCATCTTGTGAGTTTTGCTGTTCACCTTATGTGGGAAGGGTATGCCCAGACGTGGGTCCTGTGCTCACTAATCCACTGGAGTCAAGCTATCCTGCCTGAAGACGGCTGATAGCCAGAATCCGGTCCTAGGATGCTTGATTCCGGTCCAGGGAAGACATGGCTTGGCAGCTTGGGCTGGACTGTTCCCATGAGGAACAGGGTCAAGATTGATTTGCATGTGGCCATGTCTGACCTGGGGTGGCTTGGTGAGCAAAATAACGATGGATTAAACCCAGATCTGTGACTGGGGGTAAATGTTTTGCCATTGTGCAACATTCCGTCCATCATCTTGTGTGTTTTGCTGCTTTACCTAGCAATGACAGTGGCACTGACCTTCAATATTTGACATCCTCCCGGAGTCTAACAAGGGGATTACGAGGTGCTTGTTGTAAAAAGTTGTTGAGTCTTGAGTAATAAATATCCCCAGATATCGGAATCCTTCGCTGATCACCTCGACGTTGCATCCCTTGGGTAGCCTAGGCGTCAGGCCATGGAGGACAAAAAGCACTGACTTTTCTCAACTGATGCCATATCCCGAATACTTGCAGAAGTTTGTAAATATGTTCAATAAACTATGTATCGAGGTGTAGGGGGAAGCTGAGAAGATCAGGATATAGTCGGCATACAGAGATATTCTGTCCTCAGTTTCCTCCTCCCATTTGAGGCCTCAGAGAGCCACATCTTGTCTCCTCCCATTTGAAGCCTCAGAGAGCCACATCTTGTCTCACCCATGACGCCAAGGGTTCCATCACAAGGGCAAAAAGTAGGGGGGACGGGGGAAGCCCTGTCTGGTCCCTACGTGCAACTTAAATGTTTGTGACGTGAGATTGTTCACCCTCACCTGACTGCGGAGTACAGTGTAAAGCAACCTGACCCAAGCTATAAACCTCGGATCAAACCCCAGGTGGGCGAGCACTTCGAAGAGATCGGGCCACTCTATGGAATCGAATGTCATAGAGGCATCCAATGACATAATTACTGCGTCCTCCTCCACTCCTTTCTGTCGTGCCAAAACATTATGTACTCGGTGAATTTTCAGTTCTGTATTGCATCCCGGCACAAAGCCGGATTGGTCTGCATGAACAAGAGAGGAGAGGGCAGCATTTAGGCGTAATGCAAGCAGTTTCGCCAGGACTTTGGCCTCCGCGTTTATCATGGAAGTTGGCCTATACCAGCTACAACAATCCTGTGGAAAATGACAAATGTATATGTACATAAGCGGCGTTCATTTGTGTTCATCCTCGCCACTGTTGAAGGTAAAGAAAGTCACGAAACGGTGGCCCCGCCATCTTGTTCCCTTTTAGGCCCCATCACGAACATAGATAGTGGCCATCTTTGTGTCATGACCTCCCTGCCCATTGCCGATAGCCATCATCTCTCTCTCTCTCTCTCTCTCTCTCCAGCCCCGCAAGCACCCCGCGCCCCAACAGCCCCCGGTCTCTCCTGTTCGGGCCATAAACGCACCGCTAAACACGGCCATGTCACCACTCTGGACCCCGCCCCTCGCTCTTTCATTCCACTCATAGAACGGGCCCTTTTGGTAACTTCTTCCTCCCCGCCCGATTGACCGGCCTGATCCCAGGCCATCACCTAGCCCGACAGATGCAGGTTATTGCTTCCTACAGTAGGACCTCGCCTCACATCAGAGGAGCGGTGATTAATCAAGGCCTTCACACCCCTAGACCTGACCGACACCCCCCGCATCCCTCCCAGGAACGCCCTTCCTCTCTTCTGATGCCCCCAAGCCCCCCCCCCGGCTACACCTGGCCTCTCGACCCAGTCCCACATCATAAAACTAGGTCTCGTGGATGTACCCCTCCGGCCCCGCATAGCGAAGCTTGATCTCATCGCCTGCCCAACCTTAGATCTGACCACCCCCCCCCCTCCTGCCCTCGTGCCCTGTTGGAATGTCCGGCTGCAGATTACAATCACATGTCACATTTGGGAGGGGAAAACAACATCAGAGCGGTCAGTATGGGAATAGGCCTGGAGCTGGGGTCCCAAACATGCCCTTTTTTGTACTTCAAAGTGTCTTTATTGCAATAAGGAATGTTTGTGCATCATAAACCTGTGTATAAAAGACGGAGCCGTAGAGAAGCTTTTTAGAGCACCTCGAGAAGATACCCTGTTGTCTGATTTGACGTGTTCTGTTCCGTCGGAAATAAACTCCTGTTTCCTGCCTTCCAGTCTCCAGCGCCTGCCTCTTTATTTGGGTAATCATGAGTTGGGTGAGAAGCGGCTAACGCCGGGCAAACCTAGAAAAGGGGTAAACGACCTGATCTGCCTGAACCCTTTTTCGACAATTAGCGCCCAACGTGGGGCCCATCAGCGACACGTGGATCCAGTGAGAGAGGTCCCAACGACAGAGTGAACGACTGCAACGATCGGGAAGAGCTCCTGCCCGATAGACCCTTGTCTGGCAGCCGATCATCCGAACTTCACCGGTTCCGAACAGACCTCTCTCGAGTGATCTACGGTCCTGACTGGGAACCATCAGGAGTGCCACAGAAATTATGGAGAATAGAGGACGATCGGGCGCTGGAAACGGAAGACGAGAAACCGTCCATACGGTCCGGGTAAGGTCGTGGAAACACGACAAATTGCGAATTAATTGTTTGATTGTCATTTGAAAATACTAGTATTACGCATTTTGATTGTTTTGTTCTGAGAGATTCTCTGTCTACAAACGGGGAAGGATAGGAGTATTCTCCCTTTGCAGATAGTGAAGGGTGGGTAGCGCAGGCTTTTGCCCCCGTTGTAACCCGTCGCGCCTACTTCCCTCTCCATTTGATTGATTGTTATCCAAGCATTTATTGTTTTGGAATTGGTTCTTTTTGGATCATTCTCTATTTGCAAACAAGCACAGGGCCGCCATACTCTGTTTAGTCTTTGCAGATAGTGAAGGATAGGTAACGCAGGCTTTTGCCCCCGTTGTAATCCGTCGTGCCTATTTTTATCCCCCACTGATTGATTGTTTGACCGGACCTTGATCGTTCGGAATTGGTTCTTGGAAAGGATCTTCTCTGCCTACAAACAGAGAGGAACAGGAAGATCTCTCTCTTTGCAGATAGTGAATGGTAGGTAGCGCAGGCTTTTGCCCCCGTTGTAACCCGTCGCGCCTATTTTATTCCTCATTTGATTGATTAATTGTTTGTCCGAACTTGACTGTTTGGAATTGGTTCTCTCTTTGGGTATTCCCTATTTGCGAATACTGTAGAATAGAAATATTCTACCTAGTCTCCGCAAAGTAGTGAAGGATAGGTAGTGCTGACTTTTGTCCCCGTTGTAACCCGTCATGCCTATCTCCCCCCCATTGCTCAGTAGTTGGTTCAGCCCGGACCATTTATTAAAGGTAGACCATCTGGCTCCACCGGAGGACACCCCTAATAAAAAGGACATATATAAAGAAAATGCGGATTAGCCGCGGTATCGTGCTAGCAAATAAAAGAACATAAGAATCATTAGGAAAAACAAAAGGAATCGAGTAAAGTCAGTAGGCCACTGATGAGATCTCTTTTTACTGAAATGGAAACATTAGGAACAACCCCTCAGGAAGTATGAAACTAGTGAGGAAAACCGAACTCAACGCCATGATGACTGCGAGACAGCTCGGCTCCACCCGCCCAATTAACAACAAACCCTAGGCAAATATTAGAAATATACAACACTATAGCAAAGTAACAGGTTAAAACGTTTTTATTTTGAACAAAAATATATTAAACAACTATTTACACGGCAAACGGCTGCAACAACAAACCCACAATGCATTTCGCCGTCTGCTTGGCGCCGTTCCTGTCCCTCCTTCCCCAAAGTAGCAATGTCGAGCTACTTTGGGCTACTTTCTAGTAGGTTTTTGGGCGTCAGAAAGTCTACAAAAGCCGTCGGCGGCGGCGTGGGGTGGAGAACCATTACGCGAATAGTCCGGAGGCGACACCACGCGCCAAGGCCTGTCCTCGGGATGAACCAAGGGACCCGTTCCTGGAGCCGTGGCAAAGAGCGGCCGGCCGCCGAAGGCATGGGCCCGACCCGGAATGTACTGGTCCTCCCATTCCCTTCTTCTCCCGGCGCCTTGCAGGCCACGGGGGGGGATGTCTTGCATATGCCTCCGACCTCCCCCTCTTCTTCATCGCATGGCCCGGCCTAACGAATGTCAGCGAGACGCCGTGGGGTGCACTGGGAGGGAGAGGCGGCGCGGACGAGCCTCTCCCGCCTCCCCAGGTGGAGGCCCCTCAGCTGCGCCCCCACGCTCCACGCACCCGGCAAAGGGTTCCTCCACTCTTGCGGTGCAGGGATGCTCCACGCACCCGGCAAAGGGTTCGTCCACTCTTGCGGTGCAGGGACGCTCCACGCACCCGGCAAAGGGTTCCTCCACTCTTGCGGTATAGGGACGTTCCACACACCCAGCAGGGTCTCGTCCACTGTGGGGGTGCTACGACGCCTCACCCAACAGGCTGGAGTCCGTCTGCTCATTTGACCCAGTGACTGCCGGTAGCTGCAGAACTCCCAAAAATGGCGGTCGACCTTGCAGGAACGAACCTGGCGTGCAAGGATGGCCTGGTCGCTGGCCAACTAGAAAAACGAGTCCTCCGTTCAGAAACGTTCTCCTCAGCTTTGATGATTCTACGAGAGTTGCGGAGGGCCCTCGACCTCCGCGGGCCTCCAACCACCACCGATGGGAAATGACTGCCATGATCACCCGCAGAACGACCAAGACGTAGCCACGAGACGTCGGCGCCCTCAGGCTGGCGCCAGCCTCAGTTTTAAATGACCCAAGATACTGCAGACTACCGATTTGATCAGTTCCGGTGGAACATCAGTACGACCCGGTAGGAAAGATTGTTGCCCCTCCCTTTTCTTTGATTGATGGTTCATGTCACCGGTCCCTTCTGTTGCCCCTTAACGAAACTTCTGGACTGCCGAAAAGAAGTTCTGGCCCAACCACATGTTGGTAGAGACAGTTTGACTATACTTGGACCCACCTGACCCCACCCAAAATGGTGCCGGTACAAACGAAACTCACAATTCCCCGTTGTGTTCCGGATGCTCAGACTTGATATCGTGAGATATGTATGCAGTTTTGAAGCACATGGCGGGAGGGGATGAGTATTGCTCGAACATTCGAACAAGTGAATTTGATATTAAGTTCTGACGCATCATTGATTACAGTATTATTGAAAGTTCGAATCTTTTTGACACTAATGGTACTTACCCACAATGAATTTTCGATATGATTTTATTGCACTTATCGTACCTTGATGAAATAAAACAACCACCGACTCAGTTATGTTTTCCGCAGATAAATATGCCCTCATGTACAGTTCCAGTCTGCTCCGTGGCTGGCCCACGTGGTTGTAGGCCCGCATTTGTACGTCAACATTTTTTAAAATAAAGATTTTGTGACAAACAAATAGTCGTCGTTTTTGGATTGGTAAGTTCGAATACATAGCCCTTGTTTCCGGTCTACGTAAAATATAGGCAAAATAAAGCAAGTCGATTACTGAAAGGTTAAAAAACAAAGTACCTAGAAATATTGAAAATGTGAACGATCCAAGTTGTTGCGTGTGTTTTTTTTACTTTTGTGCAACCTAAGGCAATCGATAAAGGTCCCGATGTTCTGTTCTACTCTTTATGCCACATATCACAGGGAAAATTGTCTCAGATGCCCCTAAACCAGACCCGGTACCACTGTAGACCACCCCGACTCCTCGAAGAAGAACACGAGTTCACCCACTTTACCCTGATTGCCCTTTTGTTTCGACCCCCCCCACACACGATCCGCAATACCACACGTGGGCGATCTATGCAAAGTGCAGTCCATAAATGATTATGCCTCCCGCACCACCAGTCCCACGGGGCTTAAAACGCCGAGATGGAAGGGACTGCACCCAGCGGAGATAGGTCGAAATACGTAGTAAGTAAAAGGCCTTTTGGGTTTATGCGCGCGAATGTGTCTTTAAACGCTGCCCCCACCCCTCCTTCTTCCCCTTCTTTCTGCAGGTCGCATCAGAACATCGACTAAAGTGTGGAGAAGACCTAAGCAACGCGGATTTGGGTGATATGAATGCATGTGTGTATGACCGAATGCGTGTAACTCGACTGGATATACGTTGCACGCGTTGACCTGATAAAAGAGATGTCTTAGTACGACTTGAGTGATGATTGGACGGCCGAAGGAATGGGGAAAAAGGGGGTATGAACATAGCACCTATACACGATGAACAGAGGTAGATATAACGCACCCTTACTTAGAAACGACCATCTCTCTAATAATGCAACCAGGAATGACGTGCACCTACGAGTAGATTCTTACGCCATGAAACTCGAAGTGCCCATTGTTCCCCCAACTAACACCCTCCATTGCCTTGGCCTGGATACCCGTCCGCTAAAAATGATTCAAAGATCCCACCGTAAGTACTAACCCGACCAGGATAGTTCCCGAACAATTGGCGAAAGTATAAGTATTTGCAACAGAAACGAACAGCAAAGGACAGCCAGGCGAATTAAATAGGAAACTAAGGATGCGCAGCATGCAGGAGGAAATGTCTTTGGCCAAGTACTGTTCTATGTTTTGTCTTGAATTCTGTATGTAAATGCATGTACCCCCCCCCCCCTCGCCTGAATTCATGTGTACGTGGTATATGGATTTAGGTTGTCCCTCAGTCTGTGTTTCTGTATAATATGACCCCTACTGTTTTGTGTTTGGTGCGCATCAAAATGGCCTATTATTGTACACATTTCTCTCTCTCTCGTCCTTTCCCTTCATGTTGTACGTGTACCGAATAGTTCATTTAAAATGCGAACGACCCCTGCTCCCTCTTCCTCTGTGTGGTAATGTTGTGCCCCGCCGGCACGAGCCTAATTGGGTTTCCCCCCCCCCGGCTACACCTGGCCTCTCGACCCAGTCCCACATCATAAAACTAGGTCTCATGGATGCACCCCTCCGGCCCCGCATAGCGAAGCTTGATCTCATCGCCTGCCCAAACTTAGATCTGACCCCCCCCCCCTCCTGCCCTCGTGCCCTGTTGGAATGTCCGGCTGCAGATTACAATCACATGTCACATTTGGGAGGGGAAAACAACATCAGAGCGGTCAGTATGGGAATAGGCCTGGAGCTGTGGTCCCAAACATGCCCTTTTTTGTACTTCTAAGTGTCTTTATTGCAATAAGGAATGTTTGTGCATCATAAACCTGTGTATAAAAGACGGAGCCGTAGAGAAGCTTTTTAGAGCACCTCGAGAAGATACCCTGTTGTCTGATTTGACGTGTTCTGTTCCGTCGGAAATAAACTCCTGTTTCCTGCCTTCCAGTCTCCAGCGCCTGCCTCTTTATTTGGGTAATCGTGAGTTGGGTGAGAAGCGGCTAACGCCGGGCAAACCTAGAAAAGGGGTAAACAACCTGATCTGCCTGAACCCTTTTTCGACAATCCGCCGGTTTCCAGGGCTTCGGAATTACCACTATAGAAGCCAGTCTTTGGTCTGCTGGCAGGATTCCTCTCTCTATGCTTTCTGCATACATCTGATTAAGGTGGGGTGCCATCTTCAAGGCCATCAATTTTAGGAATTGAATTGGAATTCCATTGGATCCCATTGTCTTCCCTGATTGGACACTAAATATGGCTTTGCAGATGTTGTCGTCTGTAATGTCAGCTTCCAGATCAGCTCTATCTGTCTCGGACAATGAGGGCAGGGTAATATCTGCCAACAGTTGTCAGGAGTCCTCCGACGTATAGGAAGTAGAGGATGTATACACCCCTTCCAGATAATCCGCAAATGCTTCTGCTATTTCTTGAGGGTCAGAGACCCATGTAGTCTCGCCGGCGGATAGTTCAGGTACCCACCTCTCTCCCTGCTCCCTTTTCTCTAGCCAGGGTAGCATTCTCCCTGCTCTATCTCCCATTTAGTACACCCTATGTCGAGTGGAAAGTAGTCATGTCTGTGCTTTTTCTCGTGTCAGAGATTTATACTCGAGGTGCTTGATGGTCAAACGGAGTGAAGTGGCCTCATTGGGTGAGGAGTTATGTCACGTCTCTAACTGTTAAAGTTCACGTTCTGCCTTTAGTATTTGCTCATTAAGGCAACGGAGATAACCTCTCTTTAACGCCAGTGCGTGCCATTTTAGTACCACTCTGTGAGCCTCCCAAATAGTCTGCGCTGAATCTACTGATCCCAGATTTTCGGAAAAATAACATTCAGTCGGCTCATCAAGCTCCTCTTTTATGTCAGGGATCTTTAAGAGCTACGGATTAATAACTATGGAGGTGCGTTGCTTTTGTTGATCAAAGGTGAATTCGACCCACACTGAGGAGTGATCCGGGATCCCCGTGGGAGCCCTCAAGGATTCTGGAAATGGCCAACATCTTCCAGGTGTGTAAGGAAGTAATCTATACAGGACATACTTTTGTGTGCATTAGAGTAGTGGGTGTATTACAACATGTGTCTTTGCAATGATCGCCATATGTCTGTCAGTCCCATAGCTTGGGCAAATTCCGCCATGTGAGTGCTGTGTCTAGCGGTAGATCGTCGGGGAAACCTATCCAGTGCATCGTCCATGGTCAAGTTAAAATCGCCTCCCATTATCAGGATACCATCCGGGAAATCAATCAGTATTTTGCCTAAGTAGCTAAGTACCTCTTTCCTTAGCGCTGGTGGAAGATACACTGACACCACATTTATTGGCTTCCCTTCCCAGGGGGCCCCCATTACTGCAAATCTACCCTGTGGATGTGAAAGCGAGACCCTTTCGCACTAGGATACCAGTTCCCCTGGAGCCAGATGTGAATCCTGCATAAACAATTAGTATATATTAGTAAGAGCCCTGCAATTGTTACCCACAAGGTGAGTTTCTTGCAACAATACTAAGTCCGGTGCCTGTCTCTTAAGATATTGCGACACTACACGCCAAGGTCTGCTCCTCCTGAGTTGGGTCGTCTTGAGGTATGTTCCCATTGTTCTGTTTGCTGCCTCAGGTTCTGTCATTTCTGCCACCATTTGGTCTCCCAACCCTTCGCCAATCTTCCAGCCATTCCCAAGTCTCTTCTGGGGATGAAAATAAGCAGGCTTTTCCCTCTGATTTGACCCGGAGATTCGCTGAGAAGAGCATATAGAGTATTTAACTTTTTTGTCTTGTAGCGCTTTCTTGACCGCAGTGAAACTGCGCCTTTGAGCTTGAACTTTGGTGGTGAAGTCAGGGAAGAAAGTGACTGTGCTGTTCTCCAGGGCCAATGGCGGGTGGGCACGTGTCGTTTCGAGTATAACATCGCGGTCATGGAAGTTAAACACTTGTGCTTTGATGGGCTTTGTAGGAGCTCCCAGCTTTGGCTTACCCCCAGGGACTTTATGGGCTCGTTCAATGGAAAGGTAACTGGACAGGCGCTTCAGCCGAAGCTCGGTCAGCACCAAGTCCTCAACAAAGAGGTCCGCAGCCAGCCCCTCCACCCGCCTCGGGACTCCCAGAATGCGTACATTATTCCTGTTTCAGTGGCTTCCTCCACATCTTTCACACTGGCGTCCATTTTCCGCAGATCGGCTCTTATGAGGAAGACCTCAATGTTGACGGTATCAATGCATGTCTCTAGTGAAGTTCGCACCCCAGCTATGGACTCCATGACGTTGCGGAGGATGAGATCTGATTGAGGAGTCTGTGGCTGAGGATCGTTTGTTTCCCCTTTGGCAGTAGCATCGTCCTCCTTGCCCGTCTTGCCCCAGGCAAATTTAGCTAGTGTCTTTTGGGCCTGTGTTTTGGTCCCATTGCCGCTGGCCTTTGTTGCGCAGAGATAACTGTCTTCTTGTATGCGTTGCAGGGCCCTATACCAGTAGTCACTGGCGCCTGTGCAGGGGGGGGAAGGAGTACCCTCCACTGCCAGCCTGTTGGATTTCCTGGTGGGGCAGGTAGGGCCATCCACAGGTAGGTGAGTATTGGCAAAGTGCAGCCCTAGATTGCCCTGCGAGGGGGGGATTCTGTGACCTCACCACGATGCCCTTATGCTGTTATCCAGGTCAGTACAGTGTGTTTGATGGCAGGAGTAATAAGCAGGCTTCGGGGGGTTGTCAAGCCCTGAGCTCTCTTGATGTCTGGCCTGTTTGGGCCCCCCCAGATCAGGGGCCAATCTGCCATGCGTCGGCCGTTGCCCCTCAGTGGCACAATCCATCCTATACCGTCCTGCGCCTGTGATGTTAATATGGGGCCCGTACCCGACACGGTTGAGGCCCTGGCAGTGGGCCTCCAGCAGCTCTCCCGGCTCTTGCAGGACCTCTAATCTCCCGGGCTGTGTGGCAGTGCAGTGTCACAGTGGTGCAGTCTGGTAAGGCAGAGGCACCCGGGAATAGATGGGGCGATGGGCAGTGGGGGACTCCTAGCTCCTATGCCACATTTTGCTAGGCCGCGAAGCCGGGCCTTGATTACCTTCAGTGCCGTAATATCCCCACCTCCGCCGCTGATTCACAGGCTCCACTAGCGCTGACCCTCGCCGAGCTCCGCTGTCCGACGTCAGGCACCGGATCGACTTCTAGGCAGTCATGGGTCTCTCAACTGCTCCGCTTCTGCCATGGCCCTGCGCGCTCCCCTAATCGGCTGGAGGTACGAGGAGGGGCCGCCATGTTCTTCCTGCCGGAGCCCTGATGGCACCTTTCGCTTCATAGTTGGGGCGCACTCTGCACATCGGGCTGCTCGCTCTCTGTGGCCTGGGCTTCTTCGGGATCCATACCCCCAAGAATGAAGGGGTATTCACGCGTTAGATACCGGATTATTACAGAAAGACAGCAAGGGCCGCGGAGCCGCCTCAGAGTTCCCAATGGTTGCCAGTCAGGTCCCCCCCATCCAACCCTTTTTAAGCTTAACAACCACACTTTCCATCTTTAAATTCCTTTGACAGCCAAGGGTTTTGCAGTCCTGATACTCAGAATCTCCATGTTGGCTATCCAAACACTTCTGCTGCATATGAATCTCCACCACCCTTCTTCTACTTCCCCTCAGAGCTTTGCAGACCTCATGTCTAGTGGTGACACTACCGCTGCTGGCATCAGTTCTCAGTGCTAAGAGAGCTAACAATTAGAGTCCTTTATCACTGAGATATGTAGGTCATCTGAACCCATCTAACGGCAGCTTCACTGAACCCTTCTTCTGATTGCCAGAGCCTTTTTCTGATCCACAGCTCTTCTTCACTGACTGCCACATCCCTTTGAGCCCTTTGTTAGCCACTAACCATTTTTGGTGACTTCCACCCTTTGAGTTATTCAAACTGTTTTTCACAGATTACAACCCTTTTCACCCACCCACCTTCAGACCCCTTTTGCAAGTTTCATTCCCTCTGGCCCCTGATCCATCCCCAGACCACTGTGCCAGCATCACACATTATCTGCTGTCACTCAGAGCAATTTATCCAGTTTGTATGCTGTGAATTATGAGCCCATGCTTGCCATCAGTGCTTTAAGTAAGCAAAAAAAGGTGAGGGTCTCTAGGAGGTGACAGCACAAGAAGCATGACTGAGAACATTTTACAAGAGCAATATTATAATACATGCCCTAGAATCACAAATCTGTTCTCCTTTTCATTCTATGCCTCCCACTCTTGGCCCTATTTCCAAATTCTCCTTTTATGGATTAATATGGTCATTCTTTTCGCCACGGTTTTACTGGCCCTGGTCGCTCTGGTCACCCAGGTACTGGTTTCCTGATCTGGTCTGCCTGGTTCTGGTACTTCCTGGTCCTTTTATTGGTCCTTCCTGGCCCTGGTACCCTTTGTCGTGGTCCTAATGAAGTTCCCCCTCATGGGCTTCTTGGGTCTTGCTCCATGTGGCCCTTCTTGTCCAGGTCCTCTTGGGTCTTGCACTCTAATCCTACTAGTTTGGGTCATCCTGACCATCTGCCCCTTGTCCCTGTCCTCTCAATCCACCTGTTACTGTGTTCACTAGTCTTTCTTATTGGATTCTCTTGGGCCTGGTCATCTTGATCCTGGGTCGGTCCCCTTGGTCTGATTTGCTCTAGCTGTCCTGACTGGCGTGATCCCTGTCCCTCTACCTCAGCTCCTAGTTCGCCTGCTCCAATTGGAACTTCTGATCCTGTTCCCCATTGGTTCTGTTCTACCACTCTGCAGATTTTCTTTATGGTCCTGCTTATCCTCATTCTTCAAGTCCAACTAATCCTCTGAACTCAGGATGCTGGTCTCAATGGAACTAGCCTAACTGGTCCTCATCTCCCTAGTCCTCCATCTTCTGTTCATGACATGACATGACTGTCCTTGTCCTAGTCCTCCAATGCCATAAATCACCTACCTGTATCCCAGTTAATTTCAGTGGGGTGGCGACGATAGTTCCCAAATCCTCTCGAGACGTGCCCTCAGTTTACAGGAGGGGATACTGCTCCAGTGGCAAATCCCAGGGTGAAGGGGGTTGAGAGGGAGAGAGCATGTATAGTCAAAAATGGTGTGGCTAGTCTAACCAACTGCCACACTGCAGCAGGCATTCACACAAGTCTGATGAATAATAATGGCAGATATTGTACCTATAAACAAACAAATAGTAGGACTTCAGTCTAGTATCAACTCTATGTGTTAAGGTATTACCTCATGAAAGCTTTTCAAATCTCTACCAACCATTAGTTTTGTTGTTGTTTTACTTTTTTTGATTGACCGTAGATGCTCCGTCATCAACATTTTCAAAACTGTAGTGAGTATGATTTTCAGCATCAAACCCACCGCAAATTTGGACATTGTGAGGCTAGGATTACTGTGGCACAGATAGTCCGATGCCGCGGAATTCGTGTTCCTGCATTGGTCAGATATTGTGAGATTTGTATGGCGATCTCCCTTCTGATCCAGAGCCTTAGTTTTCCTGTTCTTAATCAACCTCTACACTAGCCACAGCCTTAGTCTTTTTTGGTTTAGGAGAACATTCCCTAGCAAAATGACAAGCTTTAGCACAATTAAGACATAGCTTTAATTTGCGGTGACGTTCCTTTTCCTCATTAGATAGTGGACCCCTTATACCTCATATCTGCCTAGGTTCAGTATCAAGATTTTTACTGTCTGACTCCTTCTTCTCTTGCTTTTGAGAAAAGTTACTCTGGTGTCACCGCAAGATCGGTCACCCTTTTGCATGCCCAATCGGTGATTTAGCTTAACCACAAGACAGAAGGTCCTTAGAACCTTGTTGTTGGCTTAATAACTCATTGTCACTTGCTTGGATAAAAACATGTTTTGCAAATAACTTGGTCATGGCAGCCTTAAAAGCAGAACAGTTGTACAAAAGTAGATCATTTGTTTCTATTAAAGGAATTCTCAGTTAGCGATACACCTCCCAAATATGACATTACAAATGCTACTTTAGCAGCATCTTTGGGGAACGCCTGAGGTTTGCACTGACTCATAAAAGCTGCAAATCTAGTACTGTCGCCATGAAAGCGTTCTGGAGCTGCTAAGGTCACAGGACTGGGTGTAGAGACAGATATATGCAGATTCTGGTCTGTAGTTGTAACTTTCCCTCACTGAAATGGTCCTCAGACACAGGCTGGGTCAAAACTGGGCGACTATCATTGGGTTTAGTATCCCGCCTTTGTGTGAAATGTGTCCTCTCTCGTTGCAACTCATCTTTACGTGTTGCATTTTCTGCTTTTAAACTATTGAGATCTAGTTGCAGCTGCTGCATTAACTCAGACGGATTATTAGCGTCATTGAGGTCCTCTGATAAGGTACGTGCTAGAACGTCCGTGGCGCCGCCCGAAAGGAATGTCAGATGTGTGGCTTAGCCTTCTGTAATAAGTCACCTACCTGGTTATTGGATGATTCCAATGGGGCAGCGACGCTAGTTCAGAATCCTCCCAAGAAATACCTTCTGTTTACAGGAGGAGACACTGTTCCGGTGACAAATCCCAGGGGGAAGGAGGTTGGGATGGAGAGAGGGTATAGAGTCAAAGATGCTGTGGCTCGTCTACTCAACCGCAACACTGCAGCAGGCCTTCACACCAGTCTAATAAATGGTACCGGCAGATATGGTACCTATAAACAAACACATAATAAGGCTTTGATCTAGTATTAACTCTATCTCTTAAACTCACAAACACTTTTAAAATCTCAACCAACCTTTACTTTTGTTGTTGTTTTGTTTTCATTTAGAACGTCTGTAGAGGCAACTTTATCAAAACTATAGTGAGTATGATTTCAGCTTCAAACCCACTAGCGAATTTGGATGGGGTTAGCTTTACCCAAGCCCTCTCTGGCAGAACCCGGTCAACTGTATGTACAAGTTAAATAAAACCATCTTTGTTTGCAGCATAATGTTGTGACTGAGCTCAGTGCACAGTAAAATCAAGTCTGTTAATGCGTCTCTCCATTTCTTATTGTTCTTTTTTCCATACAGGTGCAAGACAAATGCGGGACGTTCTTTGCGTGAGGTCAAAACGGGAGGATCAAGGGAGCTGGCAAGACAGAGTTCTTGAAGCTGGGAAACAAGTAAGTGGTGTACAAAAAGGAGTGTGGATGGTCTTTAAATAAGACTGCTTTAGAACATAGAGAAAGATCACATTCTGTAACAAGGGACAAGTGCAGATAATTAATTTGATGAGTCTGCCTTCTAGAAGGTGCATTAGAATGTTCACGAAGATTGTATTCTAATTGCTTATAGCAAGCAACAGGTGCAGGGGATTAATTTGATGAGGGTTGTCCTCCGGAAGGTTCACCTTGAGGACATCTGTGCTGGTTGCTTGATTCTTATTCTGTTGGATTTTCTGGATGTTGCAGTGGCACCTGAAACCTGACCTTGCATATGCATGGTAAAACATTTGTAAAAGCTATTAAGCCTTTTCAAACAAACTGGGGATCACCAGCTGCAACTAGCTATTGCCAACAGCATGTAATATGTTCAAAAGTCAGAGTACTCTCATACTGGTCATCAACAACCACGTTCTCTAGCCAACCTGGGCCAGTTCCTTTCTGATCCTCCTGGACCTGGTCTCATCCCGTACCTCCTAGTTATGGTACTGAAGGTCCATGTCCTGTTGGTCCCAGGGCCTGACCTTTCTAGTTCTGGTCTGTGTTGCCCAGGTCTATCTGACTCTGTCCCTTGCCCTCTTGGCCCTCCAATTATTCCACCCACTGATCCTGTTGCTCTTGATAATGATTTTCCTTATTTGGGTGCACAGTAATTTTGTTCATCGTCATCCTAGCCACCAGAATTCCTGGCCCAGGTCCCCTAAATCTTATTTCTAATGGTCCTCAAAGCTCTGACCCTGATATTTTGGCACACCAAGTCCTCCTGGCACTAGTTCCTATGGTCTTCACAGAACCTGTTCTTCTAGTCCTGGTCTTTATAGTCCTCCTCAATTTGATCCTGATTGTCTTGGTCCTTGTTCTCCTATTCCATCTCATAATGGGTCTTTAATAACGTGTACTAGCTCACTGCTGATCCTCCTAGACTTCCCTAGTTTTAATGGTGTAGGACCCTCATCCCTCTTGTGTCCTGTTCTTATTTGTTCTGGTATTCCTTTGATTGTCCTAGATCTGGATTCTGGTGTTGGTCCTACTGACCTTTATTTCCTCAGTACTCTTAGACCTCCTGCCCTATCTGAGTCCTACTCGTCCTCCTGGTCCCCTGTTTTGACCGTTCCTCCTTGTTCTTGTCCCTCTCACCCTGGTAAACTCAGTTCTTGTCCTCCTGCTGGTGTTCCTCCTGGCTCTGATCTTCCTTATCTCCTCTACTTCTGATCTGGAGCCTTGTTGTCCTGCTTGTTCTTGTCCTTCCTAGTCATGGTCCTTCTGCGCCCGCTCCAATTATTCGATTTCTTTGGCCCTAGTCCTCCTCTCTTTCATCATTTTCTCTCTTGTTCCCCTAGTAGGGTAATTTTGGCGCTGTCCACCCTAGCCCTGCTCCTCCTAGTTCTCCTGGCCCTAGTCCATACTCATGAACCCTCAATGCCCTCCTTGTGCTGCTGGTTCAGGGCCTCCTGGTCCTTTTGGCCCTGGTCCTCCAGGTCCTAATTTGCTTTGTTCTACATTTTCATAGTCCTCCTGATCTTTCACACCCAGGTCCTCATCCTGTTTGTTCCTGTTTCCCTCTGGCATTGGTCACACGGGCCCTTTGGTTTAGGTATACTGGCCCTGGTTCTTCTTTCAAATGTTGGTCCTAGTGGCTCTGGTTGTAACAACCCTCCTGGTTGTCCACCTCTTGGTCCTTATCCTTCTACTGGTTATCACATTGCTTCTATGAGCCCTCCTCTTTCCTTCACCAGGCCCCATCCCCAATGACTTTAGTCAGGTACAGTCCCAAGACCTGTAAATCAGATTTGTTTTCCCTTTTTATTGCTTCCAGATTTCTTTTACTAGGACACAGTTATGAAAAACAGAAATGAGGGCCCAGGAGAGTGAGGACCGAACCCACCTAATGCTCTACTTAGCATGTTAAAATCCAAACTGCATATTTCCAGCATATAATGGAGGGGGGGACCAACATGCCATAGTGGCTGAAGGGCCACTCATGACATAGGCCACTAAGCAGCTATGCCTGAAGCCCATCTGGCTGGTTGAACAGTATCAAATGTGAATTTCCTCAGCTAGCAGCTGAATGAATAGACACTTCCATTGTGAATTACCTAGATGCTATGTTTACTTTTCTCCTGCTTTCACAGAAGCCCCATTACTGTTGCTCCACTATGAGGATGATGGTGCATTATTTGGTATAGTTGGGCGACCTCATTGTGTAATACACTTGCAAAACTGTCTTGGGCCCAGTCAGGCTCAACTGCAAAACATAGAGCTCAACCCTGGGTAGCTTTGGCTTCAAGCAGCATGGTTTAAACAAAGGAACTAGTATAAAGCGTTTTGAAGCACCAAACAACGGCATAAGAAAGTCAAGCAACACAAAAAGAATCCATCGCTAATTCATAAGAATATATTCTATTTTTGTAATATTTAGACACCAAGATTAGCAAAATCCAGCGGAAGGTTCCGAAGATACCGGTATCAGCCTTGAAGTCCAAAGTGCAAACAAGCACTAGTAACCGTAAAGTTTAGAAACTTTTGACATTTTGAAAGAATTGTGTTCGGCGATTCCGGTCTGAGTGGGGCTACCAATTCTGAAAAGGAAGGTCGGGAGGGGGGGGGATAAGGAATATTTGGACAGTTAGCTGATCACTAAAGCAGTCTCATGTCCAGTCTCTCACGTTACATCAAGATCGTTGTGGGCGTCAATGGAGTGGTCCTGATGCTGGGCATGCAGGATGCTTAAAGATGCTCTAGGTGCTATACGGTCGATGGGGATGTCATTACGTTAGTTTTCGATCCAAGGGTAAGGTGGGGCAACTTTGGCCCCAGGGGGTAGTGTCCCTCGAAGTTCTCTTTGTGCATGTAGGAGTCCAGCTACATCTAGGCTACAGGTCTCTGTACACAGTGGGTCCAGTAGTTTGGCAACCAATATCTGGACTCAAACGACACTCACACGTCTAGTAGACTCGAGTGCAACATTTGGCCATCGAGGATTGGTCTTTTGGGTCGCCCAGTGATGGTCAACAGCGATTTGAAGAAAGTGGCTACTGACTTGACAGAGTGGGCTTCTTCAGCTTTGATGGTCCTGGTGCTGGTTCCAAGGGGTCAGCCGACTCACACTTGGAGTCACTTCTTTCGTCTGGGGCTCAGGAGCCACTTTTCCATGAGGCAAGAGCCACAAGGCATAGTCCTCTCTCTGCTAGCCCAGGGTGCAGCAGGTACAATGCAGCAGTATGTGCAGCCTCTCTTGCCAGGGGTCAGCAGGGCAGTTCTTCTTTGGTCCTTTCTCCAGTTCCATTGTGATTTGAGGATCAGGGTACCAGGGGTGCCATATTTATGCTCAGAAAGTGCCCTGGGGGGGATGACGTGACCAGCCAATGGGCTACCAGGATCCCACCTGCTTTGTGATTTCATCCAACTTTGCCCAGAGTGCACTATTCGGCCCACTCTCAAGGTGTCTAAACCCTTCCTAGGATCTTGGTAGCCCACCCTAGAGGTGTGGCTACCTGCAGGCTACCCGCTCACGGAAAAAATTGTTTGCCCACTGGTTTTCCCTCTCTGTTTTACCCGCTAGCCTGTCTACCTGAACAAAGTGGCAGCCCTACAGGAGTGTAATCACCATTTGCTCACCAAAGGTGATTTTGCTTCTGAAGCACCCTTTGTGGGTTCCTGCAAGGGGGTTGTAGGAGAGTAGGGTCTGCTTCCTATGGTCACCCCCACTTTTTACTGTGATTTACTGTTTTTTCAAATTTAGTGTGGCTGTGGGCCTGCTAATCAGACCCACAGCCCAGCTGTTCTCTCTCTAAATTGATACCATGTACTTTAGGTACATACCTGATTGGGTATTGGGTCACCTCTGTGAGTCCCTGTATAGTGTACCATAGGTACCCAGGGCATAGGTGCATCCAAGGCCTACCACGGGCTGCAACATGTTTTATGCCACCCCTGGCTGGCCATCCAAACTGACACCACAGGCTGATCACTCAGCTTGGGTAAGGTGGTGTGATCACCCCTTACTTAGATATAGTATACCTATTTCTAACCATATATATAGACACATATGCACCTATAAGTCACTCCTATGGTAGGCCTCGACAATCCGGGAAGCAGAGTGCTTGGTTTTATGTGAGAGGGTGCTGTGGCATGAGCTGAGCCCCTCTGCAGCAGCTTTCAGTACCATCTCCTTATAGTTGTTCTAAGATATAGCAATACCACATACTCCTAAGTGCATTATAATCCTCGCGGTTAATGCTAACTTTGGTTTGGCTTTATCAAAACATGTCATGTAAGGTGTCAAACACTTTGGAATACTACCCCCCGCCAGTTCTGGCGGAGGGGGTAGCAGTCCACCCTTCTAGAGGGAGAAGACATGTAGTTACTGCTTTACCCAGTTAAAGTTAAACAGAGCCTCAGCATCACAAAATGGATGCTGCTGCCACAGACACGAGTCTGACCTCCTACAGCTGGACGAAACTCCAGCAAGGGAGGCTTGAACAATAGGTTTCCTGTCGATGGAGGTGCTAGCACCTCCCCAGACAGCCTGTAGTGTATTGGGGCAGGGTGGGTTGAATGGAAAGATGCTTTTCCAGACTCTGCCTGGGGCACACAAGGTGCTCCATGCATAGCCCGATTCAAACCAGTTGCTGGGGCACTCAAGCCCCGCTCTGGTGCGAAACTGGACAAAGGGAAAGGGGTGTAACCACACCCTTCCCAGGTCCACCCATAGGAGGGACCTAGCAGGTAATCCAGCCCCTTAGATTAGTATAAAGATAGGAGCTGTGTCTAGAGACATTAGATTATCCTGGAACGAAACTCTGAAATGAAACTCTTGGACCTTCGACTTTCTATACCGACTAGAGGACTGAAGACATCTCCCTTGTGGTCAAGGAGTGACCACCCTCTTCAAACAGGCACCACCAGTAACTTGGCGGTTTGCTTTGTCGACGCTCCAGACAGAACCTGAAGACTCAGCTACTCAGGACTAGACTTCCAGACTTCTTGGACTCCGACCCACATCCACAGCAAAGCTGAGACCCGTGGTGGACACGAGAGACGTGGGACCAGACTCCCTGGACATACTGCAAATTGCTAACTGCACCGACTCCTGAGGTAACTCGCAGTTGTGCATTGGGGTACAAGAAGCCCCACACCCGAGCACCATTTGCACCAAAGCTCAGCCCCCCTCACTCCACGAGTGCCGCGTGGGGCCCGCTCTTGCATTTCAGTTCGACCCGTCTTCCCGGTTGCTAGCCCATTGGCTAGTGAGCCCTCTGAAGATGAACCTTTAAATCTACACCACTTGCCTGGTTGCTCTGGGCTTGCTCTAGCTTCCCTACAAAGGAGAAGCTCCTCAGACCTTGCTGGTCTGACCTGAAGCCAATGTTCAACTCCTGCGTGGATTGCGTTTGCCAAGGCTTGTTGGGTCCAATCCGGATACCGACACTGCAGTCAACTAGATCCTTCGTGGGACAGCTCGAATCCAGCTCCTGGTTGTCGTCGACGCCTCCTGGTCCTCGTGGCTGCAGAGACAAGCTTCACCTCTTCACCTGTTTGCATCGCGACATCACCTGGTTCCATTCTGGTTCCTTCCAGGTAACTAGCAAGTGACCCAGACTCTGTCCCCTCTGCTTTCAGGTTCTTCATTTCCTTGATCCACCCTTGGGTCCACCTGGACACTCTTCCTTCGGCCGCCTGCAGCACTTCTTTTGCAGGTCTCCATTGAAAGCATCGACGAAACCTGACACGAAAAGACACCTATGCACCTGGCTTCCCTGGGTGAGGTAACTCCAGTACTCCGGTGCTCCTGTGGGTATTGACTCTTCAAGTGTCCTAGTTAAAAGGGGTTTTACCGTAGTCCATCCGGAAGTGTCCTTAATCAGTAACTTTGTGACTTCTTCGTTCTCCATTGTAAGTCAATGGGAACCCGCGCCTGTGTTTAGACACTGCAGGCGCCGCCCGTGGGTCTCCTACTTCCTAACCTTTGGTTCTGTAGTGTAGCCCCAGCAATTCCCTAGGCCCTAGGCCCATTCACTATTCCTCAAGTGGTTCTTATACCCCTTACTTAGTATATGGTTTGTGAGGCACCTAGGGCAGAATTGTATTTGTGCAACTTAATGTATGCTTAATGAGTAACTTGTAATGTATTTCGGCCTCTGACCTCATAAAGAGTTCAGAGGGGTTGTGTTAGAAATAAATACATATATATTTGATCTATACCTTTCATTTGGTATTCAAGGGATTATATATGGTAACACAGCTGGCTTCACATGTTCTCTGAAGTTTTAGCCTAAGACTGCTGGTCCATGCTACCACTAGGATAGCTTGTCTATAAGGTTGACTTTACAACCACCATCAATAAGGGTCGTTTAGACTGGTGCAAGGTGCCCACTAGAATAGTGGACATCATATGCCAGGCTAACTTCTCACATTGGTGTGCAGCTGATGGGATAAGAGCTTGCTGTTGTTTTACCATTTAATCTTAAAATATCATTGGAAAGATCACATTAAGGTACCTAGAGATACATATAAATCAAGTTCTTATAATACTTAAGTTCTACTGAACTTAGTGTTGTAGAGGAAAGGGCTTAGCACACCCTTACTACAACTCCTAGAGAGGTTCTAGTAGGTAACACTTCGTGTAGGTAGGTGCACACACCACACCTCACTAGAAAATGTCCTTGAGAGGAGAGCCCAGTGTGTCTCTCCCCACAGAAGTTAACCCTCCCAGGGTACCTTCTCACTATGACACATTTACTTTTAATGAGCTTAGCATTTTGTGTTCACTCAGGAGACTGAGACAAGGACAGAGTCCAACCTTGAGACACGTTATAAATCTGTTAGTGGAGTATGATGCAGAAAAGGCAGCAACCCCAGATCAGACAGGTAGTGGAAGGGGGGGCCATCCCTCAACAGAAGATTCCCCGGATGACCATCCAGGGGGTACTGATGATGAAGAGGATGATGATCAGGTCCAAGTTGGAGAACTGAACCAGGTCAACCTAGGGCTACATGGGGCTGGAGAAGAGAGAATCCAATCCAGGCCCCCAAGTAGGCCTAACACTGAGCACAGAAGCAGGAGATCACTTTTCAGTGACTCCCACCACTCTGGTGACTCAATAGGGTCAGATGCCTCAGCTCTAAGGAGAATGACTTCCCCTCAGAGAAGAGAGCATAAGGCTAGCATGAGGGAATCCAAGCTTAGAATCAGGAGGCAATAAATTGCCCTTGAGAAAGAGACCCTGGCTCTTGAGAGAGAGAGAGAAAATTGAGTGGATTAGCACCCACTGGTGGCAGCAAAATCCCTAGAGATAGGGAGTGGTCAAATGACCATAGAAACCTAAGTAAGATTGTCCCTCCCTACCAGAGTGGGGATGACATCCACAAGTGGATAACTGCTTTGGAGAGGGCTTGCAAAGTACAGCAGGTACCCCAAAGTCAGTGACATCAATCGTATGGCTCTCCTTTTCAGAAAAAGATAGAGACAAGCTCCTCACAGTTAGTGATGAGGATGCTGACAACTACACTGTCCTGAAGAGTGCTCTGATAGATGGGTTTGGATTAACCACTGAGCAGTATAGGTTGCTGTTCAGAGACACCCAGAAGACACAGACTCAGGACTGGACTGACTTTGTAGACAGGGGTGTGGAATTTATTAAAATATCTACTTGTTCATGGGGCAGGTTGCTTCATAAATCTACTTATCCTGTAACACAATCCACTAGTCCCTTTTGTGCCATGTAGTGCGGCAACACATTATGGCAGCAATCTTATTATATAAGAGCTCTTATATAGTCTCTCTGACTATGCCAGCGCTCATACCATAGTAGTGTTTGAATACTAGCAAACCCTTTATATTGCCACGTTTCGGCAGATCTACATACTGGGACTGAAGGTAGTGGTAAGCAATAGTTCCAGGGTTGGAATGCCCTTTTGAGTCTGTGCAAACCTACTACCTTGCATGTTTTAAGGGTTTTCAACAACTCTTCTCTAATCTTTTCTAATACTGAGAAATGTTGGAAATTTACTCCTGATAATGGCAAAAGTAAACCTTCTTCCAGAGTTGGGAAAAAAAAGTGGTTGGAGGGAAAATGAACTTGCAAACACTCAGGTTTTCGCATGACAAATCTACACATGCATATTTGCTCATGCTAAAATGTAGTTCCCAAATATTTTCTAGGAGTACAATTTCTTTCTCTACTTATGTAAATTCTAGTGAATGTAAGAAAGCCATATAGCTGCACTTAATGCAAGGACATATACCAAGGGTGCACTTTTGAGACTTTCTTTAATAATTGGGCCCCTAATTTGGTCTGGGGTTAACCATGACCTTTTGGGTTTATTAAAATTCTCTCTGTGTCGGCTGGCTTAACTGAGAGTGACCACATTCTGCTCTTTCACATGGAGCATATCAGCACTCAAAGCAGTTTTGTTCAGTGCCAATAACTAATGTGGCAGTGTGTGCTTTTTTGAGACTAAAAACAATTTTTGCTTTTGCCAATATTTGTTATAATGGTGAGGGCCCGGCAGCTCACATCAATAAGATTTTACAAAAACCAAGCTAAAACAAGTCGCATATTGCCAAAACTAAAGAGACAACCACCAATTTCAGACCTACTGGCTTTGCCAATGCTTGTTTATTTTTATGTTTCCCATAATCTTATTGAAACTGGTTACATTGATTTTCCAATATGAATATTTTTGGGAAATACTAGCATGCATCAACACATTTTACTAAATGATGCTGCAAAGAAATGGTACCTGAAATGTTACAGTAGTTTAGCAAAATGTTTTTTCCCTACTTTCATTTTTTTAGGAGCATTTTATATTGAACGCAAAGAATCAATAAGCTTGCTTTCATGCTTCTGCAAATATTTGCATTCTGGCAGCATTTTGTAGTGCCTCATATTGCTAAACTTTGAAACTGTGTGTACCTATTTGTATACTGGAACCACTGTCAGTAGTGCAGTCAGAATTTACATTTACTTCGATCGCTCACCCTAATAATAAAGGCTTTAAAATAGTGAACCATAAATACAAATTTGAACAGCATGAACATATGCACACAAATATTAACATAACTGCAGGCAGTGCCCTTCCCTGACACTTAATGTGGTACTGCAAACTGGCAGCTAAAGGATTTGTGCTGCAGGGGGTTGGGCCTACTTGTCCCAAGGACAAAATACACATTAAAACATGTTGCCCATAACCCCAAACAATATGTCCTGGGTGTCGAGCTATAGGAATTCCACATCCCTGCAAACCGTACCAGACATGTATGAGTGGGCCTAATGCACATGATAGGAAAATACCAAAATGTTTAACCATTTAAAAAAAAAAAGAAAACACCCTTTACAGACTTTTAAATGATCCTAGGTTTGACCAGTTTCTGTCTGGTATTGGAATTTTGCTGTTGGCTGCATTTTCTGAGTGCTATGGCCCTATAAATATGAGGAAACTGAGTTTCCCCCCCAACAGTCTAAATGTTGGAGAGCATTATGTGTAAGAAAAATTGGTTGGAGTCATGTAAGCCACATAATCCATGGCTCTCCATATCCAGAAATATGTATGGTTGATAGGCTTCATGGGATGCCAGTCTTTGAAAGGCTACAAAATAGTCTTACCTTCATTGGGAATTAGCTACTATGCTTCTGAGGGGTAGTTACTGGGTTTGTAGAACATTCTCGGTTAAAAACATAATGGGATTAATCAACATCACACCACCATGGATTCTAGGGGAGTGTAGTTTACATGAAAGCACATGGTGGATGTGGTACTGGCTGACCTCTAGGTTTATTACTGCAGCCATCACTCACCCATGGAAACTGAAAGGAAATTTATTTTGGGCATACTTATGCGGTATGCAGGGCATCTGGATAAGAAAACATACTGGGAGCCACATTACCCAGGATTCCACAGGTCTCTAATATTCAGAAGATCCCACATTTAGAAGGTTTTACTAGGAGCTAGCTGACTGCAGGCCCAAATTCTGCATCTACTCACATTCCAAGAACAAACTTAAATTTAAAATGCAATGCTTGCAATTTTTCATAGTGTTCTTTTGGGGCTTTCCTGACCTAAGCAATAGGCCCAACCACATACTTGAGGTACAGTTGTTATCGGGTGAAGTGGTGGAACTCTGGGTGACCTATCTTTTGTTACTTCCCAAAGATTCCAAACATTTTCCCTCACAGAATGGATGAGAATTGTATTTTTCCGAAGGTTTGACTTTTGCAGACTATTTTAGCACATACACATTAAAGGGATCCATGCAAGCCACACCACCCTGTTGTATAGTTTTCAGAAATGTCAGGTGCTGATATGGGTTCCCTGGGTATCGTTAACCTTGGGCCCAAAAATCACAGGTACCCCATCCCAAGAACTGATCAAATTTAAAGCAAAAATATTGATGTTTCCTGGTGAATATTTGGACCCTTCCAGTTGCAGCGTACAGGCCTTCCCCCGAAAATAGGGTACCATTTCATCACACAGAAATGTGTTACAAATCTCAGATTATGCCCAAAGTGCAATCTTTACAGACAATTAGGGGCAAGTAAAATTAGTGGGATTCACAAAAGCCACACCACCCTGGACATTCCTGGCTAGCTAGCTTTGTGAAATGTCTGGTGTTCATAGGATTATCTGCATATCGGCTGAACTCCAAACACAAATATGACAGTGATGCTTATCCCAATAATTAACAAACTCAAAGCAAAGATTTTGAGATTTTATGGGTGTGACTTTGCGCCTTTCCTGTCCCTGCCCAGCAACAGACGTACCCAAACAAGAAGGGTACCTTCTTTATTGTGAGAAGTGTGAGAACACTACACAGATAACTTGTAATTGCTGGTAGGTTTCAGAAAAGTCCCACAAAGAAAAATGAGGGAGCTCATTGATTTCACCCAATTTTTGAAGTTTGAAAATGTATGGGATCCAAGTAAGGATGTCCCTGGAATCCTCTTGTTTCTAGTTTTAAGAAATGTCTAAGGTTGATGGATTTCCATGGGTCAGAAACAACTCCAGGCTTAAATACCACAGAAAAGCACTACAACAAAGGTTAGTCTGACAAAAACATTATTTACTCTGCTCAAGTGGTCAGGTTTATCGGCCTTTCCTGTCCTAAATACAATAGGCTCCCTCACACATATGGGTAACTTGTTTTATTGGGTAAAATTTGGGAACACAATATTGGGGGACATTTATTGGTATTTATTGGAAGCCTCCACATTTGTGGCTTTCAATTGCAAGTCACTGTGCATAAATAATAGATCTTGGAAAAAAACTATCAGAAAGTGGTGCAAATAACCACTATTAGTAAACTCGGATTCCAGGGCACATTTCAAAATGCACAGCTTCCTTTCAAATTCATTTTTTATGCTTTAGATTTTTCACTGGAATTGATATATTGTTGGAATACAGTGAAAAACGATTATAATCCTCAGATTTGTTGATGACTCTGGGTATCAAGTATTTCTGGATCAGTGATAAACACTATATGGGTCTGTGACCACAGGGGTGTGGAATTTATTAAAATATCTACTTGTCCGTGGGGCAGGTGGCTTCATAAATCTACTTGTCCTGTAACAAAATCCACTTGTC
Organism: Lissotriton helveticus; assembly: GCF_964261635.1. Classification (NCBI taxonomy): domain Eukaryota; kingdom Metazoa; phylum Chordata; class Amphibia; order Caudata; family Salamandridae; genus Lissotriton; species Lissotriton helveticus. The sequence continues at coordinate 1,395,582,378 of NC_136065.1, forward strand.
CCTTTGGTGCCATGTAGTGCTGCCACAAATTATGGCAGCAATCTCATTATATAAGAGCTCTTGTATAGCCTCTCTGATTATACCAGGGCATATACCATAGTAGTGTTTGAATACTAGTAATCATTTTATGTTGCCACATTTCCGGAGATCTACATACTAGGACTGATGATGGTGGTAAGCAGTAGTTCCAGGGTTGGAATGCCCTTTTGTGTCTGTGCAAACCTACTAACTTGCATGTTTTAAGGGTTTTCAACATATTTTCTCTAATCTTTCCCATACTGAGAAATGTTGGAAATTTACTCCTGAGTGTGGCAGACGTAAACCTTCTTTCAGAGTTGGGGAAAAAAGTAGTTGGAGGGAAAATTAACTTTCAAACACCAGGTTTTCACATGAGCAAATCTACACATGCATATTTGCTCATGCTGAAATGCAGTTCACAAATATTTTGTAGAAGTACAATTTCTTGCCCTACTAATGTAAATTCTTGTGAATTCAGGAAAGCCATATACCAAAGGTGCACTTTTGAGACTTTCTTTAATAATTAGGCCCCTAATTTGGTCTGGCGTTAACTATGACCTTTTGTGTTTAGTAAAATTCTCTCCCTCTCAGAACTGGCTGGCTTCACTGTGAGCGATAGCATTCTGCTCTTTCACAAGGAGCATATCGGTACACAAAGTAGTTTTGTTCAGTGCCAGTAACTAATGTGGCAGTGTGTGCTTTTTTTTTAGACCAAAACAATTTTTGCGTTTGACAAGGTTTGTTATAATGGTGAGAGCCCGGCAGCTCTCACATCAATAAGGTTTTACAAAAGCCATGCCAAAACAAGTCATGCATTGCCAAACTAAAAAGATGACCACCAATGTCAGACCTACTGGCTTTGCCAAGGCTTGTTTATTTGTGTTTCCCATAATCTTGTTGAAACTGGTTACACAAATTTTCCAATATGAATATTTTTGGGATATACTAGCATGCATCAACACATTTTACTAAGTGATGCTGCAAAGAAATGGTACCTGAAATTCTACAATAGTTTAGCTAAATGTTTTTTTCCCTACTTTCATTTTTTAGGAGCATTTCATATTGAAAGCAAAGAAACATTAATCTTGCTTTCAAGCTTCTCCAAATATTTGCATCTAATCAGAGAGCATTCTGTGAGATCATGCATAGCCTTGTGTTGCTAAACTTTGAAACCTTGTGAACACATTTTCATACTGGAACCACTGTCAGTAGTGCAGTCAGAACGTACATTTACTTAGCGCGCTCACCCTAATAATAAAGGCTTTCAAATAATGAACCATAAATATAAGTTTAAACAGCATTAACACATGAACACAAATATTAACTTAATTACAGGCAGTACCCTTCCCTGATCCTTAATGTGGTACTGGAAACTGGCAGTCAAAGGGTTTGTGCTGCAGAGGGTTGGGCCTACTTGTCCCAAGGACAAAATACACATTAGAACTTGTTGCCCTTGACCCCAAACAATATGTCCTGGGCGTTGGGCTATAGGAATTCCACATCCCTGGTAGATTGTGCCACTAAGGCTCTGGAAGGCTGGTTACTGGGCAGTAAGGTCAAAGACTATATAGGATTGTATAATTTGATTATGAGAGAATACATTCTTAATAATTGTCAGAACCAGTTGTTGCACCAACACCTGATTGACTCTGATCTGACCCCTCCCCAAGAATTGGGAAAGAATGCAGACAAATGGTTTAGAACCAGGGTGAGGCAGAAGGCCCAAAACCAAGGTGGTGATCAGAAGAAGCAAGACCAAAAGGGTGAGGAGAAAGCAAAAGACCAGAAGTCTTCACAAGGTCCACAAAAAGCTTCTAATGGTGGGGGTTCCCAACAATCTAAGAAAAAGGAAGGCCCAAAGAAACCCTGGTGCAAAACTTGTAAGGTTAATACTCACTGGACCAGTGATGGCACCAAGAAGGAGACAGCTCCAACCACTATTGCCCCTAAGGCACCTGCACCCCCTAGTACATTTAATAGTGGTGGTTCTCAACCCAAGGCATTAGTAGGGTTAACCCTGGGTACTGAGATGGATTCTGGCTAGTCAGAATACCAACTCAAGCTGTCCTTGTCTGTGATGTGGACATGGCTATGTCCTCTACTGTGAGCCCCAATAACTTGGGCAAGTACAGACAGACACCTTTAATTAATAACAAAGTGGTTCAGGCCTACAGTGACATATGTGCCAGTGTCACCATGGTGACACCTAACTTTGTGGACCCTGGACAGGTAATACTAGGTGACAATTACCTAGTGACCAATGCAAGCAATGTCACTACCACCCATAGTATGGCAATTGTTAATTTCTCCTGGGGAGGGGTAACTGGCCTCAAAAGAGTTGTTGTTAGTTCAGACCTCCCTGTAGAATGTCTGCTTGGCAATGATCTGGAATCTTCAGTCTGGTCCGAAGTGGAGTACAGGACCCATGCAGAAATGTTAGGTATTTCAGCACATGTCCTTGCTGTGACCAGGTCACAGGCCAAAAAGTGCAAAACTGTACAGGCACTGGATCCTGAAATTATGGACCAGTTGCCTACCAAGAGAAAGAGCAGTAGGGTTAAGGCAGTGCCTTCCCCCTGCAGAGTGAGGATCAGCCTTCTGAGCAAGCTGACTGTGGGACCCAATAAGGAACTGTCCTAGAAGAGCTTGAGACTGATCAGGTTGAGTTTCTTGGGACAGGGGGGCCTTTAAGGGCAGGTCTGAGGCAGGTGCAGCTGGACTGCCCCTCTCTTGAACCCCTCAGACAGCAAGCTGCTGCTGGGAATGCTACAGGTACCCATAGAGTATATTGGGATGAAGGGCTCCTTTATTCTGAGGCTAAAGACCCCAAGTCTGGTGCTTCCAGGAGGTTGGTCATACCCTTGGCATTCAGGGGCTTCCTTCTTACCTTAGCCCATGATATTCCCTTAGCTGGACATGTTGGCCAGAACAAGACTTGGGACAGGCTTGTCCCTCACTTTCACTGGCCTCACTTGTCAGAGGATACCAAGGAGTTTTGTCGCTCCTGTGTCACCTGCCAAGTCAGTGGCAAATCAGGTGGCACCACAAAGGCCCCCCTAATACCACTACCTGTGGTGGGGGTTCCCTTTGAAAGAGTTGGGCTAGACATTGTTGGACCAATGGATCCCCAAACAGCATCTGGGCACAGGTTTATTCTGGTGGTAGTGGATCATGCCACCAGATACCCAGAAGCTATTCCCTTAAGGACCACAACAGCACCTGTTGTGGCAAGAGCCCTCCTGGGAATTTTCTCAAGAGTGGGTTTTCCGAAAGAGGGTGTCTCAGACAGAGGTGCAAACTTTATGTCTGGATATTTGACTGCTATGTGGAAAGAGTGTGGAGTGAACTACAAGTTCACCACGCCCTACCATCCACAGTGCAATGGTCTGGTGGAGAGATTCAACAAGACCTTAAAGGGCATGATCAAAGGACTCCCTGAAAAGCTTAGGCGAAGATGGGACATCTTGCCGCCCTGCCTTTTGTTTGCTTACAGAGAGTTCCCACAGAAGGGGGTTGGCTACAGCCCTTTTCAACTTCTGTTTGGTCACCCTGTAAGAGGACCCCTTTGTCTGGTGAAGGAACAATGGGAGTTACCTATCAAAAAGCCTAAACAAGACATTGTGGATTATGTACTTGGTCTCCGCTCCAGGATGTCTGAGTATATGAAAAGGGCATCCAAAAACCTTGAGGCTAGCCAGGAACTCCAAAAAGCATGGCATGACCAAAAGGCTGTGCTGACTGTTTACCAGCCAGGGCAGAAAGTGTGGGTGTTAGAGCCAGTGGCCCCAGCAGCCCTCCAAGACAAATGGTCTGGATCCCACACTATTGTTAAGCAAAAGGTAGAGGTAACCTACTTGGTCGACCTTGGAACTCCCAGGAGCCCCCACAGGGTGCTTCATGTCAACAGATTTAAGGCATATATTGACAGGGCTGACATGGGCTTGCTCAAGGCTACAGATGAGGGACAGGAGGAGGAGAGTGACCCTCTCCCAGACCTGCTTTCTCAGAACCCTGATAATGGTTCAGTTGATGGAGTGGCCTTGGCAGGCAGCTTCACTGACCAACAGCAGCAGAACTGCAGACAGGTTCTACAGTCTTACAGACATATGTTTTCTCGGACTCCTAGTCAGACAAGCTGGTACACCCATGAGTTGGACATTGGTGACAGTCTGCCTGTCAAGAGTAAAATCTACAGGCAACCTGACCATGTCAGGGACTCTATCAGAACAGAGGTCCACATGATGTTGGAGTTGGGAGTTATTGAGCCCTCAGAGAGCCCTTGGGCCAATCCTGCAGTCCTTGTATCTAAACCTCACACCCAAGATGGTAAGAGAGAGATGAGGTTTTTTCTGGATTACAGAGGTCTCAATGCTGTCACTAGGACAGATGCCCACCCAATACCAAGGGCAGATGAACTCATTGACAGATTGGCTTCTGCCAAGTTTTTGAGCACATTTGACTTGACAGCTGGCTACTGGCAGATCAGACTAGCTGATGATGCAAAAGCCAAAACAGCATTCTCAACCCCAGGAGATCATTATCAATTTGTGGTAATGCCCTTTGGTCTGAAGAATGCACCTGCCACATTCCAAAGGTTGGTGAACCAAGTCCTCTCAGGTCTGGATGACTACTGTGCAGCTTATCTTGATGATATTGCTGTCTTTAGCTCCACTTGGGAGGATCACCTGATCCACCTAAAGAATGTTTTGGAGGCCCTGCAGAAGGCAGGCCTAACTATCAAGGCTACCAAGTGCCCGATAGGGCAGAGCAAGGTTGTATACCTGGGTCACCTAGTAGGTGGAGGTCAGGTTCAACCACTGGAGAGCAGGATCCAGACCATAAAGGACTGGAATCCTCCAACCACCCAGACACAGGTCAGAGCTTTCTTGGGCCTGTCTGGTTACTACAGGAAGTTTGTTAAGAACTATGGGTCCATAGTGACTCCTCTTAATGACCTCACCTCAAAGAAAATGCCAAAGAAAGTTCAGTGGACAGTAAGCTGTCAAAAGGCATTTGGTAACCTGAAGCAGGCCATGTGCACTGCACCTATTCTGCAAAGTCCAGATTACTACAAATAATTCATTGTCCAAACAGATGCTTCTGAGTTGGGTGTGGGAGCTGTTCTTTCACAATTGAATACAGATGGTCAAGACCAGCCAATAGCTTTTATTAGCAGAAGGCTGGCCCCTAGAGAGAAACGTTGGTCAGCTATTGAGAGGGAGGCCTTTGCTGTGGTTTGGGCCCTGAAGAAGCTGAGGCCATACTTGTTTGGTACTCACTTCAAGATTCAGACAGACCATAAGCCCCTCTTCTGGCTAAATCAGATGAAGGGTGAAAATCCCAAACTGCTTAGGTGGTCCTTTCCCTACAGGGGATGGGCTTTACAGTGGAACATAGACCTGGGACTGACCATGTAAATGCAGATGGACTCTCCAGATATTTCCACTTAGAATAAGAAGACTCAACTGGTCAAGGTTAGTTTAATGTCTCTGTGTTTGGGGAGGGGGGGTTTGTGTAGGACAGTAGGGTCTGCTTCCTATGGTCACCCCACTTTTTGCTGTGATTTACTGGTTTTTCGACTTTAGTGTGGCTGTGTGCCTGCTAATCAGACCCACAGCCCAGCTGTTCTCTCTCTAAATTGATACCATGTACTTTAGGTAGATACCCGATTGGGTATTGGGTCACCTCTGTGAGTCCCTGTATAGTGAACCATAGGTACCCAGGGCATAGGTGCATCCAAGGCCTACCAGGGGCTGCAGCATGTATTATGCCACCCCTGGCTGGCCATCCAAACTGACACCACAGGCTGATCACTCAGCTCGGGTAAGGTGGTTTAATCACCCCTTACTTAGATATAGTATACCTATATCTAACCATATATATAGACACATATACACCTATAAGTCACTCCTATGGTAGGCCTCGACAATCCTGGAGGCAGAGTGCTTGGTTATATGTTTATATGTGTGAGGGTGCTCTGGCATGAGCATAGCCCCTCTGCAGCTTTCGGAACCATCTCCTTATAGCTGTTCTATGATATAGCCATACCATATACTCTCAAGTGCATTATAATCCTCGCGGTTAATGCTAACTTTGCTTTGGCCTTATCAAAACATGTCGTGTAAGGTGGTGTCAAACACTTTGGAATACTACCCTCCCCCCCCCCCGCCAGTTCTGGCAGCGGGGGTAGCATTCCACCCTTCTAGAGAGAGAAGACATGTAGTTACTGCTTTTCCCGGTTAAAGTTAAACAGAGCCTCAGCATCACAAAATGGATGTTGTTGCCACAGACACAAGTCTGACCTCCTGCAGCTGGACGAAACTCCAGCAAGGGAAGCCTGGACAATAGGTTTCCTGTCGAGGGAGGTGCCTCCCCAGACGGCCTGTAGTGTATTAGGGTGGGTTGAATGGAAAGATGCTTTTCCAGACACTGCCTGGGGCACACAAGGTGCTCCATGCATAGTCCGGTACAAACCACTTGCTGGGGCACTCCAGCCCCGCTCTGGCCCGAAACTGGACAAAGGGAAAGGGGTGTAACCACCCCTTTCCCGGGTCCACCCATAGGAGGGACCTAGAAGGTCATCCAGCCCCTTAGATTAGAATAAAGATAGGAGCTGTGTCTAGAGACATTAGATTATCCTGGAACGAAACTCTGAAATGAAACACTTGGACCTTCGATTTTCTATACCGACTGGAAGACTGAAGACATCTCCCTTGTGGTCAAGGAGTGACCACCCTGTTCAAACAGGCACCACCAGCAACTTGCCGGTTTGCTTTGTCGACGCCCCTGACGGAACCCGAAGACTCAGCTACTCAGGACTGGACTTCCAGACTTCTTGGACTCCGACCCACATCCACAGCAATGCTGAGACCTGTGGCATACACGAGAGACGTGGGACCAGACTCCCTGGACATCCTTCAAATTGCTAACTGCATCGACTCCTAAGGTAACTCGCAGTTGTGCATTGGGGTACGAGAAGCCCCAGACCCGAGCACCATTTGCACGGAAGCTCAGCCCCCCTCACTCCACGAGTGCCGCGTGGGGCGCCCTCTTGCATTTCAGCTCGACGCGTCTTCCCGGTTGCTAGCCCGTTGGCTAGTGAGCACTCTGAAGACGAACCTTTGAATCTACACCACTTGCCTGGTTGCTCTAGGCTTGCTCTAGCTTCCCTACAAAGTAGAAGCTCCTCAGACCTTGCTGGTCTGACCTGAAGCCAATCTTCAACTCCTGCATGGATAGCGTTTGCCAAGGCTTGTTGGGTCCAATCTGGATACCGACATTGCAGTCTACTAGATCCTTTGTGGGACAGCTCGAATCCAGCTCCTGGTTGTCGTCGACGCCTCCTGGTCCTCGTGGCTGCAGAGACAAGCATCACCTCTTCACCTGTTTGCATCGCCACATCACCTGGTTCCATCCTGGTTCCTTCCTGGTCACTGGCTAGTGACCCAGACTCTGTCCCCTCTGCTTTCAGGTTCTTCAGTTCTTCGATCCACCCTTGGATCCACCCGGACAATCTTCCTTCGGCCGCCTGCAGCACTTCTTTTGCAGGTCTCCATTGAAAGCATCGACGAAACCCGACACGAAAAGACACCTATGCACCCGGCTTCCCTGGGTGAGGTAACTCGAGTACTCCGGTGCTCCCGTGGGTATTGACTCTTCAAGTGTCCTAGTTAAAAGGGGTTTTACCGTAGTCCATCCTGAAGTGTCCTTAATCAGTAACTTTGTGACTTCTTCGTTCTCCATTGTAAGTCAATGGGAACCCGCGCCTGTGTTTAGACACTGCAGGTGCCGCCCGTGGGTCTCCTACTTCCTAACCCTTGGTTCTGTAGTGTGGCCCCAGCGAATCCCTAGGCCCTAGGCCTATTCACTATTCCTGAAGTGATTCTTATACCACATACTTAGCATATGGTTTGTGAGGCCCCTACGGCAGAATTGTATTTGTGCAACCTAAAGTACGTAACTTGTAATGTATTTCGATCTCTGACCTCATAAAGAGTTCGGAGGGGTTGTGTTAGAAATAAATACATATATATTTGATATATACCTTGTGTGGTGTCCTTTCATTTGGTATTCAAGGGATTATATATGGTAAAACAGCTGGCTTCACATGCTCTCTGAAGTTTTAGCCTAAGACTGCTGGTCCATGCTACCACTAGGATAGCTTGTCTATAAGGTTGACTTTACAACCACCATCAATAAGGGTCGTTTAGACTGGTGCAAGGTGCCCACTAGAATAGTGGACATCATATGCCAGGCTAACTTCTCACAGGGGTGGTAACACCTTCCTCTTTAACATGCTTCTATTGTTCCAGAGCATTGGAGTTGTTCATACTACGCCCCAGTAGGGCAGAGGTTGTATGGTGGCCAGAAACCGTGCTAGGCCACTGGACAAACTGGGCAACTGAGTGACAAATTTCTAAATGTTGCCTTACCTTAAAAGTGACATTAAATTTGACTGGGGCATCAAGTCTGGTTTAATGCCATGATTAATTGTATACCCAGAAAGAGGGGTAGCGGGTAACTCTGTGTTAGCCACTGCTAACATTTCTTCAGCAAAAATCAACAATTTGGAAGTTTTGCTGTTAGGACACATTGAAAGTATTTGTCCTAGTTAACAATATATAACTCCCTGTCTTAGGGCTCTATAGGCCTATCTGAGGGGAGACATATATATTTTTAAGGAAAGTAGGGACTTTGTTATTGGTTTAAATGGAAAAGTCGAACTAGCAGTTTTAAAGCAGCTCTTCCAGGTTACAGTGACAATCTGGGAGCCGGGTTGTGCTTTGTCACACACAGGGTGGCAGAATCAATGCTACAGCCCTAGGTGGACACTCCAACTTACATGCCCTGGGTACCATCGGTACCATATATTAGGGACATATAAGTAAGTCAGCTTATGCCAATTGGGGGTAGCGAATTCAACATGCACTTTGTAACTGGTTACAACACTGCCACTGAGGTCTGGTCAGCAGGCCTCAGAGCACTCTTAGAGTCGAAAAACCAACAGCATCAGTCCAAAACTTTGGGGGTGATCATGCAAAACAAGGCATTTCCATAAATCCACCCGATTTACCACCTGAGAGTGCTCCAAAGTACACAGGCCCCCAGACCTAATTGCCTTCAGTAAGTGCACCTTCCTCTGCAAAGATACCATCTATCTCTCTACATTCCCTGTTTACTGCTGCTTATGGGCTGTTGTACTATTGTCAAGTCTGAAATACTAAGCAAGCACAAGTGTCCTTAACAAGAAGCCCGAAACAAGCACATGACCTATGATAAGAAACCCAAAATCACACTCCGTATTCCAAATACTCCTAGACCACAGCATAGATTATGTATCTATACTAATATAATAAAGAGAGAGCCCAAACCTTTGAGGCCAGTAATCTCAGGAACCACAGCACCAATTACAACACCCAATACAGCGTCGGAAAGGGACATAGGCTATGCAGACGCCCACCATATACATTTAAAAGGTAAAAGAACCGTGCCAGCAAAGTAGTCCCTTGTGGGCGTGTCTGCGTTGGGCTGTGGGAGTGTGCTGGGGGCCTGACAAATGCTGGGGGCGTGTGGTACGTTCCGCCCTTCATGCCATGTCTCATATCGTGTGCTGTGGGCGTGTGTTGGGGGCGTGAGCGTGGGCGTGTGCGGGCGTGGGATTACGGGAAAAAAAGCGAGCGTTTTGCCCAATATTTCATTGTTTTTTCTTCCCAGGTTCTGTACATTCCAGCTCCCAAACCTAGCCCTGAACCCTTAAAATACCCCTGTACCCCAAAACCCAAACCTAAACCTGAACTCTAAAAATACCCCTGTACCCCAACACCCAAACCTAGCCCTGAACCCTAAAAATACCCCTGTACCCCAAAACCCATACCTATCCCTAAACCCTAAAACGATCCCTGTACCCCATAACCCAAAACTATATCTGAACCCTTAAAATACCCAAACACCCCAAAACATAAACCTCAGTACCCCAAAACATATACCCCTATACCCATACTTACCTTATCCAAACATTTAAATAAAAAACATGCTTTTACCATTCATGCATTTACAACGAATTTCGTTGTAAATGTATGCGTGGTAAAAGCATATAAAATGTAATGCCATGCGTTATAATGGCATTGCGGAGTCATGGTACTTTCGTAATGAAAGTATGCGGAGTGATAGTATGCGGAAAGAAAGCTGCGGAATAATGGGTGTTTACCCTCCCCGTTAAGTACATTGGTGGCACGGCGGCCCACATCTCCAGCAACATACTCATATTTTTCCACCATCGATTTGAAAAATGCACAGGTCTCTCTGATTGATGGCCAGCACCGACATACACTTTTAGACACACCTCCCGCCACAAGTTCTAGAATTGCGAACTTTAGAGCTGGGGAGCTACGTTCGAATCTCAGCATCAGCTCAACATCCTGTGATTCCAGGCAAATTGTTTTGTCTCCCCGTGACTACCACAACTGAATGTGTTCTTCTGTAATGTAAATTGTGCTCATGCCATGTTGTCGAGTTCGCGCTATATAATGGATCACTGACATAATATCGAGGGACATAATATCGACTATCAAGAATATCGTTGACAAAATATCTACAGACAGAATATCGAGTTTGTATCTACAAACAGGTAAGTACAAAAATATTGAGTTAAAAATATCGTTTACTAAAATATAGTTTATAAAAATATCGACTTTAATAAAAACAATGTTAAATTAAATTAATATTAAAAATTAATTACTAAAATATACTTAAAAATACTTAAATTAACTTATACTAATTAAATAATTAATTAAAGTTATAAAAACACATTTTTACATCATATTTGTTAAAACATATATATATATAGTAACATAATATAATTAAATAACATCCAATATTATTACCATACAATAGCGTAAGTGTAAAAATTACTAATCCCACTCCAGAGAGTGCAACAGTAGTGAAAGCGTTGGATAGCGTAGGGGTTAAAATTACTATTCCCACTCCAAAGAGTGCAACAGTAGGGAAAGCGTTGGATAGCGTAGGGGTAAAAATTACTATTCCCACTCCAGTGAGAGCGACATTAGGGAAAGCGTTGGATAGCGTAGGTGTAAAAATTACTATTCCAACTCCAATGAGTGCAACAGTAGGGAAAGCGTTGGATAGCATAGAGGTAAAAATTACTATTCCCACTCCAGTGGGTGCAACAGTAGGGAAAGCGTTGGATAGCGTAGGGGTAAAAATTACTATTCCCACTCCAGTGAGTGCAACAGTAGGGAAAGCGTTGGATAGCGTAGGGGTAAAAATTACTATTCCCACTCCAGTGAGTGCAACAGTAGGGAAAGCGTTGGATAGCATAGGGGTAAAAATTACTATTCCCACTCCAAAGAGTGCAACAGTAGGGAAAGCGTTGGATAGCGTAGGGGTTAAAATTACTATTCCCACTCCAGTGGGTGCAACAGTAGGGAAAGCGTTGGATAGCGTAGGGGTAAAATTTACTATTCCCACTCCAGTGGGTGCAACAGTAGGGAAAGCGTTGGATAGCGTAGGGGTAAAAATTACTATTCCCACTCCAAAGAGTGCAACAGTAGGGAAAGCGTTGGATAGCGTAGGGGTAAAAATTACTATTCCCACTCCAAATAGTGCAACAGTAGGGAAAGCGTTGGATAGTGTAGGGGTAAAATTACTATTCCCACTCCCGAGAGTGCAACAGTAGGGAAAGTAAATACTTCATATATTATTATTTTTATTAAATAATATCTATAAAAAATTAATTAAAAGTTATTACCAATTTAATATAAAATAATAATTAACCTATTAAAATTAATAATTAACATTAATTATCACTATTAGTTACCTATTAATACAAATTAATTACAAATTAACAAATAATTATTTAACAATTAAAAATTAATTAACAATTAATTCAAATTGAATACAATTAAATACATTTAATTATTTAATTAATTATCAATAAATTACTTCCCACCCTATTCTCCTATAAACCCACAACCCGTTACAGAAGATAAATTAGTAAAATTAACATAATTAGCAATTATTCAATTAAATTAAATTATTTGGCAATTAAAATTTTATTAATTATACATAAAAACTTAATTAACAATTAATTCTAAATAAATACCAATAATTCATTTTACATATTTAATTAATTATAATTAAATTACTTCCCACCCAATTCCCCTATAAACCCACAACCCGCTACAGAAAATAAATTAGTAAAATTAACATAATTAGCAATTAATCAATTAATTAAAATTAATTGCCAATTAAAATTTTATTAATTACCAAATATACATTAAATAACAATTCATTAATAAACACACAACCCGTTACAGAAGATAAATTAGTAAAATTAACATAATTAGCAATTATTCAATTAAATTAAATTAATTGGCAATTAAAATTTTATTAATTACACATAAACACTTAATTAACAATTAATTCTAAATTAATACCAATAAATAAATTTACATATTTAATTAATTATAATTTAATTACTTCCCACCCTATTCCCCTATAAACGCACAACCCGCTACCGAATTAAATTACGCAAAAATTAAAAAACACAAAATTCATTATTTTAAAATTAATTATAACATAAATACACACTTTTCACACATATAAAAACATAAAAACCACTATAAAAAATTCGATATTATTAAAAATTCGATCATTTTAATAACCTATATTATATACTTCGATATTTTAACTTTCTATATTTTTAACATTCGATATTACATTACTTACCTTAAAAACGATATTTTTGCTGTCTATATTCTGTCCATTCGATATTTTGTCCAATCTATATTTAAAACTCGATATTATGTCCAATCGATATTTTGGACTCGATATTTTGACTGTTTACCCTATATAATATTGCAAGGAAAAATAAAGTAGGGAAACTCGAGTTCACACACTACTGAAAGTGCATCAGCAGTGCACTGTGAATCGGAGCGTTTCGCAGGACTGTCACAGATAAGAAATGCTATCAAAACGAAATCCTACAAAACAATATACTACAGGCCGGCAGCAATTCAGACCCAGACAACGTCGGGACGGGCTGCTAGTGTGCTATAAATGGAAGATCCTGAAGCAGGGTTGATTTCTATATTTATTTTAATTTTATACCACCATAAATGAATTTATTCCAAAATCATTTTACTGCTTTTTAACTGTAAACAATTTATCTTCATTCATGCACTTACTTTTATACATTTATATATGCATTTACTTTCAAATGATTCACAAACTTTCCTACACTCCAATTACAAGATGATCACCACCCTGCCATTGCCTGGAGTCCCTTTTTTGTTCATGTCTGGGTAAATAAAGACCTTGTTCCAACCATTTTCTATAATTTGTTATCAGAAATCCGTATTTTAAAGAAACAAAAACAACCAATTGCCATCTTTCTATATTATAGGCATGGTTTTCAGATCACCATTGAGACGCCTTCATGTAATGTTATTTTGTGTTCTACTTTCGAAGAGTGAAAGCAGCGGGCAGTCCGTTAGCAGTCTCTATGCAGTCACTGGGCCCTCGCAAATGAAAAAAAACAACTGAACTATATACATTTAATTGAAAAAAAATTGATACATATGAATTCTATTCTGCAGATCTGAGGAAAAGAAAACAGCCACTCCGTAATTGATCACAGTCAATGCGTTGTTTTAATGTCAGACAGACAGAAGATAACATGTTTCGACTCCTATATATTTTAGGGTGCAATGGTAAAGCCAAGAGATTTTGTCTTGGCAAGCTAGTGTGATGGTTTACCTTTGCTTAAAATTCTTGTAGCAAGCACATGCTACAAAAATAGAAAAGGAGAAGAAGAAAATATACTGCAATCTAATCATGGCTGTCTTATGCTTGCAACACAAAATTCAGTTTAAAAAACATTCACCAGTGCAGTTGTTTTACTAGTGATGTTTTTTAAAAGCCTTTACGTGGTGCAATGCACTATTATATATGAAAGAGACAAGAATAAGGCACTGAATTATATCTTGGCGGTATAGATACTGCATCCGTTGCAACGGAGTATCTATACTGCTAAGATAATGGTCCACTTTGGGATTTTCTTTTTGAAAATAAAATAGAAAACAGATTGATGGAGGGATCTGTTAAGTTGACAGACCCCTGCACCATACTTTCAACAGCACTGACAACATTGACAGGCACCACCGAAATGGCAGTTCTTATCAATGCTTTAAAAATGACCAGCAGCTTGGTGGTAATTTTTTAATTTGTTGGGCGGAGTAGTCTATGCCTTGCAGAGGTTACGTTCTCCACAAGGCCACAAGGCCAATGGAGATTACTCCTTCCACCAAAGAATATATCAACCCGTAAATCTCTACCTAACCTACCACTCAAACTGCATGCAGCTACAATGTAACTTAACACAAACTTTAAAAGGGAGTGCAGAAAAAATTAATCAGCAGTATTTAAAGTTAATAAACAAAAAATACATTAAATAAATTGTTGGGATGGGTGAATACAATGGCAATGAATGTCATGATATATGCAGGCCCGCCAACAATATCAGTAAATGCCATGTGAATGTATACCGTAGCCTGTGCCCACATTACCTCGACAATGACCATCAATGCAATGTCAATGCATACCATAACTTGTACCGACACAGCAGCGCCGACTTCAGCAATCATGATACCAATGTATGTTGTGATTTGTATGATAATATTATTGTTGCCACTAAGAACAATGTCAATGTACGTTCAGACCAAAGCAAACACCTTTGACAACACCAGTAAGAACAATATCAATATGCAAGATGTAAACTGCATGCTCGATGTTGGTAATGCCATATTATTCTTAGGACATCCAATGAACTCACATCTTTCCTGTCAGATTCACTCAAGGTGACCTCCCCATCAACCCCGAGTCAAAGATACGTGGTCAGGCAGGTCCTGCGACAACTGCACATGCTTCTCTAGTAACAAGTCACAGGTGGGGTACCCCAAAATTACAGGCAACCACGCACCCGGGGAAAACCCTGATTGATTCCACAGATGGATAGTTGCACCACAAAAAGGTCAGAGGTATTTGGCCCCCAAAAAAAACATTTGGCCAAGGGTCCACATTTCCCAGAAATACCACAACACGCTCCTCACACCGGACATCTGGCCTCATACACACTGGCCCATATTAGCGCAACCCGAGGTCAAGAGCCATCTGTGTCCTTATCAGATGCGCACATTGCTTTGATTTATGGCTAAGATGTTCTTTTGGAATGTAGAGAACATTTTATTGTACCTCATGAACTGTACAAATTGATGGCCAAACCTTTGTAGATCAAGAGATTCTGAGCAGACGCATTCTGTCCAGGCTCTCCCACCTGCTGCGTTGAATTAAACCAACTTGTTACACGCCTCTTGTCTTTTCATTTATTTAAGGTAATTTAATATCCAAGCAACAAAATAAAGCACACTTTAAACAAATTTTGCATTTTGCAACTAAAGAGAAAACATTTGTTTTAGGCATATATGAATGAACATTGAGCACTGGCTCTGTGTAGTTACTCAAAGTGAAGGAAGCAATAGTAAAGTAGGCTGGCCCATGTTTTATAGTGTGGTGGACAGAAGCAATCAATGACAATTTAAGTGACTAATGAATAAAGTCTCCTGAGCAAAAAATACTCTATGTATATTTACTTTGCATGATTTTTTGGAGGAACAAATAGACTAGGCAAGACAGTTAAGCTGTCTCAAATACCAGAATTAAAAACGCAAGGTACACGCATGACATACACTGGACATACCTCCGGTGTGTACAAGCAACTTCCCAGCAAGTTGGAATTTTAAGAAGCCACGCTTCAATTCTGTCATTGTCATGCAGAGAAGGAGTTTGACAGCGTTACTGTGCAAAACTCACCAGACTAAGGGCCATATATATCAACATTCCGTTTTGCGATTCCTAAATAGCGATTTTAAGGAATCGCTATTTAGAAATCGCAAAATGGTATGTATGTAGGAAATCGCTTCTTTTTAGCGATTCCTTAAAATTCCTTAATTGTGATTAGCAAATTGCTAATTGCAATTAAGGAATCATTTCCCATTCATTTCTATGGGCCAGGAGGCGATTCGCGAATTGCAAATTGTGAATATTTTCAATGGTGCAGGGGTGTCTCAAGAACACCCTGCTGCACCCCTGAAAATGACATGTGTGCGCATATGGTGCACGTATGAGCGTCACATGGCACCTTTTGATGTTTAAAAAAATGCTTTTTTAAAAGAATTCGCAACTTACCACCAACTAGAAGTTGGTGGTAATTTGCGATTCCTTAATGGCATTTTGGAATGTTTTTTTCCTTGATACATTGCATTTAAGGAATCGCAAAATTTGCAATTCCTTAAATGCAATCGCAAAATAAGGAATGGCAAATTTAGCGATTCCTTATTTTGCACCAAAAATGTTTCATACATACCATTTAGCGAAAATGGGTTCGCAAACGCCGGAATTCTGCGAATTTCGGCGTTTGGGAACCCATTTTGCTTTGATACATATGGCCCTAAGTGGTTCCCTATTATATAGTTTCTTCACAAATAGATTATGCTCATCATCGTAGTTGCCATACTTTTCCCACGTAAAGTTTTAGAGTGTCATTTAGGATTTTGCGGTTCCAACCCAAAATTACCAAGTAAAGCATGGCGAACACGGGCAGGAAAAGCCAACAATTGTCCCTGACACACACGGGAATATATATCACCCTAAGTGTCAGTGACATGGGTGCAATTAGCAACTCTATTATGCTGTACTGTCAATCCAAACCAGGGGCATAACGCCGGCCACTGCAGACAGGGGAGCTCCCGGCCATTCACGGGTTCCAGCCATTGAGGGGCCCACCACTCAGCCCAAAGCTCATAAGGTGAATGACTGTACTCACCACGGAGTTTGTCCAGTAACAACTTACTGCATCATGACTCATTTTACTGAACTCTATAGCTTGGCTTTGAACAATGTATCACATCCAGTAAAATGTGTTATATATTGCATGCAGAGGTTCCAGTTGAAAGTTTTGTGCCAAATAAAATGGCCTGCTAACATAAAACATATTTTGAAAGCAAATTGAAGTTGCACAAAACAAATTATGGAATTTAAAGCAATAGTACATTAAAATATAAGATAAAACTTACTCTTTTTGAATTAACTCGGCTTTTAGGTCTGCAAGGCGTTTATAGCAATTCTCTTCAGTATCGGAAGTAGCACTTATTTGCATTTTCAGTTCATTTATTTCGTCCTACACGATACATAAATATTTCATTAAGATACATTATGTTCTTAGACTTTCTAAAGCGAGTTACACAAACGTAGTTCTCCATTTAGTACTACACATTTAGGGCTACGTTAAAATTAACCTATCAGTCGAGGAGTTAATACTACACCAGGTGAATATCATTAATGTCAGGTACAGTATTTAATGCATGTGCCATTACCAACTAATTTCAAGTTCCATACCTCTGTATTGAAGATAATATGACAATACTTCAAAGTATGAAACTCGGAGCATGGTAGTGAATCCCTACACCCAAAATTTCAAAGTGCTTTATTCGGTATATATATATATATATAACCATATAGCAGACAGAGCATAAAACTTTACATTGCAGTACATAGAAAAAATAAAATACAGTTTTCTATAGTGAGGTAAGCCTTACGATGTCTGTACAAAGGCATAAGGCAATTTTTCCGGAAATAAGCAAGTATAGAAGGCGTTTAAAATACATGTGCAGAATTCGCAATAAAGTGATTCGTGCCAACCTCGAATTAGTTATATGCGGATTCCTATAAAACACATGTGCAAAACTCGCAAGTATAAAGTATGGTTTCCGCAATAATCCATGTACAAAATTGCAATATTAAAGTGGCCTGTGCTAATAGACAGTACATATAGGCTCATTTCTCATACTAAAAGTATCACAATGGGAGTCTAATAATTCATAATCATATAATGATTGATTTCCTTACAGATACACATTTTAAAATATATGTAGCTACATAAAAACATATATCCGAACTATTCAATTCAAACATTATCTGCAGTGCACCTTTAGTTGTTCTTGTTTTGTATTTTAAAAAGATGGGCTTTAAATATAGTTTCCTTAAAAAAATATAAAATTTACAAAAAAGCATGAAATGACAACAGCTCTGTTTGGATATCCCGTCACAGGGACAAGGTGAGGTACTGTTCCGTCTGGTATAAGGGAAGGACACAAGGTTATGCACAGTGCCCAATCTTAACCGTGTCAATACAATGCGGTGAGGGCTTCTTGTAACTTCTGTCAAATATTGCTGAAAACCTTCGTTTACATTATGCTCCTGATAGAAAACAAAGGTGCGTTGTTTCGCATATTTGACAGCCCTGACCTTCCCTGCATGTTCTAAAAAGGATTCCTTCCACTCTTTTTTGGATATGGAGACGCCCTGTTCAATTTCGAGGAAGGGATCCAAGTCAAAAAGGGACTTATACCAAAACCGAATGTGTCTGAGCCATGGGATACGGATACAATACTCCAGTTTTAAACAATCCTTGATTACGCTTTGGGTGAATGTAGTTTCGGGTTTGGACCATATAGACCGCCATAAGGTCAGTGGATGCAGGGCATCTAAATCTCTGATGTGGTGTAAGCCTACTTCCCTGTGAATGAGCTCAATAGATGCAGATGCAGGGGTACACAACAAGCGGTTCAAAAATAAATGTTCCTGTTGTTGAATCAACTTACCGCTATGGGTATGATGCCCCCACACACCTGCCCCATATAGTGCAGATGTCTAGCACCTTGTGTTATAAATATGGATCATCTCTTTTATTCTGCGGCTCCCCAGTTTAGTCGCAAATCTGAAAACACTGTTAGTACTCCTGACCATTTTTAGCTGTACACTCTCCTGCTCGTTGGTCCAACCCCCGTCTCCAGAAAATGTGATACCAAGATAACAGAATTTCTTAACGGTTTCTAACCTTACATTTTCTAGAAAAAAGGTCCTGTTTTGCTTAGTCTTCTTCCCACATGTCATTATAAAAGTTTTATCTTTGTTGATTAGCAATTTCCTATTGGTTATAAATATCTGGAATTTGTCAATGAGGCGTTGAAGGCCAATTTGGGTGCGTGATAAAAGAACCGCATCGTCTGCATATAGCAGAATTGGAATAGACTTGCCATCAATTAGAGGTGCGTCCGCAGCGGTCATTCTAAGCATTGAATCTATTTGATTAATAAATAAAGAAAATAAAAGTGGTGCTAAAACGCAGCCTTGCCTAATGCCTCTTTTGACTTAAAAAAACAGAGTGCACTCACCAGCAGAGCCGAAACGCACCTTACATGTTAATCTTTCATACAGTCTAGCCAGGAAATATATGACCTCTTTTGGTGCACCCATTTCTAATAAGATAGGCCATAAAAGTGAGTGTTCAACTAAATCAAAAGCAGAACTTAAATCCGCAAAACATAAAAAAAGGTTTCCTTCCTTAACTGTTGTATATTTATTAATAATAAGATCAAGATTTATGCATTGCTCAATTGTACCCATCCCCCTTCTGAATCCGTACTGTACTGGTGATAAAATAGTTTCCTCCTCTACCCATGTTTCTAATCTATCTAGGAGGATTCTACTTAGTACTTTAATTGACGAGTCCAGAAGGGAGATGGGACGATAGTTACATGCCTCTGAACTGGAGCCCTTTTTAAAAAGGGGTACAATAATTTATTGGCCCCAGGTCAGTGGAAGGTCAAATTTGATTGCAGCATTAAAAAAACGTGTTAAGATGGGTGCCCATAGGTTCATCTCATATTTATATAAGTCCACCGGCACTCCATCTGGCCCCGGAGCCTTGCCGTCATTACTCTTTTCCAGGCCTGTCTGGACCTCATCCAAACTAATAGATAGCGGAATAATCGGCCATTTATCATCAGTATTTGTTTCACAATCTAAAATCGGCCTATCTGAATTAAAAACCTTAGAAAAGTGATCTATCCATGCATTGCAATTAACGTTGGAAGTTATTACGGGTATATTGTCATTTTTTTTTAAACGGGCAGTTAATGGTCTCCCACAATAGTTTATTATTTTTTGTAATTACAGCCATATCTAGATTATACCATGCCTTGTCTTGAAGCTGTTTTTTTCGTGCCTCTAGGGTGGTCTTATAAATGGGACGCTTTTCCCTGATATATACCACATCTCTTGGTTTTGTCGCTAAAGCCAGTTTTAGTGTAGACAGAGCTTGTATACAATCTTTATCGAACCATCCGGTTTGCGTAGCCCTCTGTTTACGGCTCTTACCAGTCAGTAATCCCTCTATTGTCATATTTATCTTACTAAACATAGAGAGCACTATGTCCGGGGTCGTCTTATCCCTTATACAATAACTTATTTCAGCTACGCACTTAGCATTAACATCCGCTAGGAGCTTATCAGGATTACCTTTGGCCCACTTAATTCTTGGTCCATTTGGTCTTGCAGCCGTGATGTCCTGGGTTGGTTTACTATAAACTTGGGATTTACAGCCCCAACCTAGTAATATCAAAGAAATGCTATTATAATCACTCACGGCCTGCTCAACTATCCATAGATTAGAGTAGGCCGTACCACAGGAAACTAGTATGTGATCAATATTAGAGTTAAAGTCCCTACCTTTTAAGGTTGGGCACTTAATATTACCCCTATTTTTTAGTACAATCTAGTAGTTCTAGGTCCAATTTAGCGTCTAACTGTTCAACGCCAGTCCATATGTATTGTGGGGAAAATGATTATGTATAATGTTACCTCTATCAGCGTGATCAGATGCAATGCCGCAGATCCCCTTCTGGGCATCTTTACAGACCTGTAAATTAAAGTCTCCTGCCCAGAAGATAACCGGGGGGTCTTTATATTGTGCAAGAATTTCATCTATTGCTCTTCCTATATCTTGTACTATCGATCCTCTAGCATCAAAAATATTATTATAAAAATTAACAATAACCAAATCCTTGGCTTTATGATGTTCCAAGCATATTAGTTGTGCTTTTGGCCCAACCTCAAGACATTTTCCTATTTTAAATTCTGTTAGCCTAGTGGATATCAGGGTCAACAGACCACCCTTAGCCCTACCTGCAGCGGAATTTACTGCATCTACACAAAAGGACGTATAACCTTCGACGTGGATTTGATCTCTATGCCATGTCTCTTGAAGACAAATTATATCGTACCATTGTGTAGTGAAATCCTTTCAAAAAGGGGTAGTAAGTTTTCCATTTATGCCCGCTATATTCCAGGTAGTGATATTAAGTCCTTCTTCCATATTATCATACATGGTATGGTGTGAAGATGATATTATTAAATTATTAGGTAAAATAATGTCGGCTATTGGCATGTTATTATGTTGCACCAATGCTTCAACCTCCAATGTATCATTATCTGAGGCCATCCCACGTTGTTTGCTACCCAATTTGGTAGAGGAGTCTGCATTAGAATCGGTTTCTTTCGTTTTTTTTCTTTCCTTTTTTGTTATCTCAACCGAGGAACCCAAGTAAGGCATATCCACACCCTGGCCATCCTCCCGACCATCCCTGACCCTATCCAAAACGTTCAAAAAATGGACTACTGTCTCCATCTCTAGAGAGACACCAGACGTCATACCATTTCCAGCAATTTCACCACCTGCCGGTGTGCCAACCACTAAATAGTCTCTCTCCCCACCAGATATACTTCCGTTAGCGTCACTGCCTGTCGCCTGGGGCTCAGTGGTACCACCAATGGAATGTGTAAGTCAGTCTACCCTCTCTAAGCCTATAAAAGGCTCAAATCGATTTGACAGGGGGAGGTGGTGTACCACCCTGTCAAAAGGACTTACACCACATGTTCTCCTTTTATATATATAGTGTGAGGGGAAGGATGGACCACATTTTACACCAACATAGAAGCAGTTTAAGCCTAAGGTTTGGATATCTCCCTCTCTCCCAAACCTTGGTTCTCTGCGAATAAAATCAACTACCCAAGGGTCTCCAAAGTTCACAATAACGTAGTCACCTTCTAGGTCCTTGACACTACTACCCACCCAACTCACCCTCCTAACATTTAATATCTCTGTATTGGAAAAGGGGGGGAGGGTTCTATTCTTGTTAAGCCAGAAGGTGACTTTATTTTTCAATTCCCTGTATGTTTCAACTTTCTCAGTCCCAATCCCTGGAACTCCCACCAAAATAATTGTGTAGGGTACTGACTCGGGGGGAAGATTTACACAAGGAAGCCGTTGAAGAGTACCCTTATTACCCACTGGAACAGACCCACTAGGCTGACTTTCTACTATTTGTGCACACGGTACGGGTTGCTTTCTAACCACCACACCTGCCCCCACACCCTTGTTCCCGGTAGATCCAGATGTAATGCTCTCTGCAGGGCACTTTTCCACACAGAGTTGGGCAGGCTGGCGGTAGTATTTGATTGGACAGCCCTACTGCATCTACTAAATCCTGTGGCTTGGGAAGCAGAACCTAGAGCCTTGGGACTCTCCATGACTTTCGCTAGGCTATCCAGCGTGCTCGTATTCGCAGTAACTAGCTTTTCTAACAGATCCAGTTTGGAATTAATCGTTCTCGTTCTCTCGAGTAACGGTAGCATCAAGGATTTAACTAACTTTTCCATTTTCTCTAGGAACCCCTCGTTAATGCTACATTGGGCAACTGATTGGGAATTGTCTGAAGAGGCCATAGGGGGGCAGGGAAGCTGCACAGACTGTTGGGGAGCCTGGTTTAGATTAGATTTTTTCTAGATTTTGGCTGTGGCACCCTTCTGGGGACCACCCCCTCTTTTTCTTTTACCGGATATAGAAGTGACTTTTGTATTTGTACTTACTGGTGGCACCGGGGTTATAGATTTAGGTGGAGGTCTAGGTGGCGAGAAAGAATGTATAAACACAACGCCGCAAGTTACTAGAAACTGTACTAATTGGTGTTGAACTTAGAATGGAACAAGCCACTGTATTGTCTGTCTCTCCCTGCATAAAACTAGATTTTGAGCTCAGAGTGACTAAAGTGTCTTTTGGTATGAGATGTTCGGGGGTAACTGCTGACCCAATTTTACTCAATGAGGAGCACTTTCCTGTTAGAAGGTCTATACACAAGGGTTTCTCAGCAAGAGCTATCTTTTTTTCTAACACCACTGCAGCCCGTTTAATGAATTGGTCAATAGTACCTGTGACCACCCCTCCCATAGTGGAGAGGGTAACATTACGACCCTTCCTAGGGCGTTGAGGCATTATGCCTAGATACCAACAACTATAAACACAATACAAAATATAAAAAGATTAAAACGGTATAGACAATAAAGACAATACTCAAGACCCAAAGATTAGGGGGGAGGCCCTGCCCGGCCTCGATCGTCCTCGGGTGGCCTCAGACGGCCCGCCCTTTGCCCGGGCTTCGCACCGCGCGATCCGCGTGCGATTCGCGACGCGGGGGCTGTCGCAAATTTAAAGCGCCTACAAGCGCGGGACCAGCAGTGGTGGCATCCGGCGTCCAACAAAGCAGGCTGGGAGCTGTAGTCTTCCTCCACTCAGCGGCCGTTCGGATGACTGACTACGGCGGCGGCAGGGAGACCAGAATGGCAGCGGGAGCAGAGATCAGCGGCGGGAGCAGGAAACAATAGGTAGGTACCCCCACCACAAGCCTGGAGCCAAAATGAGCGCGACCCTACACCCATTCCACCAGGTTTTAGTTAACTGATTCTATGCCAAGAAAAAGTTTGATTTGGTTCACTACTTGCACTCCCATTTCAATCGTAAATGTACATGTGTACCCTGACTTGGATTACCAGGGTACTTAGACTAAAGCCCTTAGACCAATATTATATGTCAACGAATTAACGAAGTAATGTAGATTAAATGAATGTGACGGGATAAACATCGCATATGTTTTTTGACAAGCTTAAAAGTTTAAGCTTACTAAAAAAAGTTGTACGCAGCTTGAAGAAGATATATTAAGAGCTAGGTGATTATGGTGGACAAGAGGGCTGCGGGAGATTATATTCGGAAAATAATATATTTTCCCAAATGATCAGCAAGCTTGGGGAAAAATGTCTTTCATAGTCATTCAAATACTCCTTGGCCTTGCTCTTACTTGGCAAAAGACTCTCACGCGTAATCATGTGTCCACCTGCTCCTGATGTTATCATTTTTGGCAAGTTCAGTGTTTGTTCCACACTTATTCCCCAGTACAATTCAATAATATGGGGTTTACTCAGAACTTGGAGGAGTATGAGCCCTGTTGTAAATTAGTAGTGCTTCCAACTCGCTAAATTAGAGCCTCACCATCTCTATCTTGAGGTATGGAAACTACAGGGTTTTCACAAGTTTAACCGAAATAAACCCTTTATTTGGCCAAAACTCTTGCCCTGGTAGCCCTCAACCACAGGGTTATCGGGTCACCGAGAGAGTCACCTCACCGTACACTGGGCAGGGTGGCCATCACTAGATGTAAATAGAGATCAGTAGGGCGCACTCCTGTGGGATACTACGGGTAATGGCAGGTAAGAAGGTAGGTGACGCAATCGGGTTGGTCCTCCTGAGTATGAGGAAGTTGTAAGTGTTGGAAAAAAATCACTCTCCTTCGGACAAGAATGTCTCCCTGATGCACTCAAAGTAATGTTCAGTTCTTTATTCCATAGGTAAAACTCTTTTCTCTGGAGACTCTGGGTATGGTCAATAGCTTTGTTCTTAGTTTTCCGGTTAATCTTTGAGTGTTCATCAATTCCGTTATTATTCTTTCATAATAACTATAATGGTAAACCCAACAATTTTTAATGCCCAATGCATTTCGGGCACAGATGCCCTTCTTCAGGGGATCTACACTGTAAATAAGATGAAACGAGGTATCAGCACAATGTACTAAATGGGAATTACCAGAAGTTAATGGGGGTGACAATCCCCAGGTCGTGTGTCGAAATGCTACATGCACATAGGGTGTCTTTGATTAGTATAGTGAATCCGTACTAAAACCTGCAGGGTGACTATTAGTGTGACGCGAAGAAATTAAAACAAATCGACAGGTGCGTTAATGCGGAGCAATTAAAACAAATCGACAAGTGCGTTAAACCGGTGTTGCGATTTCACTAAAAAGATTAAAGCATACGTGTGTGAATGGTACCCAAAACTTTATATGCGTGAGGTTCATTATATTTGAAGTAATGGTGCCAAAACCGTGAACTCTTCCAAAGTAATGGTGCCAAATACATGCGTAGAACAAAGCATACTAGGAACGTAGCTCACGTAGGTGTCATGGTCCTCTCTCCTGCTTGAGTAATGCTGTGAACCGAACAAGGGGGAAATTAGATGCGAACCCCTTGTGAAACGGAAAAGTTAAAGGAGGCTGAAAGCCGAAGTGCACTTACGTAGTTGCAGATTGGTAAACTCTGCGAACGCGCGGTGCTCCAAAGGGTGTACCCGGGCCATGATCACCCGGAAATTTATGTAAGTAATTTGGTGATTCTGAGCATGCCACCTGGAAGTGAAAACTGGGCTAAGCCGGGTATGTACATATAATACGTGTATTTTGTATCCCCCAAGTGTGTCAATGATGACAGTGATCCTTACATTAAAAAGCACGCACGGTAGCACCGAAGAAAAGGTGCACCCCAACATGAATTCCCCGGAGGGGAACAGGTCAACTACAACTGTGTAAGTGTTGGACTTGGCTCTTTTTGGCAGGTTCACCCCTGAACTTTTTGCCTTAAGCTCTGACATGGTGGTGGTGGTATTAGGCCTCTGGTCACTTTAGCACTGTGACCCAGTGTAAAGTGTGTCCGCTCTCTGTGTATGTGTGGTGAGATTGGCCTGCCCTCCCATTGGAATGCATGAAGGGTAAGTGTGTCCATGGTAATTCTTGGTATGAGAGGAATGCAGGGTCGAGTTTAGAATGTATGAACTCGTGAGGATAAATGCTGTTTAATGGTGTGCACAGATTTATGATGACTGGTGGATAAATGCCACTTTTAGAAGTTGGCATTTCTGTGTGCTATGTGTCTGTCTGCCTGATGTGAATTGCATGTCTGCCTTGTGATTGACAGGAGCTGAGGGGTGTGGGTGGCTTCAGGATGGGAGGGTGAGTGAGCTAGGCTGAATGGAACACCTGGGCTAAGAGTAGTGGGAGGCGTAATCCCCTGACTCACAATAGGACTGTGCCCAGGCTACACAATGCTGGCTCCGCCCCCTGTGGTGTGTCTGATCACTGAGCCCCCACCTGACAAAATGGAAGAGGAGCTTCCAAAACAAAGTGCTCCAAATCCCCCCTAAAAAAGTTCTGACTGGTATCCCCAAGCCCTGTGCTGTGACACAAAGGTAAATGCTAGTATACATATAGGGGCTGTGACCCCATGAAAATGTTCAGTTCAGTCTTTGTGTGCTGTTCCCGCCAGGGAGTGCTGGTGCTGGGGCCTAGGGGGGGCTGCCAGGAGGGCTTGCCTCCCTGTGCCCTGCATTGCCCCCTTGGTTCCTAAAGGACTTTTGGGACCCTTATACCTGTGATCCTTCAGGAGCTGATTGCTGTATTCTGCGCCCTGTGAGCGCTTTACCCCAACTTTCCCCAAAGGAGAGGGAGAGCAAGATCTTCGCAGCACGGCGCTGCAGTTTGAAGGAATTCCGATGTGGGGATTCCCCGCATTTTTGGTGTTTTTCGGCGGGTGCCCACCCCGCTCATTTTGATATTTTAATCGTGGGTGCCCACCCCACATGGACGCTTCAGCGGGAACCCACCCCGCTTTATACTTTTAAATCAAGAGGGAGCCTACACCTCATTGCCGCATCTGGACAAGAATCACCGCTGCATCACCAAAACCGGAAGTCAGTCAAATTCGTGCCTGATGTGGGGCAGGACTTTTGCTTCCCCGAGGGAAGCTCCGCTCTCAGGGGACGGCCAGAAGAGGAAGTCTACCAAGGCCGTGGAGAGAAGCGCGGGGCTCCTGTGAACAAGGGAAGCCCCGCGCCAGTGCCGGCCGTGACGATGCAGAGTCCTGGGTCCCAGGAGGGGGTCCGGGTGAAGTAAACCGAGAATCCAGGCGGGAGCCCACACCGCGCTGGACATTGTAAGGAGAGGAGACCCAGAGCGGCGCCAGTGAGTCCCGGTGAGTGGGGGCTCGAGTTGTGTAGTGCCTGTTGGAGGCACAGATGCTGAGCAGCCCCGTCTGGCAGCGGGCCGCTCCAACGCTTGGGGAAAGTTTCTTTTGGGAATGGAAGAGCCCCAGAGGGCTCCAGTGACTTGGGGCATATCAAGGCACATTGTTTTTTTTTTTTTTTTTTTTTTTTTTTTTTAAAACCTTTATTGTACAGAAGGCGCTCACAGATACGGGCCTACAACCCACCGGGCCGGCCACCACAATAAAGAGACATACGAGGCAATACAGGAGTGACAACAGGATTTCTAAATAGCGCATATGAAGGCAAAGGTAACAAGTCTTCGAGCCGCCATCGCGGACAGGATAAGAGTAGGTTAATTTTATAATGGAATAAAGGGGTTCGCAGGATAATGACAATCTGTAAAGTCCAGAGGGCCGCGGTGGGCCGTGATCAAGCCGAAGTTTCGAATACAGGAAAAGACCAAAAGAACAGTCACATTTTGGCAAAGGCAGAACGTGAGTCCCACATCAATAGCAATCACAATCGCTGCTCAACGCCCTCCCACCACTACCATGGCACATAATAGTAAAACAGCGAAAAGTACGCTTACACAACTAAAAGCCCTCCGTTACAACAACCCAGGAAAGGAAAAGAAAAATGGGGGGGGGAAAAGGGAAAATAGGGGAGGAAAAAGACATCAAAAAGGGAGGGAGAAAAAGTGAGGGCGCAGCGTCAGTGCACGCCCCCCACGGCTAACAAAGCACCCAATACTAATTCGGCACAAGGAACTAGTGGCAACAGGAGAAATGAATGCGTAGTAAACCGTGACAGCAGACTTACCAAAAGGGCCATGCCAGCACAAACACCCCGGGGCGCGACGTGCCGACACCGCACCACGAAATAAGGGGATACATAAGAGCCATAGAACCAAAAAAGGAACAAGGGAAGATACAAGAAAACAGACCCCTCCACCACCCCGCACAGCCCACCCTGCACCCCTGCAGAAGGCTATGGCCTACCCCCCAGCAGCGTGCCTGTCGCCCTAATTAGAACCCGAAATATAGAAGAATATGGAAAGAAAGAATCACTTAGATAAAAAAGGGGGGGGAAGGGAAAACAAGGAAAAACAGCGGGAGAGGAGCCACACAATCAAAACCCTTTCAGCTCCCACCCCCCCGCCCGAAAATACTCAGAGCCCACGGGAAGATAGTAAATACACGGATAAGCTCCAGGAACGTAAAGAAGTATCAAATATAATCATACAATTATAAACGGATCGCCCAACCATACCACAAAATAACAGTCCACAGAGGCAAGATCAGCTCAACCCTGTCCTCGTTTTTCGCAAACTGTAGTAGTCCAACGAACCAGGAACCAGATCACCCGGAGCCGGAGGTGAAGAACAGGGAGTCGAATCAAAAATACACTCAACTCAAAGCGATCGCGATCCGGATGAACCAAATAGAACAGTAACCACCTCAGGCAAAGCAGGCACAGTTCCGACGAGAACTCGGAGAAAGCCGGTCCAGCGGCACAGTCACAGGATCTTCGTTTGGCCATGTGAGGCAAAAGAGGAAAAGGAGACCCATCGAGGTCGGTCCAGATGGGATCCGGCTGGCGAACCTCCGGAGCAGAAGGAGGCACAGGATGAAGAAGGGCAGCGGACTTCCGTACATCCACACCAACAGCAGCCTCCAGGTCCACGACCCCAAGGAAAGTTCCAGCAGCACACAACAGAGATGAAGCCGCACAAACCGGGGGGGGTCCGGCAGGGCCAGCCAAGGGACCTCTCTCCAGGATAGCGACAGGTGCGGTCATGGGTGCCCCCCAGGAGCGCAGGGCGGCGAGGATGTCGCCAAGTGTAGGCTCACCTTTGCAGTATTCAGAAAACGTGCCGTGCGGCGGACCCGCATCGCCAGTCCCAGCAAGGCCGAGAGTCATGGGGCCGGCCGCCATCTTAGAAGCTCGGCGGGGCCGCTGCAAACACAGATCCCCGCCCGGAGACCAGCGGGGCAAAACAGGATATCGGCAGCCACCAGCGGAGGCGCCACCAGGGCAAAAAGGGGGGTCACCAGAAGAAGGCGATGCGCCGGCACCCCACACGCCGCCGGCACCGTTCTCCGAGCCCGGGCGGAGGAACTCAAAATGGCCAGGCCGGAGAACAAAGGGGGGATGAGCCAGATGCACGGTGAACCCCGTCCATGGAAGGCAGCGCCCCAACACCAGGCCGCAGGATCGCCGGACCAGGCCCGGGGGGCCGCAATCGGTCTATTAGCACATCGGCCTCTCCGACCGACTCCACACCACCACCAAGGGCCGGCAACCGCGCCCCGTCCAGCCCGGGCGCCGCCAAGGAGTGCCAGGCCCGGCCGCTCCGGAGGCCCCGAAGCAGACAGGGGCGTAACTCAGGATCCGGAACACCCAGGAGCCACCGGAGCAAAGGGTAAGTGTCCGTGAGGTATCGTCGTTCCACTGCACATCGTAGAATACTTCCCGGGGCAGGATAAAGTACAGGATAGTCGTTGTAGACAGGAGAGTGAACGGAGCCGAGCTAAAACGCGGCCATCTCGGACGCGAGCTTGGCTCCTCCCCCTCAAGGCACATTGTTGGTGCCTGGGAGGTCCCGCCAGAGAGCGGGCCGCCCCAACGATGGGGGCATGTGTTTAGTGCCACGTGGGGGTCCAGAGGGCACAGAGGTGCCGGGCCCCCTTTAGGAAAAGTGTCACAGCAGCGCCGCACCAGCGAGGGCAGCTGCAACGAGATGGGCATGAGTTGAGAAATCCCTGAGGGGGACACAGGAGGCAAAGTGGTGCCAGGGCCTTCATTTGCTTTACAGCTGTGCAGCACTTAGTGCCAGCTGCACCATTTAGGCCACAGTTCTTTGGCGGCATTATGAGCGCGAGGAATGAGATGCACTCCTGGGCCCTAGCGCAATGGCGCACTTTGGATTCCGCTGCTCTGACATACTGGACACTGGGAATTTGAGCCCCTTAGAGAAGGCCAGTTGGCCAAGGGGTCAGTGATTTACCTGATATTAGGAAATGTGATTTTTTACTATGATTTTTGCCTCTAAATGCGTTTGGGGATGAGAATATGTTCGTAATGTGATTATGCTGGTGAGGTTATTTCCTACTGTGAGTTTTAATCCTAATGTGAGTTATGCTTAGGAGGTTAGGGTCTAATGCGTTTAGACTTATGAGATGATTGCATAATGTGTTTATGCTGGGGAGGTTGGCGCAGAATGTAATGCGCGCCTAATGTGATACTGTGCATAATGTGGTTTATGTTACAGGCTGATGCTGAGTACAGTGGTTACCAATGATTATTGGTTGTACGTTTAAGATTTGTTTTACTTTTACTAAGTTCACTTTGTGATGGTTCTGACGGTGGTCCAGTGGGCCTTGTCAGGTGTATATAATCCCTTGTAAATATGACCTAGTGCCAGGTGGCCCGATGTATATGATGTGATAACTGTTCTAATGTGTTATGAGAATACAAATGCTACTTTTGATATAACCTTGTGTGGAGTTCCTTTTGTGGTGTGCCTGGGATGTTGTTGCTGTGTGCGTGCGCTAACGCTTTACACATGGCCTCCGGGATAAGTCTGACTGCTCGTGCCAAGCTACCAAGGGGGTGAGCAGGGGTTATCTTTGGCGTGTAACTCCCTTGCCCTGACTAGAGTGGTGGTCTCTGCCTGTCTTTGGCGCAAGACTTAGCCAACCAGAGATCCCATTTCTAACAGTAAGTAATTGAAAAAAGACTTGGGGCCAGATGTAGGTAATTCCGATTTACATACTCTTAAATACCGAATCATACCGATTCGGTATTTAAGAGTAGGTAAATTGGAAGTAGGCAGATGTAGGTAATTTTAATTTTACAATTACCGATTCTGTAAGATTCGGTATTTACCGATTCTGTAAATACCGAATCGGTATTTCCCATTGATTCCTATGGGCCTTGAAGCCCATAGGAATCAATGGGAAATACCGATTTGGTATTTACAGAATCTGTAAATACCGAATCCTGGCAGGGGGAACAGGGTGTCAGTTTGACACCCTGTAGCACCCCAGTTTTTGGCTTGTGTGCAGTGTGACACACATACATGTCCTTGGGCATGTATGTGTGCCACATTGCACAGGTGTAGATGCACAGATGTGCATGTGCACAGAAATTCGTAATTTACCATGCAACAGTATTACATGGTAAATAACGAATTTCTAAGGGCCTGTGGCACTGTAAACTGTGCCACCTACATTTGGAATTACAGAATCGGTATATTTACAGATTCGGTAATTTACCGAATCGGTAATTTTACCGAATCGTTAAATATACCAATTCTGTAATTTTGAGCCCCCTACATAGCAAAACCCAAATACTGGTCGGTAACGGCCGAAATCGGCCGTTTACGACCGGTATTTGGGCTCCTACATCTGGCCCTTGTAGTTTAACTTGAATTTCAAATTATACAACAATAAATGGTGAAGCTTATTGGCCCCAAATGTTCTATCAGGGCAATTCAGAGCAACTGCAAACAGTATAACACATCAATAATGTATAATATGTGTGCCTGCATACATCACGTGCTCTATGTCAGATCAAAGTAAACAAACATATATACGGAATCAAAATACCTAGAGGTCGTCTTGTCAAAGTAATCGTAAAAAGTATCACAGTATCTATAAAGCATAAAACGGGGTGGGCACAATCACTCAATGACATGATGTGTCCGGCTCTACTTCCTAAAGAGAAAAATATGCAATGCAGTGCTGAACAAGGGTTTTTTGTATGTGGCAGAAGCAAGGCCTGTAGATACAGTACTAATTTCAAAGAGGTGAGGTTCTCTGCCGATTCTGGGATATTAAAAATCCAGAAACATGTCTCATGCAATACTGAGTATGCTGTATATACCCTCAGATGCCCCTGTGACAAGTATTATATTGGAAGCACAATCCATAAAGCCTAAAAAGGTGTATTGGAGCGTCTGAAGGCAATAAACCACAATGATAAACAATATCCTATTGTGCAACACTTTTTCTCTAACCATAACCAAAACACCACCCTGCTGTCATTTATTGTCCTGGAAAGCATCCCCAGAAGGGAGAGGGGCGGTGACAGAACGAAGGCATTAAGACGTCTTGAGTCCAGGATGATTATTAAATACCATACTATGCAACCGAGAGGCCATAACAGTGATGAAGCACTAGCAATACATTTAGGCTGAGATAGCTATGTGCAGTATACTTGTTTCTCCTCAAATATGCCGAATTGAACCAGGAATTTTAATCTATGTTTTTATTCTCACTCTCTTATTTAATTAATTTTATCTGTCTATGCAAAAAATGAAATACGATGTTTATATTAGATATTCACTGTTTTTTTTAAAATTTCAGATTTGAGATTTGTCTCAGTAGCAGGAGGAAGGCGAAAAGAGCAAAAGTATCTGCCGGAATGGTGTTGCAACGTTATTGAACTGGTATGTGAATTTGTTTGGAGCACTACTTTACCTTTGAGGGAGGGGTTCCTGGGGTAATGGTATTATTCCCACCCATTGGGGTTTTATCTCGATGAACTGTTGAGTGATGCCATGGTATAATGTAATTAGTTGGTTTTAGCCAGGTTCTGTGAGTTAACAGTATTTTGATATGGGAAAGGAAATTAGGGACATACCAGGATTTTCCCACTGGGGCTTCGAATGAACATGAGTAGAGAGTTGTAGTACAACTCTGAGTTTCATAGTCCACTTGGACAAGAATTGTTTTAGTTGAACCCACGCATTGTCATAGGGTTTATCGAATGCTCACAGGGGCTTGACCTAATGGTGTTGGTATGACGCTAGCGGCGGGTGCCGCTATTAGTTTGGCAACCAGAATAATTTGCTGAGTTGTCTTGTCCACTGGGACTAGTTTGAATTTTGATTCAACCCATACAGAGGCATGGGGCTAATTATAAGCCAAACTTGGGCTTGACTGAATTACCTGGTCATGGTGTGCTGGTAACGGCAGTCGCCGTAATTATTTTGTTTACTTATTCACAGAATGGCAGAGCCGCCGTATGTCCCAGTGCATGCCATAGTGAATTGTGGACTATGTAGTCCACCAAGAGATGAGAGACTGGCCATTGGGAATTTTGGTTGAAACACAAGGCACACACTTGTGATCATTGAGTTGTAAATAGTGTAAATATTGAAATGTGTCACAAATCAATACATGAATTGCAATATTGGTTATTACGCAACGTAATTTTGACTAGGGCAGACAAGCTCATATTATTTTCTATTAATTGCAACAAGAGACAAATGCAATGAAGTCTGTTTTCACTTACTATGATTTGAATGTCACATGATTTTGTTATAAAACGTTATTGTTTTTTGCATACACACTACTCGTGAGCAAGGAGCGGACGCTCCAAAACGCTTAGGGTGACTTTGCTGTAAATAAATCACGCTTGAAGGAAATGTGGGCCAAGGCATGTTGTCTTTGAATTCTTTGGGACTGCACTGAGGAACTGAAATCTGAATTAGGCCCTTGAGCAAATTGATGACACGTAGCAGTAGTTAGAAATTAGCGTGATGCATCTATTTAGTTCAAAGAAAATGTTTGAGCCTTAATATACTTGCACCCATAGTAGCTTAGGGATTAGTATACGCCTTATATTTCGGTTCGTCTTTTAATGGGCAATATAGTTTGGCTTGGCCAGCGCCATTTATTTTGTAGCCTAGTCTGCTTGTAGCATTAGTAGAAACCTACCATTATATTCAGTAAGAGCCGTTTTTCTTCAAACAGTCGGACACATGTAACAAACTGCTGCTTCTACATGTTAAGCCTGTCAATGCTGTAGGTGGGTGTAAGCCAGATAGGCACATTCCAGGAGGCGCTGTGCGTACTCTCCTGAGCTGGCAGAAGGGAGTCACCCTCACCGACCTTGCTATAACCAGCTGAGCTAAACTAAGGATGCTTTGTGTCCCATATATGGTCTTTCCCTTGCACCAACCTGTACCAACTTGTATTTTTCCTTCTTAGGTAACAGTTTCGAAATGTAACAGTAAATATATGAACTCTTGATAATGTGCCAGCAGTCTTCTCGGCGGACCTCGAGGGGTTAGGTCGCGAGAGGCTCCTCTGGCAGAGTTGTTGTTTAATAAACGATTGAACTTTCTACACTGCAAACTGACTGATTATTGGTAATTGGTATTGGGGGGTATTAGTAAGTATAGCTCTATATAGTATTAGTATTTTTCGGTACTTCAGTTGGCGACTCCGCCGGGACTCCGCGTTGGGGTCGTCCCTCCGTAATCGGAATAGAACGGGACATTGGGAAGGGTAATCTTGGTCGAGGGGGAGGACTGACCGAAGTTTGGGGGTTACTCCGCTCTCCCAATCAGGAGAGCCTCAGCTGCTAGTGACCCCATGCCGGAGTCCTACGGGTGTAACCCAGAAGCAGACCGTGTTGGTCTTCAGGAGTTGGCAGTGGAGAAACTTGCAATTGAACCTGAGTGCACCAGGTGAGTGATTCGTCTTGTTTTGTGTTGGATATCCCTTTGAATTTGATTTGGAGTATTTGGTGGTTTGAGACCACGGAGAACTCGAAGAGGGCCTGACGGGGCAGTATTGAGACTACACGGGCAGGCGCTCCTGTTTTGGACAGATTTGGTGATTAATAGAGATCTGAACCAGACGCCTAGGTGTGACTTGAGGAAGAAGTTCACTTCCGGCCGGCTGCTCTCGGGAATGCTGGCAGTCACGATTGGGTAGCCCCTGGGCAGATCTGGAGCGGTGCTTGAAAAAGCGGGCTACGCCAGAATAGCACAGGAGGTGAACCATGAAGGCTGCCGGATGGCCCGTAGGTCGGTCTGAGGTTTAAAAACCTGGGTGGCTATCTCTAGGTAGTCTAAGGGCGAGACTACTTGATTTTTGGCTTTTTGAAAATTTTGGAAAATATACGAGTTCTCCATAGACAGGAGTCAACGGGCTCTGTCTTTTGCTTGGTACTAAGTTGTTTCATTCTTCATGTTGTTCGAAAGATTGTTGTTTGTGTATTATGTGTGCGTAATTGAAGCTGAATCTAACATGGCCATGTGTATGAGAGTGTTGTAAATAATTTTTCCTTTTCAGCTGAAGTAACTAGATTATAGGAAGAGACAATGCCGTTCTTTAGTAAGCTATGTTTTGGCTGTGTTTGCCGGAAGGGTACGAGGCTGGACGAAAGCCAGCCGGCCCCTCCAGAGGGGTGCCCCAGTCACGATATGTATTGTAGGCACGGGATTGCACCACTTTTATTCAATACCTTATGGCATAAATACACCAAAGATAATGTTGAATTACAGTGGCCGCTGCATGCACACCTAGCCATGTGACAGACAGACATGCCCTTAGGGCATGTCTGTGTGCCACATGGCGCACATGCCTATTTTTGGGGTGCCAGAGGGTGTCAAAGTGACACCCCCTGCACCCTTGCCAAATTCGGGATTTACCGATTCTGTAATTACAGAATCGGTATTGCCCATTGATTCCTATGGGCGTCAAGGCCCATAGGAATCAATGGGCAATACCGATTCGGTATTTACAGATTCGGTAAATACCGAATCTTAACGATTCGGTATTTACAGAATCTGTAATACCTACATCTCCCCCCTTCATATTTACCGACTCTTAAATACCGAATCGGTAAAATTCGGTATTTAAGAGTCGGTAAATATGAATTACCTACATCTGGCCCTAACTGAAGCTGCGGCCTCAGCTGTAATGACTTTCGCTGATGTTGAGTTGTTTTTCGGGTTGCTAGTTCCCGTAGACATATGGCGACAGGTTCATGACACTGATCATGCAGCAGAGTTGGGGGGGACCTGGGGGGGACCTGGAACCAGTTGAAAGACTGGGATCAGGATCGTAAACCTGGGGACAAGCCAAGAGACGAAATTACAGCTCTCCCAGCGAAAATCATTGCTTACATGCACACTTTGATTCCTCCACGAAAAGTTGATTGGGATAAATTGACCGCCTGCAAACAAAAGAAAGATGAGAGTGTCTCCGATTTCTTTACTCGGTTTAAGGGTACATTTATTGATTTTAGCGGACAGGACCTTGCCACAGAGGGCGGGACCCGGTTGTTCGTAAATCGTTTTGTAACCAACTTATTACCAGAGGTCTCTAGTCGGCTACAAGCCGCCGAGAGCACTTGCACTACCTCCACTCCTTCTGTGATATTGAGTATGGCCCAGTATTATGAGCATAGGGAGAATGAGAGTAAGGATAAAATAGAAAAGAAGGCTAAGGACCTTAAAACTCGGGTGTTGTTGCAGCAAGTCGTGCGAGGACGAGGAGGAGGGAGAGGGACGAGAGGGCCAGTATCCAGAGGGGTGGGGATAGGAAGAGGTTGAGGCCCGGCCCCGTCATTGGGGATAAATCAGTATGCTTATTGTAAATAGGAAGGACATTGGAGGGCTCAGTGTCCGTTACTGCTAGCACAGAATGGGGCTGTCCGAGGACGGGGACGTGGCCGAGGTGGCCCAGACCGCAGTAACATGCAAAGAGAGGAGGCAGTACAGGGCAAGTTCGAACGGAATCATTTCGATAACCCTCAAGGTAGGCAATACTTTAATGAGGACTATGCATTCGGAGACCAGGATGGGTATGGTTATGCATAGGACAGCCAAGGACAGAGTAGGGGCCAAGTGTCGATACCAGTCAATCAAAAAGTACCCTATGTGAAGGGGGAATTGATGGGGACTTCCGAAAATTTTCTAATTGACACCGGAGCAATGAATAGTTCTGTTGCTCGATCATTGGTCCCAGGGGCGGCTCTGTCCGGGCAAAATATTGTTTCAGTGGGATTTTCAGGAGTTGCGGTGGTAAGCACCATCTCTAAACCACTCCCATTCACTATTGGTCCAGCCACTATTGATTCACCCTTCTTGTTGACTTCACATTGTGGTGAGAATCTGCTGGGTTTAGATATGTTGAAAAAGTTGAATGCTAAAATCTACTGTTCTCCCGATGGTGTCTATTTAACGATACAACCTCCTGATGAAACTATGAAACAATGTTTTACTAAAAATGAACGTCTTCCACCTGAATTTGATACCATCCCTACTACGTTGTGGGCAACTGGGGATGCGGATGTCGGTAAGTTAGACATCTCTCCCGTCCATATTACATTGAAAAACTGGAGTAAAATTGCCACGAATACCCCAGTATAAAATCTTGCCGGCTGGCGAGCGAGCCTTATTGTCTATTATACAGGATTTAATCGATAAGGGTGTGGTTGAGGAAACAGCTGCAAATGTTTGTAACAGCCCTATTCTCCAGATTTTGAAAAAGACTTCTGATTCTGGGACCTCCGGAAATGTTGATACATATCGTTTTGTGATTGACCTGCGGGAGGTTAATAAGATTGTAGTGCCTCAGTACCCCATGGTGTCTGATATCACTACTATCCTTATAATGATCCCACCAACTGCTAAGTATTTTTCGGTCATTGATCTGAAAAATGCTTTCTTTAGCATCTCGATCCATCCTGATAGCTGTCAGATCTTCAGCTTCTCATTATCTGGCCGAAGCTTTAGATTCTGTCATGCACCTCAAGGCTATCCCGAGAGTCCGAGCAACTATAGTCAAGCCCTTAAGGCAGTTTTGGATGATTTGGTTTTGCCCGAAGGAAATGTGACTTGTTGGTTGCATCGGACACCGAGGAAGGATGTCGAGACGCCACTGTCAAGTTATTACATCATCTGGCTGCTAAGGGTAATAAAGGGTCCCTGTTCAAGTTTCAATATTGTCGACAAGAAGTGACCTACTTAGGTCATCTGCTGTCGAAGGAGGGAAGACGCCTGACTCCAGAACGTATTACTACCATTTCTAACATGTCTGTGCCTTGCACCCAGCGTGAAGTTCGTGCTTTTCTTGGCATTACCTCCTACAGTCGCCAATGGATTCCTGATTTTTCTCTTCTTGCTAAACCATTGTTATGTTTAACCACTAAAGATGTGCATGAACCTCTCCCTTGGACTGATGAATGTCAGTCTTCTTTTGACTCTCTGAAATCTGCTCTTTGTTCTGCACCCGTCTTGGGTAGTCCTGATTACCGTAAACCTTTTATACTATATGTGCATGAGGTCGGCGGTTGCTCGCTTTCAGTGTTAACACAAGGATTTGGTGGTAAGCAAAGACAATAATGTGGCCACAGCACTTCCCAGCTGTCTGAGGGCCACTGCGGCTGTGGTGGTGGCCCTCCGGCAGTCGGAGGGGCTTGTTCTAAATTCTAGTTTAACCATGATGGTGCAGCATGCTGTGGACGCATTGCTAAACAAAACAAAAACACAGCATCTTACAAGTGCGCGCCTCACGGGTTACGAATTGACCCTGTTTGCCCAGCATGTTACGATTAAGCGATGTGCCACTTTAAACCCTGCCACATTGCTACCCCTCCCTTCGGGGGAAACTAAAAATGATGTCCATGATTGTATTTTTAGGACAGAAGAAACGAAGGGAAGGATTGACCTCACAGACATTCCTCTATCAGACCCCCAAGGGGAATTGTATGTGGATGGGTCTTGTTTCAAGTTAACAGATGGCACAACAACAGCTGCATATGCAATCACGACGCTCAAAACAGTAGTTGAAACTTCTCGAGTTCCCTATCGATCAGCTCAAGCTGCTGAGCTGGTGGCATTATTACGAGCCTGTGAATGGAGCGAAAAGTTAGAGGTTAACATCTATACTGACAGCCAATACGCCTTCGGCGTGGCCCTTAGCTTCGGGCGGCTGTGGAGAGAACGGGGTTTTCTCACCTCTCATGGACAAAAGATACAGAATGGTCCCTTGGTTTTGCGACTGCTTACAGCCCTAACATTGCCCAAGAAAGTAGCGATCATAAATGCGGTGCGCATAAGGCAGTAGTGGATGAAGTGGGTGAGGGTAATGCTTTTGTGGACCAAGTCGCTAAACAGACAGCTCAGTCCACATTTTCCACTAAGTTTGTAACCTCTTCTGCAAGATGGGTGGAGGAAACTGATTTATTTAATAATACCATAGAAAGTGTGCAGGAGATACAGAAAGAGGCTACCCCAGTCGAGTTGGCTCGATGGGAACAGGAGGTGGGAAGGTTGGATGAAAATAACTGTTGGGTGGATTTGACTGAAAAACAACGATGGCTGTTGCCCAATGCTTTGGTACTGGCTGTTGTAACCATGGCCCATGGCCCAGCTCATATTGGGGCTAAAGGCATCTGCGCTTTATTGGACCCAGTGTGGAATAACCCCAATAATCAGAAGACAGCTGTCCATTTAGTCCAATACTGTATGGTTTGTTTACAACATTATCCAGGAAAGGGGGAAGCTGTCTCGAGTGGGAATTTTGCACCCCCGACCTTACCGTTTGAAGTGCTCCAGATGGATTATATCCATATGGAGCGCGTCAACAATTTGAAATATGTCTTGGTGGTGGTTTGTGCTTTTAGCAAATGGGTTGAGGCATACCCCACCAAGGAAAGCACTGCCTTGGCTACAGCGAAAGCTCTCATTAAGGAATTTATCCCTAGGTATGGATTGCGCCGTTTGATTTGGTCGGACAACGGGGGGCATTTCCATGGGGCCCTTGTCAAATATATCTGTAACGGGCTTCAAATATGACAAAAATTTCATGCAGCTCGACAACCCCAATCAGCCGGATTAGTTGTGAAATATAATGGAATATTGAAATTAAAATTGGCAAAAATCCAAGAGAGTACTGGTTTGAAATGGCCTGACAACCTGCCGTTAGCACTCATGTCTTTACGGGTCACCCCTCATTCACGCTCTGGCCTTTCACCCTATGAAGTAATTTTTGGGCGGCACACAAATGTATGGGGAGTGCCTAGACCGAGATCATTTACCGATGTTGAATATCCTATGTTAACAGATTACCTGTATACTTTGACTAAAGATCTCCATTCTATTCATCAGCAGATAGCATCTGTATTGCAGCCCCTGCCAGAGGGCCCCGGACATCGATTGGAACCTGGCCAATGGGTATTGGTGAAGAAGTACGAGCGAGACACCAGCCTGGCCCCGAGATGGTCTAAGCCATATCAAATCCTCCTGGCTACACGAACAGCAGTGAAGGTGGACGGGAAGAGGCACTGGATCCATGTGTCTCATCTGAAGAAGCTGCCCCTTCCACTTCCTCATGATCAGCAGCATCCGGAGGGAATCCTAACACAGGAAAGTGAGAGAGCCACCAGATTTGTTCTTTTTTCCGACTCCTGTGAAGTCGAAACAAGGAAAGAAGGAGGAGTGACGGGGTCGGGCGAGGCAGCATTAGAGGAATCCACGATTGCCCCCGATCTTGTCCCTGTTATTTCAGCTGGCAGTGGCTCTGATGAAGGAAACTTACCTTCTCCTGTGTTATTTCCTGATCAGGAAGTCCCGGGTCATGCTTGTTACAACCTACGGCCAAGAAAACATCACAGTACGTCAGACGACACAGTTAGGAGATAAGGAAAGAGTCGAATAAATAGGGCTTGCTAGATTCTTGTCTGAGGCACTGAGCGAGACACTGGACTGAACCCGTTGAGAGCTGGAACTTTGATATTGCGCTCTGTTCAGAAAGAAAGACTTTTGCATAACAAGGCCAGGTTGTATTCTGAGTTCACGGAGTGGAACACCATTTGATGATTTTGTTTGTTTTCTTGAGATGAACGATAGGAGTCTGCCTGTGAGACTCTAGACGGACACAGGAAGAAGAACCCTCTGGCAGGAAGGACTGCTTGGCCCAGTATAGTTTTTGGACTTTTAGCTAGAAATGTACCCTTTTGGTTGTATTGTACCTGAAGAAGAACGCCCTTTTGCTCCACGATATTTACCCTTTTATGAGCCAATGTTTTCTGCTTGGACCATGTGTGTAAAAATTGCTTTTGTAGTTGTGAAAATGGTTATATTAGCAGTTTTCATGAGTGTATTCATATATTTAGAGTATAAACATCCAATGCAAGCAATGATGACATCTACTATTGCCCCTCCAGAATATCTGATGTTTTCCTTGGCCCCCCATAAGGAAAGGTTTCGCCAGACCTATGCTAAAAATGTATTCGTAGAAGTGCTCCACCAAATGCATAGTACTACTAATATGACAGATTGTTGGGTTTGTGGGTTTCTGCCATCAGTTATGCATAAACATGATATATTTCTCTCTCTGACCTTATCATATTTAGGAAGTTGTGAAGCATGGTTCCAAATGTTATCAGCTATGTATAACCATTATGTGGAAAACCCCAAACAGTACTCGGAAAAAGATTATAATATGATCCTAGCCTATATTGAGACACACCAAGGTTTTGATCCAGCAGGAAATGAAGGGGAGGGATCATTGGACCCAAATGCTTGTATAAATTTATACACTAGTAATGAAAACAGTACTTGGTTGATAAGTGAGCCTTATGACTTCGCTAACTTCAATCATTCACAGTATTTCCAGCAGTTTATCACTAGGAATGGCACCAGTGAACGCATTATGCCCATTCCTATTTTGAATACCTCCTCTGCTTTCTGTGTGGAAGGAATGGGGCATGTTCAGGTTGGGAATAGTATCTGTAATTATACATATAGAATGAAAATCTTTAGCAGCCCCCCATTGTTGACTTCACCAAACGTGTATTTTGTATGTGGGGAAAATGCTTACACCTGGTTACCGCGAGGATGGGCAGGCCAATGTTATTTGTCTTTCTTGTACCCTCCTGTATATATAGCTCCTTCAGAATATCATAAAGCTATATAACACAAAGGTGACTCCCCATAGACAACGTAGGCAGCTCGGAATGACTGAAGTGGATCAGACAGATACCTCCTCACAGCAGTTTACTCATTTTGCCAAGGGATTGGTCCCATTCTGGGGTCCAATATTTACAAGTCGAGAAGTTAGACGATTGTCCAGGGTAGTGGAAAATGTCATTAATATCACTACTGATATTATGACCAATATAACGGAAGAGCTTCAGGCCACGAGACTCGTTTCTCTCCAGAACCGAATGGTTCTAGACGTTATCTTAGCTGATCGGGGAGGAGCATGCCGGGTGATCGGCAGCACCGGTTGTGTTTACATTCCAGACTCCGCCCCCACAGTCATCTAGCTATTCAGAAGCTACACCGCATTGCAGCGGAAATGCATACCGAAAATGGGTCCTGGTCACTCTAGCTGGTTCTGGGGCCTTCTTACTACCTGGGGCTGGAAACTATTGATGATAGTAGCTGGAGGAAATGCGTTACATACCTGTAACTGCAGTTATCCAGTATTGGTGTCTTTCATAGAATCACATGCCTGAATCATTCCCCGTCGTCAAGACGGGAGTCTCCGGTATATAGAAAAGTAATGCCCCATAGACATACATAGGAAGAAGTAGGCCTAAAGGTCCCACCTTAGTAGCCTATCTATGTCCTTTTGTAAAAAGGACCAAACTCTAGAAGAGAGCCAAACAGATAACACCTCCCTCTAGAACCTTCCTGTCAGGAGCCTCAGTCTCTCAGATTTTCGTACGCACCAAGCTAGGTAGGCGTAGCACTTATAGAGAGATAGGTGAGTCCTTCCAGGGGAGGCGGGAGGGTTGCATGTGAATCTATGAAAGACACCAATACTGGATAACTGCAGTTACAGGTAAGTAACGCATTTCTTATCCAGTATTAGGGGTGTCTTTCATAGATTCACATGCCTGAATCAGAGTAGCAAGCAATACATTGTGCACATTTCTGGTGGAATAACATATACAAGTCATCCAATAATACATATCATGCAATTATGGATAATCAATACCCATGAACCAGAAACAGTAAAATAAAATGTG
Organism: Lissotriton helveticus; assembly: GCF_964261635.1. NCBI lineage: Eukaryota > Metazoa > Chordata > Amphibia > Caudata > Salamandridae > Lissotriton > Lissotriton helveticus. Next base: position 1,395,625,300 of record NC_136065.1, read on the forward strand.
CATACCAGCAAAGGATGGAGGGATAGAGGAAGGCTCACCTTACTGAAACAGATGGCGTAACACTGCTTGTCCCACAGCCGCATCCTTCATCAGCTCTGTATCCAGGCAATAGTGCCTGGTGAAGGTATGTGGCGACTTCCAAGTTGCCGCCCTGCAGATAGGACACTACAAGTGGGGTTTTTGAGTTATCAGAAAGAATGGGCGCACTGCCTTGAGTGAACGTGAAAGTAGGGAGAAAATACTGGTAGGGTTGTGATGCGGAAAGGCGAGCGGATAAGACCCCTTAACCGTTCAAAATGCGGGTTAGAAATCTAACCTACACAACAACAAATAATTGCAGAGCCCTCGCACACACAATTGTAGAATAACCATATAGTAGGCAAATTGCAATAACAAACAAATAATAGAGCAAGAATAAGACAATTGCAATCCAGTACTGTATATGAAGGAATCAGGTGTAGGTTTAATGGTTCCAAAAAGCCAGCCGACACGTGTTTCGTCGCGTGGGAACAGATTACTGCGACTCCTCAGGGCTGGGAAGGAAGCACAATAGTATAGGTATAGCGTATTTACATTGTGTAAAAGCATGTGTACAAATAAACAGAAATCTCTGACTCTTTAACATTAAATACACTGATCGAAATATCTTAGTGACAGATTGTGTCAGGGAAAAGAAACTAGTTATAGAAAGATGTTCCTGAAATGTCCAAAAGGGCACCAGAGTCAGTGAGTAGCGTGCTGGTATGGAGAACCCAGAGACTTTAAAATAGTCGCAATTCAAAACAGAAAAAAGGGTACTCCATGTTCAAGTTAATCTTTAGCCAAAACAATAGTGGTGTTAAAGAGTAGTAGATTTACCAAGAACAGATGAAGATCAGCAGGAGCGAAGAAAGGAGACACCAATGAAAATAAGGTGTTGGAGCATAGCAAGCAGCTTATGGTTGTTTTTTGACCATGTGTTTGAACATGCATGCATGCGAACCCGATTATTAGACAAGGTATAGTGAGAATTAGTGCGTACGAAATGTTGCATACCTAACAACACGACCTAAAGAACCGTCTGTCTTGGTCAATATATATAACAGTATGATTACTGCAAAAGAGAAAACGACAAAAAGGGACAAGTGTAAAATTGGGGGAGACAGGGAAGGGAAAGGATGCATCCGAGAGTCATCCAAAGATAAAGATCTAGGTTGAATCCTTAACGAATTACGTTTGGCAGTCTGCTATGGTTCACAGACCTATATTTCCATAATGTAAGATAACAGGGCCTCTCACCTTAATAACATCAACGGTTAAATACAAGCTGTCCAAAATTGGTGATGCAACGATCGAGGGAACAAAATTTCTGAACTCTACGGGGTCCCAGGTGTGGTGGTACACTCCTATAGTGGATTGTAAAGAACAATGTTGCTTGTATGAACCAACGTATCATGTTGTATTAAAATGTCTCATTATACTAACTTTCAGCTAGGGAAGTGCCCTAAAGAACCACTCACCTTAGTTGTGAGTAGTCCAGAGGATAGGTTCTTAAAATACTCAATCATAGGAAATTCTCAACTTTAAAAGGTTTCCGTCATGCAGTCCGAATCAGGACATAATTGCCTCACTGGTGCTAGGACAAGAGAAACGTGAGACACGAGTAAGTGTATTATCAGATTCTTTTGGATTACTCGATGGTCCAACATAAAAACAGTTTCGTATTTAAAATATAAAATATAAGTACTGGAGTACGGACTGGAGAACTCAGTTTGAAATATACCTCAATGTTAGTGTGCATCAAGCCATGGACCGGGAGGGGACGTTTGATCGGGTACCGGTTCGGGTGTTTGCAACCTGATGCGGGAAATCTACAATAACAGAATTAAGACCATCGTCTTAGAAAGAGTATTGGGACATAATCTCGAGTAATGGGATTAATTATTCTTTAGTTTGCATATTCTAGAGAAACTCACCGTGTAAGTGTAATCCCTCCTCCTATAGTTCCCGGTCGCCGTTTTCCTAGTACGGTAACGTGACCGGAAATGGAAGGGATTAAATAGTTCAGAACGTTAAAAGACTAGAACGGGAACTGTCACAATAATGTCTGCCACAGATCCAATTGTGCAAGGTACGAGACATAGACAAGGGGTTATCTTGGATGAAAAACGCTAGCGTATATAAAGAAAAACGTGTGAGAGGTTGTTTCAGATAAAAGCCAAAAAGATGACACCGTGAGTATTACAAACCATGTTGGTTGTATGTGAATTTCTCAATACATTCACGTTAAGCGCTAAGTTCTAGTGCTTCGTTTCAAGCGGTGATTAGATGTGTCATAGAGGACAAGTAGAAATCACCCCACTCAACGTGATCATATATATATAACATTGTTACACATACAATTATTATTAAAGTCAATCCGACGATATGGGGTGTTACATAATACATCGTAATTAATCAAGCCACTTTGATTGTCACACACTTTGCATTCTAGCACAATTATTCTGAACAATAAAACAAGTAGTGCAAGTTAAAATTGGCACATCCTTGGTGCAACAAGATACACGTTGATATAAACTCAAAAATCTGCCCACTCAATCACCTAGGAAAAATTGAAGCTCTGGGTCATAATTGAGCCCATGTTCAATACAGTGAAGGCGCATGATCCACATTGCTTCCCTGCGTCTGAGAGTGAATTCACGATTTCCACCTCTAATATTTGGTAATGCCAACTCACTCTCCTGGCAGAGGTGATGGCAACCAGGAATGCAGTCTTAAGAGTAAGGAGACGTAGAGGACAGTTATGAAGTGGCTCGAAGGGAGCGCACATCAGATAGGTCAGAATAAGGTTCAAGTCCCACTGAGGCATCACAAAAGGAACAGGAGGGAACATATGAGTGATGCCCTTCAAAAACCTATTTACAACTGGGGACTTGAACAAACACGGCTGATCAGGGAGCCTTAAGAAGGCGGAAATGGCAGAGATGTAGCCCTTTAGAGTGCCCAGAGCAGAGCCCTGCTGGGCAAGAGATAGATGAAAGAGGAGAACCTCTGAAAGAGGGGCAGAAAGGGGATCCACAGCCTTTGCTGTGCACCATGCCACAAATTTGTTCCACCTGCAGGCGTATACCGATTTTGTGGAGGGACCCCTGGCTGCCTGAATCACATTACAGACTTCAGGAGGCAAGTAAAATGGCCTCAACTGTCGCCGCTCAATCTCCACGCATGGAGGTGGAGACTGAACAGGTTCGGGTGGAGGACCGTTCCCAGCTGCTGCGACAGAAGGTCCTCCTGAAGGGGCAGACAAATCGGGAGATCGACAGACATGCTGAGTAGCTCGGGATACCAGAATATGCGTGCCCAGTCCGGAGCCACAAGGATGACTTGGGCCCGGTCGCGCCTGATCTTCTTCAGCACTCTGGGCATAAGTGGTATAGGCGGAAGTCGAACAACAGACCGCAACTCCACTCGCGACGAAAAGCGTCTCCGAGCGAGTGCCGCCTTGGAAATTCCAACGCCAGGAACTGATGACATTGCGCGTTCTCTTCTGTGGCGAATAGATCTAACCAAGGCTCTCCCCACTGCTGAAAGAGGCCTTGGGCCACGTCCGAGTTCAGATGCCATTCGTGATCCATCATGCACCAACGGCTGAGTTTGCCCGCCCTGGCGTTCAAGGAACCTGCCAGGTGTTGAACCACCAGGGTCACGCCCTGATGTTCCAGCCACGGCCAGAGGCGCAAAGCCTAATGGCTTAGGGTCCACAACCCCACCCTGTTTGTTGCAGTACCACATGGCGGTGGTGTTGTCCGTGAACACCTGCACTTCACTCTCCCGGACAGAGGGGAGGAATGCCTTCAGTGCAAGCCGGATCACCCACAGCTCCAGAAGGTTGATGTGGAGCCGGGACTCCGCCGGACACCAGATGCCTCTGATCTCCGCCTCTCCCATGTGGCCCCCCCAGCCCTGGAGGGCTGCGTCCGTCACAACTACGTGCTCTGGTTGGGGTTGGGAGAGGGATCTGCCGCTGACCCAATCGCAGTCCGTGAGCCACCACTGCAACTGTCTCGCAGTGCCCTCCGAGATCAAGACATAGTCAGACAAGTTGCCCTGATGCTGGGCCCACTGAACCTTCAGGTCCCACTGCAGAGCCCGCATCCACCACCTGGAGTGATGTACCAGAAGGATGCAGGAGGCCATCAGCCCCAGAAGCCACAGCGTCAACTTGACCGAGACTCAGGATAACGGCTGAATGATCGGAATCACAGCCTGAATATCCCGAACCCGCTGTTCGGGAGGATAAACCCGAAACTGCGCCGAGTCTAAAACAGCACCGATGAAAAGGAGCTTCTGAGAGGGACACAGGTGTGACTTCGGCACATTGATGGAGAACCCCAGCAGGTGCAGGAGGTCGGCCGTAGTCTGGAGGTAGCTGACGACTGTCTGGGGTGAGCCCGCCTTCAACAACCAGTCGTCGAGGTAGGGGAAGACTGAAAACCCTAACCTGTGCAGATGAGCTGCGACCACCGCCATCACTTTTGGGAACACCTGTGGGGTGCTGGTAAGGCCAAAGGGGAGCACGGTAAACTGAAAGTGCTCGTGGCCTACCGTGAACCGCAGGTAGCGCCGGTGGGACGGCAGGACGGGGATGTGGAAATAAGCGTCCTGCAAGTCCAAAGCTACAATCCAGTCTCCTGGGTCCAGGGCAGCTAAGACCTGAGCCAGTGTCAGCATCTTGAACCTCTCCTTCCGGAGGAAGCCGTTGATGATCCGCAGGGCGTAGGCCTCCTTTGCCCTTCTTGGGAACCAGAAGATGGTGGGAGTAACAACCACACCCTACTTCTGCCCAGGAACGCCCTCGATGGCCCCCTTGGCCAAGAGGGTCGTAACTTCCTCTCGCAGAAGATTCAAGTGATCCCCTGACACGCAGTGATACTGCGGTGGCATGGCTGGAGGGGTCGCCTCAAAGGGGAGGAAGTAGCCCCTTTGGACGATTTGCAGCACCCACCTGTCCGATGTGATGTCGGGCCAGTGGAGGAGGTGATGGCGAACCCTGCCCCCCACTGGCGTCGCGTGGGCCTGAAAGCTCGGAATAGGAGGGCTTTGAGGCAGATGCTGAGGGGTGGATGTGGATTAGCCTCGCCGTTGTCCCCGGGCACCGTCACGGCGGTTACCACGTCTGCCACCGCACTGGATGATAGTCTGCGGCCCGTGGCTGGCAGGACGTGTGGGGTTGCCTCTTGCTTGGCCACGAAAGGCGCGAAAGGCAGCAGTTTGCTGGCGCGGGGCCGACAGGCCCAAGGACTTGGCCGTAGCCCTGGGGTCCTTAAAGCGCTCAAGTACACTGTCTGCCTTGTCGCCAAAAAGGCGACGGCCATCAAACGGCTTCTCCTTGTGACCTTGTGTCTCCTTTTTCTTGGAGCTGTGAGTTACATGGGAAGTCTTGATAGATTTTCTGGACGTATCAGAAGCTCCTTCAAGGGATCTGGCCCTTTTGTGAGACCATACAGAGAAATCACTGTCCTCCTTAGATGTTGTTTTCTAGCTCTTGATCTTCGGAAGCCATATAAGTAGCCTGCCTTCCCTGTCTGTCAAGGTTTTTGAGGAGAAAATGCGGCTCATCTTGCTCTCCCTAATCTGATGTTTGGGATGAAGGCAGTAAAGGCTCTCTTCCGGAGGAAGCCGTTGACGTTCCGCAGATCCAAGATAGGGCGTAGGCCCCCTTTGACCTTCTTGGGTACCAGAAAGTAGTGGGAGCAACAACCACACCCTACTTCTGGCCCAGGAACACGCTTGATGGCCCCCTTGGCCAAGAGGGCCGTAACTTCCTCTTGTAGAAGTTGCAAGTGATCCCCGGCACGCGGTGGTACTGCGGTGGCATGGCTGGAGGGGACGCCTCAAAGGGGACGGAGTAGCCCCGTCGGATGATTTGCAGCACCCACCTGTCCGATGTGACAGTGCGCCAGTGGAGGTGGTGATGGCGAACCCTGCCCCCCACTGGCGTCACATGGGCCTGAAAGCTCGGACTAGGAGGGTTTTGAGGCGGATGCTGCAGGGGTAGGTGTGGACTGGCCTCGCCCTTGTCCCGGACAGCCGCCACGGCGGTTTCCACATCCACATCACACTGGATGGTAGTCTGCGGCTCTTGGCTGGCAGGACGTGTGGGGGTGCCGCTTCCTTGGCCACGAAAGGGGCGAAAAGCAGCCGTTTGCTGGCGCGGGGCAGAGAGACCCAAGGACTTGGCCGTAGCCCTGGAGTCCTTAAAGCGCTCAAGCGCACGGTCTGACTTGCCGCCAAAGAGGCGACAGCTATCAAATGGCATGTCCATAAGGGTCTTTTGGACATCAGCCGAAAAGTTGGCGGACCTCAACCAGGCGTGGTGACGAATTGTCACAGTCGTTGCCATCGCTCTGCCCAGTGAGTCTGTGGTATCCAGGCCACACCGGATGGAATACCGTGCCGCATCTTGACTCTCCGCAAGGGCTTGGGCGAGTTTAGTCCGGACCTCCTCCGGACATTGTGGCAGCATGTCCGCAACCGTGTCCCACAGAGAGTGGGTATAACGGCCCAAGAGTCACGCAGTGTTAACTGACCGCAACCCCAAACTCAGTGAGGAGAACATCTTCTTACCATTATGTTCGTACCTCTTGGATTCCCGATCAGGGGAGCCGTCGGGAATGCGGTCTGGGAGTTAGAGGCCTGTATGACCAGGTTCTCGGGAGTGGGGTAGGTGGACAGGAAGCAAGGGTCGCTCCGGGCGGTGGCGTCTGGCCACGTTCCTATCTACAGGGGGACCTGTAGCGGGCCTTTACCTGGTGCCCAGAAGAACGTCAAACAAGGCCTCATTAAACGGCAACATAGGTTCCTAAGAGCTTAATTGTGGTTTAAGGACCTCAGTGAGGAGGTTAGTCCTCACGGCCGCGACGGGGAGTTCAAAGGATAAGGCCTTGGCCACCCGTGTCAACACCACACTATAGGCAGCCCCCTCCTCCGAAGGCACGGTAGGAGGGGAGACAAAACCAGTGTCTGGCAAAGTGTCCAAACCACTGGCATCCCCTAGCTCACCTGCCCAGTCCTGATTAGACTGGCACTCACGTTCCAGTGGGTCCTCAGACCCCTCCCAATCCGCCTCGCCACCCATCTTCTGGTACTCAGGGTAAAATGATGGAGCCGGATCATAGAAGAAAAAGTCTTCTCTTGACGTCGAATGCGGCGTCGAGCGATGCCGCTCCGGTGTTGGAACCGGGTCGAGGGGGGCACCGGGGACGACATCGTCCGTGGACGGCGCCAGAGGCGACACCCTAGGGGCCGGCGCCGGCGAGGTCATCAGGTCGACCGGCGACGACCCAGATCCAGTGGGGCCCTGCCGCATCAGGACCGAAGTCGCCGACGGCGCCGGAGCCGAAGCACGCGGCCCGCTTGGGCTCCCAGTCGGGGCCGCTGGACCCGAAGGTGCCGCGGAACCCGACGGAGGAGTGAGTGACCTCATGGCCGTGAGGAAGGCGTCGATCTCCTCCGGCGTCGTGTTCTGCCCAGGGACCGGCGGGTATGGAGCAGGCCGCAACGCCCGCGGCTCCGGCGGAGCCGCATGGGAGGTGTCATCCGAACTCCCGGCCGCGTCGCGCGAACGTCGGGGGGAGTCGAAAGAGCGATGTTGCTTCTTCAACTTCTTGTGCCTCTTACCTGAGGACTTGGAGCTCGAGGAGTGGTGTCGATCCTCCGAGCCGTGATGACTCCGGCCCCGCGACCGGTCCCTCAACCTCCTTCCGGACCGGGACCTCGAACGGCGCGGGGCCGACTGCCGGAGCTCGAGGTGCTTGCGTGACCGCTCCCGTCTAGCCTTCGACGTCAAGGCCCGGCAGTCGGGGCACGACTTGTCATCGTGGTCGGGCCCCAGGCAATGAAGACACCAGCGGGGGGTCAGAAACCGATATCAGTTGGTTGCAGTCGACGCAGGGCTTGAACCCGGGCATCCCTACCGGCACCGTCAGAGTCGTTCGAGTTCAAGGAAAGATCAAAAATGATCAAAAAATGTTATTAAAAAAATTGTCTATGGGTACCACATTTTCCGGATCGGCGATTGCGGGCCTGGAAAAAATAGGAACTGATGTCAGCGCGTGAGGGCGGCGTCTAAGTAATCTGGCGACATCATCCCGGCGCCAACGACGCCAATGACGGACGCGGAGCCGCAGACAACGCCTACCGACGCGCAAGGGTACTGCTACGCAAAAGTTTCCGGATCCAGTCTGACGCATGGGGATATTCTAAGGTAAGGAATCTAATGCTAACCTGTTTCTTTTCAGATACTGCGTACAAGTACATCTTAGTTGCAGTTGATTCTTGCACACGCTTTGTTTGGGTATGGCCACACCGCAGCGCTGATTCGCGAACTGTCATAAGAGACTTGCGTATCTTTGTAGGAATTTTTGTCTGTGGCACCTTCCATTCGGATCAGGGTCCAGCGTTCGCCTTTAAGGTGTACAAGGATGACATGAGTTCATTGGGGATCCAAGTCAAGTTTTCGTCTCCATACAGACCTGAGGGTAATAGTGTTGTGGATCGAATGAACCGAGATTTAAAGCATTCTTTGACAGCTAGGGTTATAGGCACTGGCAGGAACTGGCTGGCCCATCTGAATAGCATACAACAACATGCACTTAATAATCTCCCTAGAAGGTCTCTGGGTGGGCGGACCCCATACAAAATGCTCTTTGGTATCAAAATGTTCGTCCCGGACCTTGAAGGTCTAGACCAGGCGGCGGTTGCTGCCCCCTTTGACGTAGATGAACATCGTCATGTTTTACAAAATCTACAGAGACGAGAGCCAGTCTTGCAAAGGAACACTTGCCCTCCACATCTGATGCTGTGTTGCAGATTTCGGTAGTTGACTGGCTACCCCGAGTTGGAGAACTGGTTCGAGAGAAGATCGAAAATAAGAAAGAATTTGGTCCCTCATATCGAGCTCCAGTTCCTGTACTTGGCAAGCAGGGCACAAGAACAGACATTTTAC